>NC_143249.1:69270000-70520000 GCF_984573655.1 Nuphar pumila
ATACATCTTTAAGTTATCACTTCTTAGCCTTGTTGATATGACGCAGGCTTGACTCTCAGATCAAGACCATGGCTCAGGCAATGTTTTACATACAGGGGTAACTTTAGCCTGACTAGACTCTTTCACCAAGACCGGGTGAAGGACGATAGTACAAGAGAGATTCCCAACACTTTTCAACCCGATGCATCAGTTTTTCCTCATGAGTATCTTACCCCCTACGCTGCAGTCTAATGCAAAGGTTTCTCCATAAAATAGTGGAGAGCAGGAACAACCTTCCGTGCTCAAAATTTGCTTGCCCCACGAAGTTTTGTATCACTTGCCACTCTCCTAGCAAGTATCTTGAAATTTAAATGTCACATATTTACTTGATTTGATTTGTATTTTTCATGCAATATCTAAATTTTTGGTCACTTTACGAGCAATGGATACATTCTTATAAAGCATTGAAATTTTTATTAAATCATGCTTTAAACATAAACTTGAGCATATGTGAATATGAAAATCTCATTCATTTTCATGCTTAAATTAGCACATATACATGTACATGGACAATGCAATAAATAACATAAACTTGAGCATCCATTTTATTAAAACATCAATATCAGCATAACATGTTCAAATTTGTAGTTATTATTAATACTTGAAACTTAACATTGCACTTTGCATATTGAACCCTTCGGTCCATCAATTGACACTTAGCTCCCTTTGAGCAACATAATTAGTTATGACCCTTTACATTCATGCCATAAGAAACGTACATCATACATTGTATAAAATAGACATTAATATACAAACATATTATGCATTCAAATCATACATAAAATTTCATGAAACATAGATAATTGCGCATGTATCGGGGTTGGACCTCTATACCAACTCTAAATTACGAAACTCTCAACTTTGTTTAACTGTTACAGAGTTTACAAAAAAAAAACCATTTGGTGAACAGAGTTGAGATTTTCACAGAATGTATAAAATCTTATCAGCTTTACGTGGCCATAAACTGCTCATAAAAATTTATTCGTATGAGGAAGTTACGAATGTTTTACTGAAGGTCTGTCAGATTATGTTCCAACTAATGCCTAGCTGAGCTCGGACCATGAATAGAGATAAAAAAAATTACAGGAGTTAAAAAAATTTGAGCTTTCGAACGCAACAAATCTCTCATCAAAACTCCTCTGAATGAGGGAGTTACGAGGGTTTTACTAGTTGGATGTCTAACTGGAAACAATAAATTATGTGTCTATACATTCGAGTGGGCCCAAACTGGGTCACCCGAATCTGTACACCCAAAGATATTTGACATAATTTTTAATCAAAATAGAAGTAGAACTACACATCTAAGTCCGATCTATTCTTATTGAGACAAATCAGATTTTTCCTCAGTTGGTTGACCAAAAAAATCGATCAGTCTCGCACATGCATTAATTATTCAGAGATAAATTCAGAAAATACATAATTAATGAAGTAAATTATATAATTTACATGTAAATAAAATTCAAAAAAATCTACAAAAATCAAAGAATACTCCTATGCATATATTCTACCAACTACAAAAATAAAATCACATGGGTTCATACACAAAATTCATGATATTGTCTAATTTACCAAATTCTTTTTTGAAAAACCCAATTTAACAAAAATTAAGATATCTCAAGATTTTGACCATGGAAATTCATAAAAATTTTACATAACTCTTATAACATCATATACTACCAATCTAAATTGATACTTGCATGAAAATCATAGCATATTTCATGAAATTTCAAAATTTATAGATTTATTTTCTAAAAAACTAGTTTTTGAGTAAATTATGTTTTCAAAGAGGGTTTTCCTTCAGAAAACCCTTCTTTTTCCATAATTTGATAGCCCTAAGACAAACCCATGTGTGTGAGGGTTTTTTAAGATCTATGGATGTGAAAAACCTATGGAATTTGTATCACAAATTCTGTTTTACAAATAAAGTATAGATCACCTACCTTTTTGTCAAAAAATTTGCTCCTACGAACCCTTATTGGTCTTTTTGCATGATCTAATCACTTCACGCACACTACAACAGCGTAGACTACTTCTTTAAGCCCTCCTTAGTCATGTGGAGGCCTCTCTTGTAGACCCAATTGAGAAAATACTAAGGCTTGGGGGTGAAAAAGAAGAGAAAAAGAGGAAAAGGAGAAGGGCTCTAAAAAAAATTCTCAAATAAGGGGGGCATGAGCCCCTCCTCTCTTTAAATAGGGTTAGGAAAGGTCAAGGGTTGTGGCTAATCTCAGCCCTTGATCTAGTCCTTGGTTTAGTTTCTAAATCCCAAGGCACCCCCTTGATATCTCTCTTTTTTTTAAATAAGTATAGCCTATGTAATATATATACTTTATATACCTAATATACTATATGTAACATGAACTAATTATAATAAAGAGAGAGTAGGTCGAGCCCCCCCCCCCCCCCCTTTGGTTGACCCCTTTACTATATTTGCGCAAGCAAGTTGACAAATTCCCTTCCTTTTTCATTTTTTAATTTTTTTTAACTTAGGACCTATATTATGTAGTACATATATCATACTACATATTAGACATATTATATAGTATATAGTAGGGCAAGGGTTGGTCGGCCCCCATGGGTCTACCCTTTCTAATTTGTATGAGGGGTAGTCCACAATAATTGGACGTTAACCCCTTATGGGGTTTCCCCTCTCCAACATGAACTTTGTCAAACTTGCTTGCTTGGCAAGCAAGTTTGACTTAGTCATTATTTGTTTTGGTTTTTTTTCTTCTTCTTCTTTTTTTCTTTCCTTAAGCTTTAGTTTATTTATTTTATTCATGGGTCTAGCCCTTGCTGGACCTTTCTAGAGCTTTCTCAAAAAGGGCATCACCCCTGTGGGGCCTTTTTTTTTTAGTTTTGGCAAGTTTTGACTTTTAGCTTTTTCCTTGATTTTTAGAAACTTTTCAATTTAACCTTAATTTCAAAGTTATTTATATTTTTACTAATTTACAGCTTTAAGTAGGATGCTACATAGGATGGGAGGCCCACCTATGGACTCCTACCATTTTATAAATTCTAGCTAATTTTTTTGAAATCCATTCCATGAAATTCAAGTTAAATTTTTTCTAAATTAAATTAAAATATCTTATGAATTACTTTGGAATTCACATAAAATACTAATGCATGTAATTTAATTAAATTTTATTAATATATTTCAAAGTTTTAAACATTTTAATTTATTTATTTTTAATTAATTTCACTAAGGCTAACTCCAAATTTTACAAAAAATATGATTCAAAATTCCAAATTCATCTTAAATTGTACTTAAATTCTAAATGTCATTTATGCCTAAATTAACTTTGAATTTAAATTAAATTCAAATTCAAATATTTACAAATTCAAATGTGAACGTCTATTTATGTAAATTATTTATATTTCTTAAGGGTTAATTCAAATTATTTAGAAATAATTTCTAAAAAATTCAAACCTCAATGGGGTCGATGAGACCCCAGGGGCGTATAGGGGTTTCTTTCACAAATTATTAATATTTTCTAAATCCTATAGCATTATCATTATGAAGTTTTTCTTCCAAAAATATCATTTTCTCAATAATTCACTTTGAAACAATTCCTACCAGAGTCGGCAGGACCTATGTTGTATTGACTATTTGATTTCATTTTGGTTTTGTATATTAGGTTTCAAACTTGAACTAATATCTGATTAAGTGTTAAATTAGATTTCAATCAACTCTAAATCCAATTATAATATTTGAGACAGTTATTGAATCTGAATTCAAATCTAAATTTGATCTGAATTCGAATTTCTGAATCAAAATCCAGAATGATCAAACTTCAGAAATTGAAATCAAAATTCAATAAGATTTCAAATTAAAATATATACTTAGTTCGAATCCTGACTAAGATTAAAACTCAGATTAGATCCGATAAAACTCAAAACCCTGATTCAAACTAAATTCTCAACTCGAACTTTATTTTGAATCATAATTAATACTTAAATTATAATTAAATTTCTAACTTAATTTTGAATAAGGTTTTAGCCTTAATTCAATGTTATTTCTCGAAAAGCATAAAAAATTTACGGGTTTTACAGATATGTCCATGAGAGTTATGTGACTATATCTACTATGGTATGAGAGAGCACATCAGAGACGAGTGCCAGTTGAAGAAAGAGCATGAAAAATGACAAGTAAATGTTGAGATGCAAGTAGACGTACTCTCACAGAGTAGCCCAATGCCATTCCCACTAATTGTGGAAGACCCGAACCCAATGATATGGGAATCGGGCCAAACTCACCAATCTACACACTAGCGTCCCATGAGTACACCCTTGGGGTAATCAACACACCCCCGAGTCTCCATAGTATATGCTAGCATCACCACCTCATGCTCCTATGTCCAAGAGAAGGCGCACTGGAAAAGGGCCGCAATATTGCGGGCATTATACTACCATCTCTAAGATGTGATAGCATCCAACCTATGTAGGAGTTGGCAACTCCTAAGTTTTTGTGGGCACTGTGTTGCCAAGCATCGATGGGTACCTCAGTGTTCTTTCTTTATGTTATTCTTTTCGTTGGACATCGGCTAAAGTAATATACATATCTATTTATGCTATTACTGGTGTGAATGATTAACCATGACAAGTGCAACATTATTCGATATATGACACCAAACAAAAGACCAAACCTCACTTAAAATAATACTTTCTTGAATAGATGGCATGGCAAGGAAGATGTAACATGATTATGGACATGATAACCAACCTCACCAAGGTTGTAGAATAACAAGTCAAAACTATGCGAGCTATGGGAGACAACCTCCAATAGGTTGCACATGATTGCACTGCAACTATACCATTTACGATGAACAGAACTCTGTATAAGAGGTTAATGGATATGAATCCTCCCGATTTTACTAGAAAGTTTGACTCGAAAGCAGTAGAAAACTGGGTGCGAGAAATCGAGCAAATCTTCAAAGTCCTATGAATCCGTGAGTGTAAGACCTGCAATTTTTCAATAAAAGTTCTGAATAAATTCACGAGGCATTTTTATTTGAAAATAGCATATAAACCCAAAATGTGAAATGAATAGAATTCAACGAACCAATTAGACTTAATATTTACGTATCCTCGCAAATATATGCTCAAACAATAAGGGAGCCGTAACTTCTTCCATGAGTAAAATTAGGAGATTTGTATGAGCCAACATTCTTAGTTTTGTCGATACGAAGAGAATGACGCACTAAGAATTTTTTTAAAAAAAATCGCCGAAATCTTGAAAATTTTTTGGGACCCACAAAAATGTTTGCGGGTCCCACATAAAAATATCTCATAAAATATCTTATAAAACCCACAAAATGTCCCATAGAATTAATTAGGTGAGCTCTATAGGGATATAGAAGTTATTTTGTTACTTTATCCTCAAGTTTGGGTCTTGGATCAAGTAAGGGGTTTTGGATTAGACCCAGACCCTATGTGGATCCAAGTTCCATAATTTTGCCTATAAATAAGAGGAGACCCCCTCCTTTTTTAGAAATATTTCAGCCCTTCCTCTCTCTCCTCTTTCTCTCTCTAAAACCTCTCCTACCTAGCCTAGCCCACCTGAGCCCACTTGCAGTGAGCTTGGACCTACTTAGCTCAGGCTGAGCCCAGTTGGTCAAGACTCACTTGACCTAACAGGTTAGCTTTTCTCTCTCCTCTTTGGTTTTGGTCTTAGCTTAGGTCAAACCCACTTGACCTAGACTTAGCCTAGTTAGGGTGGGCTTGAACCGACTTAACCCAGTTTGGACTAGACCCCTTTGTCCTGCCGACTTGATCTTCTAAACCCTTTCCTTAACCAAACCTAACCCATTCAACTAAACCTAACCTAGTTGAGGTAGGTTCGAACCTAGTTAGACCTAAGCTAGGTCCAAACCGGTTCTTGGTCTAGACTTCATCGGATTGTCATTTTGTTGAAAGTTGTAAGAGACACTCTTAGTTGTAACTATACCGAATGTAAAGGACATGCCAGCCACGACTTAGGAGTGCCTCAACCACCTCTTTAGAGCACTGCCATGTGTCTTAGTAAGTTTGATTCGTCGATCACTCTCTTTCAAGTATTTGCTGATTTGTGTTGTGTTAGATATCATATACGTTATGAAGTAGTATCTGACCCTAGTCCTTGGTTTACACTCTCTAGGACACTATCGTTGGATATTTACGATAAAAGCTCTTGCATATTGTAGTATATATGTATTTGAGATTGCCGTCGTGTTGAACGATGCCAAGTGATAATGCATTAAATGCATTATAAGTTAAACATAATATGCATCTCATTATCTATATTTTTAGAGTTAAAACCCATGTTTATGTTGATTCAAGTCATAAGAAGCTATGTTTCAAATTTCATCCAATTTGGAGTTAAATTGGCGAAGTTATGAGCATTTTTGTGTAAATGAGTGAATCCAGTGATGATCCAAATCCAGACCCATATAAGAATGATGAATTTTTGGATTTTGTATCAGATTAGATCACATTAACCCAATCCATAGATCCATTAACGTTTTTCCAAAAAGGGTGCCTAGCAATTTATGAGAATTTTTGAGTGTTTCTGAAAATACTTTTTCATAAGAGGGTTTTTTAAAATCTTGAGATTTGAAACAAACAAATAGGGGACGCCTCTCTTGCTGCAGTTTTGTTCAGAATTTTGAGAAAACCTCCACAGCACCAGTCACCTCCATTTCCCATCCTCCATTGTCGTTTCGTCGCACAGAGAAGCTTTTCGGGTGTTGCGCTGTCGAGGAGCTTTCTGGGCGTCTTCTGCCTTCTTTCTTTCCATGTCTTTTATGTGTATTGTTTTTTTTGTCAAACTTCTGTTAAAAATCTGATTTTTGTTTGCAGTATACAGCAGCCATTGGAGGAGCTTGATCTTCGCACGGAGGAGTTTTTCGAGTGCTATCCGGTTGAGGAGATTTCCAGGCCCTCAAGCGAGCTAAGGAGTTTTTTGGGCTAGCTCTTCTTTCCCTCTTACCATCCTTCGAACCACCGTCACCGCTCCTTTCGTTGAGTTGTTGGAGTTGCAGACATTTTCAAAAGCTTAGAAGAAGCCATGGGAGGCCTCAAGTCTTGGATCAAGTGTGGATCATCCGGTAAGATCCTCGTTTTCTTGTTTCTTTACTTTCTTTGTTATTTTTGCAAAAAAACGGCTAGACTATGTCTATGTGTTTCTTATCTTCCAAACATTTTTTTTATTCTGATTTTTTTTTACAAAATTTGCATCATGTTAAAACCATGTTTTCAATAGTATAAGATCGAGTCTTGAAGTATTTTATTATGTGAATTTTTTTTCTCTCTTAGCTTAGCATTTTAGCCCAACTCGATTTGTAGTTTTCCTCAAAATTCAAGTTCAACAATGGTTGTCGTCTTCTCCATAGAGAAGACAGCCATTGCTGAACCTTGAAGCTGCAATTTTTTACTAAATTTAGTAATTTTAGTAGTTTCTCAAAATTAGATTCATTGTATTTAGGTCATAGCAATTTTAGTAGTCAATAGTTTGTTAATTTAGCCTCTAGATTTTTTTTTAAGCAATTAGCATTCACGGTTTTTTTTTTTTTTTTGCATTCTAATTCTACCCGTACATTAGTTAATGTAGACATTATATAGATTAGGTTAAGTGTAGTTAGTTTATTATCATTTTGAATTTTGAATTTTTTAATTTTTTATAAAGGGCAATTTGGGAATTTTAAAGAATAGGCGATTTTGATATTTAAGTGGGGTTTCCAATTTTCGTGAGGTTTCATTTTGGAAAGTCTGGGTCTTCCTTGAAGACCCAGCCTAGAGAGGATTTCCTTCTCTTCATATTAGGTAAGTGGATTTAATTTTCAAGTCTCTTCATATTTCAAATTTAGTTGGTTTTAGAAGGATCTCCTCTTAATTAGAGGATTCTTAGGCAAAAACGTGTCGGCCCACTAGGGCTGGTGTTTTTAAGTAAAGATGTCAGGGGCCCACCTCAGTTCCATTTAGCCTAGATATTAATTAATTACCTTTTCTTAGTTAGGTTACATTTAAGCATAGGTGTGCTTTATATTTCATCTTATTTAGGTTAGTTTTATGCACATTATTTTCATAGTTTAATTAATTAGGTAAGTTTCAATTAAACATTTTTTTTATGTCAATAAGAAATGAGCATTACATATTAAGTGAGGTAGTCATTCTTTTATGATCATTTGTTTTGTTTTCTTTTAAATTAAATTTCTAGTAGGTCCCACATAGGGGACGACTCACCTTAGATTGTGTTGGTATTAAGTTAAGTTCGCTTAGCTAGGTAAGTCGTGTATGCCATGTTGGGTATTTTATGTCTTGTATTTTTTTATTAATGTGTGAGTAGGTTTCATATAAGGACATATAACATTAGGTTGCATTCACCTTAGTTAACATTGATATTAGCTTAGGTTTGTTCATTTAACCTAATTGTGTGTTTACTTGTTTGTTAAAGTTAAGTTAATTCCTTCAAGATAACTTCGGTTTTATTTTTAGATTTAATTTTTTTAGCATAATTAATTTTTGTTTACTGTATTTTAGCAGAGTGTTAGTACTGATATGTTTGTTATTGAAGTTGCATAGTGTAAACACCCCAAATTTTTCAAGTTCATTTCTGGACACCCCCTTTCATAGATGCCAATCCTTGTTGCACAGTGTAGGAATCTAACCCCTAGGATCATTCCAATTCAGGTGTCATTTTACCAAAAAACTACCATTTTTCTCCTAGGTAACCTTAGATCCTTGTCAGTTAGGCCCAACCAAACTCATTTTAAGCTTAGAAGAGTTAGAATATCAATCATTTCTAACTCTCCTGAGCTCACAATGAGTAGACCCTATTCATTTTTGCTAAATTTGGTTCATTTCATGTGAAATGATCTCATTTCTAGCTCGAATTCAATCCAATTATCCTAGAGCTTAACTTGAGCTTATCAGGAGTTCAAGTATTCCAGCTTTAATTCAAATTTGTTTTTCCATATTGTTGGAGTTCATTTTTAGCTCAACTCAGTTCATTTTAGCTAGAATTGAACTGACCCTAGTTAACCTAGCTAAGATTTAGCTCGTTTAAACTCCGAATTTAGTTCAGCTTAGTTCAGTTGACTGTCATTTTAGCTCAAATCCAGTACACTCTCGTTGCTCACTTCACTCTATAGTGAATTTCTCATCATTTCATGTAGAATTGTGTTTGTTTTCAATCAGCTGGTATGGGAGTCTCGTTGAGATAGTGCCTCTTAGTTCACCTGAGTTCAGAAACCTTAGAACCCTGTTCAAGCCAGTTCAAACCTTGTTTTCGAGGTGGGGGGGGGGGCGACCTCCTCCCTCTCTTTCTATTTCTCTCTTCCTTTCCTCCCTCTCAATATTTCCATTCCCACTCTATTGCTTTCCTTTTCTTTTTTCTTCTTTTCTTTCCTTCTTGTAATTTTTTCTTTTTTTCTTAATGAAAGTGTTATAAAAGGGGTGCATGGGGCTAGGCAAAAGGGATCTGACCTACGAATTTTTCTCCAACCCTCCCACTCTCTTCCCAACGTTTTCTCATCTTTTCCCTTGTCTTCTTCTTCTTTTGTTGCAGCATGGAGGTGAAAGCCAACACCAATCTACCAGCCTACACAAGAAGCAAAGCCTCTCTTCTCCAACTCAGTTGAAGACCAAAACTCCCTTTAGAGAGAGCAGGTGATCTCTTCCCCATCCTTCTCTTTCCATTATTTTAGATGCTTTAGTATAGTCAATGGCTGCTATATTCATATATTTTTATGCACATATAGCCAGTAGAAACTTAGATTTCAGCCCTCATATGGCTGAATTCTTTTTCTCAATTGGCTAAATCAAATACTTTACCATGCATTTGTTTGGTTTCTTTTGATTTTCATGCACGTTAGGCTTAGAATAGGCTAGATATCATCTAGGCTTAGATTAAATGCTGGATTTTTGGCCTTGCCCCCTTACATGTATTTTGTTTTCTTAATTATGTACTTTATTCCTGTAAATTCATGTAATCAATCTCGTTGTTATCATTGTTATTTTGTGGAGTTATTTTTCTTTTTTTGAATTGAAATTTTTACCAAGTGTTCATTCATGTGTCTACATGATTCTGGCCAAGTTTCATAATTTTTCAACATCTTTTAGTCTATTTTCAAAAATAAAAAATGGAACATGTTCCCCTACACTGTCAGGTCATTGTTCATAATCAGGGTTAACTTGTCAGAGTTGTATCTCCCTAACCAGAGATGATTTTTCAAATCTTCAAAAAAAGGGTTTTGACGTTATTATGTCTAGTATATCTCTAGCAAATTTGGTGATTTTCCATGGTCATTTTCTATTTTATTGCAACCCAAAACCGTGACTGGTTACAGAATACCATGTTCTATAACAGGTTAGTTTCTAAGATAGAGTGACAGCTTCGTGAAGTTGTTGTGCATAAACCATGACAGGTTTTCAAACTCTGAAAAATAGTGTGCTTTCTTGGCCTTCTTAATCAACTTCTCTCATAATTTTGGGAAAATTGACTCTGTTTACCCTCTAAGCTATCAAAATTACAGAAACTCGTTTCTTGTCATCCCTTCCCCTTTTACAAATTCTAAAGTCACTTGTTTCTGCAATATCTCAAGAATCAAAAAATATTTTTGGATTCTGTAAAAAGGATGTGTTTCTAGGGTGTGTCCTAAGTCTACAGACTTAATCTGGGCCAAAATTGAGTTTGTCTAGGTGCCCGTCCATTTGGAAAACCATAACAGTTTTTTTTATTTGATCTTTTTCTTTCAGGTACTTTATCTGTTTTGCAGTGTTCAATACCAAGGGTCAAATCAGTACTTTTCTTTCAAGTTTACTCAAAAAATTTTATTCTAGGTTGTTCCTAATACTGTTGGGAAGGCATACACCAATTCCCAGAATTTTAGGACACCATCTAGTATTTCGTTCAGTTGATTTTCTAAAACTGGTTTTCTGCAAAATTCCTCTTCTGCAGAAATAGGGGCAGTTTTGGCATTTTCGTGCTTATATTTTAAATTTCATGATTTAAAATTTTGATTATTCTTCTGATCATGTGAGGGTGCTTTCCACTCAATTTGGTGTCAATGTGAGATCGTTTAGCTTTCAGAATTAAGTATGCTTTAAAACATGCTTCAAAACTCTAAATACTTAGAAGAATTTTGGGCAATTAGTCTAAGATTTTAGGGGTATTTTGGTCTTTTATCTTTAATTTCAAAATTTTATTTTTTGAAATATGTTTTGTTTTATAGTTTATTAAATCATGCATCTTTATTTAGATCATTTAGGAATTTTATTTTATAAATACATAGAAAAGGCTTATTTTGAGATAATATACTTCAATTTCTAGATATTGTTGAATAAATTCCGAAAAAAACCTATATATTTCTACTAACATGTTTGCTGATTTTGCAGGAAAGTTTAAGATTTAATTTTTTCTTTTCTTTCTTTATTTTATCATTCAATTTCTCAATGTAAATTGTAATCAAAGACCAAAAATAGTAAAAATTTACTTTTCTGCATAGCTTAGGATTGCATAAGCATATAGTTTATTTTCTTATTACTAATTATTGTTGCTTATCATGTACATGCACTTCTTAAATTCCACAATGGTGAAACACGAATGGCATGCACACCTTCTTTTAAGAAATTAATAAACTTAGTGGAATTTGTATTTGTGGTCATAGTCAGAATACGAACGAAACTCAAGTTTTATTAATCTTTTTTAAGTTACAAAAGCCTAAACACTTGAGTTATTTTCAAAATCATTGCATACTTTCAAAATACTTTTCAAAACCTTTCTCTTAGGATTTAAATAAAATATATTTAAAACATATTTATGATCATAGTCATGAATATGTGGCGAATTTATTTCACTTGAATTCTATAAAGCACAAAAACTTCTTATATCCAAATAATTTTCTAAAACAAGGGGATTTATCAATAAATTTTCTCAAATCTTTCAAAAGAGAATTTTTATAAATTGCATTCATGCATCATTTAGACTTAGGTTGCATCATGCATGGGCCCACAAGACCACATGCCCAATCATTTGATCTTTTTAGAAATTCAATTTCAAAATATCTCAAAATATTTTCCTTTCAAAGTATTTTCAACACTTTTAGGCATGCATCATGTTTTCAATAAACTTCTTTTCAAAATCATGTCATGTGTGTTCGATTCTTTCTGCATTCTAGGATTCGGAATAATTTCTTAGGCATTTAAATAAAACAAGGCATATCGTTCAATCCTTGGTTCAATTACCTCTGGTTAAGGCGTGAGGAACAATTGAACCTCATACTGACAGATGAGTCCCAATTTCTCAAGTTTTCTCATATTTTTTAAAACGGAGGCGAGTTTTCTAAAAACTTTTTCAAAAGGTTAGTTGACTTGCAAAAGTAAAATTTTACATGATAACAAGATTGACGACCGAAATGGGACTTGTCTTCAAACTGATTGAACTTATGTCTTGTCGTGTTTAAATATTTCAGTTATTATTCTACAATGTCAACCTTTATTTGTGAACCTAAGAGCCTAGAATCTGACCTAGCTAACATTGATGCATATAGGCTTAAGCGTGGTTTGGAAGGACTGATTGAGGAGGTTTATTCATGCTCACTTAGACCTAGGTCACATACAACCCTCCTCAATGTAGGTGTTGAATGCAAACCATGTATTCAAGTGTATGTTCTTTTATTATTTAAATCTTTATCTTAGGCCTATTGCATTAGAGCCCTATGATTGTGCATGATTGAATCATATTTACAAAACATCTCTACCCATTTTGTTTCGATCATTACGCTGTCAGGCTTTATCTCTGAACCATAGTTCTGGACTAAGCCCCACAACTGGACCACTTATCTGGGCTAATAACCCCCTTGTTAGTACCATGGGCCATAGTCCAAGGTATATCGACAAGTGCTCAAGGAGATCGAAGAGTCATACCCTTAGCAACCTTGGAGATATTTTATGACACGTACGTTGAGCCTTGGCTCAAGTATATAGGCATACCATGATTGGATACAGATGATCTGAAACCCCAGAGTTAGGTTAGTGTCTTGCAAGCTTTTTTCAACAATGCATGTTAGAGTCAGCTTTTAGGGAGTGTTGTGTGTGCATCCTTGTTTATGCTGCTCTGTTGTGGTTTGAATTTGATCTTAGGGTCCTTATCAATTATTTTCTGCATCTGTTGTATGGTAAAATAGTTGTTCTCAAAACCCTGGGCGTCTTTTCTAAATTTTTCCTTTATTTTAAAAAACCCAGGTGTATATTTTTTCCCTCCTTTTTACCTTGGATCTCCATTCTTCAACCAGATGTGATCCTGCCACATCCTATCTTCAATAAATCTTGTTTCTCCTTTAGATTTTGTCATCATATTTTTCTAACTCTCGCCATTCTTTATTTCCAGTGTATCCCAATGGCATTCAGCCAAAATGATATCGTCTTTCCTGAAGGCCACATCTCACATGAGATAAGGCAGGGTCTTCCAGAGCATAGGATCTTAGACACCGGTCATTTTCTTCCTCGATGGTACTACTCTTGGTTCACCAACTTCTCTCGTATGTTTTCAGACCATCTGAATGACGGTGGATTAGAGCTAGCATCAGCAGTGGGCAAACAGACTATCAACGGCAATCTCATCCAAGCCCTAGCAGAGAGATGAAACCCACGTTCCTACATCTTTTGGTTTCCGTGGGGTGAGATGACCCTGCTCCTGGACGAGTTTACTGACATCCTGGGATTACCCGAACGAGTTAGTCAGCCAGACGATCCCATAGAGCAACAATTCCTAATCAATATGGGAGGACTTGATCGCTGAGATGCTCTAGCCTGAATGACAGAACGTAAGTCTTGGCCACTTATTGAGAAAAATAGAAACCAATATATTGATTTGTTTGAGCTCTACCGCCAGTATGGGACATAGGAGGATGTCTCTACTTTGTCTAGGACAACCAGATAAAGAATTCAACATGCCATGGTCTTGTGCACCGTAGGATTGATCTTCTTCCAGGATGGACGAAGATATGTGGATATTAGAACCGTTCAGCTTTTGCGAAGATGGAGAAATAAGCAAACCAGACGCCTTTCTATTGCCATGTCCACCATGGTCTTTCTTTACCGTGGCTTGACCCGCTTTACCCTCGAGGATGCAGTCCTCGTGGAAGGGTGTACCTATGCCCTACAATCTTGGTTTCTCCAACATGTGCCAACAAGAGTCAGCTCCATCAAATACAATGGCAAAGAACCCCAACCTACTCTCCAGTACCGAGCTCTGATCGAGAGTCTGCATACAGATGAAATCGTTTGAGACTACTTCAATCGACAGGAGTCACTGCCTCGCTATACCTATGGGCGTGGCAAGTGTTATAGGTTGCTTAGGTCATTTTTCTATGTCAATTGTCAACCAGAGAGATATGTCAGACAGTTTTCGCAGAGACAGAGGCGTGTTGACACTTGGACATCATTCCAAAGTTCGATTTAAAGTTGGCTCGGTGGTCCGAAACATACCATGCTGCTAAATATAGCTGGAGCCCTTTTGTTACTCTTTCTATCTTTCCTAGACCCAATGTATCTTCTGATTATCTAGAGTGGGGAAAAATTGTTTGCCCACCTTTTTATCCATGATTTTGTTTCTGAATCATTTTTTTAATAAAATTATTTCCTTCATATAAATCTTTTTTATCAGAAGACATCCTTTTTCGAAACGGCATTTTCACCATGGTTGACGATTTTGCCTAGGTAACAAAGTATCCTTTAGTTATTTATTTTCTTTAAGAAAATAACAACGCAATTGTCACAATTTCAATGACGACCAAGTTCCTGATAATAAAACACTCTTGCTTAATTGTCAGCCTGATTACTGTCAATTTTTTCTTCATTTCTTTCGTATAATGCCTCCATTCTATTCATGTAGCATGTTCACTTCATGGTTGACGACTTTGCCTGGGTAACCAAGCCTCCTTTAATTATTTACTTCTTTCATTAAAGTAACAACGCAATTATCATAATTTCAGTAAAGACCCAATCCCTGGTAATGAAATATCTTTTCTAATTGTCAACGTCACTCTTGTTGTTTGTGATCTTCTTTCTTTTGTCAAACATCCTTTTCCTTTGCTATTACAATGCTGCCCATGGGACCATGGTAGTACCTACTTTACAACAGAAATTTTAATTTTTAATTAATTCCATAAATAGTTCAATGAAATTTCAGCATAGAAGCATGACCTAATTTACCGCAAATCAGCACTCATTCTACACGAGGCGGCCTAAACTTGCAATCAGTTAAAATAAGTTTGAATTCTAATAATTCCGTAGACGTACCAAGAAACATCTTAGAATGCACTCAGTACCAAAACAGTTTAGAATATTGAAACTCGTTTACAGCAAGAAGAATCAAGAACAACCTAAAGTATAACTGGTAAGGAATTATAACTTCAAGAATGTAAAAAATATATTGTATGTATAAACTTTATACATCTGACTGGAAAAATTTATTTGAAAAAATGAAACTGTTAAAGATCTGGGTACATTGCAAAAGCAGCTTTATACAAAATTTGGATTCACAACTTCCAAGTCCAGCCCTAACATGATGCAGTGCATCATTCTCAGCATGGCTGATCACAGCCAATAGAACACAAAATTGATTTACATCCTCAAACAGCTTCCACCAGAATTAAAGTATGCCACAGGATACTCTGGATTTTAGAAAACTGCAAAAGGTCTATAAAAATCCACCATGCACAGCGACAATGACAATTTCCTGCAAGTATCATCATGAAAGGATCAACCAACTTCACATACGAATGGCAACATAAATTCAATGGAAGATAAGCAGATGCATGCGAAAGAGTAAAAAAGCAACTTACACTGAAAACCAGCATTCATCTCTCCTGATTGATAACTGTACCTTACAAGAGAACTGCACCATAAGGGCATGTAATTGCCCATATACTCTACGAAACACCACCATGCAGATGGATATATACTCCACGCTTAACATGGTGCATCCCTACAAACCTGAATATGCATATCTTGTGACAATGATGACCTTAATACACAAGCCTAAGGTTTTCTGAAAAGAAAATGTAGATACACATAGAGGAAAGAGGAGAACAAGAGACTAAATGCTTCTAGAATTTGTATCCTCAAGGTTGACTCATCACTTTCCATTGATTGCTCCAAACATTTTCCTCAATGCCTGAGAAACTTCTGCAAAGGATGGCCGCTCTCCTGGATCTGATGACCAGCAGCTCTCCATCAAAGATCTCCATTCAGGATCACACCAAGGAGGTATTTGTGGACGCAATGAATTATTCACAATCCCACCTGAAGAATAACAAGACGTTAACACCACAGTGAGAATTCAAATATAATGCAAAAGAAACATGGTACAATATATGCAAAGTTTTTTAGCGAGAAGACTAACTGATTAGAATTATAAAAAACTCCTCAACTTACATATCTGCATCCTGTTCAGAAATTTCACATAACTCCGTGACTCATAGACAAAACATTCTACTTGAAACAAAAACATGGTCTACTACCAAAGGAAAATAGTTTGAAGTAACCGACACTTAGACAACTAAAAGTACCAATTGAGCTGTTATTTTACTAAAACTCGAGCATTGTGCAGGGAGCGACATTCATGAGGTAACAGGTACCATATGCAACCGAGAAATTCTGAGTATCAAAATGAGTTAATAATTTACTGAAACTTCCTTGTTAATAAAATGATCAAGGAGTCAAAAAACACAATAAAAACCTTAAAAAGAAAAAAAAAAGAACATTCTATGGCATTTGTACAAGTCAGTCAACAAAAATAGATTATTAAGTTTCCGCAGACCATATTAAGAGCATCCACAATCCAGCATCTTTAGAACAAAACAATATTGTGTATTCATTTTCCAAATGCAAAACGACTACATTAATCACATGATCACAAGATTTTTTCTTGAATTTTTTAGCCAATCCATGCCAGTCAAATTAGAGACAGCTGGATCATACCAAGCAAGTCATCCTCATTTGATGATGGTAGGTCTCATATCCTATAACCATGACAAAGATTCCATGTGTCATATATCTCATCATTTTTCCATGATTTTTAAAGCTACAAATATAATTTTTAAATTATATACTTATATTTAATTGATAAAATTATGGGAAATTGATTAAATAGAGGTGATGTCAGCAGGGTCTGGGTGTGGCCCAGAGCCCACTGACGAGCTAATTGAGTGAAGTATAATTTGAGAAAATTTTAGTTTTTATCTTTTAAATTCGAGCAAAATTTAAGCGAAATTCAGGTTAAATTCAGGTGAAATTCGGAAGCAAAATTTAGGTAAGACCACCGTTAGATCTGCCTCGGAACGTAGATCTCGTAGGAGATCTGTTTTCCCGAAATCGGATTACGGTTGGCCCAAAAAATGTGTTTTTCAAAAATGGCCGGTCTCTATTTTTGAGATTTTTCTAAGTTGAATCAGACTTTATCCGCTCCATTTGATGTTAATATGGATCTGAACTCAGTCGGGGATCCATATTGACTAGGATCTGGTCTAGGTTGGGATCCAATTGGATTTGGATATTGATTTGGATCTTGGATCCAATCTGCATCCGAAATCCATCCATGGCAATTTTAAAACCAACTTGAATTTAAAGTTTTAAATTTAACTTTTAAATAAGTATAAGGACGAGGACTCTACCTCATAAGGAATTTCTAGAAGGGGCACCTCCCTTGGAATATTCTTTAGGAATATTAAAAAAATAATAAAATAAATATTAAAGATAATCTAGAAGATAAGGAGGTTAGGGAGTAGAGTTCTACACTTAGTAGAACTCTACCCATATGAGAGGAATCTACACAGGACGTCAACCCCTCTCTAGAACAATTAGAAAAAAAATATATAAAAGGGGTCTAGAGGGCTCCCTCTCTAAAACTCGTGTTCTAGAGAGAGAGAGAGAGAAAGAGAGAAGAGTTAAGAAAAACAAGAAAAGTGAAAACTGTGTGAGAGGGAAAAAAAAAAGAAGAGGGAAAAGAAGAAGAAGAAGATTCAAGCATCCATCGATTTCTCTAATTTTTTCTCTAGTTTTTTGATCTACGAATCAAGGTACGAGTTTCTCTCTTAATTCGCTCGGGAAAGGGAATCATATAAATCGATTTAAGTATTCGTTTAGAGGGGAAAAAAGGGAAATCTGATTTTATATATATATATATATATATATATATATATATATATATATATATATATATTGTTTGTTTGATTGTCGATTTTTCCTGTTCATGCAGCTGAATATATATAGGTAAATATATTTCAGATTTATCGATTTTCCCTGTTCATGCATCTAAAAATATGTACGTAATTCAGATCTGTCTATTTTCTTGCCCATGCTTACAAGAGTATGCATGTAGATCAGTTTTGTCAATTTTTCTTATTAATACATACTGAATATATATATATATATATAATATATATATATATATATATAATATATATATATATACACTCAGATTTCGTGTGGTTCAGATTTGTCGAATTTCTCATGCCCACGCAATCTTTATATATATATATATATATATATATATATATATATATATATATATATATATATATATATATATATATATATATATATATATATATATTCCAGGTTTGTCGAGTTTCATGCTCATGCAAGCTGAATATATTCATGTATATATATTGCAGATCTGTCTATTTCCCTGCTCATGCATCTAAATATATATACCTAGTTCAGATTTGTCTATTTTTCATGCATCTAAAACTATGCATATAGTTCAGACTTAACGATTTACCTGTTCATGTATATGAGAATATACAGGTAGTTCAGATTGTCGATTTCATTG
This sequence comes from Nuphar pumila, assembly GCF_984573655.1. Classification (NCBI taxonomy): domain Eukaryota; kingdom Viridiplantae; phylum Streptophyta; class Magnoliopsida; order Nymphaeales; family Nymphaeaceae; genus Nuphar; species Nuphar pumila. The sequence goes on from NC_143249.1 coordinate 69,288,848, forward strand.
CTTAAAGAAAAATATATGTGCATTTAAGTCCTGATATTTTTTGTTATGTATATGTTCTTTTAATTTTAATTTTCAGCTGTTGAGCATTCAGGTCTGGCCGACCCATGTACATGATTCTGATCATATACATAGATCAGACCAGCCTATTTAGATTGTATATTCAGGTATGGATGACCCATGTACATGAAACATGGATCAGACCAGGCTATTTAGATGAATATTCAGGTTTGGCCGACCCATGTACATGGATCAGACCAACCTATTTACATGTTTCCTCAAGTCTGGCCGACCCATGTACATGACTGTTCATGAAGATGAATCAGCCCAGTTGATTGTTAACATGTTTATTTCGTGTCTGGCCAACTGTTTACTTATTTTCCTGCCCCGCATGTACATAGGCCAGCCAGCTATTGAATATGATAACTTATGTTTGGCCGACCCATGTACATGATTATGACTATGTCACATGGGTGCAGGTGCGGGTACGGGGGTGCGGCATATATATATATATATATATATATATATATATATATATATATATATATATATATATATATATATATATATATATATATATATATATATATAAAGTCCAAAAGTTGGACATAAATGACCTTGGGTGCGATCAACGCACCCAGGGTCAGTTGTCTCATCTCTCTGAGGGCCTTGCTCATTGGGGGTAGGTGTAAAACCCATGATTTTACAAAAAAAAATGGACCCGGACCGGAATTGAGTCCAGGGAAAACCCTGGGTTTTCCCTTTAAAAAAAAATAACGCCCGCGCAACCGCGGGCCTTCATTTTTTTTTTCCCCTCTGCTGATAAGGAAAACCCCTTCAGGGTTTCCCGATTTGCGTCCTCTCATGCCCTTTAAATCACGCAAGGGTGAGGGGGAAGCCTTCAACACTCCTCCTCTCCCTCTCAATTGTGCACTCTCTCTCGCTCCCGACGTGCGACCGAACCCCAGCGCCAATGATGACGCTGGCTCTCTCTCAGGTACGCATCTCCTTCTTCTCTTCTTCTTCTCTTCTTCTTCTTTGTCTCCTTCTGTTTGCCAAAGGGTCGGCGGCTTCCTGTTGTGCCCTCCCCCTTTCTCTCTGCGTTTGCCGGAAGGCTGGCGGGCCCCCTGCCGCGTCCTTCCCCTCTCTCTCTCTCTACGTTCGCCGAAAGAAAAGTCGAGAGCATTTTTTGTCCAAAAAATGGACACAAATGACCTTGGGTGCATTGACCACACCCAGAGTCCCATTGACCGCGCTGGGTGCCGCACCTGTGTCGCGTCGCTGCGGGTGCGGCACCCAGTTTGCTGAGTCCCTATGACATAGGATTCTGATCATGTACATGGATCAACCGGCTATTGAATATAATAACTTATATCTGGATGACCCATGTACATGAATCTGATCATGTACATGGATCAGACCCGTTGTTGTTAATACATGTCTAGCCAATCCGTGTACATAAATTTGTTCATGTACATGAATCAGCCTAGCTGATGATACTTGTGACTGGTTCAATTCATGTACATGCAGGTGTGGCTAGTTTTCTGATGGTCGATACATGTACATGAATCTTATCATGCACATGAATCTTATCATGCACATGAACCGGACCAGCACATTGATACTTTTTGTTTTGCCGATTTGTGCACATGATTTGAGTATGCACATAAATCTAATTGGCACTTGAAAAAATTTTGCATAGCCAACTTATGTACATGAAGATGATCATGTACATGAATTTGATCAAAAATTATATTTTTCTGATTTGGTATATGAATCTAATTCTAAACCGATCAGTTTGCAATTGTGCATATCATACGCATGAATATGAAATTAATTAGATGTTTGCATGACTGTGATCATATGCATGTTTGGTTAATCATATGCTTAAAATTTGATCATAAATGGTGTAATCTACAAGCTTTTATTCGCATGTGTATGTGCTTGGCTAAATGTGCATTCTTTGTGTATTTTGAATTTGCATTGTGAACATGTTTGGGAACTATGTGTATTCATGTTCACTGAAATTTAGCAACTGGCATAAATTAGTTGTTGAGATATGTTATTGGTTATGTGTGAACCACTCTGGGCTTGTGTAGGCCAGGAGCATGTGTTACTCTAATGTTCTTAATTTGTAAATGCATTGCAAAATGAATTATAGAAATTATTGATTTTTCAAATATAATTACACTGTTAAATTATGAAAGTCAGGGCCCAAAATTGTTTTTGCATGTGGATTTGCAAAATAGTTCTTGTGTAAAGAACTTTGAAATTGATTTGGAATGATAAAAGAGACCAAAAGGGTACTTGATCTCTTCTTTGATGTTTCTTCCACAGTGTGAGAATTATGGATGGTGGTTATGGAAAACCGTGAAGATACTAAAACTCCGTGTACAATTGTGCCCTAGAACTCGATATGTGGTTCACTTCCTGACCACGGTTTTACAGAGCTTTCAGTCATTTTTCCTAGGGTGGTATTATCAACTCAACTGTAGTTATTGGTATACCAAGAAAGTAGCGTCAACGAATGTTGATTTTCCTGATGTCTCGAATTAGATGATTTCTAATGTTCTGATTGATGGCGTTGATTCTTGATATCGGTCGAGGAAAAAGTGTGGAACCTAGTAAATAAAATACAAATTGTGTGTTAAGCTATGACTGAAAACCTAACATGAACTTCGAGAATTTGTGTCCGTTTTGAGTATCCGTAAGTTTAAGGAAAAGTAAAAATTAAAATTTTTGTGCATTTAATAGAGACATGCATGCAAAAGCAACTCTGATAAATAACTTAATAAGTTATTCATGCATATGCATTGAATCATGCATATTTTACTGTTCAGCATTAATTCATGCATTTATGCATATTTGGTTTTGTATGATATTTAGTTGAATGCTTGAATGGTACAATATTTGTGGTAAGTTATTGCTTGTGATTTCTTCTAAAAATTTATGCATGAATTAATTTATGTTATTTCCTTTACTGTTTGGATTTTTAGAGGAATTCGTACGAGGACTATGGTTCTTACCAGTTTTCTTAAAACTATTTTATAGGCATAGATGCTCAGTGATGTCTTGGACTTGCTAGCTGGAGGATCCGAGATTTGTGATGATGTTTGGGTCCTGACCAGATGACATGAATTTGATATAGTCAATTTTATGTTCTTAGACTTGACTTATTGAATTAATAAATGAAGTTTGACTTTATTATTTCAAGTTGATTCAATGCATGAAATGGTTTGTGGTTTGGTTATATTAAATTTGTGATGTGCCCTGGGTCCTTGGGAGCGTTTTCCGCAAATGCTTTAAAAAAATTACTATCTTTCGAGGGTCAATTGGGGTCGTTACACCATGTCCGTGCATATGCCCTACTTTTGGGGAAAAATATGATAATTCTTATAGAAACATTGATGCATTACTTTCAATAGATTTTAAGTTGAAGACACGAGCATAGTTGGAGCATTAACTTTTGCTTACTGCAAGATCCACATAGGGCTTCAGCTACAGAAGCATACAAGAAACTCATTCAATGATTTCATTCCATGTTTCACTTTTAACATTTTCCTTTCACCAAACGTTATCTTATAAGCTAACATAAAGTGGAAGTAACAAATACAGCATCTCCAATTGCACGCAGACAATGACCAGTCATAAGTTGATAACTATACTCTGATAAAAATAATGAAAAAAAGACAACATGAGGAACAGAAGACACAAATATCCTTTTATTGTAGTAGCTTTGATATAGTAATACATACAAACATACTTAATTTTTGCCATCCTCATGGGTTCCAAACCCCCAGTGAAAGACCCTCCAGATGTGATCTATATGTTTGGCTTGGTAGAAAGCAATCTTTGGATCATGTTTTCCCGACATGTACGTCAAGTTTTTATAAGGGGTGAAAATGAACATCCTACAGAGTACCGAACTTTCAACCCTTAGAAAAAAAAATCATATTTCTATATCAAAAAATATGATCCAAAGGTGAATTCCTGATCCTACCATTTTCACCACGTTGAAACTCATGTATCGGCTACCCTCGGACCATACAAAGCTTTTAAAAGTTTAAGAGTTTTTTTCTTTTCAATTTCAAATCATGGCAGAGGATCCATATAAACTTATTCATTTAGTTCTCCATTAAGAAAAGCATTTTATATAGGTCACTTTTTAGTTGATGCAACGGCTATTAGAGTCCGAACACTAGTCATTCTAGTTACAAGTGCAAAAGTCTCTTCATAGTCAATTTCATATTTTTGAGAATATCTTTTAGCTATTAACCTCGTTTTATATCTCTCTAAAGTTCAATCACTCTTTGTTTTAACTTTAAAAATCCATCAGCATCCAATGGGTTTCTTGTTTGAAAGTAACTTAACTACTTCCTAAGTTTTTGCTTTCCTAAGAGCGCATCTAATTCTATGTTCATGGGTTCAATCCAATGAGGAACATTTTTAGCTTCATTATAATGTGAAGGCTTATGTTGTGAATGTAAAGTTATTATGAAAGTCCTATAATTAGGAAATAATGTCTTATAAGAAACAAACCTATTTGGTGGAATAGATTCTCTACTAGATCTTCTAAGACGAGTTTCTTCTATAGGTTCACCATATTGAGAAAAAAATTTTAAGGCACTAATAGGATTATTTTTCTCACGCCGGGTATAAACTTGAATATTTTTAGAATTATGTCATCACTAGTCGGTGATATCCCAATATTAAGGTATTTGTGATTGATATCATTTATATTTTCACTAATGATTCAAAGAGTCATCATTAGCATGTATATCTTATTCTTTAAAACAATTTTCATCTTTTAAAAATGTCACATCTTTAAAGACATAAAGTTTGTTATTTTTCAAATCAAAGCATCTATATCCTTTTTTTATTTTCACCATGTCCAATGAAAACACATTCAATTGCTTTTAGTGATAACTTGTCTCTTTTGTTTAAAGCACAAAACATTTACAACCAAAAATTAATAAACGATTGAAGTTGGGTGTTATTTGGAGAAGTTTTTCATAAAGGAAAATATTTTTTAACGTGAATGATGGCATTCGATTTATTAAATAAGTAAAATTTAAAACGGCTTCGACCTAAAAACTTTTGAGAATATTTTTATAAATAAGTAAAGTTTTATAGGTTTCTATTATATATGTTTTCTTTCCGTTAGCCCATTTTGTTACGGTGTCCTAGGGCAAGATCTTTGATAGCAAACCCCATTTAGTTTTTAGATAGTTTTGAAAATCATTAGATAGAAATTTTTCACCCAAATCCGATCCAAGAATAGATATATTGCTTTGAAATTGATTCTTAACTTTCATGTAAAATTCTTTAAAGGAGAAAACTTCCGACTTAAGATTAAGAAAGTAGACCCATATCTAATAAATTCATTAATAAAAGTCACATAATACGAGTAACCACCTTTAGATATGACCGGAGAAGGACCCCACACATCCGAGTGCACCAATTCAAAAGGTCGTATTATGACAAAGGTTCTATTTGAAAATGGAATGAATAAATTTTTCCAAGAATCCAAACAATACAAGACATCGTTTTCATTACAAAATTTGTTCCCAAAAAAAAAAGATACATTTTAGAATTGCTTGGATGTCTAAATCTTTTATGCCAAGTTTCAATACCCATATCTTGAACACAAGTACAAAAAGAGTTTAAAGGAAGAGACAAATAGTCCATAAAGTAAAGATCTCCCTTCTTGTGGTCTTGCCCAATCCGTTTTCCGAATCGGAGATCCTACACAAAGCAACTCTTAGATAAGAAAGATATTTCACATCCATGGTTGGTAATTTGAAAAAACCGAAAAAATATTTAAATTTAGTTTGGGAACAATAACTTTTGGAACAAAAAAATTAAAAAAATTTAGAATCTAATGTTCCTATAGTCGTAATTTTCAAAATGGTTCCATCGGACGTAGAAACACAAGATAAATTTGAATTGGTGCATATATTGGATAAGGCATTCTGTAATATCGCGTATTTTCACACTTAGTTAAATTAAAGATTTTAGAAAATTTGGCTAAGTCTGGGAGAAAAATCGTTTGAGGCTCGATTTTTAGACTAATGTCTTTGAGTCTGGGCTTGGCCCAGGTCCCATCGACAAGGTCGTAACGAGCCAATCGATGCTTGAGAAAAAATTTTATTTTCGACCTTTAAATTCGAGAGAAATTTGGGTTATTTTCGGGCGAAATTCAGAATTTGATATTAGTATTTCATTGGATGCGTCTCGAAATTCTGAGCGCAGCGATATTTTATTTTCCTTGATTCGGGCTACGATTGGTCCGGAAATCGTGTTTTTCTAAAAATTTAGCAGTTTGTCGAAATGGATCCAGAGTTGGATCGGATTGGATCCAAGACCTACAATCCAAACTAATATGGATTTGGGTCTTATTAAAGTCATACTGAAATCTGGATTTGATCCAGGTCTTTATCCATTTTCATTTTGGGTATGGGGTTGGATCTTGGATCCAAATCCGAATCCAAATCCAAACCCAACCTTTTTCAACTTTAAATTCAATATAAAGCCTTAATTTGGAGTTTAATAAGGTTGAGAAGCATTTTGGGTTAATTTGGTTATTTTTTAAAGTTTTTAGATAATTTTAATTAATTAATAATTAATTAAATAATATCGATTCTGAATTTTTATTCTTTTGGGCTGAGTGGGATTCTTTAAAGGAGTCCATATTCTTACTTAAGAAAGAGAGTTCTAAAAGATTTGAAAGTTTAAAAAAAAAACTCTGTCACATGAGTGCGGGTGCGGGTGCGGCACTTTCAAAAACCTTGGGTGCGGGGGTGCGGCAGGGGCAAAAATGTAAAATATATATATATATAGAGTGAGAGAGAAGGGGGGTCCGGAGGTTCCCCCCGGCGCAGGTCCCGCATCCATGATTGCTCATTAGTGATCAGAAGGTTACCAAACATATTTCTAAATGTTAGGATTTGACTACCTATCATATGGGTGCCAATGAATTCAATGATTTCATAGACTTAGCAGGACTAATAGAGATTGATTATGGGTCTACATGTTTTACTTGGCATAACAAGCAAGTTGGTCCTAACTATCGCGTTAGTAGGATCAATCGCTGCTTCGTTAATGACCATTGGATGTTCAGATCATCCCAACTCTTCCACCATATGACAAACTGCAATACGTAGCATAAACAGATGAACTGACTTTAGAGGGAGGACGAATCCTATGTGGTGGGAAGAGAGTATTTTTTGAGAGGCCTCAAATTATTTCTTCAAGTTATTTGTCAGGAGCTACATCAATCGTAACCCTTTTATAGGTTGTCCAGATCCGTGGGGTTGGAAGAGAAGGTGGTTAAGGTGGTCTTTATTCTTGATGAAGATAGCGCCCCAAGCTTAGATGAGTACCCAGATAACTTCTTTACTTCATTCTGGTCTATTGTATCTAAAGACATTTCTGAGGCGGTCAGAGATTTCTTTCTCAAAGAGAAGATCATGTCCATGATGAGTTGTGGAGCCTGATTCATAGTTTTTGCCCTTGCAGGAAGGGGAGTCCGAGGGCTCCCCCCGGTGCGGGTTCCGCTGTCCAGGGGGCCGCCACTGGCGGGGGGTTATAGGGGAGCAGCGCCACACACACACACACACACCCCAAGAATTTTTTTTAAAATTCTGCAGCCCATTTCATAGGGCAAAATTTTTTTAAAAAAAAAAAATCCAAAAAATGGACCGAAATGACCCTGAGTGCGGTCAATGCACCCGGTGCCGCACCCGCATCGAGTCGCGTCGACGCGGGTGCGGCACCCTGCTAGCCGAATCCCTGTGACTTAGATTGTCATTATGTATGTGATGAGTATCTGGGAGGGACTATCGAGTTGTCGTATGTTATGTCAGAATACCAGATTGCAAATTTTTTTCACTAAAGCTCTTCCTGCACCTCGGTTTATTTTTCTCTGTAACAAACTTTCGGTAATCACATCGTAAGTTTGAGGTGGTGTTAAAATATGTGTTATTATATGTTTTTATAGCTATATATTTATGTATAAATATAAATATGCACATTGATGTAACGGGCAATGCCCATTAAGAGCATTTTGGTCATTTTACATATTGTAATAGGTCTTGTCCACTAGGGACAGATTTGTCTTTTTCTGTATTTTATTCTCTTTAATTTTATTTTTGTCCTTTTTTATATTGTTTGAGGGCACTATGGTCAAAGACAAGCAGCGACTATGTTTATAGACGTTGGGAGATCCCAACTACTCTTTGGGAAGTCCCCAAGGCCCTAGCACTTGTATATATAGGGGTGTTTGCCCCCTCCTTTGTTCTATGGTTTTCTAAAGCACTGGTATTCAATAGATTTATATTTTTACATTTGTGTGCTCTATTGTTGGCTCTTTGTGGCTCTTGTATGCACTTTTGTGCTTTTGTATTGGCCTTGGCCTTTGTATTGTCCCTTAATGGACTTGTATTTGTGCTAAAGCACAATGGATTTTGCGTTCCGCTTGTTTCATTACACAAGCATCATAATCCCAATAATAACCAAGAGATTTTCAAAATCTTGCTCACTTTAAATATCTCGTGATAATATTGCACATTTATTGCAACTACAAACCAAAATAACAAAAAAACTATTTAAACAAACGAATTTAAACCCCACTTAAAAAAATAATAGAAAAGCTGCTGAGTGGACTCCACCCACGTGAATAGATAGCTGCCATTCTTAAATACACCAAAGAAAGAGGGAAGGAGTCTCTTAAATAGATGCGGGAGGGAACGTTTTTTCCACTCCTCTTTGATATAAGACTATTTATTGCCCCTCTACATTGTAAACTATATTAATACCTTATAAAACAACCTATAAAACCACTAGTCCCTCTCCTCCTCAATATGAGACTAGTGCTTGTGTAAATGTGTTCATATTATTCTAAAATCTTATAAAAAAAGTCATAAACATTTATATTCTTTTATATTATATTTATTTATAATATTTTCTTAGTAGACCGATATATTCTCGAGAATTTTCAAAAAAAAATCAAAATCTCTATTCTATCACCAAGAACAACATTTGTGACTGATATATGTATATAACTATATATACATAGAGGAGAGAGAGACAGAGAATCATGAAAATCACAGTAAACAAATAGGTTTTAACAAAGAAATTACTAGAAAGAGCAAATCTGCTATCCAGAATGTACAAGACCTACCGATTATAGAGGCACAATGCATATCTGCATAAGGTTCTTCTCCAGTAAGTAGTTCCCACATGACAATGCCGAATGAGTATACATCAATCTAAATCATATTAACCATAAAGTTAGTTATAAAGATGAGAAGAATAACCATTAGGGTTATTTGAAAAAAGCATACCTAGTTTTTTTTTGGTTCAATTCATACCCTAGAAATTTTATATTCCAAAAGCATACTGCAAATTTTTATATAGCTAACTAAAACCATGCTTAGCCAAATTGTCGCATAATAGTTTTTCTTTCCCTTAAAAGTCTTTGCATCATCCTTAAATCAATAAAAATAACAAGTATTCCTAGTTAAGTATACATCTCTTTTCCTCTTTCTCCCATCCCTTTTCTCTCCTAAATTTACCCGTCTCTCTTCTTCAAAACAAATGGAAGGTTGCTCTCTCTCTCTCTCTCTCTCTCTCTCTGAAAAAAGAAGGCAAGTTAACACAGCAAGAAAGCATTCCATTTTCAAGGATTTTTCAGTACATCAGAGGATGTGTCATATTAATTTTAAATACTTCTCACTTAAACCTTGTGAAATTTTAAATACTTCCTTTCCTCCTGGCCATATGAGAGAGAAACAAAAGAAGTTTAATGAGGGTCAAATGGCTAAATTTTATATTAATCAATCACCAACCATCTTTAAAGTAATGATAGGATATGAAGGGTTTGTATTTGGACAATTAATGAGAAAACTGCATCCAGTTTCTTAATTATAGCATTTATTGTGCATGAATTCGAACCATAAAAGAATCTTGGTTTGTTTTCGGAAAATAACCCCAATAACTACTCAGAAAAAACATTCATTTCAGAAATGATTAACTTACTTTTTCTGTAACCATGTTGTTCTTTCCGCACAGAAGCTCAGGTGCCATCCACGGTAAAGTTCCACGAATCCCTCCTGAAACTAAAGTATGTTGTCGTACCTTTGATAAGCCCAAGTCTCCAATCTGATTATGTTTCACAGAAAACAAGTAATGACATCAAGAAACAATTAGTGGAAACATGCATCTAGAGCACTAGCTGAAAATCAATAGAAAGCGAAGGCTAAAAAGGCATGAAACAGTTTGTCTCTAAAGTGCCAGCTACCTGATAAACAGAAAGTTACGAGCAAAAAGTCCAGAAAATGTCAGTTTAAAAAGCTAAAGATGAATACGATAGTGTAACTCTATCTAGACAAGAAAGCTTATCTGACAACATGAGAATATTTCTAGCAATAATCTATAAATGTGTTTTTTCCTTAGAACAACTTGATAATTTTGAATGAATAAAAAAGCAGAAAGGAGAAAAAAGTATACACAAATGTAATTAATATACAAAAATGTAACCATAATATGAAAGTACAAACCATTTAAAGTTTAAAAAACATAAGACTATTTTAAAGATTTTAAATATCTTTGAAATAGTGGATTTATCATAAAGAATTTTTGGTTATCATAATTGAAAAAATATGCTATAATTTAAAAAGCACGATGGAATATCTTTAACTTATTTTATTAAAATGTCATGATGATCCCGCAGCACTTGTAAAATCACAGAGATATTAATGTCCATTGTATGTGCAATAATACCAGCACTGTTAACATGCATGGTTTATGGACTGTTGGACATTAACAAGTTTCACAAATTTTTATTTCCCTAAACAAATCCTAAAAGAGGGGATAAAAAATAAGAAGAGCACGAAATAGATCAAACAATGTTTCACCACAATCCTAACTTGATGGAGGTTGTATTTCTCCTACATTCTTACATTCTAAATGACATGTATTTCTCAAACAAGTGTTTCTAAAATGTGATAAAAACCTAATCCTAATTGCATTCATCTAGTGCAAAAAGACCTTATATTTGTAGAAATAAAAAAAATCTAAACGAATCTTTAAAATAGAATAAAAAAATGCCAAAAAAGCAAATGAAAAGGTAGAGGTATACGGACGGTCCTGCCTGGGATGGCAAAGGCCACAAATGGCCAAGTCAACGGATGATCCTGCCTAGGATGACAGAGTCCGAGACGACGAAGCCAACGGACGGTCCTGCCTATGATGGCAAAATTCGATATGGCAAAAGCCTACAGACGGTCCTGCCTGGGATGACAGAGTCCGGGACAGCAAATCCCCATGAACGGTCCTACCTAAGATGGTAGAATCTGAGAGGGGAAGCCACAAATGGCAGATAGGTTCGAGAAAGCAAGTCCCAGACGGCCAAACAGAGCGGGACGACCAAAACAAAGAACAGTCCAAGACCTAGACGACCAAAATCTGTCAGACGGCCAAAAAAGAGCAGGATGATAGGGGCCTAGACGACCAAATTTGCTAGAAGTTGGGTCTTGTAACGAAACAAGAGTGCACAATCACAATGCCATAAAGGGCTACACAAGTGCACAAGTATACTATGGTCTCTAATGGACCAATTACAATCTCATAAAAGAGATATACAAAAGCATGAATTCCACGAGAGCACAAAGGCACAAAATCTACAAAAGCACAATATAAAAAATGGATTTTGTATTAACACACAAATGCTTTAGAAAGAGCATATTATACATAGTGAGATGAGGCTCTATTTATAGAGCCTCACATGCCATGAAGGGAGGCAGTCCAACAGTCGACAATCATATTTATGACCGTTGGGGGCAGTCCAACGACTAGTTGGACTGTCTCCCCAACAGTCCAATTGATTTTACAAAATAAAAACAAAAAATAAAGAAAACAAAAAGATTTTACAGTCCCTATTGGACTGAACTAAATTATATATTATTAAATGATCAAAATACCCCTGATATACGTATATTGTATAAACATATGTATATCAGTTAGGTAAATATATACACAGTATTTTAAGACTTCCCCTCAAACTTACGGTGAAATCACCGAAAGTTTGCTAAGAATATACAAAAATCTTGGTAGAGAAAGAGCTTTGGTGAAGAAGTCTACAATCTGAAACTCGAACTAAACATATGGTAAAGTAATTGTCCCCTTCAACTATTCTTCTCGAACATAGTGGCAATCCATCTCAATATGTTTCCTTCGTTCATGAAATGCGATATATATATATATATATCGCATTTTTGTTATCGCAGCATAATTTTGAAAGTTCTTAAACATCAACACCTATATCTAAAAGTAATGATCTCATCCACACGACCTTGGTTGTTGTTATAGCCATCGCCCTATACTCAGCTTCCGTATAAGATAAAAACACTTTCTGTTGTTTTTTGCATCGCCAAGAAAATGAGAGAATCACCTACAAACACACAAAAACCTATAGTTGAGTGACGATTATTGGGATCTCCTCCCCAGTCAGAATTAGTATAAGCAATAAGATTTAAAGATGATGAAGAGAATAAGAATAGCCCTTTAGATATAGTTTTCTCGATGTATCGAACTATTCTCAATACGACACTCATGTGAACTGATGTGGGCATATATTGAAACTGACTTGCAGTATGCACTGCATGCGCAATGTCTGGCCTAGTAATAGATAGGTACATTAATGATCCGATAAGTTGCCTATAAGGAGTTGGATCATTTAATAAAACTCCGTCTTCAACTCTCATTTTAGCATTTATCACTTCAGAAGTATCAGTATATTTTATGCCTGTGATTCCCGAACACGTAACAATATCAACTGCAAACTTGATTTGAGACAAAATGTACCCCCTTGGTGAGTATGCTACTTTAATTCCTAAAAAATATCTCAAAAAACCAAGGTCAGTCATATTAAAAGATTTTTTAAGCATAATTTTAATTTCTTCAATTTCCTTACGATCATTCCTTATCAACATACAAAAGCAGAATGATAAGTGAGGTACCTGTAGATCTTACAAAAAGAGCAATGTCAGTATAATAGGATTTAAATCCAAGATTCAACACAGTTCCACTAAAACGATCTTACCATGCTTTAGGAGTTTGTTTAAGCCTATATAAAGCTTTTTTAAGACAAAGAACCATTACATTCTCAATAGTCAGACCAGGGGGAGGATCCATGCAAACTTCTTTATTTAAATTTTCATTTAAGAAAGCATTCTTAACATCTAACTAATATATAAGCAATTTTCTAATTGATGCTACTGCAACTAGAGCCCTAACTGTAGTCGTGCAAGCTATTGGAGCAAATGTTTCCTCATAATCTATTTTATATTCCTGAGAAAATCCTTTTGCAACTAATCTTGCTTTATATCTTTCTAGAGACCCTTAACTCTTTATTTTGACTTTAAATATCCGTCTACATCCTATTATCGTTTTTCCCTTAAGAAGAGGTTGGAATGCCGAAGTATGGGCCTTGTGTAATGCATCTAATTCTATTTTCATAGCTTCTACTCATTATTTTATGTTTTTAACTTCTTTGTAGTTAGAGGGTTCATGATATGAATGAATTGCTAGAAGGCAAGCCCTATAGTTTGGAGAAAATGATTCATAGGAGACAAACCTATTTGAAGGCCTATGTATCCATTTAGATCTTCTAACACTAGATTCTTAAACATTTGTTGGTTGACTATACCTTTCAAAATCACATAGATGCTCCCCGTTATCTTGTCTAGAGTATTATAAGAGGTTATGAGTTGGTTCTCTTTCTTCACTTGGTCCGTTAATAAACTCAAAATTATCAATGTCATTATTATCAATAATTTCAGTATTTGATTTAGGTAACAAATCAAATAAGAAGGCATACTCGGATTCTTCCTTAGGTTTTTCAAGATCAAATCCATTTTCATTTTCAAGAAATATTATATTTCTAAAGACAAAGTTTATCATTTGTTGGATCATAGCAGTGTTATTAAAAACGCGCCTCGAGGCGCAAAAAGCGTGCCTAGCCACAAGGCGAGACCTTTGTGCCTTGAGGCACAGGCATAAAGCGTAAAAGGCTCGAGGCGAAATGTGCCTCAATGTGATGCATTCACGCCTCATTTTTTTGGTCAAATGAGGGTCAAATCCCTCATTTGACCAAAAACAAAATTTTAAAAAATCATGCCCCCGACCCTAATTAGGGTCGGGGGCCCTAATTTTTCAGTCTCTCGTCTCTCTCATCTCTCTCGTCTCTCATCTCTCTCTTGTCTCTCACAGTCCCTCACGCTGCACTCGTCTCTCTCTATCTCTCTCTCGTCTCTCGCAGTCCCTCACTCGTCTCTCTCGTATGTCCCTCACTCGTCTCTCACTCATCTCTCTCTCACAGTCCCTCACTCGTGTCTCTCTCGTCTCTCACGCGTCTCCCACCTCTCGTGATCGAACAAATTTGTTTAGAGAATCGCAGAAGGTAGGCTTTTCTTTCTCATGAATTTATCAGAATACATCAACCTTACATGTCTATACATTTATATTTATTTTTCATTCTTTTTGGTTCTGTCATCTAATGAAATTTCAATTGCTTGAAAAGATATTTTCATTTTTTCTGAAGTGCATTAGACTGATACCACTACATAGATTGTGGAGGTGCTTAGGAGCTTGGATAGATAGAGAAAACATTACATTACTCAATTAATTGGTGCAGCCTTGTCCCTCTCAACATACAATGTGTAAGTATATGAGTTCATTCCTCATTTTTTTTCTATGACAACCTTATCAGCATCATTTATAGATATGTGCAACAAAATTTAAGATGACAAACTGGAGATTCCAGGGGAAAATTGCAGGACAGGGAAATTAGGATTGTTTACCAAAAGAGATATCGGTTAGCAATAAATCATACTAAGATGCTCCTTGAGTTCAGTTTTCCAAAGCAACCAAGATTAAACATGGAGAATATAGAAAAACGCGAGCAAGAAACAATAAGGAAACAATGAACCCAAAAAAAATTGTTCTGGGGGCTCTGCCCCCAGAGACCCCCGCTAGGGGTGCCCCCCTGACCCCTGCCCGCTGAACGCGCAGCGGGACCCGCACCGGGGGAACCCCCGAACCCCCCTTCTGTAAGGGCAAAAACTCTGAATCAGGCTCCACAACTCATTATTGTTATCATTCACATTGAATCTTTTTCCCCTTTTAGATAATTTTTATAGTTTTTTAAGTTAAAAAAATTGAAGCTTACGCCTCGCCTCAGATTTTGGTGGAGCGCCTCGCTATGCCTCACCGCTATTCACAACACTGGATCATAGCATGAAAAGCCTTTTTGATTTTCGACATATCCAAGCAAAACACATTTTATAGATTTAGGAGAAAGTTTGTTATATTTTTCAAGAAGCACAAAGCATTTACATCCAAAGACCCTTAATCTTTTTAAATCGGGAGAAATTTTAAAAAGTTTTTCAATAGGAGATATGTTTTCTAAAGTTTGAGAAGGCATTCTATTTATTAGATATATTGCGGTGAGAGCAGCTTCGGCCCAAAAAAAATTAGAATTTCTTTTGAAATAAGAAGGGTCTTTAATCGTTTCAATAATATGACGATGCTTTTTTTCAGAAATATCATTTTTGTTGGAGGTCCTAGGACAAGATTTTTGGTATAAAATACCATGAGTTTTTAGATAGAATTGAAATTCATTTCAAACAAACTCTCCCCTGAGTCAGAGCGAAAGATTTTAATATTTGTTTTAAATTGATTTTTAACAAGATTATGAAAAATTTTAAAACACGAAAAAACATTGGATTTGAATTTAAGAAAGTAGATCCAAGTATGTCTACTAAAATAATGAATGTAACATAATATGAATAACCACCTTTTAATATAACAGGAACGGGACCCCATACATCCGAATGCACTGATTCAAATATTTCATTAGACAAAGAAGTTCTAGATTCAAAAGGCATCATTTGCATTTTTCCAAGTATACAATCTTCACGTACAAATTATTTATCCTTACAAAATTTTTTCAAAAATGAAAAATGAGATAATTTGGATATACTTGGGTGTCCTAATCTTTTATGCCAAGGATCTAAATTAATTTCTTTCGTATGATTACAAAGAGTTTTTTTGATAAACATAAGGAATCCATATAGTAAAGATCTCCGCTTCTATGGCCTTGCCCAATGAGTTTCCCTGATTGGAGATCAGGCACCCAACAAGCCTTAGATGAGAAGAATACTTTACACCCATAATCAAAAATTTAAGATACCGAAAAAAGTTTAAATCTAGTTTTGGAATAACCCTCACATTTGGAATAAAAAAAATTTGAGATATTGTTGAGGTTTCTTATACTTTTAACTTTCAATGAAGTACCATCGGCAGTTGATACACTTGAAAAATATGAATTAGTGCAATCGAATAATAGAGACTCATGAGTCATATGAAAAGAGGCTCTCGAATCCAAAATCCAAGAAGACTTACCTGGAGGAGAAGAAGAGGAGATGGTGGCACCGGATGTAGAAGGAGTGGCTTTGAGAATTTGTGAAACGACCTCCGCTATTTGGGCAATTGTTAAATCACTGAAGTTGCCCCCTTTCTTTTATTCTTGAGGTTCTTCACTTACGGCAGCCATTTTCTTGAGCTTGGGACAATCTGGTCTTATATGCCCCAGTTCTTTACAATGATGACAAATAATTTTACCCTTGTATCCTCCTTTGTATCCTCCCCCAATATGTCCTTCTCCATTGAATTTTCTTTCAAAGTGAGGTGGTTTATAACTTTTTACAAAATTTCTGAGTTTTGATACGGCAAGTACCTCAACATTAGACTTGTGCATTCCAAGTCTTAAGTCTTCTTAACAAATTTGAGCAAGAGCCTCACTTATAAAAGGAGTCGAAGTCCTATGAAGCAATGAGGACCTAACTTGCTTAAATTCCAATCGGAGACCATAAAGAAAAGAGAACAGGTTTTCTCTTTCAACGTGTAACCTTCTCATTTCAATAGTCGAACCTTTCCATTTTGGTTCTAACATAGCTAGTTCATCCCAGATAAGAGATAAAATAACATAAAATTCTCTTACACTTTTATCTCCTTGTTTGGTATTATGTACCTTGTCTTGAAGATAATATAACCTAGTCATATCTTTTTTAATAAAGGTGCTCTTTAGGAAGATTCATGCAGCACATGCCCTTTTAAATTTGATGATGTTGGTGGCGATCTTAAACTCCATTGTATTTATAAACCATGAGAGAATTTGTGCATAGCAAGTTTCCCAATCCTCCAACTTGTTTTGGTATTCTTGCAAAGCTTTTTTTTTCTTCTTCGAAAAGGGCTTTAACTTGATCTCCTTCTCTTCTTGTTATTAGTGGTTTTACTAACAAACCCCCAAAGCTTTTTACCTTTGATGTGATGTTTCATAGCGGTCACCCACATCAAATAGTTGTTTTCGTTGAACTTGTAAGAAATGACGGAGGCAGAATCTCTTTCTCTCATAACGAAGAAGACTTGTGTTTGAGGACCAAGGATTGAAGAGCACCACCACAAAAAGAGCAATCCCAAGATAGCTTTCACCACTTCAAGAACCTGGCTTTGATACCATGTAATGAAATAAGAGTGCACAATCACAATGCCACAGAGGACTACACAAGTATACTATGGTCTCTAATGGACCGATTACAATCTCATAAAAGAGATATACAAAAGCACAAATTCCACGAGAGCACAAAGGCACAAAATCCACAAAATCACAATATAAAAAATGGATTTTGTATTAACACAAATGCTTTAGAAAAAGCGTATTATACATAGTGTGGTGAGGCTCTATTGGTCTCCCCACTCCCCAACAGTCCAATTGAGTTTACAAAATAAAAAACAAAAAAATAAAGAAAACAAAAAGACTTTACAATCCCTATTGGACTGTACTAAATTATATACTATTAAATGACCAAAATACCCCTGATATACATATATTGTATAAATATATGTATATTAGTTAGGTAAATATATACACAGTATTTTAGCACGTCTGCGTAAGTGCAGTCCCGGGAGGTAGAGGCTCGAACGACTATCCCTGGATGGCCGAAACCCCAAATGACTAAGCTCATGGATGGCTAAGCCTAAGATGGCAGGGAACCGGACGACCAAACCTGAGAAGAGAGGGTCCAAACGGCCAAACTAGATAACGTAAGGGGCCTGAACGGCTAAACTAGAGAAGGCAGGGGGGCTGAATGGCTAAACTTGAGAAGACAATGGGGTTCAAATTAGGGGTGGCAATCGGGTCGGGTTGGCGGGTCGACCCGACAGGTTGGCGGATCAGCATACCTCAACCCGAACCCGACCCGTTTAATAAACGAGTCGGCTGTGGAAAACACGAACCTGACCCGTTTATTAAACGGGTAACCCGACACGACCCGCCAACCCATTTAATAAACGGGTTGGGTCGTGTAAACGGGTTGGCGGGTCGGGTTCGGGTAAACGGGTTGACCCGCCCGCCTAACCCGTTTATTAAACGGGTCAGCCGGGTTGGCATACCCCTAACACGAACCCGACCCGTTTAATAAATGGGTTAGGTGGGTCGACCCGTTTATTAAACGGGTTAGTTTAAGCCAAACCCAAACCCGCCTAAGAGGTGGGTTGGCGGGTCGTGTAAGGTTTTGCCACCCCTAGTTCAGATGGCCAAATCAAAAACGACCAACTCAGAAATGGCCAAATCAGAAAGGGGGCAAGGCCTGGACAGCCAAATCTGTGGCTGGCTATCTTAAATTTACAAGCATGCAAGTACTTTTCTTTTGAGGTAAAAAACATAGGCTTAAAAAGTAAAGTTTAATAAGAAAACTTTTTCTACACTGTTACAAAAATATCCCTCAGTAATGTAATTGAGAAAAGATTTGGTGAACTTGTCAACATCAACCACAGACCATACAAGTCAAAATTCTATCTCTCCATATATATACATATAAATATTATGTTTTACATTATTCTAACAAAACTCTAACCTTACAAGAGCTTAGCCTTATTTAATAAGCGCATTGGTAGATAAGTCATCTTCGAACGAGATGGATAAAGTAATCAGGAAAGTGCTGCAAATATGGGCAATTTTCTATTAAATCTGGTTATATTTCCTAGTTTAGTCTTCTATGTTCTTTTCAAGAAAGTAACTTGGGGACCAGGCAAGGTTGCCAAAGATGAAAATGGAATTGAGAAGTGATGCCAGATGCAAAAGTGAGAAACAAGATTTTCATATTTCACTTGTGAAGTGGGAAGTGAGAAGTGACTGGGAAGATATGTCACATAGGTGCGGGTGCGGCGATGCGGCACTTTAAAAAAACTTGGGTGCGGGGGTGCGGGGAGGATATATATATATATATATATATATATATATATATATATATATATATATATATATATATATATATATATATATAATTTTTAACAGTTTTAAGTTAACACTATGTGTATTAGATAAAAATGAACTTGATTAGGGTTAACTGAATCTACTTTTGGATAGAAATGGACGTCAGTGTGGTTGACTTCACCTAACACAAAGGAAGCTGTGTCCAAGTGTCGCACCCACCTGGGTGCGGGTGCGGGCGGTGCCCTGTTAGAAGAGTCTGTGACATAGCTGGGAGGCAGTTAAAAGTGAATTAAGAAGTACCTTTAGAATGCATAAACAAGAAGAGTTGCAGTTGTTATATTATATGATCATGCTAATTCATCTAAGATTTATTAACCTAATTTTTTTATTTTTAAAACGTAAAGTATATATTATTGGAAATAATTAGTTTACTACACCCATATCAAACATAAAACAAAATCATATACAAGAGAGTAGACAATAGCGTACAGTTCCTATAATAAAAAGGAAGTTTTGAACATTTGTTTTTTATTTATTTTCCCAAGTGAATAACCTAAAACACCTTTGAGTTTGATAAAAATAAAAAGTTCGCATTCTAAGAAACTACAGAAAATGTATTTCCATTTAAATTTATTGTTCAACCGAATTACTATATGTGAACTATGGTGTGGTTCTAAATTTCAATTCTTTATGTAAGTTTTGTTTTTTTAGTGAAAGTTCAATTCTCATGTTAAAAATCTGATATCATTGGGAGCATCCTTTCCCATGACAAGGGAACAAAGTGCCGAAAGTGCTGAGTTTCCAGCTCCCAAAGCAGCTTCCCAAGAAATGGGCTTTTCAAAATAGCTAAAATCTTGCAAAGCCCTTAGTTTCCAACTTGAAATGGCTTCCCAAGAAACGAGCTTTTCAAAATACGTAGAAGCTTTCAGTGGCAATGGGAAGCTTTCAGCATTTGTTCTTTGATTTATTTTCCTAAATTAACAACCTAAAATAGCACCTTCGTTTTCAATAAAAATAGAAAAGTTTGCACTCTAAGAAATTACAAAGATTATTTATTTTCACCCTAATTACCATAGGTGAATTGTAGTGCTGATTATAAATTTTAATTCATTATCTAAGTGTTGTTTTTTTAGTAAATGTTCAATTCTCATTTTAAAAATCTGATATCATTCAAACCATCCATCTCTATGGTAAGGGAACCGAGTTTCGAAAGTGCTTTGTTTCCAGCTTTCGAAGCAACTTTCCAATAAATGGGGCCTTCAAAATAGCTAAAAATTTCCACAGCACTTAGTTTTCTACTTCCAAAGTGACTTTCCAAGAAATGAGCTTCCCAAAATAAGTGCAAACTTGTAGTGGCCATGTGTCCAAGCCTTCAGGCTACTCTTTTGTGCAGTTGGTTTTCTGCTGAGCATGTTCCAACATAGTAACTGTTCAATTCTCATGTTAAAAATCTGGTATCATTGGACATCCTTACCTATGATAAGGAACCGAGTTTCCAAGGTGCTTTCCAGCTTCCCAACAAATGAGACTCCCAAATTAGCTAAAAGTTTCCACAGCCCATAGTGTCCCACTTCCAAAGCAGCTTCCTAAAAACCGAGTGATCCAGTATAAGTAAAATCTTCTAGTGGCTAGGCTCGCTTCAAAATGCATGTTCAAGCTCGGCTCGAGCTCGAAGCCGAGATTGACCATTGTTCCAAAAAGATTTTACCGGTAAAGGGTCCTGCAAAAGTGAGACTTGATCCCCAATCCCTCCAAACGGTGCACAAAATCCGCACCATTACGCCAAACTGTGTTGTGTTTATTATGACCTAGAAAATTTACATATACTAAAAACCCGCTAGATTTTTGTACAGAGAAAAAAGTTATAGGGCATGAAATTCGAACTCAGCACCTCTTGAGGAAGAGACTAACACCCTACCCATTAAAGAAATGATGACTTTCTGGTTTTATCTTGCAAACATATTATATATATATATATATATATAAATATAATTTTATGCAAGCCTTATCGAGCTCAGCAACTTGATCAAGCTCGGCTCGTTTATCCACAATGAGAATGGACTTGTGTTCAAGATCGGCTCATTTATTTTTTTGAACGAGCTCAAGCCGAGCTTAAACGGGTCAAGCCCGAGACGGCTTGGCTCGTAGTGCATCCCTACTAGTGGCTATCAGTGCAAGCCTTTATGTTAGTCTTTTATGTGGACTGTTTCTGTGGATCATGTTGCAACAAATTAATCTAAAAAAATAGAGAGGTGCATCTGGTCAGTCAATGTCATCTATGTTGGGTGCAAGAAGAACACCTTGCAACACTTGTTCTAATCTTGCACCTTTCTCAGAAGATTACTGCTTCTCACATGGGCCAGATTGGACATTTGATGAGAGGAACATTTACTCATTATGGCAGGCCAATATAACACCTCAGATTTCTAATCTTGCACCTTTCACAGGAGACTACTGCTTCTCACTTGGCCAGATTGGACATTTGACGAAAGGAACATTTATTCATTATGGCAGGCCAATATGACACCTTAGATTTGGGAAAGCAGGGAAAATGGAGGTTGATTTGGAAGTGATAAGCATCTTTGAACAAATGAAACGAGACATAATACAATCCTGTTACATGTACATCACAATTGCCCATGTTTGTTCAAGGCAAACTGAGAGATTCAGACATTAGTTGGGTCGCTTCTCTTCAACATTCTTGAAAAAATATAGGCTCTATTTGGAAACTCACTGTTGGAGATGCTGTTATGGAATCTATAGATGCTCCACTGAGTTATGGATTTAGAAATTTCTACTTACCTGTTTTGGAACATCCCAAAGAATCTGGCCAAGGATTTAACAAATACACCCACATCCTGTTTGATAGCTACCAATTGAGAATGTGGATTTAGCAGTCATCTATGTAGTTAAAATCCCGCCTATGCTGCCTAGGCCTCCTAGGTGAAAGTGTACCACCTAGGTGTTAAAAATTGTACATATATATGTTAAAAAGTGTACTCATTCATGTAATTATATATAATATAATATATAATATTCTATATTTATTTATTATATTTTTATTTTTATTTATTTTCTTTTCTTTTTCTTTTTCTTTTTCTTTTTCTTTCTTCATTTTTTGTATTTTTATTTTTGTCTAGTTCAAATTTAACTAAACCTTAAACTAGTCAAAATCCAACTAGATCTTGACTAGTCAAGGTAGCCATTGGAGCTAGTCCAACGGCTGCAATTAGAGAGCCGTTGGAGTAGCTCCAACGACTCTATGGAGTTCTTTAGAGCTCCTCTCTCTCCCTCTCATTTTGTGTATAAATAAGGAGTGATCCCTCTCTCCATTGTAACAATGCTTTTATGCATTTCATAAGAATGAAATAAGGTTTATTATTTTATCTTTTGTGTTCTTCCATTTATGCCCTTTTGTGGGTTATCATTGTAGTGTCTTCAATAGACACTCATTACAAGCATTTGTGCTTTCGTGGAAGATCCCCATTTCCTTATAATATATATATATATATATATATATATATATATATATATATATATATATATATATATATATATATATATATATATATATATATAGTTATTTATATAAATATATATTTTGCTCTTTTTTTATTTTTATTTTTATTTCTCTATTTGTAATTGAACTAGTCAACACATGTTAACTAGTCAAACATAAGACTCGTTGGGGTCCCAATAGCTCTATTTTGAGCCGATGGGGCTCCAACAACTCTCTATGGAGTCCTCCTCCTTTGTGTATAAATATGGGGCAAAGCCCCTGCATTATGTATGCTTCTTGCATAAAGGTTATCAATAAAGTATTATTTATTTTAGCTTCTTGTTTTGCCCCTTGTATGGGTTTGGTGAGTGAGCTCATTTGTGGCTTTTGGTGTGTTTTGTGAGCGAGCCCATTTGTGGCTTTTGGTGTGTTCACTTTAGCATTGTGGTGGATCTTGTTGGTGGTTTTCATTTCTTTACATGGTATCGGAGCAAGGTTCACTCTTGACTCTTTGAAGACTGCATATTGCCTCATTTATCATGCTCATGAGAGAAAGAAAGAATTTCTTGGTGATTCAAGTGCTCGTGTATTCGTGGTGGTGTACTAATACTACTACACTCCCCTTTCTCGTCTATTATGTTGTTTTTTTCTTTTCTTCTATTTCTCTCTACTTTCGAAGGATGGATGATAACGAGAAAGTCACCATCGTACCCATCAAACTCGATACTAATTTCATAATGTGGTCTTCAATAATGAAGCACCACGTATGGGGGAAAAGGATTTTGGAGATTAATTGATGGTTCTGATCCGAAGCCTAAACTAGTCCTCACAAAGGTAGAGAACGAAAAAGAGGTGCCGCTTGCGGATGGGGAGAAGACTAAGGCACTAGCCACTTATAAAAAAACAGAAAGAGTGAAGAATGGGGCATGCCAAGATCATGTTTTGGTTAATCAATAGCGTGGACATTAAAAAATGCTCTAATGTCGCAAAATTTGAGCATGCTAACAAAGCTTGGAAATACCTTAAGAATATGTATTCTCTTAAGGATATTGCTTATGTGTGCAATCTTCAAAATAAAGTGAAGACAATGACTCAAAAAGACAAGCATTAGGGAATACTACAATGAATTGTCCGAACTTTGGGAAGAATTATCTATTCTTGAGCCTAAGTGGCATTACGCAAAAGATATAAAGCTCTGGCAAAAGCAACTTGATGTGAAACATTTCTATCAATTTATAAATGGCTTAAGACCGGAGTTTGAAAGCACCAAATTTGTTCTTGTTCATAGAGGGTAAGTACTCTCTATTATTGACACTATCGAAGAATTGAGTATGGAAGAGAATAAGCTAAAAGGTCACTCTTTAAAAAATGAAGAAGACTCTTTTTTGGCTGTCTCTAGACCGAGAAACTACATGCGTCCCTACAAGCCACCTCATTGGAAACAAGGAAATGAGCATGGTAATAAGCCTTATTGGAAACAAGGAAATGAGCATGATAGAAAAAATTTATTTGTTATAACTGATATGAACCCGAGCACACTAAGCCTCAATGCCCAAAGTTTAGAAGAAGAGAGGAAAATAAGGTGGCTTCAGTTGGCTCTTCACAAGAAACTAATGATGCACCTGTATCAATGTCACAACTTATGAAGATTTTTCAACTACTTCTCAAAAAGGTATCTTCTTCAAATAAAGCCTCAACTGGAGCAACAGTTTCATCCTTCTCTGATCCCGGTAAAACTCCTTGGCTTCTTGATTTTGGTATTTCCTATCATATGACCCCTAATAGTAAAATTTTATCTGAATGTCATATACCAACTCAAGCATGTCAAATATTTTTACAAATGTTTTTACAGCCGATGGTATATCTCTTGAAATAGAAAGAATAGGGAATTTTGAAAGGATTTTACAAAACTCCAAAAAATTTATCATTCCAAACGTTAGATATATTCCCAAATTAAACTTAAATCTATTATCAGTTTCACAAATATTTGACCATGGATATAATATCTCATTCTCTTCTGATGGATGTTGAGTACAAGATCGGCAGTCAAGGAAGCTGATTGGGAAAGGATATAGAAAAGGACTTTATTACATGGATTCTTTTGAAATACCGAAGGATGACTTTTGTTATAATGTTAAGAAATTAGAGAAGGATATATGGCACAAACGACTTGGTCATCCTAATGTATCCAAAATTCAATACTTTTCAAATTTGGAAAAATTTTGTAACTGAAAATTTTACGTGTAAAGACTGCATTCTTTGTAAAATGAAGAGATTACCATTTCGTGAATAAACTTTCTTTTCTTCTAAACCGCTTGAGCTAATACATTCAGATGTTTGGGGGCTAGCACCAGTTATATCAAAGGGTGAATATGTATACTATGCAAGGTTTTAAAACCCGTGACTCGAAACTCGACTCGTTCTTTATTGACTCGTGACTCGGCGGGTCAACTCGGTGACTCGGACCGGGTTTTGTTAACTTTTGATTTTAAAAGAAAAACAATATATAATTTGTCTGAAACCATGTTTTTGAGTAAACATAGTCTCCAAATGTCTGTAAGAATATAAAAACAACTGCAAAGAGCTATAGAGGTTTGCTTGAATAATTGAATTTGATATCTATACAAGCACTTTGACTAATTCATGACTTGAATTAGAGGATTTGGTCACCATGAGTTCAGTCTGCAACTACCTAAGGTTCCTAAAATGGCCAATCATATATGCTAGCTTGTTTTAAAAGTTTTAATTCCCTCTCTAACAAATCCATAAATGTAAAACAGGGATATATGTGCATATTGAAAGTTTACAGAATGCCCAATATCAACATAAATAAGCAATTTTCTCTCATGTATAAAACTATGCAGGAAATATATTAGTGGCGCAACTATAAAATGATTACTAATATTTGAATATGTGCAATGCTTGTTCACATAACAAATGGATGATGAAACCTAAATGTGACTTCCCATAGGCACAGTTGACCCGCCATATATAGTGAGAATCATTTCTTTAAAATATTTTGCTAGAATAAGTTGATAACACAGGGTGAACAGTAGTTCGAACAACATGGCGATTTTATTCTATGGATTTAAATGCTTTTTTATCTTTAAATGCTTTTTATTTTCTTTTTTATACAAAATCTGGGGGTAACCCTTGTTAAAATATATGTACTTATATATTTCGAAACTGTAATTTGAAACTCAAAAAACAAATTTCAAACATCCCAAAACTCGCCCGAGTCAAGCCCGAGTTTTGGCAAACCGAGTTTGCCTTGCCGGGTTGACTCGCTGGAGGGGCGAGCCGAGCCGAGTCAACGAGTTGACTCGGCGAGTTTTAAAACACTGATACTATGTGATTTTTGTTGATGATTTTTCTAGGCATACTTGAATATACTTTCTCAAACATAAATACGAGGTCTTCTCACATTTTCAAATATTTCACAACTTGGTCAAAAATAAGTTTGAAAAGGATATTTTTATTTTCTGCACAAATTCAGGAGAAGAATTTTTATCAAAGAAATTTAAAGATTATCTAAATTTGCATGGTATCACACATCAAAGATCTTTCGTTCATATATCACAACAAAATGGTTTGGATAAACGAAAACACTGACGTATTATGAAAACAACCAAAACTCTTCTAATAGCAAATCAAGTGCCAAAAGAATGTTGGGTTGAACCAGCCCTAACTGCTATGTATCTCTATCAATAAAATGCCTTCTTCTTTACAAAATATAATACCAGTTGAAAAACTCTTTAAAGTATCTCCTGGTTATGTTAGACTAAGAATTTTTTTATGTAAATGTTTTGTTTTTTCTAACAAAAATGATAAACGCTTCTCTCGTGCTATTCCTTGTGCCTTCTTGAGTTATGCAGATAACCAAAAAAGCTACAGGTGTTTTGATTTCTTTTTTATTTCATTTATGTGATCTTGATAAGGGTCATGATGATATAATTAATGAAGAGCAACCTCATAGAAACAAAAACTATTTACAATATTCTAGGCGTAGGGACCTTAATCAACCATGTGCACTGGACAAATATGTTGAACAGCTTGAATTTCATACTAGAAGGTCACCACCTGAAAAGTTTGCGCCTTATGATTCTTTTTCTCCAAAATACAAGGCATTTATTGCATTAATTCATTCATATGTGGAACCTTCAACTTATACTCAAGCTAAAAAACAATTTTGAAAGGGTAGAAGTCATGAGAATAGAGTTAGAAGCTTTAGAAAAGGCTAATACTTGGACCGTTCAAGATGTTCTAAAAGGAAAGAAACCTATAGGTTGTAGGTGGGTATACAAAATTAAAACAAAGAATGATAGAACTTTTGAAAGATATAAAGCTAGATTAGTTGTCAAGGGATATTCTCAAGAATATGGCATAGATTACGATGAAACATTTGCTCAAGTCGCTAGAATGACCATTGTTTGAACTCTAGTAGCATTAGCCTCTGTTCGAAAATGGCCTATATTTCAAATGAATGTTAAAAATGTTTTTCTTAATGGAAGCCTAGTTAAAGAAGTTTATATGGAGGCACCACCAGGTATAGGTGTTCCTAAAGGTAAAGCTCTTTGTTTGGAAAATACTCTCTATGGACTTAAACAAGCCCAAAGGCTTGGTATGATTGGTTTAGTCGAGTTATGTTTGATATTGGATTTAAAACTTATTTGACTGACATTGCACTGTTTATTAAGATTTCTGATGCAGGTATTATTATTATTCTTCTCTGTGTGGACGACATGATCATCACCAGAAGAGATAAACAAGGAGTTGAAAATATAAAAAACTTCTCAAAAAATATTTTGAAATGACTGATTTAGGATTCTTAAAATATTTCTTAGGAATCGAAGTTGCTTACTCTTCTAAAGGATATTTATTATCTCAGTCTAAATTTGCTTTTAACATTGTCTTCACGTCTAGCATCATAGATGATAAGAGAGTTGAAACCCCTGAGATTGCCAACACCAAGATGTGAATTGATGATGGAGAACTTGTTGAAGATCCTACTCCTTACAGACAGCTTATTGGAGCACTCTCTTACCTTTCAATTACTAGACCTAACATAACACACGTACACACAGCTAGTCAATTTCAGGACGCTCCCACTTTTGTTCGCATGGAAGCAGTTTTGTGTATTATTAGATATATTAAGACTTCTCTTTCTCGAGGCCTCTTTCTATCTACTTCATCTCAGTGTTTTAAAACTTGTCGAGTCAACCCGTTGACTCGGCTGACTCGGCTCGGCTCGGCCCTCCAGCGAGTCAACCCGGCAAGGCAAACTCGGTTAGCCAAAACTCGGGCTTGACTCGGGCCTGACTCGGCTTGACTCGGCTTGACTCGGCATGACTCGGCCTGACTCGGGCGAGTTTTGGGATGTTTGAAATTTGTTTTTTGAGTTTCAAATTACAGTTTCGAAATATACAAGTACATATATTTTAACAAGGGTTACCCCCAGATTTTGTATAAAAAAGAAAATAAAAATCATTTAAAGATAAAAAAGCAATTAAATCCATAGAATAAAATCGCCATGTTGTTCGAACTACTGTTCACCCACCCTGTGTTATCAACTTATTCTAGCAAAATATTTTAAAGAAATGATTCTCACTATATATGGAGGGTCAACTGTGCCTATGGGAAGTCACATTTAGGTTTCATCATCCATTTGTTATGTGAACAAGCATTGTACATATTCAAATATTAGTAGTCTTTTTATAGTTGTGCCATTAATATATTTTCTGCATAGTTTTATACATGAGAAAATTGCTTATTTATGTTGATATTGGGCATTCTGTGAACTTTCAATATGCACATATATCCCTATTTTACATTTATGGATTTGTTAGAGAGGGAATTAAAACTTTTAAAACAAGCTAGCATATATGATTGGCCATTTTAGGAACCTTAGGTAGTAGAAGACTGAACTCATGGTGACCAAATCCTCTAATTCAAGTCATGAATTAGTCAAAGTGCTTGTATAGATATCAAATTCAATTATTCAAGCAAACCTCTATAGCTCTTTGCAGTTGTTTTTATATTCTTACAGACATTTGGAGACTATGTTTACTCAAAAACATGGTTTCAGACAAATTATATATTGTTTTTCTTTTAAAATCAAAAGTTAACAAAACCCGGTCCGAGTCACCGAGTTGACCCGCCGAGTCACGAGTCGAGTTCCGAGTCACGGGTTTTAAAACCTTGTTTCATCTTCTTTATATTTAATTGTTTATCCTGATGCTGACTGTGGAGGTGATTTTATATATATATATAACCTGTCTTGTATTAGTTTGGCTGATAGGGTCATTTTTGTCTTTTCACATGTAAATTATAGTTGTTTTCTACAAACAACTATATTCTACTTTTTTCTATTTTTTCTTAGGTTATTTTTCTTTTTTTTATTTCTTTTATTTTCCATTTGGGGCCCCACGCATAGAGTCGTTGGGGCCCCAATTGGGAGCTCCCTAAAGACTCTACGAGGGGAGCTCCTAATGGTCTCCCTCTCTTTTGATGTATATAAATAGGGGTGTGTTCCCTCTATTCCTCTCATTGTATTCCAGGAACCTCTTTAATAATATTTTTATTCTTTTAACTTGTTAGTGTTGCCCTTTGGAAGCTTTGTGTATTGTCTCATCGTAGACATATTGCTTATGCACTTGTTGTGCCTTTGTAATTGTCCACTATTGAACTTGTTTGGTGCTTTTGTACCTTATACTTGTAATTCTACATACTTGAATACATGGTATCAGAAAGGTTGTGCTCTTGGTCTCTTGAAGAGTGACCATTGAAAGATAGATTCGGGAATCGACATACTTGCGGCAACTTAAGTGGAGGAGCTCTTCGGTGTTCTTCCATACTCTCCCTTCTTCTCTCTAAGCCACAATAGTGAATAAGCAAAAGATTGATCTCTCCTTCAAGTTAAATGGTACCAATTATATGACGTGGGCATCAGCCATGGAAAATAACCTTAAAGGCAATAAGCTTTGGGGATATTTGATGAGCTCTATTCCGGAACCTCAACTCTAACTTACCAAGATGGAAGGTAAGAAAAAGTCTTCGAAGGAAATACTCGCATAAAAGCTACTGAGGACCATCAATCCAAGATAGAAGAATGGAAAAGTAAACATGTCAAAATTCACCATAGATTATAAACAATGTTGAGCTCAAAATATGTGTCAACATTGCTAAATTCTGCAAGGCAAATGAGACATGATTTTTTATGAAAGGTATGTATACACAAAAAGATCTTACAAGACAATTCTTTCTTCAAGAAAAAATATGTACCATTAAACAAAGGGACATGAGTGTCCGTGATTACTTTAGCACTCTTAGTCTCTTATCTATCTCTTCTTGAACCCAAGTGGGTTGCTAGTGAAGATATTGAACTAAGAAGAAAACAAATAGAAAAAGAATATTTTTTCCAATTCTTACATGGGCTTAGACTCGAATATGAATAAGTTAGATCTTCTATTCTTCGTAGATCTAAGCCTCTTTCTTTGAAGGATGTTGCTGAAATATGTCAAGAGGAGACTCATCTTGGCATAATAAAAAGAGGAGATGAAGTGTTAGCCGTGTCTAAGCCCGGCAATCATGTAAAAACCTACAAGCCTCCACACTTTGGGAGGCAACATAGCTATAATGGATGCTACAAGAAGGTTATTTGTCATCATTGTCATGAATCGAGTCATATACGACCTAATTGTCCCAAGTTATATGACACCCCAATGAACAAAGTAGCTTCCGTTGAAGAAAGCACACCAAGGAAGGAAGAATCAATCAAAGGAAAAGATTCATTTTCTCTTGCTCAATTATCGGAGGCACTTCAAATGTTACTCAAATCTCCATCTACATTCGATGTCGCAATAGCCTCATCTTCTCCTCTAGGTATATCTTCTTAGATCCTAGATTTTGGGGCCTCCTTCCATATGACATATCATGAGAATGGTTTATCTGATTTATGCACTAATTCAAAAACCTCCTATGTTTCAACGGTTAAATTCCTCTATTTTTTTTTCCAAAAGTAAGGGTTGTTTCTCAACTATGTTTAAACCTTATTTTTGTTTCACAAATTTTCGACAATGGATGTGGAATCTCCTTCTCATCTAAGGGTTGCTCCGTGCAGAATCTCCGGTTCGGGAAGCAGATTGGGCAAGGCTATAGGAAGGGAGATCTCTACTTCATTAACTATTTAAACTTTCTTCTAAATTCTTTTTGTAATTATGTCCAAGATAAAGATATTGAAACTTTGCATAACTACTTTTCTCAAATTTGTATATTCTCCTTTTTTGGAAAAAAATTATGTAATTAAAAAAAATTAGTTTACAAAGATTGCATCTTTGGAAAGATGAAATTCACTCTCTTTCTTAATAGAACCTTTGTCTCTAAGAGACCTTTTGAATTAGTGCATTCGGATGTTTGGGGACCTTCTCCCGTCATATTAAAAGGAGGATATTCATATTATGTTACCTTTATTGATGATTTCACTAGATATGTATAGATATATTTTCTTAATTTCAAATCCAATATATTCTCTTTTTTTAAAAAAATTCATATGATTGTCAAAAATAAATTTCAAAGCAACATCTCTATTCTTAGATCCGATTCGGGTGGTGAATACTTATCAAATGAGTTTCAAAATTATCTAGAACTAAAGAGGATTTGTTACCAAAAGTCATGTTCTAAAACTCCTCAACAAAATCGGTTAGCCGAAAGAAAACATAAACATATTTTAGAAACCACTAGGACATTACTTATTTCTAAAGATATTTCAAAAAGTTTTTGAGTCGAGACCGCTCTAACATCAACTTATTTGATAAATAGAATGGCCTTATCATCCTTGCAAAACGCATCTCCGTATGAAAAACTATTTGAAAGAACACCTAATTTCAAGCGGTTGCGAATTTTTTGTTGTAAGTGTTTTGTGCTTTTTCATAAAAGAGATAAATTGTCTCCAAAAGTCATTAAATGTGTATTCATGGGTTATGGAGAGAACCAAAAAGGATATAGTTGTTTTGACCCTACGAGTAACAAACTATCTGTTTCTAAAGATATAACATTTTTGGAAAATGAAAATGGTTTTGAGAGAACCAAGGAAAACAATGAAGTCGATTATTCCTTTCTATTTAATCTCTTGCCACAAGGGTTGAATTCTTGTGATGATTCTTTGAAAGACATCAGGGATAATCCCTTAAATAACAATGAAAATGGTGATGATAATGTGCATTCAATTAATAAGAATGGGGAGTCATCTATAAATAATGATATAGTTGATAAACCTATTCGAATTTATGCCCAGCGTGAACAAAGGAATCCTTTAAATGCTTTAGAAAAATATTTTCAAAATTCATCGTTAGAAGAAACCTCACTTAGAAGATCTAATCGCATCTCCAACCAACAAGTAGGTTTGTATCTTATGACACATTAACACCAAAATATAAGTCATGTCTAATAACATTACATTCCAATCATGAACCATCATGCTATAATGAAGCCAAAAATCTTCCACAATGGGATGACGCTATGAATATAGAACTTAAAGCTCTTGAAAAAGCTAAAACATGAAAAATAACTTCATTACCCATAGGAAAGAAATCTATAGGATGTAGATGGGTTTTTAAGGTTAAAACCAAAAGTGATGGGTCTCTAGAACAATATAAAGCTAGGTTAGTGGTCAAAGAGTACTCTCAAGAGTATAGTACTGATTATGAAGAAACATTTGTCCCAGTAGCTAGAATGACTAGTGTTAAGACCCTCGTAGCTGTTGTATCTATTAAAAAATGGCTCATCTACCAACTAGATGTGAAAAATGCTTTTCTAAATGGTGAATTAAATGAAAAGGTTTACATGGATGCTCTGTCAGGGTTTTGTATTGAAAAGGGTAAAATTCTTAAACTTAAAAAGGCTTTATATAGCTTAAAATAAGCTCTTAAAGCTTGGCTTGATAAATTTAATAATGTAATGACTCATCTGGGTTTTCATTCATGCTATACTGACACTGCTCTTTTTGTTAGAAGTACAGATTCGATGGTTGTTATCCTTCTACTTTATGTAGATGATATAATTATTACTGAAAGTGACAAACAAGAAATCAGTGATATTCAAAATATTTTAAAAGAAAATTTTGATATGTCTGATTTAGGTTTTTTAAGTACTCTCCCAAAGGGTACATCATTTCTCAAATGAAACTTGTTGATGATATTTGTACCAAGTATGGTATTACAGATGATAAGAAGATAGAAACCCCAAAAAGAAAGATAGGACTCTACTTGAAGATCCTACTCCTTACCTCCAACTTGTTGGGTCACTCACATACTTACCCATCACTCGGCCAGACATAGCTCATGCAGTTCACTCTGTGAGTCAATTTCATCATGCTCCTACCACTGTACACATGAGTGTTGTCTTGAAAATTGTCAAACACATCAAGAATACTATAACGAAGGAGATTTTTTTATCATCATCTTCTTCATTTGATTTGCATGCCTATGCTAATGCTAATTGGGGTGAAAATCTCAATGATAAAGTTACAACTACCGATTTTTGTGTATTTTTAGGTGATTATGATTTCATGGAGATGCAAGAAGCAGCATAAAGTATCATTATCCTCAACTGAAGTTGAATATCGTGCAATGGCTACAAAAACCATGGAGCTTGTGTGGATTTGAAGTCTTCTCAGTGATATGGGGATAATCATCTCAACTCTTTCGAGGATGTGTTGAGACATTAAGAGTGCAATTCATATCACAAGCAACTATACCTTCCATAAGCGATCTAAACATATCGAGATGGATTGTCATTATGTACGTGAAGAATATTTGAGAAGAACTATTGCATTGTTGTATGTCACATCAGAGTACCAGTTGGCGGATTTCTTCACAAAAGCTCTTCTTGTTCCTCGATTTATTTTTCTCCTTAGTAAACTTTTGGTTATTTCCCCGTAAGTTTGAGGGGGAGTGTTAAAATATATATATACTCATGTGTATATATATATAATATATATCTTGTATTAGTTTGCCCGGTAGGAACATTTTGTCTTTTCATATGTAATTATAGTTGTTTTCTATAAACTATATTCTACTTTTTTCTATTTTTTCTTAGGTTATTTTCCTTTTCTTTATTTCTTTTATTTGCCATTTGAGGCCCCACTCATAAAGTCGTTGGGGCTCCCAACGACTCTACTAGGAGAACTCCCAATGGTCTCCCCTCTCTTTTGATGTATATAAATAGGGGTGTGTTCCCCCTATTCCTCTCATTGTATTCCAAGCACCTCTTCAATAATATTTGTATTCTTTTAACTTAGTGTTGCCCTTTGGAGGCTTTGTGTATTGTTTCTTACTTCTTGTTTATGCACTTTTGTGCCTATTGTGCCTTTGTAATTGTCCACTATTGGACTTGTTTGGTGCTTTTGTACCTTATACTTGTGATTTTGCATACTTGATTACAGTGATCCCAATAATAGATATTCAACCATGGGTTTTTGTGTTTTCTTAGGTGAATCTCTGATTTCATGGCGATGCAAGAAGCAAATGCTGAATATTGGACCATGGCAGCTACAACGATGGAGGTAGTCTAGCTCAGAAGGTTGTTGGCTGATATGGGAACTCAAGTGACAGGATTCTCCCGCATGTATTATGACAAGAGTATTATCTACATACTTTTTATGAACGTACTAAACATATCGAAATGGATTGTCACTATGTTCGAGAGGAGTCTCTACATGAGACCATTGATCTGCATTATGTTACATCAGAATACCAGTTAGCAGATTTCTTCACCAAACTTCTCGTTGCTCCACGTTTCGACTTTCTATTGGACAATCTTTCGATTATTGTACGATAAGTTTGAGGGGGTGTTAAAAATTGTATATATATATATATATATATATATATATATATATTTATATAAATATATTTTTTCCTTTTTTTCTTTTCTCTATTTGTAATTACACATGTTGACTAGTCAAACATAAGAGTTGTTGGGGGTCCGGGCGGCTCTATTTTGAGTTGTTGGGACTCCAACATCTCTATGGAGTCCTCCTCCTGTATATATAAATATGGGGCAAAGCCCCCACTTTATGTATCCTTTTTGCATAAAGGTTATCAATAAAATATTATTTATTTTAGCTTCTTGTTTTGCTCATGTGTGAGTGAGCCTATTTGTGGCTTTTGATGTGTTTTGCGAGTGAGTCCATTTGTGGGTTTTGGTGTGTTCACTTTAGCATTGTAGTGGATCTTGTTGGTGGCTTCCGTTTCTTTACACTAGGTGCCTAGGCAAGTACCTAAGTTGGGGGAGGAGCACAACATTATAATCATGCCTTGTTTGAGTATTTGTTCACATGAGATTGAATGTTTTTATACATTTATTTTAAATACTTTCAATAATTTTTTCTTATTGTTGTGTTTTTATATGTTTATTTTAAATAATTTTATTTTTTGTGCGTCTCTAGGTGACGCTGCAAAACGAATATTTGTTCACATGAGATTGAATGTTAAAAATGTAATTATGTTTTAATTATTTAGATCGATTCAGGGTTTTTTTTAAGTTTTAGTTGTTTGGCTTCATAAACTATGTTAAATAATTACTTTCTATTACTTTAAGAAATTTTGTAATTGTTTAATTTTTATTTTTATTTTTATTTTTCTCTTTTTATCCCACCTACCAACTAGTCCTGCCTAGGCACTGACTAGGACTTTTAGGGGGCTGGCGCCTAGGTGTCGACGAGCGCTTTTGACTACTTAGGCAGTCATATACCTATTTTAATATATTTATACCCATACTGATAACCCACTTGAGTCTAAAATAAATAGTTAGACCAGAATCAAACCTGAACTTGGATCAAATAGGTCTGAATTCAGATCCATTTTTTCAAACTTGTAAAGTATCAGCCTAATGAAACCCGACATGAACCGACCCATTTACATCCCCACATTGAATAATGAGCATTTTGCTAAGCTTGGTTAACTTGGTTCAATTGGAGTTAGCTGGGGAAGTTATCTTGTGGATTATCACAAGTAGGACTTGGCAAATTTGGTTGGGTTTGGCAGGATTTGGTTAAAGTTGGTGTTGTTTAGTCGGGTCTGTTTGGATCAACTCATGTTTGATCTGGATTAGGCTCAGGTATTCAAGTGATTTGGATCTCAATTGGGTTCAGATCCAACATTATAGAGTTCAAGGCTCCATAATATTGTTGATTGATGTTAAAACTGTATCGTAAATCATAACCAACCTGTTTTCTGTTTACAGGAAAATCGGATATGGTTCATGGACAAAGTCGTACCTAAAGCTTCTTAGGAAGGTGTAATGATAAAATAATTGGAATGGTCGGCAAGAATTTAAAGACCAGCCAGAAGAGTGGCCGGCGTATCCACTGGTTATACCAACCCTATCCCATGGTTTGAGGATTGGGCATTAGCAAATACCACACGACTTCCATCATGGCCATCAAATCCCTTCTCCCAAACAAACTTGGTGTTGGGGAGTCCCCATCTCCTCTCCAACAGACAACTCCCAAACAACGCCTTAATCATCTCTTTGTTTTATAATGTCTTACGTATGGTACTTTGTTCTCTTGATTACAGTGTGTCACCACTCATTTAAATGAAAGCTGATATTTACTTTCCACATATATACATAGATATGTATGCAATGCATGCATGTATACATAGGGTAAATATTTGGTACTAACGAAGGTAAGGAACTACGGAGTAGAGATATCTGGTATAAATATTTGGTATATATGTCTGTGTTCTACCAAGTGTATCCACATCACATCCACTCCCACATCCATATCCATGTGATGTAGTTGCTTGATCCAATGTTAATTTTACGAGCAGCTTCTTTTTTCCTTCAGTTGATCCACTATAATGGGCAACCACAATGTTGGTCAGGTAACTGAACTTCCACATTCAAGAATTTAGTACATGATAACTTGTATCACAGGGATACCTTAGTAAGAGCCAAGATAAAGCAAGTTTCAGCACATTTTCAGGGTGTGTGCAATAATTGAGAAAATGTGGTCATCTTAATGTCCAAACAAATGCTGGGATGGAAAAGAACTGATTTATTGTGTGCAGGCAAAGGAAACCACCAATATTCTGTTGAAAAACAGCATTAAAATTGGCTCCCTATGTCACATAGGTGTGGGTGCGGATGCGGCACTTTAAAAAAACTTGGGTGCGGGGAGGATATATATATATATATATATATATATATATATATATATATATATATATATATATATATATATATATATATATATATATATATTAACAGTTTTAAGTTAACACTAAGTGTATTTGTGTGCATTTATGTATTTATATATATAATATAGATAAAAATGGACTTGATTAGGGTTAACTGAATCTACTTTTGGATAGAAATGGACCTCAATGTGGTTGACTTCACCTAACACAAAAGAAGCTGTGTCCAAGTGTGTGACGCGGGTGTGGTGCCATGTTAGAAGAGTCCGTGTGACATAGCTGGCTCCTCTTCTTAGACAAGCTTCCAAGAACAACTCTACATCCACATGGTAAAAGAAAAACTAAAATACAAGATAAAATGCTTCAGCAGCATCCAAAATAGAGCTCCCCAATAGTCAGAGGTAGGATCCACAGGCAGTTAAATATTGTGCCAAGCTTAGAGGACGCTCCTATAACATATAGAAAAGTGACTATTATGGGTGACAAAGAGATAATTATACGGAAGAAAAAAATCACATGGAAACCTTTTTTATCATAGGAACATGTCAAAGAACAATGCTAGATAAGTCAACATGCAGACCCTCCATGGAAATCCAAGTTTGCAACACTTTGCAAGATTCTAACCAACATGGTACAAGATTGTCTGACAGAAGTATCAGAAGGCCTGAACCAAGAATAGCTCCTCTAGAATAACTGCACAAGTGTTAATTACACATCCAGAATAGAAAGAGCTCCATCATACCTTACATACAGGCCTGTGAGGATCCTTCATGTTCACCAATAGGTTTTCACACTTCAGATCAAAATGAACGATATTTTTTCCATGCAAATATTCCATCCCAAATGATGCGTCCATTGCAATGATTAATCGTTTCCGACGATCAATTGTTCTGTCCAATTAAATTAAAGAGGTTAGCCCACGATACAGCGAAACACTAGGTGGCATGCTTAACAAAACTGCGAGCAATTTTATCTGATGTAACGGAAGCCACTCTATGGAAAAGAAGGATTTTCTGATGATAAATGACTAACCTGTCTTTCTTCTGTAGGACTTGTTTTAGGGATCCATTAACCATAAACTCTGTGACAGTAGCCAACGA
Organism: Nuphar pumila; assembly: GCF_984573655.1. Taxonomy (NCBI): domain Eukaryota; kingdom Viridiplantae; phylum Streptophyta; class Magnoliopsida; order Nymphaeales; family Nymphaeaceae; genus Nuphar; species Nuphar pumila. The sequence continues at coordinate 69,326,975 of NC_143249.1, forward strand.
TCCTTCAGGGCCATCACGGACAACACCATAAAATGATACAACATTTGGATGATGCAAGGAACTCAATATCAGAGCCTCTTTCCAAAAGTCTGCAATCTAAAGAAGCACAACAAAAAGAATATAAAGTTATGATTCTACCAATCAACTAAGAAAAGAATTTACAACAAGAATATAAATAGAACTACCATGAAAATATCTTTAGAGAAACCAAAACAAAGAAAAAGAAGGAATGCCAGATATTATGTGAATGGGTTTTTTTTGGAACTTCCTCAAAAAGAAACTCTTCAAATCTAAGTACATGAAACATGATAGTTGCATAAGTTCCAAATTAATTGATGACTAACACTTTCTCAAATGTACTCAATTTTTATTTTGTGGCATCTAAAATGATTGTCATTAGTGTAGAAGCAAGACAATCCCAACTAATCAACAACATACCCCTTCGAAAAAACCTTTATAGTTCTCTCATTATATGTGGGGAATTCTCCAACTATTTGGGTCATCTGGACAATTTCCTCCAAATAATGGGGTGATCCATTCAATTTTTACTTTAAAAGCAAATAGATGCAAATCTCCTTCTGTCTCCAATTAATCAATTACTAGATCCATTTTTATATCGAAATGTTCTACCAGCACATGAACACTAGCTATGATCATTCTATTACTAATGGAATCAGGGAGAGATAATCCAACATAAATTACGTCTTGATCGATGAGATTTAAATATCAGCAGAATACCCATTTAGATTATAGGAAAACTACGCTAAAGATACCCTAGTGTGCATGGTTGATCTAGGAAGATTTTGTAATTGAAGAAAGCATTGAAGAAGGATTTCACCATTTTTATTCTGCGGAAAAAGGGAACCCCAAAAATCCTTCCTAGAGTCAACAAAAACATTTTAACAGACACAAACTGTAGGTTCAGGAGTAACAGACAGGTTTAACCCACGCAAGTGTGCACATGCTTGCATGCACTGATGCGCATGCTCTCTCTCTCTCTCTCTCTCTCTCTCTCTCTCTCTCTCTCTCTCTCTCTCTCTCTCTCTCTCTCTCTCTCTCTCTCTCTCTCTCTCTCTCTCTCTCTCTCTCTCTCTCTCTCTCTCTCTCTCTCATTAGTTCAGGCCAACACCACCAAGGTCAATAAAAGGAACAGGACATCTTGATGGCTAAGGAGAGGGGACTGAAGGAAGATGGAAGACAGGAAGAAGAGAACAATTAGGTTGGTGGAGGTTTCACAGGTAGTTACATATGCCTTTTTCTATGTTTTCTTTTAGTTAGACCCAACTAATCTAGGACTATAGAAATCCTACAGTGATAGAATGCATATCCAAGAACAAACAGCATTCATGCATCGGATCCAACATAACCAAGAGAGTCCACCAAACAGTTCCTTGAATCTGGTCAGGACTACCCAATCCATTTACAGCTATGTCACATAGACACTCCATTTTTACACACACACATTATCCCTTTACGAACTTCTAATGAAAAACTCTGCCATAATGGCCATATCCCTGTATCTAGCTGTGTAGATGTGACTGATTTATAAAATTGCATCCCTAATAGAAAAACAATTGGTCATCAAATGGTACTAATATTGCAATGCATAATTAGGAGAAACATCAATAATACAGCCAGGTCATGATTCATCTTAAATCACATCATAAGAACCATGCTCATATAGTAAGATCACGTCTCATATTGGAGAGTGGTAGCTTGCATTTAATAAGATGACCCCAATTAGTTGCTTCCAAGCCAAAGAGATTTCCTTTAATCAATCAAAGGTTCTCATTTCCAGGCTCCTAGGGTTTTACTTTTAATAATGCCAGAATGGACCAAAATTTCTCTACGTTACCCTGTTATGGAATGCATCGTGAGAGATTCGCCAGATTTTCCAAATGTACAACCAAAATATCTTTACCCTTACCCTGATTATGAACTGAAATAGGTGAGGAAGTTGGGAAGAAGAATGAACAGAAGACAGCAGAAGCAACCAAACCCCCATCTCAAAAGAGATGATGGGAAGCAGGAATTATGGCAGTGGGTCTGATCCTTTGCAGTTTTCTTCTTACAATTTGAAGACTGGAAGTTGACATATCACGTCAATTAAAACATTAATACAACAGAAATTCAATGCGTGTTCACAAAAGAGGAAAAATCAAACAAGGTTTCTCTAGCAAAAATAGATCATATTTGCAAAAAAATATACTATTTTAGTTGTCACTAAAATATTTGAGATGAAGCTACATTCAATCGCTAATCCTGACAAGGATGCCAAAAAGATTAACTTTTGATAGAAAAGTTACCAATCGTTCACGCTCAGATGGCCTTCCAGCGAAGCAGCTAGGTTTAAGCCGTTTAATTGCAATATCTGAACCTTTCCATTTACCGTGATAGACAGCCCCATAAGTACCAGATCCTAGCTCTCGGATCTCTTCCAGATCGCTATTTTTAATTGTCTGAACGGTAAATGGATTTGAAACAAGAACATGGCACAAAAAAAGGAAGGGTGGAGGAAAGCAATCAACAAAAACATCACATAAATACCTGCAACCCTCGCTCTAGTGCTTCTGCTTCTGCACTAGTCATCTCAATCTTAGATGGTTTGGGATTCTCATTGTTAAGATCTTCATCCTATTTCAATGGATGGACAAACTAAAATAAGTGGCAAAAAGCTGCAGATATAACTGCAAATAATAGAACCCCGTGAAGTACAGTTAAATCAAGGATATTCTACTCACCACAGGATCTATCTCATGGAGAGAGAATTTGTTAGAATCAGTATTATTGGGTGATACCCCTGGATTATCATGTTCTTTGACACGCAAGTCAGGGGCATCATCATTTCCTTGCCCTTGAATCTGTTGGATGCCTTCCAGTTTTGCCTTCTTTACTGATGCAATCAGTTCAGGTATGAAATTCAGACATTCAGCGGGAAGTTCCAGCTTTTTTGATGTACTCAGAGTGTCCTCTGGTCCATGTTTTGCAGCATCACCAATTTGCACCATGCTTCTTAGGACACCCTCTTCTTCCCCACGACTGTTTGGGGAATGAGTACCACAAGAATCAGGCCCCATCAATATCACAGCGTGATTTGACTGATGCACCTCTTTGTTTGCAACCTCTGGTTCTACCAATTTTTCTTCCGCAGCAACATCCAAGTTCTTCTTAAGTATGGGATTACAGGTAGCAGAAGCACCCATTGTATCACACTTTTGGAATGAATATGATAATACAACCTGCCGAGGTTCTGTAGTTTCAATAAAACCTACCAAATTCCCCTGAGGCTGGATAGACATTGGAGCCAATAAATGTGAGCTCCTGTCATCATGGGTGAAATTCACAGGCCTCTGACAACTTGGATAAATGCATCCAGCATCCACAACTGCGTCAATACGAACTCCAGCAGCACCAGTATTCAGTTCTTTGTCCCCAACAAGATGAAACATGGCCTGGTTTTGATCATTAACAATATTTGCAGGCATATTTAGAGCATGATCAGCTGAAGAAGCATCAAATGGGTTAATCTTGTGTGGAATTCCACATTGCAAGATCCCAGTATTTTCATCATCTGCCCGCATACAAGAGATCCTGGGACTTCCAACTGGTGTGGCCCTCAAAACCCCAGATGCGGCTACACCATTGGTCTGTGGAAAACCTGACAACTCATATGCCAGGGCTCCATGAACAACAGTCTGCCCAGTCTTCTGCAATGTATATGCAGGTCCAGGTGAACAATGAAAATGGTCATCTTTGCCAGAAGGAGCAGAGAAATTCCCACACCTCATACCAACATCATCAAGAACTGGGGCATGCATATGAGGTGCAGCACCTAAACTTTCACGAAAACCTTCATTACTGAATTCACTGACAGCATTGACTTGGTGAGCACCCTCCTGATTGATGTAGTTCAAGTTGTTGTGTGGGAATGGAACATACAGCGCATTAGTCAGTTGTACTCCAGATACATGATTTTTTGTTTCATCTGGCCAGCGATTCAAGCAATGTGCATTCCACCCTCTCTCATGACCATAACATTCACCAAGGGTATGATCGGATTCATTCTGTTCTTTGGGGAAAACTCCATTCTCCTTCACATCAGTATTCAACAGGAGTGCCTCCTTCCGTGAATAGCATTCCTTAGAATGACAAGAGAGTTTATTGATTTCATTTGCCTGATCCAGATGAGACTGTGCATGTTTCCAGCGAGAATCTGGATAATGTGACTCTAAAAAGGCTTGATTACGTAAGAAATTATAATGGCACTGCTCACATTTGTTATTTCCTTCAAAAAAAGGTTGCTGGTTGTTCATATGGAGCTGAATCCCGTTGCACTCACCAGCCACAGTATTGCCATGTTGCATCCGGGGTAAATTATCAACAAGAGTTCCAGGGCAATCATAAGCTGCCTGATGACTCATCGTGGCAAAAGGACCAACGTTGTGGCCATTACAGCATTCGTCAAATGCCCTGTCATGAAGATCAAATGCAACACGATAACGGCCAGTTGAAGGGGAAGAGCAGAATTCTGATACTGGCCTTGAATCATGAGAAGGCTGATGCCCAGATGAATAGTAAGCAGGACTCCATGGCATATCCATCTCATTATATCTAGGTGTATGCAACTGCGGCTGCACTTCTCGGGCAGTTGCCGCTCCCAGTGGTTTTATCTGTGGCATGCCCGGAAAGCCCATCTCATGATCTTGGTAAACAACTTGGCCGTTACAGTGCCCAAGAAGCGGCTGATGAAGGGCACCCAATTGGTGGGCATTGTACTGTGGAACCACCACTTCACAATTCCTCATGCTATCAAGCTGCATCGAATTGAAAAACTGCTCGGGAACTTGGAACTTCTCGCTCTGCCCACTGATCTCATATTGTCTACTGAAATCTGACACATCGGTCAGGCTGTTCAGTGCATCCACATACCTACGCTGGGTCTCCTTCTCATCTCCGTCGAACGGATGGGCATCATCATCCGGATGCGAGAACAAGAATATCCTGAGCCTAGTGAACCCGTCGCCCTGGCCCAACTTATCGTACTCCTCCATCATGTTGATCAGATCGTCGTCATTCACAACGGACACCAGCGCATCGAGGTCCTCGTCGGGCTGTTGGTACTTCAACAGCGAAGCCGACTCGAACAACTCCCTCATTCTAGCCATCAATTCCCCGAAGCCGATATCCCGAGGGAAGCTAACGATCCGAGTCTCTCCACCCACGTACCTGAGCTTCCCGTCATGCGGCCTGGGCAGGATGCTGCCGCCAAAACTACACAGAAACTTCACCCGAGGAACGTCATCGGCCGCCACCACGGAACTCTCCATCCCGTTTACGTGGCTCTGGCTACTCACGGATTCAGACTGTGAGGATCCTAACGATCCGACCCTGTGATTACACATGAGGGCTCCAAAGCCCACTTAGATCAAAACCATAGAAACAACCCCCTACCAATCCATAAAAACTCCCAACTCTGTGGAGAAAGACTTCATACAGAATCCGATTTTGCAAACAACATCAATCGCGATCAAAAACCTTCATTCCATGAATCGTCGTCACCGTCTCGATCAAACTCGAAAGCCGCAACCAATTCTACTGCAATCACCAATACATACAAATCCGAAACCAAAATCAAAACCAGCAGCAGGATTGAGCAGAACAACCGGTAATCGATTCCAATCACTTTAGATGATCAAATCCAACAAGAAACAAAAACAAGCCAACCCTAACCCTAAATCTGGGAGCTGGAGGAAACCAAAAGCACCTGAAAGAATGGGAAATTTGATCAGTGAAAACTGATCCAAATACCTGAAAATTAGACCGGATTCCTGCGTTTGTCTCTCGGAGAGAACGCAATATCGATAGAGATAGGAAAAAAATTTAGAAAAAGAAACCCAAATTCTCCGATCCCGAAAATCCTTCGAAAAATCTTCCTCGTTCTCCTCCACTTCTGCAGAAAACCCTAGACCAAAAAAATAGCGGAGGATGAAAAGAGAAAACTGCTGGGTTTTTAAAATTATTTCTGGTGCCCGATATAATATTTTCATCCCCCTCTTACGTACCGATAAATCTGGGTCGCAATCTTTGTTGGGTTCTGATACGCTAACACCAGAGAAGAGCAAAAAGTCAAGCCAGGTGACGGAGTTTAAGCCACGTTTATACCGACGAGAAAACAAATAGGGTCCTTGGGAAATAACGTTTCAGGCTTATACGTGTCAGAAACATCCGCAATAACTTTTTTTTTTCAGGTATTCAATTGTCAGGCTATCATTTAATATTTTCTTATCTACCTATTATTTAATACGAAAGAAAAAGGCGTGAGTTCGCGAGGGATTATGATCACATTAACACGAATTTTATTGTTTAAATAAAAAAAAATGCCGTGGTTTTATTGAGATGTGCACGTTATTATCGTGAAAATATCGTTGAGCTTTTATTTTTAATGTGCTTCTGTTTTTCTTACATTATTTAACTTGAATTTGTCTAGTTTTGCTGATATTTTAATAAAGATAACAAAAAAAAAAGAAGGTAATAATATTCTCCGAATGATGTCACGGCGACTAAATTGCCGTTTTAAAGTTATTTTTCTAAGTTTAGGATTTTGGAGAAGGGAGGAATCTTTCGGGATTATTCGCTGCTTGTGGAGATAGGGTTCAGCTAACACGTGCTCTCCACGTGGCGCAAGAGGGCTGAAATTTTTTTGGAGCCAATAATGAGACTGCGTGTTACCCGAGAACGGCGGTTATTTAGGAATTGTTGAGTACCGGGTCTGGTGCTGGACTGGAGAGCTCCGTGCCAGCATGGTGAAAGGTTTTGAAACGCAACTTATCGGCCGTAAAAATCATGATATTTTTAGGTTTTTTGTATTATAGCGATTTTTGTCGTCAGGAAAAATAAAAATAAGTGAAAACTAAAAAACTAAAATAGTTTAATATGTTGTTATAGATGTAAAGATAGTCATAACTTCTGATATTTTCATCTAAACTTTACTTCAAAATATCACTCTTTGGCCATTTATAACGGCCACTAGAATATCTTGTTCTTTTCAGGTATTTTAAAAAATTTACCAATATTGTTCTCCCTATGTGAGACATGCTTGGCTTTGGTCTTGAGCCAAAGTGGGTCTAGGTGGACCAAGCTCGACTAAGGCGTGCTGGTCAGGTATGCTTGTTGGGCCTAGTTGGTTTTAGGGCTAGGAATTCGCTTCTGGCTCCATTCATAATTGGCTCATAAAAAGCTCAAACAAACTTGTAAAACAGTTTAAGCTTGGCTTAACATTTATAACCACCTTAAGTAGTAATAAATAAACTATATATATGTATATTACATCACATATTTCTAGATGCACGGCCCATCCTCACCGATCGGGCAATAAAAAATAAGAAAAAAAAAAGCCTCAATTCAAATCATGAATGTGATCATAAGATCACTTACAAGAGTAAAATCTCGTCTAATGGTTATCTTAAAATAATCTCCTCCCCCTAACCCAAGACATGAAATCCATAAGAATAGTAAATTTCATGTCGTTTGTCATGGGTGTAACCTTTTAATAAACAAAAATTTGGTGTATTGTAAGGTAAAAATGATGTGTATCCCTAAAAAAAACTAATTTTCTAAAGTCTACCTGATGACAAAAGCTACAAATAGCCAACTTCATTAGGACCTTTTCGCCATTTATATGTGTGAAACTCACGAAGTTTGTGCGATATATTGCTCTTCTTGTTGGTTATCGCAAACTCCTACTTAAAAGGAGTTTTGCATGTTTTTTGTGGACCTCATAAAGAGTGCAAAAAATTATGTTATTTATGTGGTATTTTCTGGTAATCGTAAAATCGCAAATACCTTAGTAAAATCACATATTTTATTTTAAAGTTATAGAAAACTATGCGAACATCATTTCTCTTTTCTTCAACCCTCACTTAATGTATGTTCACACATATTTTTTGGTCTTTACCAAGCATCACAAGTACCTTAACAAAAGCGCATATATTTGATACCTATAACATGCAATTTTTATGAGAAAAAATGCTTGTAATGCCTCAAGATTTTAAATTCAAAAAATGCGTTAAAATTAAAACCTTTTTTTTTTTGAATCATCAACGAAGCTTTTGGGTCAAAACCTTATATAAGATACAGCTATAACAATACTAAATTTAAGGTGGATAACATTTCTCAAAATTAATGATTCTATTATATAAGTCAGAGTAATTATAAAACTCTTGATAACACACATGTTTTTATAAAATATGTATCTTAAAATTCAATACCCAAGAAAGGAAAATGATTGGCTCTTTAACGCCACCTCAGCTTCCCACAATTACTTTGACTACTCAGTACCTAAAATAGTTTTTAGTAAAGGTCAGAACAACCCCCACCATGAATACAATGGCAAAGTATATATGCATAGAAATAGGCAAACATAAAACAACTTGTTTTTCATACATAACAACAATTATCAGAGCACAAGCATTTTAATAATCAATCTTGATTATGCATGAGCATTTAATACATGCATGACTTACCAGTGCAAACAAAGCATTCAATGTGGCATGGGTAACTTTACAATTCTTTTCATTTATATTTTTTGTCTTAGATGATGCATGCCATGCTTTATTATATCCACAATAGACTTTTGTTTCTCTTTTATAATACTGTGTGGGTACAATGGTTGGTATTTTGAAATGATCTTTTTAAAACAAGTATTTGCAATAAACTTTGGAAAATCGTCAACCAAAAGTATAAAAACCGACTTTCCATAGAGTGGTAAGTTCGGGTCGAATCCTCAGGGAACAGGAATTAATCAAGATATTTCTATAAAATTTGATTTATTAATTACAAATGTCAATCTACAATTATAAAGCTAATACAACTACAATTAATCACTAAAATGAAAATGAAAAAAGCATCTAAGTCTTCTGCTCCACACCAAGGGTATTTCCGTCTTTTTGCCAATTATTCACTCTCCACACTTGGACAATAACCCTGGAAACTAAATATGCTTTTCAACCTAAAACTGCAGAAAAATACAAAGTTAGTATTCTATTCTAACAATGCAAACAATAATTAAAACTAAGTCTAATTTTACGAAAATAATAAATAAATGCTACTTATCAAACAATAATTAAATAAAATACTAAACTAATTCTAAAATTAGATAAATTAATTCTACTAATGTTGTATGATGATTATGCAGCTCCTAAAATGCAGAAACTACTGAAAACAGACCTAAAATGCCGAATCTAAGGAAATTACGAAAATGCCCCTAACTAGTGCAAAATAACTTTCTGACAGGTTATCGAAAAACCACTGTTTGACAAAGCAAACGAGGTCCGATTTTCCCAAAATTTGTTCTGTTCTGCAACTGACAGATTAAACAATCTGACAGTTTTTACAGAATGTAAAAACAGTATCTGAAACTCCAGATATAAGCGTTTCAAATCTGGGAAAAATCAGGATATCGAAAGTCCTGTAATTTAAAATCCAGAAAAAGTGGTTTTCGCAAAACGCTTAAAAATCAGACCAAATCAACTCCGAAAGAGCTGAAATTTGGTCTGCAGTCAGATAACACGTTGATAAAGTGAATAAAACAAAAATTTGCTAAAAACTCAAAATTTTTTACTATGAAATTACGACAGTGCGATGCAGCAAAAATCAGTCTTTTCTTTCAATGCACTATTCACTCTATTAACCTATTTTACACACTAAGAATGTAATCTACATGCAATGCAAACTTAATTAATCCTATATGACTGATTATATGCAGATGTTAACTATGATGAAGCTAAACGAACTCTAAATGAAGTATGACATGCGTTTTATGACTATGAGCTAAATGAAATAATAATGCAATTACAACTAAAACACTAAATCATGTAATTAAATATATGACTAAGTGCTGCACCAAATATAAACTACACTATACTAACTAAATTATCAACAAACAACAAACTAACAAGCACACATCAAATCAACAAATGTAAATTTTAACTAAACAATTAAATAAATAACTATACTAACTAATCTAAAATCACTATGAATTAATTCTAAAAAAACGAGACTAATAGGGAACAATAAGACACGGGGTTGACTAGACTCGGTTGACTTAGGATGAATCGGTTTTGACTTAGCTAAGGTTGGGTTAACTTGGCTAAGGTTGACTCGGACTAGGTTCGGTCTTGACTCACCATGGGTTGAACTAAGACTTGACTAGGCTTAGGTCTTGGTCTTGGTTAGGTTTATTAAGACTAGGTTGAACTCGGTTTAGGGTTGACTTAGTCAACTAAGCTCGGTTTGAGTTAGGTTGGGAGAGATAGGCGGTCTAAGGTTGACTCGACTAGGCTTGACCCGTCTAGTTGGGTTCGGTTTAGGGTTATGACTTGACTTAGGCTTGACCTAACTAGTTGGGATCGGTTTTGAGTTGACTTAGTCAACTAAGATTGGTTTGATTTAGGTGGGCTCGGACTAAGGTTGACTCAACTAGGCTTGACTAGGGTTGGGTCTTGGTCTTGGACTCGACCTAGGTTTGATCTATGCTTTGACTTAAGCTAGACTCGGTTTTGACTAGGTTCACGACTCACCTAACCAAGTCAATCTAATTGACTAGGTTAGATTAGGTTCAATAGGTAGGGTCCGTGGACTCAAATTAAGGGTTGACTTGACTAGACTCAAATGGGTTTAGACTAGGGTTTGACTCGACCTAGGCTCGGTCTTGACTAGGTTAGATAGGCTCGGTTTTGACTAGGTCAAGGAGATTAGACTAGGGTTTGACTCACTTAATTAGGTCGACTAAATTAGTACCATATTAATTCTCCTACAATTAATTCAAAGTTACCGATTTTAATGGAGGAGGTTGGAAAAAGAATGTAATAATTACCAATGTTCAAACTTTGAAATGCTTTGGATTCTCAAAAATCGCCACATTTAAAGAGGGAGTTACACTCCTTAATTGCCTTTAAAGCTCATTTTGGAAAAATGAAAAGTTCAATCTAGAAATCCATGATTTTTGCTTTTCAAGATGGAATTGAATTGCCTTTAATTCTTTATGGAAATCGTGGAGCCTAAATTAGAATTTTTGTTTAAATTCAAAAAATACTTTCCAAAGTGAAAGAGTAACTCCTTCTTTAATGCATATTCAAAATTCAAATCTTCCTTAAATGCCTCACACGATTTTTGAAGAACCTCCTTTTTCCAAAAGCTTTTCAAATGTCAATTAATTTAATTACCTCCCTTCTCAAAAATCGCCAACTTCTAAAAGTCCTACTTTCTAAACTAATGCACTTAAAGCTACCTAGGGAATAAAAGAACTTAAATAGAAAAATGATTTTCTAGGATTGAATGCTACCCTAATTCCCAAAACTTAACTTAAATGACCCCAAAAAACGGCTAAGACACTAAACCCTAATACATTGAATCTAGACACCTTCCTAATCTACCAAATTGCAATGAATGCTTTCTAAGAAAATCGACCTAGAGCTCAATTGGAGCTCTAATGGCTGCCGCCCCTCCTTGGGGAAGAAGAAGACAAAGAAAAAAAACAAATAAATACAAACTAAACTAAAAAAACGATTAAACTAAATATCAAACAATTTGATAAAACTAAATTAAAATGTAAAAACAAACTTCTAATTACACAAATGCAAACATGAACAATAATATGCTGGAATTTATTAAAAACATAAAGAAATAAAAATTCGACTTTTGTAATTTTTGTTTTTCAATAGAACCAAAATACCAAAAACACAAAATGCTAAAAACGATTCTCTAGAACAATCCGAAAATAATGAAATGACTTAACACGATTTTATGCTGCCGTTAACATGCAAAACATACAGCAAACCACACAACTTACTAACTTAAAAACACAAATTTAACTAAAATGCAAAGATCGGCTAGAATAGATCTAGCCGATTTTTTTTTCTTTTTCAAAAATGAAAGCAAACAAGACACACTCAAATCCCACGACTAAAATGAATAAAAATAGAATTTTATAATTGGAATTTCAGTAGAACATACCCAAGAACACCTATGACAAACTTGAAGAATCGGCTAGATGAAGATCTAGCCGATTTTAGTGAAAAGGATGAAAAATCTAAAAAAAACTCGATTCAAATGAATCAATCAAACAGATAAACCTAAGCTAACGTGCTGGCCTATGCACGAACTCTATTCTAAGGTTGAAAACAAAAAGAAAACAACAAACACTCAGAAAATAAAAAAAGAAAACCAACACCCAATTCGATTTTAACTAGAAGAGAAGGAAGAAGAAGACCTACCTTTTGGAAGATCCGACGACCGGGGGGATGAAGAAGAGTGGACCGTGGCTGGAGTTGGACGTCCTAAACAGTTTGAGAATGCTGGTCTTCACCAAAAAACAGCATCTTTGCAGTTGCTACACGTTGGAGATCCACCGACGATGAAATATGAGCCGATTCTCGATCGGAGGGTGTAGAAAGCCGGATGGAGGTAGGGCCGGCTCACCTTGTTGGTGTGTTTCGCACTCCCACACAAGGTTAATGGTCTCCACCTCTGCTACACCTGCAAAAATACAGAAAAATGGTGAAAATACAACAAGGAGAAAGAAAGAAATGGAGAAAAAACGAAAGATGGATCGAAATATGCTTGGAACCCAAGCATAGACCGGTCTTCAATGGCCAAAACGTGGGGGAGGATGGAGAGGAAGGAGCTGCTGCTGTAGAATCACTGTAGGGGGCATCCAAACACAGCCAAAGACGCCTAGGGTTCTTCAAAAAAGACTATTTATAATTTTGACCTTTTTCAGAAAGAGGGTTAAAAATAAATTTTTGCTAGGTGCCACTTTCTGGGGGGTTTTCTGCAAAACTTTTTAAATTTGGATATGGATAGGCGTGTGGGCTGGGTTTTGGGCTTTCTAAGGGTTGATCCAAAGTCCAAAGAACCTAATTGGGTCGGATATGGATCCGATCTATCTCGAAATCCGTGCCCAAACACTGAAATAGCCATAACTCTCTCATTTTAACTCCGATTTTTCTGAAATTCGAACCATAACCCCTTACTATCAAAGTACATCTAAACATGGGTTTAAAACCTTAAACTTGATACAAAATGCATGAAAAACTTGTTTACATGATGTGCATTTCATGCATCATCAAATACCCCCATGCTTGAATGTTTGTTAGTCCCTTAACAAACCCAAATTATGCTATGCAGCGAAGACAAGAAATGCTAAGCATGAATGCATAATACTAACTTACTTTCGTAGGAATCACGGTTGCATTTAGCGTATGCAACAAGCCCTTTAAACCCCTAGTTTACACTAGTGGACGAGTAAGGTCTCGTGAGGGTTTGCAGAGATGCTACCCACAAACATCAATGAAATGCGAGGATGATTTTTCCAAAATATTAGGCTCTTAAGAATGCAGTTGTAACAAATATTTCATGTAATTGACATTCTCAAAACAAGTTTAAAAATCTCCTGCCACCACAGTAAAAATTTTTTTCCTTCACTTTTCTAATATTGTAGCTAGTTCATGATTTTTTTCTCAGAAAGTTAAGTATTCTCATGTTTTACTCATTTATTCTCACTTGTATATTTTCTGCACAGTAATACACATATATGCCTAAGCAATGAAAATTTTCTCATTCAGCACATTATTTTTCTTTCATTTTCACTCTTTTTTCAACTTTTGATCTCTTGAGCATTCTTCTCATATGAGTACTATTTCGAATAGTCAGTTTTCGTGACCCGTGTAGCGAGCTTTGGGTCAGTGACTCCCAAGCCGGCCGGCCTTAGGGCACTAGATACCGAGTATCCCTCGGACTTAATTGCTCGAGTCACTAGACCTTCTATTCTAATAGTTTACGTATAGTTTTCCTCTCGTCCTGTGCAATGTCTCTATCTCTTAGGCTTTCTATGCAGTCCATGTAACAAGCTTTCGAACCGGTGGCTCCCAAACCAGCTGGCTTTGGGGCACCAGGTGTAAAACACCCTTCAGATTCTACTTACTCAAACTACAAAGGCCACATATATCGACTTAGACAAGAAGATGATCTCCTTCGTTATCCTTTTCGTTAAGAGACTCAAACATTTCATCTCGTGTCTGAGTTCCACTACTAGGATTCACGAAGACATCAACAACTAAACGTAGCTCTATCTTTTAAACTCATTTTTCAAACACATCTTTCCATTGCTTATTTCTTTCACAAAACGTACTGTGCATACTTATACTAAAGTGATTCAAAATTTTCTAACAATCAAATACTATCTTTTCTTTGAATTATCTCATAAACAACTACTGTATTTGACTCAGTTCAGAAAATAAAAATTTTTTATGGGGCTTAAAAATTTATAAACTGTTAGATTATGCCAAAAAAATCATATATGCTACAACTTGTTCTCAAACACCTACTTTAATTACCAGTCAGAAAAAAAAATTGAAATTTTTGTATGCATGCATCTAAACCCCCCCCCCCCCCCCATGCTTGAATGACACTGTCCCTAGTGGCATATAAAATATATCACAATACGATGCACATGCATACTAAAGGACAATAGAATATGGGAGAAAGGATAGATACAACCTGATCTGCTCTTGAGCTTCTGAAGTTGAATTTCATCTGATCTTTGAATTCTTTGAAAGCTCTGCTCTGTACCTGGTAACTGATACACTAAGTGTTAAATTCATCCTGCATATATCAAAACAAAAGTTAGCAAATATGAAATAATATAATGAATAAAGAAAATACTGAAATGACAAACAAACTAATGTACATATGATACATCCCTCTGATTGAATCCTCATGCCTTCGTGAGATGCACTATCTCACACTCACCATTCTGCATGGCATCTGAAATAAAGGGCTTCAATCTTTGCCCATTCACCTTGAATGTACCTTGGGTCATAGGATCGAATAATGTTACTGCTCCATGGGGAAATACTTCTTTCACAATGTAAGGGCCTGTCCATCTCGATCTCAACTTCCCTGGGAATAAATGTAAACGAGAATTGTATAGCCACACTTTCTGATCTGGCTCAAACACTTTGCTGACAATATGCTTATCATGAAATGCTTTCGTGCGAGCTTTGTATAATTTGGCATTCTCATACGCATCATTCCTGAGTTCCTCTAATTCTGAGAGCTGCAGTGCTCTCTCTTTGCTAGCTTGGGTGAGGTCAAAATTCAATTTCTTGATAGCCCAATACGCTCTATGCTCTAGCTCGACAGGAAGATGGCATGCTTTCCCGAATACAAGGCGATACAGGGACATGCCAATGGGAGTCTTGAATGCAGTTCTATATGCCCAAAGTGCATCATCTAAGCGCTGGGACCAATCCTTGCGGTCCGGGCGAACTGTCTTTTCTAGAATTCGCTGAATCTCCCTATTGTACACTTCAACCTGTCCACTAGTCTGCGGATGATACGGCGTGGTGAATCTATGATTGACAGAATATCTTCTCAGCAGAGAAGCTATCTGTACATTCCTAAAATGCTTGCCACCATCGTAATCATCGCACGTGGCACACCAAAACGACTGAAAATGTTGTGCTTAATGAACTTAAGCACTACTCTGTGATCATTGGTCTTGGTTGCCACAACCTCGGCCCACTTGGACACATAATCAACCGCCACAAGAATGTATAAATTTCCAAATGAAGGCGGGAATGGTCCCTTGAAATCAATGCCCCAAACATAAAAAATCTTGACTATCAAAATCGGAAGCAAGGGCATCATGTCCCTCTTGGACATGTTCCCAATCTGCTGACATCGAAGACATCGTCTACAAAACTCATGAGCATCCCTGTGGAGTGTGGGCCAATAAAATCCTGACTGCAAAACCTTTGCAGCCGTCTTCCTACTGCTAAAATGCCCTCCACAGGCTAATGCATGGAAAAAATTCAGAATGGACTGGTACTCCTCCTCCGGAACACATCTTCTAATGATCTGGTCTGCACAGTATTTGAACAACTCTGGTTCATCCCAATAATAGTGCCTCACCTGAGATAGTAATCTCTCACGCTCATTCTTGTTCCAATGCTCAGGTATCTGCCTCGAAACCAGATAGTTCACAATATCTGCAAACCAGGGTAACTGCGATATACCGACTGACATGATCTGCTCGTCGGGGAAAGAATCATTGATCGGCCTCCGATCCTGCGTGGTCTCCACGATGAGTCTGGAAAGATGGTCTGCTACTACATTCTCGTTTCCCTTCTTATCTCGAATCTCGAGATCAAACTCTTGTAGTAGTAGAACCCAACGAATCAATCTCGGTTTGGTGTCTTTCTTATTCAACAAATATTTCAATGCAGCATGGTCAGAATAGACAACCACCTTCGAACCGAGTAAATAGGACCTGAATTTATTCAATGCAAAAACTACCGCAAGTAGCTCCTTCTCTGTCGTAGTATAATTCATTTGAGCATCAGACAGAGTTCTACTAGCGTAGTAGATCACATAGGGCTTCCTATATACGCGTTGTCCTAAAATAGCCCCCATAGCGTAATCAGACGCATCGCACATAATCTCAAATGGGAGAGTCCAATCCGGAGGTCTTAAAATGGGTGCAGTAATCAAGGCCTCTTTGAGAATCTCGAAGGCCTTCATACAATCCTCACCGAAAACAAAGGGTTGGTCTTTCTCCAGTAAAGAACAAAGCGGCCGAGAGATTTTACAGAAATCTTTTATGAACCGCATATAGAAGCCCGCATGCCCTAAAAATGATCGAATCTGCCTTACAGAGGTGGGTGGAGTCAAATGAGAAATGGATTCCACCTTCGCTCTGTCAACCTCAATGCCACGCTTGGACACAATGTGTTCGAGCACAATCCCCTCCTGGACCATAAAATGGCTCTTTTCCCAACTCAGGACGAGATTTGTCTCCGCACACCTACTCAGTACTCGAGCAAGTTTTTGGAGGCAATCTTCAAAAGAAGAGCCATACACTGAAAAGTCGTCCATGAAAACTTCCATCACATCATCTATCATGTCTGAGAAGATAGCAAGCATGCACCTCTGAAAAGTGGCCGGGGCATTGCAGAGCCCGAACGGCATACGTCTAAACGCAAAGGTGCCATAAGGACATGTAAACGTGGTCTTCTCCTGGTCGTCAGGATGGACAACTACCTGATTGTATCCTGAATATCCATCTAGAAAGCAGTAGTAGCTCTGCCCTGCGAGTCTCTCTAAGATCTGATCAATGAATGACAATGAGAAATGATCTTTCCTAGTTGCCACATTTAGCTTCCGATAATCAATACAGACTCGCCATCCTGTGGTGGTTCTCATCGGAATTCTCTCACCTTTCTCGTTCTCAATCACAGTGAGTCCTGACTTCTTCGGCACAACCTGAATCGGACTGACCCACTGGCTATCAGAAATAGGATAAATTATTTTGGCATCCAACCACTTCACCACCTCGTTCTTCACCACTTCCTTCATGTTGGGATTTAGCCTTCTCTGCATATCCCTAAATGGCTTGACTTCCTCATCACAATGTATTCTATGCATGCAGAATGAAGGATCAATCCCCTTCAGATCAGCAACTCCCCAGCCAATCGCTGCCTTGTGTTCTCGAAGAATAGTCAGCAATCTCTGCTCCTGCTCCTCAGTTAGCAGGGACGAGATGATCACAGGCAGAGTCTTATCATCTCCGAGATAAGCATACTTGAGTGAATCCGGTAAGGGTTTCAACTCAAGTTTCGGAGGTGACTCGATCGAAAATTTGGCAGGGGTTTCCGCAAGTGGTGGGAGAGTCTCAATGACAGCTCCCCAAGGTGGTCTCTCCGACGACACTCTAGACACATCTACACTATCTACACCACTATTCTTCTCTATATGGTACAAATCTAAAGAATCCTCAGTAATGTACAACTCGGGCTGCTCCTCCACTAACTCATGTGCAATATCGACATGAAAGCAGTCCATGTCTCCTGCTGGTCCCATCGCGGCATTGAAAATATTCAGCTTGACCTTCCGATTACCGAATGAGAGATCCATGGCTCCGGTCCTACAGTTGATGCACGCATTGGCAGTCGCCAAGAATGGTCTGCCTAAAATAATCGGAGTCTGGTGCTGGCTGTCTACCCCTTCCATATCCAGAATAATGAAATCGACTGGGAAGTAAAAATCATTTACTTGAACTCACACATTGATGGATCGGATGTTCATACATGTAATTCATGAAATCCAAAATGAAATTAAAATAAAATTCAAAACAAAACAAAACACTAAAACAATTAACTAATTTATTTCTAATATACATATGATACATCATACACTACAGTTAATAACCTAAGAACACTAATACATAAAATGACTATACTATGTCAGACTTATTCTATCAATGCACTTAATAACCTAAAGCTAGATCTAAATCAGTAAAACACTAAACAAAATAGCAGCTAACCTATGTTAGAATTAAACTAAGATAATCAATCTAATCTAAATCAGCAAGTTAGCAATTACTCTACTTTACTCTATGTCAGACTAATCTAATTACTTTACGAAATAAAAGATACATCTACTCTAAATCAGAAAGTTAAACAACTAACTGTTTTAAACTATGTTAAAGCTATCTAATTAAACTATGCAACTATGTTAACAATGTTAAACTAAGTTAATTACTCTATGAAATAAAAGATAAGCTATTCTAAATCACAATATCAGTAAATACAGGAATTCACAACTATTTTATCTAAGACTCACATGTTTAATAAATCATTGAAGCATGGAATTCAGTGAATCTTTAAGAAAAACAGCAAATGAACCCTATATTTTTCTAACTATGTTAATTCTACAAGATAAAACAATTAAATAAACTAAGCTAAACTAAACACATATATTAATAAAATGATATCTCAGAAATATTCATAATATATCACCGATCCTCGGCAACGGCGCCAAAATTTGGTTGCACTTTTGGAGTTGATATTTTTAAAACATATTTTTCAATAAACACAAAGGAAAATCGTCAACCAAAGATATAAAAACCGACTTTCCACCGAAGTGGCGAGTACGGGTCGAATCCACAAGGAACGGGATATTTCTGAAGTAATTCTAAAATAACACTTTATTAACATAAAAAGTTTACAATCTATGTCAATGAGTACAAGTTACATTAAATAACATTCTAACTATAAAAATAAACTACAATAGGCGGCTAAGTCTTCAGCAGGTCTCCAGGGGCATTTCTGTCTTTTCACATCAAGTGCAGTCGCACCTCACAATTGAATTGCATCTGTTAACCTGTTCTAACTTAACAACCTACATAATAAAAATAAAAAGTCAGTAACTAAATCAAGAAATCATCTAAATTACATCTAATACTAATTCTAAACTATTTATACATTAAACTACAGTTAATTTAAATATCTAAAACTAAAATTATACTAACTAAGTAAACTAACTAAACTAAAGAACTTTAATTACTCTAAATACTGTTAATATACTAACTACACTGTTAGAAAACAGCAAAACTACACAAAATTAGATAAATAGTTAAAAGACTATTTTGTCCCTAAAGAAGGCAAAAATGGATTCTGACAGCTTTTCGCAAAACAACTGTTTGAGGGGTCAAACAAATTCCAAAATTAGTCAAATCACTTCTATTCTGTAAAAGACAGATCCGAAAAGCTGACACATTTTACAGAAGTGAAAAAGACGTCCTGGATCTCCAGAACAAAGCGTTTCAAAATCAGGATAATTTGGAAAATCGCTGGACCCGAAATTTCAAAATCAGAAAAAGCTGTTTTCATAATACACTTAAAAACCAGACCAAATCAACTCGGATCGAGCTGAAATTTGGTCTGCAGACAGTTAACACACCAATGTGGATAATAGAAAAATAATATCCAGAAAACTCATGAAAAATCCACATGAAATAACTAGTGCACGATCGGGTAAAAATTAGGGTTTTGGTTCAGTGCACTATTCATCCCTTTGAATCCACAATTGACATTTGGACATTGAACCACGACAAAAACAGTCCTAACTGAACCTAACCTACTGTTAAACCACAACAAACAATAACAATTAAACTAAATTATAAAATCTATGAAATAACCTAACCTAAACTCACTAATACTCTAAATAAGATATCTAACTGAATATAAACCCTAATTAAACATAATGTATAGTATCTAATATCACTAACTAACTTAACTATCTATTCTAATATTAATTATACCTACTAAAACAACTACTAACTTACTACTAACTTAATTAACTATCTAACCTAAATGACAAATCTAACTAAATCTAACATACTCTAGCTAACATGATTACCTAATGAACTAATTAATCTAATGTTAATTCTAACCTAATAAAGAAATTACTAATCTACGGTTAAACTAACTAGGGTTAGATTCTAACTAGTAACTAGGGTTATCTATCTAAGGTTAACTAGGGTTTACTATGGTGGACAAGGGTCGGATGGGATAAGGTAGGGTTAACTAGGATTCTAAATAGGGTACGGTTGGTGTTAGTAGAGTCATTAACTACCTAAGATTAGGAACTAATTAACTAAGATTATTCTAATTCGACTAAATACTAACTAAGGTTAGTTTAATAACTATGGTTAGCTAGGGGTGGTTTAGGATATGGCCTTGACTACACACCAACCTAGAGGTATGACTAGGGTTAGGTTTAACTAAATAGGGTTAGTCTAGGTGGCGGTTTTAGAATAGGATTCAAATGGGTTCACGCCACCCTAGTTGGGTTACTTCCTAACTAACTAAGGTAAGATTAACTAAACATGGGTAGTTAAGGTATGGTTAGGGCTAACTAATTAAATAGACTAACTACCTAAAGTTAGTTACTACTACGGTTAATGTTAGCTAGGGTTTAACTAACTAGGGTAGACTAAGGCTCGGCTCAACTAACTAACTAGGTTAGTTACATGGGTTAAACTAGGGCTAACTAGTTAACTAAACTAAGGTTAAATATCTACTATGGTTAGGATATATTAACTAAGGTTGACTAGGGTTTACAAGGGTTGATTAGGGTTTAGCTAACTACGGTTATTAACTAACTAAGGTTAGACTAGGGTCGGTTAGGATTAGGTAACTAGGGTTAGTCTAGGTGGCGGTTTTAGAGTAGGATTTGAATAGGGTCCACGCCAACCTAGATGGGTTAATTACTAGACTAATACTTAATTATTATTTCCTAAAATACTAAAGTAAATCTAATTTAAATCCTAACTTAAATGTAACCTAAGACTAGCAACTACCTAAATAAGTATACACGATTTTGACCAACTAATCCTAATACACAACTTACTAAGTTAGTTAACATCTAATTAATCTACCTAATTAACATCCCTACATGCAATATAACTAAAGTCAATACATACCTAACTAGCCTTACACGATTTTACAAAATCTAAACTATTACTAACTTACTAAATTAATTAGCATTAATCCTATGCTACGTTAAACTAGGAAAGAATAAATAGGGCTAATAAATCTGAGAAGCACGATTTTGGTAGGGGCCAACTCCTCTCATTATTGCCTTAATTGCACTTAGGGAAAGGCTCATCTTCAAAAACCGTCCAACTATTTTTCATTAAAAACATTAACTTCTTTTGAAAACCTTTCCCAAAACACCAAACACGTTTTTGGATTAACTTTAAATGCTCATTTCAAATTTTCAATCTTTTCCAGAAACGTGTAGCCATATTTAGCATGACCTTTGGAATTCCAAAGGGTTTTTAAAAAATGTGTAACCCTCTTTATAAGGCCCTTTGGAATTCCAAAGGGTTTCCAACTTTGAAAATGAGAAGGCATTTATGATTGGATTGGGAAATGAAGCTTTCCTCTTAATTGCCTTAAATGCATATTGGGAAAGTGTAATTTTCAAAAATCGTCCAACTAATGATTCACACGTTTTCCTATTTTGGCATTAAAAGCAAGAGCCCTTTTTAAAATCTTCCCCAAAACGTGTCACACGATTTTTTGAGTTTGCTTTAAATGATAACTTAACAATTCAACTCTTGCCCTAAAAATCGTGTAGACCCTTTTTAAAACACCTAGGGAATTTGAAAAGGCTGCCTCTTTGGAAAAAAGATAATCATTTAAAACTTAGTTGGAAAATAGAACTTTCCCAAATTGAAATTCGT
This sequence comes from Nuphar pumila, assembly GCF_984573655.1. Taxonomy (NCBI): domain Eukaryota; kingdom Viridiplantae; phylum Streptophyta; class Magnoliopsida; order Nymphaeales; family Nymphaeaceae; genus Nuphar; species Nuphar pumila. Next base: position 69,349,065 of record NC_143249.1, read on the forward strand.
GGAATTGAAGGAGGTGCCTCATACCAAAACCGTTTTCTCAATACAATGCCCACATTACCCCTTGACTAAAATCTACACGAATTTACATACCTAGACTAAAATAAAATTAATCTAACTAAATTAATATATATACAAATCAAACAAAGGGCATAAAGGGAAAGCTATCAAAAATCAAACCTATCTCTATTAACTACTACAGGAAAATTAAATTAAAAAAAAACTAATTTAATGCTAAATTAACTACCATGAAAATCACGAATTTTACTTACTCTATGACTAAAGCTAATATCACATATGAAATACCTACATCACGAATTAAAGAAATAAACTAATGTACCTAGTATACAAAAATCGACAATCCTAAATTAACATGAAAATAACTAAAATAATTATAAAGAATCTAAACACTACATTATTACTAACATTAACCTCTGATTAATCCTAACTAACAAAACATCTCAAAAATGAATCTAACAAACTGTTTCCTACAGAAAATTAAATAAAAAACGACTTGAACAAACACTATATGAAAGCTACAATAAACTAAAATCTAAAACATATGCAACGAATCCACTATGCTGTACAGAAAATCGAAAACAGGAAAATGCTAGAACAGAATTCTACTACAGTCCACTTATCTAAACTAAAACATAAATTTAAACCTATTATAATGTAAAACGACCTAATGGTAAATCACATTTTAACTATCTTGAGTAACAAATAAAACTAACAAATCAAATAATATGCAGAAAACACTACAGCTAGAACTAAATCAACCCGGTTATACCATCCTACAAAACGATCTTCACAAAAACCATTAATCCGACCAATAACTAAAATGAAATTAACTAGTAACAATCTATGTTAATCTAATACTATGAAGAACATAACCAGATCTAATTATAACTAAAGAAATAACTACAATATGCAGGCAACATTCAAACGAGAATCACATTACACGCACAACCCAAATCACTAAAAGCTTCTAACGTTGGAATAAAAAAAAATAATATTCTAATAACACCAAACCCTAAACATTCTACGTGCTGGCCTTTGCACGAACAAAAGCTATACTAAGGCTGGACAAAAATACAGAAAACACCCAACACAATACACACACACATGATAGGTTTTAGCTAGAAGAAAAGGGAGAAGAAGACCTACCTCTTGGTCGATCCGAAGAATGGGGGGATGAAGAGAAGAGCAGACTTTGCTTGGCTTCGCACCGTTCGGGACCTCGTTGATGCTGGAAATACGCCATGGTACCGTGTCCTACAGCTGCAACACGTTGGAAATCCACCGAAGATGAAATGTGAACCGATTCTCGATCGGGGGGCGTAGAAGACCGGATGGAGGTAGAGCCGGCCCTTCTCGTTGGAGTGTTTCGCACTTCCACCCGAGAAAAGTGTTTTCCACCTCTGCTGCACCTGCAAAACACAGCAACAATGGAGATTAAACAACATGGAAGATAAAGAAATGGAAAGAATTAAAAGGGAGACAAGGTAGAATGCTTGGTTCTCAAGCTTTTCTCCATGTCTTCAATGGAAGTGGAAGGAGGTGGAAGATGATAAGGGGGCTGGAGCTAGAATCGTGCCCCTAGGGCACGAAAACCAAGGCAAAGACAAGAGCATCAATGGGCGCCCCTCTCCTTTTAGACGATTTGGCTATTTTTGGCTATTTTACAAAAACAGGATTAAAATAAAAATAATTACTGATTCTACAGTGATTCTACAGCAGCAACTCCTTCCTCTCCATCCTCCCCCACGTTTTGGCCATTGAAGACCGGTCTATGCTTGGGTTCCAAGCATATTTCGATCCATCTTTCGTTTTTTCTCCATTTCTTTCTTTCTCCTTGCTGCATTTTCACCATTTTTCTGTATTTTTGCAGGTGTAGCAGAGGTGGAGACCATTAACCTTGTGTGGGAGTGCGAAACACACCAACAAGGTGAGCTGGCCCTACCTCCATCCGGCTTTCTACACCCTCCGATCGAGAATCAGCTCATATTCCATCGTCGGTGGATCTCCAACGTGTAGTAGCTGCAAAGATGCTATTTTTTTGGTGAAGACCAGCATTCTCGAACTGTTTAGGACGTCCAACTCCAGCCACGGTCCGCTCTTCTTCATCCCCCCGGTCGTCGGATCTTCCAAAATGTAGGTCTTCTTCTTCCTTCTCTTCTAGCTAAAACCGAATTGGGTGTTGGTTTTCTTTTTTTTATTTTCTGAGTGTTTGTTGTTTTCTTTTTGTTTTCAACCTTAGAATAGAGTTCGTGCATAGGCCAGCACGTTAGCTTAGGTTTATTTGTTTGATTGATTCATTTGAATCGAGTTTTTTTTAGATTTTTCATCCTTTTCACTGAAATCAGCTAGATCTTCATCTAGCCGATTCTTCAAGTTTGTCATAGGTGTTCTTGGGTATGTTCTACTGAAATTCCTATTATAAAGTTCTATTTTTATTCATTTTAGTCGTGGGATTTGAGTGTGTCTTGTTTGCTTTCATTTTTGAAAAAGAAAAAAAAATCGGCTAGATCTATTCTAGCCGATCTTTGCATTTTAGTTAAATTTGTGTTTTTAAGTTAGTAAGTTGTGTGGTTTGCTGTATGTTTTGCATGTTAACAGCAGCATAAAATCGTGTTAAGTCATTTCATTATTTTCGGATTGTTCTAGAGAATCGTTTTTAGCATTTTGTGTTTTTGGTGTTTTGGTTCTATTGAAAAACAAAAATTACAAAAGTCGAATTTTTATTTCTTTATGTTTTTAATAAATTCCAGCATATTATTGTTCATGTTTGCATTTGTGTAATTAGAAGTTTGTTTTTACATTTTAATTTAGTTTTATCAAATTGTTTGATATTTAGTTTAATCGTTTTTTTTTTAGTTTAGTTTGTATTTATTTGTTTTTTTTCTTTGTCTTCTTCTTCCCCAAGGAGGGGCGACAGCCATTATAGCTCCAATTGAGCTCTAGGTCGATTTTCTTAGAAAGCATTAATTGCAATTTGGTAGATTAGGAAGGTGTCTAGATTCAATGTATTAGGGTTTAGTGTCTTAGCCGTTTTTAGGGGTCATTTAAGTTAAGTTTTGGGAATTAGGGTAGTATTCAATCCTAGAAAATCATTTTTCTATTTAAGTTCTTTTATTCCCTAGGTAGCTTTAAGTGCATTAGTTTAGAAAGTAGGACTTTTAGAAGTTGGCAATTTTTGAGAAGGGAGGTAATTAAATTAATTGACATTTGAAAAGCTTTTGGAAAAAGGAGGTTCTTCAAAAATCGTGTGAGGCAGTTAAGGAAGATTTGAATTTTGAATGTGCATTAAAGAAGGATTTACTCTTTCACTTTGGAAAGTGTTTTGGAAATTAACCAAAAATTCTAATTTAGGCTTCACGATTTTCATAAAAGAATAAATGCCTTTATTCAAGTTGGGAAAGCAAAAATCGTGGGGTGTTTCTAAGTTGGACTTTTCATTTTCCAAAGTGAGAATTTAAATACAATTAAGGAGAGTAACTCCCTCATTAAGTGGGGCGGTTTTTGGAGAATCCAAATCATTTCCAAGTTGAGCATTGATAATTATTACTTTATTTTCCTAACCTCCTTCATTAAAATCGGTAACTTTGAATTAATTGTAGGAGAATTAATAGGGTACTAATTTAGTCGACCTAATTAAGTGAGTCAAACCCTAGTCTAATCTCCATGACCTAGTCAAAACCGAGCCTATCTAACCTAGTCAAGACCAAGCCTAGGTCAAGTCAAACCCTAGTCTAAACCCATTTGAGTCTAGTCAAGTCAACCCTTAATTTGAGTCAACCGACCCTACCTATTGAACCTAATCTAACCTAGTCAATTAGATTGACTTGGTTAGGTGAGTCGTGAACCTAGTCAAAATCGAGTCTAGCTTAAGTCAAAGCATAGATCAAACCTAGGTCGAGTCCAAGACCAAGACCCAACCCTAGTCGAACCTAGTTGAGTCAACCCTAACCTAAGTTTAGGTCAACCGAGTCTACCTAACCTAAACTAAGTCAAGCCTAGTTGAGTCAAACCTAACCCCTACTTAACCCAACTCGAGCCTAGTCAAAGACCTAGACCTAACCCTAGTCAAGTTTTAGTCCAACCCTATCTAAGTCAAACCGATTCCACTTAAGTCAACCCGAACCTAGTTGATTAAGTCAACTCAAAACTGAGTCCAACCGAGTTTTAGTTAAACCTAACTTAGTCAAAACCCAAGCCTAAGTCAAGTCATAGACCAAACCGAACCCAATCCTAAGTCAACCGAACCCAACTAGTTAGGTCAAGCCTATCCGAGTCAACATTAGTCCTAGTCGAGTCAACCTTAGCTCGAGCCTATCTCTTCCAACCTAATCCAAACCGAGTTCACCCAAATCAACCCGAACTTACCCAAGTCAAAACCGAGCTTAGTGAGTCAACTGAGTGAACCCTAACCCTATCCTTGTTCTTTAGTGTATTTAGTGTCATTTAGATTTATTTATTTTGATTTTAGGTTACGTAGTTCATTTATTTGATTTAATATAGTGTAGAAGTGTGTGTGCGTGTATTGTATTTGTTTCGTGTGTGTGAGATGTGTTTTGTGATTGTTTGATTGGTCGTTAGTTATTATTTAATTTAGTAGTCGAATTGCATTTTATTGCGTAGCATAGTTGCATTTGCATCGTTATTTAACGTAGTTTTAGTCATAACTTGCTTAGCGTTTTTCATTCGTCATGCATTTAGCATAGTTGTAATACTCATCTGCATATTCACTGTTATACAGTGTCATTTAGATTGCATTAGGTTTACTTTGCCTTCTATAGTGTTTAAATAAACTCATAAAGTGAATAGTGCACTCAAAGAAACAACCGATTTTTGCCCTGTCGCACAAGCGTTATTTTCTGTGCAAAAAATTTGTGTTTTCCAAAATTTTTTGTTCTATTCGCTTTATTGACGTGTTACTTGACTGCAGACCAAATTTCAGCTCTTTCGGAGTTGATTTGGTCTGATTTTTAAGCGTTTTGCGAAAACCGCTTTTTCTAGATTTCAAATTACAGGACTTTCGATATCCTGATTTTTCCCAGATTTGAAACGCTTATATCTGGAGTTCCAGATACTGTTTTTACATTCTGTAAAAACTGTCAGATTGTTTAATCTGTCAGTTGCAGAACAAAACAAATTTTGGGAAAATCGGACCTCGTTTGCTTTGTCAAACAGTGGTTTTCCGATAACCTGTCAGAAAGTTATTTTGCACTAGTTAGGGGCATTTTCATAATTTCCTTAGATTCGGCATTTTAGGCCTGTTTTCAGTAGTTTCTGCATTTTAGGAGCTGCATAATCATCATACAGCATTAGTAGAATTAATTTATCTAATTTTAGAATTAGTTTAGTATTTTATTTAATTATTGTTTGATAAGTAGCATTTGTTTATTATTTTCATAAAATTAGACTTAGTTTTAATTATTGTTTGCATTGTTAGAATAGAATACTAACTTTGTATTTTTTTGCATTTTTAGGTTGAAAAGCATATTTAGTTTCCAGGGTTATTGTCCAAGTGTGGAGAGTGAATAATTGGCGAAAAGACAGAAATACCCTTGGTGTGGAGCAGAAGACTTAGATGCTTTTTTCATTTTCATTTTAGTGATTAATTGTAGTTGTATTAGCTTTATAATTGTAGATTGACATTTGTAATTAATAAATCAAATTTTATAGAAATATCTTGATTAATTCCTGTTCCCTGAAGATTCGACCCGAACTTACCACTTTGTGGAAAGTTGGTTTTTATACTTTTGGTTGACGATTTTCCAAAGTTTATTGCAAATACTTGTTTTAAAAAGATCATTTCAAAATACCAACCAAATTTTGGCGTCGTTGCCGGGGACCTAAGTGTATGCTGTAAACCTATAGATGATGCATTTATGCAGTGAAATTGTATTAATAAAACATGATATTTATGCATCATCAAATACCCCCATGCTATTATAATTGCTAGTCCCTAGCAATACACTCTACCATGCAATGAAAGTATGGACTACCCATTTAACATGAAAGCTCTTATTAAATAAAATAAAATAAATAATAAAAAAATACTAACTCACTTTCGTAGGAATCACGATTGCATTTAGCACATGCAACAAGCCCTTTAAACCCCTGGATTACCCCAGTGGACGAGTGAGGTCTCGTGAGGGTTTGCAGAGATGCTACCCACAAACATCAAAATTATACATGAATAATTTTCAGAAATAATAGGCAATTAAGAACTTATTGCAAACAAATATTTCATGTAATCTACATTTTCAAAACAAATTCAGAAATTTCTATGCCACCACAGTAAAAATCATTTTTCTTTCACTTCTCTAAACGTGTAATTATTTATGAATTTTCTCAGAAAATCAAGTATTATCATGTTTTACTCATTTATCCTCACCTGTATATTTTTTGCACAGTAATTCAATAATTATTCTTAAGCATTGAATTTCTCTCTTTAAGTTCATTCTTTTTCTTTTGATATTCAATTTTCACTCTTTTTCATTCTTCTAAATTGAGCACTATTTCGAATATCAAGTCTCATGACCCGTGTAGCGAGCTTTAGGTCAGTGACTCCCAAGCCGGCCGGCCTTAGGGCACTAGATACGAAGTATCCCTCAGACTTAATTGCTCGAGTCACTAAACCTTCAATTCTAATAGTTACGTATAGTTTTCCTCTCATCACGTGCAATGTCTCTATCTCTTAGGCTTTCTATGCAGTCCATGTAACAAGGTTTCGAATCGATGACTCCCAAACCAGCTGGCTTTAGGGCACCAGGTGTAAAACACCCTTCAGACTCTACTTACTCGAACTACAAAGTCCACACATATCGACTAGATAAGAGAATGATCTCCTTCATTATCCTTTTCGTAATAGACTCAAACATTTCAACTCGTGTCTGCGTTCTACTACTTGGATTCACGAAGAAATCAACAACTAAACGTAACTCTATTCTATTAAGCTCATTTTTCAAAAACATAATTCAATTGCTCGTTTTTCTCATAAAACACACTGTGCATACTTATACTTAAGTGAATCAAAACTTTCTAACATATCAAATACTATCTTTTCTTTTCTATTTCATAAGCAACTATTCTATTTAATTAAGATCAGAAAAAAAAAATTCACATGGGGCTTATACGTTTCTAAATTGTTAGATCATGGAGAAATACAATCATAAATGCAACAAATTATTCTCAAAAGACCTACTTTTATGAGTTTTAAGCTATCAGACATAAAGAATTTTTTTTAAAATTTATGCATCTAAACCATCCCCCCATGCTTGAATGACACTGTCCCTAGTTGCATGCAGAATAATGTAAACATGCAATGCAGATGCACACTACAGAACAATAAAATGACTAAGGAGAAAGGATTGATACAACCTGGCATACTCAAACTGCTGAAGTTGTCGATTGACTGGACTCTGCACCACCACTATGTATGTACAATTACATATCTTTCTGCTCATTTGGTCAATGTTCTACTTCTGAAGGCTTCTTCATATCCGATTTACTTGAACTCTCCACACAATTGCAACGGCGCCAAAATTTGGTTGGTATTTTGAAATGATCTTTTTAAAACAAGTATTTGCAATAAACTTTGGAAAATCGTCAACCAAAAGTATAAAAACCGACTTTCCACAAAGTGGTAAGTTCGGGTCGAATCTTCAGGGAACAGGAATTAATCAAGATATTTCTATAAAATTTGATTTATTAATTACAAATGTCAATCTACAATTATAAAGCTAATACAACTACAATTAATCACTAAAATGAAAATGAAAAAAGCATCTAAGTCTTCTGCTCCACACCAAGGGTATTTCTGTCTTTTCGCCAATTATTCACTCTCCACACTTGGACAATAACCCTGGAAACTAAATATGCTTTTCAACCTAAAAATGCAAAAAAATACAAAGTTAGTATTCTATTCTAACAATGCAAACAATAATTAAAACTAAGTCTAATTTTATGAAAATAATAAACAAATGCTACTTATCAAACAATAATTAAATAAAATACTAAACTAATTCTAAAATTAGATAAATTAATTCTACTAATGCTGTATGATGATTATGCAGCTCCTAAAATGCAGAAACTACTGAAAACAGGCCTAAAATGCCGAATCTAAGGAAATTACGAAAATGCCCCTAACTAGTGCAAAATAACTTTCTGACAGGTTATCGGAAAACCACTGTTTGACAAAGCAAACGAGGTCCGATTTTCCCAAAATTTGTTTTGTTCTGCAACTGACAGATTAAACAATCTGACAGTTTTTACAGAATGTAAAAACAGTATCTGGAACTCCAGATATAAGCGTTTCAAATCTGGGAAAAATCAGGATATCGAAAGTCCTGTAATTTGAAATCCAGAAAAAGCGGTTTTCGCAAAACGCTTAAAAATCAAACCAAATCAACTCCGAAGGAGCTGAAATTTGGTCTGCAGTCAGATAACACGTTGATAAAGTGAATAGAACAAAAATTTGCTAAAAACTCAAAATTTTTGACTATGAAATTACGACAGTGCGATGCAGCAAAAATCAGTCTTTTCTTTCAATGCACTATTCACTCTATTAACCTATTTTACACACTAAGAATGTAATCTACATGCAATGCAAACTTAATTAATCCTATATGACTGATTATATGCAGATGTTAACTATGATGAAGCTAAACGAACTCTAAATGAAGTATGACATGCGTTTTATGACTATGAGCTAAATGAAATAATAATGCAATTACAACTAAAACACTAAATCATGTAATTAAATATATGACTAAGTGCTGCACCAAATATAAACTACACTACACTAACTAAATTATCAACAAACGACAAACTAACAAGCACACATCAAATCAACAAATGTAAATTTTAACTAAACAATTAAATAAATAACTATACTAACTAATCTAAAATCACTATGAATTAATTCTAAAAAAATGAGACTAATAGGGAACAATAAGACACGGGGTTGACTAGACTCGATTGACTAGACTCGGTTGACTTAGGATGAATCGGTTTTGACTTAGCTAAGGTTGGGTTAACTTGGCTAAGGTTGACTCGGACTAGGTTCGGTCTTGACTCACCATGGGTTGAACTAAGACTTGACTAGGCTTAGGTCTTGGTCTTGGTTAGGTTTATTAGGACTAGGTTGAACTCGGTTTAGGGTTGACTTAGTCAACTAAGCTCGGTTTGAGTTAGGTTGGGAGAGATAGGCGGTCTAAGGTTGACTCGACTAGGCTTGACTCATCTAGTTGGGTTCGGTTTAGGGTTATGACTTGACTTAGGCTTGACCTAACTAGTTGGGTTCGGTTTTGAGTTGACTTAGTCAACTAAGATTGGTTTGATTTAGGTGGGCTCGGACTAAGGTTGACTCAACTAGGCTTGACTAGGGTTGGGTCTTGGTCTTGGACTCGACCTAGGTTTGATCTATGCTTTGACTTAAGCTAGACTCGGTTTTGACTAGGTTCACGACTCACCTAACCAAGTCAATCTAATTGACTAGGTTAGATTAGGTTCAATAGGTAGGGTCGGTTGACTCAAATTAAGAGTTGACTTGACTAGACTCAAATGGGTTTAGACTAGGGTTTGACTCGACCTAGGCTCGGTCTTGACTTGGTTAGATACGCTCGGTTTTGACTAGGTCAAGGAGATTAGACTAGGGTTTGACTCACTTAATTAGGTCGACTAAATTAGTACCCTATTAATTCTCCTACAATTAATTCAAAGTTACCGATTTTAATGGAGGAGGTTGGAAAAAGAATGTAATAATTACCAATGTTCAAACTTTGAAATCTTTGGATTCTCAAAAATCGCCCCATTTAAAGAGGGAGTTACACTCCTTAATTGCCTTTAAAGCTCATTTTGGAAAAATGAAAAGTTCAATATAGAAATCCACGATTTTTGCTTTTCAAGATGGAATTGAATTGCCTTTAATTCTTTATGGAAATCGTGGAGCCTAAATTAGAATTTTTGTTTAAATTCAAAAAACACTTTCCAAAGTGAAAGAGTAACTCCTTCTTTAATGCATATTCAAAATTCAAATCTTCCTTAAATGCCTCACACGATTTTTGAAGAACCTCCTTTTTCCAAAAGCTTTTCAAATGTCAATTAATTTAATTACCTCCCTTCTCAAAAATCGCCAACTTCTAAAAGTCCTACTTTCTAAACTAATGCACTTAAAGCTACCTAGGGAATAAAAGAACTTAAATAGAAGAACGATTTTCTAGGATTGAATGCTACCCTAATTCCCAAAACTTAACTTAAATGACCCCTAAAAATGGCTAAGACACTAAACCGTAATACATTGAATCTAGACACCTTCCTAATCTACCAAATTGCAATGAATGCTTTCTAAGAAAATCGACCTAGAGCTCAATTTGAGCTCTAATGGCTGCCGCCCCTCCTTGGGGAAGAAGAAGACAAAGAAAAAAAACAAATAAATACAAACTAAATTAAAAAAAACGATTAAACTAAATATCAAACAATTTGATAAAACTAAATTAAAATGTAAAACAAACTTCTAATTACACAAATGCAAACATGAACAATAATATGCTGGAATTTATTAAAAACATAAAGAAATAAAAATTCGACTTTTGTAATTTTTGTTTTTCAATAGAACCAAAACACCAAAAACACAAAATGCTAAAAACGATTCTCTAGAACAATCCGAAAATAATGAAATGACTTAACACAATTTTATGCTGCTGTTAACATACAAAACATACAGCAAACCACACAACTTACTAACTTAAAAACACAAATTTAACTAAAATGCAAAGATCGGCTAGAATAGATCTAGCCGATTTTTTTTTCTTTTTCAAAAATGAAAGCAAACAAGACACACTCAAATCCCACGACTAAAATGAATAAAAATGGAATTTTATAATTGGAATTTCAGTAGAACATACCCAAGAACACCTATGACAAACTTGAAGAATCGACTAGATGAAGATCTAGCCGATTTCAGTGAAAAGGATGAAAAATCTAAAAAAAACTCGATTGAAATGAATCAATCAAACAAATAAACCTAAGCTAACGTGCTGGCCTATGCACGAACTCTATTCTAAGGTTGAAAACAAAAAGAAAACAACAAACACTCAGAAAATAAAAAAAAGAAAACCAACACCCAATTCGGTTTTAGCTAGAAGAGAAGGAAGAAGAAGACCTACCTTTTGGAAGATTCGACGACCGGGGGGATGAAGAAGGGCGGACCGTGGCTGGAGTTGGACGTCCTAAAGAGTTCGAGAATGCTGGTCTTCACCAAAAAACAGCATCTTTGCAGCTGCTACACGTTGGAGATCCACCGACGATGGAATATGAGCCGATTCTCGATCGGGGGGCGTAGAAGACCGGATGGAGGTAGAGCCGGCCCTTCTCGTTGGAGTGTTTCGCACTTCCACCCGAGAAAAGTGTTTCCCACCTCTGCTGCACCTGCAAAACACAGCAACAATGGAGATTAAACAACATGGAAGATAAAGAAATGGAAAGAATTGAAAGGGAGACAAGGTTGAATGCTTGGTTCTCAAGCTTTTCTCCATGTCTTCAATGGAAGTGGAAGGAGGTGGAAGATGAGAAGGGGGATGGAGCTAGAATCGTGCCCCTAGGGCACAAAAACCAAGGCAAAGACAAGAGCATCAATGGGCGCCCCTCTCCTTTTAGACGATTTGGCTATTTTTGGCTATTTTACAAAAACACGATTAAAATAAAAATAATTACTGGGCACCTCTTTCTGCAGGGGGTTTTTAGAAAATGTTTTTACAAAACTTAAGTGGGATGGAGTTGGGTTAAATCCATGTAATTTGGTCCAAATGCAAAGTCCAAATGGGCGTCTGGATCCAAATCTCTTAAATTGGTTCCGATATTTGACCCGTTACACTGTAAATGTCATAATTCCTTCAAATTAACTCTGATTTTGATGAAATTCGAACCAGAGCTCCCTAACATCATTATGCACCTAAGTGTATGCTTTAAACCTATAGATGATGCATTTATGCAGTGAAATTGTATTAATAAAATGTGATATTTATGCATCATCATACAACACTGACAATACGAAAATTAGAGGCTCAGCCCAGGGGCATATTCAATTAATTTGTATCTTATTATCTTAGTCTTACATCTTCTTTCTTATTTTTGGTGAGGGATGATCCAATTGAGAGAGAAATCCCAACAATTGTAACCTGATATATTAGAATTTCTTTTCAATTGAAATAATCTCACTACCATCCCGTGGCATCAATAGTAATTATCCCCTATCTCAGTGGCTGAAAAAGCAACCTTTTGTACCACTTACTCTCTCATTGTAAGCCATAAAAGGATTAACATACACATTCTTTATCATTTACTAATTCTCTTGATATACATGCCTTTAAACAATAATTAATCTTTCACATATTCAATATCCTCTATAAATCCTAAGCATGCATGATTTGAATTAACTTATTATAAGGCTATCGGCCACCCATTTAGGGCTCTAACATATCTCAATTCAATTAGCCATACACAAAATCATGAGCATACACAAAATCAGGAGTCATCCATTTGGGCTCGAACATGCAACTTTACGACACCTTATCCATATGCATAATCAACCGATATTTACATGCATGTTCAACATTGTGCATTAGCATACTATTCATTTACATAGTTCCTTAATAAGCAATATACTTTTTTAGTACAATGCAAGGCATATTTTCAATTTCATACATTCACATTCCAATATCGTGCATACACATCACATCTTTATATGCTTGTTTGCATACCTATGCATCTTGGCACAAAACGGGTATTTTGTTGGACCACTGAGTACTTATCGTTGCATTTTCATCGAAATCATAGCAAGAATAGGTCTCACAGTCTGTTCTCGTGGTGATCCACTTGAATCACATGCTTAAATGCCCTTTCCTTAACTTAAAACAACCATAAGACACATTTTGCTACCCATAAGTTGACTCTTTTGAGAGTAGGGGTCGACTCTTTGCTCAGAAAAGTTAACTTTATGCAGTAGGGGTCAACTCTTTTTAACCAGATTCGACTATTTGAAGTCTAGGGGTCAACTCCTTTTTAACAGGGATTTACGAGAGTCAACCCTCTAGAATCAATAGTCAACCCTCAGATCTGAATAGTGACCTATGAAGCAACCAAGGGGGTTGACTATTTAAAGTCCAGGGGTCAACTCCTTTTTAACAGGGATTTACGAGAGTGGACCCACTAGAATCAAGGGTCGACCCTCTGGTCTGGCCACTACCTTTGAAGCAACCAGAGGTCGACCCTTGCTTACAGGAGTTGACTCATGTACTTCACAACATCGAGTGTCATTTTTCAAAATGAGATAATTCTGCATGATTTACTCACAAGTTACGTGTAAAAATATATATTAAAACATTACATAGAATCATGCAATTTGTGCAAGAAAACCTACACATATATCCTTAGCCAATATAAACCTACCTTATAACGCGTGTGGATTTATTAGAAGCAAAAAAAATCCAAAATTCCCCAGAGCATTTTTTCATCAAAACGTGTAACGTGGATAGCATTATAGATCCGAGCGTGGTCTTAACACTGGCAAAAGAAACCTTTTCAAGAGGTGGTGGAGTAGGTGGCTGCGAAACTCCAACAATGCGAGTGACAAAACACTATTAGAGAGGAAGTGAGGAAAAGTCATCGAGTGATGGCCTTCTTCGCAAGTGGTGGCACAATGTGCATGGAGGTTGGCTTGGTTAACCAATGGGGGTGGAAAAACAAGAAGTTGGGTGGTGAGGGCTGACACCCTTACTAAAAAACAAAGTAAGAGAGTTTGAGTAAAGATAGTGAGGTTACGCGGGAGAGGGGGGGGGGGGGGTCGACTCTCCACGATGGTGAGAGGAAGAGAGAAGGGGAAAAAAAGTGAAGAAAATGGTGGTGGTCGATGGGGGGTTTGGCTCACCGAAATAGAGAAGGAGTCATGGTAGGTGCGAGAATGTAACACTTCAATTTTTATAATACCAAAAATGGTGGATTTTTTTTTTGAAATACTTTAACAAATATAGCAGAAAAACATATCAGGTCAAAAGTTTGGCATTCTACTTCGAACACTTGCAAACATATAATTATGGAATTCAGAATTTAACAACTAATTAACCATGCATAAAATAAAATTAAATGTCCACAATATCCAAAATTTATTATAATTGTCTTTGAATTGAATTAAAATAAAATCAGAGTCCAAAATTCTTGTGAAGGCAAAGGAAAGGTAGGCTCAATCCCCGTCACAACCTTCCGCCTTTGCATGTCAATAGATATTTATCACCTGAAAATCATTAAAATCAGAGAGGTCAGACACAATTTGTCTCAGTAGGATAAATCATACTAAACTTGTAAAACAGAAATACTAAACAGGAACTTTATCTAATTTTTCATAGTAAATTAAATCTAAATGACTAATCATGCATTTTAATTAAGCAACAAGCACAGGCATATCAAATGTGAATAAACATGCATTCTTCATTTTTAATTCGAATCAAATTCAATGCATGAAGAAATAAAATACATGAACTTACCAAATGCAGAAGTCATCGAATGCATGCATAAATTTTTATCTTTGATTAAGTGTTCTTTTTTAAATGATGAATACAATGCCTAACTAATGCGCATATATATTTAAGTTATCACTTCTTAGTCCCGCTGGTATGACACAGGCTTGAAAATTGGATCAGGGTCATAACACAGGGGTATTTTCATACATAAGGGTGGCTTTGACCTGACCATACACCTTTCACCAGTGACAGAGTGAGGGATGATAATTCAAGAGAGATTTCCAACACCTTCAATCTTGATGCATCAGATTTTCTCATGAGTACCTTAACCATCTACGTTGCAGTCTAATGCAACAGTTTTCCTATAAAATCATGGGAGGGGAGGAGCAACCTTTCACCCTTGAAACTTACTTGACCCACGAAGTTTTGTACCACTTGTCACACTCCCAGCAAGTATATTTTATGTGCGATGTTGCATTGTTTTACTTGATTACTTGATGTTTTTATGAAATCATACTTGAATCCATCAAAAGATTTGGCCTCGTATAGGGCAATGGATGCACTTGCAAAGCAGTGAAACATTAATTCATTTATGCATTTAAACATAAATACATACATATGCATAAATGAAAATTTCATATATTTCACGCTTTTAAACATGAACAAGTGCATATGCATAAATGCAAAATTTCATTCACTACCTGGCATACATCCATTCATACATGGCAACATCACCATTATCAATATAATCATGAGCATTTCATACAAATCTCAACAGGGATTTTATGAACATATACACTTTACACAGGTTTGGACTCTTCGGTCCTTTGTATATGTATAGCCCCCTTTCGAGCAAATGTACTTATTATCCTTTTTTTTATCAGGCCTATATGCCTTATCATAGGTACTTCACACCCTGTATAAAATCTAACATTTACCTGCATACATATTCTAAAATAACTGAATTTATGAAATACATAAACTATACAAATATCAGGGTTCCATCCTTAGACCGATTCCGATTTGTGAAATCCACAATTCTAACCGACTGTTACAGAATTAACAGAAAATTTTATATTCTGTAAACACAGCTAAAATTTTTATACATTGAAGAAAATTTTGTCAGCTTTCTGTAGCCACAAACTGCTCATAATTTTTTTTTCGTATGAAGAAATTATGAATATTTTACCGCTAATATATCTTTTTCTGTTTCGACTATCATAGAGTCATGCTCAATTCATGAGCAGAGCTCAAAATTTCACATAAGGTAGGAAATTTTGTTAGCTTTCCAACGCAATAAATTTATCATCAAAACTCTTCTGAACGTGAGAGTTTTGAGTATTTTACTGGTCAGATGTCTAGCTGTAAAACTGTAATTTTGCGTCTATGCGTTCGGGTAGGCCCAAACTGGGTTACTTGAATCTATACACTCCTATTTTTTTGACATAATTTTAATTAAAATCTAAAATAAAACTACACAATTAAGTCTGATCTTCTATAAATGAGACAAATCATATTTTTTCTCAGCCATTTGGCCAGAAAAATTGACCCGTCTCTCACACGCATTATTTGCTCAAAAATTAATTCAGGAAAATACATAATTAATGAAATAAATCATAGAATTTATATGCAAATAAAATTCAAAAAAATCTATAAAAATTACAGAATATCTACATGCATATATTATAGCAACTACAATAAAAAAATTATATGATCTAAGTCACAAAATTCATGATTTTCCTAAATTACTAAAATATTTTCTAAAAAACTTGATTTGACTAAAATTGCAATATCTCAAAATTTCGACCATAGAAATTCACCAATTTTTTACAAAATATCTACAAAAACATACTCTACTAATCCAAATCATTACTTTCAGAAAATCATATCATAATTTGCGTATTTTCAAAATTTATAGATTTATTTTCTGAAAAACCAGTTTTTAAGCAAAACTTGTTTTGAAAAAGGGTTTTCTCTCGTAAAAACCTTTTTTTTACATCTTTCGATAGCCCTAGGACAAAACCACGTATGAGAGGGTTTGTTTAGGATCTATTATTAAAAAAAATCAGTGGAATTCATGCAACGAATTCCGTTTCACAAGAAAAGTAGAAATCCACCTACATTTTTGTCGAAAAAATCACTCTTACTAATTCGATGGGTCTTTTTGCAAGCTTCGGCCAATCCACGCACACTACGACCTTGACTAGGATCTCCTTTAGCCTTCTTCAATAAAATGAAGGTTTTTCTTGAAGTTCCGAGGTGAAAACCAATGTAGTTGAGATAGGAGAAGGGGTAGAGAAGAAGATGTTTTAATATAGAGAGAGTGCTTTAAAAAAAATAATGGCAAAATGAGGGGGGCGTGAGCCCCTCTTCTCCTTATATAGAGAGTGGGGTTGGGGCTAATCTCAGCCCTTAATCCAAATGAAAACCCTTTTCTATATCCCAAGCAATCCCCTTTCCTATTCATTACTTTTTTCTAAAAAAAAAATCCCTTTACACATAATTATGTATATAAGTTTTTTTCTAAATTGGCCTAAGCACATAATGTAATATATATATATTTCACACATTATATTATATGTGTACTACTCATACTAAAATGGAGAAGGGTGGTCGACTCCCATGGGTTGGCCCCCTTTCCCAAAAATGGATTTGGCAAGTGACTTGCCAAGTCAATTCTAAGTAGTCTTTTTTTCTTTTTTTTTTCCCTTTCTTCTTCCTCCTTTTACTTTCCTTCTTTTCTTTCCTATTTTCCTATTGGGTCCAGCCCATGCTGGACCCTTCTAGGGTCTTCCAAACTTGACGCCCCCACTATGGGGCTCTTTTTAAAAACTTTAGTAAGTATTGACTTTTTCAACCTTGTTTTATTTTTTTGGTAACTTGATTTTAACTTCTTCTTTTTTTCAAGTTGATTTTTTTGGTTTTTAACATTTTAAACATTAAATTAGGATGCCACATCACATGGGAGGGCCCACCTATGGACTCCTACCCTTTTAAAAATTCTAGTTAGTTTTTGAAATCCATTCCATAAAATTCAAGCCAAATTCATTATAAATTAAATTTAAATACTTTCTTAATTAAATCAAAATTCACATAAATTCTAATGAATGTAATTTAAGTAGATTAATGCCTAATTGAATTTTATTAATATATTTTCAAAGATTTAAATATTTAATTTATCTATTTTAATTGATTCTACTAAGGTAAAAATCCAAATTTTATCGAAATATGACTCGAATTTCCAAAAGCTCTAGGCATGTAGGGTTTTATTTTATTTTTTATCTAAACCCTACGAGTCCTCCAAGGTATTTTTTCAACCAAATTTAAGATTTCATTTTGGCACCTAATAAGAAAATTAAAAAATTCACGAAATGGTCTAAAAAAATCCCGAATATTATATATAGAGAGATTTCTTGAAAAAAAATAAGAAGGGAGGGGAGGTATTTATAGGGAGAGAGGAGGAGTGGGGAGGTGACACATGGAGGGGTGGTAACCACGTGGATTGGGTGTGATGGCCAAGTGTAGGAGGAGAAAAAAACTATGTGTGCAAAAATCATGGGTGTGAAACCCATGGGTGGGTTTTGGATTTGGGTTGGATCTTGTGTGATTTAATTTCGATCCAACAAGTTTTTGGTTGGGGACCTAGTTTCACTAACTAGGTTCCAACCTAGTTAATGAAACTAGATCCAAAACCCCTACCTATTTATAGAATTTTCAAATAAATCCTTAATAGAAAAATATCTAAAATTGACATTTTAATTAAATAGAATGACACCTATGTCCCTAGTGTAGTTGACGGAGTCGATAAACACTGGTTGGATAACTATGACCCTTGGGTCATAATTGTAGTCGAATCTTTTCTAAAATAATTATTTTGCCCCCAAAACTTTTCAGGCATGTTTCAAACTCATTTCAATTCCGTTTTCTATGAAACAAAGATCGTTCTCATCAAAATTTTGATATGAATACAATCGTATATTAAAAAATCATGAAATATGCCTTAAAATTTTCATACAGTTTTTATTTAAATATTTACTAAAATTTTGAATACTACATTGCTTATCTTGGGGAATTTCGAGACATGACATAATTGCATCTCTTCTCATAATTAGATATGTGATCTTATAAAATATGCAAATTTTTGTACGAGCATAGTATAAAATAAAGCTACAGTTTTATAGAATCTAGGGATTTGTGGTCTTAAACCAGTGGAAAATTATGGCTATTTTCCTAGGGCCAAGCATCAGTGGTGAGAAGATTCGTGATGCTTCATCGATGAAAAATCATCGACGATGAGTTTTTTCGATAAGGGTATTTTTTGGTATGGGTGAGATAGAAAATTCATCATGAGTGTTGTAGTTGATTAGCTGAAAACTCATTCTCTTCATAGAGAATTTGAGCAATGATGATGAAGGTATGTTGTATTTTCTCTCCATCAGCATAGAGTTGACATATTTCACAGTCAACATTTGATCATATGGTATGGGTAGATAAGAAAAATTAAGAAAACAACAAGAGTGTAGAATCAACGATGATATGTTGTGTTTTCTCTTCATCAAAGATGCAGTGATATATAACATTCTAGAGAAAAAATGAAATGAATGCAATGTATAAGCGAAGATAAGGAAGTTTGCATAAAATATAAGCAAATAATGACCAATATTTGTGAGGATGAGGAAGTCTGCATAAAATATAGGTGAATATATTTGCAAGGATGAGGAAGTTCGTAAGGTATATATGAACTTAGTCTAAACAACTCCTAACAACTCCTATATTTTACAAAGCATACATACTCTAGCATTGCATTCATTTTATTTCTTCACAAAATAAAGTTGCTCATATATTGTAATCATTCCATTCTTTCATAAAATGGAGTTGTTCATACATTGCATTTATGTCATTCTTTTATAAAATGAATGAATAATAATACATTGTATTCTTTTGCCTATATTTTATACGAACTTCTTCATCCTTGCAAATATTTGGTTATTATCCACCTATATTTTATGTGGACTTCCTCATCCTCGTAAATATTTATCATTATGCTGACTTTTTTATCTTCATAAATATTTATCATTATTATGACTTCCTCATCTTCACAAATATTGATCATTATTCACCTATATTTTATTTGAACTTCCTCATCCTCACAAATATTTGTCATTATTCACTTATATTTTATCCAGACTTCTTTAACCTTACAAATATTTGCCATTTTTCTCTAATATTTTATGTGAACTTCTTCATTCTCACAAGTTTAACTATTTAAGGAATATCCTTCACTTACAAAACATAGTTTATAGTTTAATTGTTTAATGAACTTTCTCATACATGTCATTCATTAAAAAAAATGAGCATGTTTATGCATTGCATTGCATTCAATTCATATAAAAAAAATGAACTTACTAATACATTGCATTCATTGCATTCATTTAAGAAAATGATTCTGCTCATACATTGTATTTATTAAAAACCATGAACATGCTCATATATTGCATTCATTTCATTCATTCAAAAAATAAGCATGCTCATACATTGCATTTATTTTATTCGTTCAAAACTAAATCGGCTCATACATTATTAAACAACTCTTAACAAATCCTACATTTTGCAAAGCATGTATACTCAAGCATTGCATTCATTTTATTCTTTTACAAAATAAAGTTGCTCATACATTGCATTTATGTCATTCTTTTACAAAATGAATAAATAGTAATACATTGCATTCATTCAATTTTTTTACAAAACGAAGTTGGTCATACATTATATTCATTTTATTCTTTCACAAGAATGTTGCTTCACACTGTCTCTTTAATGGAGAGAAAACAAAGTATATGCTAAGGTACCTCTGAGCCTCAAGAATACTGCATATCATCAATTTTTTACTATGTGATTAAATGCTAACTATGAGATAATCAACTTTGTGCTTATAGGAAGAAAATATAATATATCATCGTTTCTACATCATCATTATTCTTGTTCTTTATAATAAGAATGGGTTGCAAATTTCATTTCCAATGTCACCCATACAATAAGATGCCTTTATCGAAAAAACTCACTATTGATGATCTTTTGTCGATGAAGCACCGTTGATTTTCTCACTATTGATGCTTGGCCCTAAAAAAATGACCATAAGTTTTCACTGGTTAGAGACTACAAAAACCTTAGATTATGTAAAACCTACCTTTGCTTTTATAATATGCTTGTACGAAAATTCATAAATTTTATAAGAAGATCGCATTCTATAGGTACTGGATATATATGATTTTGCTAAGATATTTGTGAAGTTACTATCATAAGGTGGTTCACAAAACTTGTTTTTGTGCATTTCGTGAAGACCACAAAAAAATATGTATGAACATACATTTAAGTGAGGGTTAAAGAAAGGAGAAAAGCGGTTCACATGATTTTCCATAACTTTTGTATAAAATATGTAATTTTACTAAGGTATTTACAATTTTATGATTAACAAAGAAGACTACATAAATAACATAATATTTTACGCTCTTGTGATGTTGGCAAAAAAAAAAACACGCAGACTTCCTTTTAAGTGAGAGTTTGCAATATCCGATGGGCGCACGTGAACTTCATAAGTTTCGTATATACGAAGGGTAAAAAGGTCCTAACAAAATTAGCTATTTACAATTTTGGTAATCGAGCAAATTTTAGCAAATTGTGGAGTTTTTAGGTAAACACGTCATTTTTACCATACAATATGATAATTTTTCATTTAATAAATAGGATGAAAGATCTATATGAATTCTTTGGGTTTTGGATTTTGGTAACTTAAAAATCTCTCTCTTGGTTACTCTAAAATTATCTATATTTACCTTTAAATTCAGTTAGATAATTTTAACTTTGGTAAATTTAATTAGTAGGATTTACCTTCTCTCGCTCTCTCGTGGTTACTCAAAAATTATCTATAGTTAACTTTAACTATTAATATAATTTATAATTTTAACGTAAATTTGTTTTTCTTTCAAAAAAAACATTTGGTAATTTTAATAGGATCTCTCTCTTTCTAATGTTCTCAGTGGACTCCCTCTCTCTAACATCCCCACGTACATAAGTTTTTCTAATCTCTCTCTCTCCTTCTCTATAACTTTCAATATTTTGCATAATTTTATTTTGGTAACTGTTAAGATTTTCCTAATCTCTCTCTCTTTGATAATATGACATTGGAGATTCTCTCTCTAACTTTCCTAATCTCTCTCTCTTGTACGTGATGGGGGCATTATGTCAAATATCTTGAGAATTTAAAAACAACAATCAAACCCGCAAAACATCTTTGTAATTTCTAAAAAGATTCTAAAGCAAAATATTTGGGAGCATTAATGACCCTCTTCCATCTTTAAGTAGTAAGATATAGTGTAAAGAAAATAATAGAAGTTTGCAAGCAATAATTTTAGAGATAAGATCTTATGACTCTCAAGTATGAAACAACTTGCTCTTAAATAATCATATTGCTTCCGGCTCCGCATAAGCTAGCTCGACCTCTGCTCATATAACTCAGACACATTATTAGCTCAAACTCAGCTTGGTTAGCCATAAGAATGAGTCAAGCTTGAACACTTAAGCTTGTCTCATTTACCAGTTGTGGCTGAGCCAAGTCTAGTTACCAAACTGGTGACTTTTCAAACTATCCACCAGTTCAAATTTAAACACCATTTAATGACACTATAATTCAATATAGGCTAGTTTTTTAGCAACTCATAAATGGGATTTTAGTGCTGTAACGTGGATATGTAGTGGGGTTCCAACATTAAAGTGCTGCATCTTGTTCAAATAGGAAACAAAATTATTATTCAATAAAGAACCATATTAAATACCCATGAGATTTTTGTATTTTGTCTATTTTGTAGAACATTTGCATATATTAGCGGTTCCGGAAGTATGACGTTAAAACATTATTTCCAATTTCCATTAGTCACATAGCATCCAATTGTTATTTAAAAGAATGCCCATATTTTCTTTTTTATTTATTAGCAAGATGCCCATAATCTTGAAAATAGTTTTTTTTCGAAGGAAGTTTTTCGCACTAGTGATCACAATATAAATTTGTTTTTGAAGTTTAATATATGATACACTGAAGTTGGTTTAAGGCTCCAAATGACTAGCTGACACATTAAATCATCCAATGAAATTAAAAATAACTTGGTTTGTCCTTTTTTCACTGCTTTAAAAGCTGAATTTTATAGTGTATTAGACGTGATAAATCATTTAACATAATTTAGAAACCATGTTAAAATATTTCTAAGGTTATATCGGATATTTGGTAGCCAAATCCATACACACAAGAGTGTGCACCATACGATAATATCATGGTACCAACCATTTATATATATATATACACACACACACACACACACACACACACTCACTTTTAGTGTTTTTAGTAGTAGGGTTTGTATGCTAAACCGCCCTTTTCCAAATCACGTTGCACGCTCAAATGTTTAAAACAATTATATATGATACGGTTTGTGTTGTATTAAACTGCAATAACTTACTGTCATACACAACTCTTTAATTACGAAGATCTGGTTTCCAAAAGCAGAAGCAAAAAACAAGCTTGGATCATGGAAACTAATTTTATACCAACTGGTGGGCAGGAGGAACCTCAAGGGTTTTACTAACCAAAGACTTGCCAATATGCAGTCAGTGATGGAGGGTATTCTCTTGGCCTAGCAAAAAGGAAAAAAATGGGCTTTACTCAATGATCCCTACATGGACTATGAGCAGTCAGTTTTTTACCATATTGGAAATTGAATTGTTCCACACATTGAATATGATCAAACCTGCCAACACAGTAAATAAAACCATGTTAGACACATACATGGTTAAATCTAACATTCAGTGACTAAATCCATGCAAATAATATGGGTAAGAGAGAGAGAGAGAGAGAGAGAGAGAGAGAGATGTTCTCCAAATTTTAGTGTGCCCCCCTAGCTATGTGCATCGAGGTTAAGAACATCTC
Organism: Nuphar pumila; assembly: GCF_984573655.1. Taxonomy (NCBI): domain Eukaryota; kingdom Viridiplantae; phylum Streptophyta; class Magnoliopsida; order Nymphaeales; family Nymphaeaceae; genus Nuphar; species Nuphar pumila. The sequence continues at coordinate 69,372,561 of NC_143249.1, forward strand.
GCAGCACTCAATCTAGATCATTGGATGTGTTAGACATTGTTTGGTAGGAACTACCTTGAGTTTAAACGATATCAAACACACACACGTCCACTAGAGCTCTCTCTCTCCCTCCCAACTCATGCACAAAGAGAGCTTTCCATTGATTCTTTTATAAGGACAGTACGTGTTACCTTTGATCAAGGGACTAACACAATCTTGATTACAATCAGAGCTCAATATGTTTCCTTGGTGAGCAAGGTTTCCTTGATGAGCATGACTTCCTCTTAGTCGATCTTTCTTAATTAATTAGAGGATTCCTGGAGTCCTCATAAGTTGTGCTTTACTGATTCATCTTGTCTCTCATGGAAACCTACACACATTGCTTTCTTGCCATGTCTGAGATAGGATTCACGTTAGCTTTTGGTGGATCCATGACCTGATCCAACGAACCCGAACCACCTTCTCTAACAGCCACTCTCAAGTGGAATGTTCTATTTAGAATATTTAACTTGCGACCATCTAGCCTAGTTTCTAGGTCAACCCCCCAAGCCTATTGGGGTTCATTCGTCTACCAGACCTACGTCCACGGAGCTCCATCTGTCAGAATGGTGTTACTTTCGCCAAATCGTCTAGGAGGGCTACCTAAGCTTGTGATCAGTATCATTCTCCTTTATTTTCATTTATTTCATTTTCTTTTAGCTTATTTTCCATATATTGGATTTGCCCAACGTATTGTACCTTGTTTGTATTTTTTGTGTTCTCACGAGTTTGGGTGGTGTATGCTACCCCCCGATGATTCACTGAATCCCACGTCTGTGCTCGGGGGGGGGGGGGGCAAATGAGCGCCACGTATTTGCGCACATGAGGCTCGTATTCCCGTGTATGTTGACATAACTTTGCATCAGACTCTGGTGTTGTTGCAAAGACTTAATCACTCTTACTTGCTTTTCTTGCTCTGAAATGACGGTTCGAGGAAATGACAAAAATATCCTTCATTCAAAAGTTGGAAAACTACGGTTCGAGGAAATGACAAAAATATCCTCCATTCAAAAGTTTGGAAACTACGGTTCGAGAAAAGGACAAAAAAGTCCTCCATCCAGAAAGTTTGATGTTAACTATTTAAGGTGTAGACGTTCGCTATTCATTAAACTCTTGTGCCATCTGCTGTAACAGTAGCTCCCATTGTCAACACAAACTTTGCCTTTGTCTCCAGTCGAGGTTTTTGCCTTGTTTTTTATCCTGTTTTACAACACATTGTTGCCTTCTCGTGCTTGCCTTGTGTTACAAAACAGTCCTGTGTCTTCTCTTCATTTTCGTTGTCGTTAGGCATTATGGAAGAAATCAATGATGCACAAACATTCCAACCAGTGCCATTAAGGCGGCGTGAGTAGCTTTTCATCTCATCATGCTATCGATGAAGAACGCATGTCGCCTTGTGTGCCATTAAGGCATTGTTTTGTTACTGCAGGTAGATCTTGTTCTTATGATGGTTAGAAACTTATCGATATTTGTAAGACATTGGGACCTGTTGACAAGAATGCTTGTTTACAAATGCTAGGAAGGGCCTCTACCCCATCAAGTAACCTACATTCACTCATTATATGCATTGTATCTCAAACCACTGTATTAGTAACATACTATCGATTTGTGAGATATTGTTTTGTTAGTTAATATCGACTTGTTTGCTATTATGCTCAATTTTTTCCGCATTGATTTATAATTTATTGTGCGATATATTTATCGACCTTTTAGATATTATGGTTTTGTATTGTCGATTTGTAAGTTATTATGCTGAACTACCGTATCGATTTTCAATATATTATTCGATATATATATATATATATATATCGATTTGTAAGATATTATATGTTTTGTAATATGTATTCATAAGATATTTGTACACAGACTTTGAAAACATGTGCATGCAGAAACACATCATTACACGCATGCAGTGGCGATTTTCGCATTACACGCATGCAGTGGCGATTTTCGCATTCAAATCGCTGCTCTGTCAGCGATTTTTATTGAACTCGCTTCACAGCCTCTTGGATGTACTGACGACGTTATCGTCAACACACATGTACGACATTTCGTGTCTTTTATTGGCATGGTAAGTGACAACTCGATGCTTAGTATAAGCAAATATCAAACCACACTTGCTTTTATACTGTCATTCATTAAATCATTTCTTTGACTTGCTAACCCTTATCGGTATCCATTGTTATATGCATCCTGATTAAATCGTAGTAAACATATGAGCTTGCTAACGCAATATGATAAATTGCTTACAAAACATTCTTGTGTCTTCTCTTCTTTTGCGTTGTCGTTAGGCATTATGGAAGAAAGCAATGACGCATAAACATTCCGATCAGTGCCATTAAAGCGTCGTGAGTAGCTTTCCATCTCATCATGCTATCGATAAAGAACGCATGTCGTCTTGTGTGCCATTAAGGCATTGTTTTGTTACTGCAGATAGATCTTGTTCTTACGATGGTTGGAAACTTATCGATATTTGTAAGACGTTGGGACCTGTTGACAAGAATGCTTGTTTATAAATGCTAGGAAGGGCCTCTACCCCATTAGGTATCCTACATTCACTCATTATATGCATTGTATCTCAAACCACTGTATTAGTAACATACTACCGATTTGTGAGATATTGTTTTGTTAGTTAATATCGATTTGTTTGCTATTTTGCTGGCAACACAAACTGATATATTGATTATAACATTGTTGAGCTTATCATCAGGTTGTAATGAAGATGTTCTAGCTCAATCAATTGAAAGATATGGAGAATTGAACATCTATACTAATGACGCAACTGAAGAATTGGACATCTGCACTAATGATGCACATGATAAGAAGGGTGTGAAAGTGCACTAGGATCGAGGCAACGAGCACTAGAGGGGGGTGAATAGTGCTTTTAAAACTTTCTGCGGAATATTGAAGGATTTTGCAAATCTCAAAGCAAACACACAAAGAACACAAGATTTTATCCTGGTTCGGTCAAACCCGACCTACATCCAGTCCCCAAGCAAAACCCGCTTGAGATTTTCCACTATCAACCTTGTAAACTACAAGATCACACAGACCATAACCGGTCCCACTTTCAGTAACAATCCCACTGAAAGCAAACAACTCCTTTACACCAAGGAGTCCTTCTTTTTTACACAAAAGAAATAACAACTTACAATACAACCTATGAGCCTTCCTTTTGAATGCAAATGAGATGCAATTGACTTTTGAGGTTGTTGAAACACTCTACTCACAAATTCACTATCTCTCAAAGTGATTTGAGTAAAAAACTGAGGTGAAAATATCACGTGAGTGAGAAAATCAATACTTGACTGAATAAGAGTGAAAAGCAAGATTCAAATCGATTGAATTGTTGTTCTTTGAGTGTAAAATGCACTCATATTTATAGTTAAAAGATTCCATACGTTGAGAGTATGAAAGAGTGTCAAAACGGTCTATTTCGAACGATCAAAACGTTTGAAAAATGAAAAGACACGCCTTTTTTGAAGTTTCAGGAAAATGGCAAAATTAGTCGACTGAAACATCAGTTAGTCGACTAATAGTTAGTTATTAGTAGACTGACAGTTATCGTCGGTCGACTGATCTGTTAATCGAGCCGTTTGAAAATCTGAACTTTTGAAACTTAGTCGACTAGAGAAAAATTAGTCGACTGATAATATCATCAGTAGACTGAAAAACCTTTCAATCGACTGCTGCTAAAAACTTTTGAAAAACAAACATTCTGTTTGGTCGACTGATAAAAGCATTAGTCGACTGCTGCTAAATTTTCAGAAAACACATGTTCTGTTCAGTCGACTGATAAAACCATTAGTCGACTGCTGCTAATTTTCTAAAAAACAGTCATTCTGTCCAGTCGACTGATAAAACCTTCGGTCGACTAATTTGATAAGAATGACTTTTTAAAAAATATGGCGCGAAAGGATTAGTCGACTGATAAGTCTATTGGTCGACTAATAAACATGAAAATTTAAGAAAAGAGTTTTCTAAAAAGATTTTCAAAAGAGTTTCTTTTAGAAAAGTTTTTCTAAAGACTTTTAAGGTGAAATGCAACCTAAATATGCACTCTAAGTAAGGCTCTTACAAGAATCTAAGACTTTTAATGAATTAAACATTTGCACACTAGTCTTCAAGGATTCTTCACTGAATTCTTCAATTTATTCATAGCCTTAGCTAAAATGCAGTTGATTCTACTTGCTCATCATCAAAACCTTGTACTTGAAGTATCATGTATGGCTTCATTGTCGTAACAGGGTGCAGGCATTAGACCCACTCTTGACTTGAATGTTCCAGTAGAAGAAATGCAATTCAATAATGAAGTAGATTATCATGACAATACACATAATAAAAGTATAGGCACTGGGAATGAACATGGAAGTACACTTGACTATGTTCCGGTAGAAGGAATGCAGTTTAATAATGAGGAAGCTGCATATAAATTTTACAATGATTATGCCTTAAAAGTTGGCTTCAGTGTGAGAAGGTTTTTTTGGTCAAAAAATACACAGGGTGTCGTGGTGAGAAAGACATATGTTTGTTCCAAGCAAGGTTGGAAGAAATCAATGGAAAATCCAACAAGGAGCATGCCAGAATCAAGATGTGGATGTCAAGCGAGAATGGTTTTGAGAAGACATCCGAATAGGAAATTTCTAGTTCGTACTTTAATCAGTGATCATAATCATGATTTATCTACATCATTTATGACTCCTATGTTAAGGTCACATCGTAAAGTAACTGTAGCGCATGCCGCAATGGCTGAAATAGCCGATAGTGCCGACATTGTACCAAGGAAGACATACAATTTGTTTGCCCACATAGATGGTGGTCGCGATAATGTGTCATTCACACCTCTAGATCTAAGAAACCACTTGAGAAAGAAGAGGACAAATAACATGAAGAATAGAGAAATATGTTCTTTGGTTGATTACTTACAGAAGAAATCAAACAATGACGCTGGTTTCTTTAGTGCAATGCAACTGGATGAAGATGGATATGCTATGAATATGTTTTGGGCAGATTCAAAGTCAAGAGTAGATTATGAATGCTTCAATGATGTGCTTGTATTTGATACTACAGTAAAGATTAATACTGAACAGTGGCCATTTGCCCAGTTTGTCAGAGTGAACCATCACTCACAGAGTTATATATTAGGCGGCGCGTTTTTGTATGACCAGACCAAGGAAAGCTTTGAGTGGTTGTTCAGAGTATTTACACAGGCAATGAACGAGAAACCACCTGAAGACAGGGTCTGATAAAAAGTTTACTAGGTTTGTGGCATGCCTCCTTGCCTTTGAGAATTAGATATCCCATTGAAACTATAATTCTCAGGTCTTGGGTACCACACCTGACAGGCCCTGTCCCAAAGATAGAGGTTGATCAGGTGCTTAATGCACAAATATTTGTGCAATCATATTGCACCTGATCTTTTCACCCTTAAAAATGGATCAAAAGTTAACATAATAAAAGTAAAATACATTGAGTACTAATTAAATGTAAAGGCTAGTAAAATCTATACGTAATTAAAGTGGAATACCTTGTTGTACTGAGCTAAACCATATTGATCTTTTTATTATATAATAAGTTGATGAATTCGATAAAAATAATTAGAATAGAATGCCTTATAGTATAAAAATGAAAAATATATTAATACTTTATTATCTATAACAAGTTGATGAATTTAATGAAACAATAGGGATTTGTGTAAGTCAAATAAATGAAGTAGAGACAATCTAGTGGAGTCTTACATGATAAGCAAGGTGCTTTTTAAAACTAAAGAGATGTTTTTGCAAGATATAACTTTAAATCAAACACTTTTTATATTGTGCGGAGTTTTTCTCTTGTTTTTTTAGGGGAATATGGCCCCAAGTTTTAGCCAGTGAAAATTTAAAAGAGTGTATTTAATGAAGATGCATACGAACGTAAGAAGTAAGATAGAATAATGAGATTATCAACAAATATATCATCGTAACTACAAAATGAAATAATCAGATAGAGATGCATACATTAATGCAGTAAACCATCATGTAAAGTTTTCAAGTAGATATCCCATTGAAACTATAATTCTCAAAGTTTACTAGGTTTGCGGCTGCAGTGCTTCATGTGTGGCCAGATGCACATCATCGCCTATGTTTGTGGCATATCTTTCAAAATGCAGCAAAGAACATAGGACACATATTTAATCAGAAGACAGGGTTTGATAAAAAGTTTACTAGGTGTGTACTTGAGAGCGTAGACGAGATCACCTTTATGTCTGAATGAGAGGAAATGATTAAGATATATGACTTTGAAGATTGTCTGTGGTTACAAAATGTATATGCAGAAAAAGAGAAGTGGGCTTTGGCATATGAAAGACAATACTTTTGTGCAGGTATGTTAAGCACACAAAGAGCTGAATCTATGCATGCCACGCTGAAGAAAACCCTGTATTCATGTTTAATAATGTTTCGCTTCATGAAACAATATGAATTATTTGTAGACGGTCTAAGACAGAATGAGCTTGAACAAGACGTGAAATGCTTCAATACACGACCTCCAACTTTTGACATGAAAATATTGATGCGACTTGCAGATTTGTATACACTAACTATATTTGAATGGATCAAGAAAAATGTGTTTCATGTCATGAATTGCAATATAGAAGGACCCGTGCAAACCGAGAATATGCGCAAATACCATATTTTATGGGAGGGCGAAAAGCATCACAAAAGGCAAGAAGCACATGTCACGTACAATGTAGACAATGGAAGAGTTGAATGTTCGTGCAAAATGTATGAATTCAAAGGTATTTTATGCTGTCATGCATTAATGACACTTAATCAAGAGAAGATACAAGAAATACCGGAGTCTTATGTAATGCGAAGATGGAGAAGACAAGCAAAGATTGAAATGCTTGTTATGGACAATGTGAGTAAATCTGGTGTCGACGAGAAGTGCCACATAGCCTTCCGTTACCAACAACTGTGTAGGTCATTTATGCATGTTGCTGATTTGTCATCGAGAAGTAAAGAAGGCTATGTATGCATGAGAAAAGCATCAAGGGAGTTTCTTTAAAACGTGCAGTTAATTAACCTTCAGTCCGTTGCGGTAAATGAATACCAGTCGAAGATAATGAGATCGAACAACGTAGGTGAAAATCATGTTTCGCTTGACACTCCTGAGAAGTTGCACCGTATCCTAAACATCATCTTCAACAAGTCAGTAGTGAACGTTATTGATTATGATGAACATATTCATGAAGCGAAGGGTATTAAAAGAAAACCTGCCTCTGATCGCAGTCGTCGGAGGACAAAGGGTGCACTAGAATTGGTTGGCAAGAAAAGGTCTAAGAAATAATCAACCTCTAATCAAAAGCAACAAAGCCCTTCTCATGAATATGTATGTAAGACATTATATTGCTTCGCATTACGTGAAGCTTGTCAATATCTAACTCATGTAATGTCCAACATGCAGCAATACCCTAAATATGTAATACCCAACGCGTTAACCTTCATTCCTCCAGACCAGATTTCCGGCAACGATAGCTTCAGTTTTACAAGGCTTTTGGTATGTAATCAATCTTGGGATGAGGTTTGCATTTCTTGTGAAACTTAAGGCAATGTTTTATATTTTCTGTTTTATGACAGGCTTTGATGAATTCGCAAGAGAAAACTGGTACACAGGAATCTCGTTTGGGCTATTAATTAAGTTGTCATGCCTCTTTGCATGACCCGATTTTCACATTGTCGGATTTGTTAAGAGTTTAGGGTTTACAGCAGAGCTCATTTACTGAGAAATTTTTGGGTTTCCCTTCTTATTCGGACCGCAACAGAACTCCTAGGACGTCCACTGATCTTGCCGATGAAGTCTTTCGTATTCGCTGAATTTTGATTTGTCAGTGACGATTTGTGGTCCGTGCTTGGTGGTGCGTGAATCGATTTCGTATTCACTGTATAGCGATTTGTGCAGTCATCCGACTGCGATTTGTATGAGAAATCTATAACAATCATTCGTATACGCTTAATACAGATTTACAACAATTCGTAGTTCAAATACTGTGCATCGATTTTATGAGAAATTTATAACAAAGTAATGATTTCAATACAGAAATCGATGTACGTATAACATAATACAGTACAAATCAAGATGAAAATTGAACATGAAGCCTCAACCCGATTCCCTATAACATAAACCCTATACCCTAAACTGAATGAACATCGGAGAACATATTTGCAATTTATTCGGTCAACACAGGCATGTAATCGACGTTCGGAAATGATAATAAGTAAAGATCGATAAGAAATGATTGACGTTCACAAATCAATGTAATTCTCTACCTCCTATACTGAAAATCGCAAAATAAATTTGTGCTGTATGCTGTAAAAAAAACATGGTAATGTTCTCCGTTGAATAATAATAGTCAGCAGCGATAAGGTACGTTTGTCGTTCAGAAATCACAATTTTCCTCATAGTCATTGAATGTAAATCGCAGGACACATGCAATTCATACAGACAACAAAGGATATATTGACAATTTTTTCATTGATCGTACATTATTCATTGATCACGGTGGTTGAGCAATAAATCTTTTAGCTCATAAATAGTCGTACAAGTACTGGATGGTGTGATTATCTTCTACTTCGTGAACGAGCAACAATCAAATCGACGGTTCCTTTATAAACCTCAAGTTCGTCACTCGAACATGTAACCAGCTACATAGCAAATTGTGGTTGATGAGGCAGACGAAGACAACTACACGACCAACGATGGCGAATCAGGCGTATATTTTCTACACATAGTCTCCATTTTCATCAAAATCTGTCTCTTTCATGCCATTTTTGCGATTTGTGTTGTATACTGTTTAATGTAATTTCAATATCGTTCATTGCAAATTCCTTATTCATTTCAATAGAACATTCACCGAGGAAGTTGGGTGAAAACTCAGTCAATCACTCTTGGAGGACATCAAACGGATGCACGATGAATTCGTATAATGCAACATGATCAGTAATTTTGTTCGTATGAAGCTAGTAGGAGTTATCTATATACGTAAGCCAAGTGTACGTACGTTAACAACATCATATTTGCTGCAAACAGACTATATCTGACTTCGTCAGTTATATTAAAAGCAACGCTACAAGCAAAACTATAAGCATCGTCAACCCTTATTTCATGGTATATCGGTTGTATTTTATATTTTTTTTGGTTATTGATTTAGTCCAGTTGATTCGTATTTTAACATTGTTGTTAATAATGTTTCGATTTACAGACTATCGTACGTCATTTGCCATACTCCAGTGGATTTAAAGACGACCTACCTTACTGGGTTAACGATAATCATTGTAGAGACCTTTTGTCAAGTGAAAAAGTAAGTAAACAAACCTAGAGTGCAAGGTTACAACATAACAGTGCTAACAACATTTTTATGATCCATTTGCAGATATTGATTCCTACACTCTGGCAATCTGAAAAGCATTGGGTCTTATACGTGATAGATTTACATGAAAAACAACTATGGTGTTACAATTCGTTGGATGTTGACAGTGGTTTATAGCTTGACATTTCCCATATCGTAAGATTTCATCTATAGGAGTATCGTGTCATGTACTGGAGTCATGAATTTATTTTCGACAACATTATTCTCAGATCGGTTTCGTCAAAGGCATTTTGAGAGTCGACGTTAGCGAGTGGATCTATCGCACGACAGACCATGCTCCTTTACAAAATAATGGCGTTGATTGCGACGTATTTGTAATGAAGTACATTGAAGCGATATATAATGGTGCAGAACCTTGTTTCGATGCTGTATGCCATTTCTTGGCCTCTGTTATTGGGGATTAAATGATGTTTATTGGTTCCACATTACAAAATTTTTTGCAGGTTGATATACCTGGATTCTGTAAAGAACTCTGCCAAAAAACGATGACATTTCTAATTGTGGAGGAAAAACTAACGCAGCCGCCACGAGGATCTAAAAGGCAACGGACAGCGGTGCCCACCACGCCAGAGTAATTTCATGTTCGTCTATTTCAAGCAGATTTTAGAGACGGTACAACCAACTTGTGTATAATTAATCCTATTTCGACCGAATATTACAAGCTGTTGTTGACCGCATGAATCACAATCCTATTTCTCGGTTTGCATTTAAAGTGTCTCAGCAAAAGAGCAATTTCTGATCAGCAAACATATCTTACCGCTTTTGACCTTTATCATGAGCGCATATCTTACAGCAAACATGATTTATGCATGCTCTCAAAAAATATGTATATGTTCGCCCTAAAATAATAATACTCAACAACGATAAGGAACGTTTGTTGTTCAGAAATCGCAATATTCTTCATCGTCATTGAATGCAAATCGCAAGGAAAATATACAATTTATATGGTCAACATGCGCAAGTTATGAAATCTTTTAATTGATAAAAGATGTGCGCTCAACCCGCATGATTGACAATCGCAAAATTAGATTGCGGTGTATGCAATCAACAAAGGCTTGTAATATTTGAAATGATAATAGTCAACATCGATAGGAAATGCTTGATGTTCACACATCACTTTATTGCTCACACTCCCTGAATGAAAATCGCAAAAGAGATTCGCGATGAGTGTGGTCAACAAGTGCCATTAATGTCGCTTTCGTAATTAGAAATAGTACACAAGTTCGCTATTCAGAAATCATGGTCTAACGTCATTTTGACTGCTACTACCCTGAAATCTTGTGTAATAATTTGAAAAATTTTGAACTGTGAAACGACGTTTCCTTTAATTATGAGTTTGCGGACATCTGAAATAAGTCTAGACGGATACCTGAATTTCAACAAAGCTGGTTATACACTCGATTCACGAACAAGTCGTTTATGCAGGAATTGTCGGTTTGTTAGTTCCTTATTCATGAAGCAAAGTGGAACACATCTTTAACCTGTGTGATGTGTCATTCATATATAAATGAAACATCCTATCACCCTCCGCCAGTTTTCAAATAAATACGACAATTTTCAAAAATAGCGAGCAAATCTCAAATAAAATACACTCCGCATTAATGAAATTAAACAATGTCATTTCATATGGCTATATACAAAACTAATCAATGCGATTGGACATAATAGTTCAAATCACGGTAGCACGTATCGTGTGGGTTTGATTATAGAAATCTTTTTTGGTCTTATATAAATCCATAACTTCGTCCACCCTCGTCCCAACAAATTGCCTTAGGTCTAGATTATGGATTTACACATCGACAATGGGTCGGCCCGAGTCACTCTCCCAACTAAACCCATCACAGAAAATGAGACACTGTTCAGACTGGTTCGCCATTTGCGATTTTAATTCAATGCGATTGAGCAATAGAACGATTTCTAAGCATTAAGCATCAAACATCTCTTCTAACTATGTACTATTTTCATTCACGATGGGGCATATATATTACGATTTTCACTCTCGTAAGTTCAACAATACATCGATTTCTGAGGAACAAACCTTTCTTATCGATAATTACTTCGTCATTTGTTAAGGGCGAATATTACATGCCTTTGTTGACCACATAAAGCGGAAATCTATTTCCACGATTTTCATTCACGGAGTGTGAGTTATACAAAGATTTCGGAACAACAACAAAATATATTTCGTTGTGCAGTATTTTTAATTACTGAAGAGCAACATTACTAGCATTGGTTCACCGCATACAACACAAAACTATTTTTCGTTACGATTTAATTTTTGTAGATGAAGCAGTACAACGATTTACAAGTGTGTTTAGTAAAGTTCAAATTATATTTCAACCGAGACAGATTTACAAAATTTGCCTACGGAAAATGGTGTAGACAGTCTCCAAAATTTGTTAGAAATCTATTTACATCCTTTTAAACTTTTCTGGATCTTGCCGTTCGTTTCCTTTATAAGTAGTGTTGTTGGCTGATTATTTATGTCCGTCGACTTTTTAAACTCAATCAAATTTCGGCATAGTTCGTTGCGTAATTCCGGTATATCTTTCTGCAACAAAATATGTAATGTGAAACCAATATATAAAAGGATTCCCCAATAACAGCGGATACAAAATTCATACAACTTCGAAACAAGGTTCTTCTTTATTATATATTGCTTCAATATGCTTCATTACGAATATGCTACAATCGACCCCATTACTTTATAAAGGAGCATCGTCAGCACAAAGCAACATCCACTCGGCAATGTCGACACCCAAAACGTCATTTAGGAATCTCGCCTGTGATAAATGAAGAATATAGTACAATCCGGTCCACCGCAAAAAGATACGATTCACCTATGGACAGAAGCGTACCAAATGCATAACGTCACGTTCTACACCACTGTGGCAATCCAATGAGTTGTAGCACCATAGTTGTTTTTCCTATAAATTCATCTCGTATAAGACCCAATGTTCAGGATTTTGCCAGAGTGTAGGAAGTAAAATCTGTGAATCGATACAATATTTTATAAATTCATAGACATATCGTGATGGGGATGTTAGGACTAAACCTTTGAGAAGAGGTTTGTTCACATACCTTTTCAAAATTCGAAAAGTCTACGCAGTGATCATCAGTATTCCAACAAGGTAGTGCATATACGAATCTACTGCTGTATGGCTTTCGCCGGACGTATGTCTGTTGCACGAAATAGTAAGGTTTAACCACCAAGAAATGTGAGTAAGTCATAAAAGCAAATAAAACAATAACAGAACAACCATACCATGAAATAAGGGGTGATGATGCGTACGATATTGCTTGTTGCGTTGCTTTGAATATAATTGACGAAATCACATATTCTCTGGTTGTAAAAATTTACGAACTTCAAAACATACAAACCAATGACCTAGAAAATGATAGTGGTTACATACGTACAAAATTACTGATAGTGTTCTTGTCTGCAAATTCATCTTGCATCTGATTGATATTCTCTTTGAACTCTTTAGGGCGTTGTCGCCCACCCTTGTTTGTGGATGTTGCACTGAGTGCACCATGAGCATAGTATTCAGAATTCGACATTGAAATTATTTTTTACAGCAAACAACACAAATCGAATATACGACATAAAAAGGCAAATATTGCCTAAACCGGTCATGAGGTTCAAAAAATATATGCCTTAAGCGCTAGTGCTGGTCTTGTAGATGTGGTTGTCTTCTTCTTCGTCAACGCTGACTGTCTATCTGTCGCCTTCTTCTTCAGCGTCATGCCTGGTCATATTGCTCCCATCGTCCTCTTCTTCGGTGCCATGCCTGAACGAAGATATCGATGACCCCTTTGCGACGCAACTACAAAATCGACCTGCCAGTCAAATATAAAGGAAACGTCGTTTCATATACATCCCTTTTTCAAAAACCATGCGCAAATTAATTGATTGCGTTTTAAATAAATAAAAAAAAATGTCGTTTCGACTGCATATTATAACAATAGTTGGGTGAGAGATTGACCCGACCCGACCAAACTCTTTGTCCAGGTATGTATAATCTTTGATGATTATTGTATTGGTTATCATATGTGGATACATCGATATATTCATGACACATACGTTCCTTATCGCTTTTTTAACAACAAACATTCATTATCGCTTTAGACTATTATCATTTAACAACGACAAAATTGTTCTGTCTTGTTATCCGCATATATCGCAAATCGATGTTGACTGACACCGTTTACAAAGGGCGATTATTACAAGCCATTGGCGGTTGCATGAATCACTAACCTATTACACGACCAAACATTAGTAACCTTTGTTAATTGCATACAATTAAAATTAACGTGTACAGTGATTGTTGACAGTATATGTCACATTCAAAGAGGCTATGCTATAACAGGCATTTTTGGCTCTATTAATCGCGTATGAGTTTTGCGATTTTTATTCATTGGCGACGAGAAAAATTGCGATTTGTAAACAACAAACGTTCCATTTCCTACATGGCAAGCCTATTGATGACCTATATCCCTTTCCACTTAGTGTAATCTAGAACATACGAGGCGTGTCAGTAGTACGACAATTGGATGAGAATGCCTTATGACCTCGATTACTGCTTTGTGCATGTTGTTGAGCAATATAACCATTTGCGATCATCAAAATCTTCTTATCCATGATTTCGTTTACGAAAGCCGAATATTATAAGGCATTGTTGACCTCATGAATTGCAATCCTATCTCGCGATTTGCATTTAAGGTGTCCCTGCAAATGAGCGATTTCTGAGCAGGAACCATATCTTACCGCTTTTGGCGGCCAACCTATTGCGCGATTTTAATTTACTGATCAATAGCAATTCCTGAGCATCAAACTTTTCTTATCGCTGTTGACTGTTATCATTTACGACGTCAGAACTTGTTCAATTATTGTTCACGACATATATCACAAATCCTTTTTGCAATTTTCTATCAAGACGGAGAGAAATACAACGATTGCTGAACAGAAATTATCTATTATATCGATGTTGACCTTAATCATTTTCTAACGTCGATTACGGGACCTTGTTGACCACATAAATCACATATGTGTTCTGCGATTTTCATTAAAAAATGACGAGTTATATTGCGATTTATGAACAATATTACTCATGCCAATCAGACATCTATTGTGATTTTCATTGCGATTTTCATTAAAAAATGACGAGTTATATTGCGAGTTATATTGCGATTTTCATTCAATCAAGGAGGTTAGTCAATGCCACGATTTTTGAATAACAGACATCTATTTTTTATTAAAGTTTATTTATTTACGAGATCCATAGACGAAACATGTCTGTTAGATGTAATAAAAAAGAATTAAACAATAAAAGAATGTCACGTTACGACAATTACTTGTAGAATTACAACAAATAACTATCGTGATAAAAAAGAATAGCTAGGGTTTATTTCGTGGCACTTGACGAATCATATAAAATATGATAGAGAACTCGTCTCTTTCTTTTTCTTGGTGGACTGTCTATCCTCGATGGCCTCTTGGTTGTGTCCATCTGATTAAAAAAACTGGTCATCATCTCTACCACTGAGTTCAATTGTCTCCCCATACTCCTTACATCCGTCCTTAATTTCTTATTCTCCCTCTCCATCAGTTCGAACCTTGCGATGAAGACAACGTTCTCTTTTGTAACATGTGTTCGCTCCTCATCACGATTTGTTATTGAGGGAATCGTTGTTGTAGTCGGAGGGGGACAACAGACAGGTTGTAGATGCTGGGATGCAACATAAAAGGGGGCAGTTGGGAAGCATGGGTTCCCAATTTTCTCAATCTCCAGATTTCGCCGCATAGGTCCCCAATACCTTTGGAAATAGAAAGAATCAAATTATCGTCCTTTATAATCATATGCTAAAGCACAGACACCACTTGTGTTCCAAATTAATAATTCGTCCTTGTAACGTTCGTGCCAATTCACGTTCCTGCCCCCCCACTATTCATCTTCCTTCTCACTTACAAAGGCTTATTTAGGATGGACTGCCCCAAGCCAGATTGTAGGAGAACTCAATTACCATGCTGCAACTCAGCTTTATAATTGCAAAACAACCACAAATCGCGGTCAGACAATCTAACAGCCTCGGTAACAACGTCTTGGTCATCGTCCTCCCCATCTCCATATGATCTCCACAAAACCTATACATTGGTAATTCTTTTTAATAACGAGTGACAAATATATTATAATTTACTTAAGAATGATATGGCGACAACGATATGTACTAAGGAAGACAAAATCCTGCAGCGATGATTACTTAAGAATATTAAACATTTCAACGATTTATAATACAGAATGATAAATGCTGAACCGATTGTAAACAATTTTAGAACGCTTACCTCATTTAGTTACAACCCATCAAAAATAAACTTAGCATTATGAACTGTGAAATTTATTCTAGCTCAGTGACCGATCTTTGAAAAACCACAAATTGCAAGGCCACAATGTAGACTCAATGGGATAATATGTTCTCACGCCCAAGCCTAACAAAAACAATATATTAGTAACACTACAACCTTTAATGAGCTTAGTCTACAAGTACTAAGTATGTAATAAACAAATACTTGAACAAATGGCCAAAATCCCCTGACTGTTTTCGTACCCTTACTCGCACGGTAGAGTTGACTGTACAAGTGTGCGAGCATAGCGGCACCCCATGCATAGTTGTCGATTGCGTCTAAGTCTTCCAAGTACTATAGCAACATGTAACTTATTCTCGAACCAGAACAATCGGAAAATAAAGTAAGACCAAAAAAATAAAGAAGGAAGCCGTGCAACTTTTGGTCAGCTATTTCAGATGCATAAGTAGCGGAGTGACCTTCCCATTTATTACGAAAAGATGAGACCTTCATTGATGTGGAATTGATTCCACCAAAAATACATTGACTCCATTCGTCCATCTAGATTCCTAGAAGGGTTGTGCATTTTCCCTTGCGTTATAGTTTGAATCCCGTAATAGGACAACACTGCCAACACAATTAAGGCCAGTTATCCGCGCCACATCTTCTAGGGTCATGGTGATCTTAAAAGAATCAAATTGGAATGTGTTCATCTTATCATTCCACTTATTTACCAGGTGGGTCATGGTCTTCCATCAAGTTTCAAAATATTGCTGGTCCAAAAGGCCACCGAAGTGCATATTTCGTAATCGGTCCTTCTGATATGCACTCAGCTGACCATACTACGACAGAACTACAGGCCACTGACACCGACCTCCGAGCTTTTCACTTGGTGCTTTACTTCTCTTCTGACCTCCCTGTAACACACAATAACATATTATTCGTACCAATTATAAATTAGTACCATTTGTACTTATAAATAATATTCTACTAATCGCTATAAATAATATTGGTTGCACACACACTATCACATGAATCGCTATACATATTAATACATAACATAGTAATCGCTATACAAAAATTGCTAAACATAGTATTAAATCTTCATAGACAGGACAAATTTATTTACCTTGGTCGCACTTTTCTCCTGTTCAACCAATCCCTCCAACCTAGGCCTTTCTGGTTGGTCCACTGCCTTCCACTGCTTTTCCACTTCTACCGTCCCTAGCTCCATCACTGGTATCATCTGATTTTCAATTTGTTCCTTCCTTTCCCTTTTCTTCTCTTCCTCCTCCTTCTCCTTCCTTTCTTTTTCTTTCTTTTCCTCGTCCTCCTTCTCCTTCCGTCGCCTTTCTTTCTCTTCCTCATGTTGTTTCCTTCTTTCCTCCACTTCCTCCTCCTGCTTCTTTCTTTCTCTTTCCTTTTCTTCTTCATCCTCCTCCTTCCTTTCTCTTTCCTTCTTTTCCTCATCCTCCTTCTCCTTCCTTTGCCTTTCCTTCTCTTCCTCAAACTCCTTCTCCTTCCTTTGCCTTTCCTTCTCTTTCTCAAACACCTTCTCCCTCCTTCGCTTTTCCTTTTCTTCCTCATCCTGAAGCTTATTCCGTTCCTTCTCTTGCTCGTCCTTATTCAATTGCCTTGGCCTCTCCTCCACCTCCTTCAGTAGCTTTACCCTCTTTCGCATTGCTATATGCTCCAACAACAGCTTTCACACTTCCGTCTTAGCATCCTCCTTTAGATTGTTCAATTGCCTTTCCCTCTCCTTCTCATTCTTTTTTTGCCTTTCCCTCTCCTTTGCCTTCTTCCTTTGCCTTTTCTTTTCATTCTCCTCCTTATTTCTTTGCTTTGCCTTCTCTTGGTCATCCTTCTTCTGCATCTTTAGTTCTTCAACATTCTTCCTTTGGTCTGCAACCTCAATATCTGATGGATAATCCTCCGCATAATACAATTCTAACACTTTTTCCTTGTCTTTATCATTCTCAATCTTAAGTATATTTTGGTATCTTTCAAAAAACTGAGATAGATGGGACTGACAAATCACTTCTCTAATACACAACCTATAGAACGATGAGGTATTTCTTCTCTGATGAGCCGCGGACATTGCTAACCTGCACAACACATTAATCATACAAATTATCCCATTTGTTAAACGATTATCATGATTACAAATCGTTGCAATATTTGGCTTCATAAGTACACATTGTTGTAAGATTTAGCAAACTTATGTACAAATCGAGGTATCTTAATAAACACATAACTATTGCTTTGAATGTATAAATCGTCGCAGATTCAAACTTACAAATCGTTTTATAAATCACAACCTTCAGATTGCATAACAAAACTTTACACGAAACTCACCGAAACGATAGGAGTTTGGGTAGTCCAACTGTAGAGTAAGAAACACTCAGAACATATACGCAATAGATGGTGGCAAGGATGTTGCGACTGCGCATAAGACAGAAACGGATGCTCTGGCGGTAGTAGAGCAAAGGAAAGGATGCTCCGGCGGCAACAGATGATCCGGCGACAACAGATGAAGGAAACATATGATCCGGCGACAACAGATGAAGGCAAAGTATGCTCCGGTAGACTTTTCTGCTTAAAGCGAAAATGGCTTGTTTTGAACTATTTAAATCCTAGAGATAAAGCTTGCTACATACGCAAACTTTGCTGAAAATTTTGGCGCGATTACGATGGAGGGCAATTTTGTCCTTTTCACGAACCGCCATTTTCGTTTTCTACATGGAGGGCATTTATGTCCGTTCCAGGAAGAGGAAGAGAATGACGGTAAATGGTACTTAAGTCTTTGCGACGACAACAAATTACGATGCTATGTGATGCGGACACACATGGGGATACTAGCCGGGCTGGATCTTATACGTGGCGCTCATTGGGACCCCCGAACATGAGACGTAGCTACCGGCCCTGTTCGGGGGGGGGGGGTAACATATAACCTGCTTCAAGTTTCTTCGGCCTCTAGCGAGTTTCTGCTTTGTCCTTTATCGGCTTATCAATTTTTAAGGTTTTGTAGGATACGTGTACTCGATAGCTTGTGACAGGTACCCCTCGTTATGGGCCCTTGTTGGACTGGTCGACCGGTTTAAGGTTGGGGTCGCCATATGTTGTCTCCTTGTTGTATGCGTCTAGCAATGTTTCTTCCCTTTCTTGTTGTGACGTGATGGAGGGTAAATTTATTTTTTTCTTTATTTTTTCTTTTTGAGGGGTCACATTGTGAAGATTTTTTTTTTTTTTTTGTGTAGTTTTCATTCAGTTTTGCATTTAGTTCTGTTTCATAGTATATCAGTAGGAGGAAAGGGAGAATGGTATGCATAAGTAATTGGCCATCACATCAACTTACACTGGTGTCACATTGTATATACTCAACCATAAATTCAACACCGCTTAATTTCAGCCACAAACGGATACCCTTATGGCCCTTTCGATGCCACATGTTATAAGGAGGCTGCATGCAAGTTCGTTTGAAAGACGATCGTTCCCTTAATGGGTTCTTTGTGGAAGGTGGGAATTGGATCTAGTATAGCCAACAAACGTATGCCAGGTTGTGAGAAAGAAATTGAAGCCAATATATATAACGATCCATACCTGATTTTGAAAAAACATGCACCTTTCTGTAAATTTGTGCATGTCTCCTGATTAAGAAACACTATAAGAAGAAAGAATAAACACAATAGATGCTTATTCTTCTGGTTACGAAGGTTGATGAAAAA
The DNA here is from genome assembly GCF_984573655.1 of Nuphar pumila. Classification (NCBI taxonomy): domain Eukaryota; kingdom Viridiplantae; phylum Streptophyta; class Magnoliopsida; order Nymphaeales; family Nymphaeaceae; genus Nuphar; species Nuphar pumila. Next base: position 69,392,053 of record NC_143249.1, read on the forward strand.
GGAAGAGACGAGGAGGGAAACGTTTGGAAAGTCATGTAATTTCGGTGTTCGATATTCCTTTTTTCATTTATAGTTATTGTTTGCTCTGTTGTTTGGTTTGCTTTTGGGATATGTTCGTGTTCTATTCGTCAGTTGCTGGGCATAATTTTTTGTTTGTGAACGTTTATGCTTCGTTATTTTTCGCTGACAATGCTCGCTTGGCATTCGAATGGTATTGCTTTTTTTTTTTGCTGCATTGGTGTTGTTAGATCACTAAGTTTTCTCTGTGTCTGTTGTTGAAGTGAATGTCACTGTGCATGGTGTTGAGGGGAGGAACATAGCATGTTTCTTTGATTTGGAATTAATGTAGGATTCATTGTTTTTTTTTTTTCGTTGCTGAAGTGAATATCAGTGTGCACGGTCCTAAGGGTAGGAACATACATGTGGGTCCTTTTTTTTCGTTTGGAGTTAATACAACATTTGTTATTTATGCTTTGGTTTACGACCCTCTGATTATTGTACGTTGTGTTGTTTATGATTCTCTTTCTGGATCTGTTGGTGTTTTGTTTGTGTGTTGCTTGGGTCATGTCTTTTCTTCCTTTCTTACCATCTTATTGGCCTCATGATGGTGTTGTTTTTTCTTGTCAATTTAGTTCTTTCTAGATTTGTTGGTGTTTTGTTCATGCATTGCTTGGTTATGTCTTTTCTTCCCTTCTTATCGGCCTCAGAATGATGTTTTTTTCTTGTCATTTCAATATTGTTACAATTATTATTAAGTTTTCTATGCATTCGTTGCTTCAATGAATGTCACTATGCACAATCTTGACACGGGAAAGATAGAGGTGTTTCATGTTTGGTTGTCTGGCACTTATTGTATGCTTTGTTTTTTATGATTTGGTTTGAGGATATGTTTCCGATGTATTTGTCCAATTCATCACTTTTCTTCTTGGGTTTCAGATGATGTCATTTTTTTTCTGCCCATTTACTTTTGCTTGGTTAACTCAATGGTTTATTTGTGAAGTCTTAAGAAGTTTTAGTAAGGTGTCTATATGCTTGGGTCTTATGTGTGTCTTTGTTGGGCAGTGTCCTGCTTCTACTATGGATAGTGTTGATAGGAGGAAGATAGAGGCATGGAAGATGTTGCTGCAGATGCAAGGCTGACTGGACGTTGCTCCTGCATTGTGGCACGGAGAGTACTTATGTAAGGAATTCGAGTAGAGAGGAATATTTGCTGGTTTTCATAACATAGTTAGAGTTTTATGCTTTTATTATGGTAAGATCACCCTATATTGCATTGCATTGGAGGCCATAAGCTACCCTCTCCAAGGTAGATTATCAATGTTAATGGGTTACAAAGTTTTTTTTTAATTAAATATTTTATCATTTCATGTATATCATTTAAAGAGGCAATGAGGGCTCAGAAGCCCGAGTACCACTTCTAAGGCAGCAGTTACATCATGATACAATTTTATATACCCAAACTCATTATGTGTTGTTCAGATACCTTTAGCCCATATGAGCACTCCGACACTGAAGACGGGTATAACAAGTCAAGGGTGTAGATGCTATGCACGAGTACGATGCTTCCTTGCATACCTCATGAGTTATTATTAGACCCGAGCTCGTACATGAGCTATCAAACATACAAACATGGCTTACATGCAGCACAATATTCAATGCACAACAATATTATCTACACATTGGTGTCCAATAGCACCACGAAGGTTCCTTGAACCATATACTCAAACATAGGCAATAATTGAAAAAATATGCATCTCATACATAGAACATCACATATAAATAAATAAATAAAAATATATATATATATATATATATATATATATTGAAACATATATATATGCTAGAAGTTGGAAAGGGATGATTCTGTCGGGCTGACACCTATATGCACACACATATGTTGTCGTTTGTATATATATATATATATTATTTATTTTTTTATTTTTTTAAAGTGACTAGGCATGGTTCAGCTGGGCTGAACTCATGCATGTACCGGTTTAGCTGGGCTGAACCTTAACGTGCACCGGTTCAACCATGAAGTATATTGGTTCAGCTGGACTGAACCCTTACACATATAGGCCAACTGATTTATATATGTATATATATATAACTATATCATAGTTCCAAACTGAATATATATATATATATATATATATATATATATATATATATAGTTCAAACCGTATATACCTAGGTTCTAAAAACTGCACATACCTAGGTTCTAAAACTGCATATTCATATTTTTTTTGTTGAACATATTTAAAGCAATATATATAATTATTTTTAAACATTTATTTACATACTAGATTTAAGGAAATTAATATACCTATACTCTTGGACATTAAGACATGGTCCAAAAATCATTTCTTATTTACATTCTCTTATTTTTTAAACTTTGCATACATAGAAACCATTTTTTCAAGTGGTCATAACTTATAAGTAACCCATTTTTTTGTTAAACCCTCATAGGCAAACCGATTTTATGAGTAACACATCTAACACTATGTATGCAACAACTTATATTTCATAAGTATTTACAAAAAGGAACTATTCAACAACATGTAAATGTGTTTAGGTGAATTAACATACACATGCATTTAGATAAAACTAACATACACATGAAACTAACATATGCATGAATTTAAATGAACCTAATATAACATGCATTTGGATAAAACTAACATACACATGCATTTAAATGAAACTAACATGCATATGCAACTAGATGAACTAACATCCATATAAGCATCTATATCTAGAGATATATATAGAATGAAAGATACAAACCATTAACTCTATAAGCATTTTTAGTTTACACAAATAAATCATTGAAAGCTTTTAAAGACATTAATATGGGCTTTCTCATACACATCAATACAATATCTATATGTACTACAAAAATATATATACAGATAGTGGATGAATGTTATAACATCCCAACCATAAATATGAGTAATTTTAGTTACTTTCTTGAAGAACAAACATCACAAGAGAACAATAAAAACAAGAAAACCTTCTCTCCAAAAGGTATAGGGTGAAGTCCCAATAGGTACCTCACACTACACTAAATGAAGTTAGACGGAATGAAGATGCTAAACACAAAAAAAGAAACCTTCCTCCAAATCTTTGGTTAGAGCTTCAAGAACTTCAAAAAATTCGATGGGGATGGAAAGAGAACAAGGAAAGAGAGAGAAGAGATATGAGCACAAAGAAAACCTAAAATGCAAATGAAAGGGGATGCCTTGGACCCCTCTAAAAATTGTGAAATAGGGAGGGTTTAGAGAGAGATAAATGGATGAGAGTGTTTGAGGGAGGATGGAGGATGGAGATTGAGTCAATCCCCTCCTCCCATAAACTAACTTTTAAGGGGATCTCTCTTTTTCATAATTTCACTAGAATGAAAACAAGCTAAAAGAAGGTTAAAAAAGAATTGCCCATTCGGAATTAACATAGGGATTGAGTGTGGTCCTTGTTTTGAAAAGATAGAAAGATCTTTTAGGATAGAGAGAAGCGAGTGAGAGGTCACTATCAAGTGGGCCCCACTCCTCTTCACCTCCATGCGGTTTTCAAGGGGCATCCTCTTGGAAATCGACCCAACCCATTGAGAATGGGTTGGTCCAAATCCAACTCTAACCAACCCCTAATCCGGTTAGATGATAATTATTATATTTTTTATATTTTTATTTCCTTTGTTCTTTAATTTGTTTTTTATCCAATAAGAATTAAAGAATAAATAATTTCTATTTATTCTTCACTTGGTATTAATTATTTTCTAACTATTATTTTAATTCCCTAGCTTAGTTAATTATGCTTTAATAGTGTAGTTAGCACCTTAATGAAATAAATCAACCCAAGTATTAATTTTAATCACTGATTTGATAATACATAAAAAATCATAATTTATATGGCAGTTAATCAACAATCATCAACTATACCAAAAATAAACGAGAAAAAAATGATAATTAAACACAATCAAGTCACACATGCCAATTTGATAGAAAAATTATAATTTTTGCATTGTTCATCCAAATTCCTATTTAAAATTCTAAAATTTTGTAAATCTTATATTCACATGCATAATACAAGTTTTGTTTCTCTTCCCGAATAGTTTGCGGTTATTGATGATGCATTAAATATGCATAATCTTAATACATTTTCATTACATAAATGCATCATTTATAGGTTTAGAACCCACACTTAGGTGCATATAGATGGCATTGAGCTACAGTTCGAATTTCGTTCGAATCAGACTTAAAACGAGAAAGTTATTGCATTTACAGTGAAGCGGGTCAAACCTTGGGGCAAACCGGGTCATTTCAGATCCAAATTGCCCATCTAGGCATTGAATCTGGGCGAAAACACCTTAATCCGACCCACACTCCACCCCAAACTCGTTTTTAAAAGTATTTGCTAAAAGCCCTTCCACAATAGACGCCCAACCATTAAGTATTTTTTAATCTCTTTTCTGAAAATTCCAGAAAAGAGGGCTTGAAGTATAAAACCAAAGAGACGCCCAAGCAATAGGCGTCTTTGCCTGGGATTTTGTGCCCTAGGGGCACAATTCTTGCTCCTTCATCTTCTTCCCTAGCTGCCCCTTGCAGCCACGTTCTTCAACATCCATGGACGTGTAGAGAAATCACAACATCCATTGGAGCTGTCACCCTTCGTTCTTCCATTTCCATTCGTTCCACACCTTCCTTTTCTTTTCCCCTTGTTGTGACTAATACCCCATGCTGCATTTTTGCAGGTTGAGGCAGCAATGGAGCACTCCAGCTATGGCAAGGGCATTGTCTGCTCTTCCATGGCTAGCCACTCCTTTCCCCGACGACTCTCTGTATCATCCCAACCATCACGCCACCTTCAAAGTCTTCATCCTGCCCCTTCCAATGAATCTTCAGCAAAGAGGGTATAGCACAACATCAACGAGGTTTCCTTGTGGCACAAATCCATGGCAAATTCCGCTCCTCATCTACCCCTCCATTCGTCGGACATCCCAATATGAGGTATGTCTTCTTTGCCCCCTCTTCTAGTTAAAACCCCAAATCGTGCGTGTGGTTTTTGGTTTTTATTTTTGAATGGTCTGCATTTTTCTGTTTCTCTGTTTTTCTATCAGCCCTAGCATAGGTGTGTAGTGCTTAAGCCAGCACTATAATTGCATTTAGGATTTTGTTTAAGATTGAATTGCATTTTTGTAGATTGTAAAATCTATTGCTGCTGTTAACGCCCAAACCGGTTGGACTGGTTCCAATCGGCTGAATCATTATATGCTATAGTTTAGTTTAGAAAATGTACAAAATTAGTTGTGTTTGCTGTACAGGTTTAATTAGCTTAAGTATGGTAGATTCATAGATTAACATTCTGTTTTGAATCGAACTAATGCTGCCCGATTTTCTCTAATTGCGCCTAAACCGGCTCGATTGCTTCCAGCCGGTTGAAGCTGTTTCGTATAAGGTTAGTTTGGTTGAATAACAGAAATTAAATAGGTTCTTTTTGTGTTTAATGAGTTGCTAATTTTGTTTACATTACTGTGTTATATTTGTTTGTTTTAGAAAGTGCAAAACGACCAAAATCGGGTGGACTTCCTCCACCCGATTTAAGCGTCATAGTGTAGGTAGGTTTAAGTGTTATCCTGTTTGTGTGAGCAGCAGCTAGAGTCAATTAGTTTGCAAATGTGTGGGCTATACTAGTGTTAGATTGGGTTTCCTAATTAGTTTAGTTAGTGTGCTAGCCTTAATTAGATTTATCTCTAGGCTAGTTGATGTTAGTTTTGCATATAGGATAGGGTTTATGCGTTTTTAGGTAGATTTCTATTTTCAGTATGTAGTAAATGATTATCAACTGCTGCATCGATTATTTTAGTTAATTTAGATTAACCATAATTAGTTTAGACCTAATCCCAGTGTCGGTTAGAAGTAGTCTCACTTCTATTGATTTTTGCATTGCTCATTAGGTTTGGGTTGGCAACCTATTTTAATTTCAAGTAATTACTATTTAGATAGCTACATAGTGTAGTTATGATATTAAGATTGTGTTGTGTTTTAAGTGCTTAATTAGAGTGAAGCTGTCTTAGCATTAGTTGTGCATGATAAGTTAGTTTTAGTTTTATATAGTTTAAGGTAATGCGTAACATAGTTAGTTTCATTTACTGATGTTTAGTTTTGTTTAATGTCATTAGGTAGGTAGAAGGCTGTTTTTGCAGATGTGTTGATTAGATAGTGCGAACATTGCAGTTATTCTAGTGAATAGTGTATTGAAGTAGAAACCCAGTTTTTGCATTAATTTCAGCTCGATACCTTACGTGCAACCATCTGAGTTTTCTTGAAATTATTATTCTACGCTATTCATTAGTGTGTTAACTATGTGCAAACCAAAAATCAACTCGTTTCGAGTTGATTTGGTTTGCCTTTTAAGCGTTCTGCAAAATTAGGTTTTCGTGATTTTAGATTTCGGGTCAAACAGTTCTATAATTTTATCGAACTTGAAATGCTTATATCCGGAGTTTCTGGATGAGTTTTTCAGTTCCGTAAAATCTGACAGACTCTTGAGTCTGTCAGAAAGAGAACAAAAGAGAAATACTTAGAATCAGACTTAGTTTGCCCCTTCATACTTCCTTTTTGTGAAAACCTATTTGAATCCGATTTTGCACTATCTAGGGACAAAACAGTCATTCACTTACTTAGTTGATTTTCGATAGTTTTTCGTGTTTTCTAGCAAATAGTTAGTGAATTAACAATAGTTAGACTAGTTAGAATGTATTTAATTAGTTAGTTTAGTTAGAAATTATAGTTTTAGTTTTCTTTGTTTTTAATTATAGTTTAATTTAATAATTAGTTCAGAAATAATTGTAGAGGTAACTTAGAATTAATTAGTGATGATTTACTGACTCTTTATTTTCATTGTTTTAGGTTGATAAGTTAGAAACATATCTACAGGTGTATTCACAATGCGAAGTGCAGATGCACGTATGGTGAAAAGACCGAATTACCCCTGGCGATCTGGAGAAGACTTAGCAACCATGTTTCAGTTCATTTTCATTTTTACATTGTTGTTTAGTTAGAATTGTAATGTTAACATAGTTGTAAACATTTGTGATATTAATAAATTGAAGTTTTAGATATAATGCGAATGTATCCCGTTCCCTGTGGATTTGACCCGCACTCGCCACATTCGTGGAAAGGCGGTTTATTATTACTTGATGGGTGATTTTCCAAAACATTTCAATGAAGAAATAAGGTTTTAAAAATAACACCACCAAAAAGAACCATCAGTTATACACAAATGCCGACACAATAAAAAGAGGCTCAGGGTGTACATTCAACAATTTATGCTTTATTAACCTGGCATTGCACACTGTCTAACTGCAGAATTGGGTGATCCAATGTTGAGAGAGAATCCCAAAATGCAATCACTGATATATCAGTACTCATTTAGCCGAAATCAGTTCGTCAACACTCTGCGGTACTAAGGGAGGCATTTTCCCCCAACTCCAAGGCTAGGGAGAGCCACCTTCTGGGCTTAAAGCAACCCATGATGCACATTTGTACTACTTACCTTCTCCTTGTATGTCCAAGAAAATTAATTTATGTTCATATTTAATTATTAATTCTCTTGTTTGTTTATGCATTTTTAACATATATAACCACCCATAGATGGGGTTAAGAGTCTTTGTGTGAGGCTCAAGTATCGCCTACTTTTGGGGCAAAACATTGGTTATCGACAAACCACAGTCTGTTTTTTAGCCTTCCAATGTGAATGCATTTTTTAAGACTTACAACACAAATATAACATTTAAGAATATCATGATGCATAACACATAGCATGTTCATGTAATACATTAAAGCATCATGCACATGTATTATTCATGTTATATAAACAAACCACAAACCATACATGCATAAAAGCATATAAATCATGCATAAAAACCAAAGTATAGTTCAACGTCTTATTAAGTCTATATACAGTGCATCAATAAGTCAATTTCAAACTAGGTTCACCTATAGAACCATTATATGTATATGGGGTCCACTTTTGGATCCCGAAAAACCAAGAAACACATGTTTCATATTTGAAAATGTGTATACAAAATTTTACCCAACTTATAAAATCGGCCAACAATTCATACAAGCATATTTGACCCTTAAATTAATTCAGTGCACTCCCACATGTCTTACCTGAATACATAAGAAAACTTGACAACAAAAGCATTACGAATGAATTTATAAAAATTCTACAATAGAGATCTATTTTCTATTGACAAAACAAATCGGTTTGGACCTATCCATCCATGCAAGCTCAATCAAGGCATCATACATAGCAAAATAAATTTTGACAATTATTTTATGAAAATATTGATATGTTATAATGTTCTCACAAAAAATTAAAGCTAAATATATTACCATACTTTTATTAAAAATTTTGCACAGACTATAATTTTATCCTTGAACAGGACATAATAGACAAACATAAAATCTAGGCCATCCTGCCCAATTTTTAATTCTAAAAATACAGTAAATTAGAACACAAACTTTTTATTGTAGGTTTACATATATATAATAATCAATCATAAAAATATTGGGTAAAAAAAATACAGAATTGGAGAGTTATGATTTTTATAATAAAGATCTATCAAAATAGGTTTATTGTCCTAGATAGATTTTCTATTTCACATTGCGGAAGTCATAACTGCTCATCTGGAATCAGATGAATGAAAGGTTTAGGCCAAATTTTTTATCTATGTAAATAAAATGTTTCTATAACATTTTAGATTTTTTCATAGTTAAATTTGAAAAAATCAATTTCACAAAACACTGCTCAAAACAAAAATCACAAATAACATGTTATTCAAGAAATACATCAAGCATACAAGATATATCAAGATCCACCATAGAAATCCTTAAAAAATGACTTTGATCTATTCAAATATCATCTAATTATGCTTATATATCTAAACATGCTACACATACACATCTATAAATCGAATCATGCTTTTATATATGAAACATATCAAGAAATCATAAGGAACACGGGTTTTTCAAAATAGATCTCTCGAAAGGCTATTTCGGATTTTAAAAACATGAAAATACTTTAGATCGTATCAAATCTCATATCCTACTTATATCCGGATCGTTATTCGGTTGTAAGATGTATAGAAAACTCATCCCCATGCATGGATCATGTACCCTATCTCGTACATGCATCCAAGGTTAGTGAAACCCTACCTCGATCAAGCCCAGTCTATGTATCCTTTGTCTTTAAAAGGTATAGATCATTCTTGCTATGCCACGAACAAAAGTATAACTCTAAACACAAACAAACAATGAAGGATCTCCACCTAGGGCGTGTGAGGGAGAATAGAGTAGAGAGAGAAGAGGTCGACCAATAGGAGATAGAGTGCTCACATAAAAAAACGTAAAAGGGGGTGCTTCATCTCCCTTTTATAGGTTTTTCTAAACCTAATTTTACCTCTAAACCAATCTCAACTGTTGTTCTCCCTCTAAACCCTCTAATCTAATTCTACATCATAATAGGTAGTTTAAATAATTAACAAAATAATCAATTTAGGAGGAAGTGACACTTGGAACCACTTCAATAAAAGCCATATCAAATGAGGTGTCTTCCTCAAAATCGTGTAGAGGGTTTGGGCTCTATCCCAACCTCCTCACAAGGTGGAATATACCCCCAAAATAAACCCTAATTTATTAAAATATTAATGAATATATTATATTATCTAAGAGGCTATGCCACTTGGCATCCCCACAAACAATCAAACTATGAGAAGGACTCCTCTCTCAAAATCATGTAAAGAGGGAGAGAGTCCTATCTCAACCCGGCACAATCTCTTAATAAGTATTAATTTAGGTTAGGTTACTTATTGACTAAGTATTCTAATTTATGAAACTACCTAGGAGGTCTAGTTACCAAGTCTTTTGGTTAAACTCCTTGCCACATAAGCATCCTAATTAACCAATTAATTTTATATATTATATCGCATGAGAGAGAGTGGAGGACATCCCACCTTAGTGTATTAAATATTAATTTAATTAACTAAATGCCACCTAGGCAATTGGATTCAAGTGGGGCCCACATAGAGGGGTGTCCCACCCTATAGAATCCAAACCCCATAAAAACAACCAAATTAAATTCAGATTTAACCTAAATTCAATTCTAATTATACTCACATTGAAATCCAATCCAAATCCAAATTGGGATTCAGATTACCTCCCAAATCAAACTTTAAATTCGAATCAAAATTCGCTTCTTGAAATTCAAATTAAAAGAAAATTCAACCATATCTTCAACATAAATTTGAAATTAAATATGAATTAAATTCAAGTCATAAATTCACAGAAAATTCATCTTTATTGATTTAAATAAATTATTAAAAATTTATGGGTTTTACATCCAACCCCCCTAAAAAAAAATTGATCATGAAATTTAGTACAAGTACTATAGAAACATGAAGGGGTATTTGTCTTTCATGCTCGCCTCTATCTCTCATGTACATTCTTCTATTTCATGATGTTGCCACTGTACTTTGACAAGAAGAACCATCTTGGATCTCAACACTTGTTCCCTAGGATCTAAAATCTTCACTTGTTTCTCTTCCATAGTTAATTCTTCTCAGATCTCCACATCCGCATACTGGATCACATGTGAGGGATCATGAACATACTTTCTCAATATAAATACATGAAAAACATTATGAATCTGTGAGTACTGAGGAGGTAACATTACACAGTATGCTGTTTTACCAATCTCTTTGAGAATCTCGAAAGGTTTTACATATTTAGAGCTAAGTTTGCCCTTCTTACCAAAACAAAGCATGCTCTTCATCAGTGAGACTTTAACAAACACACGATCTCCTACAGAAAAGGTAAGCACCAAGGTCTTTTGTTGGCATAACTCTTCTGTTAACTCAGAGTTTCAATAACCTCTCATGAATCATCTTTACCTGATCTTGTAATGTTAAAGTATGATGGGTGATTCCATAATTCTCTCACCTACCTCATTCCAGCAAACTGGGGATCTGTAAGGTCATCCATATAATGCTTCATACAGTTTCATTTCAATGCTCGCATGGTAAGTGTTGTTGTATGCGAATTGTACTAGTTTCAAATATTTACTCCAGTGACCTGTCCAATCCAAAGCATATGCACACAACATATCCTCAAGTGTCTAAATGGTTCTTTTCTATTGTCTATCTGTTTGAGAGTGAAAGGTTATACTGAACTTGAGCTTTGTATCTAAAGCCTTCTGAAGTTTCCCCCAAAACATTGAAATAAACCTCGGGTTTCTATCATAAATAATAGATAAAAAAAATACCATGAAGTCTCACAATCTCCTCCACGTACAAGTCTACAAGACTCTGTCAAGACTGGTTCGCCCTAATCAACAAGAAATGTGTTGATTTTGTAAGGCGATCAATGATAACCAAAACGGCATCATACTGATATCTTGTCTTGGGCAAACCTACCACAAATCCATGGTAAAATCTTTTCACTTTCACTGAGGTATCTTGAGCTTCTGCATCATCCATCCAGGATTCTGGTGTTCTACCTTGATCTGTTGGCAAACCAAACACTCAGAAACATACTTTGTTATGTCATGCTTCATACCATTCCACTAAATTTTTTATTGTAGATCCTTAAACATCTTGGTATTGCTGGGGTGAATGGTATACTTAGATTTATATGCCTCATCAAGTAATTTTTTCTTCAACTTAGGATCCTCTGGCACCCAAAACCTCTCTCCAAACCAAATGTTACTGTCTTCCTCCAAGTGTAGGGTTGACTCATCCTATTGACATGTTGCTATCAATTTCTGAAAATTGGGATCATCCTTTTGCTCTGTTATGATATGTTTCATAATATCGGTCCTCACAACCATGTTAGCTATACTGATCTTGCTTTGCTCTGGTTCGAAGGGTCTTCACTCAATGAAGTCTTCCAATAATTTTCACTGGCTAATAACGACACATGACAAATTACTTGACTTCCTGCTTAAGGCATTTGGGACAACATTTGTCTTCCTAGGGTGGTAAGATATCAAGAAACCATTACATGTACATAGGGTCCACTTTTGGAACCTGAACAACCAAGCAAATACATGTTCCATATTTAGAACTATTGACAAAATTTTACCCAACTTGTAAAATCTATCGATAATTCATGCGTGCATATTTGACCTTCAAATTAGTTCAGTGTACTCCCACTTGTCTTACCTAAATATAGGCGAAAACTTCCTTAAAAGCATTATAAATGAATTTATACAAATTCTACAATGAAAGTCTATTTTTTGTTGACAGAACCGACATGTCTGAACCTGTCCATCCATGCAAGCTCAATCAAGATATAATAATCAACAAAAATAAATTTTTGCAATTATTTTATGTAAAACTAGACATGTCCAAAATAAAATCACCAAAAATTAGAGCCAAATATGTTACCAAACTTTTATTAAAATTTTTATATTATCTATAATTTTTATCCCTGGACATGACATGACACAAACAAACACATAATTTGGAACATCTTGCTCGATTTTTAATTCAAAAAATACAATGAACTAGAAACAAGATTTTTATTACAGGTTCACATATGTACCAAGAATCAATCATAAAGAAATTGGATAAAAAAATACATAATCAGAGGGTTATGCTTTTTCTAATGAAAAACTGTCAAAACAGGTTTACTATCCCGAAAAAATTTTCTATTTTACCCTGCAGAAGCCATATCTCTCTCATACAGAATTAAATGAATGCAAGGTTTGGGTCAAAATCTTTGTCTACATGAGTAGAATGTCTCCATAAATTTTTAGATTTTTTTATGGTTAGATTTGGAAATTAGATTTTACAAAACGTTGCTCAAAAGAAAAATCGTAGATAACTTATTATTCAAGAAATACATCAACAATCCAAGATACATCAAGATCCACCGTAGAAATCTTCAAAAAATGAATTTGATCCTTTAAAATATCATCTAATCATGATTAAATATATCTAAACATGCTACACATACAGACTTATAAATTGAATCATGCTTTCATATACTAAACACATCAAGAAATAGATTTTACAAAAACACTGCTCGGAACCAAAATCATAGATAATATGTTATTCAAGAAATACATCAAGATCTACCATAGAAAGCCTCCAAAAAAGACTTTGATCCATTAAAATACCATCTAATCATGTTACACATACAAATCTACAAATTGAACCATGCTTTCATATATGAAACACATCAAGAAAGCATAAGGAAAATGACTTTTCCAAAACCGATCTTCTAAAAGCCTATTTCGGGTTTTAAAATCATGAAAATACTTTAGATCACATTAAATCTCATATCCTACTTAAATCTAGACTGTTATTCGATCGTATGATGCATAGAGAACTCATCCCCATGCATGGATTGTGTACCCTAGCCCATACACGCATCCAAGGTTAGTGAAACCCTATCTCAATCAAGTTGGGTCTATGTATCCTTTGTCTTCAAAGGGTACAAATCATTCTCGCTATGCCACAAACGAAAGTGTAGCTCTAAACATGAACAAACAATGAAGGATCTCCACCTAGGGCGTGTGAGGGAGAAGAGAATAGAGAGAGAGGGTCGACCAAGAAGAGAGAAAGTGCTCACATTGAAAAACATGATAGGGGGTCCTTCACCTCCATTTTATAAGTTTTCCTAAACTTAATCTCACTTCTAAACCAATCTCAACCCTTGATCTCACTCTAAACCCTTTAATCTAATGCCACATCATAATAGCTAGTTTAAATAATTACCAAAATAATCAATCTATGAGGGAGTGTCAATTGGCATCGCCTCAACAAGAGTCATATCCAATGAGGTCTCTTCCTCATAATCACGTAGAGGGCTTGGGCTCTACCCCAACCTCCTCGCAAGGTAGAATATACACCAAATAAACTCTAATCTATTTAAATATTAATTAATATATTATATTATCAAAGGGGCTATGCCACTTGGCATCCCCACAAACAACCAAACTATGAGAATGACTCCTCTCAAAATTGTGTAGGGGGGTGAGAGTCATATTTCAACCCAACACAATCTCTTAATAGGTATTAATTTAGATTAGGTTACTTATTGATTAAGTATTTTAATTTAAGAAACTACCTAGGAGGCTTAGCTACAAAGTCTTTTGGTTAACTTCCTTGCCACATAAGCATCCTCATTAACCAATTATTTTTATATATTGCATTACATGAGAGAGAGAGAGTGGGGACATCCCACCCTAGTGTGTTAAATATTAATTTAATTAACTAAATGCCACCTAGGCAATTGGATTCAAGTGGGACCCACATAGACCAAATTAAATTCAAATTTAACCTAAATTCAGTTCTCATTAAACTCACATTGAAATTCAATCCAAATCCGAATTGAGATTTGGATTTCCTCCTAAATACAACTTCAAATTCGAATCAAATTTTTCTTCTTGAAATTCAAATAAAAAGGGAATTCAACCATAACTTCAACATAAATTCGAAATCAAATATGAACTAAATTCAAGTCATAAATTCATATAAAATTCATATTTATTTATTTAAATCAATTATAAAAAAAATCGTAGGTTTTATATCAAGTCTATAAAAGCAATCACTGTTGATGAAAACTCAACCACATGATAAGGGTCAAACCATGTCTAGTGGTTCAATGAGAAAAACAACTCTCTGAGTGATTAGATTGAGCACTTGATATTTTCTCATTCCTGATGTCAAGTGCTCAAAACCTGTGTACAGAGGCTGCGTTAAATTCAACTATTAATGAGATTCATAGGCCTTATGGCTGGAGTGTTTCAAACATATTTACAAAATTGGTGGACTTACCTATGTGAGTGTAAAGGTAGGGGTCACCTTTTACAGGACTTGGAGTTTGTCTCTAGAATATTCATGAAACTATGATACAACTTAAACCTTTAATGTGCATCTTTTATATATTGGTAGACATGCTATGACCACTTAAGATGAAAGTGTGTGTTACGATATCTGAAATGTCAATTAGGATTATCAATTCAAAGCTAATGCTATTGAGGTCCAAACTAACTAAGACTATATAATACTAACATGAGGGTTCAAACCCAAAAAGTGCCATCATTTATGCATTGGATCTTCAGGAAGAGCCTCTTAAGTGCATTTCTATAGTTTTGATCGACGTGGGAAATTATTGAATTTTGGTTCAAAACTACCTAAGTTTTTTCTTTATTTTTCCTATTTTCCTAAGTTTGTGGGTTTCTAATCTTTCGTACAAGTTTAGTCCCATATTAAAAGTTGTAGAAACTTCCTTGTTCTTATATAAATGGGTGGTGCCTTAAAAGTCAAGGTCCTCAAGGTCATTAGATTTTGGGTTTATGCA
Organism: Nuphar pumila; assembly: GCF_984573655.1. Lineage (NCBI taxonomy): Eukaryota > Viridiplantae > Streptophyta > Magnoliopsida > Nymphaeales > Nymphaeaceae > Nuphar > Nuphar pumila. Next base: position 69,407,418 of record NC_143249.1, read on the forward strand.
TCTCTTTATTCTTGGACCTTTGATCTTGATATTGACCTTTGACTTTGGACTTGTATTTGGATTTAAATATTGGGTTTAGATCTATCTTTTTAGTACTTGAGACGGATTTAATCTCTAAGTCTAAAACCGACTTTGACCAACCCATTAATGGACTGACTTTATATTTATGTCCTTTGGTTCTTACCTGAATCTGTTTGGACCTTGCCCCAACGTCTTTGCATGAGCATTTATGGTTCAAAACAATCTATAGCCACTCAGACATGTTGACCATTAACCTTTGACTGAATATTGACCTTGCCAAGGTCATTTTGGATCCTATTTATGCTCTTTCTATCCTTTTTCAGTGTCCTTGAGCTAGCCATTTGGGCACTTATGACCGGCCGTTTGGCCACCCTAGGCATTTAAGCTTTGAAACAAAAAACTAACTCAAACAGCATATTTAACATGTTATATTTGTCATTTTATTATGTTAAAAGTTGACACAAACTTCATAAATGTTTTCCCTCGAACAATTTTTTTTACTTAAACATGATATTATAGACTATTTATAAGCCATCTTTAATTTTGTGAATTGTAAACCATTAGATTTTCATGTCTCAAAAGAAGAATCATGCATATTAGAAATGATAGTCCTAACATAGTAAACACTAGGGTAACTCACGTGTTGTGCACATGCGAGGCCAAGTTCGTTTGGATTTTGTAGAGTATAATAATACATATTTTGGAAGAGATTAGGGTGTTGAACTGGACATACCATGCAGATTTTCAATCATACACTACAAGAAAAAGGGTTTTAATGGTGCATGAATAGTGCCATTGAAAACCTTTACTAGCGCAAATATGTGCTGGAAGTAGTGACAATAAAGATCTCGCTGGTATTATGTTTTATTGGCGCACTTTACATTCACATAATTTTTACTGGCATAATTTCTACGCCAGTAAACAATTTTACCTGGCGCAAACTTGCGCCAGTGAAGATTCTCTAAGCAGACAAAAAGCATTTTCACTAGTGCAAATTTGCACCAGTGAAAATTCTTCACTAGTTGTGGCAATCAGATTTTTTCCAGTGAAAATGCTTCACTGGCACAAAACCTATGCCAGAAAAAATAATGTTCATTGGTGCAGATTTGCGCCAGTAAAAATTTGATTTTTTTCAGGCATCATCGGTGCAAATGAAAACATTTCATATAATTAACAATGCTTGGAAAGAGAATGTCAATATGTACATTTGGAGATTTCAACATTGACAATTTAACAACATGCTGAGAAAGGGATTTTAATATTTCATATGTAGTTAATATCAATATCTACATGTAGAGAATATAACAATTTTGAGGACATCCAAAGACTCAAATGGACATGATGTAAGCAATGCAACAAGTGTTGTTTGCCTCTCTTGCTCAGCAGATTCCTCAGCTATATCATAGCATCAAACATGCTTCTCTACAACCAAAAATGGTGCAGACCGACAGTGAATCTGTTTGCAACCAAGACACCGACCTTACTAGTTCTATTGTGGAAGCACTTGAGTGAAAAATAAAAAATAGGGTAGTGTCCGATAATGCTGGAATTTGTCCCAGTAGATCACAAAATTTAAAAAAACAATAAACCGAGAAAACATAGTCAAGATAATTATCTTTTCAAAACACCAAAGATCAAAGTGTTCTAATATCGGGGCACAAAGATATGATCCAATGAATAGGGTAGACAAATACACTCGGAGCCCAGTCACACATCGAACAGAAACTCTATTTACATCCATTTTCAGAGACTGTATTGATAGAATATGCTTACGTCCAAGTCAGAGATATTTTTGATGCCTTTCCAATTATTCCAAGAACACTTTCCAATTACTCCAAGAACACTGAGAATCAACACTAGGATGCAGAGATATCGCCTAAACACTAGAACAAACTAGCACACATAAATACAGTCTCGTGACTGACAATGTTCACTGTTCACACCCATTTTCAAAGACTATGGACAGAATTTGTAATATAGTGTATTTTTCCTTCATTTTAAATTCTAAAATTTTTGAAAATTTGGCTAAGTATTTTGTAAGTTAATAGATTTTTTTTATTTTAGGTGACATTAGCTGAGTCTAGGCGTGGTCCATGACCCATTGGCAAGACCAAAACGAGGCAAATAAGATTTGTAAAACTTTTTTGTTTTTGACCTTTAAAATCAAGGAAAAATTGAGTAAAATTCAGGCAAAATTCAGAAGCGAAAACCAGGTAGAAGATCATTAGATATGTCTCTTAATTTTGAGAACATTGATAGTTCATTTTTTCGAATTCAGGCTACGGTTGGCCCAAAAAATACATTTTTTAAAAAATGACCCGCCTCTGTTTTACCATTTTTCTGGGTTGGATCCGATCTATTTGATCTAAGTTTATATAGATCTGGACCCAGTCCAAGACCCATATTAACTAAGATCTGGTCCAGGTTGAGATCCATATGGACTTTAAATATGGATATTGGATATAGATTCAGATCCAAAATCTAAGTCCAACCAATTTAAAACTTTAAATTCAATTCAAAGGTTAAATTGAGTAAAATGCCATGTTAAGAAGACTCTCAGAGGGGGGTGACACACTTTGGAACATTCTTAAAATTTATTATTTAATATTTTAATAATAAACAATTAATAAAAATATAATAATTAATAAATTTCAAATTTTTTATTTTGGATAGGGTGAAGTTTTACATTTGTAGAACTCTACCTATTATGAGGGGATTCTAGAAGGGCATCACCCTCTAAAAAGATCCCAGGGTAGTTAGAGATAAATAAATTAAAAAAAATAAAATATATGATAAATAGATAAGAGAGGTAGTTGGGAAGAGAGATAAAGTTCTACACTTGTAGAACTCTATCCTCAACAAGATTGGGACTCTAGAGGGGCGTCACCCTCTAGAGGAGTCCATAAATAATAAACTACAAAAAAGAGAGAGGAAAAGATAAAGTAGAAAAATCTAGAGAAAGCTTATATAAGGGTTGAGTTTTGAGTTTTTCTCTCCCTCTAGAATAGTTATTCTAGAGAGAGAGGAAAACTTTTGGGAGAGAGAAAAGAGAAAAAGCGAAGAAAGAAAGAAATAAAAAAGAGAAGGAAGAAGAAGAAAGGGTGGATCACCTTTCGTTCTAATCATCCGACGAGTATTTTTCGGTCTTTTTTTGTCTTCGATCGAAGCCTTGGGTTCCTCCCTTGATTTGAACGAAAAGAAATAGGCTAAATCACGTTTATATGATATTTTAGTTGGAAAATAAGAAATTTATTTATTTTTTAAGTTTATATAAACACATGCCTCAATGCATGGTTGCATGTAACTCAATATTTTTTTATGAAAGCACGTTTTGTTTCTTGTTTATTCATGTATAAATCCATGTCTAAATTATTGATATAGCAAAAGCATGTTGGATATATATATATATATATATATATATATATATATATATATATATATATATATATATAGGGGGGAAGGGACTGATCGTGCATCTGGATGACCCATCAAGGTCTGGTTTTGGATTAGATCTCATCCAAACCCGATTCTCAGCATACTGATTACAATTGCTAAAATAGTTATGTTTTTTAAACTACCATTAAGGCATAGGTTCATGCGTTAAATCAATGGCTGATAAAGTTATTTTATAGGCTGTCATAGTATTTTTATATTAAAATTGTATTTGGATGTAGTTAATATTCAAAAATGGGTTTTAATTTTTGACTTAAAATATGTTGTAGTGCAGTTTCTGTTTTATTCTAGAACCGCTAACTGTATATAGGCAAACAAGTGTTGATTAAAATTCAGATCCATATAATTTCCTTGTTCCCGTATCTGAAATTTATATTTTTGTTCAAGTCTGCCTATTATGCATGCAAACGAATCTGATAATTAGTTTATTATATGGCATACTTATGTATCAGAAAATATATACATATCATGCTTTATAAGCATACAACTGCATACATGTTTACAGTCATCGGCTAATACATATTTTCTGTCATCATATTATTTTCTTTAGAAACACTACATACAGACAATCTGGTCCAGACTTACCATGTTCACACAAGTAAATTTGGATAGATTTACAGGCCATTACTTGTAGACAGATCTGGATAAGATATGTTGAATTTATGCAGGCAGATATGGACAGATCTGTCACTTTACCTCTCATGGACAGATCTAGATCAGATCTGTTGTGTATATGCATGCAGATCTGGACAGATCTGACACTGTATTTCTCTTGGACAGGTCTGGTCCAGATCTGTCTAAGCTGTTCAATTTGTGCTGGCTGACTTTCTTGGTGTGTCGATTCTCCAAAACCGAATACGCAAATCATATTATGATTTGGCCATTACGTTGATCTGTGTAAGGCCTGTCCAAAATTCCTATACAAGCAATTTGTGGGTTGTTATGTAGAAAAATAAATCTGGATGAGCCGATAGTGTTGATTCCCATTTAAATTTGTTGGTTATTTCTTGATTTCATTAAAATCACTATTATATGGCATGAGTACGTTGAACTGACCGCTGTAAGGGTCATGATCATATTATTTGAACTTTATTTTGTGTATATTTTATGGTTGTTACTATGTTGTTATCGTATGGGTTGGCATCGAACCAACCTTGAGTGTAAAACCCATAATTTTTAAGGATTGTTAATAAATAAAGAACTCATTTTTTATCTCTAAATTAGAAATGTGTTTTTAGCTTTTGAATTTCATTTATTGATATATTACATGTTCATTTGTTTATTCAAGTCAATCAGGGAATAATTTGCATTTATAGAACTATTTTGGACTATAAATCACTATTTATATATATATATATTATATTTAAATATATTTTTGATGGAGTTTATAAATTATTGGAGTGTATTTGTGTGTTATGTGGCTCTTGGTAATGATTTATAGAGTAATTTGCTATTTTTGGCTAATCTTGTTATAATTGATATTTTTTTGAGTTTTTGGCATTTGCTATATCGCACACGAAGGGTTCGTTGTATTGCTTGGGTAGCGGTCTTTGCAGACTTCGAAAGCCTTCGGTCTTTTGGGTATCAATTAATTATTCTTCACATTATTAAGGTAAGATACCTTAACTGAAATTATAGAGAGCATGTTTAGGCACTAATTATGTAAGCATGATGTTGTTGCACTGAATATCTAAATGAATTGTAAATACAAGTTATGCTCACATACTTTACTTAGTTGTGGATATCTAGGACTCTTGTGATTGTAGTTCAGAGATCATGCTTGTCATGATTGTAGTTAACGGAATATGGAGTGTATTTGCTGCAGGTATACCTGTGTGTGAGTTTGAATGCTCGTGCACTTATGAATGTATAATATGTACACAATGTGTGTCATTATACTTTGGTTTGCGCATACTATATTTCTTTGTGTGTTTGTATAAATTTGATACATGGTGCACATATAACTACTATGAATGTATATAAGTCATGTTCGATGCATACTGCGAATGTTATAAATTGTTTTAAACTTGTATGTCTTGTTTGCTTGAGAAATATATGTGTATGATGTACGGTGGGATGGTCAATGAGATTTTGACCTACCCTTATATAATTATATCTAAGGTGATATATTGATTCATGTGATGAAAAATGCATCTGACTTTTATCGAATGTACAAATCTTGAACTATATAGGAGTTATGTATGTTGAGGTTTAGTTGCTTCGTATTATGAAATGTGCATATTCACGTATGCATGCATAGAACTCATGTTTTGTTTACACATGCTTCAATATTCAATTTACGAAATGCAATGTTTCTTGTGGCGATGATATGATGTGTAGGATAATATGCTTATGCATGATATGATTTAAATGTCATGTGATATAAAATTATGAAAGCATGCGATAAATGTTTAAGTTCAATAATGAACTATGGTTCATGGAACCTTATTGGTTAAATGTATGATTTTATGATTTAAGTGTCATATAAAGTGATGCATATTGATTATATACATGCTTGTGCCATGTTGGTGACTATCGATCCTGAGAGTGGTCTATTGTATTGATGCATGTATCACAATAGTTTTCATTGGATATGGTACCCGTTGAGGAACTGTTCCCAAAGGATTCTCTGTGAGGGTGTGCATGACCAGATCAGGTAATCCGGCTAGAGCGGTAAGTCATTGTGAGGAAATGCATTGTCCAAGAGCGGGTAGCCCGCGAGGATGATATATTCCTGTGAGAAAGTGCATTTCCAAGACCAGGCAGACCATCCGTCTAGGGCGGTAACTCCTTATGAGGTTATACATTTCCCAGACCAGGTGATTCAGCGTGGATCTTGTAAATCTTTATTATGATTAAACAAAATATTATGATGAATTATGGTGATCTTATGAGTTGATTGAGATAGACAGTTATGAATCTATAGATTTGGCTTTTCTGTTATAGCATGATTTTATGTTGAACTCAAATATGAGAATCGGATCCTTATTGATTTTATATCTTGATATGGGGTTATGATTGTGACGCTTATATTAGCGTATAGGTGACACACTTACAAATAACTAGTTTTGACTTATTAGGTAAATGATACATCACGCCTACATAGTTTCATTGCAAATGATTGCATTATAATTGTCTGAGTGAATATATCATACTTATGTATCATGATTAATGTGTATCATGAATATCTAACTAAATTATTTAGAATGTATGTGCGTGTGTTTCATGCTGGAATGGTTAAATATAATTTGACTTATTGTTTATAAGAATTACGAATGCATATGAAAATGATGCAATGATCAAAATGTCTTAGATGCATATATATATATATATATATATATATATATATATATATATATATATATATATATATATATATATATATATATATATATATATATATATATATATATATATATATATATATATGATGACGTGTATGACTTGAATGCACATAGATTATGCTTTATTGTGTGAGTTAATGTTGAATAAAATATTAAGTGATGAAATGCTTTATGTTCGAATGCTTAAAATAAATGACTCATAGGACGTTGTTCCTTTGTCTATCACCTGGAGATTGATGAATAATATATCATGTCTTTACCGTTAAATGCTTGATAATTTTCTTTAAGTTTGAGTTTGGGTTGCTTTACCAGAATTTAGCAAGTCCTACCCCATTTTATAGGGGACAGGTAATGCAGGTAAAGTATAATGAGTAGTTGGAGCAAAGGGCTGGTCGAACTGCATCCTCGAGGGTCCACTCTTACCTTGCGATCTTGGTATTCATGATCTTTTTGTTTTAAGTACTTGATAATGTAGAGACTGAAGTGTTGTTTTTATACTCTGATTTGAAATGAAATTAAAACTCTTCATATTTCAGTCTTATATTGTACATGGCTTGAAATGTGTATATCTCATATATTTTGATTTGATTGTTATCTTTAGTGTAACCTTACCCAAAATCTTAACCATTTTTTAAAATTGTTTCCGCATTATAAGATCTGATTTACTTATACTTATCAAAAAAAAATTGGCTTCAAAATTTCAAAATTTGAACAATAATTAAGGTTAAAATTTTGGGAGCATTACATTGAGTTCTTAATTTGTTGTCGATCCATGTTAGCACCCTCGTAAGATATTTCTTTCATGTTGTCATGATTGGATGAATTCTAAAATTATTTTTAATGTTGTCATATGTTTGTCATAAGCGTTGATTAATGCTTGTACGCTTGAGTTTTATGGGTTGTTGTAGGGAAGAATATTATGACACATTTTTGTGCAGGACTGTCTGTTATCCACAACACGTGTGGTTGCATGTTTTTGCATGAGAAACATGCTGCCACAACATACCAATGCCCAGGAACAACATGTTGTCTTGTGCATGGGCTATGACATATGCCTGATCAAGTTGGTATGATATGCTTCCTGAACTATGTAGTTATGTTCAGATCTGATCCATATAAATTGCGGAGCACTTGTTGTATAAATTATTTGTTGAATTGTCCTCATTTCAATGCTTATGTCATATGCATGGAAGAGTATGAAAAGTTATTGTATGCATGAATATGATCATGTGCATAATTGAGAGCTTATACGTAAAATAGATAATGAAAAATGTATATTGCAAGCATTTGTTCATATGCATATGCAAATTGTTTTATATGTACATTTTTGTTGTGTGATTGAATATGCATTGTGGACATGTTTGAAACAACTGTGTGTACAAGTTCACTATGGATTTTGCGTAAGATGCATTGATGGTCAGGTGTGAACCATTATAGGCTATATGGACCAGGAGCATGTGTTGCTCCAAGACTTGTTTTATGCATTGCAAAATTTATTTTGAAATTATTGGCTTTTTAATTTAATTGCATTGTTAAATTGTAGTGGGCCAGGTCCAGTGTTGGGTTTTTCATGTTGATTTGCAAAACGGTTTTTTTGTAAAGTACTTGACTTTTTTCAAAAAGATAAAAGAGATAAATGGTGTAATTAATTTTTCTTCCTGAATGTCCCTTCCACAGTGTGAGAATCCTGGATGGCGGTTTTGGGAAAACCATGAGAATAATAAAACTCCGTGTGTGTTTGTGCTCCTGAACTTGATATGGTGGCTTACCTCCTGCCCACAGTTTTAGGCAGTTTTCAGCCACTTTGCCTGAGGGTGGTGTTATGACACAACTGTTGTTATTGGTATATCAAAAAAGTGGCATCGGTGGATGCTGATTTTCCTGATGTCCCAATATTAGGTGTTGATTTCTAATATTTCAATGTATGGTGTTGATTCATAATATCAGTCGAAAAACAGGTGTGGAACTGAGTAATAAAATACAAATTGTGTTTTAAGCTACAACTAGAAATTAATTTGGACTTCGAGAATTATTGTGCCTGGTGTAACTTTATAAAAATAATAATTTTTAAAACAATATATTTTTCAATAAAACTCTCATGTAAACTGTACACCAAATAATAAAAATAAATCAGCTTACACTAGTGGTAAGACCAGTTCGAACTCAGGGAACCGAATAAGGCAATACACAATTCAATCAAATTACTCACTTTATTAATATCTCAAAAAGGAAAGAATTACAATGGTTACAAATACAATTTCAATGAATAAAATAAAAATAAAAAAATTATAATCTAAACTCTGGGACTTCAGTGCCAACTGAAGAAGCCACCAATCTATCTTTAATGCCTGCCCTGCTCTAAATGCATTATAACTTACAAAATATCCTAAGTTATGCAGAAGCAAATAACAAAGTTAGTACCTAAATTATCTAAACACTAAAACAAGAATTAAATCAAATAATGATGAATTAACTAACAACTACGTATCTCACTAAGAAAACAATAAACAATGCAATTAATAGAAAGCAAATAAATTAATGCTAAAGCTAATTAAGTTACAACTACACTACACTAAGTACTAACTATTTACTACACTTTAAAAGCTAGTGAATTAAACAATTAAGAAATTAACTGAATAATTAACTAAATTAATCTAAACTAATTTACTAACTTCTAGAAAATAACTGAACCTACTCTAACTACAAATAATCATAAAAATAGCAGAATTCAAATTAAAATCTAATTCTAAATAGAATTACTAAACTACCCTAAATACTAGGCACTCAGGACAATTCAAGATAGGTTCTGGGAGATCGGGGTTTTGAGAAGGTAAACAGGGTCAGACGGTCATGAATTTTTATAGAGTTATTCTAGAAACACTCAAGGACTAAACCCAATTTACAGAGTTGAAAATTCTTCCAGAATCCATAGAAAATGAATTTTGAATTTACATAATTGCTCCTTTGATAGTAATGAAGAAAAACAGTAATTTCTGCAGAACCAGTTTTTAAAATCGAATTAATTACCTAACCAAATCAGCATACAAATTTATGAAATTTGGCAGAGAAATAATAGACATGCTGATGAAATTAGTGTAAAATTTTAGGTCAAAACGCATTGAAAACGTACATGAAATAACAACCTTAAGTTGACTAAAAATTCAAATTCTGCAGAGTTAACTATTTTGACCTTGCTTGACTAATTAATTAACTAAAAATATAAAAGCAAAAGAATTAATTAATCAACACTTAATTACTGCTACAAAACAAAAAATGCACGAATTCAAACCCAACCTAAAACAAAGAATGGACTAAAGTAATGAAGTATGCAATTTAATAAATTTAACTAGGCACTACACTATGCTAACGACTACACTAAACAATTCTAATTATTAATCAATAAAATAAAGTGAACTAACTAATTAACTAAACTAAAGCACATAACCAAACAAAGAGTAAACCCTACTGAACTAAGCATGGAAGGAATATAAATAACGAAAAATTAAAATCTAACTACAATACGTAAAAAAAAATAAAGTAAAATTTAAGCAAGCCAAAGCAATGCTACACGAAAATTATTTGAATTAAATTTAAATAAATACAAACTAACTAATAAGTGCAACAATTAAGTTCTAGCTAAACTAAAGCAATGGAAAGATGTATTGCTTTTAACATAAACCTAATACGCTGCATGGAATAAAATTGCAAATCTAATTAAGAACATAGAACAAAAGGGACTCACTAATGAGAATAATTTAACTAATTAACATCTATACTAACTACACAACTAATCTAGCTTAAGCAATTAGTACTAACTTAAACAAAGAATACAACTAATGTAACATAAAAAGATCAACAATTAGAAACTAATTAACACTTGACTAACCCTTAACTTACTAGGCACTAAAAGGGGTCGGCTATGGGCTAGATGACCAAGTGGAAAAGGAAGGCTCTCTAGCTTACACGCCCCCTTGAGAGATCCTTCTTACTAATTAGGTTCTAATTACCAAAAAAAAAAATTAAGAACTACAAACAAAGAAACTAATTAAATTAATTAATATAAAGAAGTAAGTCAACAACTACTAAAAAGATTGATTGAAATATGAAAGGAAACTAACTAATGCAAATTCAATTTCTATTTCCTAAATGAGAAGATGCTTTGTAATTTTCCTAAATGCAAGGTGTATTGACTAAATGGAAAGGTAATTTAATTAGGGTTGGGCTGATCTTCTAATTAAGTGGGCCCAAGAAAACGTCAGTCTTTGGGGCCCACAAATTTTTTACTAGATCCATGAATCAAGGGGTTTAGTTATTTCCTTAAATCAAATAGGAAGCAAGTTTAGTAAGGTGATTTAAATTTTAAATCACTTTACTAAACAAGCAAAGAATAATCCTCTTCAAGGTTGGTGCCTTCAAGGAGGATCCCAAATGTTTCCTATTCAAACTTCAAGAAAATTGCAACTTCCCGACTTCCAGAATTGCCCTAGCTTAACTTCAAATGCTGAAATTAACCTTTCATGCATATCGATTTTCCTAGGTTTAGATCTAACCTAGTGTACTCACACAAACTTTATGCTATGCAGAACTAGTAATGCATGACAAAAATTAAAATTAAAAACATGGTTTGCAAAACATCAAGAATTCAAATCTTCTAATTGGCTACCCTAAGAAGGACCAAACCTAGTAGGCTTGAATGGACTAAGACCGGTTCTTGCTCTTGCAAGAACATGATCAGACCTCTTACAAAGTACCCTAATCTAGAACAAAAGCATATTGCAGTCACTCATGAAGGACTCTAATGCAAATACATGTTCGGACACAAATTGACTTGACCTAACTACAAGGAGTGGATGGGAAGGCTTACCACAGGGGCTGCCCGACGAGGTTGGAGGGAGAAAGAGAGGTCTCGGGTGAAGAACGACCCCCATACAACCTTGATAGAGTTGCTGCACTTCTTAGGTTGTTGCTTCCAAGAGAAAACTGAGATATGAAGAGAAAGATGCGTGGTGAAGAAAATATGGAGAATCAGTTGAAGAAAGAACACGGCCAATCCTCGGTGATGGTAGATGGCGAACCAAATCGGGATCAAGTCCTCTACTTGGGGATGCTACAACCTGCAAAACACAATCATAAGACCAAGGTGACACAGCACAAGTAATAAAAATGAAATTAAAAAAAAAGAGAAGGAGAACACAGTGAGTGTTGGGAAAGAAAGGTGGTTTACAAAGTGGAAGATAGTTTGAGAAATTAGGGAGAAGAAGAAATCGTGCATGAGAGAGGGAGAAAGAGAGAGAGAGAGAGAGACGTGAATCAGCCCAAAGACCCTCAGCTAGGGTTTTTTCATTCTATTTAAACCTATTACAATTTGTTGCTATTTTAAAAATAGGTTTAAAATAAAATTAATTGTTAAACTAGGCTAGGCGCCACTTTATGAGGAGGGGAGTCTTCATTTCTTCTTATTTTGAACCTTGGATCACGTGCATACTAGATAAATATGTCTTGATAATTGATCCATGATCCAAACTTGAGCTCTTGGGTCGGATTTGAATCCGAATGGCCTCAAAAACCACTCTAAAACCTTAAAAGTGCTTTATTTTTCTCATTTTAACTCTGATTCAAGTGAAATTCGAACCGTAGCTCCTTCACACCTAAAGCAACATAAACATGAGTTTTTATCCTTGAAAATATATATAAATGCATAAATTATTAATAAAATTGATGTGCATTTCATGCATCATCAGTGCTCATTTTGAGTATCCATTAGTTTAATAAAAAGTTAAACTAAAATTATGTGCATTTAATAGGGACATGCATGTAAAAAAGAACTCTGATAATAACTTAATAAGTTATTTATGTATGTGCATTGAATCATATATCTTTACTGTTCTGCATTAGTTCATGCATTCATACTTATTTTATCTCGTATGAAAATTGTTATTGCATGATACTTGTTCAATTGCTTGATTGGTAAATTGGTTATGCAACTATTAATGTTATATTTGTTTGAATATTTGCATGAATTTGATTTATGCTCTTTTCTTTTCTGCTTGAATTATTTGAGAAATTTGTACAAAGAATTTTTTGTTTTTACCCAGTGTTTCAAATGTTTTTCTTAGGAACTGGAGCTTAGTGATGGGGGGTGACTGACACATGGAGCCTGCGAGATTGCATGACTAGTTTCTGATATTTCTTGACAGTGTGGCTCTGGATTTCATTCTTTATTTATTCTTATTCTTTGACATTCAGTTATTGATTAATAAAGTTGGTTATCTGTTGGTTGCTTTAATGTAAGATCACTTGTGGTTTGGTAGTTGTTAAGTTTATGAGGCCCCAGATCCTTGAGTTTTGGTTTTCATAATTATTTAAAAAAAATCTTTTTTCACGAGAATAGGTTATGTTCATTACAGAATCTGCAAATGGCCTGAACACAAATGTAACATCCCAAATATTTAACTTGGAAATTTTGGAATAATTTTTTTTTCTAAACAACAGCAGAAAAACTTTATTAAATCCTTAGTCAAATTATTTGGGTGGGTTAGAAGTAATGGCACAAACTCAAGGCATTTAAGTAAAATAAATTCTTGCATTGAAATACTACAAGTTATCAATTACAACTTGAAGATTTATTGCAAGTCAGAAATCCTCAGGACATCCGAAGAAGATATGGTCACATAGCACTGTCCGCAGCGATGACCGCAATTGCTCGCCATATCGATTCCTGAAAATATTAAATTAGAAGGAGTCAGACTACTGAAAAGGAGTCATCATATTTATGCAGGACCCGACCCATTTTGTATATTGAATCAGATCCAGATTCAATCAACGTGTAATGTAAATTAACGTGTTATTAAGGGGTACTTCTGTACCCTAGTAATTGTATATTTACATATTAATAGAATGAGAGGCGCAACCACAACTGACTGACACACTTTCTATGGAATCTCTCTCATGACAAGCCTATACAGAGATCAAGTACTCCCTTCTTTTATGGTATCAGAGCAGCGTGACGACTAGGAGTGAAGAGCTGCTTGAGTTTCACGGTGACAGATCTCGATCTTTATTTCACGGTGACAGACAATCTCGGCTTTACTGTGACAGACCTCTTAGACCTCGACCTCGGTTTCATGGTGACAGACGACCTCTTGCTGGCTCAATTATTGTAGTTTTTTTGGCTTGATTACTGTGGTTTTCCCTTTTTGTTTGAATCACGATCACAGATCCTTTGCTGTTTCGTGATTCTGAAAATATTTCTGCTGTTTCGTGGGTTCTGGAAGTATTTCACGGTGAAAGACGACCTCTTGTTGGCTTCACGGTGACAAATTACTGTGGTTTTTCTTTTTGAATCACGATCACAGATCCTCTGCTGTTTCGTGGGTTCTGAAAATATCTCTGCTGGTTCAACACATTATCCTCTATTGATTCAATACATTATTCTCTGCTATTTCGTGGGATCTGAAACTATTTTCTGCTAATTCAATACATCATTCTCTATTTTTTTTCTGATTTTTCTGTTAGCCGAGCCCTCTATTCTGTTAGTCGAGTGCCCTATTAGCCGAGCCCTCTATTCTGTTAGCCGAGGCCTGCTTCATACCTAAGTGTCAGTTCAGTTTTTTTTTAATGGATTTTACTCATGCGCAGTCATGCCTATCCTCCAGCTTTCTCGGTCAACTAGTCTCTGAAAAACTGAATAACTCAAATTTTTTAACCTGGAAAAGACAGATCATCCCTTTTATAAAGAGTCAGGACCTCTCCGGTCATCTGGATGGATCCGTTCCTCCGCCTCCAGAATACATTTAACAAGAAAAAGCAAACGATAAAGGAGAACAACCTATTGTTCTTCACAGGAATCCAGAATATGTTGCTTGGATGAAGAGGGATCAATCGCTAGTGGCATACATTACTTCAAAACTCTCACAAGAAGTTCTTGTTGCCCTTCCTGATGATTGTTTGGCCAAGGAACTGTGAGATAAGTTAGTTCAATCATATTCACAAATTTCTGAGGCAAGAATTATGTTTCTTAAGCGAGAGTTTCAAATGATGAGGAAAGATTCCATGTCTATTATGGAATACCTGAACAAAATGAAAGGCATCACAGATCAGCTGGCTGTTGTTGGATGTCTTGTCAGTGAAAAAGATAAGGTGCAACAAACCTTGAGCGGATTGGGGCCAAAATATCATGTCATGACGACAACTCTACTGTGTTTACCAGAACTCCCAAAGTTTGAAGATCTTCGTGCGAAATTATTGCAATATGAAATGACTCTGAAAGGATCTTCTGAAGATTCTCATGGACATTCAGGAATCCAAGATGTACTAGCTACGGGAATGAGTTATGGTCGAGGACGAGGAAGTTCTTTTCTAGGAAAGGGCGGCCAAGGAAGAAATACCTATGGAGGTCGTGGTATACTTCCAACACCCAATGTGCAAGGACAGAGACCCATCCCTACCTGTTTTCTATGCAACAAGAAAGAGCACATTAAAGCAAATTGTTGGTTTAATCCTCAAAACAAAAGGAAAGCTCCACAAGCAGAGGCTAGGAAGGATGGAGAAGTTAAGGACTTGCTGCTGGCAGCCTTGGCAGGATTGAACATGAAGCAAAATGACAAAGGCATTTGGTATGTCGACTTCGGAGCAACTACTCATGTCACAGGTGATGCAGGTAAACTCTTGACTCTTACACCTTATGTTGGTAAAAATAGCATAGTCACAAAAGATGGATCTCATCACTCAATCTCACATATTGGAAATACCATTATACCCATGTCAAAGTCCTCTCTTAAACTTCTAAGTGTCATTCATGCACCTAACATTCAAAAGAACATTGTTTTTGTCTCAAAACTCGTTGATGATGCTAATGCTTCAGTTGAATTTATTCCTTCTTCTGTTTTTGTCAAGGATCTTTGCACGAGGAAGACATTCGCTGAAGGAAAACAATGGGGCAACATGTACATCTTCCAAGAAGATCCTCCTTTCTCCATTCATTCCAACAATTCATCCTTGAAGCCTCACCAACATCAATTTTTTGATCCTGATTTTATATTTACTATTTCTGAGTATAATAAGCCAAGACTTTGGCATAGTCGTCTTGGCCATTGTGGTCGCCACAAGGTCACAATGAGCTTGAGGGAGGCTATTGGAGAAAATGATGGTAAAAGGAAAGAATCTACTACAAATAAGGATAACATTGCTGCAGAAGATAAAGATGTCAATATGGATCCAGCCATATCAACTAAAGATATTAGCATCACCAAATCAGAAGCACAAAATCAGGATACAATTGCAGGAAATCAAGAAAAATCTCAAGATAATAAAAAAACTGCAAAAATTCAGGAAACAATCGTCTCCATTTAGAAAATACTCTATAAATGCTCATGTATAAATTAATCTTCTCTGATTCAATAAAATATGAGAGTGTTGGGACCGTGGAATGTATATCTGTGTCATCTGTTCCCTTCCTGTTCATTGCATTTTCTTGCAATCTGTTCCTTTCCTATTCATTGCATTATCTTGCAAATACATCCCATCTTTTGCAATTCATCATTTTCTATGACCAGCAAAAATCCACACAAAGTAAAAAAAAAATGTTCCCTCAAGTTTACATATTAAATATCATTCGTGAAAAACTTGTCTTGAATAATCTCATTCCTAAGCCCAGTCTGAGTTCAGAGGTCGTTGATACAAAGTGTTCTAGTTGTCATTTATGTAAGAGTCATATTTTACCATTCGCTTCCATTAATAAAAGAGCTTCAAGGCCATTTGAGGTCATTTGTTCAGATGTCTGGGGTCCTGCCCCAATTACTTCTCTTTCTGGCAGTAAATACTATCTTATTTTCATTGATAGTTACTCACGTTATACTTGGATATTTTTTATGAAGCACAAATCAGAAGTCTTTGGATTGTTCCAGAGATTTCATTTTTTTGTTCACAATCATTTCTCTGTCAACATTCTCAATTTCCAGTGTGATGGAGGAGGTGAATTCTCCTCGAGTGACTTTGTTAGTTTCCTTCAACATAATGGGATAAAGAGAAGAGTGTCTTGCCCGCATACACCTGAACAAAATGGGATTGCTGAGAGGAAGCATCGACATATTGTTGAGACTGCAATGAGCATGATGCGTGGGAGCAATCTCCCTGTATCATTATGGACTGAGGCTTTTCACTCCACAGTTCATGTGATAAATCGATTGCCCATGAATATCTTAGAGAATAAGTCACCATATTTTTCTCTATTTGGCACACAACCTGATTATCATGAATTACGTGTGTTTGGGTCTGTTTGTTATTTTCACATTGATAGCTCACAAAGGCACAAGTTCCAAGATAAAGCCTTAAAATGCAGGTTTATAGGATATGCAGAAGACTACAAAGGGTACAAGTGCTATGATCCCTTGAGCAAGCGTGTCAAAATATCAAGGAATGTAGTTTTTGATGAAATGAACTTTGATGATCAGACTGCTAATTCAACCCTTCAGACTGATAACTCAAGCCCCAACGTTGAGGTATATTACCCATGGTTAAATTCAGAACTCTTTTCCAATGGTAGAGTAGATTGTTCGGCAAATTGCTGCCAGAAGGAAACACATGAGGAATCAACCAATGAAACTCAAACGGAAGAAACTGTTACACATGACTTGGAGCCAACAAGATATAAGGGTATTGTGTACACCTGGCGAGAGAAAAAGCCCCCATTCATTTCTTCTACAAGTACGGACCCATCAGATCCCACTTCACAGATGATGGCTATCAGAAGATCCTCACAGATTCGACATCCGCTTGACAGATGGGTAAGCTATAAAAAAATTTCATTGGATTTTCAGTTGTTTTTGACAGCCATAAGTAAAGAGGATGAGCCCCTCATGTTCTATCAAGCTGCGAGCTCTAGAAGATGGGTAGAAGCAATGAATGAAGAAATGGAGGCATTACATGAATGTGGGACATGAGAGATTGTACCTAGACCACTAAACAAAAATGTTGTTGGGTCAAAATGGGTGTACAAGATAAAGTATAAGCCAGATGGGAGCATCGAATGGTACAAGGCTAGACTTGTAGCCAAGGGATTCACACAAGAGGAAGGACTAGACTTCGATGAAACTTTTAGTCCTGTAGTTAAAATGGGGACCATTCGCATTGTGTTGAGTCTAGCCATTAGACATGGATGGACATTGAGTCAGCTGGATGTTAAAAATGCATTTCTGCACGGGGATTTAAAGGAGGAGGTATACATTGAACAACCCACTGGATATGCAGAACAAGATGCCAAAAAAATATGTATGCAAGTTAAAGAGAGCACTCTATGGTTTGAAACAAGCTTCTCGTTCCTGGTTCGATAGTTTTTCGCTAGAGATACAAAGGCATGACTTCTCTCGGTCCCTTCTAGATTACTCATTATTTATTCACAATGAACACAGTGTCACTACCCTTCTACTAATATATGTAGATGACATCATCATCACAAAGAAATGTAAAAGTCACATTGAGCGGGTGAAGAAGTTATTAAATCAGAGATTTAAGATGAAAGATTTGGGAGAGCTGCGATATTTTCTTGGGGTAGAAGTTGATAAAAGAAATGATACACTCACCCTTACTCAACACAAATACACATTGGACATTCTCAGCAGAGCGGGCATGATAGATTGTAAGCCATTGAAAACTCCAAGTGTCATCCATCAGAAACTGAGTTCAAAGGAAAGGGATATATATGAAGATCCCACCAAGTATCGCAGCTTAGTTGGCATGTTGCAATACCTGACTTTTACTAGACCTGATATAGTATACTCGGTTAACCAGGTATCCCAGTTTATGCATGAACCTCGTATATGACACACGGAGGCGGTCAAACGTATACTTCGTTACCTGAAGGGTACAATTGGTGATGGACTGGTATACAAGAAAAGAGAATTAGATCCAGGCGGGGGCCATGAGGTCATTATTTATGCTGATGCTGATTAGGCAGGTGATCCAGATGAACGGCGATCAATATCCGGTTATTGCAGCTTTATTGGACCAAACTTAGTATCCTGGAACAGTAGAAAACAAAAGGCGGTTGCTAGGTCAAGCACTGAGGCTGAATACACATCGATGGCTGCTGCCACGGCTGAGGCTACGTGGATAAGACATCTCCTGACAGAAATGGGAGAACCGATTGCTCGGTCACTACTATTGTGTGACAATCAAAGTGCCATCAACATGTCCTTCAATCCCATCCACCACAGTCGAGCAAAGCATATTGAAATAGATCAACATTTTATTCGGAAAAAGGTTAAAGATAAAGAGATTGAACCCATGTATGTGCCGACTGAAGAACAAGTTGCTGACATTCTTACTAAAGGGTTGACAAAGGACAAGTTTTGGTTTCTGAAAGGCAAGTTGTTTATAGTTCAGGAGCATGCACAACTTGAGGGAGGCTGAAAAAGAGTCGTCATATTTATGCAGGACCCGACCCGTTTTGTATATTGGATCGGATCCAGATCCAATCAACGTGTAATGTAAATTAACGTGTTATTAAGGGGTACTTCTGTACCTTAGTAATTGTATATTTACATATTAATAGAATGAGAGGCGCAACCACAACTGACAGACGCACTTTCTATAGAATATCTCTCTCTCTCTCTCTCTCTCTCTCTCGTGACAGGCCTATACATAGATCGAGTACTCCCTTCTTTCAACTACCACGTCTGAGTAAGAAGCATAATATCCATATGAATGTGCACAGTGTCATGTGTACAAGTATATGTGCAACAAGTTTAGATAGAACTAATAACCATTTAACAATTGATAAATGTAAAGGTCACTAAAGTCAAGCATTTCATGATATATTCCATCAACATCAAAGCACGATCCATCATATGCATAAACTATATTCATATAAGTAATAACAACTTTGAAACTAATGTGAATGTACACCTGACTTAACTAAAGCATTTCATGTAAAGTGTGCATAAAGCACAAACATCAATGTTCAACACATCATTCATAAGTTATCACAATTTCCATGTAAAGGAAAACTGATTTGAATCATGCTCTACAAGAGTCACAACTTACTCCAACAATTTCAACATCGAGCAATATGCAACTACTTGAAGATTTTTCTTAATGCATTAACTTTATGTTTCATCTTGTTAGTTACTCTGTGGGTATGCACAGGCATTCGACATCGTAGCGGACCGAGACCACACAGGGGTTTATTATTTTATAACTCGTATGACTAGCCGTACGGATATCCAAAGGAGACGGTTCACGACCGAGAGAGTACTCCCCAAAGGCTAGAACTAGAATTAAGATGCACCCTGTACTTCTGCAGAAGACTTGGATCTACCACCTAGGACAAATCGGTAGTCCTGCCCTCCTAACTCCGAGGACTGGGGACCGGGTGAGACACCTCACTCTCACAAAAACTAAAAATGTTCCACGGAGTTTGTACCATCTACCCTCTCCAAGATAGACCATGGGTCCAGTAACATACACCATCTTTCAGGTGTACCCAAAGCCCTGGGAAATCAGTAACATATATCGTTGTTAGGTATACCCAGTATCCCAAGAAACCAGTAACATATACCATCTTTCAGGTATACCCAGAATCCCCTTCAGTATTATTTTTATGTGCATATTTTTCATTCTTGTTTTGTTTGGATCCGATAATATACACCGTCTTTCAGGTGTACCCAAAAACTTTGGGGAAAATCCAGTAACATATACCCTCTTTCAGGTATACCCAGAATCCCAAATAGAAACTGGTAACATATACCGTCTTTCAGGTATACCCAAACATCTAGAATTTTCATTTATGTCATCATGTATTCATTTAGCTTTTGTTTTGGTACTAGGCTATACATATCGTACCCCGCTGGTTACGCCGCAACATGGCATAACCCAACTTTAAAAATTCATAGGTGCTCGTACGACACTTTTAGCTTTCTACGAAGCTGTAAGATCAGTTCTAAACTTTAACCAAATCATGGCATGTCAAATGCCTTTTATTTAGCTAGCTTTTGTAAACAAGCATATACAAATTGACACTGGACATGGAAATAATCCTTTGTATGCCATTACCATAAAACCAAATCATATCATAAGTGCCCACATGACACTACAAGAGTTTTGTATGCATAGCTTCCATATTGTACCACCATGCCACTGCAGTTTTCCTTAATTAAGCAATTATAACAAACATATGCATTTACAACAGGCCACATACAAACCATTATAATAAGAATACATCATTGAAATCTCATTCATTGCCACCTTCGTAACATTCTTAAGCAGATATGCATAATAGTGACTCTCAATGTAACACACATTCCATTTGTAGAAAAAATCACAAGAAAAATTTGTATTTCGCAACTCTAGAACAAGATAAGCATTCATTTCAGAGAACCAATAGGGCAATATGCAGCTTTTGCAAAAAGGGTGGGTGTACACTATGACGGTCAAAAGCCCACCCAATTTTCATTCTTCCTTAGATCGTCAAATAAAACAAGATTATGTACACGCTTGACGTTTGCTGAATATAAGTATTTTAGCATTTATAAGATTGCACTAAGCCTTTAGTCTCACAAGTATTGTAATATATATATATATCTATTCTCTTTATACCAACATCCATGATTATAGTTTTTGTTTCAGGATATCGACCATTGAATACTTTTTATCGCTTGATAGCACATGTTTCGTGTGGCATACGCTGCCGGTTAGAGTCACGAACTCGATGGCAGTCCCATACCCATAGACGATTATAAACACCCCAAATTTTCACTCACCTCCCTAACATCTCCCTCAATCGACACATTTCAGTTCTCCGGAATCAATGAAGGGCAAAATGGTCATTTTCTGAGATTGAACCTTGCAGAAAGTCTAAAATTTCAGTCTTGAGCCTCAAAATTTCTATATTTAGGTTCAGAGACATCTTCAAACTGCAAATTTTCAAAATCTTATTCCTGACAAGAAGTTAGAATTTCCAATTCTAGATTCAGAATGACATTTTATAGAACATGTCTTTGCATAGCATTGCATGAACACTTTGCATCATTTCACTGCACAACATGTCATTTCGAGGTCCAGAAACTCTTGATTTCAAAAATTCTCAATTCAGATTCGAGTTTTAACTCTTTTCAAAATTGATTTCAAAACCGTGGGTTTTCAAAATTGCCAATCTTTCCCATTTTACCCCCAAGACTTTTTAATTACAAAAGTTTTCCTTAGGAAAATAATCTAGATATTGATTTTAAAGATTTTATCTCAAAACTTTTTGCAAAAAGATTTCAAATCTCTTTACGAAATTTTTTTACATTTACTTTATCCATATTTTTGCACTGAAAAACCAATTTTTTCCAAATTCTTGAAAACAAACAAAGTTTTATCTCGTATTATAAAAATTCCAAAAAAAAAGAAGAAGTTTATTTCTTCTGTTTTTATTTTCAAATAAATGGAGCGGTGTCCACCCGGAGATTGCACCAAATTGCAAATTCTTCTTTTTAATTTTTTAATGTTATTTATTTATTTATTTTTTTAGTTAGTGGGCCCACATACATGTGACACCCCAATTGAAAATAAAAGATTTGCCAAAACAAAATAAAACTTTATTTTCAAAAGGATTTTAAAAGTGGGTTGAGGTGGCATTTCCATAAAAGCCTCTCATTTATTTCACTATTCATTTTATTTCTTTTTATTTATTTGTTTGCATAAGATTTCTTTTTTTAAAAGGAAGCAGCCTTAAATGGCACAACCGAACTTCCCTAAAGAAAAAAAACAAATAAATTTCATTTTACCTAGAACTTAGGTAAATGAAATGAAATATTTGAAAAAAAACACAAGATACGCCCTTTTGAAAACGACAGCATTGAAGTTTCAGTTTGAAAATTTTTCAAAATATGTAACGAAACTTCATGAAAGGAGGCTGCGATTTTTTTTGAAAAAGGGGGCTCAAAATTCTTTAAAAGGGAAGGCTATTGATTCACAAAAGGGGGACAAAAAGTTGGCCGATTGAGAGGACTTTTGTTCTTATCGCAGGGGATTCACCAAGGATGAGAACCATTTTCTTACAGCCAAAGGGGGGGGGGGGGGCAATTGAATTTTCCTTCTCGATTTTGCAGGGGTCTTCCTCTCAAGCAGCTGCCGCTCATTCATCTTCAGCCAAACCACATGGGATCCAGCAGTTGCTGCCTTTTCTTCAGCCCACCAGCAGAAAACTCCATCCAGCGTTTTCAAAGGTTGCTGCCTCTTTCTTCTGCAGCCTACCAGTCGTTTGAGGCAGGAGATCCAGCCATCAACTCCTTCATATTGCCTTCAGACAGCTGTCGCTCATTCATCTTCAGCCCAGTCGCAGGGGATCCAGCAACTGCTTCCCATCCATCTTCAGCCCAGCCGCAACAGAGATCCAGCAGCTGCTTCCCTTTTCCTTCAGCCCACCAGTAGAGAACCCAGCGTTTTTCCCCATTTTATTTAGCCCAGCAGTAGAGGAAAGGCTCCCACTTGCTGCCTACAGGTCTGGTTTTGCTTTTCTTCCGATTCACCATCTGTTTCTCCTTCTTCATAATATCAATGGGTCCTGTTTTTTTTTTCTGTTGTTGATACAATTTAAAACTCCACATTGCAGCAGCTAAGTTTGCATCCAGGCACTACTTCACTAAGCCGTTTACATGAACTATTCACTTGACCTATTGGTAGTTCGATTAAATGGCTCACTCCCAATGGTTTGAACAGGCCATGAAAATATTTTGTACAAGGTGTCAACTCTTGGAAAATATTTTGCAGAACAATAACACTTGTTTGATGTTCTGTGTTTCAATGGATTCATTGCATTGTCTATCTATGGCACGTTTCCAGTTACTTCCTGTTGTACATTGTTTTTTTTATTTCGTGTTTTTAATTCAATTATCTCCTGGTTTAATGCATCGTTTGATTCTTGTTTTCTGTTCCAATGTTGTTTTCATATTATGTGTCAATTTACAAATGATATTCTGTTTTAGCTTAGATTCATAAGTTTCAAATGTTTTTGTTTTGATCATTATAACTTCCTATTAGAATTTGATTTTCTGATTATTCAACTTCTGGTTTTCTGCGATTTATAATTTCTTTTGTGTAAAATTCTGTTTCAGCATAAGTCGTTGCATTCTATTCTTTTCTTGCAAAATCTTCTTTTTCTTTGTTCTGCCATTCTATCTTGTCCTACCAGAAATTTTTTTGCTTTCTTTGTGAGGTTTTCGTGGATGTTAATCTTATTCCTTAATGTTTGATATCATTCAAACATAGAGATCTCAACCCTTAGCTGGAAATGGCTGCACCTGGGAATTGTTTAAGTTGCTGCAAACCTGTTTCAATGAGCTATGAAAAATTGTTTTTAATGAAGCATTCCTTTTTGAAGGTTAAGTCTGGCCAATATATGTATCTATGCATAGGTTGATCGGTAGAGATAATTATTCATTGATATCCACAAAAGGGGAAAATCCATTTGTTCCTTTTGGATGACTGGTAGCATACATTGAGCTGTTCATTTTCTGCTGCAGGTATCCAGTCTTGATAATTAGCCACATTCATGAACGGATATATCCATATCCATTCATGATCTCTAGACCATCTTTGGCATGCTTTGTTATTGATATATAGGTGTAAACACCCCAAAATTTTCAAATCCATTTCGGATCCCTCCTTTTTATAGATGCCAAACCCCTTTTGAATTCCTGATTCGTTCAGGAGTATATTTGAATCAATTTGTGATCTCGAGTTCATATGCTATCCGAGATCCAACTTTATTTTTTAAGTTTTGATCTAATATCTAAGATCTGGTTCCAGGTTTGATCCAATATCCCAATCTGATTTTTATTCAAAACCTCATATCTGGATCCTTTTAACAATTCAATTTTGTCCTAATTTTAAAGATTAATTCTTAAATTTGAAATTCAAGTCCATTATTTTGCAAAAATCTTTTGAAAATACCCTGGATCCAATTTATAATCCAATTCCAAAATACCAAAACGGATCTAGATCCAGTTTCAAAATCTAATTTTTATCTCCAATACAGAGACAATTCCTGAATTTCAAACCCAAGATTCAATACTTTTGCAAAATTTTTTAAAATTCAATCTGGATCCGGTTTTAACTCAATTTGGATTTAAAAAAATCAAATTGGATCTTGGATCCAATTGAAATCCGTTATTTTCAAAATCCTACTTTTTATATTTTTAAACCTATTAAAATCATAAAAGAAAAAAAATACATTTTGGAAAGTCGCTGCCTCAGCCCAAGACCTTTCAGAAAAATGGGAAGAAAAGGAGGAGGAAACAGAGGAAGAAAAACAGAAGGAAAGAAGGAGGAAAAGAAGCATAAAAGAAGGAAGAAAATGAGCAGAAAAGCTGCAGAAAAAGAAGGAAAAAGAAGAATAAGAAGAGAAAGGAAGGAAGAAGGAGGGGGCAAGGATTCAGCAATTTCAGACATTGAGCAATTGGTGGTCAGCTCTCTCTCTCTCATCTCCCCTCTTCACTTTGAGTTTACGAAGTTTGGAGAAGTTTTTCAACCCTTTCTTTCAGACCCCTTCAGCCAAGGTGAGTATTTCTCTTCTATCTCCATTAAATTTCTTGTCATAGCATGATTAATGGATTAGAATCTGAGTTTTCATCTTCCTATTTGTTGCATTTTAATCTCTGTTTAACATATTTTGATTGAGCCAAAAGAATTGAAGTGATTTGATCTTTTTAGATCAAATCCTTCTTTCAAATGGGCTAATTTTGGTGCATTTTATATCTATCGATTTGTATATAACCAGAGCTCATTTCAATCTGAATTTTTTACTGCAACTTTATGCATATGTCTTCATACTCTCCACCAAAAATCAGATCATTCTGAGTTTGTTGGACCCACTTTAAAAATCGATTTTGGTTGACAACATTCTTCAGCAAATCGTGGTTACAATTTTTGGGGTCTCCAATGATGTCTCTACTACGATTTGTAGTGTTTTCAGGTCTCCAATGACCCCTGCAGCGATTTATAGTGTTGTCCAGTTTTTCTACTACGATTTATAGCGTTTTTGGGTCTCTAACGAGACCCACAACGATTTGTAGCATTGCTGAACATCACTATAGTGATTTGTAGTGTTTCTCGCTAGACACTACAACGATTTGTGATACAAATCGCTGTGAATCGCTATTCGAATCAGGACTAACTTGTCAGGGCCATATCTCTCTAACCAAAGATCGGATTTCAAATCCGTAAAAAATGGTGTCTTTGTTATAAAGTCTAGTTTATTCCTGTAAATTTTAAGAGATTTATATGGTCATTGGATACCCCATTTGGATAAAAAACCAGACCCCTATCAGTCTGCCTTATTTGAGTGATATAGTTTTTAGTTCATTTTGTAAGAGTCATATCTCCCCAACGGAAGATCATTTTCCAAATCCGTAAAAAGGGTTTCCTTCCTCTTTGTGTCTAGTTTATATCTAGAAAGTTTTATAACTTTATATGATCATTTTATATTTCAAACCTATTGAAAACTGAGACTGATTACAGAATATCAAATTCTGTAACAGGTTCATTTCCTGTTTGGAAACAGTGACTTCCTGAAGTCGCCATTTTCTAACCAAAATTGATTTTTCAATTCTGTAAATTGGGTTGGTTTCTTGATTGAATTGAGCAACTTCTCCCCCAAATTTGGTAGAAATCGGGTCTGTTTAGCATGCGTAACACCCAGTTTACTGAAATCTGTCTGTTAAAATCCAATTTTCTGCTCCTGAAATTAATGCTCTGATGTTTTGATTATAACTCTAGTTTTAGGAATGATTTTAATATTCTGTAAAAAGGGAGTGCTTCCTTGCTGAGCTGTGAGTCCACGAATCCATTTTAAGCTAAACTTCAGTTATTTAAGACTCCCATCTATCCAAAATGCCTTTTCAAATACTTTCACAAAATCATGCATCATATGTGTTTATTTTGTTTATTTTTTTTCTTTATCTCTGAGGCATAAAAGGCTAATTTTGGATATATTCTTCAATTTTTCAATAATTGAGGGAAAATCCATAAAAGCCTACACTTATTTCTAACAAGTTTGCTCATTTTCGGGATTTTCTGTTTTGTTATTTCTTTTTCAATCGTTGTATTAAATCAAAAGTTGTAATAAATTAATTAATGAGAAGTTTACTTTATGCTTAGTTTAAAATGAATGAGAATGTAGTTCAACTTTTCATTTTTCATAATCAATGTGTTGCATTTTTATTTTCATTTTCAATAACACTATGGTGAAACACGAATGACACAAGCACCATTCTAATAAGAGGTGATTAAATTATAAGTCGATGATTTGCATTTATGGCCATAGTCAAAATGTGAACAAAACTTAGGGTTTTCATCTTTTATGGAATAACATTGGGTCCACACTGGATCTCTTTCCAAAAATCATCATGTTTTTCTAAATATTTTCCTCCTTTATCAGTGTTTAATTTAAAATTAACTCAAAACATATATCAATGGCCATAGTCAGGATATATTGAGAGTTAATTTTATTTTAAACTCTATAAAGGCACCAAAAATGTATCTTATTCTTCAAATGAATTTAAATACGATTATTATATAATACATTTTATGACCATAGTCAGAAATGTATTATATCTTCAATCTTATTTCAATTCACTTAAAGAATGAAATATGCTCTTCAAAGCCTAATTTCAAATTTCTTTTAATGCATTCATCATTTAAGATAGAATTGCATCAGCATTTTCCACCTCTTTGAAACCATTTTTCAAATTTCCAAGTGAATTTTAAAATGATTTTTCAAAATTAGTTTTCATTCCAAAGTTATCCTTTTCTAATTTCATTCCCAATTTCATACAATTTCTTATTTTCAAATTAATGCTCTCTATTCAATTACATTTTTAATTTCAAACTTCACTTCTTCAAATCTTCAATTTTAAGTCTAAAGTTCAATCTTTTGACTTCTAAATTCAATTCTAACTTCTGCTTTTTAAATTCAACTTTAAATTTTGAATTCAATTTCAGAATTCGACTTCCAGATCTTCGATTTTAATGCTCTTAAATTCATTTCAAATTCTTGAACTTCAAAATCGTCGCCTGATTTGCGACATCCTTCGGTAAATCGCTATTGCGATTTACCGTCTTTTTATAAACCATTGTGCGATTTACAAAGATTTTTAGCAAATCATTCTGCGATTTACGGACTGTGATTTATCGCTTCTTTCAGAAAATCACTGTTGCGATTTATAATATTCTTCAATAAATTTTAAACCAATTTCTGAACTTTCGGGTCATTTCTTAAAGGATTCTTTTTTTTTCAAAAATTCATTCCCAAAATCACTTGGAAAATCTCAATTTTTCTGAAGCATTTCTAAAAGTATACATGTTTTCAAGTTCAAAATCATAGCACAAGCATGATTCTTCATGCATTTAGGACTTAGAATAAATACTTAGATAATATTTTAGCAAAGCAAAAAGGCATGAATTCGATCCTTGGTTCGATTACCCCTGGTAAAGGCGCCAGGAACGGTTGAACCTCGTACCGACGAGCGAATCCCGTCTCTCCATTTTCCCGCAAATTTTTTTCAAAACGGAGGCGAGTGATTTTTTTAAAATATTTCTTTGGTCAAATGAGACCTTGCAAAAGGGTTCCTCTCTCTTCTTCCTTTTCTTTTCTCTCTTCTTTTCTGTCTTTTATTTTCCCCTTAAAAAGAGAAATAGAGGCTAGAAAGGCAAAGAGAAGGAAAAGAGGAACAAGAGGAAAATTTTTGCATGATCACAATAGGAAAGCTCCATACCCAATTTTACTGAGAAATATGTTATAATTTGGGAATTACGGCTTTGTGAAATCACCTACAGAAACTATATATATCCTGTATTTTCTGATTTTACCCATTATATATGGAATTTCAATTACTATGTGTATTTTCTTCTTATATATATATATATATATATATATATATATATATATATATATATATATATATATATATATACATACATATGGATCCTTTCATGTGCACTTGTTTCCATATATGAGCATTCATGTAGCTATTTTCTCATATAAATACACTTTCATTGTTACATGTCATTTAGCACAAAGTTTTGCAATTTTGATATATATATATATATATATATCTTCGTTGTACAGGTTCTATATATGCCCATTTCCTTGGGTATCTTGTATATCCATTCCTTGTACTAATGCTTATTTTACAGGAAAATCTGGAGGATGATGATTCTTTTACACTATGTACTTTTATTTATTTATTTTGATTTATGTCAGAGATATAATAATCAAACTTGAAATAATATTTATTTTTATTGCTTAGATTAGGATGCATCTCATGTAGTTTGATTCCTGCAATATACTGATTCTATGATTCATATATCTCAATTTTCAAAATTCACCATGGATGAACACGAATGCACGTGCACCAACTCTTAGAGAGTTGATGAACTCGGTGGAGTCCATATTTACGGCCCTAGTCGGAATATGGACGAGACCCAGATCCATCATCTTTCTACTAGTCACACTGAGCCTACACTCTTAGGCTATCTTAAAAATGCACATTATGTTTCCAATTTTTCAAAATATTGTGAATTAACTCAAATAAACCCTGAACATATTCATGGCCACAGTCAGAATATGGGAAGGATTTACTTTGGCTTAATACACATTTTTCCAACAAATTTCCAAAAAAAAAAAATTCTTCTCAAAGTGCATTCATTCATTCAAATCATCTGCATCATGGCATCATCTGCTTTTCTCATGATTTTCTCAAGAAAATTTCATTCTTTGAAAAAAATCGATTCCTCAAGAAACTATGAAGAGTCTCGAAGATTGGATTTCCCAAGTCAAAGTTTTCCCGTGATTTTCCTTGAAAATGTTATTTTCTTAAGATTCAGTTTCAAAAGGAATTTCTCATCTTTCTCAAGAATCAAAGTGGATTTCCAGATATTTCAAATACAAGATTCTCAAGATTTCAATTTCCTAAGTTTTGACTTTCCATCTCCAAAGAGCTTTCCTATAAAATTTCCATCATTTTCCTAAGAAAATTCTCAAAATCAGAGTTTTCCTGAAAAATATTTTATTTTTCAAATACTCATCTTTTCTCAAGAACCTTCTCCATTTTTCCCAGGACTTTCATCCATTCACGATTTTCTCACATCTTCATAAACTTTCTGGTGATTTTCAAATACTTTCATCTGAGTTCCCTGAGAGGTTGATTTCCATCTTTTTCCTGAGAAACGCTTTTCAACTCTGTTATCATCGCAAAATTTTTGCTTTTTGCGATTCAAACTGACCTTTGAAAAAGATTTTGACAATAACTCGCCTCCGTTTTTAAAATGCGGGATTATTCCGAAGAATGGGACTCGCCTGTCGGTACGAGGTTCAACCGTTCCTGGCGCCTTTACCAGGGGTAATTGAACCAAGGATCAATCAAATGCTTTGCTTTGTTCAACTTGTCTAAACCATATTCTAATTCCTAAATGCACAAAGAATCAGGCATGTGTTATGAATTTCTGAAAATGCATATTTAAAAACATGATGTTTGCTTCAAAGATTGGAAAATATTTGGAAAATTTTGGAAAAGATAACACTTGGAAAATCATGAATCATGGTTGAGATATTGTATTTGAGAAAGTGAAAATCGATTTCTGAAGAAATATAAGGATTTTGTGAAAATCGATTATGAGAAATGTGAAATAACTTTGGAGAACTTGATTTCTTTGAATTCAAACTTTGAGATTGAAAATCTAACTTAGAAAATCGAATTTGGAACTTGGGAAATACTTGAAATATCATTGGCAAATCAATATTTTGAGAAAATCGATTTTGAATAAGACTTAGGAAATTTTGAAGGATTTGATTCCTTTGACTTGGAATTTGAATTGGAATTGGCAAATGCATGAAATGAATGAATATGGATTTGAGGAATTGAAAAATACTTTTTGTATTTTTGAGAAATGCAGTGCATTTTTGAAGTTAGCCTAAGAGTGTAGGCTGAATGTGGCTAATGTGAAGATTATAAATCTGAGTATCATTCGTATTCTGACTATGGCCATAAATACAAATTCCACCAAGTTTATAAACTTCATAGAAGCTAGTGTATGTGCCATTCATGTAGACCATGGTGAATTTGTAAAAATATGCATGAATAATCATCCATCACACATTAAAATTATAAAAATAAACTATATGCAATGCAACCTAAGCTAAGCTGAAATTTAAATTCTTATTCCAAAGTTTAATTACAAATTACATCACTATTGAAATTTAAATACATAAAAAATAAAGTCTTCAATGTACCTGCAAAACTAGAAAACTTGGTTAATGAAAATATGTTGGCTTTTCTAGATTTATCCAGTAATATATAGAAATTACTGGATTTTGCTAGATATAAGCCTTTTCCTTGATTCCCTTAAATAAAAATGATAAAGTATGAAATAAAATGGAATAAATAAGGAAGATAAGATATGAAATTTCGAAATTGGGGTCCAAATGACCAAAATACCCCTAATAACAAGACTATGGCCTTGAAATTAGGGTTTTTAGAAAGATATTTGGTAAAATGCAAGTTTTGAAATTCAAATGAAGATAAATCAAACTAAATATGATATGACATGGTTAAAAATATGAAAATTAGGGTTAGGGATTTCGAAATTGAGGTCAAATGACCAAATTACCCCTGATAGCAAGACTATGGCCTTGAAACCAGGGTTTTTAGAAAATATTTTGGTAAAACTTAGGTTTTATGCACTAAATGAAATCAAATGAACATCAAATTTAACCTAAAGCATCCTAATATGATTATGAACATGATAAAACCCTAAAAATATATGCTTATGCACGAAAATCCAAGAATATCACAAATTTTGTGATTTTTGCAGTGTTTTTGGATCTTTCAAGAACCCTGTTTTGCAATTTGCTTAATTCAGCCATCAATCAGATTCCAAAATTTATAAAATTTGGTACCTACACTTTTTATAACCCTAATTTTGAATTAGAATTATAAAAATAATTTTTTGACATTAAATTAATCCGAAAATTGTATTAAACCCTAAAAATATGCTATTTTTGACCTAATTCACCAACCAGTTTCAATCCAAGACCTAAACCAGGGGTCAAATCTCCATGGAAATATTTGAAATTTTACAGAGACTAACTAAGAAGAAAAATAGAGATTTTTCAATTTACAGATCGGAAAAAGCATCTCCGGTTAGGGAGAAACCCTTCCGGCAATCTGAGCTAAAATATATCACTTTTAACAGGGATTAAAACGGCTACTTCAGATTAAAAATACAGACATAAATAGAAATCCTAAACAAAAATCTCTGAAATTTTAGTGGTGAACAGTAGACAGAAAAATAACAATACTCACTTTTTACAGATCATGAATCGGATCTGTGGTTTGAGATTTATGACTAACACAAGTCTGATTAGGGTTTTGGTAAACCCTAACGAGTTTTAAATTTAAAAACAGATTCTCTGAAAGGGGAAAAATACTAAACAACAATAAAAAATTCCAAAAATTTCACAGTATATAGATCAAATCAATATGAATCCATGGCATTTTACATATCTAAAATCGGATATAAGATGAGAAAAATATCATCATATCAAGTCACCCTCCTGATTTTAACACCGATTTTAAAGTTTTAAAAACCCGACCTGATATCTGATTTTTTTGATAGAGTTCCCGAAGTCCAAAATCTCTGATGTTTTTACAGTAGTTCAACCACATATGCATGCATCACATATAAAAAAATCAGAAATAAACAACAAGAATTTAAATCCGAAACAGCATGCTCTTTTCTGTTCTAAACTAAAAAACACACAGAAATCTAAGAAACTTGAGAAAATATGCATTAACTAATGAAAACAATAAAATAAACCATAAAACAGTAAATAAAAATTATTTCTATGCTATAGAACGTAAAATAAACATGAATAAATAAATAAATAAATCAAATACAGGGAATCCATGGCTGAAATTTGCTTTAACCTTTGAAATCATGGATTTAACCCATTTAACGGGTAAATCTCACGTTTCGTTGGTTAAGAACATGAAAAACGTACCTCTCATCAATTCTAATGGATTAGAATCCTTGAAATCACCCTCAAACTGAGTTAGATTATCTTCTTGGGTCGATTTTTGGGTTCTTGGATGAAATCCATGGTTAAATCCATGAACACAAGAGTTTCCATGGTGAAATCTATTGAAAAATCATAAAAACTAATAAAAAAAATAATAAAATATTAAATAAACTCACCTTGGGGCTGCAGCTGCAATGGAGGAAGGTGGAGGTGCTGGAGAGGAGAGATAGGCCACGAAAATTTGAGAGAAAAAGAGCCCTCTTTTTGGCCTCTTGAAGTCCCCTATTTATAGTTTTTCAAAACTTCCTTAATTAGGGTTAATTAAGGAGTTTTATTTTTTTAGAACTCCTTCTAATAAATCCAATAAAGGGGGCAATGATTTTTTTAGAGAATTCTAACCTAAATGGACTCTAATTAACTCCTAATTAACACCTAATTAAACCCTAGAAAGTCCAAATATGGCACCACCTAGTATGGACCCACATTTGGTTTTTAAAACCTGAATTTAAAACCTTTAAAAACCAATGGTTTAAAAGTTAAATAAAATTGATTTTTAAAATTGCTTTTAACTCCTCTAAACCCCTAACATAACTAGGACAGTGACTAACCCTAGTCTAACCTTGACTTCTTCAAATGTGGCGCCACCCCGAGTGGGCCCTACTTGAGTTTTTCAAAAAGCGATTTTAAAACTTGAAATTGAGAAAGTTTTCAAAAGATTTTCAAAAGTAAACTTTGAAATTAAAATTTTTGAAATGGCATAGGGTCCTAACTGGGTCAGAACTTTTCTGGATATGGTTCCAACTGAGTAGACCCCACATCAGAGTTTTGAAAATTTGAAATAAATACTGAAAATGGCTTTGAAAAGGGGTTAAAATCAATAGTTGAAATTCAAAGATTTTTGAAAATAGAGTCTCAAGCGAACTGGACTCTGGGCTAGAGTCCTGGATTTTTAGGACTCTGTGATTTTGGTTTTTAAAAGCCAAATAAAGAAATTTTTGAAAAGATTTCATCTAAAATGGTGAAACAAGTCAGAAAATACTATCAGGGTTAGACTCCTAACTCAATGAGGACTCTGAAATAGAGTCCTGGATTAACTGGACTCTACAAAATGACCTAATTTTTGAAAACAAATGGAAATAAATAAAAAAAAACAGAGTAAAAACAAACTTCAAAACAAACTCCTGGCTGGATTAGGACTCTGGGACAGAGTCCTGATCGGACTGAAACTCTAGATTTTTTTGGTATTTTCTGAAAAACAAATGAAAGAACTTGTCAAAACAGTGAAAACAATAACGAATATTGAAATAAAACAGAGTTCTGATTCAACTGAGACTCTGAGGACAGAGTCTTGATTGAACTAGGACTTTCAGATTTTTGGATTTTCTGAGAAAACAAATGAGAGAATTTTGAAAAACAGTTAAAAATAGGATGAAATTAAAGTTTCGGTTCAGAGTCCTGATCTGATTAGGACTCTGAGAAAGAGTCCTGATTTTGATCAGAACTCTAAGAATTTTGGTTTTTCTGGTAGGCAAATGATGAATTTTAAGCAAAGATTTTGAAAACCAGTGAAAATGAAGTGAGAAAATCAATTTTGGATAGAGTCCTACTTCGATCAGGACTCTGGGGTAGAGTCCTGATTTGATCAGGACTCTGAGATAAAATCTCAGAATTTTGAAATTCTTTGATAAAAGTGTAATAGTTTTGGTAGATTGAAAGATTTATGAAAGATTCTCTCAAAATTGAAACCAGGATCAGAGTCCTGATCCAACTAGGACTCTCTG
This sequence comes from Nuphar pumila, assembly GCF_984573655.1. Classification (NCBI taxonomy): domain Eukaryota; kingdom Viridiplantae; phylum Streptophyta; class Magnoliopsida; order Nymphaeales; family Nymphaeaceae; genus Nuphar; species Nuphar pumila. The sequence goes on from NC_143249.1 coordinate 69,442,073, forward strand.
AACAGAGTCTTGTTTTGACTAAAACTCTAAGTTTCTGACTCATTTTGAAAGATTTGATTGAAAATGGATAAAAATAGTTGTAAAATATTAGAGTCCCAATCCAATTGAAACTCTGAAGAAGAGTCCTGATCCGACTGGACTCTTAAAGAAGAGTCCTGATTCAACTAGGACTCTGAAATTTTGGCCAAAACAGAAGATTTTGAAAGGTTCTCTTCAAAAACAGGTAAAAAGGTAGTGAAAATTAGAGTTTTGATCCGACTAGGATTCTGGAAAAAGAGTCCTGATCCAACTAGGACTCTAAATTTTTGGAGATTTTTGACAAGTAAAGGAATCCAAAAGCGACACCACCTAAATGGGTCTCATCTGAGAATTGAAATCAATTAAAATTGAGTTTGAAATGAATCCAGATTGTTTTCTGAGAAAATATTTTAAAATATGAGGTCCTGGGGTTGGAAAATGATAGAATGTTGAATAAAAACCCAGGTTTTGAAATTGATTTTGAAAGAAAGCTTTAAAACTCAAATCTGGATTGAATGTTTTGAAAACAAGAGTGTTGGATCTCGAAGATGAGATGTAATGACATGCAATGCTATGCTGTGCAATGAAATGGTATGCCGAATGCATGCAATGATATGCAATGACACATGAAATGTACAAACACTGGATGAGGGTGAAAATTTGGGGTGTTTACAGATGCCCCTCTTTGCTGCTAAGCCGGTTGAAAGCCGAGCTTAGTGGCAAAGAAAACATACCAAATTTGAACCATAAAAATGCCCCAGTTAGATAAATCTGACTGAGTATGAAAGAATTAATCCAAGTGATGATGGTAGATATGAAATGAAGAATAAGGATAAAATTTTATTTCAAAAGAAAGTAAGATTCAGGTTTTGCCCTTAACCTGGATGGGACGGGAAATACCTCGTGTGGAACGAATCTCAGGCTTAACCCTTAACTTGACCGGGTTGAAAATGGAATACCTCATCAAAGGAGGCCCAGGTTTATACCCTTAACCTGATTGGGCAAAAAATGGAATACCTCATCAAAGGAGGCTCAGGTTTATACCCTTAACCTGATTGGGTGGAAAATGGAATACCTCATCAAAGGAGGCCCAGGTTTATACCCTTAACCTGATTGGGCAGAAAATGGAATACCTCATCAAAGGAGGCCCAGGTTTATACCCTTAACCTGATTGGGCAGAAAATGGAATACCTCATCAAAGGAGGCCCAGGTTTATACCCTTAACCTGATTGGGCAGAAAATGGACGAAATCCTCGAAAGAAGAGACCGTGATGAAACCTCCGGATTTCTGCACAATGAATCCAATAGGGATTTTGCAAAAGGAAGGAAATTGGGGTCCCTAAAGTTTGAAAAGGGATTGATTTTGGGCGCCTCATTGCTGAGACTAATTAACTTTTGAAATTGCCTTTTGCTGAAATTGGTGTCTTAACCTCAAGCCGAAATTGGACTGTCTATGGTAGGACAGTGGGGACACAGGGAAGTGTGTGAATCTGAGAGCCCGTGCGCTCAGATTATACCAAAGAAAGGAAGGAATCTTGAAAACTCCCGTAATCAAGTCCTAAAAGGGATAACAACTGATGTCAGGATGCACCAAAGATGAACCTCAAGCTCTCGTTTCATGCCAGGATAGCTAGAAAATATTGTCAAAATGTTGAAAATTATTGTTGATTCAAAATAATTGAAAATGATGCACATTGTTTTGAAAGTATTCCCTCTTTTTTACCTGAAGTATTACCTCTGACTGAGCTTAACTCTGTAGAATCAAGATTTGAATTCAAATTGCTTGCGATTGACTTTCTTTCAAGGAAGCTATCAATTTCCTTGATATGGACGGGAAAGAAAATATTCTTGATATTGCGAGAGCTATTGGTGAAAGAATATTGATAAAAGAATTTCACAAAATTAAAGAAGATTCTTGATAGATTTGGAAGTCTGATATCCTGGGATTCTTTTCTCATGATGATCTTTTTGCACTCTCTTTTTAGCAAATTGGAGCTCTCTTGGATTTTTCGGGAATTACATCATCCTTCATTTTGGAGATGTCCTGACTTGTCTCTCTCTTTGTTTTTTGGAAGGGTACGTCACAAACTCCTTCATTTCAGAGATGTTCCGATCCTTCTTTTCTCTCAGGGATTATCTTGATAGTTATTGGCTCTTTGGTAGGAAATCTCTTGATGATAGCTGGAATTAAAATATCTTTTAGGGTTTGTCGGTAGGCTCATCACACTCGCCTTCATCTCGACGGTGATCTGAACTTTCCCTGGAAGGATCCGTCATCTTGGAGATGATCCAAATCTTCTTTGGCCTCGGGGGTCGACTCGCTTAATTCGCCTTCATCTTGACGACAATTGAGAGATCCCTTTTGCAGATATTTAATTGCAGCTTAGGTGATTGAGGAGCTATGGAGATTGAATGGATTTTTCTGTATCACCCAGGATATTTCGACTGCTTTATTTTTCAAGAAAGGTCTTTAAAAATGTGTCATTGACTGCGATCAATATCAATCACTTATGACTTTGCAACAACATTGAGTTTTCTTTACTGGCCATATCGCGGATTTATTCTTCATCCTTTTGGTTGGACAATAGAAAGATTTTGAACTTTGAATCCTTTTTCGCGAAAGCTTTGTCCTTTCGGAAGTTATACTAAGGGTATTCTGAGGTAATAATTTTGTGCAATAAAGATTTTTGAAATCAACAAATATTTAATGACAAATTGACAAAATTTTCTTGAAATCCTTTTATGAAAGCGAGCATTTGAAGCACAACGCAACACATCCATGACAAAAATTCTCTTCTCCTTTCCCCAAAGGAGAAGATTCAGAAATTAGAATTGGGAATTACTCCTCTGTTCCCTGAAGAGGAGGTGTTTGCAAAACGAACTTTCGAAGAGAAATTAAGCTTTCGTCAAAACTTCCTAACATTAGGCTTCTCTTATGGAAAGGGGGCCGGAATTAGTGAGGTTGGTAAATTGGTCATAAAGGAACGAGTTCATCACACTCTCCCTGAAAAGAGGGTCTTTCATGATGAAATGGCCTAGTCTGAAATTATGGGGCCACAAGGAAAGCAAGTCTCCGTCGAGTCTCTCCCTATAAAAAGGGTTCCTTGTGTGAAATTTGGAATTTTGTTTTGCAAACGGTTCACAAAGACACGAGTCCCTTCAAACTCTCCCTGAAAAGGGGCTAAGTGAACGAATTGGATAGCATGCAAAAAGAGTGAGCTCCCTCGAACTCTCCCTATAAAAAGGGTCTCTCGCAAGAGAAATTTTTTGGAATTGGGTATTGGGTGACCAAAAGGTCGAAATTTGGAATTTTGAATTTTAAATTTTTGAAATTGGAATTTTGCTATTTGAAATTGGAAATTGAAAGTTTGGAATTTGATATTCGGAAGTTGGAAACTAGAAATTGTGAATTTTGGAATTTGGAAATTGATATTTGGAAATTGGAAATTTGGGAATTGATTGGCTAAAAAAGCCGAAATTGTGAATTGGTTTACTGAGAATGACATGGGTTCTGTAGGGATTCGACCTACGAACTATCTATTCCATAGGAATTTAACCTAAGGATCATAGTTTAAGAAGGAATGATTCCAACTTGTGAGCTTTGATAGGACCAGGTGCTAAACTGGGTTTTTGAGGGAAGATTCGAATCAGAATTCAACTCTTCAAGGAAAACTAGATGAATTGGATTTTGAAAGAGAATTCGAGTCGGAACTCGAATCTTCTAGACCAGTTCTGAATTGGTTTTAGAAGAAGATTCAAGTCGGGACTCGGATCTTCTAGACCAACTCTGAAGGAAAGGAAAACTCGGATCGGAACTCGAATCTTTGAAGGAAAACTAGATCCATCGTGGAAGGAGAAGAAATTCGAGTCAGAACTCGAATTCTGAAGGAAAGGTAGATCAATTTGGAAGGAGAAGAAATTCGACTCGGAACCCGAATCCCAAAGGAAAACTGGATCAACTAGGAGGAAAGAAGATTCGAGTCGGAACTCGAATCTCGAAGGAAAACTAAACCGGTTAGAAGGAAAGGAAATTCGAGTTGGAACTCGAATTCCGGAGGAAAACTAGATTAACTAGAAGGAAAGAAGATTCGAGTCGGAACTCGAATCCCGAAGGAAAACTAGATCGGTTGGAAGGAAAGGAAATTCGAGTCGGAACTCGAATTCCGGAGGAAAACTAGGTTAACCAAAAGGAAAGAGGATTCGAGTCGGAACTCGAATCCCGCAGAAAACTTAAACCGGTGTGGAAGGAAAGGAAATTCGAGTCGGAACTCGAATCTCAAAGGAAAACTAGGTTAACCAGAAGGAAAGAAGATTCGAGTCGGAACTCGAATCCCAAAGGCAAACTTAAACCGGTGTGGAAGGAAAGGAAATTCGAGTCGGAACTCGAATCTCAAAGGAAAACTAGGTTAACCAGAAGGAAAGAAGATTCGAGTCGGAACTCGAATCCCAAAGGCAAACTTAAACCGGTGTGGAAGGAAAGGAAATTCGAGTCGGAACTCGAATCTCAAAGGAAAACTAAACCGGTTAGAATGGAAAAGAAATTCGAGTCGGAACTCAAATTCCTGACGGAAAACTAGAAAATTCGAGTTGGAACTCGAATCCCAAAGGAAAACTAAATTAGTGGACACTGAATTTTAAAGTGTACCAGTGCAAACACCGGATTTTGAAAATGTGTCAATACAAGCATTATGTTTTGAAAAATTACCAGTACGAATACCGGGTTTTGGAAGATTACCATTACGAGCGCTGGATTTTGGGAGGTTACCAGTACGAGCGCTGGATTTTAAATGGTTACCAGTACGAGCACTGGGTTTTGGAAATTTACCAGCACGAACACTGGATTTTTAAAAAATTACCAGCACAACACTGGATTCTGAAGAATTACTAATTGATTTTGATGGAAAATTTTCAGTCTCACCCTCACGATGACTTGGACAACTGTCGGGGTCTCAGGATTTATCCCTTATCCTGAATGGGTAATTCGATGCAAATGCAAATCGATGCAGATGAATGCAAATGAATGCATGCAAATGCAAATGAAGGTAAATGGGTGCACATGCGTGCAAAATGAGAGATTTGTTTGATCCTGCCTGCATACAAAAAGTTTTGAAGATAAAATGAAAATTTAAAAATGCCCCAGTGTAACTGGGAAAGAAGAATTTGAATAAAAGGATAAATGATTGATGTTCGAAGAGCGCTCTTCGAAGGTGACACGACAACTGGCTTTTGATTGATTCAGAAGAGACTCGGAAGAGGTTATTTCTCATAATGGCACCGAGCTTGCGAGAAAAATTGACAACTTTATTGATGTATTAAAGGAAAGGTAACAAATAAGGGAAAGACATACGGGATTACATTATCCCTTTGAAATAATAAAAGCAAGATGAGAAATTGGGAAAGCACTAGTGTTATCCACTTTTGAATGATTGGGGAGAAACATGATCAAGATGAATGGTCCTCCTTTTCATCTCCAACGAGGAGATTCTTGTCAATGCCGTCTTGAACAATATTTTTAAGGACAAAACAATGCTCGGTATCGTGACCCACTGCCCGATGAAATTCGCAGAACTGATCTTTAAACCTTCCCATGGCTGTTGCGGGATCAACTACTTTAGTTAAACGGATCATATCTTTTGCGAGCATGTATTTCAGAACATTCTCTAGTGTCTGATCTAGAGGGGTGAACTTTCGATCCGTATTCCAATCCTTGTGCTTTGGCTTTTCTTGATCTTTCCTTTTATGCTGAGGACTAGATTGGAGAGGCTTATCATTGTTGGAGAACTTTCCTTTTTGGCCCTTGGATCCCTCTGAATAGTGATCATGATTCTTCTTATTGCTTTTGCTATCATTGGCAGAAAGAGTGAAATGAGCCTTCAGAGATCTTACTGTATCTTTTGCGAGCATGTATTCCAAAAAGCTTTCAAATATTTGATCCAAAGGGGCCATCTTGCGATCATGATTTTGATCATCATGTTGTACCTCTTGCCGAGTGCTTGATTTCTGCTGAGACTTAGCAAAGACAGTCGACTGGTATTCTTTCTCACCCTTAACAAAGAAATTCTTGTCGATATAATCTTGGACGATATTCTTAAAGACGAAACAATGTTCAGTATTGTGCCCCGTTGTTTGGTGGAATTTGCAGAAGCGGTCTTTTCATTTCCCTAAGGCGACCAGAGGATTAGCAATTCTTGGAAGCTTAACCATTCCTTTGCTCAGCATGTATTCAAGGACCTCTTCGAGGGGCTGATCTAGAGGAGTGAATTCGCGATCGTAACCCCAACCGTCATGCTTTTTCTTCTCTTTCTGTTGACTCAATTTTTCACTCTACTTTAAAGATTTCTCTTTCTGACTTGTATGATTGCCTTTGTTATTTTTGCAATCACTGCGATTGGCATCAACGAAGAAGGTGAGTTTTGTCTTCTTTTCTGAATCTTGATTATTCCTGACGGAGGTGATGCCATCATGGAAATCTTTGTTCCTGAAGACCTTCTTTCCCTTGTCATGAGCTTGCAAATCTTTAATCATCTTGGCCATTTCCTTCAGCTGTATTTGAACTGGATCATCCATTGCTTGATCTTTCAATTTATAGGTTGTCCCTTGTCTATGAGAGGATCTTTGAAGTGCTTGCCAGACTTCATACTCTTCATCAGTGCCAACTACTGATTCTGATTCATCAGATGTATCCTCGTGTTGGATATGTTTCTTGGATAGTTTTAAAACTTTCTTGGCTAACCGGCCTTTTGCCCTCTGCTTGACCTGGATCTTTTCTGTACTAGCTTCAGCTTGTTCTGTCAACATTTTGGTCATCATCTCTTTGAACATAGCATATATCTGAGGGTCAACATCATCCTGTGCTTGCTGACCCTGGCTTCTGACTGATCGGGGTGAGTCCATTTCCTCTTCTGAAGTGACTGAGTATGCAACGCCTTCAACTGATGAGGTTTTCTTTTCGGACCTTGTATGAACCATCGAGTATCACGAGTATTCTTTTAGATGTTGTTGATGCTCTCTGCACGGTAGAACTGATGGTTAGGCTTTTGAAGGAAATTTGGTTGGAGAAGAATATTTGTTGAGAATTTTGGTAGACAATTGAAATAATATCCCATTACTAGGGATTGAGTCGTCGCTGGAGTTTATGAAAATTGCGCTGCTATTCTTTACAAAATAAACAACTGAGAATATGCCTTGTTACCTAGGCGAGGTCGTCAAACCAAAGTGAAATGAAGATTAAAGGAACTTTATCGAAAATATGATTTTAATAATACACTTGACAGAGGGGAGGGGGACGACAATTTTCCACCACTCCGGATAATCAGAAGACACACGAGGACCAGGAAAACTAGTAAGATTGACAAAGGAATCCCAGCCATGTCTGGCAGAATGGTATGCTCCGGACCATTGATCTGATGCGAGGTCGAATTCTGGCAGGACCCCCGATAGTGGACGAATCTCTACACGTTTTTGTCTCTGAGAGAACTGCCTGACACACCGCTCTGGATAGTAGTATGCGCAGAAGAATGGACCAAGTAGCCTGGACCGCTTGCCGTATGCATAAGTGTATCTAGGAGGTGATTCCTGACGATCAAAGTAGTCCCATACGACTTCTTCCTCCTGAAGGCTGTCGATCAAGAATCGGTATCGCGCAACTGGCAAAAGCTTTTTTCTATTGTATCTGAATGAACTGGCTCGGACTGGCACATGCCGGAGGAACCAAGACTGCAAGGCATAGGTGCATCCTTCGACTAGGATCGACTCTCCGAGTGTGAAACGGGTCAACCCTCGGTATAGAAAGGCGAGTGCGGCCATGGCTATTGAGAGGCGGCTGGTCTGTCCACTTCCCCACCTCCTTAAAAGCTGAACTATTCTGATATCCATATAATTCCGTCCATCGGGAAAGAAAGTCAATCCTACCGTGCACAGAACCATCATATGCTGAATTCTTTCTCAAGTTGTTCGAGATAAGGAACTAACTTCCACAAATGTCCCATACTGTTTATAGATTTCGAGCAGACTCACATATTCATTTCCATCTTCTTCGATCAAAGACCAACACTTACGTCCTGTCATGTGGGCTAAAGCATCCTTAGGGTCCAGACCCTTGACATTAATCAGAAATTGTTTCTCCAACGGATCTTCAGGCTGACCTGCTGGCTCGGGTAATCCCATAATCTCTGAAAATTCATCTATCAGTATTGTCATCTCGCCCCACGGGAACCAGAAGTGCTCGGATTCCACCGCTCTGCTAGTGCATGGATCAAGTTGCCGTTGACTGTCTGCTTTCCCACTGCGGACGCCAGTTCCAATCCACACTCGTCCAGATGGTCCGGAAACATACGAGAGAAGTTCCTGAACCATGAATAGTACCACCGGGGAAAGAACGATCCGGTGTTGAGGACTCAATGTTCGGGAAGACTTTGTCGCACCTCGTAGGAGATGTGACCCTTAGGGAAGACTGAATCAAGCTGACTGGATGCCATCGGACTGGAAGACATGGAAATTGGAATAAGACTTGGGAAAATACAGGAATTTTGAAAGAGAATTGCAGGCAGGATAAAATGAAGCAGAAATTCGAGATCCAGAAGAAAGTGAGGATGGAAAATCACCTGGAGTTTTGAAGGAAATTAAGGGAAATTTGGAAAATCGTCCAGGGTTTGATGAAAAATGGAAACTGAAGTATTTGAAAAATCGTCCAAGGTTTAAAACATGGACAGTACATAGACATAGATTGGGGAATTTTGAGAAAATCGTCCAGTATTTTAGAAAATTGAAAAAATATGGAAAATAAAAAGGAAATGACTTTAACACATTTAAACACATCCTGCACAGTCAAGTATGCACATACAACATTCCCTAAAAGCTGACTCTAGATGCACAAATTTTGAAATAGCTGTAGGACCTTAATCCTAACTCTAAGGTTCAGATTAACTGTATCCAATCCAGTTATGCCTATATAGTCAAGCCAAGGCTCGATGTACGTGGCATAAAATCAATTTCTCCGGTTCTAGGTTCAAGTTTTCCAACATCCTTGAGCACCTGCCGATATACGTTGGACTATGGCCCTTGGTACGTGGCAGGGGGGTTTTCACCCAAATAGGTGGCCCAGTTGTGAGGCTCTGTCCCGAACTATGGTTCTGGAAGAGAGCCCAGCAACGTGAAGACCGGGACAATATAGGTGGGGTGATTTTTGAAAACATGAGCACATGCAAGCAAATAGAAGGCTCTAAGTCCTAAAGAGATAGATTTTGAAAAATTTGAAGAAGCAAACATTGTTTTCATACAATTCCTAAATTGAGGAGTGTTGTATTAGACCTAAGTCTATGTGAGCATGAATAATTCTCCTCAATATGGTCCTACCAAACCATACCTAGTCTACATGCATTCCATGTCAGCTGGGTTCAAGTCTAGGCTCCTAGGTTCACATGACATTATTTAAATAAAAGCTGACATTCCATGGAATACGATTTTGACAATTTGAACTAAGTAGAGCATTAGATTGATCAGGCGAAGACAGGTCCCATCACGGTCGCCAAACCTGTTATCATCGCAAAATTTTTGCTTTTTGCGATTCAAACTGACCTTTGAAAAAGATTTTGAAAATAACTCGCCTCCGTTTTTAAAATGCGGGATTATTCCGAAGAATGGGACTCGCCTGTCGGTATGAGGTTCAACCGTTCCTGGCGCCTTTACCAGGGGTAATTGAACCAAGGATCAATCAAATGCTTTGCTTTGTTCAACTTGCCTAAACCATATTCTAATTCCTAAATGCATAAAGAATCAGGCATGTGCTATGAATTTCTGAAAATGCATATTTAAAAACATGATGTTTGCTTCAAAGATTGGAAAATATTTGGAAAATTTTGGAAAAGATAACACTTGGAAAATCATGAATCATGGTTGAGATATTGTATTTGAGAAAGTGAAAATCGATTTCTGAAGAAATATAAGGATTTTGTGAAAATCGATTATGAGAAATGTGAAATAACTTTGGAGAACTTGATTTCTTTGAATTCAAACTTTGAGATTGAAAATCTAACTTAGAAAATCGAATTTGGAACTTGGGAAATACTTGAAATATCATTGGCAAATCAATATTTTGAGAAAATCGATTTTGAATAAGACTTAGGAAATTTTGAAGGATTTGATTCCTTTGACTTGGAATTTGAATTGGAATTGGCAAATGCATGAAATGAATGAATATGGATTTGAGGAATTGAGAAATACTTTTTGTATTTTTGAGAAATGCAGTGCATTTTTGAAGTTAGCCTAAGAGTGTAGGCTGAATGTGGCTAATGTGAAGATTATAAATCTGAGTATCATTCGTATTCTGACTATGGCCATAAATACAAATTCCACCAAGTTTATAAACTTCATAGAAGCTAGTGTATGTGCCATTCGTGTAGACCATGGTGAATTTGTAAAAATATGCATGAATCATCATCCATCACACATTAAAATTATAAAAATAAACTATATGCAATACAACCTAAGCTAAGCTGAAATTTAAATTCTTATTCCAAAGTTTAATTGCAAATTACATCACTATTGAAATTTAAATACATGAAAAATAAAGTCTTCAATGTACCTGCAAAACTAGAAAACTTGGTTAATGAAAATATGTTGGCTTTTTAGATTTATCCAGTAATATCTAGAAATTACTGGATTTTGCTAGATATAAGCCTTTTCCTTGATTCCCTTAAATAAAAATGATAAAGTATGAAATAAAATGGAATAAATAAGGAAGATAAGATATGAAATTTCGAAATTGGGGTCCAAATGACCAAAATACCCCTAATAACAAGACTATGGCATTGAAATTAGGGTTTTTAGAAAGATATTTGGTAAAATGCAAGTTTTGAAATTCAAATGAAGATAAATCAAACTAAATATGATATGACATGGTTAAAAATATGAAAATTAGGGTTAGGAATTTCGAAATTGAGGTCAAATGACCAAATTACCCCTGATAGCAAGACTATGGCCTTGAAACCAGGGTTTTTAGAAAATATTTTGGTAAAACTTAGGTTTTATGCACTAAATGAAATCAAATGAACATCAAATTTAACCTAAAGCATCCTAATATGATTATGAACATGATAAAACCCTAAAAATATATGCTTATGCAGGAAAATCCAAGAATATCACAAATTTTGTGATTTTTGCAGTGTTTTTGGATCTTTCAAGAACCCTGTTTTGCAATTTGCTTAATTCAGCCATCAATCAGATTCCAAAATTTATCAAATTTGGTACCTACACTTGTTATAACCCTAATTTTGAATTAAATTTATAAAAATAATTTTTTGACATTAAATTAATCCGAAAATTGTATTAAACCCTAAAAATATGCTATTTTTGACCTAATTCACCAACCAGTTTCAATCCAAGACCTAAACCAGGGGTCAAATCTCCATGGAAATTTATGAAATTTTACAGAGACTAACTAAGAAGAAAAACAGAGATTTTCCAATTTACAGATTGGAAAAAACATCTCCGGTTGGGGAGAAACCCTTCTGGCAATCTGAGCTAAAATATATCACTTTTAACAGGGTTTAAAACGGCTACTTCAGATTGAAAATACAGACATAAATAGAAATCCTAAACAAAAATCTCTGAAATTTTAGTGGTGAATAGTAGATAAAAAAATAACAATACTCACTTTTTACAGATCATGAATCGGATCTGTGGTTTGGGATTTATGACTAACACAAGTCTGATTAGGGTTTTGGTAAACCCTAACGAGTTTTAAATTTAAAAACAGATTCTCTGAAAGGGGAAAAATACTAAACAACAATAAAAAATTCCCAAAATTTCACAGTATATAGATCAAATCAATTTGAATCCATGGCACTTTACAGATCTAAAATCGGATATAAGATGAGAAAAATATCATCATATCAAGTCACCCTTCTGATTTTAACACCGATTTTAAAGTTTTAAAAACCCGACCTGATATCTGATTTTTTTGATAGAGTTCCCGAAGTCCAAAATCTCTGATGTTTTTACAGTAGTTCAACCACATATTCATGCATCACATATAAAAAAATCAGAAATAAACAACAAGGATTTAAATCCGAAACAGCATGCTCTTTTCTGTTCTAAACTAAAAAACACACAGAAATCTAAGAAACTTGAGAAAATATGCATTAACTAATGAAAACAATAAAATAAACCATAAAACAGTAAATAAAAATTATTTCTATGCTATAGAACGTAAAATAAACATGAATAAATAAAATACAGGGAATCCATGGCTGAAATTTGCTTTCACCTTTGAAATCATGGATTTAACCCATTTAACGGGTAAATCTCACGTTTCGTTGGTTAAGAACATGAAAAACGTACCTCTCATCAATTCTAATGGATTAGAATCCTTGAAATCACCCTCAAACTGAGTTAGATCATCTTCTTGGGTCAATTTTTGGGTTCTTGAATGAAATCCATGGTTAAATCCATGAACACAAGAGTTTCCATGGTGAAATCTATTGAAAAATCATAAAAACTAATAAAAAAAATAATAAAATATTAAATAAACTCACCTTGGGGCTGCAGCTGCAATGGAGGAAGGTGGAGGTGCTGGAGAGGAGAGATAGGCCACGAAAATTTGAGAGAAAAAGAGCCCTCTTTTTGGCCTCTTGAAGTCCCCTATTTATAGTTTTTCAAAACTTCCTTAATTAGGGTTAATTAAGGAGTTTTATTTTTTTAGAACTCCTTCTAATAAATCCAATAAAGGGGGCAACGATTTTTTTAGAGAATTCTAACCTAAATGGACTCTAATTAACTCCTAATTAACACCTAATTAAACCCTAGAAAGTCCAAATATGGCACCACCTAGTATGGACCCACATTTGGTTTTTAAAACCTGAATTTAAAACCTTTAAAAACCAATGGTTTAAAAGTTAAATAAAATTGATTTTTAAAATTGCTTTTGACTCCTCTAAACCCCTAACATAACTAGGACAATGACTAACCCTAGTCTAACCTTGACTTCTTCAAATGTGGCGCCACCCCGAGTGGGCCCTACTTGAGTTTTTCAAAAAGCGATTTTAAAACTTGAAATTGAGAAAGTTTTCAAAAGATTTTCAAAAGTAAACTTTGAAATTAAATTTTTTGAAATGGCATAGGGTCCTAACTGGGTCAGAACTCCTCTGGATATGGTTCCAACTGAGTGGACCCCACATCAGAGTTTTGAAAATTTGAAATAAATACTGAAAATGGCTTTGAAAAGGGGTTAAAATCAATAGTTGAAATTCAAAGATTTTTGAAAATAGAGTCTCAAGCGAACTGGACTCTAGGCTAGAGTCCTGGATTTTTAGGACTCTGTGATTTTGGTTTTTAAAAGCCAAATAAAGAAATTTTTGAAAAGATTTCATCTAAAATGGTGAAACAAGTCAGAAAATACTATCAGGGTTAGACTCCTAACTCAATGAGGACTCTGAAATAGAGTCCTGGATTAACTGGACTCTACAAAATGACCTAATTTTTGAAAACAAATGGAAATAAATAAAAAAAAACAGAGTAAAAACAAACTTCAAAACAGACTCCTGGCTGGACTAGGACTCTGGGACAGAGTCCTGATCGGACTGAAACTCTAGATTTTTTTGGTATTTTCTGAAAAACAAATGAAAGAACTTGTCAAAACAGTGAAAACAATAATGAATATTGAAATAAAACAGAGTTCTGATTCAACTGAGACTCTGAGGACAGAGTCTTGATTGAACTTGGACTTTCAGATTTTTGGATTTTCTGAGAAAACAAATGAGAGAATTTTGAAAAACAGTTAAAAATAGGATGAAATTGAAGTTTCGGTTCAGAGTCCTGATCTGATTAGGACTCTGAGAAAGAGTCCTGATTTTGATCAGAACTCTAAGAATTTTGGTTTTTCTGGTAGGCAAATGATGAATTTTAAGCAAAGCTTTTGAAAACCAGTGAAAATGAAGTGAGAAAATCAATTTTGGATAGAGTCCTAATTCGATCAGGACTCTGGGGTAGAGTCCTGATTTGATCAGGACTCTGAGATAAAATCTCAGAATTTTGAAATTCTTTGATAAAAGTGTAATAGTTTTGGTAGATTGAAAGATTTATGAAAGATTCTCTCAAAATTGAAATCAGGATCAGAGTCCTGATCCAACTAGGACTCTCTGAACAGAGTCTTGTTTTGACTAAAACTCTAAGTTTCTGACTCATTTTGAAAGATTTTGAAAGATTTGATTGAAAATGGATAAAAATAGTTGTAAAAGATTAGAGTCCCAATCCAATTGAAACTCTGAAGAAGAGTCCTGATCCGACTGGACTCTTGAAGAAGAGTCCTGATCCAACTAGGACTCTGAAATTTTGGCCAAAATAGAAGATTTTGAAAGGTTCTCTTCAAAAATAGGTAAAAAGGTAGTGAAAATTAGAGTTTTGATCCGACTAGGATTCTGGAAAAAGAGTCCTGATCCAACTAGGACTCTAAAATTTTTGGAGATTTTTGACAAGTAAAGGAATCCAAAGCGACACCACCTAAATGGGTCTCATCTGAGAATTGAAATCAATTAAAATTGAGTTTGAAATGAATCCAGATTGTTTTCTGAGAAAATATTTCAAAATATGAGGTCCTGGGGTTGGAAAATGATAGAATGTTGAATAAAAACCCAGGTTTTGAAATTGATTTTGAAAGAAAGCTTTAAAACTCAAATCTGGATTGAATGTTTTGAAAACAAGAGTGTTGGATCTCGAAGATGAGATGTAATGACATGCAATGCTATGCTGTGCAATGAAATGGTATGCCGAATGCATGCAATGATATGCAATGACACATGAAATGTACAAACACTAGATGAGTGTAAAAATTTGGGGTGTTTACAAACTCCAAATGTTTTCTAAGCATACATCATAGTTTTCCAACTTATATTTTACAAAATCTCATGGCACATGCCTGAATTCTCTGTGCATTTAGGATAGAACACAATTTCGATAATTTCGCTAAGTCAAACACAATTTTGGTCATTGGTTCGATTACCCCTGTTAAAGGCGGCAGAAACGGTCGAACCTCGTACCGATAGGTCGAGCCCCATCCCATGGATTTTCCCGCTATTTTCAAAACGGAGGCGAGTATTTCAAAACAATTTCTAAAATCTGGTCAAGTTTGAATCGCGAAAGCATTTTCCTCTCTCTTCCGCAAGGAAGGGAAGACGGAAAAAATTTTTGCGACCATAACAGGTTTGGCGTCCGTGATGGGATCTGTCCTTGTCTGATCAAAATTGTGTTTGATTTAGTTCAATTATCAAAATTGTGTTCACAAAATATCAGCTCTTTACTTTTGATATCATGCGAACCTAGGAGCATCTATTCTGACCTAGCTGACATTGACTGCATATAGCTTAGGCACGGTTTGGTAGGACCAGATTGAGGAGATATTTTCATGCTCACACAGACTTAGGTATAAACACAACTCTCCTTAATTTAGGATCTGAATGCAAACAATGTATGCTTCTTTAAAGTTTTCAAAATCTATCTCTCTAGGATTTAGAGCCCTCTATTTCTTGCATGTGATCATTTTTTTCAAAACCTCCATTACCTATCATTACCCGGTCTTCACGTTGTTGGGCTCTCTTCCAGAACCTTAGTTCAGGACAGAGCCTCACAACTGGACCACTTATTTGGGTTAACGCCCCCCTACCACGTACCGCGGGCCACAGTCCGAAGTATATCAGTAGGCGGTCAAGGATGTTGGAAAAACTTACCTTAGAACCAGAGTTAAAATTATATGCCACGTACCTCGGATTTCGGTTCGGGTATATCGGCATAACTGGATTGGACAAAGATGATCTGAACCTAGAGTTAGGATTAGGGTCCTACAACTGTTTTCAAAATGATGCATTTAGAGTCAACCTTCTAGGGAGTGCTGTATGCGCATGAATGTTTGTGCAGGATGTGATTGTTTGTATGTTACCTCTATTTTCTTACATTTTTCTCAAACTATTTTCAAATACCCATATTCTCATCCCTTTCCTTTATTTTCTCAAACCCTGGATGATTTTCTCAAATATCCCATTTCTTTCAAAACTCCAGGTGGTTTTTCATTCTACCTTTCTACTGGATCTCGAATTTCCAGCTGCATTTTATATCCTGCCTGCAAAATTTTCAAATTTTCCTATATTTTCCTAAGTCTCATTCCGAGTCTTTCTCTGTTTCAGTTCGATGGCATCCAGTCAAGTCGATCCTATCTTTCCTGAAGGTCACATCTCCTACGAGGTGTGACAAGGTCGTCATGAACATCGAGCCCTTAGCACCGGAACTTTCATTCCCCCGTGGTACTATTCTTGGCTCAAAAGTTTTTCTCAAATGTTCCCGGACCATTTAAGCGAGTGCGGATTAGAATTGGCATCAGCAGTCGGAAAGCAGACCATCAATGACAACCTGATCCATGCAATGGCAGAGCGATGGAATCCACGGACATGTACCTTCTGGTTCCCATGGGGAGAGATGACCATTTTAATGGATGAATTTTCAGAAATTATGGGGTTACCAGAACCAGCCGGTCAACTAGGAGATCCATTAGAGCAGCAATTCCTGATCAATGTCAAGGGTTTGGACCCCCGAGACTCCTTAGCCCGTATGACAGGCCGCCGATCCTGGCCCCTGATCCAGTTGGATGGAAATGAATATGTTGACCTGCTTGAGTTGTACCGTCAATATGGGACCTTCGTTGAAGTCAACTCAATATCAAGGACAACTAGAGAAAGGATTCAAAATGTAATGGTTTTATACACTGTAGGATTATCCCTCTTCTCAGATGGACAAAACTACATGGATATCAGAATAATCCAGCTCATGAGAAGATGGGGAAGTCGACAAACCAACCGACTCTCCATAGCCATGGCAGCACTTGCTTTCTTTTATCGGGGTCTGACTCGTTTCTCACTTGGAGAATCCATTTTAGTTGAAGGTTGCATCTACGCACTTCAATCCTGGTTCTTCCAACATGTTCCAGCCTGAGCAAGCTCTTTCATATATAATTGTCAAGAACTCCTTCCAGTGGCACAGTACCGATCCATGATTGACAGCATTCAAGAAGATGACATAGTCTAGGACTATTCTGATCGGCAATTGTCTCCTCTCAGATACACGTACGCTTATGGCAAGAGGTTCAAATTGTTGGGACCTTTCTTCTGCACTTACTACCAACCGGAGCGATGTGTTCGGCAGTTCTCGCAGAGGAAGCGGTACGTCGAAGCCCGATTGCTATCAGGAGCTATGACAGAGTTTGATCTCACTTTCGCACAATGGTTCAGGGCATATCATTCTGCCCGCTACGGCTGGGATTCCTTTGTCTCTCTTAAAATCTTTCATAATCCTAGAGTGTCTGCCGACTATCGTGATTGGTGGCAAATTGTTTGTCCTCCACCTCTTTGTCAAGATCAATGAAATCATATTTTTCTCATTTCAATAAAATTTTCTATCTCTCTATTATGGCTTGACGACCTCGCCTAGGTAACAAGGCACATTTTCGTTGTTTATTTCTCTTTCAAAGAATGACAACACAATTGTCGTGATTCTTGTGACGACTCAATCCCTAGTAATGGGATAACTTTTTCAAATTGTCTACCATATTTCCAGCAAATATTTCTTCCAAAAAGCCAATTTCTTCAGAATCTAATCAGGTCTTTGCCTACAGAGAGCATCCACAACATTTGATGGTTCGAACAAGGTCAGGAAGAAGAACCGCATCACCACAGCACTCCTCAGCCTCAGAAGGGGAAATGGATCCTCCCGTGAATCAAGATCAGCAACAAGAGGATGACGGCATAGACCCACAGATGTATGCCATGTTCCGAAAGATGATGAACAAAATGATGAGTGAACAGGCTGGGACCAGTGCAGAGAAGAATCCATTCAGAGAAAAGTTCCACGAGTACAAGAATAAGAAGACTTCCAAGAAGCAGGTTCAGCCAGAAGAAATTTCAGATGAATCAGAATCAGCGAAGACACTGAGGAAGAGTATGAGGTGCCTCCGGCATTTTAGAAACATGGCCGAGAACAAAGGAAGAGCCACAAATCAAAGAGTCAGGTCACAAAAGAACCCCTGCAGTCACAATTCAGGGAAATGGCCAGAGTAGTTAAAGACCTCCAAGCCCGCGACAAGGGCAAGAAAGTCTTCACCAGCGAGGACTTCTATGACGGCCTCAAAGGGGATGATGATCTCGAAAACCTTCCCTGAAAATTCATCAAGTTTGACGGTGCTGGCGACCCAAAAGCTCATCTCGCCACATTCTTCGCAGAGTGCTCAAGATTCAAGAGAGATAACAAAGCACTATTCCTATGTTTCCCTCGCAGTTTGGAAGGAGTTGCAGCTAAATGGTATGCTGAGCATATCAATCCTATCGAGCTCAAGGAGTTTGATAAAGTTGTGAACTTGTTTATTGAACGCTTCTTGTTCAACACAGAGGCACTCCCGGCACTAAGCCATCTCTGCAATTTGAGGCAGAACGAGAATGAGAAAGCATGGGATTTTATTCACAGATGGAGGTCAGCCTGCAACAAAATGAGAGATCCCATTTCAGAAAGGCACGCCTTGTCCCTAATCCTCAACAACTTTTCTCAACCTCTGAGAGGATTGATCTCCACCGCACCATCCAGGACCTTCATTGAATTAACTAAGCGAGTAGAATGGCTCGAGCTGAGCGTAGAGAACGAAGTCTATAAAGGCTTCACTTTTTCCAAGAATAACCCCCAAGGTGAACAAAAGAATAAAGCTCACTTCACCTACTCTACCAACAACAACAACAACAACAACAATAGCCGAAATCAGTATAAAGGGCAGAGGAAAGATTATTGCTATGGCGCAGGCAATTCAAACAATAAAGGTGATCAGAAAGGAAAGCCTGCCCCTCAATACAACAAACCTTCTCAGCAGGATCAATGGCCGAAACTGCGTGAAAAAGTTAAACATGAAGGATGGAGCTACGACTGAAAATTTACTCCTCTCGACCAATCACTCGAAGATGTGCTCGAGTAAATGTTGTTGAAAGAAATGGTCAAATTGCCTAGATTGGCTGATCCCCCCGTGCCTATGGGGAAATGGAAAGATCAATTCTGCAAGTTGCACAGAATAATGGGACACAACATTGAGAACTTTTTCGTTCTCAAGAACATTGTGCAGGATCTTATCGACAAGAATTTATTGGTAGAAGGAGAAGAATAAGAGAAAATGGATATTCTCAATCAGCCCTTTCCTGCACACACCGCAGCAATGATATCAGAACAACCATTTTTACCTCACGAGCACATCAAGCCATGTTCTGTACAAGATCTCTGAGTTCAACATCAGGTGTCAGTGCTACGACAAGCAGCTCCAACTTCAAAGAAGATGGACATAATCTCGACATTTGGCAGGATGAAGGTAGCTGAAGAACCCACAAAGTCATCTCCCAAGTTAAAAGGAATTCCTGATTTCCTTAATCAGTTCATCAAGCCTATGCCGGAAAAGGAAAATCAAAAGCCTTTGACTGCTCTGTCCAATGTTTCAATTTTGGACTTAGCCAAGAATTCTAGCAAACATCAACAAGTACTGGATGATTTGCTTAGAAAGATTAAAGTTAAACCCAGTACCACGCCTGAAGATATGGCACAAATTATGAATTCAGCCATGACTAATGCGCCGATCACCTTCTCGGATGAGGACCTTCCAAAGCCTCATTCCTTTCATAACAATGCCCTGTACATTGTCGTGCAAGTAAGATGGATAACAGTACCCCATGTGCTAGTTGATGGAAGCAGTAGCCTCAACATATGTTCCGAAATGACCGCAAAGGCACTAGGGATTAATGAAGAAGAATACATTCCAGATCCTATCACCATCTATGGGTTTGACAACCATGGTCAAACGGCTAAAGGCAAGATATTTTTGGAAGTATTCATCAATTATTCGGTGCATTCAGTGCTCTTTAATGTGGTCAATGTACCACCCACCTATAATCTGCTGCTCGGAAGGACATGGATCCATAATGCGAATGCGGTACCTTTCACTCTTCATCAATGCGTAAAGTGGTCCAAAGGTAGAATGATTACAACAGTATTGGGAGAGGACCCATAAGAAAGGTTCCCGCAGCCCATGATCCCTCGACCATCATTCACTGCAGATATTCCTAGCATCAGAAAGAGTGAAGAAATCAATCTCAGAGAAAGTTGGGAAATACTCCAGGCAACATCAGAATTATCCCTGCACACCGTAGCCATGACCCGATGGAGAGGTCCCAAATTCTTCAAGATTGGAGGTCGTGTCAATTACAGCACTATCAAAGATCATCTGTTGTTCCCACAGTTCATGAAGGCAAGAAAGGGATTTGATTTACTTCTGAAGCATGGTTATCAACCTTTCAAGGGACTGGGCAAAAATGAAGATGGCTGCATCGAGCCAATGATCCAGAAGCATCGTCCCCACAGAGTAGGACTAGGATTCTCCGGTGAAAGTCAGCAAAAGAAGACTGTTTTTGTTAAAGGGGCATATTGAGAATCGCTGTTGCATTTCCTTTCTATTCCTTTCAAAATAAATGTCTTAGTGTTTTTGATTAAGTCAAATCAATAAAATGTCAAGTTTCTTTGTCTATCTAGGTGCCATCTATCTTCCTTCTCTATATCCTTATTTTATAATTCAATGTCATTTTATGCATGATTCTTTTCAAATGATTGTTTGTCGTATAATGGACGAGTTTTCCTGAATCCAATTTCTTATCCAAAATTTCAGAATGTCTTCCCGAGCAATCAAGAAGCTCGTTCTCAATCCAAAGGCTTTCCAGAAGTCGACAACAATTCATCGAGTCAAAGCAAGCACCAAAGAAGGCAAGGTTGCAAAGCAGTCAGATGATTATGCAGAATTTGATCTGTCTCTTCAGGAATTACCAGAGTTCACCTCAGTTGAAAAGCAGGATGAACCATCTGTTCTAGTTCAAGATCCGACTGAAGATGTCAATATCGGTTCAGAGGACAATCCCAAGATTCTCAAGATCGGTACCAGTCTAAGTCTGGAAGAGAAAGAAAGGCTTACAAATTTTCTCAAGCAACATGAAGAAGTGTTTGCATGGACATATGAAGATATGCCGGGCTTAGACCCAAAATTAGTCGAACACCGTCTCGTTTTAAGGCCAGATGCTAAGCCAGTCAAGCAGAAATTGAAAAAAATGGATCCCAGAATAGAACAACAAGTCAAGGAAGGACTTGAAGATTTGCTCAAAGCAGGATTTATTTGAACTATTGACTACCCAGATTGGTTAGCCAATATTGTCGTTGTTCCAAAGAAAAGCGGCAAAGTGAGGATTTGCATAGACTTCAGAGATCTCAATAAGGCGACTCTGAAGGATGACTATCCACTTCCAAGCATTGATCTTCTAATCGACAGCACGACAGGACATGCCATGTTCTCTTTTATGGATGGATATTCCGGCTACAATGAGATTAAGTTGGCCGCCCGCGACCAATAAAAAACTTTCTTCACTACGCCTTGGAGCACTTTCTGCTATACAGTTATGCCTTTTGGGCTCAAGAATGCTGGAGCCACATATCAACGAGCAATGGCCGTTATCTTTCATGATCAGATGCACAAAATCATGGATGCATATGTTGATGATATACTCGTGAAATCTAAAGAGGAAGAAGATCACCTCGAAGCCCTTGATCAAGTCTTTAAGCAACTCATTCTTTATAAGTTAAGGCTTAACCCGCAAAAGTGTGTTTTTGGAGTCGAATCGAGCAAATTGTTGGGTTTTTTGATCAACAAAAAGAGAATTGAAGTTGACCCAACCAAAGCAAAGGCTATCATTGATATGCCACCCCCGACGAATATCAAAGAATTGTGTAGCCTTCAAGGACGCATGCAATCAATTCGACGATTTATTTCCAACTTGGCAATGAGATGCAGACCTTTCAATCACTTGCTCAGAAAAGGAGTGAAATTCGAATGGGGACCAGAGTGTCAGCAATTGTTCAAACGAATCAAGAAGTATTTTCTCAATCCTCCTATCTTGAAGCCGCCAGAATTGGGAAAACCTCTTCTGTTATACATCTCAGTCAATCAAGTCGCATGCGGTGGATTCTTGGCACAATATAAAGAAAGCAGCTTGATAGAACATGCCATTTATTACGTGAGTAAGACCTTCATAGACTATGAAAAGAAATACTCTCACATAGAGAAGACTTGCCTAGCCCTGGTGTGGATGTGTCAGAAACTAAGACACTACCTGCTAGCATCAGAAGTCAAAATTTTGTCTAAACTTAATCCTCTCAAATACATTTTAGAGCAACCTTTTCTCAGCGGACGAGTCACCAAATAACAAGTCTTACTGATGTAGTATGACTTAGAATATGTCTCACAACAATCAATAAAAGGCCAAGCAATTGCAGATCAATTGGCAAATTTTCCTCTGACAGAAGAAGTGAAAGCCGAAGATGACTTCCCAGATGAGCAAATATGCAATATCCAGCAATCTCCAATCTGGAATTTATTTTTCGACGGTTCCAAGAATATGGCTGGAATAGGCATTGGAATCTTATTAATCACTCCTGAGAAGGAGATGATTCCATTTTCTCTCAAATTAGATTTTCAATAGACCCATAATATGGCTGAGTATGAAGCCCTGATTCAAGGTCTAAAAATTCTATTGGACTTCAATGTCAAGAGAGTGCATGCCTATGGTGACTCATTACTCGTCGCCAATCAAGTCCGAGTCGAATGGCAAGTGAAAGATCAAAAGCTATTTCCTTATCAGCAAATCGTTTCAGCTCTTGTCAGCAAGTTTGAAGAATTTCAGCTCTTCCATATCAAGAGAGATTTCAATCAAGTGGCTGATAGTCTAGCCAGCCTAGGCTCCATTATGACATTCAAGAATGAAGAATCTTGTCGCTCTTTTGAAATTGGCAGACTTGACCAATCTGCCTTCCTTCCAACAGAACAAGTAAACCAGGTTGAGCAAAAGAAGAAGCCTTGGTATTACAACATCAAGAATTTCATAGAAACCGAGGAATTTCCCCCAGAACTCTCAAAGAAAGAGCAACGAGCAATCCAGCGTATGTCTACTTGATACTTCATTCTGGCCAATGTCCTCTATCGTCGTGGATTCAGTTCAGAATATTCCAGATGTTTAGATGAAGACGAAGCCAAAGAAGTCATGCGAGAAGCACACGAAGGCATTTGTGGTGGTCACGTCGGCTACCAAACCCTTGTCAAGCAAATCATCAGAGCAAGTTACTATTGGAAGACTATGCATCAAGACTGTTACCATTTTGTGAAGTGTATTCAATGTCAGATCCACGCACCTTCTATTTATGCTCCGACAACTTATTTACAGTATGTTGTCTCTCCATGGTCATTTTCTATGTGGGCCTTTGATGTCGTAGGTCCCATCACTCCCTCTGCTTCAAATGGCCACAAATACTTTCTTGCTGCGACAGAATATTTCACCAAGTGGGTAGAAGCTATCACTCTCCTTACAGTAGAAGGCCGACACGTGGTCGCATTCATTCACAAGAGCATCCTTTGCCGTTTCGGCATCCCACATGACATCGTGTCAGATAATGACAGTCACTTCAAAATTGAAAGAATGAAGACATTCTGCTCAAAGTTCAAGATCTATCATCATTTTTCCGCTCCATATCATCCTCAAGAGAATGGTCAGGCAGAGGCTACCAACAAGATCGTAATTCGTATCTTGGAGCGAACTGTAGAAACAGGCCGTGACTGACATGAGAAGATCCACGATGCGCTATGGGCCTACCGGACCACTATTCGCACTCCAACAAATGTTGCCCCATCAGAATTGGTCTACGAAACAGAAGTAGTGTTGCCTCTACATGTTCAGAAGCTCGCTTTGAAATTTGCTTCACTACTACAATTACCTCTTGATCAATACCAACAGCAACGACTAGTACAGCTAGACTTGCTCGACAAGAGAAGGCTAAAAGCAGCAGAGCATGCTCAATCCTATCGCCAGAGAGTAGTCAGGCAGTACGCGAAGTCTGTCATCGAAAGAAGATTCAAAGTCAATGATTTAGTGCTTCGATCCACAGCTTATCTCAAGCATCATCCTGGCGGCAAATGGTCGCCAAATTGGGAAGGTCCCTATGTCGTCAAAGAAGTATTACCCCGCAACTCATATCGGCTCATCAATGTCGATGGGGTAGAAGTGCCAGATCCCATTAATGCTCGACACTTGAAAAAGTTCTATACTTAAAGCATCTATTCTTCCTTTGTAATCTTCCTATTTCCTTCAAATAATGACCAAACTTTCTTTCCCAGTTATACTGGGGCATTTTTAAAATTTTGTTCTGTATACAGGCAGGATAAGCAAATCTCTCATTTTACAGACTTGTGCATGCATGTGCATCAATTCACATTCATTTGCATTCAACTGCATTAACAACAATCTGGTCAGTATTGGGATTTCAACAAACAGTCCCATCATAATTTCTAATGATTCAAAGTTGAAAGATAATCACCAGTACTGAACCAAAACCAAGCGCTCGAACTGGTATTATTTCAAAATCCAGTGCTCAAACTGGTACATTTTCAAAATCCAACTTTTAAGTTGGTCTTTGAAAACCGAGTTCCAACTCGGGTTTTTATTCAAATTATCTTTCTTTGAAGATCGGAGTTCCGACTCGGGTTTGTTTCAAATTATTTTCTTTGAAAACCGAGTTCTGACTCGGGTTTCCCTTCAAATTATTTTTCCTTTTGAAAAACCGAGTTCCAACTTGGGTTTTCCCTTCAAATTATTTTCCTTTGTTGATCCGAGTTTTGACTCGTGATCTCTTTACCTTATTTGAGCTCTGACCCGAGCTCTTCTTTCTCTTTTGTTGATCCGGGTTCCGACTCGTGATCTTTGTATTTTATTCGAGCTCTGACTCGAACT
The DNA here is from genome assembly GCF_984573655.1 of Nuphar pumila. Lineage (NCBI taxonomy): Eukaryota > Viridiplantae > Streptophyta > Magnoliopsida > Nymphaeales > Nymphaeaceae > Nuphar > Nuphar pumila. Next base: position 69,466,969 of record NC_143249.1, read on the forward strand.
CATCATTCTCCTTTGTTGATCCAAGTCATTTCGATACTCAGGGTTTGTCAATTGCTCAAATTTGATATTTTGCCCACCAATTTTCAATTCAAATCTTCAGATCATTCAATTCTCCAATTTCGACCTTCGGGTCACACAATTTCGACCTTTTAGTCAACCAATTCTCAATTTCGACCGTCAGGTCATCCAATTTCGACCTCCGGGTCATTCAAACAATCAATTTTCCAATTTCCAATTTTGACCTTTTGGTCAACCAATTCTCAATTTTGACCGTCAGGTCATCCAATTTCGACCTCCGGGTCATTCAAACAATCAATTTTCCAATTTCCAATTTTGACCTTTTGGTCAACCAATTCTCAATTTTGACCGTCAGGTCATCCAATTTCGACCTCCGGGTCATTCAAACAATCAATTTTCCAATTTCCAATTTCGACTTTTGGGTCAATCAATCTCAATATCCAATTTCAGTCATTTTCTCTTGCGAGAGACCCTTTTTAGGGAGAGTTCGAGGGAGCTCGTTCTTTTCGCATGCTATCCAATTCGTTCACTTAGCCCCTTTTTAGGGAGAGTTTGAAGGGACTTGTGTCTTTGTGAACCCTTTGCAAAACAATTTACAATTTCACACAAGAAACCCTTTCATAGGGAGAGGCTCGACGGAGACTCGCTTTTCTTGTGGCCACCCCAATTTCATACTAGGCCATTTTCGTCATGAAAGACCCTCTTTCCAGGGAGAGTGTGATGGACTCATTCCTTTCATGACCCAATTTTCTGACCTCACTATTATCGGCCTCTTTCCATAAGAGAAGCCTAATATTAGGGAGCTTTGACAAAAGCTTAATTTCTCTTCGAAAGTTTGTTTTGAAAACACCTCCTCTTCAGGGAAGAAAGGAGTATTTCCCATTTTCCATTCAGGTAAGGGCTAAGCCTGAGTCTCTTTTTTTTTTTGGGAAAAAGAGAGGAGAATTTTCGTCACGGATGTGTTGAGCCAGACCTCAAATGCTCTCCTTCACTTAGGGTTTCGAGAAAATTTTGTCAATCTGTCAATCAAATTACTTGTTGATTTCAAAAAATTCATTATACAAATCTTTATCTCAGTTTACCTTTAGAATTACTTCCAAAAGAGTGAAGCTTTTACGAAAAGAGATTCAAAATTCAAATTCTTTCTATTGGCCAAACCAAAAGGATGAAGGATAAATCCTCGATATGGCCAACAAAAGAAGATTCAATGTTATTGCAAAGCCATAAATGATTGATATTGATCGCAGTCAATGGCACATCTCTAAAGGACATTCTTGCCAAAAATGAGGCAGTGGAAATATCCTGAGCACTAGAAAAAGAGAGCATTTACCTAAACCCTGTCTCCTCAAAATCACCTAAGCTGTAATTAAATATCCACAAAAGGGATCTCTCATTTGTCGTCAAGATGAAGGCGAATCAAGCGAGTAGACCCCCGGGGCCAAAGAAGATTTGAAACATCTCTAAGATGACGGAGTTTGTGACAGATCCTTCCAGAGAAAGTCCAAAGCACTGTCGAGATGAAGGCAGATGCGATGAACCTCCCGACAATCCCTAAAAGATATTTAATTTCAGCTATCATCTAAAGATCTCTAACCCATGAGCCAATAGCATCAAAGAAGGATCAGAACATCTCCAAGTTGAAGGAGTTTGTGATGTACCCTTCAAAAAAAAAAAAAAAGAGAGAGCAAGAAAGGAAAAGAAAAGAGAGGAAAAGTCAGAACATCTCTAAAACGAAAGAGAATGTAGCCCAAGTCCAAGAGAGTGCAGAAATATTATCATGAGAGAAGTTCCCAGGATATCAAACTGCCAAATTTATCAAGAATCTCCTTTAAACTTGTGAAATTCTATAATCAATGTCCTTTCATCAATCGCTTTCACAATACTAAATTCTCTTTCCTGTTCATATCAAAGAAATTGATAGCTTCCTTGAAGAAGGTCAATCGCCAGCAATTCGGATTCCCAATCTTGATTCTATGAAGTGAAGCCCGTTTGGAGGTAATGCTTCAGATAGAAAAGAAGAAATATTTTGCAACAATATGCATCATTTTCAAATACTTTGAATCAACAACAAAATTCTCAAGCATTTTGACAATATTTTCTAGCTATCCTGATGCAAAGCGAGAGCTTGATGTCCGTCTTTGATACATCCAGACACCAATTTTAAATCCCTCTTAAGGACTTGAGTCCTTCCCTTCTTCGAGAGCATGAGCTCTCAGATTTGCACACTTCCCTGTGTCCCCACTGTCCAACCATAGACAATCCCATTTCGATTCGAGGTCGAACCGCCAATCATTTTCTCGCAAAAGGAAATTTCAAAAGCTATTTAGTCTCAGCAATGAGACGCCCAAGATCAACCCCTTTTTAAGCTTTAGGGACCCCATTTTCCTTCCTTTTGCAAAAACCCTGTCGAATTTATTGTGCAAAATCCGAAGGTTCTATCATGGTCTCTTCTTTCGAGGATTCCATTCATTTTTCGCCCAATCAGGATAAGGGTACAAACCTGAGCCTCATTCAATGAGGTATTTTACTTCCCACCCGATCAGGTTAAGGGTACAAACCTGACTCTCATTTCAATGAGATATTTTATTCCCCAATCAGGTTAAGGGTCAAACCTGAGTTTCATACGAAGCATTTTTTGTCCCATCTAGGTTAAGGGCAAAAACCTGAACTTCACTCTCACAGAGCAAATCTTTTCTCTTTATTCTCCATTTCATATCTCCCATCTTCCTCGGGCTAATTTCTTCATACCCAGTCAGATCCTGCTAACTAGGGCATTTTTTTTATGGCCCAAATTTGGAGTATTTTTCTTTGCCACTAAGCTCGACCACGAGTCAGCTTAGTAGCAAAGAGGGGCATATGTAAACACCCCAATTTTTCACTCACCTCCCTGACATCTCCCTTAATCGACACATTTCATTTCTCTGGAATCAATAAAGGGAAAAATGGTCATTTTCTGAGATTGAACCTTGCAGAAAGTCTAAAATTTCATTCTTGAGCCTCAAAATTTCTATATTTAGGTTCAGAGACATCTTCAAACTGCAAATTTTTAAAATCCTATTCCTGACAAGAAGTTAGAATTTCCAATTCTAGATTCAGAATGACATTTTATAGAACATGTCTTTGCATAGCATTGCATGAACACTTTACATCATTTCACTGCACAACATGTCATTTCGAGGTCCAGAAACTCTCAATTTCAAAAATTCTCAATTCAGATTCGAGTTTTAACTCTTTTCAAAATTGATTTCAAAACCGTGGGTTTTCAAAATTGCCAATCTTTCCCATTTTACCCCCAGGACTTTTTAATTACAAAAGTTTTCCTCAGAAAAATAATCTGGATATTTGGATATTGATTTTAAAGATTTTATCTCAGAATTTTTGCAAAAAGATTTCAAATCTCTTTATAAATTTTTTTTACATTTACTTTATCCATATTTTTGCCCTGAAAAACCAATTTTTTCCAAATTCTTGAAAACAACAAAGTTTTATCTCGTATTATAAAAATTCCAAAAAAAAAAGAAGTTTATTTCTTCTGTTTTTATTTTCAAATAAATGGAGCAGGGTCCACCCGGAGATCGCACCAAATTGCAAATTCTTCTTTTTAATTTTTTAATGTTATTTATTTATTTATTTTTTTAGTTAGTGGGCCCACACACATGTGGCACCCCAATTGAAAATAAAAGATTTGCCAAAACAAAATAAAACTTTATTTTCAAAAGGATTTTAAAAGTGGGTTGATGTGGCATTTCCATAAAAGCCTCTCATTTATTTCACTATTTATTTTATTTCTTTTTATTTATTTGTTTGCATAAGATTTTTTTTTTAAAAGGAAGCAACCTTAAATGGCACAGCCGAACTTCCCTAAAGAAAAAAAAACAAATAAATTTCATTTTACCTAGAACTTAGGTAAATGAAATGAAATATTTGAAAAAAAACACAAGATGCGCCCTTTTGAAAACGGCAGCATTGAAGTTTCAGTTTGAAATTTTTTCAAAAGATGTAACGAAACTTCATGAAAGGAGGCTGTGATTTTTTTTGAAAAGGGGGGCTCAAAATTCTTTAAAAGGGAAGGCTATTGATTCACAAAAGGGGGAGAGAAAGCTGGCCGATTGAGAGGGCTTTTGTTCTTATCGAAGGGGATTCACCAAGGATGAGAACCATTTTCCTACAGCCAAAGGGGGGGGGGGGGGGGGGAATTGAATTTTCCTTCTCGATTTTGCAGGGGTCTTCCTCTCAAGCAGCTGCCGCTCATTCATCTTCAGCCAAACCGCAGGGGATCCAGCAGTTGCTGCCTTTTCTTCAGCCCACCAGCAGAAAACTCCATCCAGCGTTTTCAAAGGTTGCTGCCCCTTTCTTCTGCAGCCTACCAGTCGTTTGAGGTAGGAGATCCAGCCATCAACTCCTTCATATTGCCTTCAGACAGCTGCCGCTCATTCATCTTCAGCCCAGCCGCAGGGGATCCAGCAGTTGCTTCCCATCCATCTTCAGCCCAGCCGCAGCAGAGATCCAGCAGCTGCTTCCCTTTTCCTTCAGCCCACCAGTAGAGAACCCAACATTTTTCCCCATTTTATTTAGCCCAGTAGTAGAGGAAAGGCTCCCACTTGCTGCCTACAGGTCTGGTTTTGCTTTTCTTCCGATTCACCATCTGTTTCTCCTTCTTCATAATATCAATGGGTCCTGTTTTTTTTTCTGTTGTTGATACAATTTAAAACTCCACATTGCAGCAGCTAAGTTTGCATCCAGGCACTACTTCACTAAGCCGTTTACATGAACTATTCACTTGACCTATTGGTAGTTCGATTAAATGGCTCACTCCCAATGGTTTGAACAGGCCATGAAAATATTTTGTACAAGGTGTCAACTCTTGGAAAATATTTTGCAGAACAATAACACTTGTTTGATGTTCTGTGTTTCAATGGATTCATTGCATTGTCTATCTATGGCACGTTTCCAGTTACTTCCTGTTGTACATTGTTTTTTTTTCGTGTTTTTAATTCAATTATCTCCTAGTTTAATGCATCGTTTGATTCTTGTTTTCTGTTTTAATGTTGTTTTCATATTATGTGTCAATTTACAAATGATATTTTGTTTTAGCTTAGATTCATAAGTTTCGAAATTTTTTGTTTTGATCATTATAACTTCCTATTAGATTTTGATTTTCTGATTATTCAACTTCTGGTTTTCTGCGATTTATAATTTCTTTTGTGTAAAATTCTGTTTCAGCATAAGTCGTTGCATTCTATTCTTTTCCTGCAAAATCTTCTTTTTCTTTGTTCTGCCATTCTATCTTGTCCTACCAGAAATTTTTTTGCTTTCTTTGTGAGGTTTTCGTGGATGTTAATCTTATCCCTTAATGTTTGATATCATTCAAACATAGAGATCTCAACCCCTAGCTGGAAATGGCTGCACCTGGGAGCTGTTTAAGTTGCTGCAAACCTGTTTCAATGAGCTATGAAAAATTGCTTTTAATGAAGCATTCCTTTTTGAAGGTTAAGTCTGGCAAATATATGTATCTATGCATAAGTTGATCGGTAGAGATAATTATTCATTGATATCCACAAAAGGGGAAAATCCATCTATTCCTTTTGGATGACTGGTAGCATACATTGAGCTGTCCATTTTCTGCTGCAGGTATCCAGTCTTGATAATTAGCCATATTCATGAACAAATATATCCATATCCATTCATGATCTCTAGACCATCTTTGGCATGCTTTGTTATTGATATATAGGGAAGCTCCATACCCAATTTTACTAAGAAATATGTTATAATTTGGAAATTACGGCTTTGTGAAATCACCTACAGAAACTATATATATCCTGTATTTTCTGATTTTACCCATTATATATGGAATTTCAATTACTATGTGTATTTTCTCATTATATATATATATATATATATATATATATATATATATATATATATATATATATATATATACATATGGATCCTTTCATGTGCACTTGTTTTCATAAATGAGCATTCATGTAGCTATTTTCTCATATAAATACACTTCCCATTGTTACATGTCATTTAGCACAAATTTTTGCAATTTTGATATATATATATATATATATATATATATATATATATATATATATATATATATCTTCGTTGCACAGGTTCTATATATGCCCATTTCCTTGGGTATCTTGTATATCCATTCCTTATACTAATGCTTATTTTGCAGGAAAATCTGGAGGATGCTGATTCTTTTACACTATGTACTTTTTTTTATTTATTTTGATTTATGTCAGAGATGTAATAATCAAACTTGGAATAATATTTATTTTTACTGCTTAGATTAAGATGCATCTCATGTAGTTTGATTCCTGCAATATCCTGATTCTATGATTCATATATCTCAATTTTCAAAATTCACCATGGATGAACACGAATGACACGTGCACCAACTCTTAGAGAGTTGATGAACTCGGTGGAGTCCATATTTACAGCCCTAGTCGGAATATGGACGAGACCCAGATCCATCATCTTTCTACTAGTCACACTGAACCTACACTCTTAGGTTATCTTAAAAATGCACATTATGTTCCCAATTTTACAAAATATTGTGAATTAGCTCAAATAAACCCTGAACATATTCATGGCCATAGTCAGAATATGTGAAGGATTTACTTTGGCTTAATACACATTTTTCCAACAAATTTCAAAAAAAACAAAAATCTTCTCAAAGTGCATTCATTCATTCAAATCATCTGCAACATGGCATCATCTGATTTTCTCATGATTTTCTCAAGAAAATTTCATTCTTTGAAAAAAATCGATTCCTCAAGAAACTATGAAGAGTCTCAAAGATTGGATTTCCCAAGTCAAAGTTTTCTCGTGATTTTCCCTGAAAATGTTATTTTCTTAAGATCCAGTTTCAAAAGAAATTTCTCATCTTTCTCAAGAATCAAAGTGGATTTCCAGATATTTCAAATACAAGATTCTCAGGATTTCAATTTCCTAAGTTTTGACTTTCCATCTCCAAAGAGCTTTCCTATAAATTTTCCATCATTTTCCTAAGAAAATTCTCAAAATCAGAGTTTTCCTGAAAAATATTTTCTTTTTCAAATACTCATCTTTTCTCAAGAACCTTCTCCATTTTTCCCAGGACTTTCATCCATTCACGATTTTCTCACATCTTCATAAACTTTCTGGTGATTTCCAAATACTTTCATATGAGTTCCCTGAGAGGTTGATTTCCATCTTTTTCTTGAGAAATGCTTTTCAACTCCAAATGTTTTCTAAGCATACATCATAGTTTTCCAACTTATATTTTACAAAATCTCATGGCACATGCCTGAATTCTCTGTGCATTTAGGATAGAACACAATTTCGATAATTTCGCTAAGTCAAACACAATTTTGGTCCTTGGTTCGATTACCCCTGTTAAAGGCGGCAGGAACGGTCGAACCTCGTACCGATAGGTCGAGCCCCATCCCATGGATTTTCCCGCTATTTTCAAAACGGAGGCGAGTATTTCAAAACAATTTCCAAAATTTGGTCAAGTTTGAATCGCGAAAGCATTTTCCTCTCTCTTCCGCAAGGAAGGGAAGACGGGAAAATTTTTTGCGACGATAACAACGATCTACTCATGTGGCAGCGTAGCTGGCCTGACTAAAATGGCAGCTTGCGTTACTAATGGATAAATCTAACTATAACCTAACTTTGGTATATGCAACGATTGAGATGGAATCCAGACGACTTTGCACATGTTGCCCAAAACATTCACATGTGATAGCCCATGGATCAAAAATCTCCAGATCCACCCTAAACTCGTACTGTAGGCATCTTATTTGTGGTCTGCACTATTTTGTCATTGATTCACGAGGTGCATTTGGATTGCGTGATCTGATCTGCACCATCACGAGTTCCACTACCTAACACCTCGCGTAATTGGGTTATTCACGTGCTGACTTAAGAAGATTCTCCCTTTTTTTTTTGAAAGGCCAGATGGGTTATGGCAAACCCCAATTAAGACAATTATGTAATGTGATCAGGTCTTCAACATCCAGCCAGCATGTCCTACCCTGGTAGTGAGTGAGCGACAATGCAGTCTTCAATCGTTGTAGGGTCAATAGACCCTGTTAGGTCAGCCAGGATGACCCGACCTGGCTGGCCCGTCAATCTAACCCCCAATATGGATAGTTGTAAACTGGAGTTCATGCATATGGAACAAAAATTCCAAAACCTGGTGCGTACAACACAATACAATTTCAAGTAACAGGAACCATCATGTTGAACAATAGGATCACATTGTGCCTATTATGAACAAGAAAAATAAAGTGTTGTGTGGTGACATCACGTTATATATTTCTTAAATAGGACTATCATTTTGACTAATAAAATCATATTGTACTTGGTACCAACATAAAGCATTCCATGATTTTTTTTATACATGAATTTAGTCAATATACGTGACCCTAGTTTCATTCAATCCATTGAGACTAATTCACAACTATCCATAAATCAAGGTTGTATATATATATATATATATATATATATATATATATATATATATATATATATATATATATATATATATATATATAAACTTAGATTTGTGAGACAATTATCAAGCTCTAACTCTCATGAAAAATTCATTAATATGGATCTAAAGCCTACCATTGTGGCATGAGCTTTGATGGTCTATTCATGAAATTTATCAACACCATTTTTTTCTTTATAACTAGAGAAAATGACGTGCTTCCTAATATGAGTATAACATTGACTTTTTTTTTTTTTGTAAATAGATCTTAACGTTCATCCTAATATGAACAACAAAAATATGAAATATGATGTCCAGCATCACTAGTCGGTTCAAACCTCAAAACTTGGTCATGTGAACCAAGTTCGTAGGCAGGACGTTCAGCTCACGATAATACACAAATAAAATTTGTGCTATTGATCGGGGATTCGAGGATTAAACGATGAAGTTCAAATTAGATGTTGATATCATTCTAGAAATAAAAAAATAAAGTTGAAGATAATACCTAAAGCACTTTTTTTTTTGTGACAGTCCAGCTATCAAGTGAACGACGATGTCACATTTAGAACACAACATTAGTTCTAATCTACAATCTGACGTTTCGTTTTCTTTAAGGATACTAACATTAACAAATGACATCATCAAACTTTTTGTTGAAAATAAAACATGCAACATCTCTGGTGTCTTTAAGAGAAAGAAAAATATCATACAACATAATATACTTAATGGTAACAACTTGAAATTTTTAACCATGTACTATGCCTACACAGGTTCTTACCATATTTAAAAAAAAAACGAATACACAAAAACTAAATCATCCACCATGCTATAATATAAATGGTCGTCATAAGCTTAACCATCCGACCTCCAGCAATCTATTTTATGTGATTTTTTATATCCAGATTTAAAAGAAAAGAAACAAAAACAAATGTAGATTGTATCACAATAGTAGATCAGAAATCAGCATATTGGTCTATGCCAAAAGATGCTGAAACGCTAAGGTTCACCTGAATATGGATTTAGACTTTCATCTATAGAGAAATATGCAGATTCGGTTATTTTTTTTTTTTTAGCTACTTGCTATATATATCATAGTACATGTATTCGCATGGCCAAATGCATATATGTGCCCCACGACACTGTGCACATGCATAGAGAAGTTATGCTCTTACCTCGTTCGGAGATTCGAGCTGGTAGAGATGGCGTCACTTCTTCCCGGTTGGAGCTCCACGTAAGGCGATGAAGAGAGCTCCCCACGTCAACAATGGTGGCTTCGAGAATAATGAGAGAGAGGAAACTTGAAAGAGAAAAGGAAAGCTTGAGAGAGAGCAGGAGGGGCGAGTCTCAATGAGTCCAACTTTGTAAACCCCCAAATGCATCCATTTTTTTTTTCTTCATTAACGTATTTGGTTGAGATTCCCATTTGGGAAAACGCCCAGCCCTCTTTCTTTGTGCGTCTTCCCCCCTTTTCCCCATTTAATCCGTCTTAAATGGGAAGGTGAAACACCCTTCTTTAAAATTTCCAAAAAAAAATTTATCAATAACCTACCTTTTTGCAAATTAATTTTTTTCATTTTTATTGATGGCGCCCAGGGGATTTGAACTGAGGTTCTCCTCAGTACGGGGTAACGAGCCCCACCAGTGTGCCATACACAATTTCGTTACAAATCCTTGAATTAAAATTGCATTTATCCTCTTTTAGACGTCTGGTGGATTCTTTAAAAAATGACGTCTAGTATTTATTTCCTTGTTCTTAGCCACCATCCTCCTTAATTGAGGTCTTGTAACTCCCACTGACTTCGAAAACCGTGGGATGCTTTATTACCTACTTAAAGTCTTCCCCTTCCCATTTTGGCTATTGGGTTTCTCATCAAGGCCATCCGTTCAACGCCCTTCTCTTGGAAAAACGTGTTTCTCCATTTAAGTCCTTAAATGAGGATTAAGAGCATCTCGAATTTCAAAAATTCTCTTAAAACTTTCTTTGGCAAAAATCCAATGGTGCACAGGGGGATTTGAACTGGGGTTCTCTTCCCTAAGGGCTAACGAGCCCCACCAGTGCACCAGGTTATGTTTTGTTGCAATACCTTGCAACAATAACCCTTTTGTCCTCTTTTGACGCATTTTACAAAAATAGTGTTTTCTAAAAAAATTCGGGTGTCCACGGGGTTTTGAACCATAATATCTTCCTGTTGAGGCAACCCACCATCCCAGTGCGCTAACTCTTACCTGGTTGTACTTCTTTGTGACTAAAAACTACTTCAGTGATGGGCGATGTTTCAAATCGCGTAAGTATGATATACAAAGTGGCGTGAGCACTGTTTATAAGGAATCAAACCCTAAGAATCATAAATCAAAGTCATAATACATATGACTAGAACATTCCCGAGTTTGGGTCCCAAACGAGGAAAAAAACTCGTTATTTCATGTGAATTACTGGAAAGCGTATATCAATCAGATATGGTCATAACGAGGGCGATATTCGCAAGAGATGAAACTTTAGAAAAGTGCTTTGCGAATTTAGTTACAATTAAACATTTGAAATTTGATTTTAAGTGGGTTTCGCCTTTGTCCAAGATCCGAATCCATATTTTGTATTCGAATCCAATTACTGGATCCGTTCGATCCAATTGGATCGACTCTTCATTTTTTTTTCGTATCCATTTCCAAGAATTATAACCTTTATTAATTTTGATAATTGTCGAAATTTTGTGGGTTTTACACAAAGATCGTAGATAAATTTATCATATTTTTGACAAATCTAAGAACTCAAAAATCTGATTCTGGGGTGTCGAGATATATCAAGAATACTGAGACAAACCGATAAACTAAAGCACAGTCTCGTAAATGATGGACTCTCTATTTGGGTCCATTTTTAGAGACTGTAGGAAAAGAATATGCCAATGGCAAAAACATGAAAGTTGTTGAAAATTTCATCAGCTTTTCGGCAAATTTAAGTATGCCTAAATCCAACTTATATCTAGAAAGATACAGTCAGGTTATTGGGACTGGGTTAGATGAAACTGAATGCAGAAACACTCAAGCACATAAGAATATATTTTCATATTTTAATTCTTTTGGGTTATTAAAGTTCAACCTACAATAAAAAATACTTCTAAAGATTATTTCTCCAATGTTCACAATCTCATCTACCAAATACCAAACTTCGGTTAGACAAGCTTCACTCACAATATGAACAAGAAAATTATCTAACATTTGATAACTTATACAAAACTAAATTCTTTCAAAACATGCAATCAAATTTCAAATATTACAAACACAAATCAGAACTCAAACGAAAACTATCTCAATGAAATATTAAATCCAAGACTCAACCACTTTCATAGTATAAGTTAAGCAAAATAAACAAGTTTTTCTAGCCAAACCGACAACGATAAGGGCTGACTGATTCAAGCACCATGATTCTTCTCAACTCACTCCTTTCTTCCACAATGGAGAAGGTAGCAACCAACAAATTGTCAGCCCATCACCGGTCTCCATAAGCATTCATGCTTGAAGGCTCTCTGAACACCACACGAACAATCCTTTTAAGGGTTGAACTACTCACGAGTTCACAAACCCACAATGGTCACCCAACAAGCTTCCTTAAACTTTCACGTCCAGCAGCTCACCACAAGGTCCACACACCATCGGCTCGCCCTCAAGGTGCAGCCTTCATGTTTTCTCCATGGAGGAGGTTCCAACAACTTTTCCAAGTCTGGAAATTTTTTTAGAAAGAGGTAAAAAAAAAGCCCTTTGTAATTTTTCCATCATACTTTAATAGAGAAGTCAAAACTAGCATGACCTCTCATTGGCCATGTGAGAGGAAACCATTCTTTAGGCCAATGAGATGCCTTAATTCAAAATATAAACTCTCATTGCATCACTCAACTGCCCAATAGAAAATCATCCTGCAAAAGAAGAGAGGGAAGTTGGGTGGCACCTCAAGAGGGGGCAATGGATGGCTAAAGAGGGATTGGCCACATAAGAGGTCACCTCACCTCACATCCAATGTAATAAGATCACATGTAATGAACCTTACAGCACATTGGATCCAGGTCCATATTGGCCCAATAAATACATTCTCTCAAGGTAGTCAATGTAGATCAAAAGTTTGAATTTTGGATCCCTCTCAAGATCTAAACTTAAAAATTGGATCTTTAACCAAAGAATGAACCCAAGGTCCAAATCCAAAGCTAGATCAAAAAATAAAAACTACCCATATCCCCCATATACCCTCTAGTACTCAAAGATAAGCCTAACAGATACCAGAACTATCTGGCTCCGTAGAATCTGATACCTATAAAAAAACAAAAATATACAAATATTTTTTGAGTGATTCCAAAAATCACAAAATTGGAAACACATATTAATATATATTTTCTGAGATAGATGGAACAAAAATCTCAGAAAATTAATTCATATAAAATAACAAAATTATCCTTAGACACCATTTGGATCCAAAATGGGTGTTTTTGGCTTGGGGGTCACGCGGGTATGGCAACCCGGATAAGGTCCTGCTCCTCGCGTACATTCATATTGGTCCAGATACACTGCATCATCCCCTCTTGGGTTGAAAGGCTTCATCCTCGGAGCCTTGTTCTTCTCAAGTGTTGCTCTATTATCCCTACAAAAGTTCAAAATAAAATCAATGTAGAGTTTGTTTCACTTACGATGTGTTCTTCTCAAGTGTCGCTCCATAATCCCTACAAAAGTTCAAAATAAAATCAAAGTAGAGTTTGTTTCACTTATGATGATTGTGATTATGAAACAGAAAAATATGTGGATATTTACGCAAATATTCAAATAAGTACTTCTAAATATCTAAAGATTGATAAAAAAAATATGAATCAACATTCTTTTCAAAATGCAATTCATAAAGATTTTCTTGAAGCAAAATTGTATCCATGACATGATATTTAAAAAGTTTGCCTTGAACTAATGCACTAACGATTTCAAAAAAAATTGGATCACCAACATATGAAAATTTTCAATGTATCATGTCATACAAAAGATAAAATTTTGTGTGGAGATCATGACAATCAAATGTAAATATTTTTTTAACATGAGCAATGAAGTACCATAGCAAGTTCAACAATTCAAACCTACTACATGAATGTTTCCTAGATGCAAAAGTAGTATGCACTTCATTTTCAACGACAATCTAATCCCGATGTGCCCAAAAAGATTTTGGGGCTTTCACACTATAAATGTCTAATGTGTTTAACTCACATTTAGGAGACAAAGGTGTGACTTCACTCATATCAACAACATAACACACTTTTTCTTGTTCCTCGCTATCTTCGAATTAATCAAAAATAGGTTCACTTAGGACTTTAGTGAATCCTAACAAAAAATCGAAACTAGGTTTGATTTCTTCATCGAATACGGGTCCACCCACAAGTTCCTGTATTGGTTTCTCATGAACCTCCACAACAAAAATAATATTTTGGCATTCGAATGCCAAGTGTCCTTTCTTGCCATACGTAAAACAATACATTAGACTGTGTCAGTTTAAGAAACTCGACAACCTGGCTCTAATACCAACAATGGTGTAGATCGACAGCGAATCCAATATGGCAGCTAAAAAAAAATACTTTTTTCCTCCATTGATATGGTAAGTCCATGTCTTCGCATTCTAACTCGTTTTCCATAATAGGCATGTTCTTCAATTGATGTGACACATCAATGTCAAATATTCTGGTATGATCACTTCTCATTTCAATATTGCCATTAACAGAATGTTTGTTCCTCCAAAATTTGAACATATACCGAAAAATTATTTATAGTCCACAATAAAGATGCCCACAGTTGAAAATACTCTTTCATTGATGCATCATAGGTTTCCACACCATCATTCTATAATGTCTTCAATTCTTTAATAAGCAATTGAAAATAAACATCTATTTTAACCCCAAGCGAGTTTGGTCTGAAAACATGGTATATGGTTGCTTCATGCACATCTACAACAATAAATTATATGCAACTATAACAATTGGTCATATGCTATATGATGTACTCAAAGTTCAAAAAGGATTAAAACCATCACTAGCTAACCCAAGTCTCACATTGCGACTATCTACAGCAAAAAATGGATGCAATGTTCCAAAAATTTTCCAAGCTAATGAATTTGCAGGATGCCTTAGAACACCATCTTTGGTGCGACCTTCATGGTGCCATCTCATTTGAGTACCAGTCTTAGATAACATAAACAACGTCTTCAATTTGGTACCAAGGGAAAGTGATGCAAAGTCTTCACAAGAACTTTTTTGGGTTTCTTATAAGTTGAGGATGACGTACCATTTGATTGACCTTCAACTTCTTTCCATCTTGAAGTCTTACAAACATCACATACCTCTTTCGTAGCATATTCTTTCCAATATAACATGCAATTGCGAAGGTATACATCTATCTTTTCATAACTAAGACCAAATTTTTTAATTGTTGTCTTTGTGTCATGATATGACTTTAGCAATTGCACACCTTTAAGGAATGCCACTTTCAATAAGTCCAGCAGCATATCAAATTATCTATTACTCCATCCATTAAGACATTTTATATGAAACAATCGACCAATGAATGACAACTTTGTAAATTTGGCACATCCGGGATATAATTCTTGATCAACATCACTCAACAACTTAAGTAAGCATTAGCTTCAGAGTTGTGACTTTCAATAGTCTCATCTATTCCATCATCAAGAGAAACATGTACTCCAAATGCATCATGTATCAATTCAGCTACATCATCTATGTTATCTTCGCATGCATCAACATGCTCTCTTGTAGGTGGGATCACCGATTCACCACGATAATACCACCATGTGTAGCTTTGAATAATACCAAAACATACCATGTAATCAACGACACTTCTGATTGATTACAACAAGCAATTGTTGCATCATACGCACAAACACCTTGTCTTTCCCTCAATAATTGCATTGTTCTATAGAGTAAAGGTGATAAAACTACGAACTCCATTCAAATAGTCAACACTCCTCCTATCAAATGCAAAACATAATGCAGAATCCAAATTATCTACATTTAGAAAAATATAAACATTTTTTTTAATTTCAAAACAATGGAATCATAAAGTTGGCATAAATACCTATCCTTTTGAATCCAACTTATATCACCCATGGTGACTAGCTAGTTCCATCTTTCGATCACTTTGTTAAAAAGAGGACAAAAAAGTGACCTGTTAAATATGTTATCATTTTTATCGATCAGTTAGTTGATGGAGTTATAGCTTAATTTGATTAGGTTGGCAATTCTACTAAATGATTTAGGGATAGGTTCTGTTAAATTGTTGAAAGAGGGAGTGATCTTACACACACTCACACACAACACAGTCATGCATTGTGGAAGAATACCATTAAGGCCATCCTCTGTGGAAACAGAGAAGTTTAGAAGTGGATATACATTATAGCAAGCTTGAGAGCCATATAGTTGTTTTATGCAATCCCCCCTTGGAAGTATGAATATCATAAATTCCATGCTGAAGATGCACGTCAAGACTAGAAAGCAAAACATAAGCTCCATTTTATACATACTGAAGAGAGTTGATCTTTCTTGGGTATGGAGGATGCAATCATTAAGGAGGTTTACTCTCTCTGCGTTCTATTCATGTAAGTGTGTGTGTGTATCCGTGCATGTGTGTTGTATGTCCTGTAATTGTTGTAAATCCTGGCACATTTTTTGACAGATTGACTCACTAATGGAGCTGTTTGGTGGAGGTTACTTGGAAAGAAACGTGATGGAGAAGGTTGGATGTATTAATTATACATGTACAGCGTGGGAATTGGTTAAACCTGGTGTGAACCAGAGGCAGCTCTCTTATAAGTTTGACAGGCGTATCTCTCGTTTTGGAGGAGAGGTGAACAGAACACAACAGAGGTCTTTTCTTGCTGACCGGAAGGGGTGGACTATTGAGGAAGTGATGACACTAAGGTGTCCCACTTGGTGACTACTTTAATGTATGAATGGTGCTCAACGTATAACTTTTTCTAATTACTATCTGATTACTGTTATTTGTTCTTTATAGCGTTTGGAGGCCTGGGGCTGAATGAGTTTTGCCTGGATTGACTGACTTTGCCCGAGTCCATAATCAGTTTAATCTCATGCTATTCATCTGGGCTACTTGTACCAGGTTCAAAGCAAATCCTTTCCGATTTGCATCCCCTCATTTGTCCAGCCTCAACTTTTAGGCCTTGCCATGCTGCAAGTGTTCAGTATTTAGTAGGTCTTAGTCCATCCTATTCCATGTATCTACTGGAACCCTTATCTGTAGTTATGGCGGTGTTTTAAGCATTTTCTGCTCTCCCATTTTGCAGCTTCATCTAAAATACAAGGTTGAGACCGTTCCATCGAGATCAAAATCTTGCAACGTCCAAGTATATTTATGAGTTCAATGGCTGAAAAGCATAAGGCATCAAAAAAGAATCAGTAAAAACATAGAGGTGAAGCTTGCGGACCACTTGAAGGAAATCTGTCATATCTGAGAAGGAATTTCTGTTGGCAAAATCTCTAGATCCTTTGCATAAAGTACAGTCAATATAATCATGCTGAGGTTTCACTGTGGATCCTCAAAAATATGCACAACACAGTAATCATCAGTTCTGAACCTACAGCTCCATTTTATTGATCAAAGGTGTAAAAAGAAAACCAATGAACAGAAAAATGGGCTGCTCTCAGATGAGGTATGGTACCATCCCAATGACCATGAGGATGTGAGACGTGGATTAATTTGGTGATTGGGATCTAAGAAGCAAATCTGCCATTTCTACAGGCATGCCTGACAAGGAAGATCAGAGATCCTTATAAAAGACATAAATGTAAAGATTTCTTCACCATGAATGTCAGCATCAATGTTTCCAGCCTTCAAGATTTGGAACATGGCCATTAGCATTTGTTGTTGGCCGTCAATGAGAGAGGGAAAGTGCAGTGAAATGTTCAACTAATGGATGTTTTCACCGTTCAAGGTTTGGTAGTCCACAGTTGGAAATTTTGAAAGTTCAAAGAGATGATGTAACCAAATAAGATGGAGAAACATTCCAGAAGTTAGAAAAGGATTCAAACATTGGGTCAAGGAATTGATATTCTGCGACTTGGACTCATTCTTTTCATTCCCAGCTTCCATCTCAAATGATTCTGCTCATAACCTTCACACTGTAGAAGCCTATATGATACGCACCTGGATTTTCAGTTTAAATGTACATAAAACTAGATTCTTCTTGGTCTGGCGGCAGACTCTGATGACAAAGCTGCAAAGATCTGTATGGCTGGAAACATTGTTAAACAAGAAAATTGGTGGAAATACGACTTTATTGGGGCCTTCCTACAATGCTGATTTCACTGTAATATTTTTGGGGCCATCTTTGTACAAAGAACTATTTTCAGTAAGGATTGTAATATAGCGGCTAAGTATTGTAATATCTGTTTGTTATTTAAGCTAGGACTGGAATTTTGTATAATGAATGCTGTCTTGATTTTGTTGAAGAGTGTGTATTCGGTACTGCAGTGTCCAATTTCCAGAAGGCCTAAAATACTTATTTTAGCAAGGCTGAATGAGCCTATTATTATTTTGGACATTTATCATGGTTTATCAATCCGGGTAGCAATGCAACTCCATAATTTCCTGGATTTTTGTATTTCCTACTATGATCATGTTTCTACTTGTAACAGGATTTCCAAAACTCCTGGAGTTTTGAATATGCTAGTCCAAATGTCTTGGAATCTTGACCTGGCCTTCAGTAGCAGAAAATGAAGAAAATCCAAGAAAACTTGCATCTGTGTCATCTGAATGAGGTCTTGAAGGATGATATTGCTTATACAGTTATGGTTTCAAGACTAACACTAAGGCTCTGTTTGGGAGCCTTTCATTGAGATGGGAACACCATTTCCATGTGTTGTCAAAATGTGGTTTATGGAAGGAGTTGCCAAAAACATCCTCTGGCCAATGGGGTTGAAACGCGGTGTGGGGCTGCCAACTGCATCATTAAAGCCATGTTTTGGCAACACCACCAATTCAAGGCTCCCAAACAGAGCCTAAAACTTATAGACTTCATGACCAGGTCTCCTAGTTGATTCACTACAACTGAGTTGTTTTACCATCTTGGTCTACAATACAGAGCCTTAGCCGGCTCAGGATCCATGACTTGGTAGTGCTTGACTGATCAACCAAGTAACTCTGGAACTCGTTCAATGTTGATTAATGGTTTAGTCATTAGTGCATTTCATAGGGTGTGACCAGACTGGAGGCCCTATCTTATAAAGACCTTGTTGAACCTCAGTTCTAACATGATCATAAAATCGAATTATTTCGATTTTCCCAGGTATAACGTAGAAGGGTACTTTTTTGAGGATAATTGGGGAAAAACACGTCATTCACTTGCAAGTTCATTGATGTAAAAACCCCAGTTCCCCTTTCTCACCAGAGACTACACTTAGCTTTAGACCTCGCAGCAAGGGATGCACAGAAATAGGATTTGAACTCGTGAGCTTCCTTCAGCTTGAAGGCATTCATGAGTCTCATCTACCAAATGAGCAGAGCAAGATAGACAAAGTTAGAATTGCCACTTAGGGATCTTTTATAGGACTTTAGAAGCAGTGTTTGGGGATATTTAGTAGACTAGCAGACTTGATGAGCCAAAGAGGCCATTTTTAAAGAAATGACTATATTAGCCTGAAAAGGCTTTTGTGGTTCCCAAAATGCCAGCACATTTTCTTACATTCCAAATATAACAGCGCCCTCGTCACCTCATAGATTGGTGACTTTATTTCTTTGTTCATCAAGTTGGTGTCTTAACTTGTGTATGATCCATGCTGAAATTTAGTTCTTGGTTAGAGGCAGGGGTGGACGCACATTAAGTGGAGGGTGGGCACATGCCCACCGACCCGCAGAAACCCCACAAGGAGGTATGGGTCAGGGTGGAAGCAAGGGCAGTGCTCACTGGTGCCTGACCCAACGGGGATGACGAGTAGAGATTGCCTCCCCTTTTTCAAAATCCCCTATCCTCAAAAATCTCTCTCTCTCTCTCCCATAAAATAAATGCAATGCATAGTATAAACATGCATGACTAAAAGTAAATCAATACTTAGAAATAGAGAATGTCAAAACTACATGTTTAACAAAAAAAAGAGAATACCAAAATAACATAAATAGGTAAAATATTAAGCAATTTTTAGAGTTGTACAAATATCTATGCATTTAACTGGAAAAGAGAATGCAAAAATAACTTATTCATGCCAACATTCAGTTAAAAAAATGGATTTATGTCATGTTTGTGCAGGTCAAACAGTAAACCTTAAGAATTAAAATCGGCCTAAATAATTTATTATTTGAAAAAGTGTATGAATGTGTACTTGATTTGTGAAACTCTATTTATCAAAACCAGTCATCATTGATTGCATCGTAACTTTCTGTTTCAATATTGAAACTCTGTGTGTAATAGCTTGTTGAAAATCTATCCCACATGCCTACAAGTTTCCTGTTCAACCCTTTTTCTGATTCTAGAGTCTATTATGGCAAAACGTTCCGGAAAAAAGTGAACAGTCTCACAGGTGACTATTCAAGATTGTACCAATCTGACCCATTAATCGAGTCGTATCTGAGCCATACAACTTTCGATCAACCTAATTTTTGTTTCTTTGGACTCATAATCAAATTCCATAAAACGTTGAGTCGATAACGATGTGATTACCAAAATATCTCACTGTCGATGATGTCCCGCATACTAAAAAAGTCGCTGATAAAGTATCGTTAAAAATATTCACCAAAAAAATGCCGAAAAAAATTATCAATAAAAACACGATGGGGCAAAAGAGGTTGGGGACTACAAACAAAGCCCTAAAATGCAAATAGAGGCTTTAAAATGTGAATTGTTACTTTTTAAATAAATATTTAAGTGTCACATTTAATGCTAGTACTAACATTCAAAAAAAAATGGGGAGGTTCGCATTTAAGTCATCAGAAAATTTTCAAATCTTATGTCCACATATATAGATATTTGTGAATGTAACTTACATTTGCGGACCTTATCGATGAATATTTACTTAATAGTCTTCACAGGTTATATTTGTAAAGTTTGTATTGTAATATGCAAATTTTGTTTATCCCGCGTGGGTGTTGCAAAACGGAGTGAGGTACAACATTTCAAGGAGTGCAATTTTGCATGTGGGTTGAGAAACAATGAAGATGCACGTGTTTGATGTGTGAATCTACTTTATTGGGATGAAAACTAGCTATATTTGTATATTAGTTTATGGAAAATTCAAGATTTCTGCAAAAACGTCATGTGAATACAACTTATAGTGAGAGATTATGAGATCTGAAAAATAGAATTGACGTATCATGTGAAATTCAGGTGGAAAATCACATATTTACCACTAAATTCACATTTATATTTAGAAGAAAATTTTTATATTTGGGAGGAAATTCAAAAAATAACAGTACGATATGGTTAATTTGACATGATAATCTAAAAACACAATAATTTCTGATATTCTCTTGATGTCCATAAACGCAAATATCCAACATCATTAGGACCCTTTTACCCTTCTCAGTTGCGAATTGAGGCCTTATTGCGATAAAATTGTATAATCTGTCCGCTAGGTTCAACTCCCACTTAAATCCAGAATAACAGTTTTTCTATATGGAACTCACGAACTTGCATAAATTTATTTTGTGAATTTTCTATGAAACTAAAACCACCAAAATCGCAAATATCCTATGCTTTCACATATACGTCAATATTTCATATAAATATATTTGCAAAACTCTACTGAAACTAAAACCACTAAAATTGATTTTTTGCATATAACTCATGATTTCGCCTAAATATATTTGCGACAATCCTACTGGTTCACGACAATCCTTCTGTTTCCCAAATGAATTGAGCATTTGCAATTTTAGTTGTTTCAACGGTTATGTGAAACAATAGGCATTATGCGAAACAATCATATTTTTGCAAAACAATTAGATTTTCATAAATATATTTATGTGAAATCATGAATTATATGCGAAAAAGTATGAAATATGCATTATTAGTGGTTTCAGTTTAAGTGGATATATGTTTAAGCAAATTTATAAAGTATTTACAATTTTAGTGGTTTCAGTTTTTTAAGTGGAGTTTTGCTTATAACAACCCAAATAATAGTAAATATAAGCAAATAGACATTCAAATGATTTGAAAACATATAAACAATGACATTATATACAAATCATTCAACAATGCTTTTAGTTTAAACATTCAAATCATTTAAACATTCAATAATGCATTCAGTTTAAATATTCAAATCATTTAATGACATTCAAATGACTATATAAAAATTCATTCATAGAAATATTCAATCAATGACATTATATACAAATTAATGACATTCAAATGACTATATAAAAATTCATTCATAGAAAATATTCAAATGACATTATATACAAATCAATGAGTTACAATGTTAATCTTCAAATATATACAAAAAAACAAAAAATAATCAAATCAATTTTTACAATTGATGATGTTGTGATTACCACGATCGTAGCTACTTGATGACCTTAGTTGCGTTATATAAAAGGTCAGCTTGAGTACATATCATATCCTCTTAAGTATGTATCATATTTTTCAGTATGCAGATTTCTTCAAGTGTAAGAGCTAACTCTCCCTCCAATACACCTACAGTCTTTTTGTGCTTCTCTTCAACTCTCTCCTCCCCATGAACAACCCTCTTTGTTGTTGAATAACATGCAACTTGTTGGGCGGCTACAAAAATGTCATTGGTGCTACGTGCCATGGATAACAAGTCGATGTCTTCATCGCCCTCATGTTAGTCTTGAAGTTTAGAGAGGAATACCATGGGGTAATCATTCATGGCATGCGATAGTAATTTGCTAACTGTGCGAGGGTGACTGGTTGATTGCTGAACAAACTCAAACTGTCAAACAACTTGGTTGGCCATTTGGCGCTCAACTTTATTCATGTTGTGCAATCAAATATCTTTCTTAAGGATATCCTTCCCCCCCACAACTATATCAGCATTCTCCTTCTTCTCCAACGCGTCTTTATAGGGGCACCACTTTACCTTTATTTTCTTTATGATTAGGCCTATCGACATGTATTTATTAAAAATATATATGAAATATCAACAATAATAATTATGTTTGCCCTAGTCAGCCCGTGAAGCAATGTAGCACATTCAACATGTGACATGCGAGTACCCACCAATCTTCGATCATGGCCTTTTTTGTTGCATGACCGACTGTATATTGTGGCACATAAAAATTATGGGCAACATCATGCATTTGGGGTCTTTCAATGGATATGTGCTCCCATATCAAAACCTACATAACAATGATTAACAAGGATTAATACACAGAATTTATCAAAACACAATATGTAAGTATATAAATAACTATAAATCAAAAGTTTAGGTACAATGAAAAAATAAATACCTCCAACAACACCAACATCCTAACAAGGTTTTTTCTTTCACTCCTTGTGCTACTCAAATTTACATACATGTGTGCAAGTACGACTATTCCCCATGCATATTGATCAACGTGGTTCAGGTCTTTCAACAGTTTGATGTACGATACATGAACTGACTTCTCACTAGTGTTGTGAACCCAACTGAATGCGGGTTAAGACAAGAGGGAGAATCAGCTGCCACACAACATAGGAGATCAAGGCATAGGGTAGGCAATGATCCATGCACCAAGTAGCATGCCAGCACAGTCGGTACAGTTGGGTCAGCCAGGCTAGTGTGCAGTGTAGCATTCAGTTGAGTAGGCTCGGATATGGTACAGGCTGGACAATAATGAATGAGTTATGGCAGAGTGGTTTCAACAAAGCATTTAGAGTTGACAACCATGGGTTTTGAAGCTTGGGCCACCCAAGGCTGGGTGCTAAGATGAGGATCAACGCTATAAATAGGTGAGTGTTTGTAATTCAATCATGATGTAAAATTTTGAGATTGAAATGAAATAAAATATTCTTTTGTCTCCTAAGTTGGAGTTCGGACGCTCTTGAGTATCTAGGCTAATTAGACTAATTTGTTTAGTCTAGTTAGATCATCATCCTACCTTCCTATCTTCTCTTTTCTCGCTTAAGCATTCACTTGATTGAATTGAAGAAGCATCGATTGACGATCATCTTTAAATGCTCAAACCGATCTCTTGGCAGATGATCTAACACTCCATGCCGCAGCTCACCACAACGTAGGACTGCACATATGCATCAAGCTTTGATGCGAAGAGAGCACACTGCTCTTGTGCGTTCGTGTGAACCGTAGCTAAGTGCAATACTTAGATTTTCTTCTTCTTCTATTTTTACTTCTGAAGTTGCAGTGATCCTCTTACAGAACCGTGCTTGAGTAGATCCGATCATCCGTAGCCTCTGAGCCTGCATATCATGCATGTTGATCGGACTTAAAAAGCATAGTCGAGCGCTGAACACCGCAGTGCCTTAGTGCGTTCAGCATCTTCTTGCACCTATGCACACAAATTGCTTCCTGTGTCTACGTACGCAATGGAATACCATGCATCTACGAGTGTCGTATCTCTTCCACATGTTTGTGTGTGTGTTATCTTCCTGGGCCTACATGCGCTGCACACATTGTGTCTGCTTGTGCTTGATCACGTTGCGCCTGTGTGCGCTGAGTGTATTACGCACATGTGTGTGCTTTACAAGTTGTGTGCCTACATGCATCGATCGGATATAACTCGGCGGTGAACAATCCTAGTCATAGTGCATCAATTGGTATCAAAGCCATGCCACCAAAGGTGACACTACTTAAGGAGATTATGTTGGACCAGCTGCAACAGTGATTTGATGAGCACTTCGAGGAGACTTTGCTTCGAGCTACTTCACTTGAAGACAAGCCAGAGAAAGTCAATGGAAGGATGGCGAGCCTTGAGGTGCAGATTTTCTCACTACAGCAGAACCTTACGGATCTTTTTGATGATTTGAAGGCTCAATTGAAGGCTAATGGTAAGCGACTTGAGTCATTCGAGTGTTCTATAGACAGGCACGCGCCTGATGCGCAAAATCCTGATGATACAAAGACAGTAGCTGGACCATTCATGGTTCACACTGGTGGAGTGCATCGTGCATTATCCCAAGTGCACGATGCGCCACAGAATGACACCAATGCAGTCGCGCTTAACGCGTTCGGACCTGACGTGCCCTGGCATGACACACCTATTTATGAAGTGCCCTATACTACTGCATGTGTGCACTTTGCATTGTCGTGCGACACACGCAGAGCCATTAGCACAGACGCGTCATAGCACAATGCACACTATACACCATTGCGCAACAAGCATGACAACTCCCACATGGGCAAGCCACTGCACCACGCGCACAATGCGTGTGGTGTTGCCTATGGGGGTGCCCCTGTGCGCCGCATGGTTGATAGAGAGCAGCATGCACACCATGCATGCGGCAAGGCCGACTATGCAAACCATGGGAATTTTTCGCCTTGGCATGAACAAAATGAAGAGAGTCCCTATGAATCGAATGTGGCAATGTGAGATTACCAATTCATGCCCAAGTATGGAATCGAATGCGGCAAGAAACTTTTTGTGAAGCAAACTTGCCTAGGTCGATCAAAATTCCATTTCTGATATTCACGAGTGCGAATTTGATGGAATGGCTCTGGTGTGAGTTTTGGAAAATGATTTTTTTTTAAAAGATATTTTAAGTAAAAACAAGTGTGAAAGCCAGACACCAAAATATATAGAAATCGGCTCGCACGAGTGGTGAAGTCTGAGTCGATCTCAAGGAATGGGAAAAAAATTTGTATTCAAGCAAACAGTTAACTACTCTTTATTGCCAACAATAAAAAGAATTAATTAAACAAATAACTAAGAGAGTGAGGCCCTCTGCGGAAGGCTGAAACTAATAAAATAATAGTGCCTTATTACAAACCCAATTAATGAAATAAAATAAATTATAAGCTAGCAAGAAGAGAAAAGTCTCCAGTGCTTCGAGTCTTTAGTCTCCTTGATGTTTTACTTTTCTTCTTTGCATGTCACTTTGTGGTCCTCCTGAGGGGCTCTCTGAAGGACCTCTTGAGGGGACCTCTGAGGGCTCTTCGAAGGCACTTTCGAGGGCTCACCACATGTCTAAACGCTTCCCTGCAAAAATCAAAAGATAAAACACAGTACAGAGGCAGAAAAAAACTACTTCTAAAACTAAGAATAGTCAATCAAAACAAGAATCGAGATTCTAACAAACTATTCCAACCAACTAATGAATATATAATCAAGAAAGAAACTAACATGTAACAAATAAACTAACTAACAAACTAAATAACCAACCATGTAACAACTAACTACTTAAAACACATATAAAACTAACTACTTAATCTTGAACAATAAAAACGTGAAAATAAATCAATCAATCTAATAA
Organism: Nuphar pumila; assembly: GCF_984573655.1. Lineage (NCBI taxonomy): Eukaryota > Viridiplantae > Streptophyta > Magnoliopsida > Nymphaeales > Nymphaeaceae > Nuphar > Nuphar pumila. Next base: position 69,492,879 of record NC_143249.1, read on the forward strand.
TGTGAACTAATCTAATAATGAACTAATTACGAAATAAACTTGAACTGCATTAACTAAAGACAATCTAACTAAACATGAATTAAACTAAAACAAAATGATTAATGCTAAACCAAGAAAGAAAATGTGAACTAAAATTGACTATTTAACAATCTAATCAGATTCAACTACTAAAGCAAATTCTAGGTAAATAACTTTGAAGACACGTGAATATAAAACCACTTAAGAAAGACTATATTAACTTAATCAATCTAAATATGGTATAAACAACTAAATAGAGCTGAATGCATTACTTCATGAATAGCCAAACTTATATGTCAAAATCAGGTTAATACGCTTTCCAACTAAACCATTAAATAAGATAGCATGTTGAATTGACTAAATTAACTAATCACTACTAAACAATTAAAGTTTACCTACAACAATCTAATGAAACACGACATGTTGTATCACATTAGCTAAGCAACACATAACACCTAAATTCTGTTGAATGCAATTTCGGATCACAATTGATGTCACAAGGATACACATTGTTTTGAGCTTCAAGTGATGTGCGTGAACCACGCAGTTTGCTGAATGTCCAAGATTTTATTTTTTGCGAATACAGGCTGTTCTAGCAGACTGCGATTTGCCAATCTAATCGAAAATATGTTGATTGCTAAAACAGCAATAGCCGTTAAATCTAGAAAGATGCTATTCAGCGCAGATCGGCAATGACGCTGGATCAGAACTTCACGCCGAATTGTGTGATCCAAAAAACCACTAAAACTTGAGTTATCAATCTCATCAACATGACTCCGATTGATTACCTTCTAAAGGCCATATGTGTCACACAATATACGGTGGGTGTTCTTATCAAGATTCAGAAAAAATGGACTGTGTGATTCGCCAATCACATGGATCATATTTTTCTGTTGTCGTTTCTATGCCAAGTGTGATCGAAACTAGAGTGACAAATTATTAAAACTATGAAGCAAACAACAAATAATGATTTGCTAACTATGCAGAAACAAAATACTCATTATTCTATTCTAGATGCAATACCGACAATAATCACATTCTTTAGTATTCTAGGATTAAAAACAAACTAAACTACATGAAAATCAAGAAAAATGACTAAACTAGATTAAGTTATATATTTTTTCTTTTTATTTTTTAGATGTTAAATCTAAACTACTCTAAACTAGAAATGATGATGATGCAATGATCAAATGAAATAATATGCAATGCTATGATTTATGAGATGCAGAAACTAAAACTACAGTAAAACGGGGGAGAAGAAGCAAATTGTAGGATTCACCTTCGATGGAGGGGTTGAGAAAAAGAATGTGGTTTTTCTCTCTGAGCTGCATGAACCTCTGCCGACCAAGGCAAGAAGAACCGGTGATAGAAAAATGTTAGAAGCAAGATGAATCAAAGGGAGAAAGGAAGAGATCGAGGGAGAACCGGTTAGGAACGAAGAGAAGGAGGAAGAAAAGTGAAGATGCTTGAGTTTTCTCAAAAGGAAAAAATGTGGGATGTAGCTTGAAAAGTATTATTTATACTAAATATTAGGTTAAAACACGATTTTCTATGGAAGTTCATAAAAATTTCAGAAATTCCAAAACATGTTTTCCTAAAAAATGTGTTTTTCAAAAGAGGTTTTTTTCCTAAACTAATTAAAATTAGTAACTACTTTTCTAATCTAATTAAACTACAAATTAAATAAAACACTGAAAAATGCAGGGCAAGCTTTTAAATTGGCGATTTTTTGATATTTTCAATTTCAATGCGGTTTCTTAAAACTAACGATAAAATTAAGTTTTTAATGTGATTTTTTTATGGATCATGCATAAAATAATATGAATAAAATGTAAAATATATGCATGATCTGGCTCTATAAGGGACACCAATTCTTTATTAGTCATAAAGTGAAGATTGAGCATATGGCCTGATATGTCGTGATGAGCTTTGAAGGTGAAGCTCTAAGATGATTCCGTTGGTTCGACTAACGAAATGGCTATCTTACTTGGGAGATACTTGAACATAAAATTCTTAAAAGATTTGGTTCAACTCCATACACTAATCATGGAGTAGAAATGAAACAACTTCACCATATTGGATCCGTACAAGAGTACCAAGCCCAATTTGAGGATTTATGTTCTCTATGTGGTGAATGGAATGAAGATGCACTTTTGAGTTCTTTATTGGTGGATTGAAAGATGACATCTGACATGAGCTAATGGCTCACAATTCACTAACACTTGAGGATTGTTATCTTCAAGCGTGCATCATTGAAGAAAAACACAAAAGAATGCATGAGATTCGCAAAAGCTCCATAAATGTCAATCAAAGATCAAAATTTATACCAAAGCCAATACCAAACAAAGGGGCTATGTTTTGAGATTCTAATATCCCTAAAGTGGAACACATCTCTAGGGAGGAGATAGAAGAGTTGCACAAGAAAGACTTATGTTTCAATTGCAAGAAAAATTGGATGTCAGGTCACAAATGCAATTCTTTCAAATGCTTGATAGTGACCAATAATGGAGATGAATGTGAGTCGGAAGAAGATGAGACCATGAAAAGATTAAAGAAATTCAAAAACCAATTGGCCAATGTTATGATTTGGAAAGCAAATAAGCCCCTAATTCCATGAGTCTTCGACACCTTATCTGGCAAAAGAGTTGATGTTTTGATAGACACGATGTCTACCCACAACTTCATGAGAGAAGACTTAGTGTCTAAATTCAAGTTTTGGCCACATGGGCATCCAAAGTTTGATGTTATGGTAGGAGATGGAAGTCATCTCAAATGTGGCCAACTTTGCACGAATGTGGAGATCAACCTCTAAGGATCCCACTTTAAACTCGATTTGTTTGTTTTGCCTATGCATAGAGCCGATGTTGTGTTGGAAATGTGTTGGTTACGCTCTTTAAGAAGTGTCACATGAAACTTCATCAACATGAAAATGACATTTGCTAAAGCAGGACAACCAGTGGTTATAAAGGCTAACTATACACAAGAAGGCAATGTGATTGATGGCCAAGAGGCTATAAAAAATTTTGGGCTAGACATATGACTTATCTTTAGTACAACCTATAGCACCAAAGAAGAAGCCCAAGTTGGAAGACATTGTTCCACCAGACATGAATGATGGGGCATATGGAGATGTTTTTGGAGAACCCAAGGGGTTGCCTCCTACATGCTCTTAAGATCATCACATACCTCTTATTCTGGAACAAAGGCCGGTTAGTATAAGATCATATCAGTATGCTTTTGCACAAAAAGGTGAAATTGAAAAATTAGTGCAAGAGATGCTTGAAAGTGACATCATTCGCCCAAGTTCAAGTGCCTATTTCTCATCGGTTCTTCTTGTGCGCAAAGAAGGATAACACATGGCAAATTTTCATTGACTATAGAGTACTCAATGAGGTGACATTCAAAGACAAGCATCCTATTCTAATCATTGATGAGTTGTTGGATGAGTTATTTGGTGCCAAATACTTTTCCAAACTGGATTTAAGAACCGGATATCATCAAATCCGAATGTCTAAGGAGGACAAAGAGAAGACCACATTTCACACATATGATGGTCACTATGAATTCTTGGTGATGCTATTTGGGTTGACCAATGCGTCAGTCACCTTCCAAAGAACAATGAATGGTATATTTAGACCAATGTTAAGAAAGTTTGTATTGGTATTCTTTGATGACATATTAGTCTATAGCTTGAAATGGGAGGATCACCTCAAACATGTGAGAATTGTGTTGGATATGTTAAGAGAACATACTCTCTTTGCCAAGTGAAGCAAATGTAGCTTTGGATAAGAGAGAGTGTCCTATCTTGGGCACATAGTGGGTAGTAAAGGGGTAAGTGCCGATCCGGATAAGATTAAAGGCATGGCTAGTTGGCTTACTTCACGCACCATCAGAGGTTTCATAGGTCTTATGGGGTATTATTGAATGTTCATTCGACACTATGACATCATTGCTCAACCACTTACGGTATTGTTGAAAAAGAATGCATGGGGATGGAATAGTAAAGTTGAACATGCCTTCCAAATGCTCAAGCAAGCAATGGTTGAGGCATTGGTTCTTGCCCTACCAGACTTTGAGAAAGTCTTTGTTTTGAAGACCGATGCTTGTGACATCAGAATTGGGGTCATATTAATACAAGAAAGACATCCATTGGCATACTTAAGTAAAGCTCTTCCTGGTAAGAGCAAAAGCCTTACTACTTATGAGAAAGAATTTATTGCCATTATGTTTGCTTTAGAAAAGTGGAGACCCTACTTACTTGGGAGACACTTCCTAATTCAAATGGATCATCAAAGTCTCAAGTATATTCTACAACAAAGAGTCTCAACACCTCTCCAACAAAAATGGTTGACTAAGCTCATGGGATACGATTTCAAAATTAAGTACAAGAAAGGTGTCAAGAATGTAGTTGCTGATGCATTATCTAGAAAGATGGAAAATGATTCACGCTTAGTCATTTTCAGAGCCACAGCTATATGAGAAGAAGATGCTACCATCCGCAAGAAGTATTCTGGATTTTTTCCTAGAGGACTAGGAACATTTCAAGAGGGAGGGATTGTTGTGGACCCTACTGAATGCGGGTTAAGACAAGAGGGAGAATCAGCTTCCGCACAACATAGGAGATCAAGGCATAGGGTAGGCAATGATCCATGCACCAAGTAGCATGCCAGCACAGTCGGTACAATTGGGTTTAGACACAACAGTTGGGTCAGCCAGGCTAGTGTGCAGTGTAGCATTCAGTTGAGTAGGCTCGGATATGGTATAGGCTGGACAACAATGAACGAGTTATGGCAGAGTGGTTTCAACAAAGCATTTAGAGTTGACAACCATGGGTTTTGAAGTTTGGGCCACCCAAGGCTTGGTGCTAAGATGAGGGTCAATGTTATAAATAGGTGAGTGTTTGTAATTCAATCATGATGTAAAATTTTGAGATTGAAATGAAATAAAATATTCTTTTGTCTCCTAAGTTGGAGTTCGGCCTCTCTTGAGTATCTAGGCTAATTAGACTAATTTGTTTAGTCTAGTTAGATCATCATCCTACCTTCACTTCCTAATTTCTTCTCTTCTCTCGCGTAAGCATTCATTTGATTGAATTGAAGAAGCATCGATTGATTATCATCTTCAAATGTGCAAACCGATCTCTCGGCGGATGATCTAACACTCCATGTCGCAGCTCGCCGCAGCGTAGGACTGTGCCTGTGCATCAAGCTTTGACGCAGAGAGAGCACATTGCTCTTGCACATCCGTGTGAATCGCAGTTGAGTGCCATACTTACATTTTCTTCTTCTTCTGTTTTTACTTCTGAAGTTGCAGTAATCCTCTTGCAGAACCGTGCTTGAGTAGATCCGATCATATGTAGCCTCCGAGCCAGTAGATCATGCACATCCATCAGACTTGAGAAGCATTGTCGAGCGCTCAACACTGCAGTTCCTGAGCGCTCTCAACATCTTCTTGCACCTACGTGCGTAAATTGCTTCCTACATTTGCGTACGCAGTGGAATATCGCATGCCTACGAGTGTTGTATCTCTTTCGGATGTTTGCATGCACGTTATCTTTTCACACCTATGTGCACTACACACATTGCGCTTGAGTGTGCTTGATCATGTTGAGCTTGTGCGCACTGAGTATATTATGCACTTACATGTGCTTTACAAGCCATGTGTCTGTGTGCATCATTCAGATATAGCTCGACGGTAAACGATCCTGGCCATAGTGCATCACTGGTGTCAATGAATAAGCATGAGCCAAAGAAGTATAGCAAGAATGCTCTCACAGTCTTGTCTACCCAACTACCACCCTTCCCTCTAACACATGGTAGTTTTGCTTTTGTCCTCCTCGCTTTACTAGGGTTGTAATAGCTCCTAAGCCATAAAAACTTGATCTTATTGACTTCAAACACATCATCATTTGCTTGCAAATAAGTATCACACAATTGCTTGAAATCTCACCACCATTGTCCACTAACTAGCTCCCCATGACACTTTAGTTCGGTGATTCGTGTCACATCCTCCAACGTGATAGTCATATCAAGATTGCCAAACTAAAATGTGTTGGTTACCTGATTTTAAAGTTGCAAAACAACCTCTAAGAAGGGATGACTAATGTTTCATGGTGTGATCTCTAAGAATTTATGAAAATGCATTTGATTAAACTTCACTTCCTCCATTAGTATTAAAAACCATTGGTATACTTGGTTCCAGTAGAATTGGTGCATGCAAAATGTTGGCTCTTCTAAATCAATTGGTCGAGAATCCTGCAATCCAAATTAAGTTTATTGAAATCAATCAATTTCAATGAATAGTAGCAACATTAAACTAATCAATGATTGAATATATGTATAGGAGTAATTTAAATTTAAATTTCAATTGCATTCATGGATAGTAGCAATATATATATATATATATATATATATATATCAATAAAATTAGTCAGTCTATATAAATTTCTATATGTTTCACAAATACATGACAAACTAATCAAAGTCATTTTCAATAAATAGTAGCAACATTAAATTAATCAATGGTTGCATGTATATATGTATAGTAGCAAATTCAATTTCAATTTCAATTTCAATTTTAATTTTAATTTCAATTGTATTCGTGGATAATAGCAATATATATCTCAATTTAATTAATAAAATCATTCAATTTGCATGAATTTTTACATGTTTCACAAATACATAAATTAATCAAAGTCAATTTCAATGAATAGTAGCAACATTAAACTAATCAATGATTGAATGTATGTATATATAGTAACAATTTCAATTTCAATTGCATTCATAGATAGTGACAATATATATATATATATATATATATATATATATATATATATATATATATATATATATATATATATATATATATGTGTGTGTGTGTGTGTGTGTGTGTGTCAATTTAATTAATGAAATCATTCAATTTCAATAAATTTGTACATATTTTATAAATACATGATAAATTAATCAAAGTCAATTTCAATGAATAGTATAAACATTAAACTAATCAATTATTGAATGTATATATGTATGGTAGCAATTTCAATTTCAATTGCATTCATAGATAGTAGCAATACCTGTCCACGAGCACTAGACGTTCTTCCCAGATGCGACCTCTTCGACAAAGCTTGAACTTTCTCCTCTGCATAGAGAGCAGCATCAGACTCCTAAATGGTGTTCACATTTGATTCAGTCATTTAACTATCACTTACATCTACTTCCTAAGGAGGGTCCACATTAACCTCAGCCCCTTAGTCAGGTACCTTCTCTGCCCTCTCACCGCTACCACTACAGGTGGCTACATCTCCAATTTCATTTATCCAGGCATTAAGGTTATCAACAACCTTAATGTCAGCCAATGGATCACCCTCCCCTTCCTTAGATGCTTCCGGGATGAGAGACAAGATTGTGCCTACAAACTGCTCAATGTTTTCTGCACATTTTGCCTTAGATACATGCCACATTGACATTTGTAATTGTTCGCTATATGACAATACAAGTTTTCCTTTTAACTCACTATTTGAGTGTGGTTGTATGTGATTATCGAGGGTGCATTTTTTATGGAAAATGTTGGGCACCCATATTTTTGGCTTTTGATGTAGCTCCTTCTCTACCCACTTTTGCACACTAAGTCATGCTTTCAAATTACCAAGATGATCCAGTTCATAGTTCTTCATTGGCTTTTGTTGTTGTGCTATAACAATAGAAGGTGATATGGGTGTGGACCCCTTTGTTGCCTTCTTTTTATTGACCATATTGTATTAATAAACAAATTCAAAATTTTCTATAATAACAAGAGAGAGAATATTGAACAAGCATTACAAAAATAAATAAATTATTTATGTTTCAAAAAGCATTTTAAAAAAAGGGAACACCGTGCTTACTGAAAATATTAAAAAAATATTTCATTTTTAAAAAATAAAAACAAAAGGAAACATTGTTTGATTTGGCCATTAAACAAAAAGGAACATTGTTTGATTCAACCATTAAATATATCATGCGCGTGAATGTGAATGCGTGTTAGTGCATGCCATATTTGTGTATGAAATATGATGTAACATGTATTATGCATGAAAATTTGAATAATTTATGATATGTTCATGCATAATAACACATGTGAGAGAATCATGCATAAAATGTGTTGAATTTGAATAACACATGAAAGCATGTTAGAAATGAATCATGTATGAGAACATATGTAGTATAAATCATGATATGATGGGATCATGCATGAAAGTTAAAAGGATTATGTTATGTACATGCATAGGAGCATGCAACATTAAGTCATGCATATGACATAGACTACTTTAGTCATGCGAAAGGGCATGAACTGTTGATATCATGCATGAGGGCATGAGAGGGTTACCCTGTGAGATGATAATACTTTGCTTGATCTATGACTTAATCATAAAGATAACCCTAGACCATGAGTCTATTTGAGGCGCTGGTGAAGCCAGACTCTCTGAGATTGTTGGGTATGTCCTGATCTCTTGTCCTCTTGGGAGAAGGAAGGGCGGTACAGGTCTCGTAGAACATGTTGAGTTTTCGAGAGCTGAAGGCACCTCTTTTCCCCATCCCACGGAGGTTAGGGGATAGGTCTACCAATGAGTCTTAGGTGGTAATACCACAGCTCTATAGAGTTACGAATGCATGCCTAAGTTTTTGCCAACGATTTTGGTTTAGCGTAGGCTAAGACCTAGGACAATGGGTCTGTTCTCTCAACCGCTGCATTGTATGGTTGAATCACTCAGGAAAGAATCAGTTAAGTCATAGGAGGGCAAATAAAATATATAGCATAATAACTACTCTTAAGGTTGTTTCTGGATGTCTATACCCTCTTTTGTACCAGATGGGTCTGAATAAATAAGAGAAACAATTAATTAGATTTTTAGAATCAGTGTTATTATATGTATAAACATATAGATGTGGACATGTAGAGACTATTAAGGTTTGCATGATTATTGAATATGATTTGTTACATATGAATAAAAAAGATATATTTATGTTGGTCATGTGATTTGACCTGTTGATACAGGTTTGGTTGTTGCACGTGAGGTGCTTGTGTATTTGAGATATATGGGAAAGGTCGAATTAGATCCTGTTCCATTTATATATCTGAATGTAAAGTGCATAAATGTTCTGAGAAATGACATGTGAATTTATAATTTAGATAATGTACGTCTTAGTCATGAGTTGGACATGTGCATGCTTCTTTTGAGGATAAAGAAAGTGAATGTTTCCGTTATCATGAACTATTGCATTTTACTCTACTTTGAAGCATACTAAGAATTATGAATTCTCATTCATTTATACGAAAAATTGTCATGGTTATGAATTATTGTAATGTTGAATGTCGTGAATGAAAAAGAATGAGTTTGAGTTTCATACATACAACTTACGCAATTATGAATGCTATGGAATGAATGATGATAAATGTGATTGAATATCATGTACATATTTTGATGTGGATTCCCTTGACTCTCATTTGTAAAATGATGGGAATTACACTTTGATTGTACCATTACAACTTGATTTGTATTCTCTAAGTTTAGTTTTGGTTTTCTACGGGCAAGTTGTTGATGCCCTATAATATTACACATAACCTCGTAGAGGATTGAAGAGAAGCATGGGTTGTTGCATGGCTGAAGGCTCCACTCTTATCTATTACAATCTCTAGAAGACCCAAACAATTTTGGATGGTTATAAACTTGTCAAGATTTAACTTTTTATGTCTGGATCTTTAAGTTTTAAGAATTGTAAAATGTTGGAATGAGAAGAATTCTGAATTTTTTCCTTTCATTTTCGCATTGATTATGCTTGTGGTTTAAAAACTTTAAATCTTTACGTAACTCCTTAATTGTCTTAAACCTTAAATAAATTTTGTCTTATGCATTTTTTTACATGTAAGAATTCTTAAAGTAATGACCCCAAATCGAGTTGTGCTTATAGATGATTCTGTAATGAATCTGATACTGAGAGGCTAATATACACTCATGCTTGCACTCAGGTGGGCCGTCTAGTATTTAGAACGGTTGGGATGTAGCTATAGACGAAATTGTTGGCATATTACTTTTGGGAATCATGTGAATTTTTATAATAAATAAAAAGTTTTAAATTTTTCTCAAAATTTTGGGTTTAGGAAAGTTTTAAAAAGATTGGATTTTTAAAGGACGTTACACATGTAAATAACGATGCACTTTAGTTTTTACATGAGTTGCTATCATGTTTTTCTAAATAACCTTATATTGTAGTTTTTAAATAAATTGTTGTCATGTAAACACTGTGGTTTTTAAATAAATTGTTGTCATGTAAACAGCCCAGCATTTTAGTTTTACATGAGTTGTCATGTTTTTCTAAATAGCCATGTACTATAGTTTTTAAATAAATTATTGTCATGTAAACTGCACTTTAGTTTTTACATGAGTTGCCATGTTTTTCTAAACAGCCCAGTTCATGTATTCTTGAATTAGTTGCTGTCACAAACAACACTGTATTTTAGTTTTGAAGTAGATGTTGTCATGTTTATGTGAACAACCCTGTTCACTAGTGCGCTGTCATATTTTTATGAGCAGCCTTGTTCATTCTATTAAATGAATTTTTGTCATGCATATGATTGCCATGATTTATCGTACTTGAGATGGAATATTTCTGTCATGCTTAAAATGGCTATATCCAAATGTATTTTTTTTAGAGCATGCATGTGTTTTACTTCTAGATTGATGTAAGAACTTCGAATAACGATAATTAGGTAATCATATGTATATATATAATACGGGCGCATGCAGCCCTGTTGAGTGAAATATTGATGTATTTATTAATTAAGTGTACTTTCAACCTGGTTGAAATGATATATATATATATATATATTAACTAAGTGGGTTTTTGTTGATTGAGGCAAGGTGCAGGCAGAGTTGTGAATGCTTCTTCAGACCATTGGTGAACATAACTAAAGGCATCCCTGTATTGTTCATTGCCAGTAGCAATTGAAATTTGTCACCATAGGCTAACAACAGAAGTATATTTGTGTATCAGGTTATGCTTCTGTGATTTGAACAGCATAAAGGTCTGGGCAGTTGTTCTCTCCATAATAAGGAGATGAATGGCTTTGTTCATGAGTTGTAGTGACTCATCTATGGCAGTCACGATGTAGCTCTTAGCCATTGCATTAGATAGGAAATGTGAGGTAGGCCAGCCTTGAGAATCAATGAAGGATTGTATCCAAGAGACCAAATCCAATCTTCCATTGCATCTTCATGAGCATGACTGTAAACCAGGTGAAGGGGAAACAATCCATCTAGAAGTTCAGCAGTAGCCAAGGCAGCTTTAATGGCCATTTTTAAATCACACAAACGTGACTGCCCATTATACTGAAGATGACTCTCAAAAGATATAGACCTTGACTGGACAATAATGTCTATATCAGAAAACACATTGGCTTGATAGTACTTGTCCACTAAGATGGGATCAGTGTGTATAAACCAGAAAATGGGAACCTCCAGAGTAGTTATGCTATAGGTATGTTTCCCTTTAAGTGAACCATGTTCACTTAAATTCCTCAACGGTTATTGAAGAGTCATGGAATCAAGGTAGGATCTAATTGTTGATTTGTAGGTTGTGTTTATGAGCAACAATGGGATAACCTCCACACAACATGCCATTGAGAAATCTATTGCTACAACAGGATCCTTAGAAAGAGCCAGCATATGAGGACTAAATTGAGGAATTCGAGAAGGCAACAAAGATGAGAGACCCTTCATGATAGACTTGAGATCTACCGACAGTTTACCAATCTAAGGTTTGTTTATCTCATCTTTAGGCCTCAGTCCCGAGAGAACCCGAGCCACAATTATTTGCTCTTGTTCTTCACCATTGAAGCTCATACAAGCAGGCTCCACAGTACAAGTGAAGATAGGCAGATGTCCTAGGCCTGATCTCACATTGGTATAGACAAGCAGGTTTAAGCCCACCTGTGGGCTGTCTCTTGAAGCAAGTTCTTGTAAACTCTAGTTAGACTTAAGGGGCTCTTATAGGAAGAGTGTTTAGTGCTACTTTGGCAGCAGCATGCTCAGCCTGCCTCAGAGTTGTGCAGTAGCTCAACCCTTCAAAGATCTCACAATTGAAGTTCATAGAAGCTCTGAACTTCGGCGCATGATCTGGTCCTTCCCTGATACATGCATATGATGGAAGATTGAAGCAACTTCTTTGTGCTAGTTCTTGTAACTGGTTTTTATACATACCTTCTTGCCTTAATGTTTCACCTCTGTATTCCGCTAAAAGGATGTCAATGGCTTGATGATCTTGATCACCAAACACACCAAATCTCTCCTGAATGTGACAATAGACGGGAGCTTGCTAACCTACTGTGCAATTGCGGTTGTACACAGCAGAGAGCGTTGCACTTGTTTGCAGTGCACAACTGGCAAACCACATGTAGTTGTTCCCATAGTTGTCATATTCCTCCTTCAGTTGAATATGTTTATGCAGCAAGGACCCAAGGTTTGTTGCAGTTCGACAACAGGGTTTCCCTTGGCGACGATCACGTTGGTGCCACACTTCCTCGCCAGAATTCCCTTTGTCTCTTGGGTTCGAAAGGTAGCATCTCTTCCATCTACAAACATGGGAATGGTTCCTTTTAAACACTACAGTTCCATGTCCCGATCGGTTATTTGTTCAGACTTTCGGTTGCAATCTGAACGTTTGGTGACAATTCGTCATGATTTTTAGGTGCAAACAAGTGTCGTTTGAATTGCGTGTTCTCCCCGGAAGATGCACTGTTTGCTACAGTGCATTTCGAATGAGCCCCACGTATATAAGAACATGGGGTTCGTTTTCCCGTGTGTGTCAGCATCACTTGGCATCAGAGTCCGGGTGCAGTTGCAAAGACTTAAGTACCCTTTCCTGCTATTCTCGCCATGAAACGATGGTTCGAAAAAAGGACAAAAATGTCCTTCATCCAAAAAAGGGAAACGACGGTTCGAGACAAGGACATCTAGAAAAGTAAAATGCCGGTTCGAGAATGATGTTAACTATTCAAAGTCCAAACATTCCATTTTCACCCTAAGCAGTAAACTTTTGCACCATCTGCTGTAATAGGAGCTTCCTTTGACGATGGACATTTTGTTGTCGCCTGCTGTCATCGGACCCTCCTTTGTCGTCATCTGCTACCACCGGAGCCCCCTTTTGTTGTAGTCTGCTGCTGCCGGAGCAACCTTTGCCTTCGTCTGCTGCCACCAGAGCACCCTTTGCCGTCGTCTGCTACCACCGAAGCATCATTTGTCATCGACTCAAGTCCAGGTTCCTGTTTGTTGCCTTATGTTACAAAACATTCTCGGGTTCGTTCCTACCTCGTGAAAATAACTATAAATCGATTGATTGGTTTGATCATTGGTGGGCGTCATAGGGGCATTTGTCGGCCATCTCTTTTTACAGACTTCTCTTCTTTTTCGTTCTCGTTAGGTAGTATGTAAAAAAGCAATGACTCAAAGACATTCCAACAAGTGCCATTAAAGCATTGTGAGTACCTTTCCATGTCATCATGCTATTGTTGAAGAACGTATGCCGTCGTGAGTGCCATTAAGGCATTTTCTTATTGCAGGTTTATATGTCTTTTCGACAGTTAGAAAATTAAAGATATTTGTGCGTTGAAACCTGTTCACAAGAATGCTTGTTTACATATGCGAGGAAGGGCCTCTACCCCATTTGGTATCGTCCATTCACTCAATATATGCAATATATCACAAATCGCGATTGTAGTAACATACTATCGATTTGTGAGATATTATTTTGTTTGTTAATATCGATTTGTAAGCTATTATGCTAAATTTTTGTATCTGTTTGAAATATATTTTCGATATGTATATCGATTTGTAAGATATTATGTTTTGTAGTGTCGATTTGTAAGCTATAATGCTGAATGTAGATCGATTTATAATATATTTTGCGATATGTATATCGATTTGTAAGTTATTATGCTGAATTACCGTATCGATTTGTAATATATTATTATGCGATATGTATATCGATTTGTAAGATATGTATTTTCTAATATCGATTTGTAAGATATTATAGAAAGAATTTTAAAACGTGTGCATGCGGAAATGCATTATTGCACGCTTGAGGTGATGATTTTCGTATTCAAATCGCTGCTCATTTAGCGATTTCTATTAAAATCGCTTCACAGTGTCGTAGATATAATTAAATCGCTATCACGTGAATCGCTATCGTCAACACACGTATACAACAAATTGTTTTTTTATTGGCATGGTAAGTAACAACTCGATACATAGTATAAGCAAACAACAAATCGTTGTTGCTTTTATACTGTGATTCATTCAATCATTTCTTTGACTTGCTTAACCTTATCAGTATCCGTTGTTATATGCATCTTGATTAAATTGTAGTAAATGTATGTGCTGGCTAACGCAAATTGATATCTTGCTTATGACAGTGGTGAGTTTATCATCTGGTTGCATTGAAGATGATCTATCGCAATCATTGGAAAGTTATGGAAAAGTGAATATCTATACAAATGATGCACCTGAAGAAGTCAACATGTGCACTAATGATGCATATGATAAGAAGGGTGCAGGCATTGGATTCACTTTTGACTTGAATGTTCTAGCAGAAGAAATGCAATTCGATAATGAGGTAGACAATCATGACAGTACACTTGATAAAGGTGCAGGCACTGAGAATGTACATGTTAGTACACTTGACTTTGTTTCTGTAGAAGGAATGCAGTTTAATAATGAGGAAGCTGCATATAAATTTTATAATGATTATGCCTTAAAACTTGGTTTCAATGTTAGAAGGTATTCTTGGTCAAAAAATGCGCAGGGTGTCGTGGTGAGAAAGACATATATTTGTTCTAAGGAAGGTTGAAAGAAGTCAAGTAGAAATCCAACAAGGAGAAAGTCAGATTCAAGATGTAGATGTCCAGTGAGAATGGTGTTAAGAAAACTTTTGAATGAGAAATATGTAGTTCGTACTTTAATCGGTGATCATAACCATGATTTATCAGCTTCATTTATGACTCCTATGTTAAGGTCACATCATAAAGTAACTGAAGCGCATACTGCAATTATTGAAATAGCTGATAGCGCTTGCATTGCACCAAGAAAAACATATAATTTGTGCGCACACATAGATGGTGGTCGCGAGAATGTTTCATTCACACCTATGGATCTAAGAAACCACTTGAGAAGAAAGATGACAGATAACATGAAGAATGGAGAAATATGTTCTTTGGTTGATTACTTACAGAAGAAATCAAGCATTGACCCTGGTTTCTTTAGTGCAATGCAACTGGATGAAGATGTATATGTTGTGAATATGTTTTGGGCAAATTCAAAGTCAAGAGTAGATTATGAATGCTTCAATGATGTGCTTGTTTTTTATACAACAGTGAAGATTAATACTGAACAGTGGCCATTTGCACAGTTTGTCGCAGTGAATCATCACTCACAGAGTTGTATATTAGGCAGCGCTTTTTTGTATGACCAGACCAAGGAAAGCTTTGAGTGGTTGTTCAAAGTATTTACACAGGCAATGAATGGGAAGCAACTTGAAGCTATACCTACAAATGGTGATCACGCAATTGCAGCTGCAGTCTTTCATGTATGGCCAGATGCACATCAACGCCTATGTTTGTGGCATATCTTTCAAAATACAACAAAGAACATAGGACACATATTTAATTAGAAGATAGGGTTTGAAAAAAAGTTTACAAGGTGTGTATTTGAGAGTATAGACGATGTCACCTTTATGTCTGATTGGGAGGCAATGATTCAGATATATGACCTTGAAGACTGTGTGTGGTTATAAAATTTATATGTAGAAAAAGAGAAGTGGGCATTGACATATGGAAGACAATACTTTTGTACAGAAATGATAAACACACAAAGAGTTGAATCTATGCATGCCATACTAAAGAAAACCCTGTATTCATGTTTAATAATGTTTTGATTCATGGAACAATATGAATTATTTGTAGACGGTCTTAGACAGAATGAACTCAAATAAGATGTAAAATGCTTTAATACACGCCCTGTAACTTTAGGTATGAAAATATTGATGTGACCTGCAGATCTGTATACACTAACTATATTTGAATGGATTAAGAATGAGGTTATACAGGTCATGAATTGCAACATACAAGGACGTGTGCAAACCGAGAATATGCACAAATACCATATTGTGTAGGAGGGCAAAAAGCATTCGAAAAGGCAAGAAGCACATGTTACATACAATGTTGATAATGAAATAGTTGAATGTATGTCCAAAATGTATGAATTCAAAGGTATTTTATGTCATCATGCATTAAAGGCACTTAATCAAGAAAAGATACAAGAAATACATGAGTCATATATAATACGAAGATGGACGAGACAAGCAAAGATTGAACTGCTGGATACAAATAATGTCAGTCAATCTGGTCACTTATGCGTGTTGCAGATTTGACATCAAAAAGTAAAGAAGCATATGTATTCATGAGAAAAGTACCAAGGGACTTACTTAAAAATATGCAGTTAATTCACCATCAGTCTGTTGCAGCTCATGAAGACCAGTCCAAGAAAATAGGAGCGAACAACGTAGGTGAAAATCATGCTTCCCTTGACACTAATAAGAATTTGCACTAAAGCGTAACATCATCTTCAACAATTCAGGAGTGAACGTTGTAGATTATGATGGAAAAATTCACCTAGCAAAGGGTATCAAAAGAAAACCTGCATCTGATCACAGTCGTCGAAGGACAAATGGTGCACTAGAATTGGTTGGCAAGAAAAAGTCTAAGAAACAACCAAGCTCTAAGCAAAAGCAACCAAGCCCTTCGCATGAACAGGTATGTAATACATTATATTGCTTCTCATATAAATTGCATTACGTGCAACTTATTAATATCTAACTTGTGTAATTTTCAACATGCAGCAATACCCTATAGCTGTGCACTACAATGTTTTAACCTTCAATCCTCCCAACTAGTTTTTTCTGAACGATAGCTTCAGTTTTACAAGTCTTTTGGTATGTAATCAATGTTGGAATGATGTTTGCATTTCTTGTGAAACTTAATATAATGTCTTATATTATTCTGTTTCATGACAGGCTCAGATCAATTTGAAAGTGAGTTATGGAACACAAGAATCGCGTGTAAATTCTGCTTAAGTTGTCCCATAAAGTTAGTTATTATACCTCTTTTCATGACCCAATTTCCACATTGTCGGATTTGTTAAGAGTTTAACAAAATAAGAGGTGAATATGCTTATACACTGGATGGTATTATTAAGAAAATTTTTTTGGATGAAGCCATTTTCATGAATCGTCAGCCACAAAAATAGAATTGTTAATATTTTGGCTTCACCCAAAAAGCTATGGAACACAAGAATGACGTGTGAATTCTGTTTAATAATATATCATTTAATGTATAAATCATTGTAATATGTATCATTCACATGTATAAATTGTTGTCTAATCTAGCCTATAGAGATACAATTTTGATACCGTAGGTAAATCGTCGTTGCTTAGTGCTTATACAATTATTGAAAATTGTTGTCTCATCTAGCCTTCACATATACAAATTGTTATACATATACTGTAGTTGAATGACAATTATGCTATAGTCGGTATCGTCATTCACTCAGTATATGCAATGTATCACAAATCGCAGTTGTAATAACATTCTATCGATTTGTGAGATATTGTTTTCTTTGTTAATATCGATTTGTAAGCTATTATGCTGAATTTTTGTATCGATTTGTAATATATTTTTCCATATGTACACTGATTTGTAAGATTTTATGTATTTTGTAGAGTCAATTTGTAAGCTATTATGCTGAATTTTTGTATCGATTTGTAATATATTATGTGATATGTATATCGATTTGTAAGATATTATGTGTTTTTTAGTATCGATTTCGTTCACAATGACAAACAAAGATATATTGTTGTCGCGGTAGCTTCTTAAATACAAATCGATGTTATTTACAACCACATTTATTTACCAAAAATATGAGTATCTAGTTACAATGCATCATAAATATAATTCGATTTCGTTCACAAATACTAACAAAGACATATTGTTGTCGTGGTAACTTCATAAATACAAATTGATTTCGTTCACAAAGACTAACAAATACATCATTGTCGTGGTAACTTCATAAATATAAATTGATTTCGTTCACAAAGACTAACAAAGACATCGTTATTGCGGTAACTTCATAAATATAAATCAATTTCATTCACAAAGACTAACAAAGATATATCGTTGCCGTGGTAACTTCATAAATAAAAATCGATTTCATTCACAAAGACTAACAAAGACATATCGTTGTCGCTGTAACTTTAAAACTATAAATCGATGTGATTTACAACCGCAATCAATTACGAAAAAAACATCTTTTTTTTACCTAACCACAATGGTTTGGCTTAGATAAAATACATGGCCATTATCATAAAAAAAACATATATCATCACCAGTAGGTAATTATCAGAACATGTGTAAAACCCTACAAAACATAAAACCCTAATATAGATATATATAAAACCCTACCCGACCCAACCCGCTGTCCAGGTGTAAAACCCTAGTCTATTTAACCTCTCTTCCTCGTTTCTGCGGCAGCGCAGCTTCTTCTTCTTCTTCTCCTTCTTCGACATTTCTGTCAAACACATATCTATCTTTTAGAGACTCCCATTTTTACAGAAGAGATCACCAAAACATCCATAGCATTCATCGTCGAGTTTATTTTTTGTTGCAAAGCAATTCTATGTGCAGCTGTGGATACATCCTCTCCAAGAAAATGAGCTCATTAGTAATGGCAGCCCACTGGACAATTTTCCTCGAACTGAGGCTGATAGAGACTCTAGCATTGGTGCACTCTTGACAATATGCTTTACAAACTTCATCTCAGGCATTGTCCCCATGAAGGAGCCGATGGGCTACATCATAAATCGCTTTTACGTATTTATCTTTGATATACTTTATGATAAATACGTAAAAGCGATTTATGATGTAGCCCATCGACTCTTCAAAGGGACAGTGCCTGAGCTGAAGTTTGTGAAGCATATTGTCAAGGTGCACCATTGCTAGAGTCTCCATCAGCTTCAGTCTGAGGAAAATGATGTAGTGGGCTGCCATTACTAATGAGCTTGTTTTCTTGGAGAGGATGTATCCGCAGTTACACATAGAATTGCTTTGTAGCAGGAAATGAACTCGACGATGAACGCTATGAATGTTTTGGTGATCGCTTTTATAAAAATGGGAGTCTCTAAAAGATAGATATCGTTTGACGGAAATGTCCTCCCATAAATAGCTTTCCATATTCCCGCACCAGGAATGCATTAGAAGCACATCACTATTTTGGACATGGGTTTCATACTGGTGATGATATCTATTTTCTTTCTTGATGATGGTCATGTATTTTATCTAAGCCAAACCATTGGTCATGATGTATTATAACTAAATACTAATATTTTTTATATATGAATGTGGTTGTAAATCATGTGGATTTGCAGTTACAATGTTACAGTGAGAATAATATATCATTGTGAACGAAATCGATTTGTATTTAAGAAGTTAACTCAATTTGTATCGTTGAAGTAAAACCCAAAATCCTTAAACCTAAAACCTAAACCCTAAACCACAATCGCCCATAAAAGCGATTAGAAAATATTGTTGACATAACCCGTAAAAGCAAATCGTGATAGCACGTAGCCTCCATATGTCATTGTGTAAATCATGATGGTACATGTCGTTTACTTAGACAAAGCTCATTGTCTAAAAGACAGACATCATTGTGCAAATCGCGATGGTATAATAATTTACATAATGATGTCTATGTCGGCCACAACTGGATGAAAATCACACTGTGCATGAGTACAAATCACGGTAAAAGTACACGGTCAATGTTTGTGCTAATTATTCCAGTTGTTTATCATTGTTTATGCTAACTGTTTCATATGTTTATCAATGTTTGTGTAAATCATTGCAGACGTTTATCAATCATTGTATAAATCGCGATAGGAACACAACTCATAAAAGCAAATCAGTGGCATTTTCACTATACACAATGCTAAATGCTTGTTTGATTTTTATTTACGAACGCCAATCATTACAACGATTTGTTCAGTGGCATTTGTGTGCTACACTTAAAAACTTATAGAATGTCACTTTATAGAAAAGAATTATAGAATTACAACAAAGAATTATAGAATCCCTAAAATAATTATCAGGACATCGATTTGTACTTATGAAGTTACTGCGACAACGATATCGATATATTTGTAAAACCCTAATATCTGTGTAAAACCTTATTCTATGTAAAATCCTACCCGACCCGTTGTCCAGGTTTAAAACCCTAATCGATAAGGCAGGATGATTCTAAAAGCAAATCAAAAAATTTACTATGAACGACTGTTTGATTTACCTTTGCTACAAATAACAGTCCAACTTATTGGCGTGTTTAGTAAAATTGAAATTTTATTTATTTCAACCCAGAAAGATTTACATAATTTGTATACACAGTCTTACAAAATTTATATATAAAATTTGGTTGTACAGTCTACAAAATCTGTTAGAATTCGATGTACATCATATTACTCCTGGGGGGGTCGTATCATTCGTTGCCTTCTAGATATTCTTGTTGGCTGAGTTTTTTTCTCTTTCGTAATTAGAAACTTTGTCAATTTTTTACATAGTTCTATGCGGAATTCAGGTATATCATTCTGCAACTTCGTCCAATGTATATTGCTTCAATATACTTCATTACAGATATGCCACAATCGGCGCCATTATTTTGTAAAGGAGCATCATATGCTTCACGAAACCTCCACTTGCCAAGGTTGACACCTAAAACGTCTCTGACGAATCCCACATGTCGTTAATGCAGAAGCAAGTAAATTATGGATCACCGTACATGATACGATACCCTTATAGATGAAAACTTACCAAATGCAAAATGTCACGGTGTACACCAATTGGAAAATTCAATGAGTTGTAGCACCATATTTGTTTTTTTCGTAAATCCATCAGGTATAAGACCCAATGCTTAGCCGTTTGCCAGAGTGTAGGAATCAATATCTTCAAATCGATACAATATCTTACAAATCGATAGTATAAATCATGTTAGGACTGTTATGCCTAAACCTTGGACAGGAGGTTTATTCACTTACCTTTTCACTTGACCAAAAGTCCCCGCAGTGATCATCGTTACCCCAGTATGGTAGTTCATCTTGAAATCCAATGGAGTATGGCAATTAGGGGTAGCAATCGGGTCAGGTTGGCGGGTCGACCCGGTGGGTTGGCGGGTCAGCATACCTCAACCCGAACCCGACCCGTTTATTAAACGGGTGGGCTGTGGCAAACACGAACCTGATCCGTTTATTAAACGGGTAACCTGACATGACCCGCCAACCCGTGTAATAAACAGATTGGGTCGGATAAACGGGTTGGCGGGTTAGCAGGCGGGTTGGCGGGTCGGGTTGGTGGGTCGGGTTGGGGGACGGGTTGACCCACCCACCTAACTTGTTTATTAAATGGGTCAGCTGGGTTGGCGAGTTGGCATACCCCTAACACGAACCTGACCCATTTAATAAATGGGTTAGGCGGGTCGACCCGTTTATTAAATGGGTTAGTTTAAGCCCAACCCGAACCCGCCTAAGAGGCAGGTTGGCGGGTCATGTCAGGTTTTGCCACCCCTAATGGCAATCGGCGAACGCAACTCTGTTAAACAAAACAGTGATAATAGTAAGGTTAAAACACGAGTGATAATAGTAAGGTTAAAACACAAAGCAACAAGAGTAAATAAAAAAAATAAACATAAGAGAACCAATATACCATGAAATAAGGGGTGACGATGCGTCTAGTGTTGGTTGTTGGGTTGCTTTGAATAAACATGACGAAATCAGATATAGTCTGTTTGCAACAAATATGCATGTGTTAACATACATACCCATAACATACATAAATATAAAACTGATAGTGGTTTCAAACGTACAAAATTACTGATAGTGTTTCCTTGTGCAAATTCATATTTCATCCGATTGATGTTCTCTTGGAGCTCTTTGCAGAGTTTTTGGGCACCTTTTTTTGTGGATGTTCCACTGACATTAGCAGAACATTCAATAAACGACATTGAAATTCATTTCTACAGTACACAACATAAATTGAATATATGCCATAAAAGAGGCAAATATTGAAGAAACTCGTCACGAGGTTTAGACAATATATGCCTGAATCACCATCACTGGTCATGTAGTTGTCGTTGTCTCCTTCATCGCCATCGCTAGTCATGTAGTTGTCGGTGTCTCCTTCCTTAGCATCGATACCCCCTTTGCGACGAAGCAGGTTATATATTTGACCCACAAACACATCGTTTATGAAGGAAACGTCGGTTCATCTATAACTTACTCACAAAACAAAGCAAAGTGACACCCTTCTGACATTGTGCGACATGTCATTCATATATAAAGAAAACGTCGTTTCACCTACCGCCCGTTTTCAAAAACTATGCACAAATTAATTGCATTGCACATTAATTGCCTGACCAAACATTGTTTCATCTGCCTTTTACAAAACTTGTCAACACGATAGAACGTATCAATCAAATCACGTTATCGTTGCAATGAAATTGATTTGCAACTAAGTATCCATTTGTAGTTTACTAAATCTAAATATTGCATCGATTTGTTTATTGTTTTTCATGACATATCGTTCACATTGACAGCTCGTAACAAAAAATAGTGATAGGAAACACATATTGTTAAAGGAAACGTTGGTTCGTATGTTTCTTACTCACAAAGCAAAGTGAAGCGATACCCTCCTGACATTGTGCGACATGTCATTCATATATAAAGAAAACATTGTTTCACCTACCACTCATTTTAAAAAACTATGCGCAAATTAATTGTATTGCGCATTGATTGTCTGACCAAACGTCGTTTCATCTGCCTTTTACAAAACTCATCAACGCGATAGGACGTATCAATCAAATTGCATTAGCACTTATCGTTATAATGAAATCGATTTGCAACTAAGTCTTCACTTATAGTTTACTAAGTCTAAATATCGCATCAATTTGTTTATTGTTTTTCATGACATATCGTTCACATTGACAAAGCTTGTAACAACAAATCGTGATAGAAAACACATATTGTTATATTATGAAACTTGAATATTTTGGTTTTATGTCGATTTTTATTTATCAAGTTAACTATATTTGTAGTCTACCAATATTCGTTATTAGAAGTAATTGTGTAAATCGCCATAGGAAAATCGTTTAGTTTATTTATTCTAAACATCGTCTCTAAACCCTAAACCCTAAACCCTAAACCCTAAACCCCAATCCCTACAACAAGCAAATCGTGATAGGATATCGTTCACAAGCTCGTAAACGCAAATTGCTATGGAACAAATAGTTTTTGTTTTATGTCCGTTGTTGTACAGATCGTGATATAACACTTCTATAAAACAGCGATAGCGATTTGCAACTTTTACTTAAATAGTTATCAAGTTTTAAAACCCTAATGTACTTTATAAAGTCTAAACATCATGTCGATTTTTGTACACATGCATAAAATCATATTCTATGTAAATCCCTAATATAGGTCTGTGTAAAACCCTAATCTATTTAACCTCTCTTCCTCTTTTCTGTGGCAGCGCAGCTTCGTCTTCTTCTTTTTTCTCCTTCTTCTTCTTCTTCTTCTTCTTCTTCTTCTTCTTCTTCTTCTTCTTCTTCTTCTTCTTCTCTTTGTATTTCTTATGGGTGTGAGAAAAGATCTATATAATCTTCGATGATGATTATGGGTGTTATCTTCTGAGTATACATTGATATATTCATGACACATATGACTATAGCATATTTGTCGTGAAGTATATCGAAGCTTACGCAGAATATAACGACCATAATCATCTTCAATTGTTGTCGCCATACCTGAGCAAGCACAAATATTCTGCATGATAGATAGGGGGTGATGCTGATGTCCATCTATTTGATTTTCGATATACTTCATGACAAATATGTAGCCCATCGGCTCCTTCAAGGAGATAGTGCATGAGCTGAAGATGGTGAAGCATAGTCTCAAGAGTGCACCATTGCTAGAGACTCTAAGAATCAACATATTCTCAATGGTGCAGTGGGATTGCATTAGAACCTTCATTGGTAGATAGATTTGCCTTCTATCATTCCCAGTGATGTCTGTTTCGAAGCACATCACTATTTTGACGTGGTTGTAATGTATCATTGAAGTTAACTCGATTTATAGTTTACTGAGTCTAAACATCGTGTCGATTTATAGACAAATCGTTGTACATATAATGTATCTGAATCGTTACACCAGATATTGTCCAAGAGTGATTTACACAATGACGTCTATATCTTTGAAGTTACTCTATTTGTTCTTTACTAAGTCTAAACAACGCGTCGATTTCTTTAGTTTTCTTTTCCAAAATTTATGAATGTCATTTTGTAAATGGCGATGAAAGGTATTGTTCGCTTAGATAAAGCTCGTAAAGGCAAATCGCAATAGGATATTCAAATGGATTTAGTTCGATTTTTTGATGGGTTTTCATGGCATGGCTGTACAGATCGTGATGTAGCAAATCTTGATAGTACGTAGTTTTTATACGTACAAATCGTTTCAGCCTTTTATGTTTGTATAAATCGCGATATGAAGACAGCTCGTAAAAGCAATTCATGATTTGCGTAGTACACAACGTTGAATGCTTCTTCAATTTTTTGTATGAAGGTCGGACATTTCAACGATTTGTTCTATGGCACTTGTGTGTTATGCTTATTTAAAAAATATATATACATTTATAGAATGTCACTTTACAAAAAAGAATTATAGAATTACAACAAATAAATATCGGGATAAAAAAATCATATAATTTTTATTCAGTGGCACTTGACGACTCAGATGGTCTCTTTCTTTTTTTTGGTGGACTCTCTTTCCTCGGTGGCCTCTTGGTTTCCTCGATCTTATTATAAACACTGGTCATTATCTCTACCAATGTATCATATTATCTCCTCAAATTCCTTAATTGCTTTCGTAACTCCTGATTCTCCCTCTTAAGCATCTCAAACCTTGCGGCAGAGACTACCTTCTTTTTTGTCTTCTCATCATGTACTGCAACTGAGGGAATCGTTGTTGTGGCCGGAGGGACACGGTGGGCGTGTTTTCTATGTTGAGAGTCGACATGATGGGGGACAGGAGGGACGCATGGGTTCTCAACATTTCCACATTGCTTATTCTCAATCTCTAGTTTTTGATGCATGGGTTCTCAATATTTTATAAAATAGTTGGGGTCATATTGTCGTTCTTTATAATCATACGATATGGCATGAACACCTCCTTTGTTCCAGCTATCCAATTGTTCCCTGAAGCGATCGTGTCAATTCACGTTTCTGACCCCACCACTTTTTATCTTCCTTCTCACTTCCACAGGCTGCTTTGGGGTAGACTGTCCCAAGCCAGCTTGTAGAAGAACTCGACTGCCATGCTGCAACTCGACTTCATAATTGCAAAGCAGTCAAATATCGCATCCAGACAGTCTTGCAGCTTGACCAACAATCTCTTGGTCCTTGCCCTCCCCATCTCCATACGGTCTCCACAAAACCTGTACATTGGAGATTATGGTTTAGGTGTAGACATAATTATTCATGCTAATGAATGCTAAATATTAAAATAATTTATAATAACGAGTGCTAAATATATTATAACAACAGTTACTAATGAGAGTTTTATAATACAATGATTTACACTAATGAATGCTACATATTACAACGATTTACAATAATGAATGTTATATGCTAAAACAATAATGCTTTGTACTAACGAAGAAATAATCCTGCAATAATCCTTAAGAAACCTAACGATTGCACGTGATAACGATTTGTACTAAGGAATACAAAATTTTGCAATGATCATTACTTAAGAATGTTAAACATTAGAATAATTTGTACTACGGAAGTGAAAATCCTGCAAAAATGATTACTTAAGAATGCTAAACATTTCAACGATTTATACTAATGAATGATAAATGTTGAAATGATTGTAAACGATTATAAACCATTTACCTCATTTAATTGCAGACCATCTAAAATGAACTTAGCATTATCTTGCTTTACATTTATTCTAGCCCACTGGCCGATCTTTGAAAAATCACAAATAGCAGGGCCGCAAGGCGACAATATGCTCCCACAACCAAACCTACGAAATTATATATATTAGTAAGACTATAACCTTCGACTATCTTAGTCTACAACTACAAAATATGTAATAAACAATTACCTGGACAAATGGTCAAAACCCTGCGAGTATTTTTGTACCATTACTCGTACGATAAAGTTGACTATATAAGTGTGCGAGCATAGCAGCACCCCATGCATAGTTGTCGACTTTATCTAAGTCTTCCAAGAATTGCAGTCATAGGTAACTTATTCTCAAACCAGACAAATCAGAAAATAAAGTAAGTCTAAAAAAATAAAGGAACCCACACAACTCTTGGTCAACTCTTTCAGATGCACATATAGCAGACCGGCCTACCCATTTATTACGAAAAGAATAAACTTTCATCGATGTGGAATTGCTTCCACCAAAAATACATTGCATTTAGTCCTTCATTGACATTCCTAAAAGGGTCATGCACTTGTCCCTTGCGGTATAGTTTGAATCCCGTAATAGGATAGCACTTCCATGGCACTTAAAGACTGTAATCTGCGCCACATCTTCTAGGGTCATGGTGATCTCAAAAGAATCAAACTAAAATGTATTTATTTTATTATTCCACTTATTTACCAGGTGGGTCATGGTGTTCCAGCACGTTTCAAAAGAATGATGGTCCAGAAGGCCGCCGAAGTGCATATTTTGCAATCGACTCTTCTGATATTCACTCAGTTGTCCATACCACGACAGAACTACAGGCCACTGATACCACCCTCTGAGCTTTTCACCTGGTACTCTACTTCTCTTGTGACCTCCCTGTAACAAAAAATAACATATTATTCGTATCAAATCGAAATTAATCTAATTTATAATTCTACACGTCACTATACACAGTAATCGCTATAAATAATAATCATTGCACATTCGCTATACATAGTAATTGATATACATAATCATACCTATAACACTAAATCGTTCACAGTAATCGTTACAGAGATCACTATCACAGTAAATCGTTACAGAAATCGCTATACATAGTAATCGCTATTACATTAACCGCTATACATAGTAATAACTATCACAGTAAATCGTGACAGACAGGATCAATTTATGTACTTTGGTCACATTTTTCTCATCTTCAGCCCCTCCCTCCATCCTCTGACTTTCTTCTTCCTTCCTTCGCTCTTTCGGCTCTCTACTTTGCTTTTCAATTTCTTCCTTCTGCTTTTTTCTTTCCCTTTCCTTCTCTTCCTCCTTCTGCGTTTTCATTTTCCTTTCCTTCTCTTCCTCCTCCCACATTTTCATTTTTCTTTCCTTCTCTTCCTCCTCATGCTTTTCCTTTCTCTTTCTTTATCTTCTTCGTCCTCCTCCTTCCTTTGTCTTTCTTTCTCTTCCTCATACTGATGCTTTTTCCTTTGCTTTTCCTCTTCCATCTTCATCATTTGCCTTTCCTTCTCTTCCTAATCCTAATGCTTTTTCCTTTGCCTTTCCTCTTCCATCTTCATCATTTGTCTTTCCTTATCTTCCTCCTCCTCCTTTTTCAATTGTTTTTCCCTCTCCTCCTCCTTATTCTTTTTTTGCCTTTCCCTCTCCTCCTCCTCCCATTTGCGTTATCTTCCTTTGTTTTTCAAAATATTCATGCTTCATCATTTGCCTTTCCTTCTTTAACTTATTAAATTACCTTTCCCTCTCTTTTTTTTTTTTTTGCCTTTCCCTCTCCTCCTCCTTCTTCCTTTGCCTTTCCTTCTCCTCTTCCTCCTCCCTCTTCCTTTGCCTTTCCCTCTCCCTCTCCTCCTCTTTCTTCCTTTGCCTTTCCCTCTCGCTCTCCTTCTTCATTTGCCTTTGCTTTTCATTCTCCTCCTTTCTTTGCATTTCCCTCTCCTCATCCTTCTTCTTCAGTTCTTCCCCATGCTTCATTTGCTCTTTAGCCTCAATATCTGATGAATAATCCTCCGCATAATACAATTCTAACGCGTTGTCCCTTTTTTTATCATTTTCAATCTTCATTATATTTTGGTACCTTTCATAACGCTCAAATAGATGGGACTGGAGGATCATTTCATTAATTCTCATAAAATCAAATCGTGGGGGATTTCTAATTTGACGAGCTTTAAATATTGCTCACCTGCATAACACATAAATTTAACTGCATCATTATATGTTACACCCCCCCCCCCCTCCAAGTATATAATAATACAAATTATCTTATTTGTTAAACAATCACCAACATTACAAATCATTGTAATATTTGGCTTCATAAGTAAACATTGTTGTAAGATTTAGGAAACTTTAGTACAAATCGAGGTAACTTCATAAATACACATTGCTACTGCTTTAAATGTATAAATCGTTGTTGCTTCAAACTTACAAATCGTTGTAGAAATTGCAACTTTCATAAATACACATCGTTGTAACGTTTGGGCTTCATACGTAAACATTATTGTACGATTTATCAAACTTAAGTACAAATCGTGGTAATTTCATTAAATCATTACTGCTTCAAACGTATAAATCATTGTTGCTTCATAAGAACAAATCGTGATAAATGTTTTTCGATGCCCAGAAGGTGGATAGGTACAAATTGATTTGTTTTAGTATGAAAATAGGTGTTATTTAACATGAATAGTACAACCAGTGTAAGATTTACCATTCAAATTTACAAATCGATTTGTTTGCATAACGAAACCTTACATGAAACTCACTCAAATGATAGAAGTTTTGGTAATCCGACAGTGGAGGAGAAACACCCAGAAAGTAGACGCAACTGATGGTGGCAATGATGCTGCCACTGTGCAAATGACGACAAAGGATGCTCCGACGATAGCAGACGATGACAAAGGGTGCTCCAGCGGCAGCAGACAATGGCAAAGGGTGCTCTAGTGAAAGCAGACGACGGCAAAGGAGGGTCCGGTGGGAGTAAACGACGACAAAGAGAGCTCCTGTTATAGCAAAAGTTGCAAAAGTTTACTGCTTAGGGCGAAAACAGAACATTTGGACTTTGAAGAGTTAACATCATTCTTGAATCGGTGTTTTACTTTTCTAGATGGAGGATCTTGAAGCGTCGTTTCCCTTTTTTTAGATGGAGGGTATTTTTGTCCTTTTCTTGAACCATCATTTCTTGACGAAAATGGTGGGAAAGGGTACTTAAGTCTTTGCAACTCTGACGCTGGGTGATACCGACACACACGGGGATATGAGCCCCACATGCTTATATATGTGGTGCTCATTTGGACCCCCAAACACGCACTGTAGCTAACAGACATCTTCGGGGGGGGATAGGGATATATAACCTGCTTCGCCTCCGCCTGCTTTAGAATTGCAGAGCCAGAAACACCCTTTAGTGTTTTTTAATTCCTGAGACTCCCAACTTAGGGCAACACTTGTTTGATGCGTGTTGCACTGTCTGGCGGCCAGGTCGGTGGACCACTTGGCAGTTGGATGTGTTTCAGTTATACTGAACCACAATCCTTTCAGCCCTTTACACCACGTGTGACTAGTGTGCTCGGTCTAAGGTCTGCCAAAGAGGAGCTTCCAGGTGACTTTAGGAGCTCCCTCAAGTAGGTGATGCATAGACTGTTGGGAATTGCTTGTACCAGTTAATGTGTTGTCTTTGTACGGCTCTTCAAAGAATGATGAGAATCGATACAACAAATGATCCAATCAAGAGATACTTGTGCCTTAAGATCTTCTTGCTTATGTTTCAGCTTTTCCAACATATCAAACATTGCAGTTATGGTGTCACATAACACTGAATCCATCTTGGTAGTGCACATTAAGGAGCCTTTCTTCATTCCAAAAATTAGAGGAACGAACAATTGTTCACTCTGATGTCGTTCTTGGTGGTCCCGTGTTAGGTCTGGGTTTGAACTTAGGTTTGAGTTAGGTCATGTAGATAAAAAACAATGTCAGGTTCAAAATAAGTTATGTTTGGGTCTAATAGGTTTTAGAAAAAAGTTGATTTATCCTTATTGGCTAAACAAAAAATGATTGATTTTTTAAGTGGAGCTTTTAGACATGCCAGGAAAGATTCTATAAAACAAAGCCAAAATTAGAAAAAAAATGGGTTCAAGATAAAGGAATTCAAAATGGGTGATAGGACTAGGCTGAATTGGGTTTTAAGCTTGGCAGGTTTCAGTAGAAAATTAATATCTCATTACTGGGGTTTTGTAAAATTGTTATTTTTGGCAAGATGACTTAGGACACATAAGGAAAGCTCTAGTTAAAAATTAAGAGATAGATGACCTGCAAGTTGTGTCAAATTCTGCAATTAACATGCAAAATGGGTTGGGTTCTTGGGTTCAATTTGGGTCAAGGATTGCAGAAGTGGGCGTGGGCATAGGTTAAGGTTGGGTTAACTTACTAGAGCCTAAAGGGGGTTCTTGGAAAGGTCTAAAAAGGCCGCTAGATACTAGAACCACTGAGACACGTCCGATTGGAAGACAATTATCAAATCCTTTAAGTTGCCACACTAGCTTAGTACAAGGGCTTGGGCAACAACCTAAGTCCTAATACGAAGTTGTTGAGGTGATGGTTTCCACGTCTTAGGGGACCTACTGAATTGGAGAAAGAGGGCCTGGGGGCTTAGGGAGAGAAAAGAGGGGTGTCCTCTAGAGACAGAAGAAAAACCGATTTTAAGAGGGAGAGCGAGAGCCTTCAAATTTCATTCATTCTCCTTTTTATCAACTGAGTACATGACCAATATATCGAAGCAGGTTATATGCCCCCCCCCCCCCCGAAACACGCAGGTGCGTGTTCTTGGGTCTGAATGAGCACCACATATATAAGCATGTGGGGCTCATTTCCCCGTGTGTGTCAGCATCACTTATCATTAGAGTCTGGTGCATTTGCAAAGACTTAAGTACCCTTTCCTGCCATTAGCGCCATAAAATGATGTTTTGAGTAAAGGACAAAAATATCCTCCTGTCAGAAAGGGTTAAAATCATAAACTCCTCTGCTTTAACAGGAGCTCCTCAAAATATGTCACCCTAAACGTTTTGGATCATCCTTTGGTGGTGCACCATCTGCTGTAACAGAGCTTCGATTGACGATGCACCATTTATCGTCGTCTGTTGCCGCCGGAGCACCCTTTGTTGTCATATGCTATCGTCGGAACACCCTTTGTCGTCGTTTGCTGCCGCCAGAGCACCCTTTGTCATCGTCGTCGTCTATTATCGCTGAAACACCCTTTGTCATCATTTGTTTATGAGAAATAGTTGAACTATCAGAAAAATCAGCATTTTGTCTATTGTTCATCATGATACGAGGGAGAAAACGTCGAACTGAGTAGACAAAGAATAGTGATTTACAGCAGAGATAATGATGGCAACGTCAAATTGAGTTGAGTAGCGATTTATAATAGAAATCAGATAAGAGAGTAACGATTTACAATGGAAATCAAATCAGAGAGTATCGATTTACAGTAGAAATCAGATAAGAGAGTAGCAATTTAAAGTAGAAATCAAATCAGAGAGTAGCGATTTACAGTAGAAATCAGATAAGAGAGTAGCGATTTATAATAGAAATCAAATCAGAGAGTAGCGATTTACAGTAAAAATCATATAAAAGAGTAGCGATTTATAGTAAAAATCAAATCAGAGAGTAGCCATTTATAGTAGAAATCATATAAGAGAGTAGCGATTTACAGTAAAAATCAAATCAGAGAGTAGCGATTTACAGTAGAAATCAAATTATAGAGTAGCGATTTATAATAGAAATTAGATAAAAGAGTAGCGATTTACAGTAGAAATCAAATCAGAAAGTAGCAATTTACAATAGAAATCAGATAAGAGAGTAACGATTTACAATAAAAATCAAATCAGAGAGTAGCGATTTACAGTAGAAATCAAATCAGAGAATAACAATTTACAGTGCAAATCAGATTTTTACTGCAAATTGTTGTTCTCTAATTTGATTTTTACTGTAAATCGCTACTCTCTGATATGATTTTTACTGTAAATCGCTACTCTTTGATTTAATTTCTACTGTAAATCACTACTTTTTTATTTGATTTCTACTGTAAATCGCTACTCTCTTATCTGATTTTTATTGTAAATCGCTACTCTTATATCTGTTTTTTACTATAAATTGCTACTTTATGATTTGATTTCTACTGTAAATCGCCACTCTCTAATTTGATTTCTACTGTAAATTGCTTTTTTCAATAGAGAGAGAACAAAAAAAACCATGGACGCTAAGAGAGAAATCTTATTGCTCTTTTCAACAGTTACAAGAGAGAAAGAAAAGAAAGAATTTATACAAGGCAAGAGCAACAACCCTAAACCTAAAGAAGTTGGGTCTGATCTATAAGAAACTGAGTCTCAAACATAAGTCCAAAAAAATTTCTTTCAGGGGGTGTTGCCCCCCATGACCCCCCGCCCGCTGACTGTGCAGCGGGACCCGCGTCGGGGGGAGCTTTCGGACTCCCCTTTCTGCAAGGGCAAAAACTTTGAATCAGGATCCACAACTCATCAGGCAGGAACAAGAAGGCGGCCATGTGTTGTAACACAAGCTAAAAACAAAGGCAAAACATGCAAATCTATTTACGGGGAGCGTGAGGACATTTTCATCCAACGCATATATATCTTATCGGAGGACATTTCTGTCAAAAACATATCTACCTTTTTTATATGTTATTTTATTATAAAGTCATCGTGGGCAACATTGGCATATGAATTATCGTGGGTCCCGAGATATTCCTTTGTACACATAAGAACACGCGAATTTGTGTTTCGGGGAGAACACGCACCCCCTTCCTTTAATATATAGGCCCCCAAGAGGTGTTTAATCATCTTCACAATTTCAAGACAAATAGTAAATGACTCTCTAATTTTAGTTAAAACCTTCCAAGACTTAATCTAAAATTAGATAATCCTACTTACAAGTTCAAGACAAGTAAAAGAAATTCCTACTTAGACTCAGGCTATTTTTTAATAAGCCAAATAGGACTCCTTGGTAAACCTCATTGACTTAACGAGAATTAGCCAAGCTAATTCAAGCCACTTCTTAGCCACAAATAGGGTCATCTCAATCCTCGTTCACACCCTTCCCTGATTCTCTAAAAAGGGAAGTCTCTCCCCCCCCCCCCCCCCATGGGCCACCTGGACCTTGATCTGGTTGTGAATAATTCAGATACAAATCGATCTGATCTGCATCATCATGTGGGGTTGATACACAAGCATCACATACATGGGCTTTTAAAAAGAAGTGGGGTGCCAAAGAGGTGGGTCCCATAAGCTTTAGGATGTGGGGTTCTGGATCTGGATTGAAGTCTTGAAGAAATAGGGATCACATTGGTTTTAAAACGACAAATAAAGTTTTGAAATCAAATTTTGTGAAAGTGTAGGTGCTTGGCCAACAAGTTACATGTCTTTCCTCTTCTTTCCTCTATAAGCAGTGAGAATTCAGCTCCAACGGGATTGTAGCCCATCAGATTGGATTTTCATGTATTCAGGTTGTGTGTACCTTTCAGCGGGCTCCTAAAGGTACGAAACAAAACCCTAGTGGTGTTAGACCGAAGCAGGTTATATGTTACCACCCCGAACAGAGCCGGTAGCTACATCTCATGTTCGAGGGTCCCAATGAGCGCCACGTATAAGATCCAGCCCGGCTAGTATCCCCATGTGTGTCTGCATCACATAGCATCGTAATTTGTTGTCGTCGCAAAGACTTAAGTACCCTTTACCGCCATTCTCTTCCTCTTCCTGGAATGGACATAAATGCCCTCCATGTAGAAAACGAAAATGGCGGTTCATGAAAAGGACAAAATTGCCCTCCATCGTGATCGCGCCAAAATTTTTAGCAAAGTTTGCGTATGTAGCAAGCTTTATCTCTAGGATTTAAATAGTTCAAAACAATCCATTTTCACCCTAAGCAGAAAAGTCTACTGGAGCATACTTTGCCTTCATCTGTTGTCACCGAATCATACGTTTCCTTCATCTGTTGTCACTGGATCATATGTTTCCTTCATCTGTTGTCGCCGGATCATCTGTTGCCGCTGAAGCATCCTTTCCTTTGCTCTACTACCACCAGAGCATTCGTTTTTGTCTTATGCGTAGTCGCAGCATCCTTGCCACCATCTGTTGCGTATACGTTCTGAGTGTTTCTTGCTCTACAGTTGGACTACCCAAACTCCTATCGTTTCGGTGAGTTTCGTGTAAGGTTTCGTTATGCAATCTAAAGGTTGCGATTTATAAAACGATTTATAAGTTTGAATCTGCGATGATTTATACATTCAAAGCAATAGCAATGTGTGTTTATTAAGATACCTCGATTTGTACATAAGTTTGCCAAATCTTACAACGATGTGTACTTATGAAGCCAAATACTACGACGATTTGTAATCATGATGATCGTCTAACAAATGGGATAATTTGTATTATTAATGTGTTGTGCAGGTTAGCAATGTCTGTGGCTCATCAGAGAAGAAATATCTCGTCGTTCTATGGGTTGTATATTAGAGAAGTGATCTGTCAGTCTCATCTATCTCAGTTTTTTGAAAGGTACCAAAATATATTTAAGATTGAGAATGATAAAGACAAGGAAAAAGCATTGGAATTGTATTATGCGGAGGATTATCCATCAGATGTTGAGGCTGCGGACCAAAGGAAGAATGTTGAAGAACTAAAGATGCAGAAGAAGGATGACCAAGAGAAAGCAAAGCAAAGAAATAAGGAGGAGAATGAAAAGAAAAGGCAAAGGAAGAAGGCAGAGGAGACGGAAAGGCAAAAAAGAATGAGGAGGAGAGGGAAAGGCAATTAAACAATCTAAAGGAGGATGCTAAGACGGAAGTGTGAAAGCTGTTGTTGGAGCATATAGCAATGCGAAAGAAGGTACAACTACTGAAGGAGGTGGAGGAGAGGCCAAGGCAATTGAATAAGGACGAGCAAGAGAAGGAACAAAATAAGCTTCAGGGTGAGGAAGAAAAGGAAAGGCGAAGGAGGGAGAAGGTGTTTGAGGAAGAGAAGGAAAGGCAAAGGAAGGAGAAGGAGTTTGAGGAAGAGAAGGAAAGGCAAAGGAAGGAGAAGGAGGATGAGGAAAAGAAAGAAAGAGAAAGGAAGGAGGAGGAGGAAGAAAAGGAAAGAGAAAGGAAGAAACAGGAGGAAAGAAAGAAACAAGATGAGGAAGAGAAAGAAAGGCGGAGGAAGGAGAAGGAGGACGAGGAAAAGAAGGAAAGAGAAAGGAAGGAGAAGAAAGAAGAGGAAGAAAAAGAAAGGGAAAGGGAAAGGGAAAGGGAAAGGGAAAGGAAGGAACAAATTGAAAATCAGACGATACCAATGATGGAGCTAGGGACGGTAGAAGTGGAAAAGCAGTGGGAGGCAGTGGACCAACCAGAAAGGCCTATATTGAAGGGATTGGTTGAACATGAGAAAAGTGCGACAAAGGTAAATAAATTTATCCTGTCTGTGAAGATTTAATACTATGTTTAGCGATTTTTGTATGGCGATTACTGTGTTAGGTATTAATATGTATAGCAATTCATGTGATAGTGTGTGTATAACCAATATTATTTATAGCGATTAGTAGAATATTATTTATAAGTACAAATGGTACTAATTTATAATTGGTACGAATAATATGTTATTGTGTGTTACAGGGAGGACAGAAGAGAAGTAGAGCACCAGGTGAAAAGCTCGGAGGTCGGTGTCAGTGGCCTGTAGTTCTGTCGTGGTATGGTCAGCTGAGTGCATATCAGAAGAACCGATTACGAAATATGCACTTCGGTGGCCTTTTGGACCAACAATATTTTGAAACTTGTTGGAAGACCATGACCCACATGGTAAATAAGTGGAATGATAAGACGAACACATTCCAGTTTGATTCTTTTGAGATCACTATGACCCTAGAAGATGTGGCGCGGATAACTGACCTTAATTGCATTGGCAGTGTTGTTCTATTACGGGATTCAAACTATAACGCAAGGGAAAAATGCACGGCCCTTTGAGGAATGTCGATGGACGAATGGAGTCAATGTATTTCTGGTGGAATCAATTTCACATCAATGAAGGTCTCATCTTTTCGTAATAAATGGAAATGCTACTCCGCTACTTGTGCATCTGAAATAGCTGACCAAGAGTTGCGCGACTTCCTTCTTTATTTTTTTGGTCTTACTTTATTTTCCGATTGTTCTGGTTCAAGAATAAGTTACATGTGGCTGCAGTACCTGGAAGACTTAGACGCAATCAACAACTATGTATGGGGTGCCGCTATGCTCGCACACTTGTACAGTCAACTCTACCGTGCGAGTAAGGGTACGAAAACAGGTGGGGAATTTTGGCCATTTGTTCAGGTATTTGTTTATTACATACTTAGTACTTGTAGACTAAGCTCATTGAAGGTTATAGTGTTACTAATATATTGTTTTTGTTAAGCTTGGGTGTGGGAACATATTATCCCATTGCGTCCACATTGTGGCTCTCCAATTTGTGGTTTTCCAAATATCGGTCGTTGGGCTAGAATAAACGTCACAATTCATAATGCTAAGTCCATTTTAGATGAGTTGTAACTAAATGAGGTAAATGTTCTAAAATTGTTTACAATCGGTTCAGCATTTATCATTCAGTATTATAAATCATTGAAATGTTTAGCATTCTTAAGTAATCATCGCTGCTGGATTTTGTCTTTCGTAGTACATATCATTGTCGCCATATCATTCTTAAGTAAATTGTAATATATTTGTTACTCGTTATTAAAAAGAATTACCAATGTACAGGTTTTATGGAGACCGTATGGAGATGGGGAGGACGATGACCAAGACATTGTTGTCGAGGCTGCTAGATTGTCTGACCGCGATTTGTGGTTGTTTTGTAATTATGAAGCCGAGTTGCAGCATGGTAGTCGAGTTCTCCTACAATCTGACTTGGGGCAGTCTATCCCAAATAAGCCTTTGAAAGTGAGAAGGAAGATGAATAGTGGTGGGGGAAGGAACGTGAATTGGCACGAACGCTACAGGGACAAATTATTAATTTGAAACACAGGTGGTGTATGTGCTTTAGCGTATGATTATAAAGGACGATAATTTATCCCTTTTATTTCCAAAGGTATTCGGAACCTATGCGGCGAAATCTGGAGATTGAGAAAATTGGGAACCCATGCCTCCCAACTGCCCCCTTTCATGTTGCATATCAGCATCTACAACCCATCCGTCGTCCCCCTCTGGCTACAACAACGATTCTCTCAGTAACAAATCGCGATGAGGAGCGAACACATATTACAAAAGAGAACGTTGTCTCCGCCGCAAGGTTCGAACTGATGGAGAGGGAGAATAAAAAATTAAGGACGGATGTAAGGAGTATGGGGAGACAATTGAACTCAGTGGTAGAGATGATGACCAGTTTTTTTAATCAGATGGACGCAACCAAGAGGCCACCGAGGATAGACAGTCCACTAAGAAAAAGAAAGAGATGAGTTCTCTATCATATTTCATCTGATTCATCAAGTGCCATGGAATAAACCCTAGCTATTCTTTTTTATCACAATAGTTATTTGTTGTAATTCTACAAGTAATTGTCGTAATGTGACATTCTTTTATTGTTTAATTCTTTTTTATTACATCTAGCAGACATGTTTCGTCTATGGATCTCGTAAATAAATAAACTTTAATCGAAAATAGATGTTTGTTGTTCAGAAATCGTGGCATTGCCTAACCTCCTTGATTGAATGAAAATAGCAATATAACTCGTCATTTTTTGAATGAAAATCGCAATAGATGTCTAATTGGCATGAGTAATATTGTTCACAAATCGCAATATAACTCATCATTTTTTAATGAAAATCGCAAAACACATGCGATTTATGCGGTCAACAAGGTCCCGTAATCGACGTTAGAAAATAATTAAGGTCAACATCAATATAATAGATCATTTCTGTTCAGCAATCGCTGTATTTCTCTTCGTCTTGATAAAAAATCGCAAAAAGGATTTGTGATGTATGCCGTGAACAATAGTTGAACAAGTTCTGACGTCGTAAATGATAACAATCAACAGCGATAAGAAAAGTTTGATGCTTAGGAATCGTTATTGATCAGTAAATTAAAATCGCGCAATAGGTTGGCCGCCAAAAGCGGTAAGATATGGTTCCTACTCAGAAATTGCTCATTTGCAAAGACACCTTAAATGCAAACTGCGAGATAGGATTGTAATTCATGAGGTCAACAACGCCTTATAATATTCGGCTTTCGTAAACGAAATCAAGGATAAGAAGATTTTGATGATCGCAAATGGCTGTATTGCTCAACAACATGTACAAAGCAGTAATCGAGGTCATAAGACATTCTCATCCAATCGTCGTACTACTAACACGCCTCGCATGTTCTAGAGTACACTAAGTGGAAAGGGATATAGGTCATCAATAGGCTTGCCATGTAGGAAATGGAACGTTTGTTGTTTAGAAATCGCAATTTTCCTCGTCGCCAATGAATAAAAATCGCAAAACTCATACGCGATTAATGGAGCCAAAAATGGCTGTTATAGCACAACTTCCTTGAATGCGACATATATTGTCAACAATCGTTGTACACGTTAATTTCAATTGTATGCAATTAACAAAGGTTACTAATGTTTGGTCGTGTAATAGGTTAGCGATTCATGCAACCGCCAATGGCTTGTAATAATCTCCCTTTGTAAACAGTGTCAGTCAACATCGATTTGCGATGTATGCAGACAACAAGATAGAACAATTTTGCCGGTGTTAAATGATAATAGTCTAAAGTGATAATGAACGTTTGTTGTTAAAAAAGCGATAAGGAACATATGTGTCATGAATATATCGATGTATCCACAGATGATAACCAATACAATAATCATCAAAGATTATACATACCTGGACAATGGGTTTGGTCGGGTCGGGTCAATCTCCCACCCAACTATTGTTATAATATGCAGTTGAAACGATGTTTTTTTATTTATTTAAAACGCAATCAATTAATTTGCGCGCGGTTTTTGAAAAAGGGTTGTATGTGAAATGATGTTTCCTTTATATTTGACTGACACGTCGATTCCGTAGCAACGTCGCAAAGGGGTCATTGATATCTTCATCCAAGCATGGCGCCAAAGAAGAGGACAATGGGAGCAATACGACCAGGCATGGCACTGAAGAAGAAGACGACAGATAGACAGTCAACGTTGATGAAGAAGAAGACAACCACATCTACAAGACCAGCACTAGCGCTTAAGGCGTATATTTTTTGAACCTCGTGATCGGTTTAGGCAACATTTGCCTTTTTATGCCGTATATTCGATTTATGCTGTTTACTGTAGAAAATAATTTCAATGTCGAATTCTGAATACTATGCTCATTGTGCACTCAGTGCAACATCCACAAACAAGGGTAGGCGACAACGCCCTAAAGAGTTCGAAGAGAACATCAATCAGATGCAAGATGAATTTGCAGACGATAACACTATCAGTAATTTTGTACGTATGTAACCACTATCATTTTCTAGGTCATCGGTTTGCATGTTTTGAAGTTCCTAAATTTTTGCAACCAAACAATGTGTGATTTCGTCAATTATATTCAAAGTAATGCAACAAGCAATACCGTACGCATCATCACCCCGTATTTCATGGTATGTCTATTCTGCTATTGTTTTATTTGCTTTTATGACTTACTCACATTTCTTGGTGGTTAAACCTTACTATTTCGTGCAACAGACGTATGTCCGATGAAAGCCATACAACAGTAGATTCGTATATGCACTACCTTGTTGGAATACCGATGATCACTGTGTAGACTTTTCGAATTTTGAAAAGGTAAGTGAACAAAACTCTTCTTCAAGGTTTAGTCCTAACATCACCATCACGATATGTCTATGGATTTATAAAATATTGTATCGATTCGCAGATTTTACTTCTTACACTCTGGCAAAATTCTGAACATTGGATCTTATACGAGATGAATTTACAGGAAAAACAACTATGGTGCTACAACTCATTGGATTTCCACAATGGTGTAGAACGGGACGTTATGCATTTGGTACGCTTCTGTCCATAAGTGAATCGTATCTTTTTCGCGGTTGACCGAATTGTACTATATTCTCCATTTATCACAGGCAGGATTCCTAAATGACGTTTTGGGTGTCGACATTGCCGAGTGGATGTTGCTTTGTGTTGACGATGCTCCTTTACAAAGTAATGGGGTCGATTGTAGCATATTCGTAATGAAGCATATTGAACCAATATACAATAAAGAAGAACCTTTTTTCGAAGTTGTATGAATTTTATATCCGTTGTTATTGGGGAATCTCTTTATATATTGGTTTCACATTACATATTTTGTTGCAGAAAGATATACCGGAATTACGCAACGAACTATGCCGAAATTTGATTGAGTTTAAAAAGTCGTCGGATATAAATAATCAGCCAATAACACTACTTACAAAGGAAACAAACGGTATGATCCAGAAAAGTTTAAAAGGATGTAAATAGATTTCTAACAAATTTTGGAGACTGTCTACACCAATTTCCATAGGCAAATTTTATAAGACTACAAATTTTGTAAATCTGTCTCGGTTGAAATATAATTTGAACTTTACTAAACACGCTTGTAAATCATTGTATTGCATCATCTACGAAAATTAAATCATAACGAAAAATAGTTTTGCGTTGTATGCGGTGAACCAATACTAGTAATGCTGC
The DNA here is from genome assembly GCF_984573655.1 of Nuphar pumila. Lineage (NCBI taxonomy): Eukaryota > Viridiplantae > Streptophyta > Magnoliopsida > Nymphaeales > Nymphaeaceae > Nuphar > Nuphar pumila. The sequence continues at coordinate 69,533,677 of NC_143249.1, forward strand.
TCTTCAGTAATTAAAAATACTGCACAACGAAAGATATTTTGTTGTTGTTCCGAAATCTTTGTATAACTCACACTCCGTGAATGAAAATCGCAGAAATAGATTTCCGCTTTATATGGCCAACAAAGGCATGTAATGTTCGCCCTTAACAAATGACGAAGTAATTATCGATAAGAAAGGTTTGTTCCTCAGAAATCGTTGTATTGCAGAACTTACGAGAGTAAAAATCATAATATATATGCCCCATCGTGAATGAAAATAGTGCATAGCTAGAAGAGATGCTTGAAGCTTAGAAATCGTTCTATTGCTCACTCTCATTGAATTAAAATAGCAAATGGCGAACCAGTCTGAACAGTGTCTCATTTTCTGTGATGGGTTTAGTTGGGAGAGTGACTCGAGCCGACCCATTGTCGAGGTGTAAATCCATAATCTAGACCTAAGGCGATTTGTTGGGACGAGGGTGGACGAAGTTGTGGATTTATATAAGACCAAAAAAGATTTCCATAATCAAACTCACACGATACGTGCTACCATGATTTGAACTACTATGTCCAATCGCATTGATTAGTTTTGTATACAGCTCTATGAAATGACATTGTTTAGTTTCATTAATGCAAAGTGTATTTTATTTGAGATTTGCTCGTTGTTTTTTAAAACTGTCGTATTTATTTGAAAACTGACGGAGGGTGATAGGACATTTCATTTATATATGAATGATACATCACACAGGTTAAGAAGTGTTCCACTTTGCTTCGTGAATAAGGAACTGACAATTCTTGCATAAACGACTTGTTCGTGAATCGAGTGTATAACCGGCTTCGTCGAAATTGAGGTATCTGTCTAGACTTATTTCAGATGTCCGTAAACTCATAATTAAAGGAAACGTCGTTTCACAGTCCAAAAAAATTCAAATTATTACACAAGATTTCAGGGTAGTAGCAGTCAAAATGACGTTAGACCATGATTTCTAAACAGCAAACCTGTCTTATCGCTGTATATTATTTCTAATTACGAAAGTGACATTAATGGCTCTTGTTGACAGCACTCATCGTGAATCTCTTTTGTGATTTTCATTCAGGGAGTGTGAACAATAAAGCCATGTGTAAACATCAAGCATTTTCTATCGATGTTGACTATTATCATTTAGAACATTACAAGCCTTTGTTGATTGCATACACCGCAATCTAATTTTGCGATTGTCAATCATGCGGGTTGAGCGCACATCTTTTATCAATTAAAAGATTTCATAACTTGCACATGCTGACCGTATAAATCGCATATTTTCCTTGTGATTTGCATTCAATGACGATGAAGAATGTTGCGATTTCTGAACAACAAATGTTCTTTATTGCTGTTGAGTATTATTATTTTAGGGCGAACATATACAAGTTTTTTGAGAGTATGCATAAATCATGTTTGTTGTAAGATATGCGCTCATGATAAAGGTCAAAAGCGGTAAGATATGTTTGCTGATCAGAAATCGCTCTTTTGCTAAGACACTTTAAATGCAAACCGCGAAATAGGATTGTGATTCATGCGGCGAAATAGGATTGTGATTCATGCGGTCAACAACGGCTTGTAATATTCGGTCGAAATAGGATTGATTACACACAAGTTGGTTGTACCGTCTCTAAAATCTACTTGAAATAGACGAACATGAAATTACTCTGGCGTGGTGGGCACCGCTGTTTGTTGCCTTTTATATCCTCGTGGTGGCTGCGTTAGTTTCTCCTCCGCCATTAGAAAGGCCGTCAATTTTTGGCAGAGTTCTTCGCGGAATCCAGGTATATCAACCTGCAAAAAAATTTGTAATGTGAAACCAACAGACATGCATTTAATCCCTAATAACAGAGGCCAAGAAATGGCATACAGCGTCGAAACAAGGTTCTGCACCATTGTATATCGCTTCAATATACTTCATTACAAATACGCCGCAATCAACGCCATTATTTTGTAAAGGAGTATGGTCTGCCGTGCGATAGATCCACTCGCTAACGTCAACTCCCAAAATGCCTTTGACGAAACCGATCTGAGAATAATGTGGCTGAAAGTAAATTCATGACCCCAGTACATGACACGATACTCCTATAGATGGAATCTTACGAGATGGGAAATGTCAGGCCGTAAACCACTGTCAACATCCAACGATAGTTGTTTTTCGTGTAAATCCATCACGTATAAGACCCAATGCTTTTCAAATTGCCAGAGTGTAGGAATCAATATCTGCAAATGGATCGTAAAAATGTTGTTAGCACTGTTATGTTGTAACCTTGCACTCTAGGTTTGTTTACTTACTTTTTCACTTGACAAAAGGTCTCTGCAATAATTACTGTTAACCCAGTAAGGTAGGTTGTCTTTAAATCCACTGGAGTATGGCAAACGACGTACGATAGTCTGTAAACCAAAACATTATTAATAGCAATGTTAAAATACGAATCAATTGGACTAAATCAATAACCAAAAAAAATATAAAATACAACTGATATACCATGAAATAAGGGTTGACGATGCTTATAGTTTTCCTTGTTGCGTTGCTTTTAATATAACTGACGAAATCAGATATAGTCTGTTTGCAGCAATATGATGTTGTTAACGTACGTACACATGGCTTGCGTATATAGATAACTCCTACTAGTTTCATACGAACAAAATTACTGATCATGTTGCATTGTGCGAATTCATCATGTATCCGTTTGATGTCCTTCATGAGTGATTGACTGAGTTTTCGCCCAACTTCATCGGTGGATGTTCTACTGAAATGAATAAGAAATTTGCAATGAACGATATTGAAATTACATTAAACAGTACACAACATAAATCACAAAAACGGCATGAAAGAGACCGATTTTGATGAAAATGGAGATGTTGTGTATACAATATATGCCTGATTCGCCATCGTTGGTCGTGTAGTTGTCTTCGTCTGCCTCATCGACCATAATTTGCTATGCAGCTGGTTACATGTTTGAGTGACGAACTCGATGTTTATAAAGGAACTATCAGTTTGACTATTACTCGTTCACAAAGTAGAAGATAATCACATCATCCAGTACTTGTGCGACTATTTATGAGCTAAAAGATCTATTGCTCAACCACCGTGATCAATGAATAATGTACGATCAATGAAAAATTTGTCAATATATCCTTTGTTGTCCGTATGAATCACATATGTGTCCTGCGATTTACATTCAATGACGACGAGGAAAATTACAACTTCTGAATGACAAACGTACCTTATCCCTGCTAAGTATTATTATTCAACGGGGAACATTACCATGTTTTTTTGACAGCATACAACGCAAATTTATTTTGTGATTTTCAGTACAGGAGGTAGAGAATTACAACGATTTGTGAACGTCAATCATTTCTTATCGATCTTTACTTTTATCATTTTTTAACGTCGATTAAATGCCTATGTTGACCGAATAAATCACAAATGTGTTCTCCGATGTTCATTCAGTTTAGGGTATAGGGTTTATGTTATAGGGAATTGGGTTGAGGCTTCATGTTCAATTTTCATCTTGATTTGTACTATATTATGCTATACATACATCTATTTCTGTATTGAAATCGTTACTTTGTTATAATTTTCTCATAAAATCGATGCACAGTATTTGAACTACAAATCGTAAATATGTATTAAGCATATACGAATGATTGCTATAGATTTCTCATACAAATCGCAGTCGAATGACTGCACAAATCGCTATACAGCGAATACAAAATCGATTCACGCACCACCAAGCACGGACCACAAATCATCACCGATAAATCAAAATCCAGCGAATACGAAAGACTTCCTCGGCAAGATCAGTGGGCGTCCTAGGAGTTCTGCTGCGGTCCGAATAACAAGGGAAACCCAATAATTTCTCAGTAGACGAGCTCTGCTGTAAACCCTAAACTCTTAACAAATCTGACAATGTGGAAATCAGGTCATGCAAAGAGGCACGACAACTTAATTAATAGCCCAAACGAGATTCCTGTGTACCAGTTTTCTCTTGTGAATTCATCAGAGTCTGTCATGAAACAGAAAATATAAAACACTGCCTTAAGTTTCACAAGAAATGCAAACCTCATCCCAAGATTGATTACATACCAAAAGACTTGTAAAACTGAAGTTATCATTGCCGGAAATCTGGTCGGGAGGAATGAAGGTTAGCACGTTTGGTATTACGTCTTTAAGGTATTGTTGCATGTTGGACATTACACGAGTTAGATATTGACAAACTTCATGTAATTGGAAGCAATATAATGTCTTACATACCTGTTCATGAGAAGGGCTTTATTGCTTTTGATTAGAGCTTGGTTGTTTCTTAGACCTTTTCTTGCCAACCAATTCTAGTGCACCCTTTGTCCTCTGATGACTGCGATCAGAGGCAGGTTTTTTTTTTATACCCTTCACTTCATGAATACGTTCATCATAATCAACAACGTTCACTACTGACTTGTTGAAGATAATGTTTAGGCTACGGCGCAACTTCTCAGGAGTGTCAAGTGAAGCATGATTTTTACCTACGTTGTTCGATCCCATTATCTTCGACTGGTATTCATTCGCTGCAACGAACTAAAGGTTAATTAACTGCACGTTTTCAAGTAACTCCCTTGACGCTTTTCTCATGCATACATAACCTTCTTCACTTCTCAATGCCAAATCAGCAACATGCATAAATGACCTACACAGTTGTTGGTAACGGAAGGCTATGTGACACTTCTCGTTGACACCAGATTTACTCACATTATCCATATCAAGCATTTCAATCTTTGCTTGTCTTCTCCATCTTCGCATTACATAAGACTCTGGTATTTCTTGTATCTTCTTTTGATTAAGTGCCTTTAATGCATGACAGCATAGAATACCTTTGAATTCATACATTTTGTACGAACATTCAACTCTTTCATTGTCCACATTGTACTTGACATGTGCGTCTTGCCTTTTGTGATGCTTTTCGCCCTTCTATAAAATACGGTATTTGCGCATATTCTCGGTTTGCACAGGTCCTTTTATATTGCAATTCATGACATGAAACACATCTTTCTTGATTCATTCAAATACAGTTAGTGTATACAGATCTGCAAGTCGCATCAATATTTTCATGCCAAAAGTTGACGGTCGTGTATTGAAGCATTTCACGTCTTGTTCAAGCTCATTCTGTCTTAAACCGTCTACAAATAATTCATATTGTTCCATGAAGCGAAACATTGTTAAACATGAATACAGGGTTTTCTTCAGCATGGCATGCATAGATTCAGCTCTTTGTGTGCTTAACATACTTGCACAAAAGTATTGTCTTCCATATGCCAAAGCCCACTTCTCTTTTTCTGCATATAAATTTTGTAACCACAGACAATCTTCAAGGTTGTATATCTGAATCATTTCCTCCCAAACAGACATAAAGGTGATCTCGTCTACGCTCTCAAGTACACACCTAGTAAACTTTTTATCAAACCTTGTCTTCTGATTAAATATGTGCCTTATGTTCTTTGTTGCATTTTGAAAGATATGCCACAAACATAGGCGATGATGTGCATCTGGCCACACATGAAGCACTGCAGCCGCAATTGCGTGATCACCATCTATAAGTACAGCTTCAGGTTGTTTCTCGTTCATTGCCTGTGTAAAAACTATGAACAACCACTCAAAGCTTTCCTTGGTCTGGTCATACAAAAATGTGTCGCCTAATATACAACTCTGTGAGTGATGGTTCACTCCGATAAACTTTGCAAATGCTCATTGTTCAATATTAATCTTTACTGTAGTATCAAATACAAGCACATCATTGAAGCATTCATAATCTACTCTTAGCTTTGAATCTGCCCAAAACATATTCACAGTATATCCATCTTCATCCAGTTTCATTGCATTAAAGAAACCAGGGTCATTGCTTGATTTCTTCTGTAAGTAATCAACCAAGAACATATTTCTCCATTCTTCATGTTATCTGTCCTTTTCCTTCTCAAGTGGTTTCTTAGATCCACAGGTGTGAATGACACATTATCGAGACCACCATCTATGCGGGCAAACAAATTGTATGTCTTCCTTGGTGAAATGTCGGCGCTATCAACTATTTCAGCCATTGCAGCATGCGCTATAGTTACTTTACGATGTGACCTTAACATAGGAGTCATAAATGATGCAGATAAATCATGATTATGATCACTGATTAAAGTACGAACTAGAAATTTCCCATTTGGATGTCTTCTCAAAATCATTCTTGCTTGACATCCACATCTTAATTTTGGCATGCTCCTTGTTGGATTTCCCATTGATTTCTTCCAACCTTGATTGGAACAAATATATGTCTTTCTCACCACGACACCCTGTGCATTTTTTGACCAAGAAAACCTTCTCACACTGAAGCCAACTTTTAAGGCATAATCATTGTAAAATTTATATGCAGCTTCCTCATTATTAAACTGCATTACTTCTACCGAAACATAGTCAAGTGTACTTCCATGTTCATTCGCAGTGCCTACACTTTTATTATGTGTATTGTCATGATAATCTATCTCATTATTGAATTGCATTTCATCTACTGGAACATTCAAGTCAAGAGTGGGTCTAATGCCTGCACCCTTCTTATCATGTGCATCATTAGTGCAGATGTTCAATTCTTCAGTTGCGTCATTAGTATAGATGTTTAATTCTTCATATCTTTCAATTGATTGAGCTAGAACATCTTCATTAAAACATAATGATAAACTCAACAATGTTATAAGCAATATATCAGTTTGTGTTGCCAGCAAAATAGCAAACAAATCGATATTAACTAACAAAACAATATCTCATAAATCAGTAGTATGTTACTAATACAATGGTTTGAGATACAATGCATATAATGAGTGAATGTAGGATACATGATGGGGTAGAGGCCTTTTCTAGCATTTGTAAACAAGCATTCTTGTCAACAGGTCCCAGCGTCTTACAAATATCGATAAGTTTCCAACCATCATAAGAATAAGATCTACCTGTAGTAACAAAACAATGCCTTAATGGCACACAAGACGACATGCGTTTTTCATCGATAGCATGATGAGATGGAAAGCTACTCACGATACTTTAATGGCACTGGTCGGAATGTTTGTGCGTCATTGCTTTCTTCCATAATTCCTAACGACAACGCAAAAGAAGAGAAGACACGGGAATGTTTTGTAAGCAATATATCATATTGCGTTAGCAAGCACATATGTTTACTATGATTTAATCAGGATGCATATAACAACGGATACCGATAAGGGTTAGCAGGTCAAAGAAACGATTTAATGAATGACAGTATAAAAGCAAATGCAGTTTGATATTTGCTTATACTGAGCATCGAGTTGTCACTTACCATTCCAATAAAGACACGAAATGTCGTACATGTGTGTTGACGATAACGATGTTAGTTGATCCAAGAGGCTGTGAAGCGAGTTCAATAAAAATCACTGACAGAGCAGCGATTTGAATGCGAAAATCGCCACCGCATGCCTGTAACGATGTGTTTCTGCAAGCACACGTTTTCAAAGTTTGTGTACAAATATCTTATGAATACATATTACAAAACATATAATATCTTACAAATCGATATACATATCGAATAATATATTGAAAATCGATACGGCAGTTTAGCATAATAACTTACAAATCGACAATACAAAACCATAATATCTAAAAGGTCGATAAATATATCGCATAATAAATTACAAATCGATACGGAAGAAATTGAACATAATTGCAAACAAATCGATATTAACTAACAAAACAATATCTCACAAATCGGTAGTATGTTACTAATACAGCAGTTTGAGATACAATGCATATAATGAGTGAATGTAGGATACCTCATGGGGTAGAGGCCCTTCCTAGCATTTGTAAACAAGCATTCTTGTCAACAAGTCCCAGCGTCTTACAAATATTGATAAGTTTCCAACCATCGTAAGAACAAGATCTACCTGCAGTAACAAAACAATGCCTTAATGGCACACAAGGCGACATGCGTTCTTCATCGATAGCATGATGAGATGGAAAGCTACTCACGCCACCTTAATGGCACTGGTTGAAATGTTTGTGCATCATTGTTTTCTTCCATAATGCCTAACGACAATGAAAATAAAGAGAAGACATGGGAATGTTTTGTAACACAAGGCAGGCACGAGAAGGCGACAATGTATTGTAAAACAGGATAAAAAACAAGGCAGAAACCTCGACTGAAGACGAAGGCAATGTTTGCGTTGACAATGAGAGCTACTGTTACAGCAGATGGCGCAAGAGTTTAATGAATAGCGAACGTCTACACCTTAAATAGTTAACATCAAACTTTCTGGATGGAGGACTTTTTTGTTATTTTCTCGAACCGTAGTTTCCCAACTTTTGAATGGAGGATATTTTTGTCATTTCCTCAAACCATCATTTCAGGGCAAGAAAAGCAAGTAAGGGTGATTAAGTCTTTGCAACAGCACCAGAGTCTGATGCAAAGTTATGTCAACATACACGGGAATAAGAGCCCCATGTGCGTAAATATGTGGCACTCATTCCCCCCTCCCCCAGCATAGACGTGGGATTCAGTGAATCATCGAGGGGTAGCATACACCACCCTCCCGAAGAAACTTCACCAAGCAAGTCCCATTCGGACTTAGTAGTATTGTTAGAAACCATGTAAAACACAATTGTGTAGTTGGATTTAGTAATTCATGACTAGATCCATGCAAACAAGAATATGCAAGTCATTGTTCAAAGCCACTAGGACCCTTTTGGGATGACAAAGGAAAACCAAGTTTTGCCTTAAAACCTGTTTTTGGCAAAAAACAGGTTTTATCCTGTTTGGGTGATGGTCATTAAAAACCTAAAAAGAATAAAAAAAAAAGACCAACCATTTTCTGACCAGCAATCAGTTGGAACATGGCGAGGATGGTGGCGCCCAGCATGGGCGGCACTACCCCGACCATTTTTCGGTCGGTGGCTGGCCACAAAATGATCAAAAAAGAAAAAAAGCTAGTCTGACCATTTCTAGCCACCCACCAGCTGGGATGGTGCTGCCCAGTGTCGGCGACACCGTTCTAGCCATTTCCCTGTCAGTGGGTGCAGGAAAATGGTCAGATGTCCAAAGTTTGAAAAAAAAAATTGGTCATTTTTGACCAACCATTGGTTGAAAAATGGCCGGGATGGTATCGCTCGGCACGGGTGACACCATCCTGTTAAGTGGCTGGTTGGAAAGAGCGGGATAACCATGGATTAAACAAAAAAATCAGCCATCGGCTGAAAATGGTTGGACTGTGGTTGAATTGGAGGAGCCTTCCAAAAATCAGTGAAAAAAGGGGCGGGTGGAGTGTTGGAGAAACCTACCCTCAATAAACCAGGTTGAAAACCTAGGGGAGAGGGAGTGGGTGCTCTTTTTTCATTTACTCATGTTTTGGTGTCACCCAAACGGCATCAACGCCTGGGTTTTTGTTTAAAACCTGGTTTATGTCCAAAACTTAGATTGAAATCGGGTTCTGGACGTCATGTAAATGGTCTTATATATTCAAGAGAGAGAGAAAGAGAGAGAAGCATATGGATATCCCTTGTCAGTGATGATGAATTGATGTCCTTTTAAATTATTGTATAGGTATTTCATTTAAATGTTTGGAAAATAGGGGATGTCTTCAAACGCACAGGTAAACTTTGGTTGACAATAAAAAATACACCGAAGTTTTCAATATTGCTAAAAACACACTTAAGCTTTGTCATGGTTAATTAAGAAAACTCATAGTTTGTGTGCTGCAATTACCAAAACTTATTATTCTTTCGGTTATTGCAAAAACTTTAGGTGTTTTTTATGAAAAAAAATCTAAATAAATTTGTTTAGGGTAAATTAGTAACTTTAACCTATTAAATTAACTTGGGTTAATCATAACCTAAGCTAAATTGACGAAAGTGTATTTTTAAATAATGGGGCATAAATTTAGGTGTGTTTTTAACAATATCAAAAACTTAGTCTGTTTTTTATTATCACACCCAAACTTTAAGTGTGTTTTTTTTTAAATTTCCTTTTTTCTGAATTTTCTCTCTTTTTGTTTTGTCTTTGGTGCTGAAGATAACGCAGAGGATCCAAAGATTAAAAAAAGAAAAAATTAACCTTTACAAACGACCTCACTATCTTTCCTTTGAACTAGAGATCACATTATTACTTTTTGGGATATGTCTATCCTTCGATCTAAGCTCAAAAAAGATTTTTTTTAGAAAGGCAAGCTAGGGTTAGGCAGACTCCACCAGTTATTATTCAACGTACCACTGGGTTTTGAACCTGCAACGTCCCACTACAAGGAGAAGTGCACTGACAGCTCCTACCAAACACGTGCCCCGTGGTAGTTCAAATCAGATTTCATGGGCCAGATACATCATATCGTTACGCGGCCCAAAAAATTAACTGCATATGTATGGCTATATGACGGGAGGGTGGTGTATGTTCTCCCCCGATGATTCACTGAAACCCACGTCTGTGTTCGGGGGGGGCGAATGAGCGCCACGTATTTATGCACATGGGGCTCGTATTCCCGTGTATATTGACATAACTTTGCATCAGACTCTGGTGCTGTTGCAAAGACTTAATCACCCTTACTTGCTTTTCTTGCCCTGAAATGACGGTTTGAGGAAATGTCAAAAATATCCTCCATTCAAAAGTTGGGAAACTACGGTTCGAGGAAATGACAAAAATATCCTCCATTCAAAAGTTTGGAAACTACGGTTCGAGAAAATGACAAACAAGTCCTCCATCTAGAAAGTTTGATGTTAACTATTTAAGGTGTAGACGTTCGCTATTCATTAAACTCTTGCGCCATCTGCTGTAACAGTAGCTCCCATTGTCAACACAAGCTTTGCCTTCATCTCCAGCGGAGGTTTCCGCCTTGTTTTGTATCCTGTTTTACAACACATTGTCGCCTTCTCGTGTCTGCCTTGTGTTACAAAACATTCTCGTGTCTTCTCTTCATTTTCGTTGTCGTTAGGCATTATGGAAGAAATCAATGATGCACAAACATTTCAACCAGTGCCATTAATGCGTCGTGAGTAGCTTCCCATCTCATCATGCTATCGATGAAGAATGCATGTCGTCTTGTGTGCCATTAAGGCATTGTTTTGTTACTGCAGGTAGATCTTGTTCTTACGATGGTTGGAAACTTATCGATATTTGTAAGACGTTGGGACCTGTTGACAAGAATGCTTGTTTACAAATGCTAGGAAGGGCCTCCAACCCATCAGGTATCCTACATTCACTCATTATATGCTTTGTATCTCAAACCGTTGTATTAGTAACATACTACCGATTTGTGAGATATTGTTTTGTTAGTTAATATCGACTTGTTTGCTATTATCCCCAATTTCTTCTGTATCGATTTGTAATTTATTGTGCGATATATTTATCGACCCTTTAGATGTTATGGTTTTCTATTGTCGATTTGTAAGTTATTATGTTGAACTGCCGTATCGATTTTCAATATATTATTCGATATGTATATCGATTTGTAAGATATTATATGTTTTGCAATATGTATTCATAAAATATTTGTACACAGACATTGAAAACATGTGTGTGCAGAAACACATCGTTACACGCATTCAAATCGCTGCTCTGTCAGCGTTTTGTATTGAACTCTTTTCACAGTCTCTTGGATCTACTGACAGCGTTATCGTCAACACACATGTACGACATTTCGTGTCTTTTATTGCCATGGTAAGTGACAACTCGATGCTCAGTATAAGCAGCTATCAAACCGTAGTTGCTTTTATAATGTCATTCTTTAAATCGATTCTTTGACTTGCTAACCCTTATCGGTATCGGTTGTTATATGCATCCTGATTAAATTGTAGTAAATGTATGTGCTTGCTAACGCAACATGATATATTGCTTACAAAAGATTCCCGTGTCTTCTCTTCTTTTGCGTTGTCGTTAGGCATTACGAAAGAAAGCAATGACGCACAAACATTCTGACCAGTGCCATTAAAGCGTCGTGAGTAGCTTTCAATCTCATCATGCTATCGATGAAGAACGCATGTCGTTTTGTGTGCCTTTAAGGCATTGTTTTGTTACTGCAGGTAGATCTTATTCTTACGATGGTTGGAAACTTATCGATATTTGTAAAACGTTGGGACCTGTTGACAAGAATGCTTGTTTACAAATGCTAGGAAGGGCCTCCAACCCATCAGGTATCCTACATTCACTCATTATATGCTTTGAATCTCAAACCGCCGTATTAGTAACATACTACTGATTTATGAGATATTGTTTATTAGTTAATATTGATTTGTTTGCTATTTTGCTGGCAACACAAACTGATATATTGCTTATAACATTGTTGAGCTTATCATCAGGTTGTAATGAAGACGATGTAGCTCAATCAATTGAAAGTTATGGAGAATTGAACATCTATAGTAATGACGCAACTGAAGAATTAAACATCTGCACTAATGATGCACATGATAAGAAGGGTACAGGCATTAGACCCACTCTTGACTTGAATGTTCCAGTAAAAGAAATGCAATTCAATAATAAGGTAGATTATCATGACAGTAAACATAATAAAAGTGTAGGCACTGCGAATAAACATAGAAGTACACTTGACTATGTTCCAGTAGAAGGAATGCAGTTTAATAATGAGGAAGCTGCATATCAATTTTACAATGATTATGCCCTAAAAGTTGGCTTCAGTGTGAGAAGGTTTTCTTGGTCAAAAAATGCACAGGGTGTCATGGTGAGAAAGACATATGTTTGTTCAAAGCAAAGTTGGAAGAAATCAATGGGAAATCCAACAAGGAGCATACCAAAATCAAGATATGGATGTCAAGCGAGAATGGTTTTGAGAAGACATCCGAATGGGAAGTTTCTAGTTCGTACTTTAATTAGTGATCATAATCATGATTTATCTGCATCATTTATGACTCTTATGTTAAGGTCACATCGTAAAGTAATTGTAGCACATGCTGCAATGGCTGAAATAGCAGATAGTGTCGGCATTGCAACAATGAAGACATACAATTTGTTTTACCCACATAGACGATGGTCGCGATAATGTGCCATTCACACCTTTGGATCTAAGAAACCACTTGAGAAGGAAGATGACAGATAACATGAAGAATGGAGAAATATATTCTTTGGTTGATTACTTACAGAAGAAATCAAGCAATGACCCTAGTTTCTTTAGTGCAATGCAATTGAATGAAGATGGATATGTTGTGAATATGTTTTGGGCCGATTCAAAGTCAAGAGTAGATTATGAATGCTTCAATGATGTGCTTGTATTTGATACTATAGTAAAGATTAATACTGAACAGTGGCCATTTGCACAGTTTGTCGGAGTGAACCATCACTCAGAGTTGTATATTAGGCGGCGCATTTTTATATGACCAGACCAAGGAAAGCTTTGAATGGTTGTTCAGAGTATTTACACAGGCAATGAACGAGAAGCAACCTGGAGCTGTACTTAGAGATGGTGATCACGCAATTGCGGCTGCAGTGCTTCATGTGTGGCCAGATGCACATCATCGGCTATGTTTGTGGCATATCTTTCAAAATGCAGCAAAGAACATAGGACACATATTTAATCAGAAGACAGGGTTTGATAAAAAGTTTACTAGGTGTGTGCTTGAGAGCGTAGACGAGATCACCTTTATGTCTGATTGGGAGGAAATGATTCAGACATATGACCTTGAAGATTGTCTGTGGTTACAAAATTTATATGCAGAAAAAGAGAAGTGGGCATTGTCATATGGAAGTCAATACTTTTGTGCAGGTATGATAAGCACGCAAAGAGCTGAATCTATGCATGCCACTTTGAAGAAAACCCTGTATTCATGTTTAACAATGTTTCGCTTCATGGAACGATATGATTTTTTTATAGACGGTCTAAGACAGAATGAGCTTGAACAAGACGTGAAATGCTTCAATACACGTCCTCCAACTTTTGGCATAAAAATATTGATGTGACCTGCAGATCTGTATACACTAACTGTATTTGAATGGATCAAGAAAGAGGTCTTTCATGTCATGAATTGCAATATTGAAGGACCCGTGCAAACCGAAAATATGCGCAAATACCGTGTTTTATGAGAGGGCGAAAAGCATCACAAAAGGCAAGAAGCACATGTCACGTACAATGTGGACAATGGAAGAGTTGAATGTTCATGCAAAATGTATGAATTCAAAGGTATTTTATGTTGTCATGCATTAAAGGCACTTAATCAAGAGAAGATACAAGCAATACCGGAGTCTTATGTAATGCGAAGATGGAGAAGACAAGCAAAGATTGAAATGCTTGATATGGATAATGTGAGTAAATCTGGTGTCGACGAGAAGTGTCACATAGCCTTCTGTTACCAACAACTGTGTAGGTCATTTATGCATGTTGCTGAGTTGGCATCGAGAAGTGAAGAAGGCTATGTATGCATGAGAAAAGCGTCAAGGGAGTTACTTGAAAACGTGCAGTTAATTAACCTTCAGTCCGTTGCAGTGAATGAATATCAGTCGAATATAATAAGATCAAACAGTGTAGGTGAAAATCATGCTTCGCTTGACACTCCAGAGAAGTTGTGCCGTAGCCTAAACATCATCCTCAACAAGTCGGTAGTGAACGTTGTTGATTATGATGGACATATTCATGAAGCGAAGGGTATCAAAAGAAAACCTGCCTCTGATCGCAGTCGTCGGAGGACAAAGGGTGCACTAGAATTGGTTGGCAAGAAAAGGTCTAAGAAACAACCAACCTCTAATTAAAAGCAACAAAGCCCTTCTCAAGAACAGGTATGTAAGACATTATATTGTTTCCCATTACGTGAAGCTTGTCAATATCTAATTTGTGTAATGTCCAACATGCAGCAATACCCTAAAGACGTAATACCCAACGTGCTAACCTTCATTCCTCCCGACCAGATTTCTGGCAATGATAGTTTCAGTTTTACAAGTCTTTTGGTATGTAATCAATGTTGGGATGAGGTTTGCATTTCCTGTGAAACTTAAGTCAGTGTTTTATATTTTGTGTTTCATGACAGGCTCTGATGAATTCGCAAGAGAAAACTTATACACAGGAATCTTGTTTGGGCTATTAATTAAGTTGTTATGCCTCTTTGCATGACCCGATTACCACATTGTCGGATTTGTTAAGAGTTTAGGGTTTCCAGCAGAGATCGTTTGCTGAAAATTTGTTGGGTTTCCCTTCTTATTCGGACTGTAGTAGAACTCCTAGGACGTCCACTGATCTTGTCGAGGAAGTCTTTCACAATCGCTAGATTTTGATTTGTCGGTGACGATTTGTGGTCCTTGGTTGGTGGTGCGTGAATCGATTTCATATTTCGTTGTATAGCGATTTGTGCAGTCATCCGGCTGCGATTTGTATGAGTAATCTATAGCAGTCAGTCGTATACGCTTAATACATATTTACAACGATTCGTAGTTCAAATCATGTGCATCAATTTTATGAGAAATTTATAACAAAGTAACGATTTCAACACAGAAATCGATGTACGTACAACATAATACAGTACAAATCGAGACGAAAATTGAACATGAAGCCTATAACATAAACCTTATACCCTAAACTGAGTGAACATCGGCGAACACATTTACGATTTATGCGGTGAACACAGGCATGTAATCGACGTTCGGAAATGATAAAAGTGAAGATCTATAAGAAATGATTGACGTTCATAAATCGCTGTAATTCCCTCCTTCCTGTACTGAAAATCGCAAAATAAATTTGCGTTGTATGTTGTCAAAAAAACATGGTAATGTTCCCCGTTGAATGATAATAGTCAGCAGCGATAAGGTACGTTTGCTGTTCAGAAATCGCAATTTTCCTCGTCGTCATTGAATGTAAATCGCATGACACATATGCGATTCGTACGGACAGCAAAGGATGTATTGGAAAATTTTTCATTGATTATACATTATTCATTGATCATGGTGGTTAAGCAGTAGATCTTTTAGCTCATAAATAGTCGCACAAGCACTGGAAGGTGTGATTATCTTCTACTTCGTGAACCAGGAACGGTCAAACTGACGGTTCCTTTATAAACCCGGAGTTCCTCACTCGAACATGTAACCAGCTACATATCAAATTGTGGTCGATAAGGCAGACGAAGACAGCTACACGACCAACAATGGTGAATCATGCATATATTGTCTACACATCGTCTCCATTTTCATCAAAATCCGTCTCTTTCATGCCGTTTTTGAGATTTGTGTTGTGTACTATATAATGTAATTTCAATATCGTTCATTGCAAATTCCTTATTTATTTCAGTAGAACATCCACCGACGAAGTTGGGCGAAAACTTAGTCAATCACTCCTTGAGGACGTCAAATGAATGCACGATGAATTCGCACAATACAACATGATCAGTAATTTTGTTCGTATGAAACTAGTAAGAGTTGTCTATATACGTAAGTCATGTGTACGTACGTTAACAACATCATATTTGTTGCAAACAGAATATATCTGATTTTGTCAATTATATTAAAAGCAAAGCAACAAGCAAAACTATAAGCATCGTCAGACCGTATTTCATGGTATATCGGTTGTATTTTATGTTGTATTTGGTTATTGATTTAGTCCAGTTGATTTGTATTTTAACATTGATGTTAGCAATGTTTCGGTTTGCATACTATCTTACGTCGTTTGCCATACTCCAGTGGATTTAAAGACGCTACCTTACTGGGCTAACGGTAACCATTGCAGAGACCTTTTGTCTAGTGAAAAAGTAAGTAAACAAACCTAGAGAGCAAGGTTACAACATAACAGTGCTAACAACATTTTTATGATCCATTTGCAGATATTGATTCCTACACTCTGGCAATCTGAAAAGCATTGAGTCTTATACGTGATGAATTTACATAAGAAACAACTATGGTGTTACAATTCGTTGGAAGTTGATAGTGGTTTACGGCTTGACATTTCCCATCTCGTAAGATTCCATCTATATGAGTATCGTGTCGTGTATTTTGGTCATGAATTTACTTTCGGCTGCATTATTCTCAAATCGGTTTCGTCAAAGGCATTTTGGGAATTGACGTTAGCGAGTGGATCTATCGCACGACATAACATGCTCCTTTACAAAATAATGGCGTTGATTGCGGCGTATTTGTAATGAAGTACATTGAAGCGATATACAATGATGCAGAACTCTGTTTCGACGCTATATGTCATTTCTTGGCCTCTGTTATTGGAGATTAAATGCATGTCTATTGGTTCCACATTACAAATTTTTTTTTTGCAGGTTGATATACCTGGAATCCGCGAAGAACTCTGCAAAAAATTGACGGCCTTTCTAATTGCGGAGGAGAAACTAGCGGAGCCACCACGAGGATCTAAAAGGCAACGAACAACAGTGCCCACCACGCCAGAGTAATTTCATGTTCGTCTATTTCAAGTAGATTTTAGAGATGGTACAACCAACTTGTGTGTAATCTATCCTATTTCAACCTAATATTACAAGTCGTTGACTGCATGAATCGCAATCCTATTTCGCGGTTTGCATTTAAAGTGTCTCAGCAAAAGAGTTATTCCTGATCAGCAAACAAATCTTACCGCAAACAAATCTTACGAGAATGCAAATCGCAAAAGAGATTCGCGATGAATGCGGTCAACAAGAGCCATTAATGTCGCTTTCGTAATTAGAAATAGTACACAGCGATAAGACAGGTTTGATGTTCAGAAATGGTGGTCTAACATCATCTTCACTGCTACTACCATGAAATCTTGTGTAATAATTTGAAAATTTTAGGACTGTGAAATGATGTTTTCTTTAATTATGATTTTGCAGACATATGAACTACGTCTAGACGGATACCTCAATTGCGTCGAAGCCGCCTATACACTCGATTCAAGAACAAGTCGTTTACGCAGGAATTGTCGGTTTGTCGGTTCCTTATTCACGAAGCAAAGTGGAACACATCCTTAACATGTGTGATGTGTCATTCATATATAAATGAAACATCCTATCACCCTCGACCAGTTTTCAAATAAATACGACAGTTTTAATAAACACAAAGCAAATCTCAAATTAAATACACTCTGCATTAATGAAATTAAACACTGTCATTTCATACAGCTGTATACAAAAATAATTAATGCAATTGGACATAGTAGTTCAAATCACGGTAGCACGTATCGTGTGGGTTTGATTTTAGAAATATTTTTTGGTCTTATATAAATCCACAACTTTGTCCATCCTCGTCCCAATAAATCGCCTTAGGTGTTGATTATGGACTTACACCTCGATAATGGGTCGACCCGAGTCACTCTCCCAACAAATCCCTTCATAGAAAACGAGACATTGTTCAGACTGGTTAACCATTTGCGATTTTAATTCAATGACATTGAGCAATAGAACGATTTCTAAGCATCAAGCATCTCTTCTAGCTATGCACTATTTTCGTTCACGAAGGGGCATATATATTACGATTTTTATTCTCGTAAGTTTAGCAATACAGTGATTTCTGAGGAACAAACCTTTCTTATCGATAATTACTTCGTCATTTGTTCAGGGCGAACATTACGTACCTATGTGGACCACAAATCGCGAAAATCTATTTCCGCGATTTTCGTTCACGGAGTATGAGTTATACAAAGATTTCAGAACAGCAACAAAATATCTTTCGTTGTGCAGTATTTTTAATTACTGAAGAGCAGCATTACTACCATTGGTTCACCGCATACAACACAAAACTATTTCTCGTTACGATTTAATTTTCATAGATGAAGCAGTACAACGATTTACAGGCGTGTTTTGTAAAGTTCAAATTATATTACAACGGAGACAAATTTACAAAATTTGTAGTCTTACAAAATTTGCCTACGGAAATTGGTTTAGACAGTTTCCAAAATCTGTTACAAATCTATTTACATCCTTATAAACTTTTCTGGTTCGTGTCGTCTGTTTCCTTTGTAAGTAGTCTTGTCGACTAATTATTTATGTCTGCCGACTTTTTAAACTCAATCAAATTTTGGCATATTTCATCGCGTACTTCCGGTATATCTTCCTACAACAAAATATGTAATGTGAAACCAATATATAATAGGAATCTCCAATAACAGCGGACACAAAGCTCATATAGTGTCGAAACAAGGTTCTTCTCCATTCTATATTGCTTCAATATGCTTCATTACGAATATGCCACAATCGACCCCATTACTTTGTAAAGGAGCATCGTCAGCACAGAGCAACATCCACTCGGCAATGTCGACACCCACAAGGTCGTTTAGAAATCCCGCCTGTGATAAATGAAGAATATAGTAAAATCTGGTCCACCTCAAATAGCTACGATTCACCTATGAATAGAAGCTTACCAAATGCATAGCGTCACGTTCTACACCACTGTGGCAGTCCAATGAGTTGTAGCACCATAGTTGTTTTTCCCGTAAATTCATCTTATATAAGACCCAATGTTCAGGATTTTGCCAGAGTGTAGGAAGTAAAATCTGTGAATCGATACAATAATTTATAAATCCATAGACATATCGTGATGGGGATGTTAAAACTTGTACATTAGAGAAGAGGTTTATTCACTTACCTTTTCAAAATTCGAAAAGTCTACGCAGTGATCATCACTATTCCAACAAGGTAGTGCATCTACGAATCCAATAGTGTATGGCTTTCGCCGGATGTACATCTGTTGCACAAAATAGTAAGGTTTAACCACCAAGAAACGTGTGTAAGTCATAAAAGCAAATAAAACAATAGCAGAACAGACACACCATGAAATAAGGGGTGATGATGCATATGTTATTGCTCGTTGCATTGCTTTGAATATAATTGACAAAATCACACATTGTCTGGTTACAAAAATTTACGAACTTCAAAACATACAAACCAATGACCAAGAAAATGATAGTGGTCACATACGTACGAAATTACTTATAGTGTTCCCGTCTGCAAATTCATCTTGAATCTGCTTGATGTCATCTTCGAACTCTTTAGGGCGTTGTCGCTCACCCTTGTTTGTGGATGTTGCACTGAGTGCACCATGAGCATAGTATTCAGAATTCGACATTAAAATTATTTTCTACAGTAAACAACACAAATCGAATATACGATATAAAAAGGCAAATGTTGTCTAAACCGATCAGAAGGTTCAAAAAATATACGCCTTAAGCGCCAGTGCTGGTCCTGTGGATGTGGTTGTCTTCTTCTTCGGTGCCATGCCTGGACGTATTGCTCCCATCATCCTCTCCTTCGGCGCCATGCCTGATCGTATTGCTCTTATCGTCCTCTTCTTCGGCGCCATGCCTGGATGAAAATATCGATGACACCATTGCAACGCAGTTACAGAATCGACGTCGTCGGTCAAATATAAAGGAAACGTCGTTTCACCTGCCACCCTTTTTTTAAACCGCCCACAAATTAAATGATTGCATTTTAAATAAATAAAAAAATGTCGTTTCACATGCCGCCCTTTTTTGAAAACCCCCCACAAATTAAATGATTGCGTTTTAAATAAATAAAAAAACGTTGTTTTGACTGCATATTATAACAATAGTTGAGTGGGAGATTGACACGACCCGATCAAACCCGGTTTCCAAGTATGTACAATCTTTGACGATTATTGTATTGATTATCATATATGGATACATTGATATATTCATGCCACATACTTTCCTTATCGGTTTTTTAACAACAAATGTTCATTATCGCTTTAGACTAGTATCATTTAACACCGACAAAATTGTTTCGTCTTGTTGTCCGCATACATCGCAAATCGTTGACTTACACCATTTACAAAGGGCGATTATTACAAGCCATTGGCGGTTGCATTGTTGACCTCATGAATTGCAATCCTATTTCACGGTTTGCACTGAAGGTGTCCCTGCAAATGAGCGATTTCTGAGCGGGAACCATATCGTACCGATTTTGGTCGGCCGGCAACCTATTGCGCGATTTGAATTTACTGATGATCATCAATAGCGATTTTTGAGCATCAAACTTTTCTTATCGCTGTTGACTGTTATCATTTACGACGTCAGAACTCGTTCAATTATTGTTCACGGCATACATCGCTAATCCTTTTTGCGATTTTCTATCAAGGCGGAGACAAATACAGCAATTTTCTGAACAGAAATGATCTATCATATCGATGCCGACCTTAATCATTTCCTAACGTCGATTACGGGACCATGTTGACCGCATAAATTGCATGTGTTCTGCAATTTTCATTAAAAAACGACGAGTTATATTGTAATTTGTGAACAATATTACTCGTGCCAATAAGACATCTATTGCGATTTTCATTCAAAAAAGACGAGTTATATTGCGATTTTCATTCAAAAAAGACGAGTTATATTGCGATTTTCATTTAATCAAGGAGGTTAGGCAATGCCACGATTTCTGAACAACAGACATCTATTTTCGATTAAAGTTTCATTATTTACGAGATCCACAGACGAAACATGTCTGTTAGATGTAATAAAAAAGAATTAAACAATAAAAGAATGTCACGTTATGACAATTACTTATACAATTACAACAAATACCTATCGTGATAAAAAAGAATACCTAGAGTTTATTCCGTGGCACTTGACGAATCAGATGAAATATGATAGACTCGTCTCTTTCTTTTTCTTGGTGAGTTGTCTATCTTGGGTGGCCTCTTGGTTGCGTTCATCTTATTAAAAAAAACTTGCCATCATCTCTACCACTGAGTTCAATTGTATCCCTATATTGCTTACATCTGTCCTTAATTTCTTATTTTCCCTCTCCATCAGTTCGAACCTTGCGGCGGAGACAATGTTCTCTTTTGTAGCAAGTGTTCGCTCTTCATCGCGATTTGTTACTGAGGGAATCGTTGTTGTAACAGGAGAGAGATGACGGACGGGTTGTAGAGGCTGGGCTACAACATGAAAGGGGGCAGTTGGGAGGCATGGGTTCCCAATTTTCTCAATCTCCAGATTTCGCCGCATAGGTTCCCAATACCTTTCGAAATAGAAGGGATCAAATTGTCATTCTTTATAATCATACGATACAGCACGGACACCACCTGTGTTCCAAATTAGTAATTCGTCCCTGTAGCGTTCGCGCCAATTGATGTTCCTGCCCCCACCACTATTCATCTTCTTTCTCACTTCCAAAGGCTTATTCGGGATAGACTGCTCCAAGCCAGATTATAGGAGAACTCGACTACCATGCTGCAACTCGGCTTCATAATTGCAAAACAACCATAAATCGCGGTCAGACAATCTAGCAGCCTCTGCAACAACGTCTTGGTCATTGTCCTCCCCATCTCCATACGGTCTCCACAAAACCTGTACATTGGTAATTCTTTTTAATAATGAGTGACAAATATATTACAATTTACTTAAGAATGATATGGCGACAACAATATGTACTACGAAAGACAAAATCCTGCAACGATGATTACTTAAGAATGCTAAACATTACAACGATTTATAATACTGAATGATAAATGTTGAACCAATTGTAAAGAATTTTAGAACGTTTACCTTATTTAGTTGCAGCCCATCTAAAATGGACTTAGCATTATGAACTGTGACGTTTATTCTAGCCCAGCGACCGATCTTTGAAAAACCACAAATTGCAGGGCCACAATGTGGACGTAATGGGATAATATATTCTCACGCCCAAGCCTAACAAAAACAATATATTAGTAACACTACAACCTTCAATGAGCTTAATCTACAATTACTAAGTATGTAATAAACAAATACCTGAACAAATGGCCAAAATCCCCCAACTGTTTTTGTACCCTTACTCGCACGGTAGAGTTGACTGTACAAGTGTGTGAGCATAGCGGCACCCCATGCATACTTGTCGACTTCGTCTAAGTCTTCCAGGTACTGCAGCCACATGTAACTTATTCTCGAACCAGAACAATCGAAAAATAAAGTAAGACCAAAAAAATAAAGAAGAAAGTCGCGCAACTCTTGGTCAGCTATTTCAGATGCACAAGTAGCGGATCAGCCTTCTCATTTATTACGAAATGATGAGACTTTCATTGATGTACCAGAAATACATTGACTTCATTCGTCCATCGACATTCCTAGAAGGGCAGTGCATTTTTCCCTTGCGTTATAGTTTGAATGTCGTAATAGGACAGCATTGTCATCGCACTTAAGGCCAGTGATCCTCGCCACATCTTCTAGAGTCATGATGATCTCAAAAGAATCAAACTGGAATGTGTTCGTCTCATCATTCCACTTATTTACCAGGTGGGTCATGGTATTCCAGCAAGTTTCAAAATATTGCTGGTCCAAAAGGCCACCAAAGTGCATATTTCGTAATCGGTCCTTCTGATATGCACTCAACTGACCATACTGCGACAGAACTACAGGCCACTGATACCGACCTTCGAGCTTTTCACCTGGTGCTCTACTTCTCCTGTGACCTCCCTGTAACACACAATAACATATTATTCCTACCAATTGTAAATTAGTACCATTTGTACTTATAAATAATATTCTACTAATCGCTATAAATAATATTGGTAGCATACACACTATCACAGTAATCTCTATACATATTAATACCTAACACAGTAATCGCTATACCAAAATTGCTAAACATATTATTAAATCTTCACAGACAGGACGGATTTATTTACCTTGGTCGCTCTTTTCTCCTGTTCTCCCTCCAACCTAGGCCTTTCTGGTTGGTCCACTGCCTCCCACTGCCTTTCCCTTTCCTTCTTTTCCTCATCTTGTTTTCTTCTTTCCTCCACTTTCTCCTCCTGCTTCTTCCTTTCTCTTTTCTCTTGTTCCTTCTCCTCCTTCTCCTTCCGTTGCCTTTTCTTCTTTTCCACATCCTCCTTCTCCTTCCTTTGCATTTCCTTCCCTTCCTCAAACTCCTTCTCCCTCCTTTGCCTTTCCTTTTCTTGCTCATCCTGAAGCTTATTTTGTTCCTTCTCTTCCTCCTCCTTATTCAATTGTCTTCGTCTCTTCTCTGCCTCCTTTAGTAGCTTTACCCTGTTTCACATTGCTATAAGCTCCAACAACAGCTTGTCCGTTTCCGTCTTAACATACTCTTTTAGATTGTTCAATTTTCTTTCCCTCTCCTCCTTATTCTTTTTTTGCCTTTCTCTTTGCTCTGCCTTCTTTCTTTGCCTTTTCTTCTCATTCTCCTCCTTATTTCTTTGCTTTGCCTTCTATTGGTCATCCTTCTTCTGCATCTTTAGTTCTTCAGCATTCTTCCTTTGGTCCGCAGCCTGGATATCTGATGGATAATCCTCCGCATAATACAATTCCAACGCTTTTTCCTTGTCTTTATCATTCTCAATCTTAAGTATATTTTGGTACCTTTCAAAAACCTTATAAAGATGGGACTGGCGGATCACTTCTCTAATACACAACCCATAGAACGATGGGGTATCTCTACTCTGATAAGCCGCAGACATTGCTAACCTGCACAACACATTAAACGATCATCATGATTACAATTCGTCGCAATATTTGGGTTCATAAGTACACATCATTGTAAGATTTATCAAACTTACGAATCGTTGTATAAGAAGCAACCTTCAGATTGAATAACGAAACCTTACACGAAACTCACTGAAACGATAGGATTTTGGATATTCCAACTGTAGAGTAAGAAACAGTAAGAACGTATACGCAACAGACGGTGGCAACGATGCTGCGACTGCGCGTAAGACGGAAACGGATGCTCTGGCGGTAGCAGAACAAAGGAAAGGATGCTCCGGCGGCAACAGAAGAAGGCAACGGATGATCCGACGACAACAGATGAAGGAAAAGTATGCTCCGGTAGAGTTTTCTACTTAGGGCGAGAATGGATTGTTTTGAACTATTTAAATCCTACAACATACAGCTTGCTACATATGCAAACTTTGCTGAAAATTTTGGCGCGATAACGATGGAGGGCAGTTTAGTCTTTTTCAGGAACCGCCGACTCAGTTTTCTAGATGGAGGGCATTTATGTCTGTTCGAGGAAGAGGAAGAGAATGGCGGTAAAGGGTACTTAAGTCTTTGGGACGGCACCAAATTACGATGCAATGTGATGCGGACACACATGGGGATACATGTCGGTCTGCATCTTATACGTGGCGTTCTTTGGGAACCCCCGAACATGAGATGGAGCTACCGGCCCTGTTCGGGGGGGGGGGGGTAACATATAACCTGCTTCGCTATATGACTAACGGTACATCCAAGAAAACCCTAGTTCAAAACGATAGTGACACATGTTTTAAGGCAATTTATTGGTCAGCATTAGTTTAGATAGTGATCAGTTATGGGATACCACTTAAATCCAAAAACGTTTCTAATTTATTTTAACATTTTAAGTGGCATTCTCCTTGTTTTTCTTGACATTGGCAATTGTTACCTCTTATTTTGTCAAAAATTACTGGCCTCTTTGTAAAATGTGCATGTCTGTAAAATGGGCACGCCTAGTCAACCTGAGTTTGGGCTCATAGTTAAACAAGCCGACAACTTATTGCTAGTATTTGCTGAGCCTATTTTAAGAGTTTGAATGAGCTGTTTATGAGACAAATATGACCCAAGCCATCAAGGGCTTGGCTTGTTTCCCAGCCCCTAGGCACAGCCCTCTTTCCCTCTCTCCTTTCTTTCAAAATTTGTTCAACTTCATTTTTTAAATGGCAAGTTCTTTTTCTTTTTGACTTTTGAACCATGGCAGGCTGACTCTTTTTTTCACCTTTTAACCATGGTAACTGTATTTAAATAAACTGCACTTTAAACGTGTATGTACCGCTACGTCTCTATTCATTTTATTTGTCATAAAGAAATATTGGACCATATGGATTGGCGGCTAAACAGTGCTAGCTACCATAGAAGTCAAAGACATATCCTAATGATAAAATCATAAAAATATTGCAATTTTGCTAGCATTTTCAATGTTTAGCAAAATATTTTTAAAGGTTTTTATCGAAAATAGTGTGATAATCGTCCCTACGTTTCAAACACCTTTCTTGTAGTCATTTAATTCATTCCACAAATTTATTTCAACATGCTAAGCAACACCACCACTGCCGTGGTTACCCATGTGGTTAATGGGGTCCAATGTCAAGATGAAGGCCCATCCTGCTTGTGCAAGGGGCTGCCATTGTTTTATCACGGTTGGGCACATAAGGCTTGGTGGTTGTGTCCTAAACTCGAAGTTTTATCTCTTAGAGAGGCAGTCCCATTAGGTGACCTAGTTCTCAGTGAGGATTTTTCTTAATCATAAAAAAAAGCTAAGCAACAAATGGTTCGTTCTCTACAAATAATTCTTATAGAAAATGATTGTACTGTACGATAAAAATGATGTATTTTTCTAAAAACTCTACAATTTGCTAAAATCAATTGGATGACCAAAATCATAAATAGTCAATTTCATTAAGACTTTTTTACCCTTCACATTTGTGAAACTCATGAAGTTTGTGTGCATTTGACGGGTATCGCAAGCTTTCACTTAAAAAGAGGTTCGCACGCTTTTTTTTTTTGCTAATATCACAAAGCTACAAAACATTATAATATTTATGTGGTCTTCTCTGTTAATCATAAAATCGCAAATACCTTAGTAAAATTGCATATTTTATACCAAAGTCACAACTGTGCAGATTTCTCCTTTTTTTAACCCTCACTTAAATTTATGTTTGCACATATTTTCTTTGTGGTATTCACGGAGAGCACAAAAATAAGTTTTGTGAACCTTCTTATAATCATAATTTTGCAAATATCTTAGTAAAATTGCATATATTTGATACCTATAAATCATGTTAATCTACCTTTCAGATAGAGGGTGTAATACGACTTCATTCAATTCATCCAAACTAAACATGGTCATACATATTTCATTTATTAAAAAATGAACCACGCTCATATATCATGGGGTTTGTTCGTTAGCTTCTTAATGCCAGTCAGATTGTTGTTTTTGTCTATAAACTCTTTCTTCTCTCGAGCAAATGATTGAGGCGAAACTGCTTCCTCGACAATTTGACTCTTAAGCATGTGAATCCTACAATCTGACACGGAGCATGCACTTGTTTCTCTAAAGGTTCATTTCCAATCAGACATAGCTTAACATCAGAGGTTTGATCTTTGGCTTCTTAATGCCAGTCGACTTACTGTTTTTGCCCGTAGACTCTCGTTTCCCTTGAGCAAATGATTGAAGTAAACTGCCTCCTTTTCAATCTAACTCTTGAGCATACAAATCTTGCAATCCCACCCAGAGCATGCACTTATTCCTCCAAGGACTCATCTTCAATCATACAGAACTCTATATCAAAGGTTCGATCTTTGATTTTTTAATGTCAGTTGACTTACTGTAAACCCTCTCTTCTCTTGAGCAAATGATAATTGGCTAATATGCCTCCTCAACGCACTCTCCACAACCGGAGCTTACTCTTTTTATTGCAGACTGTCAACATCATTCACCACAGGAGCATCTCAACCTCATATCTTCTCCAAAATCTTGCCCACCACAGCCATGACATCCTTATTGTTCTAAAATCTTCTCCATCATCACCTCTTAAAGGCGAGAACAAACCATAAAATGTAAATCATTTCTTTTTTTACTATCGAAGCATCATAGTAAAAAATTGAAGTGTCACAATTAATGTTGGTTCACACTATCGAAACATCATTATAAAAATTGAAGCATTCTATATAGCAAAGTTTTGACATGTTTCAATTATCGAAAGTTCATAGATACATTTGTGTGAACTTTATTCTATATATGTGAATTTTGTGAAAATATATGCAAAGTTAAACTAAACTATATAACTTCATAAATAGTTGACAAAGTTTGAGTATATTTTATACAAATACTGGACTAAGTTCACATATACCTTACAGACTTCCTTCTCCTTGCAAATATTGGTTATTACATATTTCCTCATCCTCATAAATATTGGTCATTATTTGCCTATATTTTATGAGAACTTCCTCATTCTCGCAAATATTTGTCATTGTTTGCCTATAACTTTTTCATCCTTGCAAATATTTGGTCATTATTTGGCTATATTTTATGCGGACTTACTCATCCTCTCAAATGTTTGTCATTATGCAGACTTTCTCATCCTCGCAAATATTTATCATTATGCAAACTTTCTCATCCTTGTAAATATTGGTCATTATTCTCCTATATTTTATGTGAACTTCCTTATCCTTACAAATATTTATCATCGTTTATTTATATTTTATGCGAACTTTCTTATCCTCGTAAATATTTATCATTATTCACCTATATTTTATGTAAACTTCTTCATCCTCGCAAGTTTAATTGTTTAATGAACATCTTTCACTTACAAAACATAGTTTATAGTTTAACTATTTAATGAACATGTTCATAGATTGCATTAATTTCATTCATTAAAAAAATAAACATGCTCATATATTGCATTTATTTCATTCATTCAAAAAAATAAACATGCTCATACATTGTGCTTATTCAAAAACTTGAACATGCTCATACATTGCATTTATTTCATTCATTCAAAAAAATAAAATTGCTCATACATTGCATTTATTCAAAACTAAATATGCTCATACACTATTAAACAACTCTTAACAAATTCTATATTTTGCAAAGAATACACGCTCTAGCATTGCATTCATTCCATTCATTATATTCTTTCACAAAATGAAATTGCTCGTACATCGAAATCATTTCATTCTTTCACAAAATGAAGTTATTTATACATTACATACTCATATACATTTCATTCATGTCATTCTTTCACAAAATAAATGAATGGTAATGCATTGTATTTATTTCATTAACAAAATGAAGTCGCTCATACATTGCATTCATTTCATTCTTTTATAAAAATTCTACTTCTCAGTGCCTCTTTAATGGGGAGAAAACAGAGTATGCATAGAAGTACCTACATCTTTTGGGCCTCAAGAATATTGCATATCACATCTTCTTATCCCACCCATACCATGTGATCGAACACTGACTGTGAGATACATCAACTCTGTATTGATGGGGAGAAAACACAGTATACCATCGATCCTACATCATAATTGTTCTCGTTCTCTAAGATGAGAATAGTTTAGGGATTTCGTTTCCGATGTCACCTATAACATAAAATACCCTTATCAGAAAAACATATTGTCGATGATTTTCGACCGATGTTTGGTCCTTAAAAATTGGTCATAAGTTTTCACTAGTTGGAAACCACAAAAACCTTAAATTTTTTGAAACCTTAGTTTTGCTTTTGTAATATTCTCGTGTGAAAATTAGCATATTTTATAAAAAGTTCGTATTCTATAGATACCAGATATATATGATTTTGCTAAGGTATTTAAGAAGTTACTATCATAAGAAAGTTCAAAAAAAAAAATTTTACGCGCTTCATGAAAACCACAAAAAAATATGTGTGAACATACATTTAAGTGATGGTTAAAGAAAGGAGAAAGGAGGTTCTCACGGTTTTTCATGACTTTAGTATAAAATATGTAATTTTACTAAAGTATTTGAGATTTTACAATTAACAGAGAAAACTACATAAATAACATAATGTTTTGCGTGCTTTATGATGACCGCAAAAAAAAACATGTGAATCTCCTTTTAAGTGAGAGTTTGCGATACACAACAAACGAGTAAACTTCATGAGTTTCGCACATGCGAAGGGTAAAAAAGTCCTAACAAAGTTGGCTATTTACAATTTTGTTCATCGGAAAAATTTTAGTAAATGATGGAGTTTTTAGGAAACAACATCATGTTTACCATACAATACGATCATTTTCTGTAATTCTTATTAAAACCCTTTCAACTGTTGGATTTAAAAGTGTGGGTACATGCTCCTCATGGCCCTACACTTCCCACATGCATTGGTGTGGTCCTACCAAAAGGTCACTCACATTAATCCATCCATTTTTATCGACAAGACTTTTTTTTTTTTTTTGGTGTGGGGGAGGGGGGGGGGGGGGTAGGCAGGCATCTACCAGATATCTCTTAAGCCCTATGTAGCAGAGGATTCAAACCTGCGCCTTCAGCTTCAGCTTGGCACAGGACCCCGCTCACCACATGGGATACCACGGTGGTTTTTATCTACAAGACTTAGCGAAAGAAGGGATAAAAACAATGCCATCACCACTGCTGCAAATGTTGCCACATGAATGTGTACGCTATCAACTTAAAGGGCACATTCATGTCTTGATGAATGATAGAAAACATTTGATAGTAATTTAGTGTCATGCCACAAAGAAGCGTGGATACGAGGAAATGTGGCACAGGTTCGACTCGCAAGTTCCAAGTTTTTTTGGAAAATAGGATGTGAGGACATGAGATTTTCTTAATTTTAGTTAATAAAAACTATTTTTTGATCTTTTAATATTAACCAATACATTTTTATTTAAATAATACTTTAAATTTTTTTAAATAATAATAATATAATAATAAAGTATTATATGTGCGTATCACCGCCCGTGTCCCGCTTGTGTCATCTGGGACATGCCTGTGACATAGGTTTAGATGAACAAAGTTAGCACATGTTCAACTAAACATCAACAAGATTACTAAAATAAGCTCTTAGCTTTGCCTCAAGTTCCATTGCATATGGACGTTCATTTCAGTTTATTTTAAATAGCAGATTACCAAACCTTTTGCACTCTATTTCATCAATTCATCTAGCCTCCTTGGTTGCCAAAAACATTTATTAACAAGATTTTGGACATAGTAGATTGCAGTGGGCTTGTTAGGACCCCGGCTAACGCCTAGGGAGTAGAGGAGAAAGGGGTTGGTTTGATTTAAGAGGAAGCTTGCCTCAACACTCTAAGAATGTGAATTCCATTCACTTTCCATGATGACACTTTACAAAAGGGGGCATTTGTTAAAATACCCTTCTACCCTAGTGTTGGATTTCACATGACTTCATCCGACTACGAACTGCTACCCAACTCAATTTACATGAATTTCAGCCCATGACCCATTCTTTAGGCTAGGATCATGAACTAAAGATCTGCCTCTTATTGTTCGGGTCCTAACAAGATTATACATTTTTTTAGATAATGGTGAAACACTGTAGGTCCCCCTGCTCACCGGAGAGTACCGCCAGCTTCGGCCGCGGGTTTTGAACTTGTGATGTTCCATCATGTTGGTGAAATTCACAAGTCACAACTACCAGATGTGTGGAATCCTTCTGTGCCAGAAGGTCGTAATCTTTGGACATGTTTACTTAGCCCTTTGCAAGGTTCCCATGAGAATCATTCTCTCATGAGCTCATCATGAGAAAATTCTCATGCAAACCAGAATCACCATATAGGCCCTATGAATACAACTCTGAGAAAATGTGAGAGAATGAATCACGCTTGGTTCGTTCTCACGCAACCCCATTTTTTTATGTGCAATAACATGAGAAAATGGACCTTGTCATAATCTCCTCTCACAAGTATGTGAGAATAATTTTGTAAAACTATAGGAGTCTCTCCCTCTCCCCACTTCATACGTGGGAAGCAGGAGAGGCCAAACAATTAAAAGGGAGAGTTAATAGGGCCCTTTCCCACACATGAAGTAGTGGAGAGAACCCATGTTAATTGAGAGTAGGTAAGGGGGGGGGGGGGGGCTCACGTACTTGTGGACCTATATATAAGATACCCATAAGTTTCTCTCATCCCCTCCAACTTTTGAGAGAAAGGAACGTAAGGAATAGAGAAGGAGATAGTTCCTGGGAGGACATCAACCGACTATGGGAGAGCAACCTTTGAGTAAGTCACCCTCTTTTTTTCTCCTTGTTGTTATGAGAAATAGACGAGTCAAAAACCACAGTGTTTATCAACATCGTCTGAAAAAAAGGAGAAAGGGGGGAGGACATAGGGCCACCCTCTGTCCCTATCGCCCACTGTGAGGAAAAGAGGGGGCGGAAGATAGAGGGTGTTCTTCTGTCTCCACCCGGCACCAGCACCATGAAGAAGAAGAGCAAGGCATGGGGGGTTCCCTTGCCTCAGCCACCAGCAACCATGAGAGAGGAAGAGAGAGTCCTGTTAGGAATGTTTTAAAATATTAATGATTTTGTTTACTACCAAAAGTGTTTTGAAAAAGTTTAGTCCCATATTTAAGAGAAAAAAGTTTTTCAAGAGGTTTAAATAGAGAGTTTGTTATCTATTATTTACTTTGGTAAGCCTTGAGTCTTTAGGTGGATTAACGTACCTATGCATCATGCAGCAACGGACGCATCGTTCGCGCACACGCGCAAGCGCGCGCGCAAGGGCACTTGAGGCGCAATGTGGCATTTTGATGGCGCACTTTGCACTTCGCACGCTCGCAGCGGTGCGAGGTGCAAATGTCCATTTTGGATTTTCGGTTTTGAGATATTTGGTCGTTTGAAAGGTTTTAATAGCATTTATATTGAGCTTATGTTGCATTATGACTGTTGAACGGTTTTGAAGGCCTTTGATTGACAGTCAAAGGTGGGTGACCGTTCAAGGATTTTTTTGTCCTATTTTCAAACCGTCTAGATTATGGCCATTAATCTCATTTATCTCAAAACGTTTTGTCCTTTCTCACAAGTCTATAAATCTCTTCCTTTTCCGTCTTTTGAATCATCGGAATTTCTGACTCTCCAGTTTTCTCCTTTTTTTCTTCTCGGTTTAGCTTGCAGAATTCATGTGTGGGAGAGCTCATCTGTTCTTGCGAAGCAGTGACTCTCTTGAGGTTAAAGCCTAGTTGTATCCTCGAAACTCAGTCGTAACAAAACCCTTTTTCGCATCTTCGGAATTTCCAAAGTGGGGCGATTGAAGTTCTAAAGATAGCGATCTTAAGAACGTGTCTCTAGGCTTGAAATCTCTTTTCAGAAATCCATTTTTCACAAGGTTGCAATAACAATTTTAGAACTTCAATATGGCCTCTGGTTCGACATCCAACTCCATCAATCTACTTAGTCGTGACCTTGAAAAACTTGATCAATTTGATGGGTCAAACTTCAAGCGCTGGCAATCAAAGGTCTCTTTCTTGTTGTCCGAGCTGCATATCGATTGTCCCACTGTCGCTGCTGGAGAAGTTGAGACAGAAGAACAGAAGAAAGAGCGAGAGAAGTGGCCAACTGACAACTACTGATGCAAAGGGCATATCCTGAACACTTTAGTCGATTCTCTCTTTGACTTGTATTCACCATTGGAGTCGGCTGGAGAATTGTGGAATGCTCTCGAGATCAAGTACAATGCAGAAGATGCTGGTAACAAAAGGTTTATCGTAG
The DNA here is from genome assembly GCF_984573655.1 of Nuphar pumila. Taxonomy (NCBI): domain Eukaryota; kingdom Viridiplantae; phylum Streptophyta; class Magnoliopsida; order Nymphaeales; family Nymphaeaceae; genus Nuphar; species Nuphar pumila. The sequence goes on from NC_143249.1 coordinate 69,566,775, forward strand.
ATCAGTATGTTAATTTTTCTATTGTTGATAATAAGTCTATACTTGCTCAAATTCATGAGATGCAAATACTGGCCTATAAGATCAAAGGAGAATGTATGTATCTTGGTGATGACTTCCAAGTTGCTGTCATCATTGGAAAACTACCGGATTTTTTAGAATATAGGAATCACCTAAAACATAAAAATGAGAAAATCACTTTAGATGATCTTCTTAAGGACATCCGAATTAAGGAGGAGACTCGTCTTCGTGACAAAAAAAAATCGAGTCCTAAAGAGGGTTATCCTAAAGTGAATTTTGTTAGTAACAAGGGTGGCAAAATCATGAAAACCCAGAAAATCAAAAAGAATTCCATGAAAGAGAAAAAACCAACTGATAAAAATAAAATTAGTTGTCATGTTTGTGGCAAGTTTGGCCATTTTGCTAGAGAATGCAGAGAAAGGAAGAGGACTGGTCCTAAAACAAATGAGTCAGAAGAGAGGCTTATTGTTGTAATCTCTGAAACCTTCATGGTAGCTGCAAATAAGGACTGGTACCTAGATACTGGAAGCATTGTTCATGTAGCAAACGACAGGAACTTGTTCAAGTCGTATGAAGTAGTGGGGGAGGGATGCAATCTCTTTGTGGAAAACTAAAGTGTTGGGAAAAGGGAGTGCGGAAATTAAGTTCACCTCCGGGAAAGTCCTAACACTTGAGAATGTTCACTATGCTCCAGAAGTTCAGAAAAATTTAATCTCTATAGATCTACTGTCATGAAATGACTTTAAGATTGTTATTGAGTCTGGGATTGTAACTGTGACCAAAGGAAAAATCTTTGTAGAAAAAGGGTTTGCCACTGGTGGAATGTTCAAGATGAGCATAAATGAAGCTACTACTTCTGTTTATATAGTTGACTCCTATTTTCTTTGGCATTCAAGATTAGGACATATAAATTCTCGTTGCATTCATAATATGAATAACTTTGGTCTTTTTTCTTGTCATGTTAGAATAGAACATAAACATAAGTGTGAGACATGCATTCAAACTAAGCTAACTAGACTCTCGTTTCCTAGTGTAGAAAAGAATTATAAATTGCTTGAATTAGTGCATTCTGATCTGTGTACGATGGATAATGTTTTAAGTTGTGGTGACAATAGGTACTTCATTACCTTTATAGATGATTACTCGAAATTCTGTTATGTTTATTTGATGAAACATAAATCTGAAGCATTTTCCAAATTTCTTATTTATCCTGCTGAAGTACAAAATAGGTTTAAAACAAATATTGTACATTTAAGAATAGATGGAGGAGGTGAATACTTAAGAGGAGAATTTGATAAATTCTGTGGAGATAATGGCATTATCCATCAAACTTCAGCACCTAGAACTCCTGAACAAAATAGAGTAGCAGAAAGGAAAAACAGAACACTTGTAAAAATGATGAATGTTATGCTTCTTAATACGTGTTTGCATTCAAACTTATGGGGAGAGGCTATACTTTCTGGTTGTTATATTCTTAACCGAGTTCCTTATTCCAAATCTGAAAAATTACCTTATGAATTGTGTTTTGGTAAGAAACCTAATCTTAGTTATTTTCTTGTTTGGGGTTGTTTAGCATATGTTAAAATTCCAGAAAATAAAAGGAAGAAGGTTGGACCTAAAGCATTTAAATATGCATTTGTTGGGTATGCTGAACATAGTAAAGCATATAGATTTCTGGACATTGTTAATGATGTTATTATAGAATCTAGAGATGCATCTTTTATATAACATAAAAATGCATTTGATTCTTTTCTTGATGGCAATCGCATTACAGTAGATGAACATCCTGTTAATGACATGATTGAATATTCTAATGATTGTGCTGATGAACCAGAAACTGAAGTTAGACATAGTAAATGCATTAGAAAACCAACTAATTTTGGTTTTGACTTTTATACATTTCTAATTGAGAATGATCCTATGTCTTTTCAAGAGGCTATGTCTTCTCAAGATGTTGCCTTTTGGAGAGAAGCTATTAATGATGAAATAGAATCAATTATGTCTAATAATATTTGGAAATTAGTGGATTTACCTGTTGGTTGCAAAACTATTGGCTACAAATGGATTTTCAAAAAGAAATTAAAAGTTGATGGTACAATCGATAAATTTAAAGTGCGTTTAGTTGCAAAAGGCTTTAAACAAAAAGAAGGTATTGATTATTTTGATACTTTTGCTCCTGTAACCAGAATATCTACTATTAGAATTTTGATTGACATGGCTGCCATATATAAGCTTCAAATCCATCAAATGGACGTGAAAACAGCCATTTTAAATGGAGAATTAGATGAAGAGATATATATGGAGCAACCTGAAGGTTTTGGAGTGCTAGGGCAAGAGCGCAAAGTTTGCAAACTTAAGAAATCCTTATATGGATTAAAGCAAGCCCCTAAGCAATGGCATAAAAAATTGATAGTTCTCTGGTACATAATGGTTTTAAAATTTATGATGCTGATAAATGTGTCTACAGTAAAGTAGATAGTATCTCAATTATTATTATTTGTTTATATGTTGTTGATATGCTTATTTTGGGTAACAATAGTGAATGCATAAATCAAACAAAAAGATTTTTATCTTCCTTGTTTTGTATAAAAGACTTGGGTGTTGCAGATGTTATTTTAGAAATCAAAATTATAAGAAATAAAAATGGCATTGTATTATGTCAATCACATTATATTGAGAAAATTCTTATAAAGTATGGATATCTTAATAGTTCACCAGCATGCACCCCATATGATCCAAATAAGAAATTGACTCCTAATGTTGGTGCAAGTGTTCAACAATTAAAATATGTCAGTGTTGTAGGTAGACTTATGTATGCAATGAACTGCACAAGGCCTGATATTGCCTATGCAATGAGTAAAGTGTGTAGATACACTAATAATCCTGGTCATCAACACTGGAATGCAGTGAACAGGATTCTTAGATATCTTAAGCATACTTTAGACTATGTAATTCACTATACCGAGTTTCCTGCTATTATTGAAGGGTATAGTGATGTAAGTTGGAATACCAACTTTGAAGATTCCAAGTCTACGACTGGTTGGGTTATTACCCTTGGTGGAGGAGCAGTAGCATGGGGGTCTAAGAAACCGACATGTATAACTCATTCTACAATGGAATCTGAGTTTATTGCTTTGGCATCTGCTTGTAGAGAAGCGGAATGACTTAAGAATATGCTAGTGGATATTCCACTAGGTGAGAAGCCTATACTTGCGATATCAATGTTTTGTGATAGCCAATCAGCTATATGTAAAGCAGGTAATATGAAATACAATAGAAAGTCTAGACATATTAGTCTAAGACACAGTTTTATAAGACAAATGATTGATGACAATATTATTTCATTGAAATATGTGAAGTCATGTCAAAATTTGGCAGACCCATTTACGAAAGGCCTTTCGAGAGATGTCATCAATAAAACGTCGAGGGGAATGGGAATTAAGCCAATTAAGTCATCACCTAAGGATACCCAACCTAGAGCGCTGGAGATCCCACATGCATAGGTTCAATGGGAAACGAATTGGTGAATGACAGATATTGAGCATATTTATGTAAGTGATATGTGCTCATGAGCTATAACTAATATGAGGGTTGAGCTAATAGCTCTTAATGAGTTTGTAGGCCTTAAGGCTAGGGTGTGTGTTACAGTACACCTAGACAAACTCACCTATATGAATGTAGAAATGTGAGTCGTTTCTTATAAGAATTGGCAATTCTCTAGAGTACTCATGAATCCAGGTTAGCACAAGGCTCTAAATGTGATAACATGAAATCCACACAATCGAACTTTTAGAAACCTATATATGATTGAAAACTCCGTTAACAATATAAGGAGCTAAGTTCAAGGTAAGTCCACTTAGCACCTTGGTTAATTTAGGTTTTCTTTTAAATAGTGAGGGTTCAAGTCATGCAGACACTCTCACTGATGCATAAGTTTCTATGCAAGCCAAATATATTTTAAAACTAGTGGGGGATTGTTAGGAAAGTTTTAAAATATTAATGATTTTGTTTACTACCAAAAGTGTTTTGAAAAAGTTTAGTCCCATATCTAAGAGAGAAAAGTTTTTCAAGAGGTTTAAATACAGAGTTTGTTATCTATTTTTAACTTTGGTAAGCCTTGAGTCTTTAGGTGGATTGTGAACGTTGTTGCGCATCGTGCAGCAACGGACGCGCGTGCCGTTCATGCATGTGCATGCGCGCGCGTGCACGCACAAGGGCACTTGAGGCGCAATGTGGTGTTTTGATGGCGAACTTTGCACTTCACACGTTCGCAGCAGTGCGAGGTGCAAATGTCCATTTTGGATTTTCGGTTTTGAGATATTTGGCCATTTGAAAGGTTTCAATAGCATTTATATTGAGTTTATGTTGCATTGTGACTGTTGGACGGTTTTGAAGGCCTTTGATTGACAGTCAAAGGTGGGTGACCGTTCAAAGACCTTTTCGTCTTATTTTCAAACCGTCTGGATTATGGCCATTAATCTCATTTATCTCAAAACGTTTTGGCCTTTCTCACAAGTCTATAAATCTCTTCCTTTTCCGTTTTTTGAATCATCGAAATTTCTGACTCTCCAGTTTTCTCCTTTCTTTCTTCTTGGTTTGGCTTGCAGAGTTCATGTGTGGGAGAAGTCATCTGTTCTTGCGAAGCAGTGACTCTCTTGAGGTTCAAGCCTAGTTGTATCCTGGGAACTCAGTCGTAACAAAACCCTTTTTCGCATCTTCGAAATTCCCGAAGTGGGGTGATTGAAGTTCTAAAGATAGCAATCTTAAGAACGTGCCTCTAGGCTTGAAATCTCTTTTCTGAAATCCATTTTTCACAAGGTTGCAATAACAAGTCCACGGGCAGAGGTCATGAACTATAGGAGTCTCTCCCTCTCCCCACTTCATACATGGGAAGCATAAGAGGCCAAACAATTAAAAGGGAGAGTTAATAGGGAACTCTCCTTTCCCACACATGAAGTAGTGGAGAGAACCCATGTTAATTGAGAGTAGGGGGGGAGGGGGGCTCACGTACTTGTGGGCTTATATATAAGATACCCATAAGTCTCTCTCATCCCCTCCAACTTTTGAGAGAAAGGAACGTAAGGAATAGGGAAGGAGATAGCTCCTGGGAGGACATCAGCCGACTATGGGAGAGCAACCTTTGAGTAAGTCACCCTCTTTTTTTCTCCTTGTTGTTATGAGAAATAGACGAGTCAAAAACCACAGTGGTTGTCAACATCGTCTGAAAAAAGGGAGAAAGGGGGGAGGACATAGGGCCACCCTTTGTCCCTATCGCCCACTGTGAGGAAAAGAGGGGGCGGAAGATAGAGGGTGTTCCTCTGTCTCCACCCGGCACCAGCACCAGCACCATGAAGAAGAAGTGCGAGACATGGGGGGTGCCCTTGCCTCATCCACCAGCAGCCATGAGAGAGGAAGAGAGAGTCCACGGACAGAGGTCATGACCTTTGTCTTAGCCATTTAAAGGCCACTGACCAACTTTGTGTGGGTCTGAATTAGACTGAGTCGACCAAGGCCACTCAGTCTAGGTCTGGCGGGTTTGCACCCAGACCAACTTGATCTGGGTGTGACCCAGACCGAGTGTGGTCAAAAGAAAAAAGTAATAAAAATAAAAACAAAAAAATATGGAAAACTGAGGCAATGACTATTTTATTTTCTGTCACAACCCGATCCAAGGAGACTGGGTCTGATAGTTGTACTTTTGCAATGGTATTCTGAAAATGATATTTTTAATAAAAACTTTGGAAAATCGTCAACCAAATGATATAAAAACAGACTTTCCACTTTCGTGGTGAGTACGGGTCGAATCCATAGGGAACATGATGGAGGCAACAACAATTAGCTCAAAAATTTCACTTTATTAATATCTCAACAATAACAGAAATTACACTTGGCACAAGACAAAAATTCTAACTAAAACAACAAATATAGGCAATTTGGAGTGCAATTGTCGATCTTCAATTGCATGCTCTCCTCTATGTGCATGAAAGCCCTATCAACAATCTAATTTATGCAATTATTAATTAAATAGTTAACTAAATAAAGTAAGCACACTAACTAGTGAATAAAATGCTACATTATACTAAGAATATGTAGGAAATTAATAAAGGTAATCAACAAAACTTAATTCAAAAGAAATTGACTAAACTACCCTAACTATTTAACTACACAAGCTAACTAGGGACAAGCTTTAGAAAATTGGGATTTTGAATAAGTAACCGAGGTCCAATTGACCTGAAGTTTTGTTAGGGTATTATGGAAATCTTTAAGAACTGGACCCAGGTTACAGAATTATAAATCGCCTCCTAATTCTATAGAAATGAACTCAGGAAAGTATGAAATTGCCCCTATACAAGGACAGGAATTTTGTAGAAAACCAGTTTTGAAAATCAGAATAAAAAACAAACCAAACCAACTTCAAATTCGGTGAAATTTGGTTTGGGACCAGTAGACACCATGTTGCACACTATACCGAAACCCCAGGACAAATTTCATTCAGAAAGTACCTAAAATGATTACCTCAAGTTTGCTGAAAAACAGGATTTTTCAGAAATTCTCTATATTCTTTTCCTAATTATATATTAATAGCAACAATCTAATTACACTTATTCACAACTCCATGACTGATAAATAATAACAGAAAGTAAGCTATCTAAGTTCTACCCTAAAGAAAAAATTAACTAAGGCAAATTCTAGAATTAAGCAAAAGTAATTCATTGACTATCTATGCCACAATCATTAACCTAACTAATCTAATCATTAACTCAAGTTAAATAGACTAAAACTAATTAACTAAGTTAACTAACCAATGGGATATTAATTGAAATACACACAGTACGGACAATAAAGTATAGCTAACTACCATACATATCACTCAAAAAGAATACTAACAAAAATATTGAAGTCAGCCATCTCACGATTCTAGATCTTAAATTAATTAACACCTATGCTAAACTCTAAACTAAATTAACTTGAAACAAGGAACTAACCTTGACAGCAAATGGAACTAAATTAAAGTGAATCTAGCTTTGCTTGAACCATATTGTTGCTAAAAAAAATATAATTAATATACTAACTTACTAAGAACCCATGGGACCGATTGGAGATTGGACATCCAATTATGAAAGTAAATATTTGCAATTCACATGCTCAATTGAACGACCCCCTTTACTAAGGAATAATTACCAAAGGAAATAATAAATGACTAAAGAAAGAATTAAATACTACTTTATTTAAAAGAGTAAGTCAACAATTTCTACAATGATTGATTAAAACATGAAAGGAAACTTGCTAATACAATTTAAAATCTATTTCCTAAATGAAATGATGTTAATTCAACTTGCCTAAATGAAAGGATGCTTGGTATGTTTCCTAAATGCAAAAATATCTTGACCAAAGGGAATAGTAATGTAAATAGGGCTGTGCTGACTTTCCAATTAAATGGTCTGAAGAGAAAAAACGTCAGCTCCTTGGGGCCCACACGTTTTCTCTTAATCCAATTAAGGAATGAAAAGAATCAATTTAGTTCCAAATAAGATGTAATTTTAGTACATTGGTTTAAATTTTAAATCACTTACTAAACTTAGCAAAGAAGATTTTCCCCTAGGCTGGCGCATTGAAGAAATATCCCTCTCTTTACCTTAATTGAATTAAATTAATTTAGCAATTTACGAAATGCCAAGATTGCCTTGTCTAAAGCTTTTTATAACAAGATTACCCTTTTTCAAAAGTTGACTTCCTAATATCAGACCTAAATTAATTTACTAACTCAGACTTTATGGTATGCAACCTACTTAGTGAACGATGACCCATGTATATGCTGAAACAAAACTTAAAAAAAATACCAATTCACATGCACAGATTCAATCGGCTACACCAAGACAAATTAGATCTAGTCGGTCGATCTAATGCATCCACTTGAACCACGATCGGTTCTTGTTGTGCAAGAACCTGATCAGACCCTTAAAGCAGACCCTAATCTAGCATAACCAAATCTGTAAGAGATGCCCAAGCAAAATCTAAATGAAAAGGCAAATCTGAACAGACCCTGACTCGAATTAACTAAAAGAATAGGGAAGGGAAGACACACCTCAGGGGCTGTTCGATAATTTAGAGAAAGAAAGAGCGGTTATTGGGTTTCGAAGAGCACACCTCCACGTTCCTAATGATCTGCTGTATCTTTCCAGTTGCTGCAACAATTTGGAGTCGTGTTTCAAGGAGGAAGACGTGGTAGAAGAGAAGGAAGAGGATCGATCGGGGAAGAGGCACGACCGATCCTCGTTGATGTAGACGGCACACCGAACCAAGGACTCTCACCTAGGCTGCAACACCTATAGAAATAAAACAGCACACCACAAGAAAATACACACCACAAAAAGAAATGGAAGAAAAAGTAGAAGAAGAAGAATAAGACTTGAAAAGAGAACATGTTGAGAGAGAGAGAGAGACATCCTATTCCAAACCCAAAAACGTTGAACCCCTAAAATTTTGCACTATTTAAGGCATTAAACTATTGTCAAATTCTAAAAACTACCTAAAGACAAAATAAATTCTAACTAACAACTAAAACTCTTTGCTATTTACAACTAAGTACCTAAATGCATTATGAAGAGGGGTTTTTAGAAAAATTAATGTTTTGAATCTTGGATCACAAGGTTTTATAGATATTTTAAGATTGGTTCTAGTCTAGGATCCATGATTTGAGCTCTTGGATTGGATCTAGATCCCAGCTTCGAAACCGCTCAAAAATCTCAAAATTGCTCTATTTTCCTTATTTTAACTCATATTCAAGTGAAATTTGAACTGTAGCCCCTTCGCACCTAAAGCAACATAAACACAGGTTTTTATCTATAAAAATACATATAAATGCATAAATTATGTATAAAAATGATATGCATTTCATGCATCATCATCTGGGTTTGGACCAAACCCAGACTGAATCAAGTTTGGGTCCAGTTTGGACCAAACCCAAACTAGATCCACGTTTGGTCCATTTGGTACCAAACCCAGACTGAATGAATTTTTTTTAATTTATACAAAATTAGATCTGGATACACTTTGATTAACCTGTGTAGTATAAGATAGAGACAACTGTACTAAATGGACCCAAACCTTGATCCAGTTTGGGTTTTGTTCAAACTAGACCCAAACTTGATTCAATCTGTGTTTGGTCCAAATTATACACAAACCCAGACCTGATGCATTTGGATGGGTTCATGACAGGAATCGGGACAGTCACTATTTCGGTTTTCCATATATTATATATAGAATTTATTATTTTTATTTATTTTTCTTCTAACCACAATCGGTCTTGGCTGACTTAGTCCGGTTCGGACCTTGACCAAGTTGGTCAGTGGACTTTAAATGTATGAGACAAAGGCCATGGCCTCTGCCCATGGTCTCTCTCTCCCTCTCTCTTGGTTAAGTGACACCAGCAACCTCATGGTTGTTGGTGGCTGAGGCAAGGGCGCCCCTTGCCTCGCTCATCTTCTTCACAGCGATGGCATCGGGCAGAGACAAAGGAACACCCTTTGTCTCCTTCCTCCTCCCCTTTTTTAGATGATGTCAGCAATCACTATGGTTGTCGATTCATCTCTTTCTCATAACAACAAGGAAGGAGAAAAAAAAAGAGGGTGACTTACCCGGAGATCACTCTCCACGACTGGACAATGGCCTTCATCCCACAAGCTCTCTCCCCTTCCCTCTCCATTATATTCCCTTATCTCAGAAGTTGGAGGGGATGAGAGAGGTGTGTGGGTCTCTTATATAGAGGCCTATAAGTATGTGAGCCCCCCCCCCCTACTACTCTCAATTAACATGGGGTCTCCCCACAACTTCATGTGTGGGGAAGAGGGAGAGCCCCTTAATAACTCCCCCTTTTAATTATGGGGCCTCTCCCACTTCCCACATATGAAGAAGTGGGGAGAGGGAGAGACTCCCATGGTTTTACAATTTTACCCTCCTTAAAAGAAGATTGGTCTCAAATCTTACTTGAAAACAAATATGAAAATTGTGCATGGATGTCTGACTCGTACTCCCAAGTAAGTGAATTTTTTCATTGGTGTATCTATCTGGTAGTGTACGTCTAGCACTGTAAGTGGAACAGGCAATCATACAACAAAAATAGAGGTAGTGAAACTATGTGTTCCCCTGGAATCAAAAAATACATGTGCATCAATGCGAGAGATAAGTAGAGTACCTTCTACGACATTCGGGTTGGCAAAAGCCTCCTAAAGAGTTGTCACATACACTCTGCTTAGATTTGTCTTTGGATTTTGCTTCGTCTCCTCGAGTTGGCTGGAGGGAACTTCTTGGTGATGTACCCAGTCTGTCCATAGTTGTAGCACCAAACGTTTTTATCTTTGCAATGACCTTCAAGCTTGAGATCGCATGTTCTACAGTTGTCACTATCCATGGGCGTTAATTACTCGTGTCGAGGCCTCTTTGCCTCCTATTGATCAAGCCTCCAAACATGTTGCTTGTTGTCGTTTTCTCCACAATTTCTTGCCTATGACTTCTGAAACTTTCTATTGTTTTGCTTGGCCTTAAAGAAATCTCAAAAAGATAAACTAGGTTATCCCTGTTGGAACTGCTTCAATTTCTCCTCTATCTTTCCTTTCGTCGTATGTGTATCCCAAATCTCATAGTGGGATGCCATCTCCACCAGATTGCCCTACTTCATTATTTGCAATGGTCCCACTAACTTCAGGATATCATGCCTCAGTCTTTGCTCATGCAACTTGTATTTTTGTTTCTCTGAAGATACTGAAGCCTTAGCAAATCTTGACAAGGAGTTAAACTTAGCGGGGTAGGCAGCCACACTCATACTCCCTTGTCTCAGCTTCCGAAATTTATCTTCTTTATCCATCCTCTCCATTCTAAGAAAAAACTATGGGTAAAACTTGTTTCTAAAAACAATCTAGGGCACAAACTCTCTGTATCTCAGCATGTCTCTGATGGATCGCTACCAGTACTTCGCGTTTCTCAACAAGTTGAATGTAGCGACACATTTTTTTTTATCTTCCAAGCATTGAATTCCAGCCTGCATTATCCACCTTTCTTCCACCTCTCTACCCAGAGTTTCATCAAATGTTGGTATCCTTATGTTCTTGAATTTTTTAACCCAAGAACTACTTCCTTTGTCTATCTAGTTCTGACTTTGTTGTTTCAAATTTTGTAACAATTCGTACAAAATTCTTTCAGTAGTATATCCTGGTGGCATGCCACTCTCTATGCTACAATGCTCTCATTATGGCGATGCTAGTGGTACTCCTCCACCCTTGGCTTCAAGGATTCCAGTACCCCCTGATGCTAGGGCATCCTCAACTCATCTTGTATGTGAGGGTGTAGCTTGGCTCCTACTTGTCTGAGAGCCCCTCGATTGCTAAGATGTGCCTAGTCATACTACGTGTTTATAATATATGATGTGCATATATATTAAACATTCATTCCATAATATGTAAGTAAAACATATCTATTACGCAAAATTTTATAAACTACTATTTTTTTTCAAAGAAAGCAGTCAACTAGACAACAAAATAACAAACCAAAAAAAAAGTTTTTTTCCACGGGTTCTTCCACAACACAACACATGAATCATAATGACAAACACGACTACAAACTAGCATTTATTACACTTACTAGACAAGAAAATAAAAGAACACACAATTACATATATCACAAATCTCCACTAGACAACTAAGGGGTACTCGGAGTGTATGTGTGTTCCTCTTCATCCCCGGAATCAGAAGGAACCCTTGCCTGTGCTGGTTGTACTAGAAGTGTTGTTGCTCGCCCTCTAGCTTGTCTCTAGGTTTCCACTGTTGTAGCATGAATAGCACAAAAATAATTCATGTTCATGTGGCCTCTACCTCTCCTAGGTAAGGATGCAACCCATGAAGGTTGTGCTACTTCTCTCTCATGTTCCTTATTTAAAATGGCAGCACTTCCACCTTGCTGCGCCAAAATGCATCATGGTGACCCAGCCCCAAAGGTTGTTCCCAACCATAATTGATCATAGGCAGTGTGACTATCCTTTGCCTGACCCTAAAGCGATCAAAACGGGGTCTATCGCAACATGCATAGCCTACCGAATGCTCCTACGTCCTCGATTCCTCACTGGTCTTCCTCTAAAGGGACCAAGTAGGGGACATCCCTGAGACACTGATAATCCTCTAGGCGGTGCTCGGGGTGGCGCTAAGTCATCATGTCCAAACCTCTATCTCCCAGAATAGTCATCGTTAACCACTAAGATGACTGGTACCAAAGAAAGAATTGGAGGTGTCATGAGTCTAATCACTCTAGCCACATCCATCAATGTTGTCAAGAAGAATGTCAAAATCACCACCATTTGATCCATCTATATTGTTGCCAAACACTTTGACCTCTTAACATTCCTATCCTCTCCATAGTCATTTTCGTTAATATTGTTTGCATCCATACCTACTAAGACAAGCCAACTTATAAGCGCGTAGTCTAACTAGCTATGTGGATTCTCCTATGACTCTAGACTATTGAACCATACTTGATGGTATAGATCTTTTTCTTATGAGACCTTGTAATCATAATTTTTATCTATCACCCTTAACAAGCTTTTTGTTAACCTGGTTTTGATACCAATTATAATGACCCGAATCGGGACCTTTTGTAAGACCCACAAATTTTTTGAGAAAAACATAATACATGATGGAATTTCAAAAGATATTTATGTGGAACTATGTATACATATATGTAGGTACATGTATATACGTATGTGTGTGCATATTTGCACATATAAATATATGTACATTGCAATGAATATTTAATCCCTAAGTTTTATTTAATTGCATAAAGAAAATTTGATGAAGACTTGTTAAAAAATGAAGTTTTATCGTTTAAGTTAGTTCGAGACTTGCAACCTTAGAACCCAGAAGGCAATTTTGAACCTTCCACGCACTTCAGAACCTTGGTGCAATTTCGATGCTTAATTAAGAAGAAACTTCGAATGTCTTCTTGTGTGAGGCATTCTCGAAAGTCTCGAAAGAGTAATGGCAAAACATCACTCATCAGAAGCACTCACAGTGCAACTCACGTCGACGGAGCGGCCCTAAGTTGGTGCACCTAGGCTCGCAGAAAGGTGGCCAGAGACAGCCGTGTAAATTGGCCAAAAATCAAAGAGAAATGCCCAACAAACTGAGCGGTGGTATTTTTGAAAGCCTATTCAAATATTTTCAAACGTTATAATATGATTGGTTGTGAGGGAGGCCACATTGGAAAATTTCAGAAGTGCCACACCCTAGAAGGGTGTGAGCACCATCCCACCATCCATTTTTGGAGATTAAATCTCCACCCTACATTTCAAAACCCTACATATTTAGCTCTTGAGGAAGGAAGAGAGAGAAAAAAGGGGCATTTTTGGGCTCTCTCCTCTCCTCTCTTCTCTCTCCCACCGAAATTTTCGTGGAACAATAGTGTGCACCTTCTCCTTCCTCAATGTTCTAGAATAGGGGTGGGTACCGACCGGGACTCCCCTCTATCTTTTAAACTAAAAAGGAATCCTCATCCTCCATTGTGACACCCCAAAGTCCTAACTTGGAAAATTCTTAAGTTTTTAGGATAAATTTTTTTTTTCTGAAAGCTTTGCGGAAATAGAAAAACCTATAAGGGAAATCAGTTGAAAATCCTGAGCGGGTTACAGGGTGAACAACAAAAAAAAAACATGTTATTTATTACAAATTGACACATGAGGAATATACGACATTTCCCTTTTACAAAATACAATTGCCAAGATCTCATGTTCTAAAGTGTGGGTTCAGTCCTCCACCGTACATCGAGCTCCATCGCACCACTAGAAGCCAAACACTTGTATCCTCATAAAATGGGGTCAGTACTCTTGTGAGTTGGTGAGATATCACATCCATACAATATCATTTTAAAGGAAAAGCATACAATATAAAGCATGATACAGATATGTCATACTTGAAAACTACAAGTATGAAGCTATTGCTAACATGATGGCACAGTTAGAAACATTTAATCACAGTACATGTGCATGTGGCCGGTATGTGCACATGCTACAAGTCTAAACAACAGTGAAAGTAGCAAGTACAATGAGGTAACTAGCAAAAATAAAGAACTGAGCTAAACAACTGCTGAACAATAAGTAATTGAGGAACCATGAGTGAAACAAGTACAAGAACAATACTAGCACAAGCAGTGAAGTAAAGATAATGCTAAGTGATAAGCGACAATGTCATACTTAGACAGTAACATCAAATATCTAAGCAAGTGAGCAAGGAAGATACAACTCTAACATCATGATCCACGATAAGCAGTATTATTGTGATCAAATGATTAGCAGGATTATGGAATTAGCATTAGCATTCGATGACAACAATAAATGTTTTCCCAATTATATATCAAAAGTACACAGGATATACTACGAAGGAAGATACATGTAACCACACGTTTTTAGCATATGTGAGCTCATCTCACGAGATGGGTCCAGCGCCCATGCTTAACTCGCCATGGAGTTCCTAGCATTCAATCCAGTCTCAAGGACAAGCATATATTTCTACGATGCGCTTCAAGTGTCAAGGGTAAATCGTGTGCCCAATGCAAAAGTGCATGAAAACTAATCAGGTGTTTAAACAGTCTAGCAAATTAATAATAAAGCAATTACGATGATGGAAATCATCGCATTCATTAATCAACAGTTAACCTTAATTAGGCATATCGAGTCACAATCCCTCCTTTTGAGGTACTTAGGCCCATTAGGCCTTGTGTTCCCCGCAGGGCAACACGAAGAAATGTCAATATCACACTCAACTTCTACGTGCTCTAGCACAACAAGCACAGAGAAGTACCTTGCCGACGAAGGCGACAATAATACATTAACAATCAGGGATGCAACATACTTAAACAAGTGAGCTTGACTCACGAGATGGGTCCATCGCCCATGCATAACTCACAACAGGGTCAACAATATCGATTGAAAAATATGTCAATATCTTAACGTGGTGTTTGATCCTAAACCTTTGACTAGACATGTCAGGTACGTAGAGTGCGACATGTATTAGTGTAATGCCAAGAGGTGGATTACTGCATATCTATATGTGCCACATACAATCCATAGAACGTTCGTGTCAATATGTGTAAGTGCGAAGTGTAATTGCTCAACCATCAAACGTAAATGTTAATATTTACGTATCTCATTTCTATTCACGTGTGAACACATGCAAGTGATAAGTGAGATCGGACAACCATAACAATAACAAATGCTCGTACCCTTTTTACGATACTTGCAATTATGACAATTCAATCATATTAACACGTGCCTCTTTGCACGAACTTAAACTTCGCATAGATGTTTAGATACAAATGCCTCATGGTCCCCGCAGGTATGCAACGAGGTCTTAGCCATTTCATTCACGTGCTCGGCTTCACACGACCCAAGATAGAGCACATTGCCAGTAAAGGTGATCTAACACCATTTTCATTTCCATCTCTAGGGTATCACAGTATGTGAACTCTCTCACGATTATGGGGCCATCGCTCAAAGACTCCAGCTGAGTCGCAACCCTCACCAGAGGTTCTGTGCCAATACCCATATGGTGTTCAATTCTCAAGTGTATGTCACGTCGAGTGTGTAGCACGCCTTTCGTGCATAAAACAGTCATCAATATACGAACATGAGCCAGCAACAAGAAACACTCGACAAACCCAAACCAGTGACATACGTGTCAAGATGTGTCCACGTGCATGTGCAAAACAAGTAAAACCATAAAGTCTCAATCATTTGCACAAGTATCGAGCAAGATCAATGATACAAATATATATTTATGAAATGGCACATTTCAATATTTTTGAGAGATACGAGGCTCAAAATGCATATTCAACCATGATTGCACGTGCAATGAGTGTCCAAAGCTTTGATTTACGAATTTCCCAAGTACGTGTATTTCAAACGCCATATGTTTGCTTGCTACGCGTAGCGAGACCATTTGCATAGGGAATTCACGATGTCAACACCCACGAGTGTTAAAAATGAATTTTAACTTATTCCCATACGTAAGGGAATTACATTAGCATTCCCAAGCGGGTCGCCGCACTTCGGCAGTACTATTGGTGCTCGAACGATAAAATTTGTTAAAGCATCCAATGGGAGTGGGAACGTACACGTAAGCGAATAGCATAACACTAACCATATGCTTAACACGTCGCTGCCATGATGGGACATCGAGGCACGGGGCATCAAACGCCCAAGCCACAACTTTCTCTCATTGTCCACTATTTACTTTTTTCATATTTTATAACCAGTTGCTTTGCCTTGCAGGTTGGCAGCAAGGAGGAGTTGCAGCAGCCTACTGAGCTCCCAAGGGATGCTCATCTAGGTCTGGTCCCAATGGGATCAGACCCAGCTAGGCTGACTCTCACCTTGGTCTGAACCCAAGGTGGTTCGGACCAAGCGGGTGCCACCAAGGGGAACCGGCTGGTGGTGTCCCAGCTGACCCAAGGGCAAGACCGTGGAGTTTGGTTCTTCGGACCAGACCCCACATGGTTTAAGGGAATTGGGTCTGAGCCCGAACATGGCTCAGACCATGGGTTGCTAACTGGGTGCAGCCCAGCCCAAGTTTGGCAAAAGGGGCAGCAAGGCCGCCCGGGCACTCTAGCACCCGATGCCAACATGGTGCCAAGGCAAGCCATGGTAATGGTGGGGTCTGTCTTTTGACTGGGCCATGGGACCGGAGCCTACACTGGTCTGCACCCTAAGTGCAGACCAGGTGCTGCTATCATGCAACTGGTCCATGGGCCGAAACCACAGCCCACCCAGGTGCACTAGCACCTGGCTAGGCATTGGCGAGCCCCAAGGTGGGTGCTTGGCTGGGGGAAAACCCCCAATGGGCAGGTCCAAGGTTCAACCAGCATGGTCTGGTCCGGGAGTGACCAGACCCAGCTGGGTCAGAGGCAAAGTCCCTGGTCTGAACCCAGGGGGTTCGGACCAGGGTAGCAGGCTAAGACTGCACCCAAGGGGTGCGACTTGCACCCGGCTAAGGTGGGGCAGACCTTGACGGCATGGTCTGGACCTTGTGGGTCCAGACCCTGCTGTGTCAAACGAAGAGGGGGGGTGTTGCTGGGTGTGTATCTCTGGTCTGAACCGGGAAAGGGTCCAGACCAGGGCTACAGGCCGTGGCCTGCGCCCCAAATGTGGGTGCGCCAAAGCCAAAAACTCGGGTGTTGTGTGCACCTGGTTCCTTTTTGCTACAAGGCAACCGTAGGGGGATTAACCCCAACTGTGACCCCACTCGGTGAGTGGGTCACTCAGGTGGGTCTGGGTTTCGAAAGGGGCCAGACCACCCTCTACAATGTGGCAGCTGCAACAACCCAACTGGGGTTGCTGCAGTAGCTTGGGCATGGCGCACAAGAGAGGGAGCATGGGTGGCCGAACTGACCATCCCTTGGTCAGTCTGAGACCCTGCTGCAATGGTTACAGCAGACACCAACAAGGGCCATGGGGGCCCTAAACGATGAACTAAAAGCTTAGGCCGGCTGCAAGGGAGTCCAGCCCGACTGCCAACATTCAACCGAAATCCATACAAAAATGCGAATATCCGAAAAACCAAACCATCAAAAACAAAAAAGCCAAAAATGAAAAAAAGTATGGAAACCATCTCTAGAGGAAAAATGAAAACATTAGTGGGTCTAAATCCACCACAAAAATCCTTTTCTCATCATGTATGCAGTTCGGTTTTATGAGAAAAAGCATGCACCATATGCTAATCCAAAAAGAAATCAAATGTAGAATGGTAACTCACCTTGGTGGAGTGGAGAGGTTCTTCTTCCAGTTGGAGGTTGGTGCCACACACACACACACAGCAAGATGGAGGGTGCTGGAGAGGAAGAGAGGAGAAGGGGAAAAGAGAGAAGGAGAGAAGGGAGGAGAAAGGGTCGACTCTTTCTCTCTTCTCTCCTTCTTCTAGCTTTTTATAATGAGAGATAAAAGGGAGAAAGAGATGGAGGGCTGGGAGCATGGAGGGAGAGATGGAGGGCTCTCCATCTCCACACACCCCGCCCCCCCTCTCTATGGAGGCCTATGAGTGACCTCCCCCAACTACTCCCTAAGGTACCACCTACCCTTCCCTAAAACCCTCCTTGATTTGGGGTGGGGGGGGGGGGGGTATCCCTTGACTTTTCAAAGGCACACATTAAAAGCCTTTCTTTTTCAAATCCATTTTTTTTTAATTTACATTAAATGTAGCATGGGCTACCCCCTAAGGGGCGCCCAAGCTACTTGGCCTAAGCCACCCACTTTATGAAATTCCAAAAGCAAACCTCAAGTTTGCCTTTTTCAAACTTTTCAAAAATTCTCTATTAAATGCATTTTTTTGAATTTTATGATTTTAATTTTTCCAAGGTAGCATGGGCTGAGCTCATGCTCACATGGGCCCCATGCTAACCACTTTATAAAAATTTCAAAACAAGCTTCCTTTCAAAAAAATTTGAAAAACCTCACTTAGATTTTCTAAAATTCCAATTTGATGATTTTAAAAACCCTAATTATTTTTCATTTTGAAGTTAGGCTTTTAAATCTTTAAAAGCATTATTTCTAACTTATATTTCATGAAATAAAACCAAAGTTTTGAAATTATCTACTTAGATTTTTATTTCTGACAAAATTTGTCCTCGTTACGACTCATATCCTATCGATGTATGTTTTTCACTAATTCACATGAAATAACAAGGTTTTTTCCTCATTTAGGTTCCAAATTCGGGGAGTGACTAACTAAATATATTATAGATTTAAATTAGGAATATCAGAATTTAATTTATTGTGGTTTGCCCTCAATCACTTCGTATATCTCAATTACGCAATTTAGGACCTCATATATCCATGAGAGTGTGTGTGTGTATATATATATATACACGTAACTTTACGAAAATTTTTCGTAATCATACGAGAAATTCCATCCACTAAAATACATCATATATTTCATTATCTCAAAAATATCGTGGGTCTTACATCCATTAAGCAATCTGAAGGTGAGCTTCCATCTACGTTCATCTCAAGTTTTTCATTTTGGGTTTTTGTTATGTTTCTTCTTCACATTTTGTCCTCATTTTCATCATTAAATACCGACTGCATATTTTCCTTTTCCATGCTTTTGTTTTGTTGTTTCGTATGATTGAGAATGCAGGGCCATGGGTGAGCGTGGGACTAAACCTTCCCTTGGTTCGGTCATACCTCCCCTCTCCTTTTTTTTTTTAGCTTTGTGCGGATTGGGTGCTTGACTCTTCCTCTATGGGAGCCCCTTCTTCTGGCACCTCCTCATCCCCTCTCATTTTTTGTTGTCATGGCTTATGGCAACCCGGGGTTCTGCCTGGATATGGCAGCTAACCCAGGGTTGTCCATGGTGGTGCAATAGCGTGGCAAGGAGGTCATAGTTTGGTCTGAGCACGGCAGCAGAAACCCAAGCGGGTCGGCCATTTGGCCGGACGGCTGCTGGCCTAGACCAGTCTAGGTTGAGCTATGCTTGCCCCCTCTTCTTCCTTGTCGGTCCACTTTGATGATCGGATTGCATGCACCTGCAGGTGCCATTGCAGTCCGGTTCTTAGCAGCCAGCCCCCGGGTGCGAGTGGGTGTGTTGGGGCTGTCGTCTGGGTCGTTGGAGCCCCCCCTGCTTGAACAGGCCTGGACCGAACACGATCCAGACCTATCATGTGTTGGGCCTGGACCGTGTCAGGCCCAGTCCCTAGTAGCTCCGACGTTCCCTTATGTTTTGCCTAGCTACGACACCCCTGGGTCAGTCCCGGGTGCTCTGCTGCGACCTGACAGCTGGATGAGGCAAACCGTCCCAGCTCAACTGGTCGGTGGCTTGAGTTCGGGTGTGGCAGAGCCACACCGTGCCCAAGCACCCTGTTCGGACCTGAATAGGGGTTGGAACCCAGCTAGCTCAAGTCTGGACCAATTGGACCAGACCCAGACACCTACATTTTCTCTGTGCCCTGCACTCGGCAGGGGCCTGTCGCGGCTGCCGCCTGCAGGCTGCAGGTTATGCAGCTGGCAGACAGCATGTCTGCACTGCTAAGCGCTCCCTTTGGCTATAGCTAGCAGCGAAGTGAGGGGCAATTGTTGGCCTGCAATAGGGTGCCACTTGTGAGCATCTCACCCTGCAATCGGGTTGCAGCCTCTCCTTGCTACAGCCCATGTGAGGTGCGACACTTTGTCAGGCCACCGGGTTGCAGCTTGCTAGTGTTGTGTGCCATCCTTGGATTGCACTCGTCTGCACCTCAAGTGAGTTGGCCATAGTTCGACAATTTTAGTTAGGTGGCTGCCCGCGCTTGCCACTTTCCCTTCTCAACTACAATAGCATGTGTATGTGTGTATGCAAGAAATGAGCGTTGAGCGAGACATGCCAATACCAACATTCGAGTCACGCTAACTCATTGCCAAAAAGGCTCGTAAAGTTAGTTTCTTGCCAAATGTTAAGCAAATTGCCACGTGTCACATGCACTTTGAACACCATGACACTTATACAAATTGTTGCACAAAGAATATATGTGCCGCATAACATACGTGGTGAGGTGCATGAGCGTATTGAAAACCGTGAATGCTTGTAAGCAATCGTAGCTACACCCTTGCTCACCTTTGCACAAATGTCACAATACGTCGTGTGATGCATGCGTCATGTTGATTGCGCAAGATATTCTTCTTGTATGTATGTCGAATGGCTTGGAGCTTGTTTTATGGCATTAGAGCACCACATGCACAAGATCACACTATGGCTCAAAGAAACATGCTCGTCCTCAAGTGTAGAAATGTAATATGAAATAAATTGACATTGTCATGTGCATTGAATTATATCGCCAAGTTGCTTATGCTTACTTGCACATATTAACACGATTGCGAGATAGAATGCATGCAATATACGTAGTTGTTGTGACTTACATCTTATCACGTGCATAAAAATAATCAAAGATTATTGTGTAAATTAGAAGTCTTTACACACACTTTGGCACGCCATGTCACTAGACTCAACTATTGCTTACTTATCATCAAGTATCGTAGTTTGTTCTTATGCGTTGTTCATGTTTGTCTAATGTGTTACACGTGGATAATGCACTGATGCATGTTGCACACTACACACTTGATGTATCCCGATAAAGGGTTGGGAATCAAACACCATGTAGGGTATTGACACATTTCCCAGTTGAAAATGTTGAACTCCATGTGTTGTGTTGGGCGATTGTCACACGTTCTTGAGTAAGCTCACGTGTCGTAATACCGTTAGGACATAAAATGGTGTTATGCCGCCTTCACCGGCGAAATGCTCCTTTTGACTTTGTAGTGTTAGAGCACATGAATGGGCAGGCTAGATCTTTGTATGTTGTTTGTGTTGCCCTGTGAGGAACATAGGGCCGGATGGGCCTAAATACCTCAGAATGAGAGAATGTTGTTATAAGTCTCACTGCCCGGTCACCCATTTCACAAAACAGTTCCCCTCGAAGAGCATAGATTGAAATTCGTTACCTATGCGAGTTTTCTTCGCGTACCCAAAGGAATAAGCAAGAAAGAACGTAAACATAAAACTATCACATACTGACTCTGACTTACCAGTTACACTTGTTTCTTTATGTTAAAAATGTGTAGTTATATGTGCTTTCTTTCTTAGTACATAACTTGTTATATGTTTCTATATATGCCTTACTTTGGTTAAATGTTTCTAACTGTCTCATCATGATGCACACAACTTTGCATTGCTACTTTTGCTATTTCTCGTATTTGTCGCACAATGCACATATATGCTCGCATGCACATATACATTGGTTGCATGTTTTTAACAGTTCCATTATATTAATCGTACTTCTATTATGTACTTTTGATTCATGCATAATTGCTATCATGTTCATGCTTTCCTGAAAATGGTGTATTGTAAATGGTTTATCTTACCACCTCGCAAGAGGTCTGACCCCGTTTTATGGGGATACAGGTGACGACTACTAATTGTGTGTTGGCGATCGATGTGCGACAGATAATTGAACCCACACTCTAGAACTTAGCAATTTTGGTAGTTTGTTTTGGGAAGTCTCCTATTTTGGAAGACAATTTGTAAAGGAAAATGATGTGTATTTCTCATGTAGCATTTTATAAAACTATGGTAATGAAATGTTGCTTTTGTTGATCATACTGTAACTTACTCAAAATTTTCCAATTGTTTTTCCCTTATGGTTTTCCCGCTTGCGCAATATTTCAAAAAAAAAATTACTCTAAAATTTTAAGGATTTTCCAAGTTGGGATTTTGGGGCGTTACAGATCTGGTATCAGAGCGGAGTTTTAAAAGTATAGTTCAAGACTTTGCACGCATCAACCATCGCACTGTAAGTTTACCTAACTTAGTAAATTATGTTGTTTACTGTTGATTGTTGCTTTAATTAGTTCTCCATACATAATTAGATAAATATGTATGTTTTATCGGTTGTCGTCGAATGTGATACACAACCTAATACTTAAAGCCTTACATGATTCAGCTCAAGGCATTAAGAGCCTGAACCATGTGATTCATACTATCATGTGAAACGTGCAAGTATTTGCTAAACGAGCACCTCTTTGTGCGAGATGTAAGGTGGAACGCATGGGGCAAATCTGTCCCCATAAACTGAGTGTATGCCCCTATTATGGCCTGAGAGGACACTTAGTAGTTGAGTGTTGGTTGAAGTTTGGTGAAGAATTTTGGAAGGGATATGCGGATACACTTGGAGACGTAGCTTCCCAGACCAATCTTGTGTCAACTCCTGCGAGAGTTGAAGTTCTTGAATTAAACCCAGAGACTATTTGCGTATTTTGCTCAATTCTCCTCAGTATACACCAGCATCACTTCCTCGTTCCACAATACTAGAGTGGAGACGATCGAAACTATTACACCAATCATATTGAAGACGATGTTGTTTTGATAAGAGTCATTTGATGAGACTCTAAGTTAGTGTTTCCTTTTGTTCTCCAACTACGTTGGATATGTTCGTAACCTTATCCTTGTTGAAGGGTATTTTTGGAAGTAATCTTTTAGACAGAAGGCTAAAGCCTTGTCTGTGTCAGCTGAACCTTTGAATTTCTTGTTGGAGGATATAGTAGATCTTCAGTTGTTCTTGGTGATGAGAATATGCATAAAAATGTATGTGCTTAACAAATTGCTTATTAGTTGCCTGGGTAGTAGTCGATGCCTAAGAGGGTCATGGACCGGGACAACATAACACCAAACTTCATGGTGTTATTGTTTTTGAGAAAGAGTTATGGGAGTTCTTGTTCCCAGCCACAGTATGAGGGGATCGTGGTGTGCTAAGCAAGGTGGCTCGGGTGATGATTTCTGGTGATGCCAGCGATGCCATTAGAGTGGTGATTCTCTAATGAAGTTGTTGAAGTGGTAATTCTTCAACAATACTATTAGGGTGGTGATTTTCTAACGATGTCATTAGAGTGGTGATTCTCTAATAAAGAGGCTGAAGTGGTGATTCTTCAGCAATGCCGTTAGAGTGATGATTCGATGACGATGTCATTAGGGTGGTGATTCTCTAAGAAAGTTGTTGAAGTGATGATGCTTCAACAATGCCATTAGGGTGGTGATTCTCTAACGATGTCATTAAGGTGGTGATTCCCTAATGAAGTGGCTGGAGTGGTGATTCTTCAGAAATGCCGTTAGGATGGTGATTTTCTAACGATGTCATTCGAGTGGTGGCTCTTTATTTATGATATCGGAGTGGTGATTCTCTAGATAGTGTATTAGAGTGGAAATTCTCTAACGATGGTTGTCTAGAATGGTGATTTTTTGACGATAGCGGTCTTGAGTAGTGTCGCTTGGGGTCATTCGAAGAATATATTGAGATATTGCACCAATAAATTTTATTGTGGCACTATTTGAATCGTGCATCGTGCACTTAAGACTTTTGGATTTTTTTTTTTTTTGCTACGGTTATTACATAGCAAGCATGATTGTGGAACCTATTGATTAACTATTATTATATGTTTTTGTCTTGATAGATGGCCTGGGAGGCCAGGTGCAGCGATATCATGGACATTGTGAACAACCTTGTTGAAGTTGTAACGGTCATATACCTTATATTTGTGAATAGAACCTTACTGAGTTTTAGACTCACTTATGCTTGGTTACAACTGTAGGATCAAGAAGTGTTGTGAAAAAGAGGACATGACTATGTTGACTCAGTCTCAGCTACTGGTGACCTTGAAGTGCCTTCAAGTACCTTGTTTTTACTTCTTCTTTTTTCTCTTTTTGGACATGTATTTTGGACCTTTATCTTTAATGGACATGGATGGTTTAATTATTTGTGAAAATTGGATGGGCATGTTGGTTAAGATGAATTTATATTTATTTAGGTATTAACGAGACCATATTTGTAACATGTGTATGAAAAAATGGGATTGATTTTGAGGTTGTTTTGATTAGCTTCCTCTGGAAAGTGACGTTCACAAACCCGAACTCAAGATGACCCAGTTCGGATCGTTACAGATTCTCACAATAATGAGCAAAACAAATGTGTCCCTCATGTCTCAAAAATCACCATTATTGTTGATTGCCAATTTGCAAGTCGTGACTTCATCAATTCAACCTACCTCCTTGGACCATCAAGTTGTGAATGAGTATGAATCGCACTCATGCGAGCTATGATTTATTATAAAACTAGCATTCTAACTCAATTAAGCCAGATAGAATAAGAATATGAACTTATAGAAAACTTTGTGCATTCATCATGTTCACCAAGCAATCATTTTGTTTAAAATTATTTGTCTAACTTGTTGTAGTGGCATGGCTACTACTAGTACTTTCAATAAGCACGAAGTCAAAAAATGTCATTAAAGATAGTCATGGCCAAAGGTGAACCTATTTGACAAAGGCAAATGCAATATGAGATATATGGTAAGCTTGTTACAAATATTTTTTTGCTCCAGGTCTGACCTAGAGAATTTACTCCAGTCAGATCTGTTCCTCTAGAGGATCCACTAGAGGAGCCGCCCAGCTTGAGTCCAACTCCAAGTGGGACTCTACAAGATTTATCAGAGTCCAACCCAACCAGGAGTCCTACCCAGGCTGGGACTATGGTGAGACGCACCCCTAGAATCCCATCTTATGTGGGAGTGTTCCTGTGTAGCTTATTTTTCAGCTTCTTCTCCTTCTATATTCTATAAATAGGTTTGTATAGTTTAATTTTTCTTCAATGAAATTTATTAAGCTGTTTCTCTAAATTTCGTTCACGGTTCGTATGTGTGATTACTCTCCGAGGAAAAAATTTGCTTCCTCACTTGTTCATCCATCCCCGATTATCATCGGCTAGTCAGAAATGTATTTCTCTCTTCCAATCATATCATCGCCATCCACCTCATTTTTTGAACCCGAAAGGTGAGACTTCTTCTTCTCTCTCCGTTTTCTCCCATGGTCGTTCCCCCAACCCTAAGACACGTCCATCTCTCCATGCTGACTCCATTTTCTCTGGTTGTGTCCTACCCGGTGACATGCCTTGCTTGTTGTCAAGGACAAACTACATCACCCTGTATCGTAGCCATTGTTGTCACACCCTCACCGTTGTTATTGCTATTGTAGCCAGCCCGTGATGCCCCGAAACCAGCCCTACCCTAGTTGCACAGGCCATGTTCCTTCACAAGCTTGGATCCGCGCTTCGCTAGGCCAGAACTGATCTTTTGGGAGTCGAGTTCTATCATTTGGTATCAGAGCATTGCTTTTCCGGGCAAGCCACACCAACCAACAGTCTGCTCGGTCAACGCAGCAAGGGCCCACACCCTTCCTGATTCCGTTCAGGTATATTTCAATGCATGTGCTGATTTTTTGAGTTATAATTTATCTGAGTGTGTTGAATTTTTTTATCGTATAGATAGTTAGATCAGACCCAATGTTGATCTATGTAACATCTATGGATTTTGTTTATTTTAACTTTTAAATTCGACCAAAATTCAACTTAAATTCTGGTTAAAATAAGGTTATATTCAAACAAAATTCAAAAGTTTAAGTTGAACTAGGACTTTAGTTAGATCCGTAGATCTGGTAGAAGATCTAATTTGGCATTCAGATAATGCATTTTTTAAAAAAGAACTGACATCCATTTTGGGTTTTTCAACTTAGATCAGATATAGAATTTGATTTTTTTAAATTGACTAGAATATGTTTTGGACCCAACCTAGAGTCCATATGGGGCTTAGAGGGTCACACCCAACCTAGTGGGGTGCCATGTGTCAACATGGGGGGCCATAGGGTTGTGGAGGTGACATAAGTATTTTAGTTTTTTGCACCCTTTCTACGCCATGTGGCAACTCCAGAGTGTGTAAAGATTCTATAGGTGGGTCCGATGACATTTAAAATTTTAGGTAATTATCTAAATAAAAATAATTAGAAAAATTAAGATAATTAGAGAAGTTTCCAAAAAAAACTTGAGAGTTTGGTAACTCTCTCTTTTCCTAAGTCAGTAAGTTTGAAAAACCATCTCTACATTATAATTAGAGGATCTCTCTTTTCTCTCTCCTAGTTATAGTCAATCCCTTCTTCTACCATCTTTTCCTTCCTCTTTTTTCAATCTTGAAGGTTTTTCAGCAGCCATTGAAGCTGCAAGGATGGGATATGAAGGCGTTAGCACATCTGAAAACTTGGTTAAACTATGATTCATCTCACTCATAGTTATAGATTGAATGCAAGCACATAGATCGTGTGTCTTGCCAATTCTACAAGTTAGTTCATGGTGGATCAGACCTGAAACAAGTAATAAAAGTGTTTTAAAATTGCTTTTGAAATAATACCATGCTTTGAAAATGATTGAAAAATATGTTTTTGGTAAAACTATGCTCGAATGGCCAAACCGAGAAATCGGGTAGTGTAAAACACATAGTTTCATGTTCCTAAATGATTTAAGATTGGTATGTCATTGTTTTCAGCAGGATCAAATGAATATTTTTCTTTCATGTGTTCACAATATGAATAATGTTTGTGCAAATTTATTTCATGTGTTCTATGATGATTTAGCATACTAATATCTTAAACTAGATATTATGTACATAAATCATGAGTTATATCCAGAGTTTATGTAATACCCAAAATTCTTAATGATTCATAAATTCTAAAAAAAAAAAAAAATTTGATTCTGATGCATTCTGGATATGAACTACAGTTTTAAAACCTTGATTTTTTGTGATAAGTAATGATCAAAATAAAGATTTGAATTTATAATTGAAATCCTGATAAAATTTTGTAGAGGCTTGTTCAAAATCCAAAATTCAGGGATATTTCTATTATTAATCAAATTGTCAAGGGTAGCTTAGTAATTTGCCAATTCAGTGACATTTTTTGAAAAATCTCCAACTATATAAGGTCAAAATAGTAATTTTTCTATTGAGAATAATTCTAAGAAATTAATAAATTTGATAGGGACAAAAATGGTAATTTGCCACCCGAATGGTAGGCCTAGCAATTTTCTGAACTGCAGAAGGGCAATAAAGTAACTTTCAAATTCCCATATGGCATTCCTGAAAGATGGGATTTGAATTAGGGCAGAACAGATATAAAAAATTAGAAATAAAATAAAATATAATATTTTATATTATTTTATTCTAGAGACCATGGTTTTGGAAAACCACTGCCCTAAAACCAAGGGCAGCCATGATATTTCCAAAACCATGAGCTGACATGTGTCACTTCATAGTGAGGAGGTGACACCCAGCCTCTTTCTCTCTCTAACAAATATTAAAATATTAAAAACAAGACAAGTGTCATTTAAAATTAATTTTTTATTAAACTCAAGTGACAAATGTCACTTGAGTGGAGCCCACAGGGGGGCACCTCCTCTCTCCCCTATAAATATCCCCCACCCCCTCTCTCTCTCCCCAAGTTCTGAAAACCTCTCTCTCTCTCTAAGCTCTCTCTTTCTCCTACTTTCTCTCTCTAACTTTGATTCTCTCTCTCGAGTTTTTAGGCCTAAACCTTTGTTGAATCTCAAATTTTTCAGAGAAACCCATTCTAGCCTCTTCTCTCTCTCTTTAGATCAGATCCATTCCTTCGTAGGAGTTCCGACGAGCTATAAGCAACCCTGGGAGTGCTACCTGCCGAAGTTCTGCTAAATTTAGCAGAAAAATCAGATTTGGATCGTGGAAGCGCTGCCCAGTTTTTTTAAATCAGGTTAGTACTCAAATTCTTCTTCTGGATTCAAATTCATAATTATAGGACCTCCTATTCTCCCTCTGAACCCTAGGACTTCTCTCTCTATATTTAAATTTTGATAATTTTTTCAAAATATAATCCAACCTTGCCTCTATGAAGGGAAAGTTTTGTTCAAATTTTTCTAAATATTTTTAAGTAGTTAGAAGTACTATAGTAGTAGTTCTGGCAAAAATTTTCAAAAAGATTTTCAAAAATTGGAGTTTTATAGCAGAAGTTCTACCAAAATTATTTTAAAGATTTTTGAAAATTAGAATTAGTATAACAGAAATTCTGGTAATTTTTTTAAATGATTTTTAAAAAATTTGATTTTTAATCAAAATTTTGCAAAAACTTTCCACATATTTCAGAAATTTTGAGTTTATTTAATAGAAACTATATCAAAATTTTATAGTTATTTTAGAAAAATTTAATTTTTATAGAGGAAATTCTGTCAAAATTTTCAAAATCCTTTTTAAATACCTGAGTCAAAAATTTTGAAAAACCTTTATAAAAATATTTGTGTCTCAAAGTCATGTTTAAATTTTTACAACTCGAATTCAAGTTCAAACCCTTTTTCGAACATTTGAGTTATTACAGAGGGAACTCTGTAAAATTTTTATAAAAAAATTTTAAGATCATTTCTAAATAACTTTTAGATTTTTAATAATTTCATCAGATTAAATCAAAGTTGAGCGCTTTATCCTATTCTTTCTTGTTCTATCAAAAATCAAGGTAAGTTATTCTATCAGAATCTTATAATTTTTATATTATACAAGTTTTTGATGCATGCATGATTATTTAAAGTTGATTCATGATCAAATGCATATTTTAATATCTACATAAATTAAATACCTATTTTGAATGACAAGATTTCAAATCTTATGATTTTGAATAAAATTTTAATAAGTACTATGGCCAAGATCTCTATGATTTTCGATTTTTATAAAAAGAAGCATTTTGTGTAACATGTTGATTTTTGAAAGATTTTATTGTGCAGACTTTCTAAATAAAAAAGGTATAATTTTCTTCATCAGTCATGTCTACACACAAACTTAATTTTTGCCTTCACAGGCGAGTGCTCATTTTTACAAAGTAAAATTATGGATGGGCTGGGTACATATGACCCTAGTATTTATTTAAAAAGTATGATTTCGCTAATGAGCCTAGTTTTGAAAATGTTAAAAGTCCTATAAAAGAACCCTTCGAGCTCATTCAGGTTTAGCCTACCCTAGAAGGGGTAGTGGTATAGCCAGGAGTGAAATTGTTATGATGATGATTTTTTGGAGCGATAGATTTCCAAGGGCCGACTGTCACTCGGGTTGAGGAGGCTAAGTCCAACGAGTCTTAGACTGCCGTAGTCAGTAGATGCATTTGATTCTCCTATTTGCTCACCATTTATGAGAATCTTCCCGATTATTGACCGCTTGCTTGGGAGCTTGTTTCATTCAGGAATCTGAGTAATCTACATTAAAATAATATACTCTCCGAATGCTTAGTCTGAGATGTGAGTATCATTCACTGTACTAGGAGGATGATTAATATCGAAACAATGATTTTTTTCTTTCACAGAATTTGATATAAAAAAATGCCTTGTTGATATCACACATAATCATGTTTTAAATTGTTTTAACTTGCCATGTTTTAAATTGTTTTAAATTGCCATTGCATAATTGTTTTTGGATGTATACATTTTGATTTTAAATTACTGAAATCATGCTTAATATTTGAATTGTATGATTTTAATTAACAGCTTACCTAGAAGTCATAAGTCTGACCTTGTTTTATGTTTTATGGGGTTACAGGTTTAGATATGGAGTATGCAATATTACAGTGGATGTTGGATAGGAGCGGCATCAAAGAATTCAGATTCTCAAGATCCTCATATTTATTTTAGGAATTATTTTAAATTTAATCCTAAATGTTTTAATTTCCGAACCTTATGAAAAGACTATGTATATAATGTTGGTGTAAATTTACTGTTGTTCTTATTATCGTTTGTGAAATATGACGTGCCTGAGGTTTAAAACCGAAAGCCAAAATCCATTTCCGCTGTTTATTTAAAAAGAAAAGAAAGTTTTAAAATTTGTATGCATTTTTAAAGGTTTTAAAACCCCAGGGCATTACAGTTGTGTCAGAGCGGAGTTTTGGGAAATCCGGTTCGAGATCCACCATATCCCTACATTACACTGTAAGTATTTACTTTAGATTTTTATTTTATTATTATTGTTAAATCATTGTGATCATGCATATATTTTGCATTTTATTTATTCAACTTTACGCATGAGCCATGAAAAAATTGCATTAAAAACCCATTTTTATCGTTGCTTTCGAGAAATTGGTTCAAAATAGAAAACTTGAGAAAATCGCACACTCCAGAGCTAGGCCTGCATTTTTTTTAGTATTTTATTTAATTTAAGAGTTTTAAATTTTTAGTCTAATTAGATTAGGAGAGTAGTTACCAAGTTTAATTAGTTTATGAAAAACCCCTTTTGAAAAACACGGTTTTGAGGAAGACTTGTTTTGAAATTTTTAAATTTTTTTTTTAACTTCCATAGAAAATCGTGTTTCGACCTATTTTTTAATATAAGTAGAACTTTATCAGCATAAACCCATGTTTTTGCCTATGAGAAAAACGCCCCCGCTTTGTCCCCTTTTTCTTCATTCTTCTCTCTTCTCTCTCTCTTCCTACCAGTTCCTTTCCCGTTCTTCCCCTCTTCTTTCTCTTCTTTCTCTTCTTCTCTTCTTTTAAACCCTTTCATCATCGATATTTTCGTTCTTTATTCATCGGGGAGGCGTCTGCAGCTCGAGAAAAAACAATCTTTTTCTTCTCAACCCCTCCAACGGAAACGGATCGTGAGGTACGTTTCTTCTCCCTCTAATCTTTAGGATTTTTTTGCATTTAAATTAGTTTTGTTATTTTATTTTGTTTTGTAGAACACATGATTCATAGTTCATAGTTGCATGTAGTTTAGATTGATTTGCTGCATTTGGTTTAGTTAGATTGATTTCATGAGTTTATATCTATCTATCTATATATATATATATATATATATCTATATATATATATATATAATCCTGCATTTTTTAGCAAATAGCGTAGTTTAACTTAGATGGTCATAATAAGTTTGTTTTATGTGTTACAGATTTCATTTTTGTGTTTCTTTCATAGTGTACGTTGTTTCCAGTATTTCAGAACACACGTTGCTGCAGTTGACTTGCGTGAATTGTGATCAAATTCAACACAAAAGAAAAGAAAAACAAATATTGTCCACGTGATTCTTGAAATCATGCAGAATAACGATTTTGACATGTTCACATTTCTTTCTGTTCATAAATCCGATCTTTGCACATTCCAATCTGATATGAAATAAAGTTTTGAAGCACCGAGAGACCCGAATACGCAAGTGATACAGATTTTGAAATATCTGATGGTCATATGCTGGAATGTCTTCAATAATTGGGGCAAATCACGAATCATCGTGATTGGCATTAAGCGAAGTCAAAACAAAACTGCAGCATGTGCGGGTTAATTAATTAAATTCTGTCACAGTTTCAGCATTGTATTTTTTTTATTAATCTCTATGCTAGTATTTCATGTCATAGGTTAGTTGAAGTATTTTAATAAGTTTTTAATAGTAGCATTAGCCCTTTAGACCCAGTTAGTTCAGATCTGAATCGTTCCTTTGAGTCTAATTAGCTAGTTTATCTCAAGTATTTCCAAGTGGTTAGAATATAAGTTACTATCTTGTTTGGGTTCACGTGATTTTTGTTATTCATTTATTAGTTAATTCAATTCAACATTAGTCATTGTCAATTCAGTTTCTAGTTAAATAATTAGATTAGACTCTATTATGTGATTTTTTTTTGTTGTTTTGGGATTTATCATTTTCGTTTATTTAAAGTTAAATCAGTTTATTTCATAAGTAATTAGATTCAATCAATGAGTTATATTAGTTTTGGAGTCACGTTTTTGGTTAAATAGTTAAGTAGTTTGTTAAGTTATTATTTAATTATTTCAAGAAGTAAGTTTGATTTAATTTGTTTCAAGGTAGTTAGTTATTTCATAATTAATTACTTAGTTGTTAGTCAATTTTACTATTTTGTCTTTTAGTGTTTTAGTTAGTTTGTTTAGTGGTTAATTAGATTCTTGTTTTGATGGATTTTTTTTATTGCTAGTCGTTATCTAGTTTTATTCATTTTTGTTTCATTTTGTGTTTGTGTTTTTGCAGGAAAGTGTTTAGACATGTGGTGAGCCCTCGAAAGTACCCCCAAAGAACCCTCTCAGGTTTCTAAAAGGTCCCCTCAAAAGGCCCCTCAGGGAGCCCTCAACTATATCAAATAGCTAAAACACCAAGGGACAAGAAGCTCAAGCATGGAAGACCTTTTCTTTTCTTTTTAGCTTAGGCTTTTATTTTATTTAATTCAATTAATTTGAGTTTATAATAAGGCACTTTATTTTTATTTGTTTATGCCCTCCACAGAGGGCAGCACTCTTAGTTAATTAATTAATTATTTTATTTTTCAAGGCAATAAAGAGTAGTTTAGCTTTTCTGTGGAATACGAAGTATTTTTCCCATTCCCTAAGATCGACTTGGAGTCCACCACTCATGCGAGCCAGTTTTATTATTTGGTGTTTGGCTTTCATAAACGTTTTCATCAAAAATATTGTTTTAAAAATATATTTCATAAAACTTACACCACATTGCTTTCCTTAGAGATGACTCCTGAAGAAATGATGAAGGCCATAGAAGAAACAGCAGAAACAATAGAAAGATTAGAAAAAACTTTATGGTCACAAAAAGGTATTATAGAAACCTTAGATACTCAGGTTCAATAACTCTTGGCAGAAAAAGAAAGATTAGAAAAATGTTATAGGTGCTTACAATCCCATCCATCACAACCACGTCCTTTAGAAATGAAGAATGCCTATTCTGTGGAGAGATTGGTCATGTGGAACAAGAATGTCAAATAAAGAAAGGATGTGTGAAGAAAGAATGATACCCGACCGAAGATCTTATGTAGGGATTGCTCCTTAAAATCATAAATTAATAATTATTTCTTCTGACTTACCTATAGCCCCTATACCTACAATACCCGCTCCTCTAAATTTTGCACTAACCTTAGACCCTTTGGACTTTATCTTCCCTGTTCTACCACTAGAACCCGTAAAAAATAACCCGATGGAACCTAGGGAAGACCATAACTCATATTTAAGAACCCCTACTGGAGAACATCATCGTGTGAATCCAGACATTCTGGGGCCTTCTCACCGACCGAGGCAGAATGGAAATAGGAGGGATTACTTGGGTTAATTCCTCAAATTTCCATAGAATTTCTTTTTGTTAGTCTCTTATGATTATGTAAATTTTTGTAAATATGTGCCTTAATGTATATTTGTTTATATGAATAAATATTATTTTCATCTTAATCCAAATCTGATTATTATCTAATGATTGGTTAAAAGATGCCTAGTCAAGCGTAAAAGAAATAATCAAAAGAGCAGAATGATCAACAAGAATTTGTTATGAAAATGTTAAATAATCTAGCGGTTGCCATAAGAGATCAGAATCAGTGTAGGCAAAATCCAGCTATATCTTTAAAAGCTTGTTAGAGCCATAATGAAGTCTATTATGAGAAGTTTCTTAAATTAGATCCACCTACATTCTCAAGAAAGACGGTTCTAGAAGTTGCATAGGTTTGGATCTGAGAAATAGAAAAGATTTTTCATGTTCTAGTAGTACCTAAGGATCGTAAAGTAGATTATGAAGCATATCGATTGAAGGAAGATGCAAAAAGGTGGTGGGCATCCACCTTAGAAATCAAATTTAGTAATGGACATGTCACTTGGGAATAATTTATTAAAGTTTTCTTTGCTGCATATTTTTCCAAGCATGAAAGAAGCCGAAAGATGAGAGAATTCATTAAATTACAACAAGGAGGACTCTCCTTGTCAGAATATATTACCAAATTCAAAAATTTAGAAAAATATTGCCCACATGTCTATAATATAGAAGACGAAAGAGCAATGAAATTTAATGAGGATTGAAGTTGGTCCTATGAACCAAATTTCTCACTAGTAAGCCAAAAACCTTAGAAAAGGTGGTGGAAGTAGCTACATTGCTACAGGAAGATTGGGAGGAATTACAGAAGAGTCAATCTGGCAGAGCAGCTTCTCAATTTAGAGGCCAAAGAAGTTGGCCTAAAAGAAATTTTGAAGGAAGAAGGTCACGACAGTAGTTTCAAGCCAGGCAACCACAACTACCAGCTAGAACGTGTCAGAGTTGCTACCGATCCCATCCAGGACAGCCCTGTCCTCGAACGACTGGTGACTGTCTGTATTATGGTAAGCCGAGCCATTTTATTATAGACTGCTATAAAAAGGAGATGGATGAATGTACTCAAGGCTTTAATAGACCTCGCCCCCAGCAACAACCCCAATATCCATACCAACAATAACAACAACCTCGGAATAAAAGGGCACCAGGCCATATTTATGCTACCAATGTTGATCAATTATCCCAGGGTGACCTGATTCAAGGTACTTTATCCATAGCTGGACATGTTGCTTTTGCTCTATTTGATTATGGTTCAACTCATTTTTTTATTTTCAAAAAGTTTGTTATTTTACTGAATATGTCATTCAAGCCATTGAACTGTGCACTGGAAGTGGTCAACCTGGTAGGATGTAAATCTTTTTATGGGTCATACTTGTTGAATTTAGAAGTAAATATTGAAGGACAAAATTTACTTGCCAACCTGATTTTATTGGATATGTCAGATTTTGATATTATACTAGGTATGGATTGGCTATATCAACATCAAGCAAGAATATTTTGTCAAGAAGGAAAAGTTATATTTTCTCAAGCTGGAATTCCTAAGGTAGAATTTAAGTTATCCAGTTCTACTCTTAAAGATCGAGTTATTTCTTCATTAAAAGCTCAGAGATATTTGAGGAATGGATACACGACATTTTTACTAAATATTACTCTTGCGAGGCCAGCAAGATTTCCATTGAAAGTCTGGATGTTGTTCGTGAATTTTCAAATGTTTTTCCTGACGAATTACCAGAACTTCCTCTGCATAGAGAAATTAAGTTGGGTATTGAGTTAATACCAGGAACTGCATCGATCTATAAAACTCCATATAGGATGGCACCAACGGAACTCACAGAACTGAAAATGCAATTATTAGAATTAATGGAGCTAGGATGTATTAGACTAAGTATGTCCTCCTGAAAAGCACCAATATTATTTGTAAAAAAGAAAGATGGGTCATTAAGATTATGTATAGATTACAGATTGCTTAATCAAGTTACCATAAAGAATAAATATTTGTTGTCACGAATCAAAGATTTATTTGATAAATTACCGAAGGCTAAGGTATTCTCGCAGATTGATCTTAGGTTCGGATATCATCAGCTCAGAATCAAAGAAGAAGACATTTCTAAGACAGCTTTTCGGATAAGGTATGGACACTATGAATTTATAGTCATGCGTTTTGGACTTACAAATACACCAACAACCTTTATGGATCTTATGAATCATGTATTCATGCCATTTGTAGATACATTTGTGATTATTTTCATTGATGATATTTTAATTTATTCTGAAAATAAAGAATAACACTGGAAATATTTGAAAATTATTTTGGATATTTTGCGAAAGAATCAGTTATATGCCAAATTTTCTAAATATAAATTTTGGCTGGAAAAAGTTTTGCTTTTTGGGCCATGTAATTTCAAAGGATGGAACTTTGTGGATTCTGCTAAAGTGGAAGCTGTATTAAAATGAAAACAACCTAAAAATATTACAGATATTCGAAGTTTCCTTGTACTTGCTGGATACTACCGAAAATTCATTCAAAATTTCTTCTGTATAGCATCACCGATGACCAAACTTCTAAGGAAGGGTGTTAAATTTGATTTAGATGCTAAATATGAAAAAAGTTTTCAAATTTTGAAGGAAAAACTCATTACATCTTCAGTACTAACTCTACCCTCAGGGCAAGGCGGATTTGAGGTATATACAGATGCTTCCGGAATAGGTTTGGGTTGTGTATTGATGCAGCACAGAAAAGTTATTGCTTATGCATCAAGACAATTGTAAAACCTTGGGAAGAATTATCTAATGCATGACTTGAAACTTGCAGCAGTTGTTTTTGCACTAAAGATCTAGAGATATTATTTATACGGAGAACAATTTGAAGTATTTAGTGATCACAAGAGCCTCAAATATTTGTTTTCACAGAAAGAATTGAATATGAGATAATGACGTTGGCTAGAATTTATTAAAAACTATGAATTCACACTTTCTTATCATCCTAGAAAGGCGAATATTATAGCCGATGCTCTTAATCGCAAAACTGGAGGCACTTTGGCTAGTCTCATAGACAAAGAGTGAAAACTTATTGAAAATTTCATTAATTGGAAACCCTTTACAACAAAACTAGGGGGGATTTGATTATCTAACTTAATAGTTCGACCAGAAATCCTAATTCGAATTGTTGTTGAACAAAGTAAAGATTCTCAATATAAACAACTTCTAGCCAAAGCCCAACATGAAGATGTTTCTTTCTGACTTAAAAAAGATGAGAACATCTTGATGAAGGATCAAATATGGGTACCGAATAACCCTAAATTGAGAAATGAAATACTTGAATAAGCCCATAAAAGCAAATATACAATCCACCCAGGAAATACAAAAATATTCAAAGATTTGCAAAGAAAGTATTGGTAGAATGGTATGAAGAAGGATGTGACAAATTATGTTTCAAAGTGCTTGATTTGTCAACAAATAAAGGCAGAACATCAAAAACCAGGTGGAATGATGCAACAAATTGAAATTCTACAACAGAAATAAGAAGAAATTACTATGGATTTCATAGTAGGCTTACCCAAGACTCGAAAGCATCATGATGCAATTTGGGTTATTATTAACCAATTAACTAAATCGGCCGATTTTTTACCCATTCGTATAAGCCAATCATTGGAAAGTCTGACAGGTTTATATATTTGATAAATCATAAGATTGCATGAAATACCAATTTCGATTATCTTTGATCGCGATCTCAGATTTACTTCTCGATTCTGAAACCAACTTCAACAAGCTTTGGGAACAAAATTAAAGTTTAGTTTTGCATTTCATCCCCAAACTGATGGACAATCAGAACGTACCATGCAAACTCTGGAAGATATGTTACGTGCTTGTATGCTAGAATAGAAAGAAGATTAGGATATTCATATTATACTAGCTGAATTCATTTATAATAACAGTTATCATACCAATATTGGAATGATGTCATTCAAAGCTTTATATGAAAGACCCTATTGATCGTCACTTTATTGGAATGAAATTGGTGAACGAAAGTTAGAGTCACCAATGATACTACAACATTATACTTAGTAAGTAACTACGATTTGAGATAGACTATGTACTGCCCAGAGCCGACAAAAGGGTTATGTTGATCAAAGACGAAAGAAACTTGCTTTTAAAGTTGATGACATAGTATTTGTCAAAGTATCCCCAACCAAAAAGTTTGTTTAGATTCGGAAAGAAAGAAAAGTTAAGTCCTAGATTTGTAGGACCTTTTAAAGTTCCGAAAAGAATTGGCGAGACAACATATAGAATTGAATTGTCTCCTCAATATGCACAGATTCATAATGTATTTCATGTTTTAATGTTGCAAAAATATGTTTATGATCCATCTCATATTATTCAGCATCAGGATATAACAATTTGAGAAGATATGACTATCGAAGAAAAGCCAGTAGAGATCGTAGATAAAAGAGATCAAATCTTGAGAACAAAGACTATTTCTCTGGTTAAAGTCAGATGGCAGCATCATGGAATTAAAAAATGTACATGGAAGCCTGAAAACAACATCAGAAAGAAGTATCCAGAATTGTTTGATTAATTTGTACAATAAATTTAAAGGATAAAATTTTTCTTTAAGGAGGGTAGAATGTAATACCTAAAAATTTTAATGATTCATAAATTCTGAAGAAAATTCAAGTTTTGATTTTGATTTATTCTGGATATGAATTACAGTTTTAAAACCTTGATTTTTGTGATAAGTATTGATCAAAATGAAGATTTGAATTTATAATTGAAATATTGATAAAATTTTGTAGAGGCTTGTTCAAAAACTGGAATCCAGGGATATTTTTATCATTAATCAAATTATCAAGGGTAGCTTGGTAATTTGCCAATTCAATAGCATTTTTTGAGAAAATCTCTAACTATATAGGTTCAAAATAGTAATTTTTAGCACATTTTTAGTGAATTAATAAATTTATTAGGGATAAAAACAGTAATTTTCCATCCCAATGGCAGGCCTAGCAATTTTCTAAACTGCAGAAGGGCAATAAAGTAACTTTTAAATTCACATATGGCATTCCTAAAATATGGGATTTGAATTAGGGCAAAATAGGTATAAAAAAATATAAATCAAATAAAATATAATATTTTAAATTATTTTATTCCAAAGACCATGGTTTTGGAAAACCACTGGTACAAAACCAAGGGCAGCCATGTTTTTTCCAAAACCATGAGTTGACATATGTCACCTCACAGTGAGGAGGTGACACCCCTTCTAGCCTCTTCTCTCTCTCTTTAGACGAGATCCCTTCCTTCGTAGGAGTTTTGATGAGCTAAATCCAGACCTGAGAGTGCTGCTAAATTTAGTAGAAAAATCAGATTTGGACCGCGAAAGCGCTGCTCAATTTTTCTAAATCAAGTTAGTACTCAAATTCTTCTATTGGATTCAAATTCATAATTATAGGACCTCCTATTCTCTCTCTGAAACCTAGGACTTCTCTCTCTTGATTTAAATTTTGACAATTTCGCCAAAATTTAATCCAACCTTGCCTCTACGCAGGGGAAGTTCTGTTCAAATTTTTTTAAATATTTTTAAGTAATCAGAACTACTATAGTAGTAGTTCTGGCAAAATTTTTCTAAAAGATTTTTGAAAACTAGAGTTTTTATAGCAGAAGTTCTGCCAAAATTATTTTTCAAAGTTTTTTAAAAGTAGAATTAGTATAACAGAAATTTTGGCAAATTTTTCTAAATGATTTCTGAAAATTTTGATTTTCTAATAAAATTCTGGCAAAAACTTTCCAGATATTTCAAAATTTCCGAGTTTATTTAGTAGAAACTATATCAAAATTATATAATTATTTAAAAAAATCAATTTTTATAGAGGAAATTCTGTCAAAATTTTCAAAATCCTTTTTAAATATCTGAGTCAAATTTTTTGAAAACCTTTATAAAAATATTTGTGACCAAAGTCATCTTCAAATTTTTACAACTCGAATTCAAGTTTGAATCCTTTTTCAAACATTCGAGTTATTATAGAGGTAACTCTGTAAAAAATTTATAATTTTTTTAAGATCATTTCTAAATAATTTTTAGTTTTTTAATAATTTCGTAAAAAGATATTTCTTCGAATTTATAGGGCAAATACTACCCAAAATTTAATATAAAAACATTATCTAATATAATGAATTTTATCAGATTAAATCAAAGTCGAGAACTTTATCGTATTCTTCCTCGTTCTAACAAAAATCAAGGTTAGTTTTTCTATCAAAATCTTATAATTTTTATATTAGACATGTTTTTTAAGCATGCATGATGATTTAAATCTAATTCATGATCAAATACATATTTTAATATCTACATAAATTAAATAGCTGTTTTGAATGACATGATTTCAAATCTTATAATTTTGAATCAAATTTTAATAAGTACTATAGTCAAGATCTCGATGATTTTTTTTTTTTATAAAATGAAGAAATTTGTGTAACATGTTGATTTTTAAAAGATTTTATTATGCAAACTTTTTAAATAAAAAAGGTGCAATTTGCTTTATGAGTCATGTGTACACACAAACTTAATTTTCGCCTTTACCGACGAGTGCTCATTTTTACAGAGTAAAATTCTTGATTGGCTGGGTACATATGGCCCTAGTATTTATTTAAAAAGTATGATTTGGCCATTGAGCCAAGTTTTAAAAATGTTAAAAGTCCTATAAAAGAACCCTTCGGGCCCATTCAGGTTTAGCCTACCCTGGAAGGGGTAGTTGTACAACCATGACTCACATTGTTATGATGATGATTTTTAGGAGCGATAGATTCCCTAGAGCCTCCTATCACTCAGGTTTAGAAGGTCAAGGCCAACAGGTATCAGATTGCCGCAGTCAGGGGATGCATCCGATTCTTCTGTTTGCTCTCCATTTGTGAGAATCTTCTGGTCATTGACCGCTTGCTTGGGAGCCATTTTATTTAGGTATCTGGGTAATTCATATTAAAATAATATACCCTCAGAATACTTAGTCTCAGATATGAGTGTCCTTCACCGTACCAGGAGGACGATTAATATCGAAACAATGACATTTTTCTTTCACATAATTTGATATGAAAATATGTCTTATTGATATCACACATAATCATGTTTTGAATTGTTTTAACTTGCCATGTTTTAAATTGCCATTGCATAATTGTTCATGGATGTATACATTTTGATTTTAAATTACTGAAATCATGCTTAATATTTGAATTGTATGATTTTGATTAATAGCTTACCTCGTTGTCATAAGTCAGGCCCCACTTTATGAGGATTACAAGTTCAGATATGGAGTATGCAATATTACAATGGATGTTGGACATGAGCAGCATCAAAGAATCCAGATTCCCAAGATCTCAGGATTTATTTTTGATTTATTTTAAATTTAATCCTAAATATTTTAATTTCTGAACCTTATGAAAAGACTATGTACATAATGTTAGTGTAAATTTATTGTTGTTCTTATTATGATTTGTGAAATGTGACGTGCCCGAGGTTTAAATCTGAAAGCTAAAAACAGTTTCCGCTGTTTATTTGAAAATAAATGAAAGTTTTTAAATTTTTACGCATTTTTAAAGGTTTTAAAACCCTGGGGTGTTACAGTTTAAGATCTCATGCATGTTTTATAATCATGTGATGTTTTCTATGAGCCTATGTGATACATACGTACTGTCTATATGGTTGTTTCATGATTGAAAATCAATATTGCGTGTTAATGCTTTTGTTTTTCTTATATTTAGCATGTTTTATGCTGTGATTCACATGCTGTCATGATTTTCTTAATCAATTTATTATGGTATAATAATTATAGCTCTCAAACCGAATCATTTCTAACCAAATCCTTTTATGGAGACATTCTAGACATTTGGGAGGTGTCTAAAAAAAGCCTAGGCTCCAGTGGTGGTGACAAAATTCTATTTTGTGTGCAAAGCAAATTCAACAGTTGGTTTTGCAAAAAATCCAATAAATCAATAGCTTGGTGTTTATGATTGTTTTTTGGATATTATGTTGATGAATCTGCGAAAAATAATAGAAAAATTAGATTCGTTATCTGAGAATCTCAGAGTCTCATACAAGTGAGGTGAAATTCAAGATTCTACAAAAGATATAGAACTGTCTGAGATAGCATCTAGTCCAGAAGAACCTAAAAATTCATATAATTGGAGTTTTTCTGTTAAATCAGATGTTTTTAAAAGATAACAAGTATAGATAACAACAAAAAAATTTAGAGTTTGAGATTCCTCTAGGATTGGGTCTAGTGACTGCTTCTTTGTGAAGCAAATTTCTGTCATGTTCTGACAAAACTAAAAAATAATTTTTGGTTCGTGAATTTCTATGAGCAAATGAAATTCTTTGAGCTACCATTTTGACATGAGAGCTAATAGCCTTTGATATGACTGTAAATTTTTGAGGGCACAAATATGCTTGGTATGATTGTCTAACAAACCCGTGAATAACATAAAAATTCTGATGTATGCAGTCCCTGGTTTGGGACATGTCATGTCTTGTGAACTTGCCTTGTTTTAAATCATATGGTTGCTTATGATATGAAATGTTAATCATGTATTTTCTGATATGTGATATTTCATGCTTATGTTGTATGAAAACATGTTAATAATTTATACATGATGATATATGAGACTAAATGTTAACGTATGAGTTTTGAGTATAATAGATGGGTCATGTAGTGTGCATTGACATACATGCGATATTTTTTGTAATTCATGGTTTATACTATAGTGAAATAAGTCTCATGTATCATGTTAGGGTGGGCACGTGCCCCCCCCCCCCGCGTTAACGTGGCTCCGCCACTGCACATACTGGAAATAGAATCATGATTAAAATGCATGAACTTTAAAAATGATTTCTTCAAGAAAGTGTTTGATTATAAAAACAAGCCATACAAGATCATATCTAACGTCATGCAACAAAAGACCCCATTGGGTTACATTGCTTGGAGGAAGGGGAAGGAAAACCTTGGATTAGAAATCTTCAAATCTCATATCTTTTTTGTTTATATGTAAGGGGAAACACTCGGCTAGTTAGAAGTATGATGTTTTATTAGCATAACAGGTGAAATACTTACGTATATGACAATAGAGTCTCTAGAATACGAGAATTGAAATATGAGAACTAGAATATGAAAACAAGAAATACAGGCATTTCCAACTGTTTTGCAAATCCAACCATGTGGATGTACTCGGCATGGTGAATTTGCGTATATTTTTTATGAAAAATGTGATTTTTGAATGCTTGAATATTTATGAAGATTATAAGCTATCGATTTTAAAGCCTTAAAAAAATCTCATTTATTCGTCAAATGATTCAAGAGCAGGTTCTTATAAAACCAAACATGCCGATCACATCTTTCACATTAGTTCTCATATTTTCAGTTCTCATACTCTAGTGATTCTAAGACAGTATTTCTTATGCAGCAGCGTGCAGCTCCACTGATGAAGACCATAGCAATATTTCTTGAGATAGGCACCACACCCATCTCAGTAAATGCCAATATGGATGGCTGTCAAGAAGGTTGCTGCGATGGTGCTGAATACAATGTAGATACTTACCATATGCATGGAGTCTGGACTGCAATCAGTGTTCAAATTTGCACATTAAGTAGGTGCAGACATCAACTCGGCTACACCCGAGACTGTTAGGTCTCGACCCAAACCCCGGCCTGTCAAAAGCCCAAATCAACTGTTGTCTGGTTTGGGTTTGACTTGAGATTGAGTTGGGTCTGAGTCAGCTAGAGATGGACCCTTTGAGCCAGATGACCTAGGTACA
Source organism: Nuphar pumila (assembly GCF_984573655.1). Classification (NCBI taxonomy): domain Eukaryota; kingdom Viridiplantae; phylum Streptophyta; class Magnoliopsida; order Nymphaeales; family Nymphaeaceae; genus Nuphar; species Nuphar pumila. The sequence goes on from NC_143249.1 coordinate 69,610,097, forward strand.
TATAAAACACTCGGGTCAGGTACCCAGCAAAAATCATGACCTGAACCCAGTCTGCATATTGCTCGGGTTGACCCAAATAATATTCGGGTCGGCATATTGCATGCTCATACCCAAGAATTCAGGTTTCGGGTACCAGATACAAGCTTGACCCCTTAACAACCTTACAATGGCCTGTCAAAAGCCTGACCCAACAGACTTCAGATTTATTGGGTTGGTCAGAGACAGGGCAAGGTGGACCGTTTGAACCCAACTGGTAAATGGGTTAGGCTCTGTTTGAAAGCTCTTTCAACTCCCAAACTAACCTGGCTCATTTGTAAATCAGGCAGGTTAGGCCCAAGTTCCATTAAGCTTTGGGCTGCTCAAGGTAGTCCAAACCAAGACCCCCAATATTAGGAGGAAAAAAGAAGCCCAAACCCAGACACACAATATTAGGGTAAAAAAGAACCAGCTATTTTTTTTGGAAATAAATTCGGCCGTGTCTACTTAGATCCTGGTCATAATTAAGCAAATAAGTATACTTAGTTCCAAATCAGGACTGAGCCTAACCTTACCCATTTTCTCTTTTGACTTGAAACATCAATACACTTTATACCCGTTTTCAGGATCCAGTACCCATAGCATAAATGAACCTGAAACCTCATCACAACGTAAGAATCGGATCTGGGCCCAGAATCAAGCTCACTCTTCAAAATATGTCAAGGTTTACCCGACCCATACCTGAAGCGGTTGCAACGGTACATCCTATTAGGTCGATGGACGGTTCGAACCATTCGCGCATCAAGCATTCGTAGGCACGGTGCTCATGTCATAAAAACCCAATAGAGATAAGAAAGCAAAAACTGCGCTAGAATCCGCAAGCGTTCCTTCCCTCGTTTCATTCTATCCTCCACAGAGTCTCTCTCTCTCTCTCTCTCTCTCTGCCCTAAATTTCTATGCACTAGTCTCTTTACTGCTTAAACCCTAATTCCTTCTGATTCTTTCACCTTCTTCCGGTGACCACAATTCATGTATTCAGAAAGTGAGTTCTTATGCGCGTTATCGGTTCCTGCTGTGCTGTAACGAGTCACTCATGGAGGTACTCGGAGCTTGCCCTCCCCGATCTGCGTTCGGCCGGGTTCCCTGGCGTACAGCGCACTCGAGTTCGGACCGGTTTTCGCTACCGAACTCCTTCTTGCCGTAAGTTGGAGTATTTGATTGTTCCTTAGGCTTAATTGATTAAAATTGAGGATTATTCTATGAACTTTGGTGAAATATGTGATGAATTAGTTCGCGGATTTGTTATAGTTCGGCCTTTGTGAGAAATGCGGATGCTTGTAAGCACCGAAGCTTTTAAACAGTAGAAAGTGTTATTTAATGTGGACAGATTGATATTCTAGTCGATGATTTTGAGTTACGTTGTGGGAAGCAATCATGCGCTGTCAATTTTACGTATAACGAGGTTTTACTTGTGAAGGGTTATTCCGTTCTTCTATATGATACAATCTCATGGTTTCCGCTTCGAAGTTTGAACTATTTTTTGTCATTGGTCAGTCCTGAGTATGGTAGCTCCACATACAGTCTGCATGCAACACCTCAATTGTAGGCGTAATTAGATTTTGGGCATTTAGTGAATCCATGAGTTTGTCTGATTATTTTCCTTCCTGATGAAATGCGAACGGATGCATTTCCAGTTGAGATGCTTGGTTTTTAGCTTAATTATGAGTCAGGTCTATCGAATTCGTTAGGCACATGAATAGTTACTTGATGTGAGACAAGCTGAGGAAGAAGTTTTGATAGCTCCCTCTATCTCGTAGAAACATTTTAAATAAATAAAATTGGAGATTGGAATGTTGTGATTTGTGAATGATGACAAGAATATTTGTCCTGAACTTTCCCCTCCCTCACTTGTGTCCATCTCGTGGGAGCATTTTAAATCAATGATATCGGAGAGTAGGGCATTGTAACCTTATGAAAGGTGATCAGCTATATTTGTTCTGAGACTCTCTCTCTCTTTTTCTTGTCTATTATATATATATATATATATATATATATATAATAGACAAGAAAACCAAAATGATTTTGAATTAAGCAATATATAGTTTACGGTATGTTTATGTGCACGTGTATGATACCCAGACTGGGTTTAAGTTTCCTTCAAACAAATGAGTGGAACATGTAGACATGGAAAGCCAAGAAATCTTAATTTCATCTAAAGTAAATTACCTATAGTTTTGATTGATAACATATAGTTTCTTCTTTCCTTCAAACCCAATGAGCTAACAGCAAGTCTTTGCCAAGCGAAAAGAAGAGGACTGCCATATGGGACCTTCATCCTTGGGCTCAACTTTGCAAGAGCATTAATAGTTTTACTCTTCAAGGGATAAGATTGAGGACCTAAGTCTGAAGCAAACAAGACAAACATGGAGTATCTGGTGTTTATAACCATTTACATGAGATGCTTGTTGCAACTGATCTTTGTAAGCTGGTTCTTCAATCCAGGGATGTCATACTCTAGAATAAGACATTGAGACTCGTCTAGAAAAGTGGGATCTGTTACAGGCAAAGAGTACTAAGTATGATTATCTTGGTGACTTGGTTCTTCAATCCAGTAATGGCATACTCTAGAATAAGAGGTTGAGGCTCATCTAGAAAAGTAGGATCTGTTTCAGGCAAGCAGGATATCAGATGTGATGCTAATAAGTACTTAAGTGTGGCTGGGCAGTTGGGCTGAAAACAGATCAGTTAATATTGGACCATTGGGAAAAATATAAAGGGGGTTCAAACGAGAGAAATGTAAAGCTTGGCAAGCATAAAAAAATTGAAGATATGAACATACTGTGATCTGGATCATTTCATAGGAGTAGTATCCTTTCGGGGAAGCATCACAATAACCAAGAAAGCAAATGGTACTGGCAGAGTTGTTCTAATTGCTTGGTCTTGTAAGCAAAAATGGCATGTGAACCTTGACAAACATTCAAGTAGGAGAAAGAGAGATTGCAATATATGTAGATCGTTTCTCATGTTGATAGAAATAGCATCATAATTTAGGTTGTGAATGCAAGCATAACCTTTCGCTTATGGTTTTCCATGATAGCAATATACAGATGAAACTGATCATAAAACTGTTTATATGTCTATTACCAATGCAGGATCTGTTGGACACTAACCAGAATCAACTTGTTGGTGAAGCTGTAGCTATTAACCTGAAGAATTCGAATGAACCCAAAAGACAGTAATAAACGAAACACAAACACAAATGGAGGCAATATTTGTAATTAAATAGGCGAAAGTGTAACCCAAGAATGCACAAGCATTCACAAAGTCCAATAATGGACAAGCAAGCACTATGCCATTCAAACAAGAAATCCACAAAGGGACAATATGAAAGCCTAAAAAGGCTATACAAGCATAAAAATAAATAAATATTTTATTGGATGAAGCCTTGAAAAGCATAGCAAATACAAGGGGGATAACCCCATATTTATACACAAAGGAGAGCATATGAGAGGCCATTGGGGGCTCCCACATGGAGTCGTTGGGAGCCCCCAACGACTCTATGTTGGGACCCCCAATGCATAATACAAAAAAAGGGAAAAAGAAAAAATATAAAAATAAAACAAAAAACAATCTACATAATTTAAAATAATTTTTCTAGAAACAACTATATAAAATGACCAAAATACCCCTCTCGGGTATATTGACAAAACTACCCCTATCAGGTATATATATATATATATATATATATATATATATATATATATATATATATATATATATATATATATATATATATATGTCACACGGACTCGGCTAGGGAGGCGCCGCACTCGAGTCGACACACCCCGACACAGGTGCGGCTTCAGACACGGCCCGGACTCGGTCAACGCCGAGTCGGACTCGGTCAACGAGTCAAGACCGAGTCCGTCCTTGTTTTGGACTCGGTCAACATTGACGGAGTAAAAAAATATTCATTTTTAGGGTAAAAAAACAAAAAAATGATCTTTTTATATATTTAAAAATAAATAAATAAATAAATAAATAAATAAATAAATATATATATATATATATATATATATATATATATATAAACATGCGTCTCAAACATAAGCCCCCCCAAAAAAAATTATTCTTAAATATTATCATTTAATTCTCTCAATCAATCTTAAAACCTAATAAATTCTCATCCACGAGTACCAACACTTTTCATCCACCCAGTTCTCTCTCTTATAAAAGCTAATAAATTCTCATCCACGAGTAGCAACACTTTCTCATCCACCGAGATCTCTCTCTCTCTCTTTTTCAAATCTAGCTTTGAAAAATTAAAAGCTTTTTATGCTTTTAATTAATGTTATGAATTTTAGCAAAACTGCAAAGGATGTTTAATGCATTTACCAGAACATGCTTTTAGTTAATGCTTTTAATTAATACCTTGATGATGTTTTATTCCCATGGTAGCTAAGACTCGACCGAGTCAATGATAAACTGAGTCGAGTTTGGTTCTAACCCAGTTATACTACTATTTTAACTCGGTTAGTTCAGGATCTGAGACAACTCGGAAGAGTCACCAGCCGAGTCCCCGTGTCCAAAATTTATATAGATATATGCACACACTGAATATATATATATATATATATATATATATATATATATATATATATATATATATATATATATATATATATATATATATATATATATATATATATAGCCGAGTCCCCGTGTCCAAAATTTTTAAAATTGCGCCGCACCCGTGTCACACCCGCACCCGCACCCGCACCCATATGACATATATATATAATATGTAAGTAAATATATTTTAACACCCTCCCTCAAACTTTATGGGAAAAATTATCCCGAAAGTTTGGAAATACAAAAAGAATCTTGGGAAGAAGTCAAGTCTTCAAGGTAAATCTCCATCTTTATGACATCTTAGAAAATTCTTGCAAATATAAGTCTTCAAAATGCCTTTATTGGTGATCATCCCCAAGTACCTTCATGGTTATCTCGATGATGTATCAAAGATATCACATCTTAAAGATCCTGCATAGAAAGAATAAACCAAAAGAAGACTCCAAGTATACAAGAAAAATATTTTAGCCCAAGAGTTGCAAAATTTTTAACAATGATATATATGTAAAGCAAGAATAAAATTGTTTAAACAAAATAGTAATAACTTTTTGAATAATTAGATACTAAGAAAGACAAGAGGAGCATCCCTAAATCACAATCAACTTATTTTTTAAGAAACCATAACATTGATTATAAGAAGATTTGACATGTGATTCATTAAGAAAAGATGTACAATTATGTATAAAAATTATCTTAAATGAAATGATGGTCTTCCAAAAAACATACGAATCTCTCAAAAGAATGTCTATTAAAGACACTTCAAACAAATCTCATAAAAGAGTATAAGTGAAAGAGCACAATAAGTAAATCTTTATTTATGACAAAAATGCTTAAGAAGCATTGAATATGCATCATGTGAAAATGTCATCAAGACTAAAAAAATATCAGGTTCGAAAGATGACTTTAATGTAAAAATATCTTCAATGAGATTAAGTCTAAAGACGACTTGATTAACTCACAAGAATCACAAAGAGTTTAAGTGCACAAAGGCACAATGAAATACTCACGAAGGAGTACAAATGTAAGGAAGTCTTTAAAGAGACTATATGCACAAGAACACTAAGTTCTCAATATGTGAAGTGTGCACAAAGGCACAAGAAGAACACTTGGAACAAGTCTGCACAAAAGCACAACACATACAATAGATCACAAATGCATAAAGGCATAAACATAATATAGAATCTTTATTTAGAGAACTCAAAATCTTTAGAAAGAACTAATGAACTTTATGCATGCAATTATGTGAATCATGTACACGAAACCACAAATGAAAAGATAAAAACTTTTATCAAAGATGAGTTAATTAAATTTATTCATAACATAATGTGGACACAATAATCAATTTAAAAACATAATTCACTCACTCATCCTAGAGTGATTTTAAGTATAGAGGACCAAATATACATACATATATATATGTTATCAATGAAATGCATGAATTTTATCGATAACTATTTTTCCATACAAGGAACAAGTAGTAAAGAATTTTAAAAGATTCATTAAAGAATTTAAAAGATCCTACATGACAAAGGGAATGATATAAGCAAGTCAAAACTAATTTGCGGAAGATGACAAATTTTAAAAAAAATCCCATAATATCAAGAAATGGTATTTTGCAAACTTTAATAATGCAATGCAAGATGCATGAGATTATTTCAATCAATCATTTCTCATACAAGAGAAGATGAGTTTGACAATTTTGAAAAAATTCTCAAACATTTGAATAAGTAAATTAGATGATCGATTTAACCATCAAAAACAATTACCTCATAGTCCTCCAAACCTCAAATATCAAGTGTATCAGCCACTAGACCAAGAGCATAAACAACTTGCCACTAAAGGGCCAAAAACACACACGAAGGTGTAAAAACACCTCTTGTCTACATATAATGACACTTGAGACGAGTGTATCAGTGACTAGAACAAGAGCACAAAGCCAACAATGGGCTAAAAATCACACATAAAGTGTGAACAAATGTCTTGTCTACATATAGTGACACTCAAAATCAAGTGTATCAGCGACTAGAACAAGAGTACAAAGCCAACAATGGGCTACAAATCATACACGAAGGTGTGAATCAACATCTCTTGTCTACATATAATAACACTTAAAACAAGTGTATCAACTACTAGAGCAAGAGTACAAATCCAACAATGGGCTAAAAATCACACACGAAGGTACGAATAAACATCTCTTATCTACATATAATGACACTTAGATAAGAGGCATAAAAAAGGAAAAGATAACCGAGGTAAAAAAAGCTTGTAATGAAAACACTAATGCAATTAAAAATATCAATTTTAACCATATTTTGAAACACCATGGTTTCAAAAAATTAGATATCCATCACCGATACACATAATTAAAAACATCCATAATAAAAACAATGGCCAAAAAACAAATGAGTGATCCAATACACTCTCAATCAAAGATTACATAACTGTCAATTAGAGTCAAACTACACGTTGACAATCTAAAATGACATAAAACGAGGTGCACACAACTCACCCCAACAAATATCTCCGATACAACAATAATAAGGCCAAGAAGATTGATGCATCATATAAAAAATTGTGATGGACAAAAACAATGCTACAAGAAAGCAATAAATACTCACGAAATCATTTTTCAAATAGGTGAGTTCATAAAGGGAACCGATTTGAAAATTCAAATCAAAGATCCAATAATGGTATATGATCCATCTTAGAGAAAGTGCAATCATATGCATAATAATATGTCTCATGACAACCTTTTGAATAAACATGAATCATGCTTAACATAATCAATTCCGATCAAGGAATAGATGCACTAGAGCATGTTATATACAAAAGATCTAATAATTTTAAAGAGAAGACAAGAACATATTGTCTTAAAAGGAAAAAGTCTACTATGAGACAAACATGTAATATATTAAGGAAATAATACATATAAAGTTTTTAGAAGAACCTTGTACAATCTCAAAAGTTGACATAATTATTATCAATCATGAATACTTGAGGCAATATGATGATGTAATAACTCATAGCCACATAGGTTAGGTAGAAGCTATGAAATTATACCAAATATAATTCATAATGCAATCTAATTTTGTGTGACTATGACACATTTTTTAGACAAAAATGAGTTAACAAAAATGCATTCAAAGCATTTACCTTCTATATAAAAGTCAAATAAAAAATATTGAAGATCATTCTCAAGCATAATCAATCGAGAATGTTTTTCAAAGAATTAGTTTTGCATAATGAGAAAAAACATCTTAAAGTTAGCCATTGTAATGAGATATGCGAAAATACAAATTACAAGGGATAACACAAGAGGATTTCATAAAGAACCAAATATCACAAGCACATAAATTGTAAAATACACAAAAACCCACTAAGGGTTAAATGCTAAAAAGCAAAAAAAGAATATTATTGAAGGAAAAATGAGAGAATCGTTGAAATCATGAGTATGCAAAGATATCCATGATATTAAAGAAAACATGATGACACAAGGTGTACTTCATACAAATTTCTAAAATTTTAAGAAAATCATAAAATTCATAAAATTCATAACGATTACCAATAATTATTACGATAAAATCAAATGCATATAACAAGAAAAGCATAATCTTTAAGATTAAAGCAAAACCATATATTCTTGTAAAATATAATTTTTATGACAATATGTATAATTAAAAACAAATATTTTATGGAGATATGCTTACACATTTTAATAATTTCTTTAAAAAACTATTCATTTTTAACATATTTAGCAAGAGGCTACTATATTTTAAATACATTTTTAAATGCATACCATAAATATTTAAAGTAGAGAATTCAAAGAAAATAGCAAAAGTATCCATATATATAATAATAAAAAAAATAAGTGTTTTCTCATGCACAATGCATGAGATAAATAATACAAGAGACACATTTTTTTTTAAAAAAGTATGCGATACATACCGGGTAAATTCTTTCTTTGAATCCCAACTTTGAGTGGCACGCTTTTTGAGGCGACCACCATGATGAATCAACACACAAGCTATTCTTGTAGAGACCAAGCTTTGATACCATGTAATTAAATAGGCGAAAGTGTAACCCAAGAATGCACAAGCATTCACAAAGTCCAAAAATGGACAAGCAAGCACTATGACATTCAAACAAGAAAGTCCACAAAGGGACAATATGAAAGCCTAAAAAGGCTATACAAGCATAAAAATAAATAAATATTTTATTGGATGAAGCCTTGAAAGGCATAGCAAATACAAGGGGGATAACCCCATATTTATACACAAAAGAGAGCATATGAGAGGCCATTGGGGGCTCCCACATGGAGTCGTTGGGAGCCCCCAACGACTCTATGTTGGGACCCCCAATGCATAATACAAAAAAGGGAAAAAGAAAAAATACAAAAATAAAACAAAAAACAATCTACCTAATTTAAAATAATTTTTTCTAGAAACAACTATATAAAAAGACTAAAATACCCCTCTCGGGTATATTGACAAAACTACCCCTATCGGGTATATAGTACATATATATATGTATTAATATATATATATATATATATATATATATATGTAAGTACATATATTTTAACAATATTTGCCAACTTACGCACAAACTTTACTGAGGAGTTGACAAACACCTAGAGAAACTCAGTCAAGCAGATGATGGCATGGCATCAACAGATGTCAGACAAACAACTACTTCCATTTGAATGGATATGTTAACATGCATCTAACTGGTTCTTACATTTTCTCCCCATCTGTAGAACACTTGAGCTGTTCTGTAAAAGTTGATGTGCATGTGAAGCAGTAGATAAAGTCTAGATTCTCTGGTTTCAAATTGCTGTAAATGATGTTCCCTTCCCATTGACATTGAGGTACACAAGCATTTCACATGTATAATCAAGGCTTTGATCCCTTTGTATACATTTAACCCTTTTCAAATTATAGTTGTGAGTCAGAGTCACTATATTTTGTGCCACAGGTTTCCTGATGCTCTACAATATGTAAAAGATCATTGAAAATATTTTTCAAATTGTATTTTGATTTGCTGGAGAGAAATATTCACCAAAATTATTTCTTTGCTTTACTTACCCTTAAAATGAGTATTGTCATGATATGATAAAACCCTGTGAAGCTATTGGATTAAACAAAGGCAAAATATAAAGAACATTAGATCTAAAGTGTTGTTTTTGCAGGTATTTATGTCATCAAATGCCATTGCAGAATTCTCTTAAGAACTCTCCCTGTACAGGGACTGTCAAAAGTTATTTTAGAGCTCCCATAATGTCTGCAAATAAAGGTAATATGCACTTGATCACAAACTTGAAATCTCATTAGGATATTATTAGTTATTTTCCACTTGATTCTAAGCTTTGGATCCAGACCTTGTCATTGTATGTATACTCTGACAGATTTGGTTAAACAAAAGTATAACATGTATGTTTAATCTTCTTATTAAATGGTATCTTCACTTGATTGCATATTGTCTATATCACTTGACCTATGTCGTTTGCCATAAATTTCAATTGGGCTAACCATAATCTATTTTGAGCTGTACTGCCTAAGGAAGATGGAACCATCAGTATCTGCAAGAAAAAATGTATTCTATTTTTGGGACTTAAGCATCTTTTCCTTGTGTTTTACCATTTCTTTTGCAGGTGGTAATTGATGCAGTGTGTTTGTGCATGCATGCTTGTGCACCTTGTGTAAAGAAACGGCTTTGAATATATTAGGTTCAATAATGAACCAATACACATGCACATGAAATGCGGATATACCCACTAAAGGGGAAAACACAAGCACATAATGTGCTAACACATAAACCCACAAAAGAGTCAAAAATGCCTACAAGGCATAAGTTAATATTATTGAAGAGAAGAAGGGTGTAACACCCATTACAATGGAGCAAAAGCTTCTACCAGAAGTAACAAATACAAGGGGGAAAACCCCTATTTATAAGCCTTTGAGGAGCCACATAGGGGGCTCCCAAAGGAGTCGTTGGGAGCCCCCAACGGTCACATTTGTGACCGTTGGGGGCTCCCCAACGACTCTTTGGAGAGTCCTCCAATGTGGCGCAAACCAAAAAAAAATAAATTTAGAAAAAATAAAAAATAAAAATAAAAATAAAAATAAAAAATAAAATAAAAAAGAAAATACAATCATGTTCCAAAATGGAATATGCGTAAAAATGACTAAACCACCCCTACGGCTAATATAGGAAAATATATACTTTATATATATAATTAGGAAGATACATATACATATATACCATATATGTATATGTATCATCTTTTATATATATAAAATATATTTAATTACAATAATTGATGAGTACATTTTAACACCCTCCCTCAAACTTTGCGTGGGGAAACGAAAAGATTGAAAAAAGTCGCAAGACTCCAAGAGGCTTCGGTAAGAATGCCATTGAAATTTGCAAATGCCTTCTTCCAATTGTTTTCTAATGGTGAACACATTTCCCGATCTATCTAGGGTACTTCTTTTTATCCCATCTCCAAGATCCCGTGGAATAACAACCAAGAACAAGTAAAAAATATCTTTGCACTTTAATCAAATGGAACATTCCTAACAAGATTAATCAAAACCATATCGGATGACTCACCCACAAAACAATGGTGCAAAAATATAACTTATGAATAGAAATTTGAAGCACATGATAAGATAATTACTTTAGCATGAAAAAAAATTTTAGAAAACCAAAATTTCAAAATCATATATCATGTCAAAGAGGAAACGAATTACAAGAATGCATAATGTTTTCACAAGCTCTAAAAATGGACAAAACACGACCTCACAATGGGGAATAAAGCAATGGTCCGCCATGGGACCCCATAAGAGGCTTATAATGAAGTGCCGAACAAGAGAAACGAAGTCTTCAAGAGCAAACAAGAGAGCACACACATACCCAAATAGCCACTAATGGGCAAGAGAACAATAAAACCACAAAAGTGGCAAAACACCCTAAAGAAGAGAAAAATATATATTCCACTCAAGAAGGCTTCAAAGAAGCATATAAAGAGGTATGAATTAATGGGTGTTATTCATTTTACAATGCATAATCTACATATTTCTCTATTTTAGTAGGGAACCTTACACATTTATGAACATCTCACTCAAATGATTGCAATTATAAAAATTCATTTTGCATATTAAATACAAAGGTGGCCAAAACCATAAGCACTTAATATGTAGATTAAATGCCAAAAAATTTTGCTTTTAAAATATGCATATTAATGATACGATTCTCTTGTATCTTTAAAGGGTAAAATATGAATGAAATTTCACAAATTTCAACAATAGTTCATCTACTACAAAGAATTACCTCATTAGCCCTCAAAAACCCACAAATCAAGTGTATAAGCTACTAGAACAAGAACATAACCATAATGCCATTAAAGCCCAAAAGACACACACAAAGGTGTGTAAAAATACCTCTTGTCTACATATAATAATACTTGAAATGAGTATATCAACGACAAGAACAAGAGAATATACGCCAACATGGACCAAAAGCATCTCTTGTCTACATAAAAAGACACTAAAAAACAAGTATGTTCAGCTACTAGAGCAAGAGTATCAAGCCAACCATGGGCTAAAACACAATACATCTCTTGTCTACATAAAATGACACTTGAAATGAGTGAAAGAAGCCAACCATGGGCATACATTTCAGCGACTAGAACAAGGACACAACTGCCAACATGGACTAAAATCACACACCATGGTGTGAATCAACGTGCCTTGTCTATATATAAAAACACTCAAGACAAGTGTGTTCAGCTACTAGACCAAGAGAACAAAGCCACCAAAGGGCTTCCAACACACAAAGGTGTAATAAAAAATCTTGTCTACATATAATGACACTTAGATAAGAGGTATAAAAGAAGAAGACTTTTGAGGCAATAAAACTTGTAATGACAAACATATAAATAAAACCTTGAATATAGCCAATAAAACAATATTCATGAAAGTATCTTTAACAAGATACTACAACCAATAGAACAATATTTTTGAAAAATAAATACGTGCACATACGCACAACAAGAACACTTGAAACACTTGTGCACAAAAAGCACAAAACACGAACTCCAAATGTGCAAATGCACTCATAAGATTCATAAACAACAAAAAGCTGGGCAATAGTCCTAAAATCCTTGATTTTAATATACCTTAAAACATTTAAGGTTTCAAACACTATATATCCATCACATTTATAAATAAGAGCATCCATAAGATCAATGGCCAAAAAGAGAAAACGAGTGACACACTCATAATTAGAGATCATATAACAAATCATTCTAGAGTCCCAAGGTGCCCATAACTCACCTCAACAATCATCTATAATATAACAATAGGGCCATAAAAAAAGGATTGATGCATCATATAACTTGTGACGGATAGAAAATAAATGCCATAAAAAGGCAATGAACTCTTAGGGAAATCATTTTCCAAATATGTGATTTTACAAAGAGGGCCGATTCAAAGATCCAACATAATTAATCACAACAATATGCCTTATAACAATGATTTTGCATAAACACGAAATTATGTTCAATCATGTGTTAAATTATGTATATATAAATATATATATACATATACTTATATATATATATACATTAGTATATATATATATATATATATATATATAAGTATATATACGTATATATGTATATATACATAATTATATTTTTTTCTGTTTTGTATAAACCAAAAACTCGATAGGGGTATTTTGGTAATTCCCAAATGTACCTTTTTCTTTTTCACCTTTTTCTCTTTTTCCCTTTTTTCTTTTTCCTTTTTTATTTTGTCTTTTTGCTTTTTGGGATCATAAAGGGGCCCCACCCATCTAGTCGTTGGGGCCCCAACAGTCATATTTATGACCGTTGGGGCTCCCAACGACTAGAAGGGAGCCCCCTTTATGGGTCCTCTTTAGTGCTTCCCTCCTCTATATAAAGAGGAGGTTCCCCCTTGTAAATGTATGGGTTTTTACACCCTTCTCTTCCTTTCTTCAATAAATCCAACTTATGACTTTAAGTCATTTCCTGTATTTGTGAGTTTTGTGAGTGCACATTTGGTGTTTGTGTTCTTGGCTCTTGTAGTCACTCTTAAGGAGTGACTTTTTGGTGCTTCCGCCTCTTTTCATTACATGGTATCAGAGCCAGGTTGGTGATTGGGCTTCTCTTTTGTCATCTTGGAAAGCGTGCCTCTCAAAGTTTTGAAGAAAGGAAGTATATTTGGTGCCGATGGAACGTGACTCTAAAGTGGAGCTCTCTTTCAAGCTAAATGGGTCCAACTATCTCATGTGGGCCTCCGCTATGGAAAATCATCTAAGAGGTAAGAAACTTTGGGGTTTTGTTATGGGGACTACTCCCGAACCCTCTCTTGTTCTTACCAAAATTGAAAATGAAGTTGAAAAGGCTTTAGATGGCGATGAGCGCATCAAAGCCATTAATGAACATCAATCCAAAATCGAGGATTGGGAAAGTAACCATGCCAAAATCTTGGCATGGTTTATGAACAATGTAGATCTTAAAAATTGTGCCAATATTGCCAAGTTTAGAAGAGCCAATGAGGCTTGGTTTTTCCTTAAGGGTATGTATACCCAAAAGGATCTTGCTCGGCAATTCTTTTGTCAAGAAAAAATTCGTTCCACCAAACAAATGGATATGAGTGTCCGGGACTATTTTAGCTCTCTAACCCCTCTTTGGGATGAGCTTGCCCTTCTTGAGCCCAAATGGGTTGCTCCACAAGACATTGAACTAAGAAGGGAACAAATTGAAAAGGAGCACTTTTTTCAATTCCTTCATGGACTTCGCCCGGAATTTGAACAAGTGAGGGCATCTCTTCTTCATAAAAGCAAAGCCCTACCTATTGAAGATGCTCTTGCCGAGGTATGTCAAGAAGAAACTCGACTTGGCTTAAGCATTAGGAATGATGAGGTTTTGGCCGTTAATAGGCCCGGATCAAATGTTAAAGCATATAGACCTCCCCACTTTAACAAAAATATCAATGGGCCTAGAAAGGGAATCATATGCCACTATTGTAATGAACCGAGACACATTAGACCGGTTTGTCCTAAGCTTAAAGGAAATGTTGCCGCGGTTGGAGAAAATTCTCCAAAGAAGGAAGAAAGTACCAAAGAAGGAGATATCAAAGAAACTCTTAATCATATCTCCCAAGTTCTTCAACACCTTCTCAAGTCTTCTCCTTCAACATCCGGAGCCGCCATCGCCTACTCTTCATCACCTCCAGGTATGTGGATACTAGACTCTGGTGCTTCTTTCCATATGACATCTCATAAAACCTCCCTTTCCAATGTTTTTTCCGAACCTATGTCCTCCTATGTCTCAACGGCCGATGGAACGTCTTTAAAAATTGAAAGTATTGGAACACTTGACTTCAAAAATTCTCAAAGCTTCTTTGTTCCTAAAGTAAGAGTTGTTCCGAAAATTAATTTAAATCTATTTTCCGTTTCCCAAATCACCGACCATGGATGCCAAGTCTCTTTCTCACCTAAAGATTGCATCGTGCAGGATCTCCAGTCAGGGAAGCTGATTGGGCAAGGCCATAGAAGGGGTGATCTCTATTTTATGGACTTTTTGACGCTTCCATCTAAGTCATCTTGCAATCTTGTCAAAGACAAAAGTATTGGAATTTGGCATGAGAGACTTGGTCATCCAAATTTTGTAAAAATGTCTCTTTTCCCTTTTTTGAACAATACTTGTAAAGACAATCACATGACTTGTAAAGATTGCATTTTTGGGAAATCTAAAGCTACTCCGTTTCCTCAAAGAAGTTATTTTGCCACTCGGCCATTTGAACTTGTTCATTCCGATGTGTGGGGACCTTCCCCAATTTTATCTAAATGAGGTTTTTCGTATTATGTGGTCTTTATTGATGACTTCACTAGATTTACGTGGATATACTTCTTAAGTCGCAAATCTGAAGTCTTCTCGTTCTTTAAAGAATTTCATGCAATGGTTAAAAATCAATTTTTGGGAAATCTATCTATTCTTAGGTCCGATTCGGGAAGTGAATATATGTCTAATAATTTTCAAAATTACTTAAAAGAAAATGGAATTTGTCATCAACGTTCTTGTCCCAACACTCCGCAACAAAATGGTCTTGCGGAAAGAAAGCATAGGCACATAATAGAAACTACAAGAACATTATTGATTTCAAAAAATATCCCCAAATCCTTTTGGGCCGAAGCGGTTCTAACTTCAACATATCTCATCAATAGAATCCCTTCATCCTCTTTGAAAAATCTTTCTCCATTTGAAAAACTTTACAATATGTCTCCCGATTATAAAAGATTAAGAATTTTTGGATGTAAATGCTTTGTTTTAACTCGCAAAAATGATAAACTTTCTCCTAGGGCTATTGAATGTATTTTTTTGGGATATGGCGAAAAACAAAAAGGATATCGATGTTTTGACATCCTTAATAATAAACTTTATATCTCAAAAGATGTCACATTCCTCGAAGAAGAAAATGGTTTTTCGCATCAACCAAATGAAAATATTGACTATTCTTTTTTATTTGACTTGTTACCTCAAGAAAACATCATAGATGATCATATTGATCTTAATGAACCTCTTGAAGATCTTGTTGAACATCCAAATAATGATCAAAACTTAGAAGAAAATGCTTCAAGACAAATACAAGTCTACTCTAGAAGGAATGAAAGAAATCCTCCATGTGCCCTTGAAAGATTTTCTCAAAATGAGTCGATAGAAGAAACCTCTCAAAGAAGATCAAATCGCATTCCTAAGATTCAAATAGATTTGTTTCTTATGACTCTTTTTCCCCTAATTATCGAGCGTGTCTTCTTGCTCTTCACTCCTTTCATGAACCATCACATTACAATGATGTTAAACAATATGATCATTGGAATGAAGCCATGGAGCTTGAACTTAATGCCCTTGAAAAGGCACAAACTTGGGAAATCATTGATCCTCCCAATGGCAAGAAACCCATTGGATGTAGATGGGTGTTTAAAGTAAAAACTAAGAGTGATGGTTCATTAGAAAGATATAAGGCTAGATTGGTAGCCAAAGGTTATGCCCAAGAGTATGGGGTGGACTATGATGAAACTTTTGCCCCAGTTGCTCGAATGACTAGTATTCGAGCCCTTATTGCTATAGCTTCTGTTAAAAAATGGCCCATCTTTCAACTTGATGTTAAAAATGCTTTCTTGAATGGTAATTTAAATGAAGAAGTTTATATGGAACCACCTCCAGGTATGAATTTAAATGGAAAAGTTTTAAAATTAAAAAAGGCTTTATATGGACTTAAGCAAGCTCCTAAAGCTTGGTATGACAGGTTTAGTAATGTATTAATCAATTTAGGTTTTTCTTCTTGTTATACTGACACTGCTCTTTTTGTCAAAAGGACAGGTGACTACATTATTATGCTTCTGCTGTATGTTGATGATATGATCATCACTGGAAATGACAAAAATGGAGTAAATGATGTTAAGTCTATATTAAAAGATACTTTTGATATGTCTGACCTTGGGTATTTGAGATATTTTTTAGGAATTGAAGTGGCTTATTCAGCGCGTGGGTACATCTTATCTCAAATGAAGTTAGCTGCGTAAATTTGTACCAAATCAGGAATATCTGATGAAAAGAAAGTGGAGACTCCTGAAGTTATCAATGCGAAACTAAGACTTGAAGATGGTGTTCTTCTTGAAGATCCAACCCCCTACCGCCAATTAATTGGATCCCTCACCTATCTATCCATCACACGTCCAGACATAGCTCATGCGGTTCATGCAGCGAGCCAATTTCAGCACGCTCTTACTACGGTTCATATGGCGGCCGTAATGAGAATTGTGCGATATATCAAAAATACCATCTCCAAGGGACTCTTCTTATCCTCTTCCTCATCTCTTGAATTGACTGTTTTTACTGATGCTGACTGGGGAGGAAATCTCAATGATCGGATCTCAATTACGGGTCTTTGCATTTTTTTAGGTGAATCTCTCATCTCGTGGAGATGCAAGAAGCAGCAGAAGGTCTCCTTATCATCTACTGAAGCTGAATATCGGGCTATGGCGATGACAACTATGGAGATTGTGTGGCTCAGAAGTCTTCTTGGTGACATGGGCGTTCACATTTCCACTCCCACCAAGCTCTGTTGTGATAACAAGAGTGCGATATACATTGCCAGCAATCACACTTTTCATGAGCGGATCAAGCATATCGAAATGGATTGCCATTATGTTCGAGACGAATATCTCAAAGGGACCATCACATTGCCATATGTTACTTCAGAGTATCAACTAGCTGACTTCTTCACCAAGGCGCTCCCAACTCCACGATTCATGTTTCTTCTTGGCAAACTTTCGGTCTTCTCCCCGTAAAGTTTGAGGGGGCATGTTAAATTATGTATATATAAATATATATATACATATACTTATATATATATACATTAGTATATATATATATAAGTATATATACGTATATATGTATATATACATAATTATATTTTTTTCTGTTTTGTATAAACCAAAAACCCGATAGGGGTATTTTGGTAATTCCCAAATGTACCTTTTTCTTTTTCACCTTTTTCTCTTTTTCCCTTTTTTCTTTTTCCTTTTTTATTCTGTCTTTTTGCTTTTTGGGATCATAAAGGGGCCCCACCCATCTAGTCGTTGGGGCCCCAACAGTCATATTTATGACCGTTGGGGCTCCCAACGACTAAAAGGGAGCCCCCTTTATGGGTCCTCTTTAGTGCTTCCCTCCTCTATATAAAGAGGAGGTTCCCCCTTGTAAATGTATGGGTTTTTACACCCTTCTCTTCCTTTCTTCAATAAATCCAACTTATGACTTTAAGTCATTTCCTATATTTGTGAGTTTTGTGAGTGCACATTTGGTGTTTGTGTTCTTGGCTCTTGTAGTCACTCTTAAGGAGTGACTTTTTGGTGCTTCCGCCTCTTTTCATTACATCATGATCATTATAAAAAAAGACTTAATAAACACAACATGAAATATATAAGCAATGTTATGTGTGAAAACAGATTTGGAATAATCCAAGAATCAAATCAAGCCTTTATAAATTGCAATTATATGCATACCAAGATGTAGAATAACAATTAGTGTACTCCACCAGACTCATGGTTTCCTGAGTCAGATCAAGGAACTCTCGTTGCATCTGTTCCTCGGCATAAGGAGGAAAGTATGCGTCCAGAAACTCCTCTCTAAACAATTCCCAGGGAATCACGTTCTGGCCGGCGAACTTCACCCTTCGCAGGGTGTCCCACCATTTCTTGTCATCGCCCTTCAGACGGTACGTGCCAAATGGAGTCTTTCTGTCTTCGGGGACGAGTAGGACGTCAAACGCTCGCTCCATTTCTTCGACCCAGCTCTCGGCAGCCTTTGGGTCAGACTTTCCTGAAAAAGTTGGCGGATCCAACTTTAGGAACCTTTCGAAGGAAACACCACCCACATTTGAACCAATGTCGACCGGGTGGTCACGCGCAGCTGCCTGAGCCGCCTGCGCTGTCTGAGCAGCCTGAGCCGCCTGTGCTGCCTGAGCAGCCTGAGCCGCTTGCGTTGCCTGAGCAGCCTGCGCAGCTTGCGCCGCCTGCATGGCCTGTGCAGTTTGAGTTGCTTGAGCCGTCATTGTCTCGATCAGGGTGTGAATGACTTCCATCATAAAGTCTCTCTGCTCTTGCCAGTTTGCGGGAGCAGCAGTAGATGACGAAGCACCTCTACGAGAATACGACATCTACAACACCCATATTATTAACATGATTAGTCTCATATTGGTCCTACCCTCTTGGGGTTGATCACGAACAATAATATTCGTAAAAACATACTAAACTTTTAATTCCATACCAATCAAACACATCGAACTATGAATGCAATCAATCATGTATAGTTCATATACTTTTAAATAACAACATTAAATAACCTTACCAGTGAGAATGACTGCTCTGAAGGACGAGTCACAACTAGTGGATGTTTCGGGCAGGGGTCTCTTACCAAAATAAAGATCTCTTACTACTTAAAGATGATAAAATTTTCAGTCCTTTGTGGTGGCTCTGATACCAAACCTGTAACGACCCCAACTCCTTCTCCTTTTAAAATGCAATTTTTTTTATATGCAGAAACCTTCCCAAGGATCTGGGGTCTTCACAGTTCCACTTTCCATTGGATAGCCCATCACTACAATTATACTGACAATCACCATCCATGAGTAGTAACACCAACCCTTTATTTATAAACCGAAGTAAATTGTTATTACCATGCTTTATACAACTAAAGAGTACAAGAACCGAAGATAACAATGGAGCCAAGGACAACAAAAACACCACCACTCTGCCACTGCCGAAACTGTCTAACGCAAAATGTGACCCTCGT
The DNA here is from genome assembly GCF_984573655.1 of Nuphar pumila. Classification (NCBI taxonomy): domain Eukaryota; kingdom Viridiplantae; phylum Streptophyta; class Magnoliopsida; order Nymphaeales; family Nymphaeaceae; genus Nuphar; species Nuphar pumila. The sequence goes on from NC_143249.1 coordinate 69,630,087, forward strand.
CCATCCTCATTGAACAACCCATCCCTCACTGCTCACCATTTCCTGTAAAACCAACGAAGTAGAAGGGTCAGGACAAAATTCTGAGCACTGCTATTTCAAGGAAATTAGGTGAGACAAAGAACATGAATAAGATTTCATATGTTGATTTGAGTGAGTGCAGATACACCAAACGTGCAACATCTGACCATGCATATATGTGACAGATTGTGTATACTCACAGCTAAAGAACAGTAAGACAATAACATATAGCAATAACAAAACCTTTCAACATGCTTTTAAGAAATGAATTGCATACCTTTACCATATCATGAACTAGAGATCATTTCAAATTATGCATGTAACGCCCCAAATTTCAAACTTGCGAACTTTTTCAGAAAAACAGGCAAGAGACTAGAAATATCTCTTTCCTTCAGAGTTGGTTTATGAAATCAGCGAAAGATTTTTCTTTGATAAATCATAAGGCAAGCTGACAACTTTGGGCACGTTAGCTAAAAGAACCAAAACTCACAAGATTCAGATATCCTAAGGGAAATCCGATACAAACCCAAGCGTCCAGGACGCGAGCTAAGAGCAGGAAGAAGAAGTCTTGAAGCCATCTTGCAATCGCGCCATCGCCCGTAGTGTACCTAATCATCACCTGTACCCATAGAATGGGTTAGTTTCGCGAAAAACTAGTAGGTGCATAAGAGAGACTACAAGGAACTGAATTAAGTACATTTAATTCAGTAGGCTACGCAGTTTAAAGCAGATATGCAGTTAAACAGGTAAGCAATGCAAGCAGGTGCATAGTGCAAACACGTAAGCAGTACAAGCGAATAAGGCGTGCGAGCGAGTAAGTAGTGCAAGCGAGTAAGCAGTGCAAATGCGTAAGTAGTGCAAACAGTAAGCAGTTCAACGCAAGTAAGCAGTTCAAAGCAAGTAAGCAGTGCAACTAACCAACGCAGCATACGATCCATTTGATCGTAAGTTGAGAACTACTACGCAACTAACTTGTTCTCGTTCTTAGAACGAGGTCACAGCATCTAATCACCATCAGGACATCGTTTGTCGCTCACTACTTCTAACAAACGCGTTGTCCCGAACAACCTTAACCTATTCTCATCTTTCGAAGTCTTACGCGGCTAACCGTCACCGGTTATGACGCACTAAGGCGTCATACCTTCTCAGAGAAGCTCACCCTTCCGTAGAAGGTCCAAAACATCATCACTAACTCAAATCACTAACGATCTGATTCTCAAATCTGAGTCATGCATGTAATCATGCTAAAACAGAAAGCCGAAACTATGAATTCATAGTTGGCTATCACAAACAATCTCAGAAGATCGTCACAGCTCGCCATAACTTTTTATGGTAAGCGGAAGCACAAGATCCACGTCGGATCGTTCGGTCTGAGAGATATACGACCGGACAAGGAATTACCGCCCTAGAGGGTATACCTGATCTTGGACCCTACACTTCCTCACAGGAGTTCACCGTCTTTGCAGCTACCCGTTCGTGGACAGTGTACATTCTCACAGAGATCTCCCACTCTAGCCGGGTCACCCGATCTGGGAAAAGTATAACCTCACAGCGAAACCTTTGGGAAACCGATCCCCAACATATGCCATATCCAATGAAAATCATTGTGATACACGCATCAACACAAAAGACCGCTCTTGGGGTCCATAGCTACTAATACCAACAACAAGATCAACGCCGGATCACCTGGTCTGGGAAATGTATAACCTTACAAGGAATTCCGCCCTAGATGGTATACCTGGTCTTGGACCATACACTTCCTCACATGAGTTCACCGTCTTTGCGGTTACCCGTTCGCGGACAGTGTACATCCTCACAGAGAATCTACCACTCCAGTCGGGTACCTGGTCTTGATCATACACGCCCTCGCAGATAATCCTTTGGAGATCAGGTGCTCGACAAACACCCTACTCGGTGATACACGCATTTATACAATCGACTGCTCTGAACAGTTGACTGCTCTCGAGGTTAGTAGCCACAATATGGGCACAAGCATGTATATCAGCAATATGCATGGTATCACTCCACGCAGAAGCATATAATCCTACGTATCGTATGATTGCCACAAGGAATATTGCAATCCTCAAATAGGTCCTCAAAGCATGTGTAAACGACACATGAGAACAACAAGTAATTAAATTAATCGTAAGGCATAAACCATTACATCACAAGCCATTCATAAGCAATCATACGGCAACAGTTATATCACAATATGTAAGCAGCTTATAAGACAAACAACCACATCAATCCTAGTTGCCACCAGTTCGTAGATTACGAGCTGTATGCAATCACATCAATCATAAGAGATGCAAGCCAACAAGTGCTACGCTACAATAAACACCAAACAGTTCGACCAAGGGATAAAGCAAGTCACATGCTAATATGTAGCAACTGGTATAATGCTATTATTATAAGCATTTAATTAGCATGAGAAACTCCTTATTACTCCGCAAAGAACTGCGTAAGCAGTTTAACCAACTAGAGTAACGCCTTGACAGGCGTGCACAGTTCAACGAGTAGCAAACTGAACTATCGAGCAAGCAAGCGAATTAGTAGTGCAAGCAAAGCAGTAGTGCAAGCGAAGCAGTAGTGCAAGCGAATCAGTAGTGCAAGCGAATCAGTAGTGCAAGCTAATCCGTAGTGCAAGCTAATCAGTAGTGCAAGCTAATCAGTAGTGCAAGCGAATCTGTAGTGCAAGCGAATCTCACGACCCACGACCAGTGTGAACAGACTTTATGTTTCGATAATTACTGGCCTGCGGGTACGCACAGGCAAAACATAGAAACAACTGAGACTAGTTCGGGCGTCTGTTATTCTATGTATTTTCAATAACCCGAATAGCTAGTTGAGTCCGCTCCAAAGGGGACGGCATTAGCCGAGAGAGGATTCCCCAGAGGCTGAAAAGCAGTGCCACGGATGCATCCAACTTCTGCAGAAGTGTTGAACTAACATATGTAGCCCCTATCCCCTAACTCCAATGACTGGGGAGGCCGGATCTTTGCCCGTAGGGTGGTTGTTAACAACCTGTCCATTGAAGTTTTTGTACCGATCTGTCCTCTCCCTTGACAGACAACCAGAAGCGAACGGGTGCGTTAGGGGTTGCTTAACTAACGACCCACTCTATGCTATGGTATTTAAACCACTCGAACATCTTGCCTGTGAAGGCGAATGTGAGGCCATTTATGTGATTACAGCATTTTGCATTTAGCGTTGTTCGAGGTCGCACGACCGTCTCATCCGATCATCGCAGTACTAGACGTGTCGTGCACGACTACAAGTACTCTAGGATGAAGGGGGTATAGCTCCTCAATAGAAGCCTTAACAGGAGTGTTTCACAAAGATGTAAAGTTTATCAACTTTACTCTATCTTTTGAAACAACAATACCTTGTGCCAACATTATACATGTGACTATCTCGAATCACATCCGCTATCGGGGTATCTACATGCCTCGCATGACTCGATACCGGCCTCGATAGACGGGATACGAGTTTCTCAACAGGACACCCGCTAAGAAGTTCGGTCGAACCCCCAATTCGGGATCACCCGAGATATGCCAAAAAGGGCGAGCAGAACCGGCCAGTCACATCCTTCCAAATGCTTCGATTTGGAGCAGTCTTTGATGCCTTTGCGCAGCTCCCTAAAATCTCAAGTCGACTCTGTAGGACTGCGTACACGAAGAGCCACGATCCTTGCGAGGTATCCCTCTCCTTAAACGGAGGTGTATCGCCTGCTCCCAACTGAACTCTTGTCGCAAGAGGGAGAGTGGTAAATGCCCCTTGCATCCTCCACGAGGATGCCTTTAAGCATACGCAAAGAGCAAGAACCTGCACGTCATCTGCAATAGCAAGGCAATACCAACACATATGCAAAAGCAAGAGCCTAAGCGCAAAGCGGGACGACAAAGTAAAGGCGGTAAGCAGACGTGCAACACAAACCCTCGGCACAACGCACAACGGCAAGTAAAGACTGTAAACAGAAGTGCAACGCCAAACCTTTGCGTGATGCGTAACGGCAAAGTAAAGACCGTAAGCAGGAGTGCAACGCAGAACCTTTGTGCGATGCGCAACGGCAAAGTAAAGGACAAGGATCGCGAAACCACGTCCTTGAGTTAATTGCGTACTCGTATAAATATATATGATATATATGCATATATATTTATTTAATTGCCCTTTTTAGTTAATTGAACTCAATTCAATTGTCCAAGTCTTCTGTGCAATCTTCCCCTACCTTTGAGAGTTGCAAGCTTGCTGTCGTCCGCGGATGTATGCGATTGGCGGCTCGGGTCGCAGAGCGCGAGCGGGATCCGTCGTACGACCTGCAAAAGTAACGATCTTAGCAAGCTAATACCAAAATAGAAAGTCAGAGGCACTATCGCCGCCCTGACGTAAGGGAAACAGAGGCAGGGGCATCGTGCGCATGCGCACCTGCTATAAGCGCAAGAAGCAGAAGCAGGGGCCGCGAGCCCCTGCTGACTTGCTGTCAGCGGACTCCGAGGAGGCAGGGGGGTCGCACCCTTGCCCGCAGAAGACAACGAGGGAGGCTTCGCCCTGCCCGCCGAAAGAGCAAAGGGGCAAGGGCTTGGTCCCTGCTTGATGAACACGCAAACAAGCAGGGGCGAAGCCTCTGCCTGATGCTAGGGAAGAGGGAGCAAGGAGGGGGCTCGACCACTCTCCGCCTACCAAAACGCAGGGAAAAGATAGGGGATGGCCCCTACCGACCGATCCGGACATAGGGAGGTGGCAGGGGCTCGACCCCCGACCCACCCAAACAAGAAAAGAGAGGGAGACGGCAAGAGGGCTCAGCCCCTGCCATCGCCCCCGAACTCAGGGAGGTGGCAAGGGCTCAACCCTTGCCAACCTACCGAGAACCCGAAGAAAGGAGGTGGCAGGGGTTCGTCCCCTGTCGACCTGCCTGATCAAGAGGCAGGCAGGGGCCCCTGCCACCCTGCCAACCATAGCACAAGGGCCACCCGAGAGCCCTCCCTCGGGAGCCCTCTGCCCGAGAGGAAGCGACGCAGGCGGCAGCCCTGCCGCCTGCCGAAAAAGAGAGTGGGGCGGCAGGGGATTGATTCCTGCCGTCCTGCTAGAGCAAGCTGACGACGGGGTCTCACCCCTGTCGTCTCTCCGACGAGGAGATAGACCAGGAGGGGTGCCCGGCACCACCCTCCTGGTAGATTCAGAGCGAGAGAGAGGTAGGGGAAGGCACGACAGGGGCCACTGGCCTCCTGTCGGCCTTCCAGCGAACACAGAGAACGAGGGAGAGGAGGGCAGAGGTCGGGAACCCCTGCTGACCCAGCAAAAACAGGCGGCAGGGGGGGGCGTCGCCCCCTGCCGGCTCTCCGAAAAGCGAGAGGTAGGGGCAAAAGCCCCTGCCAACCAGTCGGACACAGGCGGTAGGGGGTGTCACCCCTTGCCGACCTGCCGACTGAAAAGGAGAAGAAACAGGGGGGGGGGAGGAGACAAAGCAGGAGAAAGAGAGAGAAGGGGCATACCTGGAAGTCATCGACGGCGGCAGCGGCGGAAGGAAATATCCGGCGAGAAGAGGGAGCTCCTACGTCGGGGGCTCCTCTGGGGAGGCTGCCGGAAGGTGCTTGTCGGAAGGGGGGCATCGGCGACGATGCTCAGCAACGCAGAGAGGGAGTCGGTCGGGGGAGACAGACCGAGAGAGGAAGAAGGGGGGCGGGGATTCTCCTTGAAACCCCTGCCTCCCTGTCTTAAAAACACGGGAGGCGGTGCCTCCATTCGGGCCCGGGTCGGGTCTAGGTCCGGATCCGACCCGAATCCAAACTGATTTTTTTTTCCGGTCATTACAATGCATGACCTAGTGCAAAGAAGGAAAATGTATGACTTCCTTATTATCTTACCTTTAAGTTTGATTTTTCTTTCCATATGCATGCCCTTATTTAATGCATACATCTTTAAGTTTCTCTTTTTAATTTCCATCGCCCGCGGATACACCAAACGGGTAAAATCCCCGATGTCAAGTAGGTTCTCAGGGTAGCTTAGCACACAATTTGTATTTTATTACTGGGTTCCAACATAGCCCTCGACCGAGTCACCCTCAGAACATTAGACTTCCACATCTAATGTCGGGGACACATGGAACACCCCACGACCAAACTCGAGTATCTTGCCGGTGAAGGCGAAATCATCACCCATTTAGGTGATCTTAGCATTTTGTTATTTTCACTCATCAAGGTTGCCACAACCTACTCATCCAATCATCGCAACGTAAGAAGACGTACTGGTCAAAAAGTACGATCGTACTTGTCAAAAGTACAACTACGATGAAAGGGAAATGGTTCTACAAAAGAAACCCCAACATATATTATTTACAAAAGAATCAATACAACATAGTTTGGCAAGATAAGACTTGAATTCACTTCAACAATATTTTGCATATTTCATGATGCAAGGTCGTCTCGAATCTCTCGTCCGATCAACAAAGTACTTAACATGTTGTGCATGTCTAAAAGTACGCTATACTGAACAAGGGAGGTGTGTGGGCTTCTTAAAAGGAACACCCAACATACAACTTCATAACGATCCAAAGAATATAGGAGTGCTTATTTGGCACGATTCATCCTTAAAAGCCGCAATACCACATTGAGTCATTCACACAAGGCACATCACTATCAATCTTGCATCCAAAATTTATCTTAGTATCAACACGATTCGCACGACATACGACACTAGATTGATAAATGAAGAATGGGTCCTTCAACATAACCCCACTCATTCATAGGCTCATGCCCCTGATCGGGGTTATTCGAATTGGGTCGCAACTCGAATCGGGGTTATAAAATATTTCTCCCAAGTGTGTGGACGTGGGAGGGCCCAAACGTGACTTCGCAATCCGACAGGACTTAAAACTTAACTTTGCAAAAGTTGTGCATTTTGAAGAGCACTGGGTTTGCAGAAGGAAACCCTCTTTACAAGAACTATAACACACAAACCCAACTTCTAGTGTTTTGAAAACAACTGAAATCAGGTTAGGCACAAGACTACATTTATGTAAGTACATATTTACCATGAGTGTGAGCATATGCAGGTTATAACATGACGACAAGCAACTCTCAACTTGCGATGCCGCACATCGAGCGAAAAGCACATAAGTAACACACGAGGTACCAAAACTATACCTTGACCACTTAGATAGGCAAACACATAAGGTCATAAGTAATACATCAGACACGAAGTCGTACCTCACTCAAAGGAAACGTGCAGGCAAAAATATATGCAAGCAAACAAGGACATATGTATTTCAAGAAGTACGAAACCACACCTCAAACTCATAAGCAACTATGCAAAATAATGATCGAAGAATGAAATTGTACATCGACCCATAGGAATGTACAAGTAAGTATATATGCAAGCAATTAAGGGCATAAGTATTGCAAAAAGTACGAAACCACATAAGCAAATACGCAAATTAATACTCAAAGAGTAAAATCATACCTCGACTCATAAATATGTAGACAAAAAAATATGCAATGCATAAGCAATATAAATCTAAGCATATCTAGCATGGGCATCTTAATTATTTCAACTTAAATAGGTTCATTTATTGCCCTTTGTGCGACTTTACCCTACCTTGGGATGTTGTGCAGCTGCGTACGTCTACGGGTGTGGATGATACGAGGGTCGGGCCGCGGAGCGCGAACTGGACTTGTTGCGTAAATCTGCAAGAGTGTGAAATATTCAATTATGCTAATATAATTAATGGTGCGACGGGGGCAAGGGTAAAATTAGGCGATAGGAGATTTCGGCCCCTTCATGACCGAATAACAAATGGCAGAGGCCTCGGTCCCTGCCTGACGAAACAGCTGACAGGGAGTGAGACCTTGACAGTCGAAGACAGCGAGGCGACAGGGGACGAGCCCTTGCCGACGACACTAAGGCGGCAGGGGGCGAGCCCCTGCCGACAGCAGCGAAGCAGCAGGGGGAAAAGCCCCTGCCAACGACAGCGAATCGACAGGGGGGGGCAGCCCTTGCCGATAGCAACGAAGCGGCAGGGGTCGCGCCCCTGCCGATGGCAGCAAATCGGCAGGGGTCGAGCCCCTGCCGACGGCGGCGATTCGACAGGGGTCGAGCCCCTGCCGACGGCAGCGATTCGGCAGGGGTTGAGCCCCTGCCGACGGTGGCGAATCGGCAGGGGTCGAGCCCCTGCCGATGGCAGCAAATCAGTAGGGGAGACAGCCCCTGCCGTCAGCACCGAAGGGGCAGGGGGCTAGCCCCTGCCGAAGAGAGAGGAATCGGGGCGGCAGGAGCCATCAACCTCCTACCGACCTCTTCGCAGGTCATGGCAGAGGGGAGGGTGACAAGGGCCAAAGGCCCCTGTCGGGCTTGAAAAGAAATGGCAGGGGCCATCGGCCCCTGCTGGGTTTTAAAAGAAGAGGGGCAGGGGTCGATGGCCCCTGCCGGAGGGTAAGCAGAGAGAGAGAGAGAGAGAGAGAGAGAGAGAGAGAGAGAGAGAGAGAGAGAGAGAGAGAGAGAGAGAGAGAGAGAGAGAGGAGAACGGGTGTCGCAGGGGCCATTGGTCCCCTGCCGGCACTCCGACGATCCCCCAGAGAAAAAAAAGGGGACGACAGGGGCCCCGTAGGCCACCTGTCGGGCCTCCGATGGGCACAGGGGAGGTGGGAGGCGCGACAGGGGTCGTGCGCCGCCTGTCGGCCTCCCGACGATGTGACAGAGAGGGGGGTGAGGGGGAGAAGAGGGAGGAGACGACGTACCTGGGAAGAGGCCGACGACGATGGCCGGCGTCGTCGATCGGCGTCGGCGTGGGTTGCAGCAGCGTCGACACTGGAGGCGTGCGCGGGGAAGAAGGAGACGCAATGGGGAGGTGTGCCCCCCCTTGTCCTCCACTAGTGCTCTTAAAGAGCTCGGGGGAGGAGGCGTGAAATCGGGAAACCCCGATTTCCATCCTTATCGGGTCGAAAAGGGGGGTTGCGGCGCACAGGGGAAAGCGTTTTTCTCAAAACCCTTTCTCCTGTGTCGGGTTTTAAAACCCTAACGGTGATGGGCCCGGGTCGGGTCCGGACCCGACCCGACCCGGCCCGGGTCCGATTTTTTTTTTTAAAGTGGGTTTTACATAATCTTCCATTGGTTCTCTGATTTCAAGAATTCATTGTTTAAGTTCAGAAACAACAAGATTTCATGTATGTAGCAATAACAAGGTTCAATCCCACAACCACGTTTTCTTTTTCAGGTGAATAGCAAGAATCAAGATCTAAATCCACACGCAAGATCATCGAGTTTTCCTGATTTTAAACTACCATTTCCATGTTATATTCAAAAACAAACAATTTCAGATAAACCATAGAAATATCATGTTATGTATACCGTAATCCACTACAAATCAGGGCACAAGAGTTTCAACAAAATCTCCAGTTCAAAACACCCCATACTCACCCAGCCGGTGTTCATCGATTTCCAGCTAGAGAACCCCCAAATCCGGGGTATTCCAAGCAAGAATCTGGGGCTTCCGTGACCGGCTGTCTACACCCTTCACTGACCCCATGTCGGCCTAATTTGGGAACCTTAGGGTTTAGGGTTGGACCAACATTATTCCTCAACCCAGATCGCTACCCCTAAACACCCCTTCCCCCATAATTTCTTGAAAAACACTAGTAATAACCTGAAATCCTATTCCCGTGACCTCTCTCTCCTCAAACCCTCATACAAGATCGAACCCATGTTCGATCCCTCACCCATATCCAAGAATAGCCGTACCTTTTTTTACGGTGATTTTCCGGTGGCTGGAGGCTGCCGTCGCTAAGAGCTGCAGACTAATGGCTCTTCCCCCCTACTGCCGTGAAGGGAGACACTCGCAAGACCCTTGACAGGTGCGGATGGCCGAAGTTCTGCTGTTGAAGGGCTCCTTCCTCCAATGTGCGCACCAATCGTGAGAGGGAGGGAGATTGAGTGAGAGAAAATAAAAGCCTGACTGAGGGGATTCCCCCCCCCCCCCTTTTATGCTGAGCTCCCCCTTTCCTCCTCCTTCCGAGAAATGAGGGGTTGGTTACGCTCTGCGTAACCCCCCTTTCTCCCTCTCTAGTTCTTGAATGCAAGAATCGTGCCTAAGGCACGATTCTTGTTCTTATTTACATTAAGACTCGTACTCGGGTCCGGGTCCAAACCCCGCGACCCGCAATACCCAATCCAGCATATGCATGGATCTGGGTCTTCCCGAACTAACGGATCCTCAGTTGGATCCTCGTGGGTCCAACTGTGGGTCCGACACTAATACTTAATTATTTACCCAATTAAAAATTATTATTATAATCTTAGTTTAACACCCATTTATTGATTCCTTCACGGATCCGGATATCGGGTCCTAGATCCAATTCGATTAAATATACCTATTTCTTCCGGGTATTACAATTACAATAGAGCAAAAGCTCCTACCAGAAGTAACAAATACAAGGGGGAAAGCCCTTATTTATAAGCCTTTGAGGAGCCACATAGGGGGCTCCCAAAGGAGTCATTGGGAGCCCCCAACGGTCACATTTGTGACCGTTGGGGGCTCCCCAACGACTCTTTGGGGAGTCCTCCAATGTGGCACAAACCACAAAAAAATAAATTTAGAAAAAATAAAAGAGAAAATACAATCATATTCCAAAATGGAATATGCGTAAAATGACTAAATTACCCCTATGGCTAATATAGGAAAATATATATTATATATATATAATTAGGAAGATACATATACATATATACCATATATGTATATGTATCATCTTTTATATATATAAAATATATCTAATTCAATAATTGATGAGTACATTTTAACACCTTGATGGTGTGTTTTTGCCAGCAGTAAGGATATTTTAAGTCTTCCACAAACTTTGCACTTTGGGAACAATAAAATTACCATTTTGATATATGGCCTTTTTAATTCAATAAGTCAGAAAAGTGATTTGAGCTACCTCTTATAAACTTATAAAGATGCTCTTTATCATGCCAATAAATATAAAGCACAACTGGACTTATGGAAATATGTTGCAAAGCTGTGTCACATGGATACGGCTGCAGATACGGGGATACAGCCATTTTTATGAAGTTTTCAATATGTCTAGTATATAAGGGGTTACACAACGGGAGCCAAAATAGAGTATCTGTGTGACATAGTTGCAAAGAAAATGGTGAACCTGCTAATATATTACCAAAATGCATGATTTTCTTATCTTTCTTTCTTTATGTCTCTACATACACACTAACGTACACACACAGATACACACCCACACATCCACTCACCCACACCAAGTTATCCTTTTTTAGAATATATATATAGTGAGGGGTAGGTGCTTAATGAAATATGCTTAATGGGTTTTCACGTTTTTTTTTGTTATTTTTTTGAATTCTGACCGTACAGATGTGATCTATGTACTTGATTTACTAGGGATCAGCTCTTGAAGTGATTCCGACAAATGGGTGGTTTTTTATAAGGTTCAAAAAATCAACGGTCCAAAATCTTTGTAAATTTTTGAGGCTCTAAATATCATTTTTTTCATCGAAAACACATGATCCAGGTGTGGATTCCTCGTAAATGGACCATGCCCAACACATTTATGGGGTCAGAATTGCGAAAAAACACCGGAAGAGCAGAAAACCCATTAAGCACGTTTCATCCAGCAGCTATGCTCTTCTCTCTCTCTATATATCTATATATATATCTATATCTATATATCTATATCTATATCTATATATCTATATATCTATATATATATATTAAGGGAAAATATATGGTGGTTCTGTGTCATGACATCATGGTACACACTCTTGTTTGCATAGATCTAGCCACCAAATGGTAAATCTGAGCGTATAAATGTATTTAACATGATTTGTTTACTATATTAAAAGGTTTTATCATGTTTAATACACCATAACATTTCATTTTTGACTCAGTGAAAATTAACAACTCACAATTCATGAAAAGAAGGATGGTTTAAAAATGGTATAAGACATCATATTTGAGTCAACTTTAACACATGAAAATAATAAATAGAATATGCTAAACGTGATCCAATGGTTAGATTTTACTTTTGGAGCTTAGATCTATGCAAATCAAGTGTGTGCCACCATAAGCTATGGCGGTACAGTACTACCATAGAAGCATCATATATATATATATATGTATATATATATATATATATGTATGTATGTATGTATGTATATGTATATATCAATATCGATCTTGGTTATGTCTCAACAAGGCAATTTCTCGCGATAATATAGGTTTAGTTGATAAATCTTGGGAAAAACTCAATGTTTAATTTTTTTTAAATGATGAAAATAACAAAAAAAACGGAAGAAAATAGCATGTTTAGATAATAAAATACATATATAATAACAAAGATAAGTAAAAATATAAAAGAAAGAAGTAAACATAGTGAAGATATAAAAAATAAGTAAATGAGTAAAAGTAATTGATGATATTGTGGTATATAGTTTTCTTATATTTTCAAAATATCATGATATTTCTTTAATATTGTTTTATAAATTTACAGTGATATTATTGCGATATTATCAAAATGTCACCTATATAAATATAAACAAACAAACAAACAAACAAACAAACAAGTATATATATGTGTATAGGTAAAAAGCTATGCAACCTGGGTACGGGTACGGAGGGTACGGCACAACAATTTCAAAAAATGATGGTACGGGGACACAACTATATATATATATATATATATATATATATATATATATATAGAGAGAGAGAGAGAGAGAGAGAGAGAGAGAGAGAGAGAGAGAGAGAGAGAGAGAGAGAGAGAGAGAGAGAGAGTCTGTGTCATATGTGGATCCATATTAAGGTTTATATTAAAAATAAAAAAAAGCCTATAAATGTAATTTTTTAAAAAAAGGGAGAGGGGGAATGAAAATTTTAATATAAAAGGAGAAGGGGTATTTTGTAACCCCTTTCCCCACCATCTCTCTCTCTCTCTCCATGAAGGAGAACAAGAAGAGGAAGACGACGAAGGAGGGGCCAAGTGAGCACGCAGCCCCACCATCTCTCTTTCTCTCTCTCACAGGCAGAGTGGAACAAGAAGAAGAAGAAGGTTCCAGGTTCGCTATGCTCTCTCTCTCCTCTTCCTCTTTTGTCTTCTTCTTCTCCTCCTCTTTCCTTTTTTCTTCTTCTTTTTCCTTCTCCTTCTTCCTCCTCTTCCTCTTTCTTCTTTTTCCTTTTTCTTCTTCTTCCCTGCCTTTCACCGACATCAAACAAAAAAAGTGGTTTGGGTCAGTGTTGGACCTGACCCGGAGAAGTGTGGGACTCGACCCACGGCATACCTGCACTGCTTCCTGTACTCGCCCCCGTGTCGACACAAGTATGCTGACCATTTTGGCGTGTCCCAGTTACATAGGTAAAAAGTTAGCTATACTTGATTCCAACCCCATGACTGAAAACATTGTTTTTTTATTATCTTATTATTATTATTTTTTATATCAGACCCTTCATATGTGATTTACATGTTTGGTTTACTACCGATCAGCCCCTCCTTTTTTCTTTTTGATGAGAATGGATAGGGTACGAGGGATCAGCTCTTGATTCAGGGCTTTTTATGTAGGATTTTCTGAAAAATCAATGACATACAATGTACTAAATTTTCATCCCTCAAAAGATCGTATTTTTATATTGAAAAAACATGAATCAAGGATGGATTCCTACTATTGGACCAAACTAAACATATCCATGAGGTCAGAAACTCGTGGGTTCCAATATATATGTATGGATTAGTCTACTGATGATCAAAATTGTCCCTACTGTCTCATCCATGCTCTAAGATTGGAGAATATTACTTGAGAATGAGCAATTTGTATCCTCTTGGATGCTTTCACATCACTGATTCAGTTTCAAGCATTCTTGCAGAAGTTTTTTTTTTTTAAATTTTGGGTAAATACTTTATATTTATGCATTCGATATGTCTAGTTAGTTATGTTTGATTTGCTCAATATAGATGAGGCCTTTGAAATCCAGTGTTGTGTGTTGCAATATCTTTTGGAAATTATTGCTCTAGAATGTTATTTTGATATCCTAAATTTTATTATTCTTGAAGGCTTAACATTTTGGGATGAAGGCGTAGTTGTTGTTGTTGAAGGCTTAACATTTGTATGTGCGTTTCATGTTCTAGGCAGTGTCGATGCAGGACATGAATTCTGTAAAGTACTATGGAGCATAGAGGCTAATGTATCTGAAGGACAGCTTTTGTATGTATCTGGTGATTGTTTTGCCTTGGGTACTTGGGAACCAAAGATGGCTATTGCAATGTCTCCTTGTAAGGATAACACCTGCTTGTGGATGATTGAAATAGAGGTAACCATATAACAAAGAAAATATATGTGTTTTCATCAGTTACTAACTGGTTCTTACTGTATCCTTAATAAACTAAAGGTGTCTACAATGATGTAAAAGAAACTTGATTAGAAACCACTTCTGACATGGTATGAGCTATAAATGACACATGCGCACATATCACCTATAAGTTTCTTGATGCCAAATATGCATGTACAAACATGCATATATATGTATGTATGTATGTGTGTGTATGTATTTATTTACGTATATTAGCTCCCTGTATGTATGTATATACGTGTGTGCATATATCTCCCTGTCTGTATATGAAATCTTGTCACATCCATTTCTTGTTTTCATTTCGAAAGTTCTCTTTGATGCTAAAAAAGGTCATCCTCTGTGAGTTAATAATCCAATTCAGACATATTGATCAAGATCCATACTCCATAATGTTTAATATTGATGCAGTAAACATATGTATGTGCAAGCTAGATATTTTTTCAGCCGATGTCTTGAAAAAATATACACCAATGAACTCTATGTTTGCTTGCATGTGAATTTGTGAAGGCTGTGACGAAAAACTATGCTGTCCATTAATCATGCATAATAATTGATATGATAGTTCAGCATGGGGTACAGCAGGAAAACTATAGTGATCTTGTGACATGGATGCATATATCTGGAGCTATTACACTTAGGACTATGAGCTAATTGGTGTTTTTCAGTAATTAAATTACAATTGCACCTAATTCTGCACTCCAATTGGCAACTTGTGAATGGATTTTGTGACAACAAAATATACATGTAATTGTTCCTATTGTTGTCTGAAGTCATGCCTTCACAGGCACACAGAAGAAGCTAACTCCAGAAAGGTGGAGGATGAAGCTTTGCATATTTAGTATCTATTGTTGTACCCTTCCTATGCATTTTATTTTATTGCTATGTGGTACAATATTTTGTCCATTAGATTGAAGTGCAGATACAATATAACATGCAGGTTGGCCTTGGGCTTTAGCTCTGCCATGTTGAGGTCATGGTTTCTGGTGTAACCCTGTCAACATTGTGTGACTTGGGTTTTTGATCCCTGAGATGTATGTTTGGTGACCCTGGCATTCAAACAGGAAAAAAGTCAAAATTTTGCAAATTTTTACTTTGTTGTCTGCATGATTGTTAGTCTCCAATTCCAATCTCATTTTGTTACTTTATATATGTTTCTTAAATGTAATGTCACAGGCACATCTTATTGCTGCATTAGTAATTATATGCTCCTACATTACAAACTTGTAATGCCTTTATCCATTTCTTCTGCCTCACCGAATTTCATGCTTTTGGAACCTGACTGATATGTAAATGACAAACCTGAGTCATCTGATATTTCGTGTATTGATGAAATCTTCCACAAGGTTTTCCACAATTCATAAACTTTCAGATTTTAATTTATGCTTTGAATTGATGCATGCTCTGGCAGGTTCCTTGTGGTGTGAACTTGACATATAGCTACTTTATAAAAGAAGAAGAGTCAGGTTTTTCTGATGTTATTTGGAGGCCAGGGCCTCAGTTTTCCTTGTCTGTACCAGAGCAGTGTAATATCTCACATGGAAAGATTGTGGTGAATGACTCTTGGGTACAAACTAGAAGCAAGAAATTTCCAGATCTTATGTGGGGATCATGGCTGGAGGAGTTTGACCCCATTCACTTCGCTGTAATGTTGCAACAATCTCTTTTGCCAAGTACAGGTAACACCTCCAAGCATTGAATGTTTCTTGCTTATATAAATCTGAACATTTAAATGGTTCCAGTGGTTTGGCAGGTACTGGGAATATAGTAGAAAACCTTAAGTTCAGCCCTCATAAATGGCAGGCATGCTCAGATTACATTCCTAATTGGGATAAGACATATAGTAGTGATAACAAAGGCACCAATGATGGTATTCATTCAAAAGCAATGTTAGACCTATATTCTTTTGCAAGTGATCAGTTTGTTGAGGAGCCATGGCTCATCCAGGTCTCTTTTGTGCCTCATAATAAAAATTTACTGGATCATAATGCAGCTGACCAAGATTATGTGGAAAGTGGCTTTCTTGAAGGATATCCTGATGATGTAGCAGGGAGCACAGAAAAAGCGGCATTTGGAGAAGAAAGTAAATCAACTCAGATCATGCAGTCTGTTGTTACTGTTATATTGATCAACTCTTCTATATGTACTATGCAGAGAGTAGCCATTTTGGAAGATGGAAAACTGGTTGAGCTGTTATTAGAACCAGTTAAAAATAATGTACAGTGTGGTAGTGTTTATCTTGGTGTGATCACAAAACTTGTTCCCCATATGGGTGGTGCTTTTGTAGATATTGGTACTTCGCGACCCTCGCTCTTGGAAATAAAGCTTACTAGGGAGCCATATGTCTATCCTCCACTCCGCTGTATGGAAAAAGAGATTGATGGTAATAGTTGCCTAAACAATGGCATGGAAGATGTAGAGCTTGAAGCGAACAGTTGTACAGCAGAGAGCCACCAGGACATCGAGAAGGATGCAGCTGTTTTACATTATTATGATGACAGTGTTGATGATTTCTTGGGGGTGGAGCTTCAGCATGGTTCTCTGCTGCATGAGGATCCTGAGGACCAAGAAGAAGATGACGAGCTTGATACATTGGATTCTTTGAAGTGGAAAAGAAGTGAAGGCTCAGATACTTTTGGCAGTGGACCACTTGATGAGCCTGACTTGGAAGATAGTTTTGAAGGGAATGGTCATCATGTGGAAGGACCTGCTAGTGAACTTCCATTGCTAGCATCACACTGTTCCAATGATGGTACATTGTCAAAGCATGTTGTGCAAGCTGTGGAGGTGAATCCATCGAATGATGTTTCTAATAAATGGAGGAATGTTCACAAAGGCACTAAAGTGATTGTGCAAGTTATCAAAGAAGAACTTGGTACAAAAGGTCCTGCTCTGACTGCTTACCCAAACCTAAGAAGCAGATTCTGGGTATGTTTATGAAAACATTATTTAGGGCTTTACCTTTGATTTCGGCATGCATCATTTCATTGGTTGGCTAGCATACGGATGTCATGGTGCATTCTAGTGTTGCATTTTCTGATTTCTGAGCAGGTTTGAGTAGACATAATTAGGACTTTATCTTTGATTTTGCATGCATCCTTGGGTTGGCCAGGTCATGTATTTCATATTCTGGTATCATCAATTATTTTTTTAGATAACCTAGGAAAAACAACCTGTAACGCCCCAAAACCAGCTCATAATTGGTCTAGTCTTAGGGTGTGACTTTAAGCTGTTCATATCTATCTTCGGGTTTTATATAAACCCATAAAAGTTTTTAAAAAGCAAGAAAATTAACATTTACAGAGCGTTCTAACAACTCTATCTAACAACTCATTTTTCATTAAAATCTCCCATACAAGACAAGATAAAACTATGAAATGATCATCATATCTTTTAAAAGACCAAACTAATATCTCCACAGAGGATCATATGCTTGACTTCTTTGTTGTTATCCTTATTGAAATATTCTGTGAGTGTTTCTTTAAATTCTTGCTACTATCAAAATTCTCCCTTTGAAAAACAATAATAACAGTTAATGAGCTACATGCTCAATAAGCAACTAATTACAACTTTAACAATTAAATTTCTGAAGGTTTTGAAAAGTGACATTTTAAAAAAGACTCTGTAAATTATCTTAAATCACTTTTGCAAACTCCATTTGAACAACAAAATCAACTTTTCTAATTGTGGTACATATAAAGACTAGTAAAATAGATCTTAAGACACTTTGTAAATCACTGTACAATTTTGCAAATCTTGCTTTTCAGATGAATAGATATAAAAGACAATAAAACATATATTGAAACACTTTGTAAACTACTTTGTAAACTCATGAAACTTGCCTTTCAAATGCAGTACAATTGTACAATTTTTTATTGCATTAAACCTTTTTAGAAAACTCCTTTATTCTAGATCTGATTCACATTCCCACCAAAGGTTCGAATGGCTGATAAATCCCAATTTTAATTGGGCTGATAAAATCCCTCTATACTTCAATGAGCTGATAACATTAGTGGTGGTGGGTTCCACCACCCATTGGTTCAATTGGGCCAAAGATTCCATATGCCTTTTAGAAACTCCAATGGGCCAATCAGTTGTGGGGGATTCCACTTGCCATTGGCTATGTCAAACGGACACGTGATTTCCCAAGAAAAAATCAACTGGGCCAATAATCCCAATGACAAGCCAAATGGGCCGATTGCCCTTTTCAAAAATGGCCCGTAAACCTTGATAAGGTTGTCGACACTCCACTTATACTTATGTGACCAGATATTTAAATCCAAACACTTGAAATCAATAAAAACAACATTATTTCACAATAGAGGATTTTGAAGGCATTTGAAATAAACTTTCATCTGATTTTTAATGCCAAATCTTTTTTTTTAAAGAACACGGTTTCAAAGACGATAAAATAAAACCAAAATGATACCTAAAACAATAATTAAATTCATTAAGATATAGCTAATCACTTTTGAAGCAATTAGAAGATCTAATGACCTTTCCAAACAATTTCATAAAACCTATTTAACTGAAATCGGATGGCTTTTCAAAACAGTTTTAAATAACTAGTTTAACTGAAATCTGATGTTTTTTTAAAACAATTTTAGAAGACTATTTTAACTTAAAAAGGTTCTTAAACCATATTTAATAACAATAAAACCTTATGATGTTTGAAAAATCCGCAACTTCTAAAAAACACAAGTTGATACCAAACATTTGGTTTATGAGATTTACTTTCAAATTACGTAATTAGGAGAAAAAATGAACTTTTGAACATTTCAAACAAAAGCTATAAATCACCTAATTCAATTGCTTGCAATAACTAATTTATCAAAACTATAATCTCTTTATCAAGAAACAAATTCAGAAAGTCTAAATCTAATTACATAAATATGTACTGACTTAACTAACTTTAATTATGAAAACTAAAATTTATTATTTAAATAGTTAACTTAAGGCAGGACTAATCCTAATTATCAAAACTATAATTACTTGCAAAATTAAATTTTAAAAAATCTAATTACTTAAACTGTAACTAATCACTTTCCTGACACGAAGCTCCTCATGCGGACCCATGACTCCCTTGGTCCTCACCCCTCTTCTTCCCTCCTCTTTTCATACCCCCTAGGAGTCAACCCCTAGGGGTATTTATAGAGGAGCTTTTTTTTCAAAAGTAAATGTCCTCGTTTACATTTATTTTATTTTTATTCTTCATTTAATTAAGACATTAAATGTAAATAAGCAAATACCTCCCTATTTCAATTCATTAAAAATATCTAAAAATTCAAATTTCTGAAGGATAAAAAGTCAACTTCAGGGTTCTAGTACAAATTTCAGAAATTTTGTGGTTGGGTATAAGATTGCGCCTCTTGAAATCTTAAGTATTTCTTTTATCTGAATTTTTACATATTATTACTTTGTGTCAAAAGTTCGGGAGAAAATCTTTCATAATTTAATTATTAAAAATATTTCCTATTATGGGCACCTTCTAACAACATTTGGACAGATAAAAACCACGGTTTGACTTTTATATAAATCACTATATTTGGAGTAAAATTAAGGCCTATAACTTAGGAAAATAGGGTGGTATGTTTCACCACCTCCTCACTAAGGTCAGTGGCAAACCCCAGGTCTATCTTGCCCACCAGGGAGGACATCCAGCTGCGGCCTCACAACAACGGATGTGCACCCATAGAGGGATGAGTAAAATATCATTATAATGTTGCAGTGGTTGTAGAAAATGAGTAATTAAGAAACAAATGTGTTGGCACTTTACAACGATATTATCAAATTGTCCAAAACTTTAATGTGATCTAAATCGATTATAGAGGGGCCGATTCCCCTTAAATGTCTTGGATCCTATGTCACATGGGTGCGGGTGCGGGTGCGGGTGCGGCGCAATTTCAAAAATTTTGGACACGGGGACTCGGCTATATATATATATATTAAAAAAATATATATATATATATATATATATATATATATATAAGACTCGGTCAAAGTTGTGCCCATTAGGGGACAGGTGATGAGTTGTGAAGGCATTCTGTACACTTTCTTCATACAGGAATAATTCACCTTTCTTCATACAGGAAAAAACCACAAAAACTTGAGTTGTGCCCATTCTGTACTTAAAACTTGAAAGTGTACAGGTTTTTTAGTTGTGATGGGTTTTTTTCCTTACAGCTGTAGCCCAGAAAATTTTAAAAAAAAAAAATTCAAAAAAAAAAAAATTTCAAAAAATGGACCAAAATGACCCTGGGTGCGTTGACCACACCCAGGGTCGGGTTGACCGAGTCCGAGCCGCACCCGTGTCCGCACCCGTGTCGGTGCGTGTCGACGCGGGTGCGGCGAGGTTGGAGCCGAGTCCGTGTGACATAGCTTGGATCCATTTCCCATGTTTAGCATCTTAACATTATGATGATGCAAGCCACAACCACTTCCATTGGTTTTCTGAAAAGGCAGGCAATTTCTATCTCATGCTTGATTTGTAATGAAAAAGACTGGTGCAGATGTCATACAATTATAACCTCTGTTATCCCATTAATTGCAGAAAATATGGGAAAGTGGGAGTGATGATTGATTCTGTTTGGCATATTGATTAAGGTTAAACCACACGGGATACACGTGTCTAAAAAATGGATAGGTCTAAACTGTCACCCGATTCCTTGTACTTGTTTTTCATTCCTGTTTAATAAACTTTTCCTTTCATTGGTTTGACCAAAAGGCAGGCCTGGACTGAAAAAGGGCCAAACAGTTGTTTAAGAGCTAGAGGTAACCGTAGGCAATGAAAGAGTGATTATGTATGTCCACTTATGTGTTCACTTACAGAAAACCTCTCCTATTGTTGTTTCTGTCTTTCTGTTGTTAAAATCTGTTCTAGATGTCACTGTTGTCAGATCATAGTGATTTTATGTGTTCAACTGCTTTCATAGTGATTTTATGTGTTTGAGTGCTTTCTCTTTGAGCTAATAAGTTGAGGATATTTGGAGTTGGATTTTCTGGAAACTTTTGAACATAGTCTCAAATATCTGTCTTGGCTATATCTCAGCGAGGCCATTTCTCACAATATTATAGATTAGGCTGATAAATCTTGGGAACATCTCGGGGCTTAAAAAATATAAAAATAAAAAAAGTAAAAAATGCGTAAGAAAATAACATGTTTAGACAGTAACATACATATATAATAAAATAAATAAGTAAAAAATGTAAAATAAAGAAGAAAAACATATTTAAGATGTAAAAAATAAGTAAAAAAGTAAAAAAAATTAATATCAAAATATTATCGTAAGAATTTCATGATATAACTAAATTGGTGACATTTTTAAAATATAATGATATTTTACCTTTAATATCATTTAATGAAAATACAATGATAATATTGCGATATTTTGGAAATTATCTCCAATATCTGTGACTATGTTTTTGAATTAGAAGAACTCTGATTTCTGGTTCTTTTTTGTTGTATTTTTTTTTCTTCTCTGGGGTCCATTTGTTTCATGTGAAAGTCAGCAATTCTTGTGAAAGAAAGGCAACTTTCCTGTGGGACTTGAAACAGTGAAAGTTGTCAGCCATGTGGCCCCATGGTGTGCCCCATTTTTCATGTGGGACCTGCCATTTTCCATGAAAACTCTCCCCATTTTTTCCTGTGGGAAGGTGCATGGATGAGATCTCAAACTACATGCCCTTTCCCATGAAAGGGCTTCCCTCGGGGCCTGTTGAAACAAAGGGCCCTTACGCGTTTTTCAAATAATTGATGTTAGCTGAGAGCCATTTTCTGGCCTGAAGGGATATTCTCTGCTGCAGGTGTTGAGCACTCGTTGTGCTAGAATTGGTGTTTCAAAGAAGATATCAGGACTTGAACGCACACGGTTAAAACTCATTGCAAAAACATTGCAGCCTCCGGGTTTTGGATTAACTGTAAGAACTGTTGCTGCTGGTCATTCATTGGAGGAATTACAAAAAGACCTGGAGGGTTTGCTTTCTACGTGGAAAGATATTGTTGAACATGCAAAATCTGCTGCTCTTGCTGCAGATGAGGGGGTTGATGCTGCAATCCCCATCATTTTGCACAGAGCAATGGGTCAAACACTATCTGTTGTGCAGGATTATTTTAATGAGAAGGTGAACGGTTTCCATTGCCAGTTGTTTCTTTTGGTTTATTTTCTGTTATCTGACCACAGGATCTGGCAACTTAGGTCAACAGCATGATTGTTGATTCTCTACGGACATATCATGAGGTAAACTATCTTGCAAAATGTTGGTTTTAAGGTTAATTTCTTGAAGTTATTGGCATAGCTAAGAATGTGCATGCTTTCAAAATGGGTTTGTGGTTATTAACTTATCATACATTTTGCAAGTTGCTTCTTGACTTGCAAACTTTGAAAAAAGCTTTGTGAAATTTGATATGAGAGTCCAATCAGATTTGGTCTATCACATCCAATAAAGTAATTGGATCTGATTGCTAAAATATATACATATTCATATATGTATATATATACATACATTTATATGTATATATATTCAGTTCCTATGATTGTAAATTAGTAATGCCTACCAGGGGCATTTTCATCTTTTTCTTCCTATGTAATAGGAACTACTCCTTAGGGGCAGAATTGTAATCTTTCTTTTTATTTTATTTTATTTTTGTTTATTGTCCCTTTCACTAATTTGAAAGGGCGTTATTGTAAACAGCCATTAGAGCTGTTGGGGCTCCCCAACAGCTATATTTATAGCTGTTGGGAGCTCCCCAACAGCTCTTTGAGCTCCCTTGTAGCCTATTTAAAGAGGGCTTCAGCTTTTTCAATGCTTTTATTGAGCATTTTTATGACTAATAGAGATCCTATTTTTTACTTTGATATGTTTGCCTTAGTGGCCATTGTAAGCACTTGTTTGTGCTCTTGTTATTGCCATTGTTTGGCTCTTTGTATTGTCCTTTTTGAGGACTTGTGATTGTTCTTTGTGCTCTTTGTATGCCCTTAGAGGCTTTTATTATTTCCGCTCATTTGATTACATGGTATCAGAGCCTTGGGCTCTTGAAGTGTATTGATTCAAGTTCTCTTGGAGCGTGTTCACTCAAGTTTGTGATTTGAAAGCCAAAGCCTTGGTGATCTTAAAGTGAGGAAGCACATGATTCAATTTTTTGCTTGGAGGAGGATCATGTGATTATAGACTCTCTTGCTTTGGAGAGCTCACCATCAACTCTCTCTTCTCTCCCCCATCTATTCTCTTTTCTCTCTCTTTGCTCTTTTCCCCACAAGATGGATGAAAAAGAACACTGGTCACATTCAAGCTTAATGATTCCAACTACCTAATGTAGACTGCTGCCAGAGGAAACCATCTTAAAGGATTTTTTTTTGGGTAATTAAGTGGATCTACATGTGAGCCACAACTTCTACTTACCAAAAAAGATGGTGATCAAATTAGAGCTCTCGATAACGAAGAAAGAGCAAAAGCTTTAAATGAATTTCATATTAAGGTGAAAGATTGGGAGGCCGAGAATGTGCAAATTCTATCTTGGTTCCTAAATAGCATGAAACTTAAGATAGCTGCTAGTATTGTTAAATTTAAAAAGGCTTGTGATACATGGGTCTTTTTAAGAGACATGTTTATTCAAAAAGACTTGGCTAGACAATATTTCATCCAAGAGAAGGTTTGAACCACACGTCAAGGAGATAGAGATTACTTGGGATCTCTCTCTCCTCTTTGGGATGAATTAGCCGTGCTTGAATCTCAATGGGAAGAACCTAGTAACGAGATGAGGCACAAACAATTGGAAAATGAACTCTTTATGTTCCTATTTGGGTTGAGAGCCGAATTTGAACAAGTTAGTGTTAAAAATATATATACATATGTATATATATATATATATATATACATGTCTATATATATAAAATATATGTAATTCATTTGTAATATTCCTTTGTAAAACCCGATAGGGGTATTTTAGTCTTTTTACATAGTTGTTTCTAGAAACAACTATTTTATTTTTTGCTTTATTAAATGTAATCTTTTATTCTATGTCACAGGGACTCTTCAACTAGGTGCCGCACATGCGTTGCACCCGCACCCGATGCGATCAACCTGACCCTGGGTGCATTCAATGCACCTAAGGTCATTTATGCCCAACTTTTGGACTTTATATATATATATATATATATATATATATATATATATATATATATATATATATATATATATATATAATTTTTTATATTTTTGCCGCACCCCCGCACCCAAGTTTTTTGAAAGAGCCGCACCCCCGCCCCCGTACCCATGTGACATAGCTTTTATTTTCTTTTGGAAGGACATTGGGGGTCCCACCATAGAGTCGTTGGGACCCCCAACAGTCATATTTATGACCGTTGGGGGCTCCCAACGACTCTATGTGGGAGCCCCCAATGGTCTCTCACTCTTCTCTTTTTGTATAAATAGGCTCAATCCAATTAACATTCCAATCATATTTTCATGCTTGTATAGTCTTTTAGGCTTTTATATTGTCCCTTTGTGGTCTTATTGTTTGAATGTCATAGTGCTTGTCCATTATTGGACTTTGTGAATGCTTGTGCAATCTTGGGTTACACTTTCACCTATTTTCTTGCATGGTATCAGAGCTTGGTCTCTAGGAGAATAGATCATGTATGGTGATGGTTGTCTCAAAAAATGTGCCACTCAAAATTGTGTGACTTGGATTCAAGAAAAGTTCTTATCCAATATATATCTCATATTTTCTTAAAGTGTCTTTTGTATTATTTATCTCATGTATTGTGTCTTTATGTATCTCATTTACGTATATGTATCTCTATTTTAAATAGTAGCCTCTTGTTAAATATGTTAAAAATGAATAGGTTTTTTAAAGTAATTGTTAAATCTCGTACGTAAGCATATCATCATAAAAATTATATTTTATAAAGATAGATGATTTTCCTTTAAAAATCTTAAATACTGTGGTTTTCATATGGCTAATTCCTTTGTTGTATGCATTTGATTTTTATCGAAATTGATAGTTTTAGGCATATGTTAAAATATGATTTTTAGGTATATTATATGAATTTTATGAAAATTTTAGAAACTTGTATGATGTACATCTTATGTCATCATGTTTTCCTCTATGTCACATGGGTGTGGGTGCGGGGATTTGGCACTTCCAAAAAATCCGGGTGCGGGGGTGCGGTAGGGGCAAAAATGTAATATATATATATATATATACACATATATATATATAATTTTGAAGTTTTAACAGTTAACAGTAACACTAATAAAATAAAAAACAATTATCGTGAGTACATTTTAAAAAACAAAAATTATATATATGCTAAAATTCATCATTATAAGACTCTATTAACCAAGCTTAATCGAGTTTCTTCATTAAGCTCTACTAGTCTGAGTCGAGTTTAATAGTTTAATCGAGCATTGCTGGATGCATATATGGTTTTAATTTTTTGCTATTGAATCAGACAAATATCAGGATTTGATGGATATTTGATTACATGTAAAAGAACCAAATCAGATACGAACACCGGTCCAAACGGGGCGAGACCCCATTTTCCCCCTGGCCAGGACATATATGCTTGGTTTTCCATCCGACTCTTTTAGTTATTCTCTCTTAGTTCCATAACTGAGCTACTTTTGAATGGTAACCAAGCTGGTCATCCCTGAAGAAAGGCTGTATTGTCCATGATCATTACATCCTGCCCCAAAATCTGGCAGCTCATTGGCTTCAGATATTTTGTATTAATTTTTGTAGTACGTAACTGTGAAAATATCTCAAAAAAGAGATAAAGTGTGCGATAAGCACAACACCACCAATGTGCACAAATGCACAAGAATACTTAGAACGAATGTACACGAAGGTACAATAAAGAAACTCAAATGCACAAAGGCATACAAAATATAAAGAATTTAATTGAGAAGAATGGAGAACAAAAGCTCCAAGAAGTGAAGTTTACAAAGGGGGAACTCCCCTATTTATAAGAAGCAAGGAGCCTTGGAGGGGCTCCACTAGCTGTTGGAGCCCCTCCAACGGTTAGAATTCTAACCGTTGGAGAGGCTCAACAGCTAGTGTTGAGCCCCCTCCAAGTTGACTTGAGTCAAACAAAAAGAAAAAATAAAATGAAGAGAAAAAAGAAAAAGAAGAAAAAGTAAAAGTACAAAAAATATTAAAACATATTCATAATTATGAATATGCGCAAAAGGAAGGGAAATGACTAAAATACCCTTGCGGGTTTTACAAGAAGAGAGAGAAACATATATATTTACATATATATATATATAAAGAGAGATACATATACATATATACATCATGTATATATGTATATGTATCTCTCTTTATATGTATATGTAAATATTTACATAAGAGAGATACAATTTAACACCCTCCCTCAAACTTAGGGCACAATGACCGAAAGTTTGCTAAGGAGAAAGTTGAATCTTGAAGAACAAAGCGCCTTGGTGAAGAAATCTGCCAACTGATATTCTGAAGTCACATAAGGAAGATCGATGATTTTTTGTAGATATGCCTCTCTGACATAATGGCAGTCCATCTCAATATGCTTTGTCCGCTCATGAAAAGTGTGATTCTTAGCAATATAGATTGCACTCTTATTATCACAACACAACTTTGTGGGTTCTTGTATTGGAATTTCCATGTCTTGCAGCAACTGATAAATCCAGACAATCTCCATAGTTGTAGAAGCCATGGCTCGATATTCTGCTTCGGTGGACGATAGAGACACCTTCTGTTGTTTCTTACATCTCCATGAGATCAGAGATTCACCTAAAAAAATGCAAAAGCCTGTAGTGGAGTGACGATTATTTGGGTCACCTCCTCAATCAGAGTCAGTATATGCAATTAAATTTAACTCAGAAGATGAGGAAAGGAAAACTCCCTTGTTTAAAGTTCCCTTTATGTATCTGACAACTCGGAAAACGACACTCATATGAACGGATGTAGGAGCATGCTGAAATTGGCTTGCAGTATGCACGACATGTGAGATGTCCGGCCTTGTGATGCTAAGATACATTAGAGATCCCACAAGTTGCCGGTAGGGGGTAGGATCCTCCAAAGGTTTCCCATCATCGATCTTCATTTTTGATCCCACAATTTTAGGGGTCTCACAGATTTTATCATCAGTAATACTTGATTTGTCAAGAATCTCACAAGCAAGTTTAGTTTGAGACAAAAAATAGCCTCTATGAGAGTAGGCTACCTCGATACCAAGAAAGTAAGTCAGATACCCCAAGTCTGACATTTCAAACCTTTCTTTTAAAGTGGTTTTAATGTTTCTGATGCCCTTTATGTCACTACCTGTTAGCAACATATCATCAACATACAATAGTAAAATCACAATTCCTGCATCAGACTTTTTGACGAACAGAGCAGTGTCAGTGTAGCATGAGGTAAAACCATCTTGAACCATCACATCATTAAATCGATCATACCAAGCCTTAGGGGCTTGTTTTAAACCATAAAACGCTTTTTGCAAACGAAGGACTTTCCCCTTTGGTACGTTCATACCAGGAGGAGCATCTATGTAGACTTCTTCATTAAGGTCCCCATTTAGAAAGACATTTTTAACATCCATTTGGTAAATATTCCATTTTTTAATAGATGCAATGGTGATCAAACATCTTACAGTAACCATTCGTGCAACAGGGGCAAAGGTTTCTTCGTAATCGGTGCCGTATTCTTGACTATATCCTTTTGCGACAAGACGGACTTTATATCTTTCGAGAGTGCCATCACTCTTGGTTTTGACTTTAAAAACCCATCTACACCCTATTGTTTTCTTTCCTTTTGGAAGACATTGAAAAACCCAAGTTTTGGCTTTGTTGAGGGCTCTAAGTTCGTTGTCCATGGCATCCCTCCACTCTATCATTTCCTTAGCTTCCTTAAAATTTCTAAGTTCTTGATATGAGTGAATGACACTAAGACATGCCCTATGCTTTGGAGAAAAAGACTCATAGGATAAAAATCTAGAAGGATTTTTCCTAGATCTTTTAGTTCTTCGAGAGTGGTTGGAAGATTCACTAAGGTCACTATATTTCTCTATTGCACTTCTAAAAGTGCTTTTATCTCTATGTGTATAGGTAATTTGTTCATTTATCATTTCTTCTTCATCATGAATGGTTTGAGGAATACTTTCACTTATATCCTCATTCTCATTCAATTCATCATCGCTAAAAAAATCTTCATTTCTAGATAATAGTTCAAACAAAAAAGAGTAATCGGCATTATCTTCATGAGTTTTGTGTTATTCAAAACCACTTATGTTTTCTAAAAAGGTTACATTTCTTGAAACATATAGTTTATCATTTTTAATATCATAACACCTAAAACCTTTTTGTGTTTCCGAATATCCCAAAAACGCACAAGGAATAGCTTTGGGAGATAATTTATCATTCTTATCGGTGAGAACAAAACATTTACAATAAAAAATTCTTAACCTATTGTAATCGGGTTCTTTTTTATACAAGATTTTATATGGAGATATTTGATTCAAGTTTTTGGATGGAAGTCGGTTTATGAGATAAACCGATGCAAGAGCCGCTTCGGCCCAAAATCTTTTTGGAATTTTTTGAGAAATGAGCAAAGTTCTTGTAGTTTCAATTATGTGTCTATGTTTTCGTTCGGCCAACCCATTTTGTTGAGGAGTTTTGGGGCAAGACCTTTGATGAACAATCCCATTATTTTCAATATAACTTTTGAAATCATTTGAGAGATATTCTCCCCCGGAATCGGTTCTAAGAATTTGTAATTTACTATTGAATTGATTTTGTATTAACATGTGAAAAACCATAAAAGTAGAGAAAACCTCATGTTTATGTTTGAGGAAGTATATCCAACTATATCTTGAGAAATCATCCACATAAATAACATAATACGAAAAACCTCCCTTAGACACAACGGGTGCCGGTCCCCAAACATCCGAATGCACAATTTCAAAAGGCTTAGTTGAAAACATAGTTCTTTATCCAAAAGGTAAGCTTCTCATTTTACCAAGAATACAATCATTACAATTGAAATGGTCTTTACATAAAGTTTTAGCAAAATGTAAATAAGAAAGCTTGACAATATTTGGATGCCCAAGGCGTTTGTGCCAAACATTTATATCTTTATATTGGGCAACATTACAAAAAAAGGTTTTTGGAATTTGAAGAAATTCCATGAGATAAATATCTCCCTTCCTAGAGCCTTCCTCAATCAACTTCCCGGACCGGCGATCCTGTATCCAACATTTATTTGATGAGAATTTGATATCACACCCATGATCCGATAGTTGAGAGACGGAAAACAAATTTAAATTTAGTTTTGGTATAAATCTAACTTTAGGAATAGAAAAACCTTGTCTTTCAAAATTACCAATTCCTTTTATTTCAAGAGAAGCCCCATCCGCGGTAGAGACAAAAGAGGGTGACAAATTTTTTGAGTATTTAGAAAGTGCAAAAACATTTGGAGTTATATGAAAGGATGCACCCGAGTCTAAGAGCCAAAGAGTCTTACCAGGAGGAGAGAAGGTGGTCATGGCGGCTCCGGAAACGGATCCCTTGAGGAGTGGTTGAAGAGCTTCCATGATTTGATTGAGAGACAAAGTAGCATGGTTGGAAGTTGATGGACCTTCCTCCTTGGTTGATTGGAAAGTAGTAGACATAACCACCATCTTCTTCCATTTAGGGCATACTGGTTTAATGTGACCCGGTTCTTTGCAAAAATGGTATATGATCTTACTATAATCTCTTCTTCCATAATGCCCACCATTTTCTCTTCCTCCTTGATTTTTGTTAAAATGAGGGGGTTTATAGGTTTTAACATTATTCCCCGGTCTTGAGACGGCATAAGCACCCTCATCCTCATCTTTAGAGGGAACGACCAACACACTTAGATTGGTTTTATTCATTCCCAATCTAGTTTCTTCTCCACTTAATTTGGTAAGCACATCTTCCAATGGAGGAGAAGAGAAAGAAGACAAGAGAGAGGATCTAGTTTGTTCAAACTCGAGTCTAAGCCCATTTAAAAAGTTAAAGAAATGATACTCTTCTAATTGTTTGGCCCTCAATTCAATAGCCTCACCACTCCATTTAGGTTCTTGGAGAGCAAGCTCATCCCAAATAGTGGATAAAACCACCCATGCAATATGTATTCTTTACGGATCTTGGATCCGAAATGC
Source organism: Nuphar pumila (assembly GCF_984573655.1). Lineage (NCBI taxonomy): Eukaryota > Viridiplantae > Streptophyta > Magnoliopsida > Nymphaeales > Nymphaeaceae > Nuphar > Nuphar pumila. Next base: position 69,660,624 of record NC_143249.1, read on the forward strand.
GGTTCTCATGGCCAATTTTAGAAAAAAAAACTTATTATTTTTAAATAAATTTAAACAGCTAAAGCCAACAATCCAGGTTATTACAATAATTGGAGCCAAAATGAAGATTGATGATGGTATTCCTCTCTCCGATCCCACCCCCTACAGACAACTTGTGGGATCTTTAATGTATCCGCGTATTACTAGACCAGATATCTCTCATGCAGTTCATACTGCAAGTCAGTTCCAACATGCACCAACATCAGTTTACATGAGTGTCATATTGCGGATTGTGAGATACATAAAAGGCACACTAAACAAGGGAGTATTCTTATCATCTTCTTCTGAATTAAAATTAATTGCTTATACTGACTCTGACTGGAGAGGTGGCCCAAATAACCGTCATTCCACCACTGGTTTTTGTGTGTTTTTAGGAGACTCGCTGATTTCATGGAGATGTAAGAAGCAACAAAAAGTGTCTCTATCCTCAACAGAAGCTGAATATCGTGCCATGACGACTACTACCATGGAAATTGTATGGATTCATTAGCTATTAGAAGACATGGAGATCTCAATAGAAGGGGCCACCAAGCTATGCTATGATAACAAGAGTACAATGTACATTGCCAAAAATCATACTTTTCGTGAGCGGACTAAACACATTGAGATGGACTGTCAATATGTTCGGGAAGCATATCTGAAAGGAGTTATAGATCTTCCATATGTAACTTCAGAATATATGTTGGCAGATTTCTTCACCAAAGCTTTGTGTGCTCCGCGGTTCAATTTCCTCCTTGGCAAACTTTCGGTCATCTTGCCCTAAGTTTGAGGGGGGTGTTAAATTGTAATTTATAAGACAATGTATTTTCTATATATATTTTATGTATATAAAAGAAGATACATATACATATATATATTTCATATATATGTACATGTATCAATCTACTTGTATATATAAAATATATATTTCTTTCTTGTATTGGCTGTAGGGGTATTTTAGTTATTTCTATATTTTACACATATTCATGTTTTTGAATATGATTGTAATTCCTCCTTTTTATTTTTTCTTATTTTTGTAATTTTTTCTATTTTTTATTTTTGTTTTGTTTATATAATGTTTTTATACACAGTCAGTGGCTGATTGTGTACACAGTTTTAAAAAGATGGACGTTGGGCTGATTCCCAACGTCTCTAATAAGAGCCGTTGAGAATAGCCCAACGTCTCTTAAGTATGCTTATAAATAAGGGCTATGTGAGCCCATTGAATGTATGTATCACAGTAAGGAGTTGTCTACACTGTGCATTTATTGCACTTCTTTTGTGGTGTAAAGCTTATAAACACTGTACATTTATTTTGTGTATTGAGTATTTGAAGTACCAAGTTATTTGAAGTATCAAGTTATTTGAAAACTTGATTGTTTACAAGGATTCTTCACATATAAGTCATGTTATACTTACACAATTCTTTTTGTCAAAGATACAAGTGTTGACATTGTTATTATTTTATTATATGTGGATGATATGATTATTACAGGAAGTGACAGGAAGTGAATAAATGAAATAAAAATGATTCTTTAAAAATGTTTTGATATGTTTGACCTTGGTTTCTTAAGATATTTGTTAAGTATAAAAGTAACTCACCCAAGGAATATATCTTATCTCAAAATGAAGCAGACTGCATATATCATTGTCAAATCAGGAATATCTGACAATAAGAAAGTTGATACGCCAGAAGTTATCAATGCAAAACTAAGATTGAAGGATGAAACACTTCTTGATGATCCAATTCCATACAGACAATTGATTGGATCTTTGACTTGTCTATTACAAGTCCATATATGTCTCATGTAGTGCATTTAGCTTCTCAGTTTCAGCATTCACCAACTACGGTGCATATGAGTGCCATTTTGAAAATTGTCAGATATATCAAAAATACCATATCCAAAGGGATTTTTTTATCCTCTTCTTTGAATTTAATTTCGTATACTAATGCAGATTGAGGAAATCCTAATGATAGAGTCTCAATTATTGGTTTTTGTATTTTTTAAAGGGCAGTTGGCCCAGATGGTATACCTATCGAGGCTTGGAAATGCTTCGGAGAGAAAGGTTTAGAATGGTTGACAAATCTTTTAACAAGATTTGGCGGACAAATAAGATGCCTAATAAGTGGAGGAAGAGTACTTTGGTGCCTCTATATAAGAATAAGGGTGATATACAAGATTGCACAAACTATCGTGGTATAAAACTCATGAGTTATACTATGAAACTTTGGGAGAGGGTGATTGAGTCTAGGTTGAGGAAGATTGTCATGATATCGGAGAATCAATTTGGTTTTATGCCTAGAAGATCAACTATGGAAGCTATACATCTTCTTAGACAACTTATTGAGAGAAATAGAGAGAGGAACAAAGATTTGCATATGGTTTTTATTGATTTGGAGAAGGCTTACGATAGAGTACCTAGGGACGTTCTCTGGTGGACAATGATGAAGAAAGGTGTTTCTCTCAAGTACATTAGTATAATTAAAGATATGTATGAAGGAGTAGTAACCAATGTCCGCACTTGTGGAGGGGTGACAACCAATTTTCCTATAACGGTTGGGTTACATCAAGGATCTGCTTTAAGCCCTTTCCTATTTGCTATAGTGATGGATGAGCTTACGAGATCAATTCAAGAAAATGTGCCGTGGTGTATGTTGTTTGCTGATGATATTGTTTTGATTGATGAGTCTAGAGCTGGGGTTAATGCTAAGTTAGAATTATGGAGACAGACATTGGAAGCAAGAGGTTTTACGTTGAGTAAGAGTAAGACAGAATACATAGAATGTCGATTTAGTAAGCAACGAAGTAGTGATGGGAGTGTAGTGAAGCTTGGTGAGCACGAAATACCGGTGGATGATTCTTTCAAATATTTGGGATCTATCATTCAAAAGTATGGAGAAATTGATGGAGATGTAAATCATAGGATAAAGGTTGGGTGAATGAAATGGAAGAGTGCAACTGGAGTGTTGTGCGATCGTAGAATGCCATTGTGGTTGAAGGGAAAGTTTTATAAGACGACTATTAGGCCCACTTTACTATATAGTACGGAATGTTGGGCTGCCAAGAGACATCATATTCAAAAAATGAGTGTAGCTGAGATGCGTATGCTGAGATGGGTGTGTGAAAATACAATAAAAGATAAGATTCAGAACGAGGAGATACGTAGTAAGAAGGTAGGCGTTGCACCCATTGAAAATAAGATGAGAGAGAATCGTTTACGGTGGTTTGGACATATTCGACGAAGGCCTAATGATGCTCCAGTTAGAAGGATGGAGAAATGGGAAAATATATTAGTTAAAAGAGGTCGGGGTAGGCCTAGGAAGACATGGATGGAGGTGATAAGAAAGGATATGAATGCTTTGAACCTCACCGAGGACATGGCATTGGATAGAAATGAATGGAGGAGAAGGATTCATGTGGAAGACCCATAATGATTTTCTTTGTTGGTTCATATCGCCGACCCCAATTGTTTTGGGATGAAGGCGTAGTTGTTGTTGTTGTATTTTTTAGAGGATTCTCTTATATCGTGGAGGCAATATTGTGAAAAGCGTTAAGGCATAGAGAGGTGCTCCACCAAAATCTAAGGCGAGGCATAAAGCGTAAGCCTCAATTTTTTTTAAAACTAAAAAAAATGATAAAAAATATCTAAAATTATAAATAAATAAAAAAATGCTTTATTGATGAAGCAACAACAAACAAGAAATAAAAAGTATCAAGTAATACTGAAAAAATATGAGATTAACTTGATCTACGTATCTTAGAAATAAAATATGAACATTCATTCAATAAAAAATTAACATTAACAACCAAATACATATTAGCATTAACAACATCATGCCATAATTAAAAAATGCATGTTAACATTAACAGCCAAATGTCAATATATTTGTCCAAAACTCTTCAAAATGAGAGTATTAACATTCACAAGTACAAAAGAAAGATCCCAAAAAACATATAAATGCCCATAGCCTTATGATATGAATTAGGGCCTAGGCTCTTCTTGTGTGTCATCATCATCAATATCTAAGTCTTTAATGCCATCATCTGAGGACCCTAATTGTAGTGAGTCATTGCAGGTTCAAATTCAAAAAAAAAATTGGAGTAGGGCATAAGTTAGTTGTTTGGTATCTATAATCAAATTTGAGGGTCCTGGAAACATTCCTTTTGAAAAATTTGGTGCACTTGTATAATATAATTGAAATTTGATACAAAGAAACCAAACACTTGAGGCCTCAAAACCAAGGGGGCTCAATGTGTAGGTCATCAACCTTAAACTTGTAACCCTTATCATAGCTTTCATTTATGTAATGCTACACCCACCTTCCAAAAAAAAAGATAAAATAAAATAAAATAAAATAAACTCTCTCTCTCTCTGCTTGCTTATTAAAAAGAAGAAAAGAAAAAGATTGCTTACCTATTCCGAAGGTAAAGGATTGCCAATCAAGCAACAACATGGCGGTATTCTAGACATTCCCAAGATTGCTGGTCCTAGAAGTCATTGCCCCAACTTTCCCTACCCATCTTAACTTCAAGCAGTGCGGCTTTATTGCACCTCATGGGCAGGCTAAGTTGGGTTGAGGTTCAGCAAACCCATGCACAACCTAGAATATCAAATCGTGCCCAGCTCTGTTAACCTGTCTCTACGACACAAACCTGGACACGTAGTGTGGCCCTTCTTGGACAATCAGGCTGCTCTCAGATCCATTTGATCTGCTTAAAAAGGTAATAGAAACAGAGAAAACCCAACGGACTTTTAAATTATGTAATCAACCATGTAATTTAATATATTATATATATATATATATAAGGTAATAATATACATATATTAATATATATATATGTATATGTATCTACTTATTATATATATAAAATATATATTTTCCTATTGTTTAGCCGTAGGGGTAGTTTAGTCTTTTTACACATACTTTTTGGAATATATTTTGTCATTATTTTTTTCCTTTTTCTTTTTTATTTCGTTTTATTATTTCTTTTTGTAAAAGGTAGTGAAGTACCTTGGAGGGGGCCCACCATCTAGTCGTTGGGCCCCTTCCAACGGTCACATTTGTGACCGTTGGAGGGGATCCAACGACTAGAAGTGGAGCCCCTCCAAGGCCTCCACTTCCTCTATTTAAAGGGGATCTCTCATTGTGTATTTTTTATGGCCTTGGGTCAAAGCCCAAGTTCCTAATAAAGTTTGATTATTTATTTTTATGCTATTTGTGCATTTGTGAGAGTTTATGAATTTGTGCTTTTATGCACAAGTGTTCTAAGTGTTCTGATTGTGCATGTGTGTCATTCTTTATCAAGAATATTGAAGTCTTGATCGTAGTATCTTGTTGAAGATACTTTCACATGGTATCAGAGCCTCGTTTGAAGGAGGATCATGCGTTTCTTCATTTTTTGAGTGTCTTGAAAAACATGCTTTCAAGCTATTGAATTTTGGAGTGGATCATCTTGGTCGGGCAATATTTTAGAAGCCTCTTTTATCAAGGAAGACTTGAAAAACCCTTGAGGTACGTATTGTTTTTCATCATCTCTCCTCTCTAATGGGTGAAAAAGACTCCCATTTTTCTCTTGGCTTCAAACTCAGTGGGTCCAACTATCATGTTTGGGCCGGAAACATGAAAGCTCACATCAAAGGAAAAGGGCTTTGGGGCTATGTCTAAGACTCTATTCCTAAACCGGAACCCAAGATAACCTTGCTAGAGAAAGGAGAGATAAAAATTCTTGAACGTGATGAAAGAACCAAGGCTCTTGAAGAATATACAAAAAAGCATGAAGAATGAAAAACGAGGAATTTTAAAATCCTCTCTTGGATTTTTTCAGCCGTAGAAATGAGAATTAATGCAAATATCATCAAGTTCAAGAAGGCTTCTCAAGCATGAGAATATCTTGAGAAGATGTACCCCCCTCTAGGGACTTGTCCCATAAGTACTATCTCCAAAAAAGGGCACTAATGCTTCAACAAGGGGACATGACTATAAGAGAGTACTTTGCCGAGCTCTCTTCTATTTGGGACGAGCTTGCTATGCTCGAACTTAAGTGGAGTAGAGAAGCCATAGATCTTCGGCAAAAACAATTGGAAGAAGATAAATTTTTCAATTTTTTGAATGGGCTTAGGCCCGAATTTGAACAAATCCGATCTTCCCTTTTATCAGCCTTCACTTCCCCCTCTCTTGAAGATGTAATTACTAAACTTAGTGGGGAAGAGACTCGGATGGGTATAAGCAAGAACAACCCAAGTGTTCTAGCTACACCTTCCAACAATGAAGAAAATGAAGGTGTTAATGCCGTCTCAAGACCGTGGATCAATTTAAGGACCTACATGCCTCCTCACTTCAAGAATCAAAACTCAAGTGGTCAAGGAGCAAAGAGGGACTATAGCAAGCTTACATGCCACTTTTGTAAAGAGCCGGGGCACATTAAACCTATTTGTTCCAAATGGAAGAAATTACTTGCAATGGCTATGACATCTCAACCGGAGGAACGACCATCATCATCAAATGAGTCTCCTTCTCTTCAACAAATCGTAGATGCTTTACAACCTCTTCTCAAGGGAGGCATTTCTGGAGCCGCTATGTCTACATCCTCACCTCCCGGTAAGACATCTTGGCTTCTAGATTCCGGTGCATCGTTTCACATGACTCTAAGTGCTTGTTCTCTTTCCGACTTTTCTAAAACTTCTCTTCCATCTTTTGTCTCAACGATGGATGGAATACCTCTTGAAATTAAAGGAATAGGCAATTTTGAAAAACAAGATTTCTTTGTTCCAAAAATTCATCCTATACCAAAACTAAATATAAATTTACTTTCGGTCTCTCAACTCTCGGACCATGGTTGCGATATAAAATTCTCTTCTAACAAATGTTGGATACAGGATCGCCGGTCCGGGAGGTTGATTGGGGAAGACTTTAGGAGATGAGACCTCTACTATGTTGATTTTCTTAAAGTTCCCAAGAACCAATTTTGTAATGTTGCTCAAAACAAATATTTTCGTGTATGGCATAAGAGATTGGGACATCCCAACATTGTTAAAATCTCTTATTTGCCTTTTATTAAACATCTTTGTAAAGAGGATTTTTATGTAATGAATATATTCTTGAGAAGATGAAAAGTCTACATTTTACACAAAGATCCATGTTTACGACAAAACTCTTTGAAATTGTTCATTCCGATGTATGGGGTCCGGCTCCTGTGATATCTAAAGAAGGATTCTCATAATATGTAATTTTTGTGGACGATTACACTAGATTTTGTTAGATATATTTTCTTATAAACATGAAGTTTTTTCAACATTTAAAACTTTTCATATAGTGGTTTTAAATTAATTCAATGGAAGTTTAAAAATTCTTAGATCCGACTCTGGTGGCGAATACCTTTCAAACGAATTCAAGAGATATCTTGAAAGTTATGGTATTCTTCATCAAAAATCCTGTCCAAAAACCCCACAACAAAATATGTTAGCTGAATGAAAGCATAGGCATATCGTTGAAACAACTAGAACCTTGCTCATTTCGCAAAATATTCTAAAGAAACTTTGGGATGAGGCAACTCTTACATCGGTCTATCTCATAAATAGATTTCCATCAAATAATTTGAACAAGATTTCTCTATTTGAAAAATTGTATGAGAAAGAACCTGATTATAGCAGGTTAAGGTTTTTTGGATGTAAACGTTTTATCCTTACTGATAAAAACGATAAACTTTTCTCAAAGGTCATTCCTTGCACCTTTCTTGGTTATTCCGAAACCCAAAAGGGTTTTCGATGTTATGATGTTAAAAATGACAAATTGTATGTTTCTAGAAATGTAAGTTTTTTGGAAAATCTTAGTGGTTTCGAAAACTTTGAATCTAATGACGAGAATATAGATTATTCTTTTCTATTTGATCTATTAACTAAAAGTGATGATACTAGTGATGATGAGTCAAATCAGAATGACTCAAGTGATAATGAAACCAGGGACACCAGTCCTGTGTCTTCTCCATTTCATCAACATGTCGATGAGGAACCTCCTAGAGATCCCATCACCTATACTCATAGAGATAGAAACACTTTCTGAAGTGCCCTTGAAAGATATGATGATGCTAGTAGGACTGCTCTTCAAAGTGAGGAGAACCTTCGTAGAACCGAAAAACATAGAAAAACTCCTTCTAGGTTCATCTCATATGAATCCTTTTCACCTAAACATAGAGTCTGTCTAAGCGCCATTCATTCTTACATAGAACTTAGAAACTTCAAGGAAGTATGAAAATGTCTTAAATGGATAGCCGCCATGGATAATGAACTCGGAGCTCTAAGAAGAGCCAAAACATAGGAATTTCAAGACCTTCCTAAAGGTAAGCAAACAATAGGGTGTAGATGGGTATTTAAGGTTAAGACTAAGAGTGATGGATCCCTCGAGAGATATAAGGCCCGACTGGTTGCAAAGGGGTATAGTCAAGAATATGTGATTGATTATGAAGAGATCTTTGCTCCGGTGGCTCGAATGGTCACTGTCCGATGTCTTATAACTGTTGCCTCAATCAACAAGTGGAACATCTATCAAATGGATGTTAAGAATGCCCTTCTAAACGGAGATCTAACTGAAGAAGTGTATATGAATGCTCCTCCTGGAATGGAGACTTCTTAAGGAAAGGTGTTTCGCCTTCGAAAAACACTGTGTGGTTTGAAACAAGCCCTCAAGGCTTGGTATGATAGGTTTAATTCCGTAATGATAGAAAATAATTTTTTATCTTGTTTTACTGATACTGCTGTTTGTTAGAAAATCCAATGCAGGAATTGCCATCTTACTGTTGTATGTGGATGACATGCTCATAACTGGTAGTGATTCTAAAGGGGTTAAAAGCATAAAATCAATCTTGAAAGATAAGTTTGAAATGTCTGATCTGGGTTTTCTGACTTATTTTTTGGGTATTGAAGTAGCATACTCTAATAGAGGGTATTTCTTATCTCAAACTAAGCTTGCTTCTGAGATCATTGATAGATCAGGTATTATAGATGAAAAGGTTTGTGAAACTCGTGCTATAGTAGGAGCTAAAATAAAGATTGATGATGGTGTTTCCCTTTCTGACCCTACTCCCTACAGACAACTTGTTGAATCATTGATGTATCTGAGTATCACCAGACCAGATATCTCTCATGCAGTACATACTGCAAGCCAATTTCAGCATGCACCAACTTCAGTCCACATGAGTGCCATCTTGCGAGTCGTAAGATACATAAAGCGTACTCTAAATAAGGGAGTTTTTCTGTTCTCTTCTTCTGATTTAAAATTAATTGATTATACTGACTTTGATTAGGGAGGTGACCTAAATAACCGTCACTCTACCACTGGTTTTTGTGTGTTCTTAGGAGACTCACTGATTTCGTGGAGATGTAAGAAGCAACAAAAAGTTTTTTTATCTTCGACTGAAGCTGAATATCATGCCATGGCGACTACTACCATGAAAATTGTATGGATTCATCAGTTGCTAGAAGACATGGGGATCACAATAGAAGGGCCCACCAAGCTGTACTGTGACAACAAAAGTGCAATTTATATTGCGAAAAATCACACTTTTCATGAGCGGACTAAACACATCGAGATGGACTGTCACTATGTTCGTGAGGCGTATCTCAAAGGAGTCATTGACCTTCCATATGTCACGTCAGAATATCAGTTCATAAATTTCTTCACTAAAGCTTTGTGTGCTCCGCGCTTCAACTTCCTCCTTAGCAAACTCTTGGTCACCCTGCCCTAAGTTTGAGGGGGGATGTTAAATTATGTAATCAAACATTTAATTTAATATATATATATATATATATATATATATATATATATATATATATAAGGTCATACATATACATATACTAATACATATGTATATGTATCTACTTATTATATATATATAAAATATATATTTTCCTATTGTTTAGCCATAGGGGTAGTTTAGTCTTTTTTCACATATTCTTTTTGGAATATGTTTTGTAATTATTTTTTTCCTTTTTCTTTTTCATTTCGTTTTATTATTTCTTTTTGTAAAAGGTAGTGAAGTACCTTGGAGGGGCCCACCATCTAGTCGTTGGGCCCCTTCCAATGGTCACATTTGTGACCGTTGGAGGGGCTCCAACGACTAGAAGTGGAGCCCCTTCAAGGCCTCCACTTCCTCTATTTAAAGGGGCTCTCTCCTTGTGTATTTTTTATGGCTTTGGGTCAAAGCCCAAGTTCCTAATAAAGTTTGATTATTTATTTTTATGCTATTTGTGCATTTGCGAGAGTTTGTGAATTTGTGCTTTTATGCACAAGTGTTCTTATTGTGCATGTGTGCCATTCTTTATCAAGAATATTGAAGTCTTGATCGTAGTATCTTGTTGAAGATTCTTTCACACAGACTTGTCCTCACGTAGTTTCCAGAGTGATATCTTAACAAATTTGGACTACAAGGCCCATGTATTTTATAAATCAGCGGACAACGCCACCTGAAATTTCACAAGGTACTTGCCGAACGTGCCAAATAGTATTCATAAATGCGTCCTCAAAAATCATGATGCAGAATCCACTGATTTTTGGCACTCAACAAAAACCACGTCTCTGTTATGGCCTTAACCATCCTCTTAACTGACGAGAGAGACCAGAGAGGTGGAAGAGAGTAGAGAGACCAAAGAGTTGGGAGGGGGCAGAGAGACTAGCGAGTGAAATAGAGGCCCCCCGACCCTAATTAGGGTCAGGGGCCCTCTAAATTTTCCCTATTTTTTTGGTCAAATGGGGGCTTTGACCCCACTTGGCAAAAAATCTGAGACACGCCTCGCCCCGAGTCCTACGCCTCAAAGCGTATGAAGCATACGCCTTAGGGCATTTACGCTTTTTGGTTGCGCTTCAAGGCACAAAGGCCCTTGCCTTGAGGTGAGACGCTCTTTTTGGGCCTTGAGGCATGTTTTTAATAACACTGCTTGGAGGTATAAGAAGCAACAAAAAGTCTCACTATCATCAATTGAAGCTGAATATCGAGCCATGACAACTACAACCATGAAGATTATTTGGTTAAGGAGTCTTCTCAAGGATATGGGTGTCATCCTCTTCGGTCCCTTGAAGATGTATTGCGACAATAAAAGTGCTATCTATATTGCAAGCAATCACACATTTCACGAGCAAACCAAACATATAGAGATGGACTGTCACTATGTGAGATAAGAATATTTAAGAGGAACCATTGAATTTCCTTATGTTCCAAATGTCACATACTTCACTAAGGCTTTGCCTTCACCTTGCTTTTATTCTCTTCTTGGCAAACTTTCAGTAATTACACCATAAGTTTGATGGGGAATAAAAACCTCCCCAATGGAAAATTTTTTGGTGTTTTTTCAAAATTTTTACCATACTGATGTGTTCACCATGATTGATTTACTATAAATTGACACTTGGATCATGAATTTTGGATAAAAAAATGGTATTTGGAGCCTCAAAAATTTATGAAAATAGTACGCCCACGCATCAAAATCAAATGCTTCAAGAACTGATTCCTATAAAAACAAAATTATAGATCACTTTTGTACAGTCGAAATTTTGAAAAAACACCAAAAATCCAAAAAAATGTCCATTGGGGAAGTTTTCATTTCCCTTCATATATATATATATTTGTTTATATATATACATTTACATGTATATAAATATATATATATATATATACATTTATATGTATATATATTCAGTTCTTATGATTGTAAATTAGTCATGCCCAGCAGGGGTATTTTCATCTTTTTCTTCCTATGTAATAGGAGCTGCTCCTTAGGGGCAGCATTGTGTTCTTTCTTTTTTTTTTTATTTTTTTTCTGTTTATCGTCCTTTTCACTAATGTGAAGGGCATTATTGTAAACATCCAATAGAGCTGTTGGGGCTCCCCAACGGCTATAATTATAACTGTTGGGAGCTCCCCAACCGCTCTTTGAGCTCCCTTGTTGCCTATTTAAAGAGGGCTTCAACCCCTCTTTTTTTCAATGCTTTTCTTAAGCATTTTTGTGACTAATAAAGATCTTATTTTTTACTTTGATGTGTTTGCCCTTAGTGTCCATTGTAATCACTTGTTTGTGCTCTTGTTATTTCCATTGTTTGGCTCTTTGTATTGTCCTTTTTGAGTACTTTTGACTGTTCTTTATGCTCTTTCTATGCCCATAAAGGCTTTTATTATTTCTGCTCATTTGATTACACTGATAGGCCTTACCAACCCAACACAGGGTAGTCAGATATCTATACCAAATCCATACTTTTGACATCCTTCTGGTGGTCCACCTGCAACTTTTCTGTTATTTTCCGGAATCACCTAGCATCTGATTTTTTGGCTGTTTAAACTCACATTCTTACACGGTTGGAAATTTTTTTGATGCTATTCTGAATCATGACAAATTGAAAATTTGTTACTTCTAAGGCAGAATTTTCTCTTCAGGCCACTAGTTATCTTCAAGAAGTTGCTCCAGATTGCTGCAATCGAGTTGAGTTATATGACAAAAAAGTTCCTATATTTGATGAATATGGAATTGAAGAAGAGATCAACAATATCCTTAGTAAAAGGTCAGAACCAATAAATGGACACCTTTGTGTTAGTTTTGATTGCTAGATGAACATGGTGTAGCTTTCTGTACAAACTCTTTTATTTTTTCAATTATGAGAATATTGTTTGTAGATTGCTACTCCAACTCTATCTCAAGGCTATACTCAACTTAGTTTAAGGGCATTCATCATAATGCTATCTTTCAAATTGTTACATATAATGAAGGCACAAATTTTTATGTAGTTGATGACAAACTTTTTTAATAGTAGCCTTATATCATTGTGCACATGGAGGTTTCAGCCTTCTGGTGTTTCCTATTGTTGAACACAATGGTTGGCTGTTTTTTCATACTTGTATTTTTTTTCTTATGTTATTTTATGGACTTTATTTCAAGGCAAAAAGATTTCAGTCATGTTCACATCTTCCTAAAGAATTTTTGTTTGTTGTGCTATGTTGCTTATTTGTGTAATAAAATAATCCACATGAGCGTGAAACTCACAAAGCCACTAATGGCTATCACAAACCACCAAGGGCAAAAGCACAAATGCACTAAGGCACACTCAAGATAAAAAGAAAATTATTATGTCATAATGCACAAAGAATGCATATGCATATGCTACAAAGGGGCTTTGCCTATTTATATATACACAATATAAAGGGAGAGAGAGAGAGCTAGCCTTTAGAGCTGTTAGAACTTAGAACTATCTACCGGCTAGTAATACAGGAAAAAAAAAAGGAAATCTACACTAGAGTTCATACACATAGTCTATGACATAGTATATAAATCCTAAATACATTGTGCATGTGTTTTAACATATATATACTCTAAGTGTGTGTGTGTGTATATTAGCACAAAAGGTACACATAATTTAGCACCCCTTTCAATCTTACAGTGAAATCATTGAAAGTTTGTCAAGAAGGAACTGAAATCTAGGAGAAGGTATGGTCTTGGTGAAGAAATCCATCGATTTATATTTTGATGTAACATATGGAAGAGTGATGGTGGTCTTTACGGACGCAGTGACAATCCATCTCGATGTGCTTGGTCTGTTTATGAAATGTATGACTACTTGAAATGTATATGACACTTGTTGTCACAAAACAACTTCGAAGACTCCTTTAAGTGAATTCCCATATCTTCTAGGAGACTTCTTAGCCAAATAATCTCTGTAGTTGTGGTTGTCATAGCCCTATACTTAGCTTTTGTTGATGATAAAGATACCTTATGCTGCTTCTTGCATTTTTACAAAATCAATGAGTCTTCTAGAAAAACACAAAAACTAGTAGTTGAGTGTTTGTTGTTAACATCTCCACCCCCAATTAGAATCTATATAAGCAATCAAATCTAAAGAAGAAGAAGAGGGTAAGAATAATCTTTTAGTGTTGAAAAACTTGATATATCAGATGATTATCATAACTGCACTTATATGAACCGATGTAGGCGCATGCGCATGCTGAAACTGGCTCATAGTATGCACAACATGAGATATGTCTGGTCTGGTATTGGTGAGATAGCTCACTGCACCAATAAGTTTACAATATGACGTCAGATCATCTAATGTGACTCCATAATTTACTTTCATCTTGACATTGATTACTTTAAGAGTATCCACCTTATCGTCAGTGATGACTGATCTTTCAATAATACCTGCAACAAACATTATTTGGTACAAGTGCCCTCTAGGAGAAAAACAACTTTAATTCCAAGAAAATAACGTAAGCAATCCAAATATGACATTTCAATTGAATTTTAAGAAGATTTTTTATTTCTTCAATGCCTACTCTATTTTCCCCAATAATAATTTTGTCATCTACATGCAAGGGAAGAATAACCTTTCCTACATAGGAATACCTCACAAACATAGCAGTATCAATATGATAGGATTTGAAATCAAGATTAATCATAACACTACTAAACCTATCATTACCATGCCTTAGGGACCTCCTTAAGCATGTAAAAAGCTTTTTGCAGATGAAGAACCTTGCTTATAGGAATATCTAATCCTGGTGGGATTCTTTGTAGACTTTTGCAATTAATTCATCATTGAGTAAAACATTTTTAACATCTATTTAATATCTATTTTTTTAACTGAAGTTACAACTACAAGGGTTCTTTCTGACAGTGGCCATCATAGCAACATGTGCAAAAATTTTATCATAGTTAATGTCATGTTCCTAGGAATATCCACTAACTTAGCTTTATATCATTCTAAAGAACCATTACTTTTAATTTTTACTTTGAAGATCCATCTCACTGGCCTTTTTTCCCTGGGACAATGACTGAATTTCTCGTTTTTTGGATTTGTGAAGGGCATCTAGCTCTTTTTGCATGACATCCATACATTCTGGATAATTTTTTGGCTTCTTTATAGATATAGAGTTCATACTATGAGTGCCAAGCTATTAGACAAGCTCTATATTTAGGAGAAAATGATTCGTAGGACACAAACCTACTAGGAGGCCTAGATATTTTACTCCATCTAACTTCTTGGGTGAAAAATTTATCAGGTTGGTTAAGTTGATCAGTTTCTCCTATGTTCTCAATTTGCTGGTACTTCTCTAACTAGGTGTGCTTGATTCAAATCTTCTAGTGTATTGAAGGATTTGTTCTTTGTTTTCCCCATTGGCATTCATATTTATAATATTATATCATCACAAATGTTTTCAACATCCTGTTCATCATTTTCAAAATATTTTTGTCAACAAAATTGACATATCTAGAAACATACAATTTATCTAACTTGGGATCATAACCTTTATAGCCCTTCTAATTTTCAGCATAGCAAAAAAAAGAAAACCAAATTGAACAACCTAAGGTGAAATTTTGTCTACTTTGTTGATAAGAACAAAAACAAGAAACTCTTAGTCTAGAATAATTAGGAGAGATTTAAAAAAGTTTTTCAGTTGGGAAATATTTTCCAAGGATTTTGATGACATTTTCTTAATAAGATAAACAACAATTAATGCACCCTCAACCCAATTTTTTTTTGAAATAAAACTACAAATAAGAAGAGTTCGAGTCATTTCAATTATGTTTTTGTGCTTCCTTTTGTAATGAAACAAAGAGAGATACAAACAAAAGGCCACTAAGGGCATACAAGAATCAATGAAATGTGCACAAGCACTAGTCCACCAAGGGACAATACACAAGCCACTTAATAACAAATAAAAAGGTTCAAAATACACACAAAAGCCACCAGTGGGCAAGCACAACTCACAAGTAAAAAATAATAGTCTTTATTCACATATATATGCTTGAGAAAGCATACTTACAACAAGGGAGAGAATCCCTTTAAATAGAGCAAACAACCAATAAAGGGGGCTTAGCCAACTAGCCGTTGGGCCAGTCCCCAATGGCTAGAATACAAAAAAAAAAGTAGAAAATAATAAAAACCAAAAGTGCCCCTAATGGGCACTACCTATTACATTAAGAAAACAATATATATATATATATATATATATATATATATATATATATATATATATATATATATATATATATACATACATCTTAACACTCCCCCTCAAACTTATGGTGTGATAATCGAAAGTTTGCCAAGAGAAATAAAGTGAGGTGAAGGTAGTGTTAAAATATGTAATCTCATATGCATATCTCATATGTAATCTCATATGCACGCAATCTTTTCTTTTCTTTTTCTTTAGTTAGCTTTAGTTAGTCTTAGTTACAACTCAACTAGAAATTAGGTTTAGTTTTTACTTTTTGGACTGTTATAGCCATTTCCTTTTTGACTAGTCAAAAAGGTGCTTTTTGACTAGTCAAAAAGGTGCTTTTTGACTAAAGTCAAAAAGCAAATTATAAGTCCCAACAACTCTAAATAGAGCCGTTGGGAGTCCAACGACTCCCTTGATGGCTCCTCTCCCTTCTCTATAAATATGGTGTACTATTCCCCATGTATAGCATTCGGTTGTATGGGATTTTCTCCCAAGTTAATGAGATTCATTTTTGTTATTCCTTTTATATACCCTTTTTTGGGTATTGTGTATGTTCTTATGCTTGAGCTCTTTTTTAAGTATTTGTTGAGAGTTACTTTGGTTGTGGGTTTCATTTTCTTACATGGTATCTGTAACGCCCCAAAATCGTGGACTTGAAACCTTTTATAAAAAAGGTTGAAAGCTTTGAAATCAATCATTTATCAGAGTTTAAAACAGAAGTTCAGCGGAAGATCAGGTTCAAAACAACAAGTCCTTAGACCTTGGGCGCATTACAACCAAAAGCAGATTTCCCCTTATAAACCGATTTGCAATTCAAATATATATTTTATTGAAATGAAAAGAAGAACCACATTTTGGTAATACAGTTTTAGAAATGCAGAGTTCTAATCAAAAGAGATGCTTTCAAAGAAACCTTATACCACAACTATCAAAAGAGTCTCCCGGAGCGCAACGTCAGGAAAGGGCATTGCCTTGAATGCATCGCGTCATCGTGCCATCGCAAGCTGTCTCAACCTGTTCACCACCTGCCCATGAAAATGGGTCAGTCTCACAACAGACTAGTAGGGGTGCAAAGGACAAGAAAGAGCAAAGGCTACAATAAGCAAGATAAATGCTAGTTCAAGCAGGAACAAGCAAGACTAGCAGATCTAACCAAATGTGCTGTGGAGTAAGCAAAGCTCTAGTAAAGCAAACAGCTACACACAAGAACAGGAAGGATCAGAGTGCTAAACAAACAACTATAACAATCCCACAAATATAATAGGTGAAGAGTAACTAACTCTATCCACCAGCCGAGCAAAGCAATTGCATAAGACAAGTATTCATAACAACACTCGTAATACCTATACAAGTACCATAGGATGACTCAGTCCATCGACAAGTGATTACATTAATCGTGAGGCACAACCTATTGCATTACAAGCAATCTATAAGCTACACAGGATAAGCAATCAACTAGTATGAGAAGCTAGTTATTACTAAGCAAGGAACTGCGTAAGCAGTTTAACCAACAAGGGTAATGCCTCGACAGGCGTACATAGCTCAACGAGTAGCATACCGAACTATCGAGCTAACAAGCAAGCAAGCAATGCACGTCACATCACGCATATCTCATGATCATGTGTATAAGTTATATCTTGTCTCATTATTGAGCAGGCTGCTGTGGGTACGCACAAGGCAAAACATAGAAACAACCGAGATCGATTCCGGGGTCCATTATGCTATGTATTTTATTATACCTCGAATGACTGACTGAGTCCGCTTCCTAAGGGGACGGTCTGTGACCAAGAGAGTAAATCTCCAAAGGCAAACAAAGGCCCAATGGATGCGCATCCGTACTTCTGCAGAAGTGGCCCAAAGGATTTCCCCTAACCTCCGATGACTGGGGAAGGTCGGATCTTTGCCCGAGATTGCCATTAATGACTGTTCATCGGAGTTTTGTACCATCCATCCTCTCTCTTGATGAACCGTCCCGAATGAGCACGACGGAGGGTTTCTTAACCGCCGTCCCATTCTCATGCTCTGGCCTTTCAACCCAATCGAGCATCTAGCCTGTGAAGGCGCATGATTATTATTTAGGTGAGTTATATGCGCCATTGCGCGTTCGAGGCAGCCATACAATTCACATCTTACTCACCGCAGTACGCATCGTACCTATTCAAATGTATAATCACGATGAAAGGGACCAATCCATAATGAGGGCAGAAACATCACTCTTGTGATCTCAAACACATGACATTGCATGTTCGAGGCAGACATAGACCTCTCATCCTACTCATCGTAGTACGCAACGTACCTGTTCAAAAGTACAACCACGATGAGAGGGGTATGAATCTCTCGTAGGAAATCCCAATGCTTCTACTTTATAGAAGCCCGCAGTGAACTCATTCAGGTTCCAACTGATCGTGCTCGGGTCCTTTAGACAATCGCAAGCAATCTGCCTATTAGGCGAAAACTACATAACAGGATTAGCTTAATGTGTCAATACACGCTTAGAGGTTACTATAAACCTTTGGTCCTGCTCTTCGTAGTCCAAACATATCGTACGTGACTAAGGGTACAACTACAAGAGGAGGAACATGGATCCCTCGTAAGAGATCCAACAATCACTTCACAAAGGAAGGAAGGCGCTACCATCTGGGTTTGGCCAGAAAGCCTAGAACTAGGTCTTGCATCAGAAGTGATGCAACGCTGATCTAGCGATGACCCAAGTACCTCGAAAGGATTCCCGTCCTACTCGTGCACAGGCTCCTAAACAAGGTTATCTGAGTCGTATCGAATAGGCGAACTGAGGTTGTAACATATCTATCCCAAATACATCGATTTGGGAGGTCCGGCCGCTACCTCTGCTTTACAAGCTATATATCTTGAAAATAGGTTTGCACCTAAGACGATGTCTTTGGAGAACCGAAGTGTATAAGTGTGTGTCGTGGCTTGCAAGACAAGTGAAACGATATACACTATACATTCGAAGCTGCACTCAGGGAGTGCAAGCTGACAAGAGGCAAACTCATGCACATACTAATACAAAGGCAAAACGAGGGGCAAGACTCGTTGGGCGGAGCTGCACTGCGAGGGTAGAACGCTAGGGCTACTCACGAGGTATGAGATCATACCTCGATCATCGCAACGCACGAGCAAGCAACTACGTAAGCAACTCGTGAGGTAAGAGATCCTATACTGACTACGCAAGTGTAAAGGACGACTCACGAGGCATGGAGTTGCACCTCAATAGATCGATAAGCGTAAGCAAGTGAAGAAGCATACGACGAAGATAAAATACATGCATGAGCAAGGCATATACACGAAGTGCGGCAACAAGATAAAGACGAACACATACAAAAGGTAAGGGCAAGAGCAAGCACGACAACACAGGAAGGTAAAACACGAAAAGTAAAGCAGAAGCAAGGCCATGGCGCATAAAGCGCGGGGCAACAAGTAAATGCAGGAAGTAAAGTGCAAGAACGTAAAGGAGGACCAGGATGTCCTGGAGTAAAGACAGACATGTACAAGTAAATGCCAGGGCGCAAAGCGCGGGGCAACAGGAAAGTAAAGTGCGGGAAAGTAAAGAGGACAAGGATCGCGAAACCGCGTCCTTGAGTTAAAAGACATGGAATGTAAAGACAGAAATGGAAAGCCTAGGCACATATAGCGCGGCGGCGACAGAAAGGAAAGTGCAAGAAAGTAAAGAGGACAAGGATCGCGAAACCGCGTCCTTGAAGATAAAGACATACGTATATATATTATACGTATACATATATCGTCCTCTTTTAGTTATCTTTCTTATTTTAGCATTTATCAGTTCATTGTCCTTTCACGCAAGAATCCCCTACCTTAAGGGGTTGTGGGACCTCGTACGCATGCAGCGTAAGCAAGTGCAAGCTCGAGCCACGAAGGCGAGCTGGATCCACCGTTCAACCTGGAGAGCTTGGAACATTAGTATATGTCGAAGAATAAACGAGAAGCAACAAGGCAGCAAGGCCTCCTGCCTGCAGGAGGCAGAGACATGAGCTCTGCATCCAACAGACTTGCCAGAGGCAGGGGCCTCAGCCCTGCTTGGCAACAACAGCAGAGGCAGGGAGCAGGAGCTCCCTGTCTGCCAGGCACAAAGGAAAGGCAGGGGAGGGAGCAGAAGCTCCGTGCCACGCCTGCCGCAACAAGGCAGGGAGGAACACCCCCTGTCAAAGCATGAGGCAGGGGCGCAACCCCCTGCCGACAGCAAGAACAAGGCAAGGGGGCAAAGCCCCTTGTCGGAGAACAAACACAGAGATGCAAGGGGCAAGCCCCTGCTCGAAAATAGAAAAGCAGGGGGGGGGGCTTCGCCCCCTGCTGGCACAACGCAGGAGGCAGGGGGCCTCGCCCCCTGCTGGCACAACGCAAGAGGCAGGGGGCCTCGCCCCCTGCCGGCACAACGCAAGAGGCAGGGGGACAGAACCCCCTGGCGAGGAGCAACAGATGGTGCAGGGGGGCTCCTCCCCCTGCAGGGGAAACAACTGAAGGCACGGGGGGCCTAGCCCCCTGCCGACAAACAAAAGAAGGCAGGGGGGCGAAGCCTATGCCGAGAAGCAACACAAAGGCAGGGGGACCCCGCCCCCTACCGAGAACCAACAGGCGAGCAGGGGGGGCTCCGCCCCCTGCCGGGACAACAACATAAGGCAGGGGGCCCCCTGCCGGAAAAACAAGAGCAAAGACAGGGGGGCCTCGCCCCCTGCCGAGCAAGCACAAGGACAGGGGGACAGAGCCCCCTGTCGAGAGAGAAAAAGGCAGGGGGGGGTGAAGCCCCCTGCCGACAGACCCTAAAAAAGGAAGGCAGGGGGGGTTAACCCCCTGCCGACAAGAGGTGATGACAGGGTGCTCAGCCCCCTGTCGATCAACCCCAAAAAGGAAGGCAAGGGGGGTTTAACCCCCTGCCGACAAAAGGTGTCGACAAGGGCTCAGCCCCCTGTCGACCAAACAAACATCGAAAAGAAGGAAAGGGGAGAAGAGGTTTATACCTCGGAAGACCGCAACGAGGGAGAAGCTGAGTGGAAGGGGTGCCGACAGCTCCGGTGCCGGGGTTCTGGCTCAGTCGATCGTCAGACAGGAAGTCGTCGAAGGGGTTCTGGCGCAGCTGACAGCCAGACAGGGAGGGTTCCGGAGCGATGCACTGTCGTCTGTGTCGATCGTCGGCAGCCGAAGATCGACGATGGCTTCCGTCGAAGCCTATAGTAGCCGGGGCAAAGGTGGTGGTCGGCGGCGAGCCGCCGGCGGATGCACTAACACAGTCGATGCTCGAACAGGTGGCTGGCCTCCTGCAGCACACGAGACGAAGAGGAGGAGAGGAGTTGCCGACAACTCCGGCGCAGTCGTCGGCAGACAGGGGAAGTCCCGGGTCGCCGGAACTCAGTGGGGAGTGCTCGCACCGTCGGGAGGCCGCAGGGAGAATCGCTGGTGCTTGCGCCATCGGGAAAACTGCCAGACCGAGGAAAGGTGGCAGCCTGCGTCGATCGCCGGCAACCGAAGATCGCCGAAGGCTGAAGGGTTGCCGAGGACTTCGATCGCCGGCAGCAGCAGAGGTGGATGGTCGGCTCGAAGGTCGCCGGACTGAGAGGGGAGGCGGCCGGACGGAATCGCTCGCCGGCGTCTCTGATCGCCGGCGGCAGCGTGAGGGGGGAGATCGGAGCAGAGGAGAGAGAGAAGGGGCGAGGGTTTTGCCCCTCGCCCGAGACGCTGTGTCCTTTTAAGGACACCGACTTCTCGAGAATTCGAGAAGCCGGGGCGCGGGTCGGCTCGAGCTCGGGTTCGGGCCCGACACAGGGGTTCAGACCCCGACTCGTGTCCGACACGTGTCTGACTCGAGTCGGACACGATTTTTTTCACGGTTGTTACTGTATCAAAGCCATTGGTGGAAGCAATCAAAGGTTTTTGTGTGCATTGGAAAGCGTGCCACTCAAGTTTTCTTCAAGAGAAGTGAAGTCCCTTTAAAGTAGTGGGCGTGTGAAGACTTGGAAGCTTGGAGGATTGCTTATTTTCGCTATTTTGTGGTAGAGTATCTTCCTCTTTTCTCATTTTTTAAGCTTTTTCCTCTTCTCCTTCTTTCTCTTCTCATTCATAAGCTTGTAAAATGGATGACAATGATAATGTCACCATTAAGCCCATAAAACTCAATGATTCAAATTATGTAACATGAGCTTCTATTATGAAACACCTTATTTGGGAAAAAGGATTATGGGGATTAGTGGATGGAACCGAGGAGGAACCTAAACTAATTCTCACCAAAGAAGAAGGAGAAAAAGAAATACCTCTCTCGGAGGTAGAAAAAGTCAAAACTATTTTCACATATGAAAAAAAAGTGAAAAGAATGGAGAATGAGACATACCAAAATCATGTCTTGGCTTATATCAAGTGTTGATATAAAAAAGTGTTCTAGCCTAGCCAAATTTGAACATGCCAATGATGCGTGGGATTACCTTAAGAGTACGTACTCTCTCAAGGATATTGCCCACATATGCAACCTTCAAGAAAAGGTTTCTAATATGATTCAAGGGGACAAAAGCATTAGGGAATATTACAATTGTTTGTTCGAGTTATGGGAGGAATTGGCTCTCCTTGAACAAAAGTGGCATTGCTCACATGACATAGAGCTTCGCCAAAATCAAGTAAATGCATAGCATTTCTTTCAATTTATCAATGGTCTGAGATCGGAATTTGAGACAACCAAATCCACTCTTCTTCATCGGGGAAAAGTCCCTTTCATTGAAGATACAATTGAAGACTTGAGCATGGAGGAAAACAGACTCAAGAAAAGCATTTCTAAAAGTGATGATAACTCGGTCTTAGCAGTATCTAGACCGGGAAATCATGTTCGTCCATATAAACCTCCGCATGTTGGGAGGACTAATGATAAAAAGCATAAAAGTGAGTTTGAAAGGAGAAAGATCATTTGTTATTATTGCCGTGAACCGGGACATGTCAAAACATACACTCCAAAGTTAAAAAGACCTTATGAAAAGAAGGCTGCCACATTCGAATCTTCGCAAGAAACAAGCGAGACATCCATTGGGAATATGTCTCTAACTCAATCGGTGGAGGCACTTCAACCTCTTCTCAAAGGAGCTTCATCTGCTGGAGCCACTGTCTCTTCCGTAGGCATCTCCGATCCTAGTAAATCTCTTTGGCTTCTTGATTCTGGAACTTCTTTTCATATGACACCCAACATAAAATTGCTATCCCAATGTCATAACTTAAGTGGTTCAAACGTTTTTACCGCTGACGAAACATCTCTTGAGATTAAGGGAATATGATGTTTTGAAAATACCTCTCAAAACTCAAAAGGATTTTGCATTCCAAAAATTAGATATATTCCCAAACTTAATTTAAACCTTTTGTCCGTATCTCAATTAACTGACCATGGGTGTAATGTTTCCTTTTCTTCTCGTGATTGTCGAGTATAGGATCACCAGTCAGGGAAGCTGATTGGGGAAGGCCATAGAGAAGGAGGCTTGTACTACATGGATTTTTTGGAAATTCTCAAGAATACACTATGTTGTAATGTTCAAAAGTTAGATTTGGATCTTTGGCACAAAAGAATTGGACATCCTTGTATATCCAAGATTCAATTTTTTCAAAACATGGATTTTTTTTGTAATTTAGAAGCTTTTATATATGAAAAATGTATTCTTTGAAAAATGAAAAGACAACCTTTTCAAGAAAGAACCTTTGTTTCTACACGACCACTTGAGTTGATTCATTCTGATGTTTGGGGTCCCACACCTGTTATATCAAAAGGTGGGTTTATGTACTATGTGATCTTCGTAGACGACTTTACATGACACACTTGGATTTATTTTCTTAAACATAAATCTGAAGTTTTCTCTTACTTTCAAATATTTCACAATATGGTCAAAAATCCGTTTAAAGAGGATATCTCGATATTTTGTATTGAATTAGGGGAAAATTTTTTATAAAAAAAAATTAACGATTATTTAAATCTATGTAGGATTTTACATAAAAAATCATGTCCTTACACTCCTCATCAAAATGGTTTAGCTGAAAGAAAGCATAGGCATATTATAGAAACAGCAAAAACCCTTCTCATTACACATCAAGTACCAAAATTTTTTTGGGCTGAAGCAGCCTTAACTGCTGTCTATCTCATCAATAGGATGACTTCTTCCTCGATAAACAATATTTCTACAACTGAAAAGCTTTATAAGCAAACTCCAGTATGCAAATGTTTTGTGTTCACAGATAAGAATGATAAATTCTCTCCACGTGCTGTTTCCTGTGCCTTTTTAGGTTATGCAAGTCATCAAAAAGGCTACAGGTGCTTTGATTTCAGAAATAACAAACTATATGTCTCAAAAAATGTATCCTTTTTGGAAAATGAAAGTCCCTTTGAAAATAAAGATTCTACGAAAACAGACGAGTACTCCTTTCTATTGGACTTAGTTCTAAGGAGTAATGAAAGTGATATTGACCAAGATGATCAAAATGATATCACTAACACTGAACCAATTGATAGCAACCAAGATTGTATTCAATACTCTAGATGAGAAAACTTAGAAAAACCATGTGCTTTTGAAAAGTACACAAAGGAACAAGACCCTGTCTTTAAATAGAAAATCCTTCAAATAGAAAATCCACTAGGATCTCGAAAGTCCCTGGAAAATTTGTGTCGTATGAGTCTTTTTCACCAAAATATCAAGCCTTCATCGCCTTAATTCACTCCTATGAAGAACCTTCCAGTTATGCTATAGCTAAGGATCAACCTGAATGGGTCGAAGCTATGGAAGTTGAATTAGAAGCTTTAGTAAAAGCAAACACCTGGACCATTCAAGATATCCCACCCAACAAAAAACCTATTGGTTGTCGCTGGGTGTACAAAGTTAAGACCAAGAGTGATGACACTCTTGAGAGGTTTAAAGCACGGTTAGTTGCCAAAGGCTATTCCCAAGAATATGGAATAGACTATGAAGAAACCTTTGTCCCAATAGCTAGAATGACCACTGTTAAAATCTTGATAGCTCATGCCTCTATAAAGAAATTGCATATTTTTCAAATGGATGTTAAAAATACGTTTTTAAATGAAAGTTTTACTGAAGAAGTATACATGGATCTACCAGCAGGAATTAATGTACCTGAAGGAAAAACTCTTCGCTTAAATAAGGCTTTGTATGGTCTCAAACAAGTTTCGAAAGCTTGTTATGATAAGTTTAGTAAGGTTATGCTTGATTTTGGTTTTCAATCTTGTCTTACTTAGACAACTTTGTTTGTTAAGAATTCTAATGCAAGTATTATTATCCTTCTTCTCTATATTGACGACATGATCATCACCGGAAGTGATAAACAAGAAGTTTACAATATTAAAAAGTTTCTCAAAATACATTTTGAAATAAGTGATTTAGGTTTTTTGAAATACTTTCTTGGTATAGAAGTTGCATACTCTTCTAGAGGATATTTACTAACTCAATCTAAGTTTGCCTTGGATATTGTTGACAGGTCAGGCATTTCAGATGAAAGACACGTTGACACTCCCGAACTTGTAAATGTCAAGATGAAGATTGATGATGGAGAACTACTTGAGAATCCAACTCCTTATAGACAACTCGTCGGGGCACTATCGTATCTTTCCATTACAAGACCTGACATTGCACATACTGTCTGTACAGCCAGTCAATTTCAACATGCTCCAACTTCTGTTCATATGGGAGCAGTTTTGCGGATTATTAGATATATTAAAAATTCTATTTCTCGAGGGTTATTTTTGTCTGCTTCTTCTAACCTAGAACTACTTGCTTATACTAATGCAGAATAAGGAGGTGATCCAAATGACTGCCACTCAACTACTGGTTTTTGTGTCTTCTTAGGGGAATCTTTGGTTTCATGGCGATGCAAGAAGCAACAAAAAGTCTCTCTCTCATCAACAGAGGCTGAATACAGGGCAATCACTACAACTACTATGGAAATAGTCTGGCTTCGATGACTACTCTCCGACATGGGAGTCAAAAGTTCAGGAGCATCAAATTTCTGCTGTGACAACAAAAGCTCTATATATATTGTCAGCAACCGGAAATTCTACGAACGCACCAACCATATAGAAATGGATTGTCACTATGTACGAGAGGAATTTCTGCGCGGCATCATCAATCTTCCCTACGTCTCTTCAAAATATCAGGTGACGGATTTCTTTACCAAACCTCTCGCGGCTCCTAGATTTCACTTTCTCTTAGACAAACTTTCGGTTATCCAACCGTAAGTTTGCGGGAGAGTGTTAAAATATGTAATCTCATATGCATATCTCATATGCATGTAATCTTTTTTTTTTCTTTTTCCTTAGTTAGCTTTAGTTAGTCTTAGTTAGAACTTAACTAGAAATTAGGTTTGGTTTTTACTTTTTGGACTGTTATAGCCATTTTCTTTTTGACTAGTCATAAAGGTGCAAAGCAAATTACAAGAGAGTTGGTGAACTCCCAACGGCTCTAAATAGAGCCGTTGGGAGTCCAACGACTCCCTTGATGAATCCTCTCCCTTCTCTATAAATATGGGGTACTATTCCCCTTGTATAGCATTCGGTTGTATGGGATTTTCTCCCAAGTTAATGAGATTCATTTTTATTATTCCTTTTGTATACCCTTTTTCGGGTATTCTGTATGTTCTTATTCTTGAGCTCTCTTTGTGAGTATTTGTTGAGAGTTACTTTGGTTGTGGGTTTTATTTTCTTACAGGTAGGGCCTTAGTAAAAAAGTTCGCCAATTGACATTCAAAAGTCACACAGGGCAACACAACAGTCTCTCTCAAATATTCTTCTCTGACATAGTAGCAATCCATCTCTATATGCTTGATTCGTTTGTGGAAGGTGTGGTTGCTCGCAATTTAGATAATACTTTTATTGTCACAACACATCTTCGAAAGACTAAAAATGACAACTCCTATATCTTTGAGAAGATTCCTCAACCAAATAATTTCTATAGTTGTTGACCCTTTGGATAAAATATTTTTGATATATCTGACTATCTTTAAAACAACACTTATATGCACCGTGGTTGGTGCATGCTGAAACTGACTGATCGAATGAACAACATGAGCAATGTCCGGTCTTGTAATAGATAAGTAAGAGATCCGATCAGCTGCCAATATGGTGTTGGATCTTCAAGAAGGGTTTTATCTTCCAATCTTAGATTTGTATTGATGACCTCGAGCATATCTACTTGCTTGTCATTTGAGGTTCTTGATTTAGCAATAATATTTGTAGTCAACTTCATTTGAGATAAAATATATCCTCTTGGGGAGTAGGTGTAAGACCCGATATATATATATATATATATATATATATATATATATATATATATATATATATATATATATATATATATATATATATATATATATATATATATATATATATATATATATATATATCGAATCCAGGTTGGATTCAACCGGATCCAGTTCACGGCCCACACGGGGCATGCGCTATTTAAACTCCCGCAGGGGGGGTTCTCTTTACAAAAAAAGGAGAAGCCCCCTTGCGCCCTCTCTCTCCCTCCTTGACGCCCGAACTCCCCCCCTTCGCTCACCCCTCTCCTTCCACCTCACGCTTGCCGGAGGCGCCACCGCCCATGTATGTGCCACCTCTCCTCGCTCTCTTTCTCTTCTTCTCCTGCCTCCCTGTTAACCTAGCAGAGGAGGGGCGTCGCCCCTCCCTGCTCTCACTCGTTCTCCTTTTTCAGCAGAGGAGGGGCTTCGCCCCTCCCTGCTCCTCTCTCCCGTCTCTCTGTTTAACCCAACAGAGGCGCCCCTCTGCTCTTCTATCGGGTTGATGTCAGCAGGAGGGCGCTAGCGCCCTCCTGCCTCCTTTTTCATCAGAGGAGGGACACCACCCCTCCTTGCTCTTTTCTCGGGTTGATGCCGACAGGAGGGCGCCAACCCTCTTGCCCCCTTTTTGTTTACGCAAGCAGTTGGGGCGGCGTCCCTCCTGCCCCCTCTCTGTTAACACAGGCAGGAGGGGCGACCCTCTTGCCCCCTCTCTGTTTGCGCACGCAGGAGGGGCGACCCTCCTGCCCCTTCTCTTTTCCTCGGGTCCCTTCAGTTGCAGCATCCTGTTGCAGTTGAGGTAGGATACCGAGCTGGTCTCAGTTTGAACTGAGCCCAGCTCGGTTCTCTGCACTGGGCTCGGTCCCGTCCAGGTTAAGGGCCAAGCCAGGCTCAGCTTGACTGTCGAGCCCACCACCTCCCCTTTTGCCAGGAACCAAGCTTTGCTCGATTGTGGCCTACCCAACCATGCTGGGTAGGCTCGACTGAGTTGAGCTTAGTCATTACCGAGCCAAACTCGGTCCCCACTTTCTGCTGGTCAGACGCAACCGAGCTGAGCTCGGCTAGCACCGAGCCCAGCTCGGTTCACTCTCGGCATGAGCCCGGCTCAGCCTAGTCGGCTTGAACCAGGTTCAGGTTTGACCCCCGCGACGCAAGCATTTCTTATTTCAATAACGTAAAAAGATTTTATTGTTTACTTCGCAGCATGATAAAATACCTTTTAGTGCACCTCATCGGCGCAACGGACCCGACACACGCACCAAGGCACGAGCCCTTGATAACCTACGTTCAGAATCGTCAGTGAATTCGGCCATCTCCGAGGTTGGGAAAAATTGCATACGAGCATAATGGCAGAACACTTCTAACATATATATATATATGCTTTTAACTCAAGGACGTAGTTTTGCGTATCCTTGTCCATTTAATTTATGTCAATTACTTTGCCGCCATGCTATTATGTGCACAAGCTACTGCTTACGCAATTTATTTAGCCGATGTACAGTTTCGTACATCGTGCACTGCTTACGCAATTTATTTAGCCGATGTACGATTGCGTACATCGTGCATCACTTATGCAGTTTATTTAGCTCGATGTGTGGTTTCATACATCGAGTCTTGCTTTATGTCATTTACATTGCCACCGCGTTGTAATGTGCATAGGCTTATGTTTTGATATATATGTATGATGCCGCCGCACTGTAATGTGCATAAGCTTATGCTTTGATATATATGTATTATATATATATATATATAAACTTTGTAAGGTATGCAGTTTTGCGTAATCTTGCCTACCTTACATCACGCTTGCTTTTAAAGACGCAGATTTGCGCATGCTCGCAAAGTCTTTAAAGAAAAGGGGAATTTCATGCGAGATTCTAATGTTTGAAATATTCGTTGTTTCGAAAAGCAAGAGCGAATATCTGGTGGTTGCTTATTCGCAACCAGTCTTTCCCTTAACCCTGCGTAGCCCTAAGAGGTATGTATGGTCTTTTTTTGTGATATCCGAAAATGATTCAGATATCCTCGACCAAGATCACGGGATGTTGAAATTTTCTAAACAAAGTTGGGGTTTCTTTATGAGAAACCAATACATCTTTCATCGTAGCGGTACTATCAGACATGCACGACATGTTAGTACTACGATAATTGGATGAGAGGTTTATGGTAACCTTATAGCGTACAAATGCATGATGATGAAAAGGAAATCACATAAATGTTGACGATCACCTTCGTAAGCAAGATGCTCGAGTTGGTTTGAAAGACCAAAGATGTAGAATTGGTCGTCTGATGTACCCATTCGCCTCTTTGGTTTCGTCAAGGGAGAGGATGAAATGGTACAAAAACTTTGATGGATAGGTTGTTAACAACCAAGGTTGCCAGACTAGCAAGCGGAAGCGAGAAACGATACGGGAAGCGGAAGCGGGAAGCAAAAAATAAAAAAAAGAAATATAATAATTGAATGAGAATCAAAATAAAACACAAATAAAAACTAAAATAAAAGTGACCAATATTAAATTTCATGATTTTTTAGTGTAAGAATTAAATTTTTAAACAAAATTTAAAAATGATGACTACCAAGTACCAATTTAGCGAAAGCACATGGAAGTGAATGAGAAGAGTCAGAGAAAACACATAAAAAGCATAAAAAGCATAAAAAGTTGAGTAACAGAATGTATAATAAGAATAAATGAAGCGTGTGGAAAGCATAGGAGAAGCGTGGGGGAATCAAGGTTCTCATCAAGTTTCGAAAGCGAGGAGTATCGTGCTTCCAAAGCGAGTTTTCGAGAAGCGAGCTTCACACCTATCTAAGAAACTTCCGGTAACTCTGTTAACAACTATGATCCTCGAGTAGCAATTGACTCGGTGTCCTCGATCATCGGAGTTAGGAGACGGGGCTATCGAATATTATCCTAGGATAGACCCCATAGACTTCTGCAGAAGTTGGATGCATCCCTTGCCATGAATGTCTCTGGGTAATTCTTTCTCGGTCATTGGCCGTCTCCTTTGGAACAGACTCAGCTAGCTGTCCGGGGTATCAAAATACAGAGAATAACAAACCCCCAGGCAGTCTCAGTTGTTCCTACATTTTCTCGTGTACGTACTCTCAGGACAACTAATATCGAAACAAAGTTATCATGTTCATTTTACTTATATTGAATTGCATATCACATATGGATAAACGCATGTGTTACTCTTGTTCTAAATTGTTATATCTATGCACCTACTAGATTTTCATCAATCTGACCCTTTTTATGGGTACATGTGATGATTAGGTCGGAGCGGCAGGCGATGACACGATGACAAGATGATATCAAAATCCCACTGTTTCTCTTGCATTTTATTCCTGAACATGTCCTTTTTTATAAATTTTGTATATGGGTTTTCTCAGGAAATTTCTATTTTGTATAAACTCTAAATTATCAAAAACCTCGTTTTGAATCTATATGGTTTCAATGTTTATACGGAGATGCAAATTCGTTGCGTAAAGGAAGGTTCACCGTAATGCGCCCAAGGTCTATCGGCTTGTTATTTCAAATACCATTTTCCGTTGAACTGCTATTTTAAAACTTTGAAAAAAGAAGGATTACAAGGCTTTTCAAAATTTTCTTAAAAGTTACAAGTCTGAGATTTTGGGGCATTACAATTTGGTATTAGAGCCTAGAAAAACAGTGATTCTTGATCATCCGACATCCGCATCGCGCTGTGAGTATAAGTTCTTTTATAATACACTATATGCTTGGATAAAACTAAAAGACAATTTACGTTCTTTTTGAAAATCACATCTGAAGACGGACTTGGTAACATTCATATGATACCCATGCAAGGCATAAACCCGCCAGCTGACATGGGAAAAGCTCACGAGAGTGGAATGCGTAGGATGCGTGGCCGCTCAGTAAGGGCTAAGGGGTCTGTTATAGAAAGAAATGGACACCCAACGACCTGATCAAATTACTGGACAAACAGACCACCCCCACCCACTTTTATGGATGCTTGGGGACTTGTACTTCCTTTTTCCTACCAGGCACCGATAGTCGTTGCATGGGCTGCGGTGCACTTTGGGGAAGGCGACCAAGTTCCATCACAAGTATTGATCAATCATCAGTTTGCATCAGGCTCACAAGAGGTCGAAGGTCCCCCGGACACCCAAGATGAGTGTCTTTACTGTGGAGAGCTAGGGCATTCCATGGAGATTTGTCACCTTAAGGAAGGTTGTGACAAAAAGATGTTGGCAGCAGAGGGACTTGAGGACGCAACTTCCTCAGTCCAGGGTGTTCTCTGACTACTCGAGCATGTTGAGATTCCATCAAACTCAAAGGGCACAGAAGGCAACACGCCCTCGCCAGACTCCCCAATCTACACGCCGGCTTCACCCCTTTATGCACCAGACTCGCCACATTATACGCCTACAACACCCCCTATGGGCAGGGAGCCTTTAACGAGACTTTACACCCCTCTCCTCTGTGCAGAGTTAGGCGCACTGGCAACAAGAGGATTTATATTAGATATTTCTCTAACCGTCCTTGAAGGGAGATGGTACTTATGGTTTTCATTTGAGAGTCTGCGAACTCTTTTGTTGTTGTTGCGGCTAGTTTTCTCTTTCTGCTTTATCAACTAGCAGTGGTAGGTTTTTGTATGTTGTTCTCATAATATATATATATATATATATATATATGAGTTTTTGTCTTTGATTCCGTCGAATTCTTTAAATCCCGACTTAAGCATCCTTTGTTATAAAGGATGATACGAAACACTCATGGCGATTCGAATGACGAATGG
The DNA here is from genome assembly GCF_984573655.1 of Nuphar pumila. NCBI lineage: Eukaryota > Viridiplantae > Streptophyta > Magnoliopsida > Nymphaeales > Nymphaeaceae > Nuphar > Nuphar pumila. The sequence continues at coordinate 69,692,693 of NC_143249.1, forward strand.
TCGGAGCAACGAGGATTCGTCATGGATTCCCTCAGTACCCTGGCTGATGCAATCTAGAGTCTGGTTCGCACCCAAAGGGATCGGGTTCCGTCTTCTAAGGCAAACTATCATGCTACTGTTACGTATGAAAAATTTCTGAACCATGATTCCCTGACCTTCGCTGGCAAGGCCGATCCAGAACTGGTCGAGGAGACCGAGCGCACATTCCAAGTACTGTCTGTACCTGAAGACAAATATAGTATTTGGGACTTATCGGCTTAAGGACGATGCACGCAAATGGTGGGATACAACCCGAGGCATCCAATTTTCAGGAGCCACGGTTATTCTTCGGGAAGCTTTTCAGGGTGCTTTCCTAGTAAACTACTTTTCCCCTCGTGCGCGGGACAAGAAGAAGGCTGAATTCCTGGAATTATGCCAGGGCGGCTCAAGTCTGGTGGACTACACCAAATTTCAGAACTTGGAGCATTATTGTTTCAACTTGTTCGAAAACTATCGAGAACATGCCGGGAAATTCATTCGAGGGTTGAAGGAAGGGCTACGACATCGAGTCCTCACCAGTATGCCATTGGCCATTTCTGCGGCTGTTGCGACAACCACCCTTCTAAGTGATGATTGGGAATGTTCTAAGAACGTCTGACGGCCAAGTTAAGCGACCATCCTTCCATGAGAAGAATGACAGAGGAAAGAAGCACGTTCCTTTGACCAAGAGGTAGCGATCACAGGGTAGTCCTCAACCCAGACAACAGTTCGGTGATGTGTGCCCTAAATGCAGATGGATGCATGGCGGGCAAGCATGCCCCCGTGAGACAGAAGGATGCCTATACTGCAGCAATATGCGCTATTACATACGGGAATGCCGCAAGAAGGAAGCAAATGATCTCAAGAAGACTGGCAGAGTACCTCAGCCCCCTCGACCTCCTCAGCAGCCGCAACAACAGACGAATGGTCAGAAGAGAGTGCCAGGGCGTGTTTATGCCACCACAGTCGAACAACTGACCAAAGGAGAACTTGTTTAAAGTACCATTCTGGTCGCTGACCAAGCGACTTTTGTACTTTTTGATTGTGATGCCACTCATTATTTATTGCTGTTAAATTTGTTAATCAATTGTAAATACTTGTAAAACCTCTAAATAACATGTTAGACATATACAACTCGATTGGGAAGAACACTGTTTGTGCAACCTACGTATCAGATCTGAACGTAGTCTTGGCAGACCAACATCTGCCTGCTTGTGCAATTCTACTTGATATGACGAAATTTGACGTCATACTAGGTATGGATTGATTACATAAATATCACGCCAAGGTTTTCTGTTGTGATGGGAAGGTTGTGTTGTCTCCGCCAGGTGTTCCTAAGGCGGAGTTCAAACTGTCAAAGCTTGTCTTTGCGGGTTAAATGATATCATCGATGAAAGCGCAAAAGTATTTGCGAAGTGGATACACGGCCTTCTTAGTCAGTGTCGTCTGGTTTGAACCAATGTCTGTTCCAAGCAAAGATCTGGAAGTAGTTCGGGAGTTTCTTGATGTATTCCTAGAGCAGCTGCCAGGACTTCCTCCGCATCGTGAGGTAGAATTCAACATTGAGTTGTTACCAGGCGCCACGCCAATCTCTAAGGCACCATATCAGATGGTGCCAGTCGAGCTCGAGGAACTCAAAAAGTAGTTGCAGGAGCGGATGGACCAAGGATTCATTCACCCTAGCATTTCGCCCTAGGGAGCACCGATATTGTTCGTGAAAAAGGACAGATCGTTATGGCTGTGTATAGACTACCGGATGCTTAACCAGGCCACAATAAAGAATAAATACTCGTTACCTCATATCGAGGATCTGTTCGATCAGCTGCAAAGAGCGAGAATCTTTTCAAAGATCGACCTTAGATCTGGGTATCATCAACTCAAAATTAAGGGAGATGACGTTTCAAAGACGACCTTTCGAACCAGATATGGGCACTATGAGTTTACCGTCATACGCTTCAGACTCACCAATGCGCCTACAACTTTCATGGATATGATGAATAAGGTGTTCAAGCCATATTTGAATACCTTCGTGATCGTGTTCATCGATGACATCCTGGTGTATTCTGAAAGTCAGGAACAACATCGTGAACACTTGAGCATTGTCCTGGAAACCTTGCGAAAGCAACACTTGTTCACCAAGTTTTCCAAATGTGAGTTTTGGCTCGAAGAAGTTATATTTTTGGGGCATGTTATTTCCAAAGATGGAGTGTTCGTGGATCCTGCCAAGGTGGACACCGTGTTGAGTTGACAACAATTGAAGAATATACGTGATATTGGGAGCTTCCTTGGATTAGCTGGATACTATCGAAGGTTTATCCAAGACTTTTCCATGATCGCTCTATCGATGACTAAGCTACTAAAGAAGGAAGCTAAGTTCGAATGGAATGATAAGTGCGAGGATAGCTTTCAGATGTTGAAGAAGAGACTCATGACTCCTCCTATTTTAGCCTTACCTTCAGGTCAAGGTGGTTTTGTTATTTACACTGATGCCTCTGGGTCAGGCTTAGGTTGTGTATTGATGCAAAATGAGAAAGTGATCGCTTATGCCTCGCGCCAACTTGAAACTCATGAGAAAAATTATCTAACTCATGATTTAGAGTTAGCTGCAGTGGTGTTCGCATTGAAAATTTGGCGACACTACTTGTATGGGGAACAATTCAAAGCTTTTACTTATCACAAGAGCCTCAAGTACTTGTTCTCTCAAAAGGAATTGAATATGAGACAACGACGCTGACTGGAATTCCTTAAGGACTATGACTTCACCCTCTCCTACCATACGGGAAAGGTGAACATTGTAGTCGACGCCCTCAGCCGAACGACCTTAGGAGCTTTTGTCAACTTTTTGTGTACAGGATGAAAGCTAGTAGAAGACTTGGTCACATGGAAACCATTTGCGAGCATGCAGAGCTCAATCAAATTCTCAAATCTTGTTGTTCAACCTGAGATGCTTGCTAGAACTATCGCTGGGCAGAAGGAGGATGCACTTTACGAGAAGCTGAAAGCTCGAGCGCAACAGGACGATACCTTTTTCTGTCTTAAGGATGAAGGGAGTTTATGGCTGAAAGATCTTCTATGGGTTCCCAATGACCCTAAGTTGAGAGACAAAATTCTAGCAGAAGCTCACAAAATCAGGTACACTTTCATCCGAAAGGCATGAAAATGTTCAAAGATCTTCAACTAAGGTATTGGTGGAGCGGTATGAAGTTAGATGTGATCTCATACGTCTTAAAATATTTGACTTGCCAACAAATCAAAGTAGAACACCAAAGACCTAGTGGAGTGATGCAACAATTGGATATCCCACAATGGAAATGAGAAGACATCACTATGGATTTTATCATGGGTTTGTCGAGAACTCGGAGGCAACATGATGCGATTTGGGTGATCGTTGATAAACTCACAAAGTCTGCTCATTTTCTGCCGATTCGCATCAACCAATCACTGGATAGTCTGGCGGACCTTTATGTCAGAGAGATTGTCAGATTGCATGGAGTCCCGGTCTCGATTATCTCTGATCGTGACCCACGATTCACTTCGAGGTTCTGGATACAATTACAACTAGCCTTAGGTACGGAGTTAAAATTCAGTACAACCTTCCATCCCCAAATCAGTGGACAATCAGAACGAATCATAGAGACTCTGGAAGACATGCTTCGGGCATGTATGATGGATTGGAAGGGGGATTGGGATTTTCATACAAGTCTTGCAGAATTCGAGTACAATAACAGCTACCATGCTCAGGATGACTCCATACGAAGCATTATATGGGAGGCCTTGTCGATCGCCGGTCTAATGGGACAAGGTTGGCGAGAGAATGATGGATTCACTGATTGTCCTACAACACTATTGTAAAATCCACGTAAAAAAAAAAAATTACCGGACCCGGGTCAGGTCGGGACCCGACCCAGGCCCGCCCTCGTTAGGGTTTTAAAACCTGACGCAGGGTGAGGGCACAACCCTCCCCTCTGCGCCGCTCCTCACCCGTGCCGCTCCACCCTTTAGGTAGGATAAGGAAACCCCTTGAGGGTTTCCCCGGATCTCGCCCCTCCCTGAGCTTCTTAAGAGCGTTGCGGGAGGAGGATCGATGCACCGCCCCCCCTTCTCGTTCCCTATGGGCGACAACCTCGCCTGCAACCGCGACGCCACCTCCGTCTCTCTTCTCTCCCTGACTCCATCTCTCTCTCATTGCCGACGCCGGCGAGCTCCTCTCTGTCGAGGCAGCCCGCCGACCACCACCTTCTTCTCCCTCCTCTTTGCTGCGAGAAGCGACCTCCGGCTACCGTGCTCACGGCCGCCACCCGCCTTTCTTCTCCTCAGGTAAACCCCGCCCCCCATTGTTGTTTATTGTGTCGACAGGGGGCTCCGTTCCCCCTGTCCATCTTCTTTGCCGGCAGGGGAGCGGAGCCCTTGCCGATCATTTTATCGACGGGGGGCTCCGTTCCCCCTGTCCCTCTTTTCTTGCCGGCAGGGGGGCAGAGCACCCTGCTGTTCGTGGTGTCGACAAGGGGCTCCATTCTCCCTGTCCCTCTTTCCTTGCCAGCAGGGGGGCAAAGCCCCCTGCCGTTCGTGGTGTCGACAGGGGGCTCCGTTCCCCCCTGTCCTTCTTGTCTTGTCAGCAGGAGGCCCTGCCATTGGTTGTTTTGTCAGGCAAGGGCCGAGGCCCTTGCCATTGGGTGTTTGTCAGGCAGGGGCCAAGGCCCTTGCCATTCATTGCTTTCGTCAGGCAGGGGCCGAGGCCCCTGCCGTTTGTTGTTTTGGCAGGCAGGGGCCGTAGCCCCTGCCATTCGCTACTCCGTCTCCTTTGGGTTTTTTTGCCGTAGGATAGCACCCTCCTGCCTTAGATCATTCTTCCTGCAGGGGGCGATGTCCCTGCCTCTGTTTGGGTTTCCCTGCCTTTGTGGCAGTTCTCCAGCAGGGGGCTTACCCCAGTTCTGCCTCGACCTTTCCTTTCTACAGGAGGGCACAACTCCTGTCCTGCGATGGCTTGTTCGTCAGGGAACCCTATCTCTCTACGCCCCTTGGTTGTTCCAGTAGGGGCTGGAGCCTTGCCCTTCTCGTTTCTTTTATAAAATGCTAACTATTCTTTTTCACAGCTTGTGCAACACCTCACGCTTGCCGTCACATCCTAAGTCGTCATCACCCACGCTCGGAGACGATCGCCACCTCACAACTCCCTAAGGTAGGGTAAAGTCGCACAAAGGGCAATAAATGAACCTATTTAAGTTGAAATAATTAAGATGCCCATGCTAGATATGCTTAGATTTATATTGCTTATGCATTGCATATTTTCTTGTCTGCATATTTATGAGTCGAGGTATGATTTTACTCTTTGAGTATTAATTTGCGTATTTGCTTATGTGGTTGAAGGTGGTTTCGTACTTTTTGCAATACTTATGCCCTTAATTGCTTGCAAATATACTTGCCTGTACGTTCCTATCGGTCGATGTACAATTTCATTCTTCGATCATTATTTTGCATAGTTGCTTATGAGTTGAGGTGTGGTTTCGTATTTCTTGAAATACATATGCCCTTGTTTGCTTGCATCCATTTTTGCTTGCACGTTTCCTTTGAGTGAGGTACGACTTCGTGTCTCATGTATTACTTATGACCTTATGTGTTTGCCTATCTAAGTGGCCAAGGTATGATTTTGGTACCTCGTGTATTACTTATGTGCTTTTCCCTCGATGTGCGGCATCACAAGTCGAGAGTTGCTTGTTGTCATGTTATAACCTGCATATGCTCACATTCATGGTAAATATGTACTTACATAAATGTAGTCTTATGCCTATTCTGATATCACTTGTTTTCAAAACACTAGAAGTTGTGCTTGTGCATTGCAGTTCTTTAAAAGCGAGTTTCCTTCTGCAAACCCAGTACTCTTCAAAATGCACAGCTTTTGCAAGGTTAAGTTTTAAGTCTCGCAGGATTGCGAAGTCACATTTGGGCCCTCCCAAGTCCACACACTTGGGAGAAATGTTTTATAACCTTGATTCAAGTTGCAGCTCAATTTAAATAACCCCGATTGGGGACATGAGCCTATGATCGAGGGAGGTTCTGTTGAAGGATCTATTCTTCATTTATTAAACTTAGTGTCGCGTGTCGTGCGAATCATGTTGATATTAAGATAAATTTTAGATGCAAGATTGATAGTGATTTGCCTTGTGTGAATGACTCAATGTGGCATTGGGGCTTTTAAGGATGAATCGTGCCAAATGAGCACTCCTATATCCTTTGGATCGTTATGAAGTTGTGTGTTGGGTGTTCTTTTTGAGAAGCCTACGCACCTCCCTTTTTCAGTGTTGCGTACTTTTAGACATGCACGACATGTTAAGTACTTTGTTGATCGGACGAGAGATCCGAGACGACCTTGTATCATGAAATATGCAAAATATTGTTGAAATGAATTCAAGACATATCTTGTCAAATTGTGTTGTGTTACTTCTTTTGCAGATAACATCTGTTGGAGTTTCTTTGGTGAAACCATATCCCTTTTATCGTAGTCGTACTTTTGACAAGTACGTCCGTACTTTTTGACAAGTACGTCTTCTTACGTTGCGATGATTGGATGAGTAAGGTTGTGACAACCTTGTTGAGTGCAAATAACAAAATGCTGAGATCACCTAAATAAGTGATGATTTTCGCCTTCACCGGCAATATACTCGAGTTGGGTCGAAAGACCAGAGTATGTAGAATGGGTCTTCAGTTAACTACCCTGATGTATTCATTCGAACCGCTGACTCCTGTCAGGAGAGAGGACGGGAAGGTACAAAAACTTCGATGGACAAGCCATTAATGGCAGTTACGAGCAAAAGACTCGGCTTCCCCAGTCACTGGAGTTAGGGGAAGGGGACTACCATAATTATCCTAGGTGGTAGCTCTCCATGTTCGGGATGCATCCATTGTTTATGCTGCTTTGGGGATTTCTCTCTTGGTCACTGATCGTCCCCTTAGGTGCGGACTCAGTCAGCTATCCGGGTTATCTTAAAATACATAGCATAATAAACCCCCAGATCAGTCTAGGCTGTTTCTAGAGTCGTGCCTTGTGCGTACCCACTTGGCCAGTTAATATCGAAACATAATTTAAATCCGATCACACAATTTGTTGAGTTATGCACGTATGAAAGCTATAGCATGCAACGAGTTTCAATACTTATGAAATTGTGTGTGTGGTTGATGTAGCATCGTATTTTGCTTGCTTATGCAGTGCTTTGCTTATAATAATTAGCCTACTTGTGCCAGTGAAATGCTTGTAATAGTTTTAGCATTTTGCTTATGATAGTTACTCCATGAATCTGTTGAAATTAAATTGCTATATAATTGCCTGTCTACTTGACATATTAAATTATTTTGCTTAACTATGTTCTATATCGTCCTGTATGTGCACCTACCAGTTTTTAGTGAAACTGACCCATTTTATGGGCAGGTAATGGATAGGTAATACAATCTGCGATGACACGATGGCGTGATGAGATCAAGATTGAGCTCTTTCCCTGACGTTTCGCTCCTAAGGACATGTTGGTAAATTTGGTATAAAGTGTATTTCAAGATTTCTCTTTTTATTAAACCTTGAGTTACTAAAATTGTTATAGTAAACTTCTTCTTGGTTTCAACAAACAAATCCTAAATCATTGAAATTGCATTTTAAAACCCTTTGATTTCAATAGTTGTGCGGAATTCGGTAAAAGAAAGTTTACGTTGTAATGCGCTGAAGGTCCATCGACTTGTTGTTTTAAAAATATCATTTCCGCTGAAGTACTATTTAGACTCTGATAATTGTATGATTTCAAAGTTTTCTAAACTATTCTAAAAGTTACAAGTCCTGGATTTTTGGGGCGTTACAACTATACTCAACAAGTCTGGTTGATTCGAGAAAGGCTTCAGACGACTCAAAGTCGCCAAAAGAGTTACTCACGTTTTTGATCGGAGATAAGGTTTTTATCAAGGTATCCTCGACTAAAAGTGTTTTTCGATTCTGGAAAAAGGGTAAGTTAAATCCTAGATATGTCCGACCTTTCGAAATCTTGGATTGGATCGGTGATGCAACATACCGTATGGCGCTACCTCCTCAGTATGTGCAAATCCACGTCTTTTACATATCCATGCTAAGGAGATACATTCACGACCCATCACACATCATTTATTATGATGACGTGGACATTCGAAAAGACTTAACCTTTGAAGCAAGACCTGTGGAGATTGTGGATAGACGAGACCAGGTACTAAGATAAAAAACTCTCTCTAGTCAAGGTTCGTTGGCAGCATCATGGAATCGATGAATGCACCTGGGAACCTGAAACCGATATCAGGGAGACATACCCTGACTTGTACTTTAAGTTATAACTTCTGTAAAATTTTGCGGACGAAATTAATTTAAGTCGGGGTAGGATATAAAACCCGATGTTTAAATATATATATATATATATATATATAATTATATCGGATCCAGGTTGGATCCAACCGGATTCGGTTCACAGCCTATACGAAGAGTGGGTTATTTAAACCCCCGCGGGGGGGGGGGGGGGGGGGTGTTCTCTTTACAAAAAAAAGGAGAAACCCCCCTGCACCCTCGCTCTCCCTCCTTGACGCCCGAGCTCCCCCCTTCGCTCACCCCTCTCCTTCCACCTCACACTCGCCGGAAGTGCCATCGCCCAGGTACGCACCTCCTCTCCCCTCTCTCTTTATCTTCTTCTCCTGCCTCCTTGTTAACCCAATATAGGAGGGGCGTCACCCCTCCTTGCTCTATCTCTTTCCCCTTTTTTAGTAGAGGAGGGGCGCCGCCCCTCCCTGCTCTTCTCTCGGGTTGACGTCGGCAGGAGGGCACCAACCCTCCTCCCCCTTTTTGTTTATGCAGGCAGGAGGGGCGACCCTCCTGCCCTCCCTCTTGGTTTACGCTGGCAGGAGGGGCGACCCTCCTGCCTCCTCTCTCTCTCTGTTTGCGCAGGCAGGAGGGGCGACCCTCCTGCCCTCTCTCTCTGTTTACGTAGGCAGGAGGGGGGACCTTCCTGCCCCCTCTCTTTTTCCCGGGTCCCTTCAGCTGCAGCATCCTTCTGCAGCTGAGGTAGGATATCGAGCTAGGCTCGGTTTGAACCAGAGTTGCCAATCGAGGAAGCGGAAGCAGGAAGTGAGGCACTTTCAAAAATTTAGGAAGCGGAAAGCATGGGACGACTTAGAATTGAACCAAGAGTCATCTCGAAACAGCCTAGGAAGCGAACCAGATGAGAAGGGGAAGTGAAAAAGAGAAAAAAAATAAAAATAAAAATAAAAATAAAAATAAAAATAAAAATACAAAAAAAAATGTAAAAAGGGGGAAGCGAGCTTCCCAGCACATTTCGGAAGCGCGCTTCCCCACTACTAAGGACACTTTCGGTAACCATGGTTTGAATAGAGTCCAACCCGGCTCTCTGCACTGGAGGATCGAGCCTAGGCTCGGTCTCGTCCTGATAAAGGGCCATGCCAGGCTCGGCTTGACTGGCGAGCCCACCCCCTCCCCTTTTGTCTTTCCTTTTGCTAGGAACCGAGCCTGGCTCAGCTGTGGCCTGCCCAGCCATGCTGAGTAGTTTCGACCGAGTTGAGCTCGGTCATTACCGAGCCCAACTCGGTCCCCCGCTTGGAATGAGATTTTTAAGAGGAACACCATCTTCAAATCGTATCTTTGCATTTATAATTTCTGGTGTGTCAATTTTCTTCTCATTAGATATTCCGGACCTCGCAATGATTTTCGCATCCAGCTTCATCTGAGAAAATATATAACCCCTTTGAGAGAAAGCAACTTCAATAGCTAAAAGGTATCTCAAAAAACCAAGGTCAGACATATCAAAATGTTCTTTAAGAATATTTTTTATTTCACCAATTCCCTTTTTCTTGCTCTCTGTAATAATCATATCATCAACATAAAGCAAAAGTATGATAATATTTGTACCTGTATCTTTCAAAAAAAGAGCATTGTCAGAATAACAAGATTTATAACCAAGATTTATCATAACATTACTAAACGTGTCATACCATGCTTTAGGGGCTTGTTTAAGCCCATACAAAGCTTTTTTCAACTGAATAACTTTTCCATGTTCTATCTGAAGATTAGGAGGAGGTTCCATGTACACTTCTTTATTTAAATCCCCATTAAGAACTGCATTTTTAACATCAAGTTGATATATAGACATTTTCTAATAGATGCCAGGGCAATAAGAGTTCTAACTGTTGTCATATGTGCTACTAGGGCAAAAGTTTTGTCGTAGTCTATTCCATATTGCTGAGAATAACCCTTAGCAACTAAGTCTTATACCTTTCAAGGAATCCATCTTCTTTTGTCTTAACTTTATAGAGCCATTTACACCCTATAATCCTTTTTCCTATTGGTAATGATACTATTTCCCAGGTTTTTGCTTTTCTTGAGCTCCTAATTCTAATTTAATATCTTCTATCCATTCGAGAATTTCTATGGCTTCAGAGTATTTTGAAGGTTCATAATAGGAGTGTTGAATCTTTCAACCCTAGATTCTATTATATATATATATATATATATATATATATATATATAGAGAGAGAGAGAGAGAGAGAGAGAGAGAGAGAGAGAGAGAGAGAGAGAGAGAGAGAGATCACTTTTCATTAATCCTAATCACCTATTTAAATAGGTGATTAGGTGGAACGAGATTACAAGTAGGCATACATAATTATGCTAAATTACGTATGACCACCCCCAGATTTATGAATATTACTTTTAACACTCCCCCTCAAGCTGCAACATCTTGAGAAACCTGCACTTGCGAGAGGCTTGGTGAAGACGCCTGCAACTTGGTCTTCAGAAGTCACATGACTAGTAGAAATATGCCCTGCTTGCACTAAGTCACGTATATAGTGACAATCAACTTCAATGTGTTTCGTTCTCTCATGAAAAACTGGATTGTTAGCTATATAGGTGGCTGCTCGATTATCACACATCATCAACATTGGGGATGGAATCATCACATGTAGATCTTTTAGAATGGACCTAACCCACATCATTTCAGCAGCTATTTGAGCCATAGCTCTATATTCTGATTCAGCACTGGAACGAGCTACCACAATTTGTTTTTTACTTCGCCAATTAATTAAGTTTCCTCCGACAAACACGCAGAACCCTGTGGTGGACTTTCTATCATCGATGACCCCTGCATAGTCTGCATCTGAGTACGCAATTATATCAAGGTTGGATCTTTGTTTATATAGCAATCCCTTTCCAGGAGAGGATTTTAAATACCTGAGAATCATCATAGCTGCCTTCCAATGCACTCGAGTAGGTTTGTCTATGAATTGGCTTATCTTGCTCACGACCAAGGAGATATCTGGCCTTGTTACAGTGACATATAAAAGTTTACCAACCAAGGATCTAAAACTTCTACTATCAATAGGTTCTGCTTTTTCATCATACATATGCAGTTTAGGATCCATTGGTATATTGGCCGGTTTGACACCTAACATCCCTGTTTCCTGCAGTAGGTCAAGTACATACTTTCTCTGTGATAGAACTAACTCCTCACTGTTTTTGGCCACCTCTATGCCCAAGAAATATCTAAGAGAACCAAGATCTTTTGTGACAAAGTGCTTCTGAAGATGAATCTTTGTGTCCGAGATGTCCTTTGCACTATTCCCTGTAAGAATAATATCATCTACATATACAACCATAACCACAATACCAACAAAGGTTTTCTTGATTAACAATGAGTGATATGAAGATGACCTGTTGAAGCCAAATGCAGACATAATTTCAAATAACTTCTGAAACCATGCACGGGGACTTTGTTTAAGACCATATATTGTAATGAGATATTGCGAAAATATAAAGAGTGCATACAAGCACTTACAACAATGAATAAAAGAGACAATATCACAAGTCCACAAAGGGACAATACAAGCACAAGCCTTTAAGAAGGCAACAATATAAAAAGCCTCTTATTGAGAAGAGAGAAAGCTCTCAAGAATAAGAAATATACAAGGGGTTCACCCCTATTTATACAAGAGGGAGAGGAGCAAAGGGATGGCCAAAAGGCCTCAAAAGGAGAGCCAAAAGGGGGTTCCCATAGAATCGTTGGGAGCCCCCAACGGTCACATTTGTGATCGTTGGGGGCTCCAACGACTCTAAGGTTGGAGCCCCTTTTAACCCTCAAAAGAAATAAAAAAAGAAATAAAAAAATAAGAAAATAAAATTACATTTTATCAAAAAACGAAAATAGTTGTTTTCTAAAACAACTATGTGAAATTACAAAAATACCCCTATCGGGTATTGATGTAATATAGAATATATATTAGATACATTTTAACATATATACCCTTCTTTAGTTTGCACACCTTGCTACACTCCCCCTGAACCTCAAACCCGGGAGGTTGCTGCATGTACACTATAAAGCCCGTGAAAAAAAAAAAAATTTCGTGTCCGACTCTTGTCAGACACGTGCCCTGCACGTGTCGGGGTCTGAGCCGCTTTGTTGGGCCTGGATCTGGGTCCGAACCGAACCCGAGCTTAACCCTTACCCGGGTTCTCGAATCCTCGAGAACCTGCGTCTTTTAAAAGACGCAGGCATCTCGGGCGAGGGTTCAAAACCCTCACCCCTTCTCTCTCATCTGCGTCATCTCTCTTGCGCTGCCGTCGGCGATCGGAGACGACGACGAGCAGCCCCGTCCGGCCAGCTCACTGTCCGGCTGGCTTCCCGACGACGCAAGCTCCAGTGATCCCCCGCCGACGACTACGTTCTTCCCCCTCTTTTGGCTGTGAGGGCGGTGACCTCCGAAGACCTGCCGATCACCGCCGGCGACCTTCGAGCACACCGCCACCTCTTCGCTTCCGCCGTTTCCCCTAGGGCCACCAGCAACCCGAGCAGCTGTCGATCGTGCCTCCGACCTGTGCACTGTCCCCCCTTCAGCCATCGACGACTCACGGCCGACATCCTCAGCCGACGACGACCAGCGATCCTCCCTGCAGTCGCCGAGCGCCGGCGACTCGCCGTCGGTCGCCACTCGTCTCCTCTCTTCTTCGGCTCCCTCCGCCAGTCCGAGGGCGCGCACCTGTGACCCCGAGAACCTCCTTTCCTTCCTTCGTCCCCTTTTGCCTGACGAAGGAGGTCTTGATGCCGTCGCCATCGTCTTCCTCGATCTCCTTGGAGCTTGTATTGACGACCTTTCCAGCCCCCAACGACTCCGCTGTTGCTGACGTTTTCGGAGGTAAACCCTCCCCTCTCTTTCTCCTTTGTGCAGGATAGATCGACAGGGGGGGCTGAGCCCCTGTCGACACCTCTTGTCGGTAGGGGGTTAACCCCTCCCCTGCCTTCCTCTATGAGTCGATTGACAAGGAGATTCTGTTTCCCCCTGTTCTTGTTGGGTCGGCAGGGGGGAATCCGCTTTCCCCGTGCCCTTGTTGTGCCGGCAGGGGGGCTCGGTCCCCCTGCCATCCGCTTTGCCGGCAGGGGGCTATGCCCCCTTGCCATTCCTTTTGTCGGTAGGGGGCTCTGTTCCCCTGCCATTCGCCTTTCGACAGGGGGTTTCCTTCCCCCCCTGTCCCTTTTTATGCTCTTGGGCAGGGGGCGAGGCTTCCCCTGCTCTTGTTGTCCCAGCTGGGGGCGGAGCCCCCCTGCTCTCTTGCTCCTTCTCGGCAGGGGGTTCTGCCCCCCTGCCTCTTGCGTTGTGCCGGCAAGGGGCGAGGCCCCCCTGCCTCTTGCGTTGTGCCTGCAGGGGGTGAAGCCCTCCTGCTTTCTTGTTTTCGAGCAGGGGCTTGCCCCCTGCATTTCGTTGTTCTCCGGCAAGGGGCTTTGCCCCCTTGCCTTGTTCTTGCCCCCGGCAGCGGGCTGCACCCCTGTCTCGTGTTCTGACAGGGGGTGTTTCCCCCTGCCTTTGTTGTGGCAGGTGTGGCAGGGAGCCTCAGCTCCCTCCCCTGCCTTTCTTTGTGCGGGCAGACAGGAAGCTCCTGCTCCCTGCCTCTGCTGTTGCTGCCAAGCAGGGCTGAGGCCCCTGCCTCTGGTACCCTTGTTTGCTGGATGCAGAGCTCCTGCCTCTGCCTTCTGCATTCTGGAGGCCTTGTTGCGTTTGCTTCTCATTTCTAATATGGCATATACTAACAATCTAAGCTCTCCAGGTTAAACGGTGGATCCAGCTCGCACTCTGTGGCTCGAGCTCTCGTTTGCCTACGCTGCATGCGTACGAGGACCGCAACCCCTTAAGGTAGGGGATTCTTGCGTGAAAGGACAATGAACTGATAAATGCTAAAATAAGGAAGATAACTGAAAGAGAACGAAATATGTATACGTATAATATATATATATATATATATATATATATATATATATATATATATATATATATATATATATATATATATATACGTATGTCTTTACCTTCAAGGACGCGGTTTCACGATCCTTGTCCTCTTTACTTTCTCGCACTTTCCTTTCTGTCGCCGCCGCGCTATATGTGTCTAGGCTTTCCATTTCTGTCTTTACATTTCATGTCTTTTAACTCAAGGATGCAGTTTCACGATCTTTGTCCTCTTTGCTTTCCCGCACTTTACTTTCCTGCTGTCCCGCGGTTTGCGCCCTGACATTTACTTGCTTATGTCTGCTTTGTTATCCAGGATGCAAATCCTGGTCCTCCTTTACGTTCTTGCACTTTACTTCCTGCATTTACTTGTTGCCCCGCGCTTTATGCGCCATGACTTTGCTTCTGCTTTACTCTTCGTACTTTACTTTCCTGTGCTATCGTGCTTACTCTTGCACTTACCTTTTATATGTGTTTGTCCTTACCTTGTTGCCGCACTTCACGCATATGCTTTGCTCGTGTATGTATTCTGATCTCTATCGTATGTTTCTTTACTTGCTTACGCTTATCGTTATCGAGGTGCAACCCTATACCTCGTGAGTCGTCCTTTACACTTGCGTAGTCAGTATAGGATCTTATACCTCTCGAGTTGCTTACGTAGTTGCCTACTTGTGCGTTACGATGATCGAGGTATGATCTCATACCTCGTGTGTAGCTCTTGCATTCTACCCTCGCGGTGCGGCTTCACCCATCGAGTCTTGTCTCTCGATTTGCCATTGTATTAGTATGTGCACGGGTTTGTCCCTTATCAGCTTGCACTCCTTGAGTGCAGCTTCGAGTGCATAGTGTATATCGTTTCACTTGTCTTACAAGCCACAATACACACTTATGCACTTCGGTTCTCCAAAGACATCGTCTTAGGTGCAAACCTATTTTCAGGATGTATAGCAGAGATAGCAGTTGAATCTCTCACACCGATATATTTAGGAAATGTGTGTCACAACCTTAGTCTACCTATCCGATACGACTCAGATAACCTTGTTTAGAAGTCTGTGCACGAGTAGGGAGGGGATCCTAGCGAGGTACTTGAGCCATCGTTAGATCAGCGTTACCTCGCCTCTGATACGAGACCTAGTTTCTAGGCTTTCTGGTTCAACCATGATTGTAGCACCTTCCTTCGTGAAGGTATTGTTGGATCTCTTACGAGGGATCTATGTTCCTCCTCTTGTAGTTGTACCTTTAGTTACGTACGATATGTTTGGACTACGAAGAGCAGGACGAAAGGTCTATAGTAACCTCTAAGCGTGTATTGACACATTAAGCTAAATCCTGTTATGTTGATTTTCGCCTAATAGGTAGATTGCTTGCGATTGTCTAAAGGACCCGTGCACGATCAGTTGGAAACTGAATGAGTTCACTGTGGACTTCTGTAAAGCAGAAGTGTTGGGATTTCCTGCAAGAGATCCATACCCCTCTCATCGTGGTTGTACTTTTGAACAGGTACGTTGCATACTACGATGAGTAGGATGAGAGGTCTATGTCTGCCTCGAACATGCAATGGCATGTGTTTGAGATCACAAGAGTGATGTTTCTGCCCTCACTATGGATTGACCCCTTTTCATCGTGATTGCACATTTGAATAGGTACGATGCGTACTGCGGTGAGTAGGATGAGAATTGTGTAGTTGCCCCGAACGCGCAATGACGCGTATAACTCACCTAAATAATAATCATGCGCCTTCACAGGCAAGATGCTCGATTGGGTTGAAAGACCAGAGCATGAGAATGGCACGGTGGTTAAGAAACCCTCTGTCGGGCTCATTCGGGACGATTCATCAAGAGAGAGGATGGATGGTACAAAACTTCGATGGACAGTCATTAATGGCAATCTCGGGCAAAGATCCGACCTTCCCCAGTCATCGGAGGTTAGGGGAAATCCTTCGGGCCACTTCTGCAGAAGTACGGATGCGCATCCATTGGGCCTTTCTTTGCCTTTCGGGATTTACTCTCTTGGTCATAGACCGTCCCCTTAGGAAGCGGACTCAATCAGTCATTCGGGGTATAATAAAATACATAGCATAATGGACCCCCGAATCGATCTCGGCTGTTTCTACGTTTTGCCTTGTGCGTACCCACAACGGCCTGCTCAATAATGAGACAAGATATAACTTATACACATAATCATGAGATATGCGTGTTGTGACATGAACTGATTGCTTGTTTGTTAGCTCGGTAGTTCGGTACGCTACTCGTTGAGCTAGGTACGCCTGTCGAAGCGTTACCCTTGTTGGTTAAACTGCTTGCACAATTCTTCTTAGTAATAACTAGCTTCTCATACTAGTTGATTGTGTAACTTATGAATTGCTTGTGATGCAATAGCTTGTGCCTTACAATTAAGGTAGCTACTTGCCGATGGACTGAGCCATCCAATGATACTTGTATATGTATTACAAGCGTTGTTATGAATGCTTGTCTTATGCAATTGCTTTGCTTGACTGGTGGATAAAGTTAATTACTCTTCACCTATTATATCTGTGGGATTGCTATGGTTGTTTGTTTAGCACTATAATCCTTATTGCTCTTGTACGTAGCTGTTTGCCTGACTAGAGCCTTGCTTACTCTACAACATGTTTGGTTAGATCTGCTAGTCTTGCTTGTTCCTGCTTGAGCTATCGTTTATCTTGCTTATTGCAGCCTTTGCTCTTTCTTGTCCTTTGCACCCTTACTAGTCTGTTGTGAGACTGACCCATTTCATGGGCAGGTGGTGAACAGGTTACAGCTTGCGATGACACGATGACGCGATGCATTCAAGGCAATGCCCTTTCCTGACGTTGCGCTCCTGGGACCCTTTTTGATAGATGTGGTATAAAGTTTCATTGAAAGCATCTCTTTTGATTAGAACTCTGGATTTCTAAAACTGCATTACCAAAACTTGGTTCTTCATTTCATTTCAATAAAATATATATTTGAACTACAAATCGGTTTGTAAGGGGAAGTCTGCTTTTGGTTGTAATGCGCCCAAGGTCTAGGGACTTGCTGTTTTGAACCTGATCTTCTGCTGAACTTCTGTTTTAAACTCTGATAAACGATTGATTTCAAAGCTTTAACCTTTTTCATAAAAGGTTTCAAGTCCACGATTTTGGGGCGTTACATACACAGTCTCAGATAGATCCCCATATAAGAAGGCGTTTTTCACATCTAACTGACATAAACTCCATCGATAATGAACTACAGATATGACTAACCGAATAGTCCCAAGACAGGTTATTGGAGAAAAAGTCTCAAAGAAGTCAATTCGATATGTTTGAGTATACCCTTTAGCGACTAACCGGGCCTTGTACCTTTCGATTGAGCCATCCGAGTTATACTTAATGGTGTAGACCCACTTAGATCCAACGATATCTGCATCAGTGGGAGGAACAACCAAATCCCATGTGTCGCATGAGAGCAAGGCATCCATCTCAACTTCCATCGCTTGCTTTCACTTAGGATCTAATAGCGCTTAATGATGATTAAGTGGGATAGAAGTGGCAGATAAAGCAGAGATAAAATTTTTCATGTGAACCCCAAGTCGTGCCTCAATAACAAACTTGGAAATAGGATGTAATGTGCATTGTCTTTTACCTTTCCTGAAAGCGATAGGTCTCTCATCATCATTAGACATCTCAATATTTTCAGGAGAACTTACTTCTGAAGGCGGCGGTGATGTAGGTGCTGATCTGCGAGTGTACACCAGAGGAGGATCATGATATCGAGCAGTTGGGGGAGACTGAGAATGAGAGATAGTCTGAGAAAACGACTCCAAAAGAAAAGGGGGAATGAGAAGAGGCAGAGCATCACCATGTTCTTGGAAATAGGATGTAATGTGCATTGTCTTTTACCTTTCCTGAAAGCGATAGGTCTCTCATCATCATTAGACATCTCAATATTTTCAGGAGAACTTACTTCTGAAGGCGGCGGTGATGTAGGTGCTGATCTGCGAGTGTACACCAGAGGAGGATCATGATATCGAGCAGTTGGGGGAGACTGAGAATGAGAGATAGTCTGAGAAAACGACTCCAAAAGAAAAGGGGGAATGAGAAGAGGCAGAGCATCACCATGTTCAACATGTAGTCTGGATGCAATGGTGGAAAAATAAGGAACAAATTCAAAGAAAGATACATCCGCACTAACATACTGTCGACGGGAGATGGGATCATAACACCGGTAGCCTTTTTGATTTTTTGGATATCCAAGGAAGACACACTTGATGACTTGGACAGATAATTTATCACGGTTAGGTCCAAGTTTATAAACAAAAGAAACACATCCAAATACTTCCGGAGAAATTGGGAACAGTGGAGCATTAGGATAGAGAATTTGAAAAGGGATTTGTTCTTCCAAGGATGAAGACGACATATAATTAATGAGATAACAAGCAGTGAGAATAACATCCCCCCCAGTATGAGGGTGGCATATTTGATTGTAACATATGAGTGCGAGCTACATCTAGAAGATGCCTATGTTTTCTCTCAGCAACGCCATTTTGCTGAGATGTATGGGCAAAAGTAGTTTGATGATGGATGCCACGATTTCGATAAAATTTTAACAATTCATTGGACTTGAACTCGAGAGCATTATCAGTGCGGATAATCGCAACCCACAAACCACACTAGTCACGAAAGAAAAGAGACTTACAAATAATCAAGTTTTCAAATAACTTGATAATACATACATTCATCGAATACGCTAGAACAAAAATAACATATAAATGCTTCACAACACAAATGTAAAAGAGTGCATAAAAAACACTTCAATCTAAATATAATTGAGAGGGAGAACCCTTTACAAAAAGTGAATTACAATGGGCACAAATGGCCTTATTTATAGATTACATGTTCTCTTGAAAGAGTTGTTGGGCTATTCCCAACAGCTCTTTGTCAACAGTCAAATATTGACTGTTGACTGTACATTGACAGTCAGTCAGACTTTACAGTGATAGTCATTATGAGTGTTAAGAAAAAGACAAAAAAGAATACAAAAAAAAGGAATAAAAAGCAATAAAACAAAAATACAAAAAAATAAATATTACAAAGATATATGTATATACTTTAAATATATATTTATATACATATACGTACTCTTGTATTACGAAGAGTATGTATATATATATATATTCAAGTATATACATATATATGTTATTTTCTAACAGCCTCTCTCAAACTTATGGTGAGATCATCGAAAGTTTGTTAAGTAAAAAGTTGAATCTTGGTGAGCACAATGCCTTGGTGAAGAAATCAGCAAGTTGATATTCTGATGTCACATAGGGAAGATCAATAGTCTTCTTTAAATATTCTTCACGAACGAAATGGCAGTCCATCTCTATATACCTAGTTCTATCATGAAAAGTATGATTTCGAGCAATGTATATAGAGCTCTTGTTGTCACAGCACAATCTTGTAGGATTGTGAAGATGAATTCCCATATCTGAAATTAGTTGCTTGAGCCACACAATTTCCATGGTAGTAGTCGTCATTGCTCTATATTCAGTTTCTGTAGATGATAAATACACCTTTTGTTGTTTCTTGCACCTCCATGAAATCAAGGATTCACCTAGAAACACACAAAAACCAGTTGTTGATCTCCTATTATTTGGATTCCCTCCCCAATCAGCATCAGAGTATGCAATAAGAACTAAGGAGGAAGAAGAGGATAGAAAAACTCCCTTATTTATTGTGCCTCTAATGTATTTGATAATTCTCATGACTGCACTTATATGAGCTAAAGTTGGAGCGTGTTGAAATTGACTGGCTATATGTACAATATGAGCTATGTCCGGTCTTGTAATACTTAAATACATAAGAGACCCCACGAGTTGTCTGAATGGAGTTGGATTGTCCAAAGGAACTCCATCGTCGGCTCACATTTTCATTCCAACAGTCTCTGGAGCGTCAACAACTTTATCATCTGATAGTCCTGACCTGTCAATAATATCTGAATCAAACTTTGTTTGTGACAATATGTACCCTCTATTAGAGTATGATACTTCTATACCAAGAAAGTATCTTAGGAACCTAAGATCTGTCATTTCAAAAGATTTTTTTCAAAAACTGTTTTACTTTCTTGATTCCTTCTTTGTCACTACCTGTAATCAACATATCATCAACATATAAAAGTAAAATTATAATACTCTGCAGAAGAATTCTTGATGAATAAAGCTGTATCAGTATAGCATAATTTAAAACCATATCTTGTAATAACATTGTTAAAAGTATCAAACCAAGCTTTAGGTGCTTGTTTGAGGCCATACAATGCCTTTTTTAATTTAAGCACTTTACCTGAAGGAATTATTAATCCATGTGGAACATCCATGTATACTTCCTCATTAAGATTCCTATTCAAAAAGGCATTTTTAACATTTATTTGAAATATATTTCAATTTTTAATAGCTGAAATAGCTACAAGCATTCGAACAGTGGTCATCCTGGCAACATGAGCAAAGGTTTCTTCGAAATCTACTCCGTATTCTTGAGAATATCCTTTGGCAACTAGCCTGACTTTATGCCTTTCCAACGATCCATCATTTTTGGTTTTTACCTTAAAAACCCATCTACAACCTATGGTCTTCTTTCCAATGGGTAAATTTAGAATTTCCTAAGTGTTAGCTTCTTTAAGAGTGTCTAATTCTATATACATAGCTTTTATCCATTCAGGTAAATTTTTTGCTTCATTGTAACATGAGGGTTCAGAATATGAATGAATAGCTATGAGACATGCTCTATGTTTAGGAGAGAATGAGTCATAAGACACAAATTTATTTGGAACTCTTGAGGTTCGTTCAGATCTACGAATAGTGGTTTGTTCTGAAGGAATTTCTAATGCTTCATGGTTACTTTGATTTACACTTTCATTGGGTGTGTTTTGATTTCTTCTAGTGTATACTATTGGTTCAACTGTTCTATTCTTAATAGGAGATTCTACATAAATATTTTCATCATTAGACAATAGTTTAAATAAAAAAAGAGTAATAAGAATTTATGTCTTGCGACATATTTTCTTCAAATCCACTTTCATTTTCAACAAAGTTAACATTCCTTGAGACGAGAAGTTTATCATTTTTTATATCATAACATTTAAATCCTTTTTGTGTTTCAGAATAACCAATGAACCCACAGAAGATAGCCTTAGAAGATAGTTTATCACCTTTATCATTTAAAACATAACATTTGCAACCAAAGATTCTAAGTCTTTGATACTCAGGTTGATATTTGAATAATTTTTCAAAAAGAATTTCATTGGCCAAAGTTTTTGAAGGCATCCTATTTATAAGATATACCGAGGTTAACGCAGCTTCAGCCCAAAGGTTTTTAGAAATATTCTTAGCAATAAGGAGAGTCCTTGTAGTTTCCATAATATGTCTATATTTTCTTTCTGAAATTCCGTTTTCTTGTGGGGTTCTAGGGCACGATCTTTGATGTAAAATTCCTTCGTTTTCTAAAAATTGTTTGAACTCATTTGACAAATATTCACCTCCAGAGTCAGTTCTGAGAATTTTGAGTTTACTTTCAAATTAATTTTTAATCATGTTATGGAACATTTTAAAGGTTGCAAATACATTAGATTTAAACTTAAGAAAGTAAATCCAACAATATCTAGTGAAGTCATCTATAAACACAACATAATAGGAGAATCCTCCTTTAGAGGCTACGAGAGCAAGACCCCACACATCCGAATGAACTAATTCAAAAAGGCATCGAAGAGTAAAAAGTTCTTTGACCATAAAGCAAGGATGTCATTTTACCAAGTTGACATTCTTTACATTCAAAATTATCTTTACAAAGATTCTTGGTAATAGGTACAAAATTTAATTTCCTTATATTTGGGTGTCCAAGTCTATGATGCCAAGTCCGTATATCTTTTGTTTGAGCAGTGTTACAAAATGATTCCTTTGAAATATAAAGAAAATCCATGTAACAGAGATCTCCTTGCCTAGAACCTTCCCCAATCAATTTCCCGAACTGGCGATCCAGCACCCAACATTTATTTGATGAGAAAATGACATCACATCCATGGTCCGAGATTTGAGAAACTGAAAGTAGGTTAAGATGAAGTTTTGGTATGCCTTATTTTTGGAATATGAAATTTGTTGTGTTTTGATAAATCATTTTCAAAAGTTCCAACACCCTCTATTTCCAAGGCAGTGCCATCGGAAACAAATGATGTATTTGAATTAGGTTGACATTCAGATAAAATAGACCTCTGTGGGGTCATATGAAATGAAGCTCTTGAATCAAGAAGCCAAGAGCATGTACCAAGAGTAGAAGATGATGCAATGGCCGCTCCTGAGGTAGATCCTTTAAGCAATGGTTGCAATGCTTCCGTCAGTTGAGATAATGATTTGGTGAGGTCTTTGAGATTCAATGTATCCTCGTCTTGTTTTGATGGTGCAATGACAATACGTTTTTCTTGAGGCCTATATTTGTATCTAGGACATTGAGGCCTAATATGACCGGGCTCATTACAGTTATGTCAAATGATTTTTGATTCTCCTCTATTCTTACTAAAATGAGGGGGTTTATATGGCTTGATATAATGTCCTGGTTTGGATGCGGCAAGTGCGCAATCCTCTTCTTGTCTATTGCTAGAAGTAACAAGTACACTAACATTCTTACTCATGTTTAGCCTAGTTTCTTCTCCACTAAGTTTAGTGAGAATCTCATGAATAGGAGGAGGTGATGAAGATGATAGCAAAGAGGCCCTTGTTTGTTCAAACTCAGGTCTCAAACCATATAGAAAAGCGAAGAGTCTATCTTCTTCAACTTGAACTCTTCACATTTCTATACACTTTCCTTCCCATTTAGGTTCAAAATGGGTAAGTTGGGTCCAAATGGAGGATAACTTTATAAAATAATCTCTTACATTCTTATCTTCTTGTTTGATATTTCTAACTTTTTCTTAGAGATAATACTTGTGAGCCATATCTTTTTCGGTAAACATACCTCTAAGATATTCCCATGCTTCATTAGCCTTTTTGTAACATAAAAGGTTTGAGGCAATTCTTGTCTCAACTCCACTTAGCATCCATGAAAGAATTTTGACATTTTTCATCTCCCATTCATCCAATTTTTTGTAGTATTCTTTCATAGCTTTATCCTTTTCTTCAAGACTAGTCTCCACACCATTTTCACCTAATGTAATTTTGGGAGTAGGTTCAAGAATAGTACCTCTTATGAAACCCCACAAACCGTGACCTTTTATGAATGTCTCGAAGTGTCCCGCCCAAATGTTATAGTTGTTTCCTTCAAGTTTGAATAGCGGAATAAAGTTGGAGTTGCTTGTATTGTGTGGAAAAAATCCATCCATGATGAATCACAAAGAAAGAAGAGAGTCACCACCACGAACAAGAGCAAGCACACTTTACGAGGCAACCCACCAATGCACGGTTGATCATAAACGAAGCTCTGATACCATGAACAGAGACTTACAAATAATCAAGTTTTCAAATAACTTGATAATACATACATTCATCGAATACGCTAGAACAAAAATAACATATAAATGCTTCACAACACAAATGTAAAAGAATGCATAAAAAGCACTTCAATCTGAATATAATTGAGAGGGAGAACCCTCTACAAAAAGTGAATTACAATGGGCACAAATGGCCTTATTTATAGATTACATGTTCTCTTGAAAGAGCTGTTGGGCTATTCTCAACAACTCTAATTAGAGCTGTTGGGATGACTGTACATTGACAGTCATCTAGACTGTACAGTGACAGTCATTATGACTATTAAGAAAAAGACAAAAAAGAATACAAAAAAGGAATAAAAAGAAATAAAACAAAAATACAGAAAAATAAACATTACAAAGATATACATATATATATATATATATATATATATATATATATATATATGCATATACGTACTCTTGTATTACAAAGAGTATGTATATATATATATGTATATTCAAGTATATACATATATATGTTATTTTCTAACAACGACAACACAATTTTTTTTTTCAATCTGCAGCAACAGCGTCAGCCGATCCACGACATCCAGTCCTTCTTCATGATCAGCGGTAGCAGCGTCATCCCAGAAGGGATACCTGCTCTGATACCATGTTGAATCTGTCTGCCCTAGATTCTATTAGAGAGAGAGAGAGAGTTCGATCACTTTTCATTAACCCGAATCACCTATTTAAATAGCTGATTAGGTGGAACGAGATTACAAGTAGGCATACGTAATTATGCTAAATTACGTATAACCACCCCCAAATTTATGAATATTACTTTTAACAAGGAGTTTATAGTCATAAGGCATGCCCTATATCTAGGTGAAAAAGATTGATAAGATACAAATCTTTGAGGATACTTTGGAACTCTGCTAGATCTTCTTCTGGAGTTTGGTCTTGTGCAAATTTATCAAATGCATATGGGGGATTTTCAATAGTCCTTCGGGTATAAGTTTGAACAGGTTGATCTTGAACATTATCAATTGAAATACTAGAATAATCAACACACGTATCATCATAATCATCAATATGAACATTATCATTAGTACGCTTTTTGGGTAATAAATCAAATAGAAAGGAATACTTAGATTCATCCTTAGACTTTTCAATTTCAAAACCATTTTCATTTTCAACAAAGTTCACATTCCTTGATATATAGAATTTATCATTTTTCACATCGTAACATTTATACCGTTTCTGATCATTATTATATCCAAGAAATGCACATTTAATAGCTTTAGGTGACAATTTATCTCTCTTGTCAATGAAAACAAAACATTTGCACCCAAATGCTCTTAATCTTTTAAAATCAGGAGAGGTTTGATAAAGTTTTTCAACAAGAGATGTGTTTTGCAAGGATATTGAAGGCATTCTGTTAATAAGATATACTACAGAATGACCAAATTTTTTTAGGATTTTTTTTTGAAATAAGTAATGTTCTTGTTGTTTCAACTATGTGTCGATGTTTTCTTTATGCCAATCCATTTTGCTGATGAGTGTTTGAACAAGATCTTTGATATGAAATTCGATTTTCTTTTAAATAACTTTTGAAATCATTTGATAAGAATTTTCCTCCTAAAGTAGAACGAAAATAACAATGTTTGATTGAAATTGATTTTGTACAATTTTATGAAATTCTTTAATATGAGAAAATACCTCAGTTTTTTGTCTAAGAAAGCATATCCAAGTATATCTAGTGTAGTCATCAATGAACACAACATAATAAAAAACCCTCTTTTGGATAGAACAAGAGTAGGTCCCCATACATCCGAATGCACTAATTCAAATAGTTTAGAAGAGATAAGGGTTTTGGATCCAAAAGAAATCTTCTTCAGTTTTTCCAAAATGTAATCATTACAAATTCGTGAATACAAGAATTAAAAAAAAAAAAGGAAAATGTGACATCTTAGCAACATTGGGATGGCCTAATCTTTCGTGCCATAATACATCTTTTTCTTGACAAAATTATAAAATGAATCTTTTGGGATTCGAAAAAAATCCATGTAATAGAGATCTCCTCTCCTACGGCCTTCCCCAATCAACTTCCCTTACTGACGATCCTACACCCAACATTTTTTAGATGAGAAGGAGATCTTATACCCATAATAAAAAATTTAAGAAACTGCTAAGTTTAGGTATAGCACTAACATTGGGTACTTGAAAAGGTTTTTATGGATTTGAAAAAGTTCTTGCACTTTTAACTTAAGCTTTTTTCCATCACGGTAGAAACACAGTTTTTATGTGATTTTTTAGTGCATTCGGATAATATGGACTCAAAAAGAGTTATATGAAATGATGCTCTAGAGTCAAGAATCCAAGAAACTGTACCTGGAGTAGAGGAAGTAGATACAGTAGCACCAGTCGTGGATGAGGAGTTTTTGAGAAGTTGCTGCAAAGCTTCTGTAAGATGTAAGGATTCTTTTAGATCACCTTCCTTGTTGATGCTTTAATTTTCCTTTTTTGGAGCTTCTTCCACTACAGTGACCTTTCTTTTAAGCTTGGAGCATTCAGACTTGATATGTCCTGGCTCTTGACAAAAATGACATACAACCCTTCTTTTCTCTCCATTGTTCTTCCAAAACCGAAGAAGTTTGTATGGTCTTATATTGTTTCTAGGCCTTGACACTACAAAAACCTCTTCATTTCCTTTTGTTATATTAAGCTCAGTTTCGGCTTGGTACACCTCACCAAGAGCATCATCAAGTGAGGTTGCGGAGGTTCTATGAAGAATGTTGGATCTCACTTGCTCAAATTCCGGTCTTAGACCATAAAAAAAGGTAAATAAGTGTTCTTTATCCAATTGCTTTCTTCTCATTTCTATAGCTGCGTCTTCTCATTTAGGTTCCAAAAGTTCAAGTTCATCCCACAAAGGTGAGCCGCAATCTTGAGTTTCATGCTATTGAAGAACCAAGATAGAATTTGGGCATTTTCGGCTTCCCAATCCTCAACCTTTTGTTGATATTCAATTAGAGCTTTTTCTCTTTCATCATCATTTAAGGCCCTTATTTGATTCCCATCTTTCTTGGTTAGAATGAGTTGGGGTTCATATATTGATCCACTCACATAGCCCCATAGTTTATTCACTTTTAAATGATTTTCCATAGCGGCTACCCACATAAGATAGTTTGAGTCATTTAATTTGAAGGCAATCACTGTCATGAAATCTTTTTCACCCATTTTTGCCCATTTTGAAAGAGAGAAGGTCAAGTATAAATAACCACGAACCTTTAAAGACGATGTAGACCACAAGCTTTTCAAACCTTTTCCAATGAGCTCAAAAGCATCCACAATCCACAAGGAAGCAAAAAGAAGATGAACTTGATGAGAAAAAGTAATGGCACACTTCCCAATGCACCAACAAAAGCTCTCATGATCCACCAAAGAGTAATGGCACACTTTCCAATGCACCAACCGAAGCTCTCACGATCCACCACCTATCTTCAATCGTACCAAGGTTCTGAAACCATGTCACGAACTGGTGGAGAAGGCAATAAAAGTGGTAAATGTTGAAATATAACAACAATATAACAATAATACACTTGAAGTCCACAAAAGAACAAGAGGATAACACATAAAATGCACTCAAAGTGCTAACACAAAAGCTACAAAGGGCAAAAACACTGAAAGAATCAAAATTTTATTAACAAATAATCCTTTCAAACGGATGATATTCACTTGGGCTAGAATGCCGTATTTATAATGAAGTAGAGAGGCCAATATAGCTGTTGTGCCTCCCCAACAGCTAGAAATATAGCTGTTGGGGAGGTCCCAACAACTATATTTGTCTTCCCATTAAAGCCCCCAACGACTATATTGTCTTCTCAATAAAGCCCATGACAAGTTTACATATTACAACAATAATAAAAAAAACCAAAATGACAATTACAAGTATGCCTTTATTGGGCACAAACTATGAATGACCAGGGTATTTTGATTTACATAGAGCCAATCATCAAGAATATATATATATATATATATATATATATATATATATATATATATTATACATATTTAGATGTATGTATAATATATTTTAACACCAGTCTCCTCAAAAAACTAATGAGCAAGGCTCACATGTCTTTCACTTTGGGCCTGACCAGCCATTTCTTAGCTCCCACTTCTAAATGTGACATTGAGAAATTTTTAATATTAATTTTCCTGGCAATTTGTCTAATGTGATATATTTACATATATAGGATCATTCCATTTCTCTAATTAAAGTCTCTTCTGTTATCAAAGCTTGAATTTAGGTGTCCTTTCAAATGACTAAGATGAGTATATTGATCTCATGTCCTAGTAAACTTCGTTAATGAAAGAAAAATGGTTGTATTGATATGAGTTGGCTAATTTTTGACAGCTATCCATTGACCATCTTGGAGGCACTGCTTACGACAAGTGAGAGATAACCTTAGTTTGCCAATTCTTCAGACATATTTTTATTTTGCCAAGGAGGCTATTAAGTGAAAAAATGTTGGTGTACCAAGACTTGGACCCAAATTGCACACAAAAAATGAATAATAACAAACATGTGCATCATTGCACAATTGCAAAATACAGGATTTACTAGAGCACCTTGCAATTCTGGTAAGTTTTCACCTATATAAGGCAATTTGTTTGACCAAATGGGTTTGGTAACTGCTGCAAGAACATATACAAAGATTATTGCTGATGCTTGTTAAACCATTGTTATGCAATGCTACATAATTTATAATTCTGAATGTCACTAAATATTATTGTATGGTTCTTCGAGGATAGCGTGTTCACAAATAAATTGTGGCTTGACATGCTTAATAATGAAATCCAACATTCCGTGCTGTTTGGTCGTGCTTGTATCTATTCACTAGTGACCATTCGTCCTGTGCTTTTCAATGGAAGTTTCTTCTGTCCTTCAAAAAGTAATGAAATCCAATATTGATTGCAGAAAAGGTTTATGGTTAATATCTTTCTGAAAAATTGTCAAACGTTTGATATGCATATGTGCATGCAGTGCATGTGTGTATGCACGTGCAAGTGTTTTTTCAGACAGACTAAATCATGCTTATTCAATTAAGCAGTTCACTTTAGTCTCTTATTGTAGATTGGATCTGTATATGGTTTACTGCATATTTTAATGACTTTGTATTTTTTTTATCTTGCAGGGTTCCACTTCCAAATGGGGGTTCTCTGGTCATTGAGCAAACTGAGGCTTTGGTTTCAATTGATGTGAATGGGGGTCATGGAATGCTTGGCCATGGGACATCACAACAGCAAGCTATTCTTGATGTTAATCTTGTGGCAGCAAGACAGGTATGCTAGAACCCAACGATCACCAGTTTGGGCAGACTTGTAACATCATGAAAACGAGTCTCCTTACAATACTCCAAGTTTAAAATTTAAACCTGTTTACCATTTCAGAACCTAAATTTCTTTGTGAAAATTAGCAACTTATATACTTTAATTATTGTATAATTGTTTATGAGGAGCTAAAGGAGGCTTCGTAAATGACTGTGGTAGTCTACATACATCTCTACTTCCGAAGAGTATTTTATTCATTCTACACCTATAGATGCCAACAACAACATTGATAAAATGAGGGATAATTCAAGTTTCTTTTACGGCACTAGGAATTGCAGTTCTAACTTCTAAGACCTGTTGAGTTTTCCTTATCAGTCAGCATAAACAGTAGCTGGCCAAATGCATGTCATATGAGAACAGATTGTATTTCTTATGAATAGCATCAATCATTAACATCTATAAAGTAATTGGAAGGATTAATCATGATCCAGACTCCACTTCTTATGAATAATATTGATGAATGCCATGTGTAAAGTAATTGGAATTTGGAAGGATTAATAATGATTGAACTAACCTTATAGATATAATCAGTATAAGGATACAGTGTTTCTGATATTTGAATATCTGTGCAGTAATTTGCTAACTCAGCTTTGGAAATCTTTTCCTGTTTAATTTATACCAATATATTTTTTTCTTTAACGATTCATTTTGTGCTATATCTGTCATTCTCTGGATAGCACACAAAAAATCTTCGATGGTGTCTATCAGCGATGGCATTTCCTAGTTTGTTAAATCACCCTTTTGAATCTTTTTATTTGGATTCATATTCTATCTGATAACGTACTTGCATGTGTAGGGAGCTGTTAAGTTCCAAAGCACTTCTGGATTTAACAAGATCACCACAAATTTATACCTTTAATAATTTTGAAATTGTCCTGGTGGTTTTGATCCATTAATTATCATACTATGGGATTTTCACAATTTTATAATGAAAACAATTGCAGACGTTCATTGTCAAATAGATCATCTATTCTTTATGGAATTACCAAAATGACATGTTGGTGACAATTGATGCATAGAAATCAGAGTAGTTTTTTTATCTGTTTTGGATCAGTGTCACCGATATTTTGAAAATATCGTGATAATATTGGCGATTTAAGGTCAGCCGATATTTTTGGCAACATATTGTGATATTTTGAAAATATCACAATCGGGATAATATCATGATATTTTTGGGAAAAACTCATTTTTTTTTTATATTTTAAGCTTACATTTAATTTTTTTGTTTCTTTTGTATTTTAAAACCTTTTAAAACTTGTTTATTTATATTTTTGCAAGAAAAATAATGCAAGACTTATTATTTTCTTATCTTTTTATTGTTATTTATATATTTTTTCTTTTTTTAAAAGCACAAGATTTCCCAAGAAAAACCAACTTGTGAAAATGTCTCAGAAAAACCCTCGGCAAGAAATTACCTTGAATGATATAGGTGACTATGTTCTAGATATAATTATTTGGGTGATCCTGTTAATATCCACAAAAGGATGTGGATGTTAGCAACTCTAATGTGTGTACTTGTGTGGGTGGGTAATGGTTGCAGTTGTTGCACTCTATCAATGGGCAAAATCTCACCTATTTCTCTGCTTTAAGTTATTTTCTTATAGTTACATTTTTGGTGCAATATGTGTAAAGAAACGGAAGCCACCAACAAGATCCACTACAATGCTAAAGTGAACACACCAAAAGCCACAAATGGGCTCACTCACAAAACCCACACATAGGGCAAAACAAGATGCTAAAAATAAATAATATTTTATTGATAACCTTTATACAAGAAGCATACAAGAGTGACTAGAGTCAATAGTTTCCGTAGAGACGTTGGGAGAGTCCGAACGACTTGGGGCCTCTCCCAACATCTTCATCGTTTGAATGTTGACTGGTCAACTTTGTTGACTAGTTAGCTTTTAACTAAAAAGACTAACCTAACTAAAAGCTAACCTACTTATATATATATATGTACATTGTTAAAATAAAGAAAGAGAAAAATATTTATTTATATGAATATATATATATATAAATATATATATGTACAATTTTAACACTCCCCCTCAAACTTACGGTACAATAACTGAAAGTTTGCGTAATAGAAAGTGGAAACAAGAGGTTTGGTGAATAAATTTGCTAACTGGTATTCTTATGTAATATAAGGCAAATTGATGGTCCTTTGTAGATACTCCTCTCGAACATAGTGACAATCCATTTCGATATGTTTAGTACGTTCATGAAAAGTACGATTGCTGACATTGTAGATCACATTTTTGTTGTCACAACACATGTCGGAGACTCCTGTCACTTGAACTCCCATATCAACCAACAACCTTTTGAGTCGGACTACCTCTATCATTATAGTTGCTATGAATCGATATTCAGCCTTAGTTGATAAAAGCGAAACCTTCTGCTGCTTTTTGCATTGCTACGGAATCGGGGATTCACCTAAAAAAACACAAAAACCCATTGTTGAGTATCTGTTATTGGGATCACCTCCCCAGTCAACATCTATATAAGCAATTACCTCTAAAAAAGATAAAACATACAGAAAAAGGCCTCATGAAAGAGAAGTCTTAATATATCTAATAATACGCAAAACTGCTCCTATGTGAACAGAAGTGGGAGTGTGATGAAATTGACTAGCTGTGTGTACGTGTGTTATGTCAGGTATAGTAATTGAAAGGTAAGAGAGTGCTCCCATAGGCTGTCTGTAAAGAGTAGGATCTTCAAGAAGTTCTCTATCATCATTTCACATTTTGGTGTTGGTAATTTTGGGGGTATCAACTCTCTTATCATCTGTGATGCTAGACTTGGAGACAATGTCAAAAGCAAATTTAGACTGAGATAATAAATATCTTCTAGGAGAGTAAGCAACTTTGATTCCTAAGAAATATTTTTAAAAGCGTAAATCAGTCATTTCAAAATATTTTTTGAGAAGTTTTTTAATATTTTCAACTCTCTGTTTATCTCTTCCGGTGACGATCATGTCGCCTTCGTAGAGAAGAAGAATAATAATACTTGTATCAAAAATCTTAACAAATAGTGCAGTGTCAGTCAAACAAGTTCTAAATCCAATATCAAGTATAACTCGAGTAAACAGGTCATACCAATCCTTTGGGGCTTGTTTAAGTCCATACAGAGCCTTTTCCAAACGAAAAGTTTTACCCTTAGGAACACTTATACCTGGTAGTGCCTCTATATAAACTTTTTCAACTAGGTTTTCATTAATAAGAACATTTTCAACATCTATTTAAAATACAGGCCATTTTCGAACAGAGGCTAATGTTACTAGAGATCGAACAATGATCATTCTAGTAACTGGATCAAAGGTTTCCTCGTAATTTATGCCATATTCTTGAGAATATCCTTTGGCAACTAATATGTCTTTATATCTTTCAAGAGTTCCATCACTCTTTGTTTTAATTTTGTATATCCACCTACAACCTATAGGTTTCTTTCCTTTTGAAACATCTTGAATGATCCAAGTATTAACCTTTTTTAAAGCTTCTAACTCTATTCTTATGGCTTCTACTCATTCAGAATGTTCTTTAGCTCGAGTATAGGTTGAAGGTTTCACTCATGATTGAATTAATGCAATAAATGCTTTGTATTTTGGAGAAAGAATCATAAGACACAAACTTTCTAGGTGGTTTGGAAATCTTAGATGACCTTCTAGTATGAACTTCATGTTGTTCAAGTGCACATGGTTGGTTAAGGTCTCTATGCCTAGAATATTGTAAATAGTTTTTGTTCTTATGAGGTTGCTCTTCAGTAATTATATCGTCATGACCATTATCAAGATCACATTCATTTATTATATCAAGGCCACTATCCAGGTCACATTCATAATCACATTTTTCATGACTTGAACTTAAATCAAATAAAAAGGAATATTCATCTACTTCTTTCACCTTTTCAAAGTAAAAAAAGTTTTTTTTTCTAAGGTCACATTACGTGAGACATAATTTTTTATTTTTAGGATTAAAGCTCCTATAACCTTTTTGGTCATCTGCATAACCCAAGAAGGTACAAGGAATAGCACGAGAGAAGAGCTTATCATTTTTGTTAGTAAAAATAAAACATTTGCACCAAAAAATTCGTAGTCTAGCATAATTAGGAGATACTTTAAAGAGTTTTTCAACTAGTGTTATATTTTGTAAAGAAGAAGGCATTCTATTGATGAAATACATAGCAGTTAGGGTTGCTTTAACCCAAAATTCTTTTGGAATTTGATTTGCTATTAGTAGAGTTCTGGTTGTTTCCATAATATGTCCGTATTTTCGTTCAGCCAAATCATTTTGTTGTGATGTATGGGGGCAAGATCTTTGATATGTGATTCCATGTAAGTTTAGATAATCTTTCAATTCCTTTGATAAAAATTCTCTCCTTGAATCTGTGCGAAAAATGAAAATATCCTTTTCAAACTTATTTTTGACCAACTTATAAAATATTTGAAAATGTGAGAAGACCTCATATTTATGTTTGAGAAAGTAGATCCTCTTAAATAATATGTAATAACCTAGGCTAACTAAGAATCATCCTTTTCTTTATTTTAGTTAGAATAGCTTAGTTAGAATAGGACTTTTACTTTTTTATTTTTTACATTTTTAGCCTTTTGACTAGTCAACTTTTTGACTTAAGTAAAAAAGCAAAGAGTAAATATGGGGCCTTGCCCCCTTACAATTTATGTATTTTTGAGGGTGATTCCAATCAGTAAAATATATTTTTTTCTCTTGTTGCATACCTTTTTTGGGGTATTTTATGAACCTTTGTGGTTCTTGTGAGTGATCTTTGGTTGGAGCTATTTGAAGTTTTGATTGGTGGTGATACAAGAACTCATCTTCTTATATGGTATCAGAGCTTGGTGATCAAGCTAAGTTTTTTTGGTGCATTGGGAAACGTGTCATTCAAAGTTTAAAAAAGAAGTGAAGTTCTTTTCAAGTGTATATGAAATCGTGATTGTATAAAAACTTGAAAGCTTGGAGGAACACTCGTACTCATTATCCGTGGTGGAGTACTCATTATCCTCACTTTCATCTCTCCTCTTCTTCTTTCTTTTCTTCTTTATTTCCCTTCTCAAACCTTGTAAAATGGATGACAATGATAATGTCACCATTAAACCCTTTAAGCTCAACGATTCAAACTATGTTACATGGGCTTCAATTATGAAGCACCTTATATGGGGAAAGGAGATGTAGGGATTAGTGGATGAGACTGATTTGGAACCTAAGCTAATCCTTACAAAGATTGAAGGTGAGAAAGAAATATCTCTTACGAATGTTGAGAAAAACAAATCCATTACCGCTTACGAAAAAAAGTGGAAAGAATGGAGAATGGGACATGCCAAGATTATGTCTTTATTGTGACTGGTGTATTATTCAGATACGGGTCTGGGACCCGATCCATACTTATACATGTTTTCTATATGAGTCGTCTGTTGTATTTGGGTCTTACATTCCAGACCTGACCCATATTGTATTCTCCATATGTATTAATGCTAATAGGGCATGATCGGGTGTGTTGAATACCATCACCGATTGACGCCTCTTTACAACATATCGTCTTCTTACTCAGCACACATATTCTGCTGTGGTTTCTCACATGGTATCAGAGCAGGACTTCATCTGATATCTATCCAAGGACGTGCAGTTGATCCCGGAAGGCGTGCCTGTAGAGATTGACCTTCGAACTCCAGGTTACGGTGATTCCTTTCTTTTTTTTTTCCTTCGAACTTCTTGTTAATTCCAATCTCTCTTTTTCTAACCATCTCTTCTCTTTTCTAATCATTCCTTTCTCTCTTTAGATCTCGACAGATCTAAATCTAATTTCAGATATGCGTCTTCTCTTTCTCGGTTTCGACCATTCTTCTTTTCTCAAATCTGATTGTCCCATGAGCTTTGTTTTATCGTTGGCCCTTTGAAATTTGTTCCCCTCATCAGATTTATATCCCCTTCTCAGCAGGAGCCCTAATTTTCACGTCAAAAAAAAGGAGAATATATATATATATATATATATATATATATATATATATATATATGCCTCTTTCTTGCTATAAATCTGATTCATTGTTTTCCCAGTTACGCCATTTTTAAATCTGTTCTTGTTGATATTTCTGGAATAGATCAAGTCTGATCGTATTTTGTGCATATCAGATTTATTTTCCCAGTTACACCATTTTCTTTAACAAAAAAAATCTATTTTTCTTGATACTTCTGAAATTGATCGCAAGTCTGATTGTATTTTGTGCATGTCAGATTTATTTCTGTGCAGTTCTTTAAACAAAAAAAAAAGGCTGCTAAATCAGACTGATACGCTAGACTGCCACTTTAAATTATTCTCTGCTCCCTTTTCACTTCTTGATTCATTTATGGATTCTTCTTCTCTTCCATCGAGCTTTCTTGGTCAACTTATATCTGAAAAACTCAACAATTCCAATTACCTAATCTGGAAGAGGCAAATTTTGCCTTTCATTAGGAGTTTGGATCTCTCTAAACACCTTGATGGGATAGTTCATGTCCCACCAAAATTTGTTTTGCAAGAGAAACGCGATGATAAAGGGGAGGTTTCCAGCAAATTGATTCGTAACTCAGATTTTGTGGCATGGAGAAGAAAAGATCAGACAGTTGTGGCTTATATTACCTCTACTCTATCCCATGAGGTATTAGTAGCCATTCCAGATGAGTACTCGGCCATGGAGCTGTGGCAGACATTGGCACAAACATACTCTAATATCTCAGAGGCCAGAATTTTACTTTTGAAAGAGAGTTCCAACTTTTGAGAAAGGACTTTTTATCTGTCACAGAGTACATGAATAAAGTCAAGATTATTACATACCAGCTAGCTATGGTGGGTTGCGACATTTTTGACAGAGATAAAGTTCAGCAAGCATTGAATGGACTTCGCTCTGATTATCACATGTTAGTTACGTCTCTTCTGTGTCTACCTTCATTGCCTAATTTTGAAGATCTACGAGCAAAGCTACTACAGTACGAAGTGTTAGATTTGCAGATCTCCAATCTTTTATCTGTAGAAGAGGGAATAAAGAAAGTGATGATAAGAGGCTGCACAAAATAGAGAGAGGGAACCCTTCACCCTGGGCGTCCATTCTCATTGAATATAAAAAGAGCTTACAAGATTTATTAGGGTACAAAGTTACCCTTGAACAACAATAAAAAATTACAACATATCCACCTTATAGGTGACGTATGGAAATTAGACATACAAGTGATTGGATCCGGATCTTAAGGATCCGATCCAGATTCAAGACACTAATACAGAACTAATGTTATCTTTTCACCCTCCCTCAAGTTGTACATGGCCTTGTACCATGGACAACTTGCCTTTTTGTATCCAAAATTTGTCCTTCGTTAACCCTTTGGTGAATAAGTCTGCTACTTGATCTTCAGTTCTCACAAATTGAGGTTCAATCTCCTTGTCTTCAACTTTTTGCCTCACGAAATGTTGGTCTATCTCAATATGTTTAGCTCGACTATGATGAATGGGGTTGAAAGACATATTAATCGCACTCTGATTGTCACACAATAAGAGTGTTCGAGAGATATGTTGTCCCACTTCAGTCAACATATGCCTTATCCAAGTGGCCTCAGCTGTGGCCGCCGCCATTGATCTATATTCTGCTTCTGTACTTGATTTTGCAACAACCTTTTGTTTTCTACTGCTCCAGGATATTAAGTTTAGCCCAATATAAACACAGTAACTTGAAACTGACCTTCGTTCATCTGGATCTCCTCCCCAATCAGCATCACTGTAGACAATAATCTCATGTTCTGTTGTCCGTGACAAGCTCGATTTATACAGGAGACCATCTCCAATCGTCCCTTTTAAATATCGAAGAATCCTTTTAATAGCTTCCATATGCCTTACCCTTGGTTCGTGCATGAACTGTGAGACCTGATTGACAGAGTAAACTATGTCAGGTCGAGTAAAAGTTAGATACTGGAGCATGCCAACCAGGCTTCGATATCGTGTAGGATCTTCATATAAATCACCATCCTTTGAACTCAACTTCTGGTGAAGCACACATGGAGTGCTCAGAGGTTTACATTCCTTCATACCTGCCTTAGTTAAGATATCCATGGTGTATTTCTGTTGAGTGAGCATTAGGACATCTGATTTTCTGTCAACCTCAATTCCAAGAAAATACCGCAACTTCCCTAAGTCTTTCATCTTAAATCATTGACTTAGAAGTTGTTTGACCTTTTCAATATGATTTCTAGAGTTCCCAGTAATAACAATATCATCAACATATATGAGCAACAAAGTGACCAGATCTCCCTGTCTAAAAATAAACAGAGAATGATCTAAGAGTGACTGTGAGAAACCGTGCCTCTGTATTTCCACAGCGAAACTGTCAAACCAG
The DNA here is from genome assembly GCF_984573655.1 of Nuphar pumila. Classification (NCBI taxonomy): domain Eukaryota; kingdom Viridiplantae; phylum Streptophyta; class Magnoliopsida; order Nymphaeales; family Nymphaeaceae; genus Nuphar; species Nuphar pumila. Next base: position 69,730,190 of record NC_143249.1, read on the forward strand.
GAACGTGATGCTTGTTTCAATCCATAAATTGCCCTTCTTAACTTACATACATACCTTTGAGAGTCTCCTTCAGCATATCCTGTGGGTTGCTCCATGTAAACTTCCTCCTTAAGATCACCGTGAAGAAAGACATTTTTAACATCAAGTTGACTTAGTACCCATCCATGTTCAACGGCTAAGGAGAGAATAAGTCGAATTGTCCCCATCTTTATAACAGGACTAAAAGTTTCATCATAATCTAGCCCCTGTTCTTGGGTGAAGCCTTTGGCCACAAGCCTCGCCTTGTAGCGTTCAATAGTGCCATCTGGCTTGTATTTTATTTTATATACCCACTTTGATCCAACAACATTTCTATTTGATGGTCTTGGAACAATCTCCCAGGTTCCACATTCATGCAGTGCCTCCATCTCATCGTTCATGGCCTCAACCCACCTTCTAAAATGTGTTGCTTGGTGAAAGGTAATGGGTTCATCCTCTTTGTTCAAAGAGGTTAAAAACAGTTGAAAATCCATGGAGAAATTCTCATAACTAACCCACCTTTCAACAGGATGTCGAATTCGATTAGACCTTCTAAGATCGGGATTTTGTGAGGATGCATGACCAGGCATATTGGCCGTTGGTCTGTGCTGCTCTCGTCGAGTATATACAATGTCCTTGTACCTGCCTGGTTGTGATGAGGTTTCTGCATCTTCTTAATGACTCAAATTGTCATGTTGTTCAAACCTCTCTGTTACCTGTCTAAATTCTGCAGGACAGCTGATATCGGTTTCAGTAAATAATTCTGAGCTCAGCCATGGATAATAGAACTCAACATCATTCGACGAGGAATTTGTGAATTCTGGATGAGAGTCAAAGTTCATCTCATAAAAAATGACGTGTCTGGAGACTTTGATGCGCTTTGTTCTTGGATCATAACACCTGTAACCCTTGTAGTCATCTGCATACCCGACAAATCTGCACTTTACAGCATTATCTTGAAATTTGTGCCTTAATGAGCTGTCAACATGGACATAACAAACACATCCAAACACATGCAGATCATGATAATTGGGGTGAACTCCATGTAAAGTAAAATATGGAGATTTGTTTTCCAAAATATTCATTGGCAATTTATTTATAATATGGACTGTAGTATGGAATGCTTCCGTCCATAAATTTATGGGTAGATTGCTGTCGTGCATCATGCTCATTGCAGTTTCCACAATGTGTCGGTGCTTTCTCTCAGCAATTCCATTTTGCTGAGGGGTGTGTGGGCAGGACACTTTCCTTCCTATTACGTTATTCTGGAGAAAACTAATAAAGTCACTAGAAGAAAATTCACCTCCCCCATCGGACTGTAAATATTGAATATTTTCGGAGAAGTGGTTCTTGACAAAAGAATAGAATCTTTGAAACAAAATGAAAGTTTCTGATTTATGTTTCATGAAAAATATCCATGTATAACGAGAATGACTATCAACAAAAATAAGATAATACCTAGTACTAGAACAAGAATTGACTGAAGCAGGTCCCCAGACATCCGAACAAATAATTTCAAAAGGTTTTGAAGCTCTTTTATTAACACTATGAAAGGGGAGCACATGGCTCTTACATAGCTGACAACTAGAACATTTTTGTTTATTCTTTTCAAGACTCAAACTCTCCTTAGGAATGAGATTATTAGTGACAAGCTTTTTAATAAAATGATCACCACAGTGACCCAACCGACCATGCCATAGATCTGGCTTATTACAATCTGAGACACTGAAGACAAAATCAGAGGGGGCAAAGGAAGACACAGAAGAAGGCTTCAAGGTATTACAGATTGGCTGATGACATGTAGAAGGATCCTCTTGAAAGATGTACATGTTGCCCTGTCGTTTCCCTTCAGCGAATGTTTTCTTCGAGTGTAGATCCTTTACATGAACAGAAGAAGGAGTGAATTCAACAGAAACATGATTATCATCAACTAGTTTGGAAACAGAAATAATATTCTTTTTGATATTTGGGGCATGAAGAACATTGGAAAGTTTGAGAGTGGACTTGGACATAGGGATAACCGAATTTCCAACATGAGAAATAGAATGGCGGGATCCATCTCCAGTGACTATACAGTTTTTGCCAAAATAAGAAATAGGATTTAGAAGCTTACCTACATCTCCAGTAACATGGGTTGCTGCCCCAGAATCAACATACCATGTCCCCTCCTCATTCTGTTTCAAATTCAATGCTGCTAAGGCTGACATAAGTAATTCTTTTAATTCTCCATTTGATTCAGTTCCTTTCTTATGTTCTCCTTGCTGGTTTTTGTCTTTATTCTGTGAGTTAAACCAACAGTTAGCCCTAACATGACCCCTTTTGTTACATATGTAGCATGTGGGCACGTTTCTCTGTCCTTGAGAACTCGGAAGAACATTAGGAGTGGGTAATGAAAAAGGTGCAGGATCCGACCCGATCCATGTCACCGTCCATGTATGTAAAGATGTATTTAGTTATCGGGTCTGGATATATATACCAGACCCGACCCATAGTGTAATATAAGCTTAAATACATGTTTAGGTCACGATTTCTTTAACTGAAATCGTGACAGCCGAAGTCGACCTCTCCCTTTTCTCTCCCTCTTTATTTCTCTTCTCTTTCTCAATACAGGAACCGAAGGAAAATTTACATGGTATCAGAGCTAAGATCCAACTAAGGGTTGAAGTGGATTCTGAAGGTGCCGAAAATCAAGGTTTGAGGTTTCGTCTACTCTTTTCTTCATTTCCTTCAGTTTTTTCTCTACCACGATTCCAATCTCCACTTCTCGTTTTCTCTTCCTGTTTTCCCACCTTTTTCGCGCAGTGAATCCCTAATATCACGTGGATTTCATTTCCACGACCTCTTCCTTTAGTGGATTCACATCTCACGTGAATCCCTGATCAGTTCACGCAGGATTCACGTGAATCCCTAATCAGTTCACATCTCACGTGAATCTTGATTTTTTTACCACGATTTCAATCACCTCTCGTTTTCCCATTTTTTTACGCAGTGAATCCCACGTGAACCCCTAATCTCACGTGAATTTCATTTCTACGATTTCTTCTTTTAGTGAATTCACATCTCACGTGAATCCCTAATCTGTTCACGCAGGATCCAAAAAAAAAAAAAAATTTTTTTTTGCTGTCCAGCCTGCTGTGGGACAGAAAATCTGTTCATTCCTTTGCTCTCATTTGTTTTTTTCGTATCATTTTTGTTCTGACTGTTACAAGTGGGATTCACATTGAAAACTCAGTGCTTTCTTCTGACAGTTTCTGGTCGGTCTATCTTTGAGTTACTAAGCCGAAGAAAAAAAAAAAAGGCCATCAGCAAACAACTCTGACTGCAGACTGAGCACTCTGTGAATACTAAAAAAAAAGGGGTTACCCTTCTTGTTAAAACTCCTTTTCATGGATCTTCATTCCTCTTCATCCAATCTTTCCTCAAGTTTTCTCACTCAAGTCGTTTCTGAAAAGTTAACTACCTCAAACTTCTTGATTTGGAAGAGGCAAATTATTCCTTTTATAAGGAGTCAAGGTCTCTTAGGTCACCTTGATGGAACCACTCCCGTCCCACTCGAATTTGTTACGAGAGAAGAAAAAGACGACAAAGGAGTAAGTTCAATTGTGTATGTCAAGAATGTTGAGTACCTCAACTGGGAAAGGAAAGATCAATCAGTGGTTGCATACATCACTTCCACCTTGTCCCAAGAGGTCCTTGTTGCCATCCCCGACAACTGTACTGCTCTGCAACTTTGGGAAAAATTGGTTCAAACATATTCACAAGTTTCGCAGGCGAGAATGGTTTTTCTCAAGAGGGAATTCCAGATGTTGAGAAAAGATTCCATGACCATCATGGAATATCTGAACAAGATGAAGACTATCACAGATCAACTTGCAGTTATAGGATGCACGGTGAATGACAGCGATATGGTACAACAGACTCTGAGTGGATTGGGATCCGACTACAACATGATCGTCACTTCCCTATTATGTCTCCCTGCTCTTCCTACCTTTGATGAGTTGCGAGCAAAATTAATTCAGTATGAGATGACTCTGAAAGGGTTCTCTGAGGAATCTCACGTTCACACAAATTCTCAAGAAGTTTTTGCCACAGGGGTGTCTTATGGTAGAGGCGTGCGGACGAGGAGGACAAGGACGAAGTGGACACGGAGGGCGTGGTTTGCTTCCCACTCCAAATACGTTAGCTCATGCGCAGGGGTCAAGATCCATTCCTACCTGCTTTCTTTGTAATAAAAAGGGGCATATCAAGGCGAATTGTTGGCATAATCCAGAGAATAAAGGAAAGGGTCCACAGACAGAAAACAAAAGGAAGTTCTCAAGCAGTGGAGAGATTAAAGATTTGTTGATATCTGCCTTGTCAGAGTTGAAATTGAAGCAGAGCGATGAAGGCACCTGGTTTGTCGACTCAGGGGCAGCGACTCATGTAACAGGTGATGCAGGTAAGATTTTTAACCCCATTCCTTATTTTGGAAAAAGTAAGATTGTCACTGGAGATGGATCCCACCATCCTGTTTCTCATGTTGAAAAAACTGTCATTCCCATGTCACATTCCACTCTTACTCTTTCTGACGTTCTTCATGCTCCTGACATTAAGAAAAATATTGTCTCTGTCTCCAAACTTATTGATGATAATAATGCTTCAGTTGAATTTACTCCCTTCTCTGTGCAGGTCAAGGACCTTCGCACGAGGGAAACATTCGCTGAAGGAAAGAGACGAGGCAATATGTATGTCTTTGAAGAAGTTCCTTGTCATGCTGTCCGCCCTGTCCACCTGAATTCAGAGCCTTCATTAGAGTCGTGTTCATCCTCTTCTGCTAATGTTTTTAGTATTTCTGAATGTAATAAGCCATTCTTATAGCATAGTCGATTAAGACATTGTGGGGGTCATTTCATTGAGAAACTTGTATCTAATAATCTCATTCCAAAAGAAAGTCTAAATAGGGATGAGAACAATCACAAATGTTCCAGTTGTCTTTCCTGCAAGAGTCATGTATTGCCTTTTCATTCCATTAATAAGAGAGCTTCAAAACCTTTTGAGATAATCTGTTCTGATGTATGGGGACCAGCCCCAGTTGCCTCTGGATCTGGGAGCAAATACTATCTAATCTTTGTTGATAGCTATATTCAATACACTTGGATATATTTCATAAAAAATAAGTCGGAAGTCTTCTCTTTGTTTCAAAATTTTCTTTCCCTTGTCAAAAATCAATTTTCTAAGTCCATTCAATTTTTCCAATGTGATGGAGGTGGGGAATTCTCATCCCGTGATTTTATCTCTTTTCTCCAAAGTAATGGAATAGGAAGAAGGGTGTCCTGTCCTCACACCCCTCAACAAAATGGAATTGCTGAACGAAAACACAGGCATATCGTTGAAAGTGCCATGAGTATGCTTCATGACAGTAATCTTCCCATCAACTTATGGACAGAAGCCTTCCATTCTGCCGTGCATGTGATAAACAGACTGCCTATGGTTATTCTGGAAAATAAGTCTCCTTATCACTGTCTTTTTGGAACTTATCCTAGTTATTATGATCTGCGTGTTTTTGGATGTGTTTGCTATGTGCATATCGATCAGTCCCTGAGAAACAAGTTTCAAGACAAAGCCCAAAAGTGCAGATTTGTGGGATATGCAGATGACTACAAAGGGTATAGGTGTTATGATCCCACCAACAAACGTATCAGAACCTCAAGAAATGTTGTCTTTGATGAACAAAATTTTGATCACGAAGCTAACACAACGAGTATGCCAACTGAAATTTACCATCCTTGGCTAAGCTCAGAACTTTTTGCTGGCTCCAATGAAACATGTTCCTCAGATTGCGTGCAACAAGAAGAAGAGGTTTTGAGAACACTGGGACGTCGGGGTCACAGAATGCAGAGGAAGTACCGGGCAGATACAAAGGCATTGTCTATTCCAGACAGAGACCGACAACATCAAGTCATTTAGATCAGGTCTTAGCCGCCAATCCTACTCCTTCTCATACCCTCGCATTCAGAAAATCAAACCGCATACGGCATCCTATTGACAGGTGGGTTAGTTATAACAACTTCTCCTTGGATTTTCAATTGTTTTTAACTACCATCAATAAGGATGAAGAGCCCATCATGTATTATCAGGCAACAACTTCTATGAAATGGGTAGAAGCCATGAATGATAAAATGCAAGCCTTGCATGAATGTGGAACATGGGAAGTTGTTCCCAGACCACCTGACAAAAATGTTGTCGGATGCAAATGGGTCTACAAAATCAAGTACAAGCCAGATGGAACCATTGAACGATATAAAGCAAGGCTTGTAGCAAAAGGATTCACTCAAGAAGCAGGGCAAGACTATGATGAGACTTTTAGTCCGGTTGTAAGAATGGGAACGATTCGAATTATCATTTCCCTGACTATTGAACATGGATGGAAGTTAAGTCAGCTTGATGTAAAAAATGCATTCTTACATGGGGATTTGAAGGAGGAGGTATACATGGAACAACCCCCTGGATATCAAGAACAAAATTGTAAAACCCATGTATGCAGGTTAAAAAGAGCCATCTACGGCCTGAAGCAAGCATCTCGCTCTTGGTTTGATAGCTTCTCATCTGAGATTCAGAAACATGGATTTTCACGTTCCATGCTGGACCACTCATTATTTATCTTTAAAAGTCAGTCTGTGACCACTCTATTATTAATTTATGTCGATGATATTATCATCACAGGAAACTCTGCAGACCACATTCAAGAAATAAAAGACTTATTAGGTCAAAGGTTCAAAATGAAAGACCTTGGAGTTCTACGCTATTTCCTTGGTGTAGAAGTTGACAACCAGGCTCATGGATTGACACTCACTCAACACAAGTACACTGTAGATGTTCTCAGCAAGACAGGCATGAAAGACTGCAAACCTCTAGGAACTCCGAGTGTACTTCATCAAAAACTTAGCGCTCATGATGGAGATCTGTGTGATGACTCCACCAGGTATCGCAGCATAATAGGAATGTTACAATACCTCACATTCACTAGACCTTATATTGTTTATTCAGTCAATCAAGTGTCTCAATTTATGCATGCGCCACGTACTAGACATATGGAAGCGGTCAAGAGGATCCTTAGATATCTGAAAGGGACTATTGGGGATGGATTAATATATTTACCACAGTCCCATGGCCAAAACGAGCACGAAATTACTGTATATTGTGATGCAGACTGGGCAGGAGATCCCGACGAAAGAAGATCTACATCAGGATATTGTGCCTTCATTGGAAGAAATTTAGTCTCTTGGAGCAGTAGAAAACAAAAAGCTATCGCTAGATCAAGCACTGAGGCTGAATATAGATCCATGGCTGCTGCCACTGCCGAAGTCACATGGATCAGGCATCTTCTAACTGAAGTAGGAGAAAAGATCTGCCACACTACCTTGCTCTGTGACAATCAAAGTGCTATCAATATGTCATTCAATCCAGTACATCACAGTCGTGCCAAACACATTGAGATCGACCAACACTTTGTGAGACAGAAAGTTGAAGAAAAAGAGATTGAACCTGAGTTTGTCAGTACTGAAAGACAGGTTGCAGATATATTTACAAAAGGGTTAACCAAGGATCGCTTTTGGATGCTTAAAAGCAAGTTGTTCATGGTCCAAAACCATGATCAACTTGAGGGGGGGTGAAAAAGGTGCAGGATCCGACCCGATCCATGTCACCGTCCATGTATGTAAAGATGTATTTAGTTATCGGGTCTGGATATATATACCAGACCCGACCCATAGTGTAATATAAGCTTAAATACATGTTTAGGTCACGATTTCTTTAACTGAAATCGTGACAGCCGAAGTCGACCTCTCCCTTTTCTCTCCCTCTTTATTTCTCTTCTCTTTCTCAATACAGGAACCGAAGTAAAATTTACAGGTAAAAGCCCACGTCCTCCTGATGTATTTCTGCCCTGTCCTCCGCGTCCTCGAAAACTGAATCCACCTCTCCCTCGTCTATAGCCGATTCCTGTAGCAAGAACATCATGAGTGTGTCCTTGCTTGTGAGGTTCCTCTGGCAAACCTTTTAATGACATCTCATACTGTAACAACTTAGCGCGCAAATCTTCAAACTTTGGTAATTCAGGTAAACACAACAATGAAGTCGTGAGAATATGGTAATCAGCCCCCAATCCACTCAAAATCTACTGAACCATGTCCTTATCGCTAACGGGGCATCCAATGACAGCTAACTGATCAGCAATGCTTTTCATTTTATTCAAAAATTCCATGACGGTCGAAGATTCCTTCTTCATCATCTGAAACTCACGCTTGAGGAATACAACTCGAGCTTTTGAAATCTGAGAATATGTGCGAACCAATCTGTCCCATAGCTGTGTGGCTGTGCAATCATCAGGAATGGCAAGGAGAACCTCCTGCGATAGAGTCGAAGTGATATAGGCCACAAGCAGCTGGTCTCGTTTTTCCCAATTGAGATATTCTGGATTCTTGATAAGAATGGTAGATGTTGCCCCTTTGTCATCTGTATCTTCACGAGATACAAATTCTGGAGGGGCTGGCATGGATCCATCGAGATGACTGAGGAGACCCTGACTCCTTATAAAAGGGATTATTTGTCTTTTCCAAATCAAAAAATTCGAAGTATGCAGTTTTTCAGACACAAGTTGGTTAAGGAAGCTCGCAGAGAGATTGGATTGCGCAATTGGGAAGTCCATGAGAAATAAAGACAATATTCAGCGAGAAGAAATAAAAGGGAAAAACAGAAATAACAAGTTTAGGGAATGACAGGTTCAGATTTGAAGATTTGACGCAAAGGTACAAAGTAGATAAAAAATAGACAGGTCTGAATTTACAGTTTCAGATCTGCGGTAGCCTGAAATCTACGACAGTCTGAAAACAAAAATTTTAAAAACTATAGGAAGGAAAAAAAAATTTAGGTGACGATCTGAAAGGGGTAGAAGAACGAGGGAGAAAGAATGGCTACACGATTTGAAAGGAAGTTCGTGTAGATCATACCAGGCTGCGAAAGTAGAATCTTCGATTTGGAAAATAGGGAGACTCTTCAATCATGCCTTCTGGAAATCATGTCCACGCCCAGATCTAACGTGCTCTGATACCATGTTAGATTTTCATATCTCCAATCTTTTATCTGTAGAAGAGGGAATAAAGAAAGTGATGATAAGAGGCTGCACGAAATAGAGAGAGGGAACCCTTCACCCTGGGCGTCCATTCTCATTGAATATAAAAAGAGCTTACAAGACTTATTAGGGTACAAAGTTACCCTTGAACAACAATAAAAAATTACAACATATCCACCTTATAGGTGATGTATGGAAATTAGACATACAAGTGATTGGATCCGGATCTTAAGGATCCGATCCAGATTCAAGACACTAATACAAAACTAATGTTATCTTTTCACGAAGTTTCCATCAGAGGCGAGGAGATGGCCTCCAATTCGACCAACCATGATGTTCTGATCACATGTTTTATGTCAGGCAGGGGCGTGGAGGTTTTCGAGGAGGACATGGACAGGGACGAAATGGCCAAGGGGGCCATGGACTGCTGCCCACCCCTAATATGCAACATCATTACCTTTCAGGAAACCAGAGTTCCAAGAATGTACCCACTTGTTTTCAATGCAATAAAAGAGGGCATATTAAGGCGAATTGTTGGTTCAATCCACAAAACAATCTACACTTTCAGGACTGAGCTTTAAACAAAGTGAGCAAGGAACTTGGTACATTGATTCTGGAGCTGTCGCGCATGTGATAGGTGAATTTGGTAAGATTTCAAAACCTGTTCCTTATCGTGGGAACTACAGTATTAAAACTGGCGATGGTGCTCTCCATCCTATTTCTCATGCTGGAAATGTTCTCCTCCCATTACCTAATTCTTCCTTGATTTTATCTGATGTTTACCATTCTCCCAATATTGTTAAAAATATTGTTTCCGTTTCTTTACTTGTGGATGATACTAATTCTTTTGTCAAATTTACTCCTTCTGTATGTGTCAAGGAGGACCTTCTCACGAAGAGGACGCTCGTTGAAGGAGAACGATAGGGAATGTAAAACCCAAAGTTAAAAAAAAAAAAAAAATTATTAGCAGACCCGGGCCCGTCATCGGTAGGGTTTTAATAACCCGACTCAGGAAGAGGATTTTAAATCCTCTTCCCGAGCGCCGCACTCCCCCTCTTGTGATTTTGGAAGTAAAAGGGAAACCCATCGGGGTTTCCTCATTCATCGCCCCCCCTGAGGCCTTTAAAAGCACTGCAGGAGGGCAAGGGGAGGCACACAACCCTTCGCCCCCATCGCGCCGACCCCCCTCCTTCCTTGCGCATGCCACCAGCGCCGCCGTCGCTGCGCCCCACGCCGACGCCGGCCACCGACGTCGATCTCCTCCCAGGTACGCCGTCTCCAACCTCTCCTCCTCCCTCTTCTTCTCTCTCTTTCCCCCCCCCTTCTCTGTCACCTCGCCGGGAGGTCGACAGGCGGTGCACGGCCCCTGCCCCCCCCCCCCCCTCTCCTCTGTGTCCTGCGAAGGGGTCAACAGGAGGTTGGTGGCTCCTGTCGCCCCGGTCTCTCTCTCTGGCAGGGGTTAGTCCCCCTGTCGCCTCTCGATCTCCGGTAGGCAGGGGCAATGCCCTTGCCGCTTCCTGTTTCCCGGCAGGCAGGGATCGCCCCCGCTGCCTCTAGGGTTTTGGCATGCAGGGGTAATGCCCCTACCGCCTTCCTATCTCGGCTGGCAGGGGCGATGCCCCTGTCGTCCTTTGTTTTGCTGGGCAGGCAGGGGCTCGCCCCCTGCCGCCTCTTGTTTTCTGGGAGGGCAGGGGATATCCCCCTGATGCCCCTTGGTTCTCGGCACGCAGGGGCTTGTCCCCCTGTCACCCCCGTCTCGTTTTCTCCCTCCCTCTTCGGGCTGTCAAAGAGCCGGCAGGGGTCCAATCACCCCTGCGGCACCCTCTTTTCCCCCTTTTTTGGTGTCGCTGTGACTTTGTCAGGCAGGGGCTGAGACCCCTGCCATTCATCGATTCTTCAGGCAAGGGGCCGAGGCCCCTGCCATCCCTTATTTCGTTAGGCAGGGGCTGAGGCCCCTACCATTCCCTATTTGACAAGCAGGGGCCAAGGCCCCTGCCGTTTATAATTGTGCCAGGCAGGGGCCGAGACCCCTGCCATTTCTTGTTCGCCATGCAAGGGGCCGAAGCCCTTGCCTTTCTCTGTTCCGCCTGGCAGGGGCTGAAACCCCTGCCATTCAGTGTTGGCAAGCAAGGGGCCGAGGCCCTGCCACTTGTCGCCTACGTGAGGTAGGGGCCGAGGCCCCTACCATCCTATGTTTGTGAGGTAGGGGCCAAGGCCCTTGCCCTTCGCTTCATTGTCAGGCAGGGGCCTCGGCCCCTGCCATTTGTTGTTCTGTTAGGAAGGGGCCGAAGTCCCCGGTCGCCTAATCCTACCCTTGCCCCCGTCGCACCATTAAATTAAAAGTATCATAATTGAATACTCACACTTTTGCAGACTTCGCATCGAACCCCGCTCTGGCTCCGCGGCCTGAGTCTCGTGTCATCTACACCCGTAGACGCACGCAGCTGCACGACATCCCGAGGTAGGGGAAAGTCGCACGAGGATTTTGGATGAATAAAATAAAAATCAGACTTCTGAGATAGAATAATTATTTTACATACATGCTTTTCTGAAGAAGTAATTAATTTATGATCGGCTGGTCAGTGTTTTACTTGTTCTGATTCTTTTGAAATTGCATGCTTAATGTAAACTCTATGGGTAGACTCATTCGACCTTCACGGTTCATCAAGGGAGAGGATGGATGGTACAAAAACTCCGATGGACAGGTTGTTAACAACCACCCCACGGGCAAAAGACTTGGCTTCCCCAGTCATCGGAGTTAGGGGAAATGGGATTACCATAAATTATCCTAGGTGGTAACTCCCAGGTACTTCTGCAGAAGTTGGATGCATCCATGGGCCACGAATGTCTTTGGGGATTTACTCTCTTGGTCACTGACCGTCCCCTTAGGAGCGGACTCAGTCAGCCATCCAGGTTAATGAAAACACCTGACATAATAAACCCCCAGATCGGTCTCGGCTGTTTCTACGTTTCGCGTCTGTGCGTACCCACAGGCTAGTTAATATCAGAACTTAAAGATTTTCGTTTTGAATAGTTGAGACTTACACTGCTTGAAATGCTTCAAACAATAGCTCTTTGCACATTACACTTGTTAGAATAGATTACAATTGTATTGATTGTTTTAATATAATAATTGCTTATCTCATGAATGTCCTGCTTTATTTTCATTCTACTTATCTATTCGTGCACCTACTGGTTTGTTATGAAACTGACCCATTTCATGGGCAGGTGAGGAGTAGGACTTCACAGGCAGCTGATGGCGTGGTGTAATATGGCTCAAGATTTATCTTCTTTCTGCTGGCAGCTTGGCTCTGAGTTTTAGAGTTTTTCTTTAGATTATGGAACTTTGGAAAAATGCTCATTATGTAATAAACTGCAGATTTTTAATCTATTGCCTTATTTCCTCAATTCCTTTAAGTTGTTGTTCATGTGAGTGATGGTTTTTCAGCTAACGTACCCAGGATTATTGACTTGTGCTCCTTTCTAAATGTCTTCCGCTGTTGTTTTTAAAAGTAAAAGCTTTAAATCTTTGAAAGGTTTTTTGATAATGTTTTCGAAATCACAAGTCGAAATTTTGGGGCGTTACAGGGAAATATGTACGTCCTCAAGGAAGCCTCTTCTGTTCGTGATGATTCCTCCAACACTTCAAACACTCAGCCAACTTTGCGACTGTCGTCTAAAAATGTTTTTAGTCTTTCTCACTGTAATAAGCTAGAAATCTGGCATCGTCGTTTAGCTCATTGTAATTATTCCTTTGTTCAGAAACTTGTGTCAAAAGGACTTATCCCGATGTCCAGTTTGAGTCTTGAGTCTGATGTGTCACTTTGTTCTAGTTGCCAATTATGCAAGAGCCATGTTATTGTTAAAATATGATTATACATATATATATTTATATACATAGATCACGATACATACATATATATATATATTACATACATATATGTCTATGTGTCTATCTACATGTATAAATATATATATTTATATTTTTTCTTAAGGGTAAAATAGTCTTTTTACCATTTCACGCCATGTATATTTTTCCCTTTCTTTTTTTCCTTTTCCTTTTTTCTTTTCTTTTTCTTTTTCCTTTTTCCTTTTTCCTTTTACCTTGGAAAAGCCCCCATTAAGGGACGTTGGAGCCTCCAATGATCACATTTGTGACCGTTGGAAGGGCTCCAACGTCCCTTAGGGGCCCTTCCAAGGGTCCCCTTCTTGTGCCTATAAATAAAGCGGTTCTCCCCCATTGTAAGCAAGCTTCTTTGAAGCCCTCTTGAGTGAAATATATTTTTTCACTTTATTTTGTGTTTTTACCATTTTTGTGGTGTGTTGTATTTTTGCCCATTAGTGGCTACTTGTGTATGTGTGTGTTTTGCTCTTGAAGATTTCGCTTCAATCATTTGGCACTTCATTTCATGGTATCAGAGCAGGGCTAAGAAAGCTTCATCGGAATCTCACTTGACAAGTAATATCTATCCTCTCTCTTGTCTTTAAACTTCTTTTATAAATGGCCAACAAGGATGCAAAAATCGATCTCTCATTCAAATTGAATGGGACCAATTACCGAATGTGGGCGGCTGCTATAGAGAATAATCTCAAAGGTAAAAAACTTTAGGGGTATGTGTGTGGGACCATTCTGGAATCTCAATTGAAATTAACTAAGTTTGAAGGCGATGAGGAAAAAGCTTTGAATGAAGAAGAAAAAGAGAAGGCCATTCTTGACTTCTCTTCAAAAATGGAGGATTGGGAAAGTGAACATGCTAAAATTCTAGCATGGTTCATGAATAATGTGGATTTAAAGATTTGCGCAAATCTTGCAAAGTTTAATAAGGCCAATGAAGCTTGGTTCTTTATGAAAGGAATGTACACGCAAAGAGACCTTGCTAGGCATTCCTTTTTACAAGAAAAAGGTAAGAGAAACCAAGCAAGGTGACATGAGTATTAGGGACTATTATAGTTGTCTATCTTCTTTGTGGGATGAACTTGTTCTACTTGAAGCTCAATGGGAAGGAAGTGTTATTGCCATAGAGAAAGAAAGATTCTTTCAATTTATTCATAGGCTTGGTCCCGAATTTGAGTAACTTAGAGGTTCCCTACTTCATAGGGCTTCTACTCCTCTAAGTGATATTTTGGCTGACTTATGTCAAGAAGAAACCCGTTTGGCCTTGAAAAGAGATGTTGATGAAGTTCACGCCGTATCTAGACCCGTCAATAATGTTAGATCGTATAAACCACCCCATTTTTGGAAGAATAATGGTGGTGGAGGAAGAAAGATTATTTGTCATAATTGTAATGAACCAGGTCATATTCGCCCAGATTGCCCTAAATTCAAAAGGAAGGTTGCTTCCGTTGGTGAAATTCCTCTAAATACAAATGAAGATTCAAAGAAGGATGGAGACATAAAAGAGTCCATTGCGCATCTTACCAAAACTCTTCAACAATTCATAAAGATGAACTCCTCTACATCATCTTCTTTGCCTTCCACTTTCGGTGCCGCCATTTCCTCTTTTCCGGATATGACTTCTTGGATCCTTGACTCGGGTGCCTCCTTTCATATGACCCCAAATGCATCGCTTTTATCAAAACCAATTTTAAACAAATTTAAATCATATGTTTCTACCGCCGATGGAACATCCTTGGATGTTGAAGGCATTGGAAACCTTGAGAAAACTAATGACCAAAACAAAGAATTTTTTGTTCTCAAAATCCGAATTATTCTAAAACTTAATTTAAATCTTTTTTTCGTTTCTCAAATTACCGATTGCCCACTCTTCTTTTGTTTCAATACATGGCGCCATAGCACTGTTGTTTTATGCATGCTAGGTGGTTCATCATCTTGGTCATCTTCAGAATAGTAGTCATCTAGGTCATATTCTTCTTCATCTTCCTCATCAAAACAATTTTCATTTTTGTCTTCAAACTGATATGGACAATCAGAAGACCTCTTGCCCTTTCTTGCATTGTCCTTCCCAACACCACTAGATGATTCATGCTCCAAATTGTACAAAGAATCATCATCGTCATCATAATTATCGTGATCATAGCTTGTGATGGTCATTAATGAAGCAAAGAACATACAAATATACCTGCATCATAAAAGTATAGGAATCATTTTAGAACACTTAAAAAAAACTATTATTAACAACAAAGGATGTAGAGTGAAGAACACAAATCATTAATGAAACTGGAATGCCAAAATAAAAGGGAAAAAAAAGAGACCCAAAGTGAACCATGAACGTCCCTTGCAATCGAATTCCCGTAAATTACCGTGGGGTTTACTAAACAACTTCAGTGTCAACGCACATAAACTAATCATGCTCATTTCTTAAAATAATCTAGACAATAAGTATCACACACATCTTCACAGTCACAATCTAAATTTCAGGACTGAAACCAATCAGATTTCCTTTTTCTAATAGCATTAACACCCGTAATGAATACAGAGGAAAGCATCAAGCCTTAAAATTCAAGTTTAATTAAACTAAATCTCAAACAAACATGACAGTTGAAACACCACAGATTTAATTTAAACTAGGAAATCACAATCACAAATAGGTAGAAGCCTGATAAATCCAATCTAAAAAGAACTACAGACTATAGTTCTATTTATTCTTATCAGAAATTTTGGTTTAATGCCCATTAAATCAAATTTAACGAATCAGTACATGAATCAGCCAAGAGTCCAAGACTCAATGCATATAACAAAATCTGTGTCTAAAACCCATAAGGTTATATATGTTGCACACAAAATCTCGGAGAGCCTTGCAACGTGCAATAGTTATGGGACTTGGTGCGGTGCATGGGGTTGAAGAGACGTATGCATGCCACTGATAGTGCCCTGTGCCTGAGCTTGGCACTGGGCTGTGCAAAGGGGTGTGGCATGTGCACAGATTGGTGCAACGCAGGTGCTGAAAAGGTGTGTGCATGTCACTGATTGCGTCATGTGCCTGAGCTTGACACTAGACCGTGGAAGGAGTGTGTGACATGTGCACTGGCAGGATGCAATGCACATTCATAAGAGGTGCGTGCATGCCACATATTGTGTCCTGTGCTGGAGTGTGGCACAGGGCTGTGCAAGGAGTGTGACATGTGCACAGGTGTGGTGCAGTGCAGATGCGGCAACAAATGCACGGATGTGTGTGAAGTGCGGTGGAAGTGCCCCAAGAGAGATGGATTGGTTGGTTGTGGCATGCATGAGGCAGTCAGGCCAACCCCATGGCAAACAGGCCTTGCCCATGCGTGCAGAGTTTGGTGCCCATGCATAACAGTGGTGTCGCGTGTTGCACAGACCATTGTCATGCGTGAGGCATGTGGCGTGCGAAGCACAACATGCAGTGGGCACGTGGTTGTGGTGAGCTTGGTAAGGGCTTGGCATGTGCAGCAATCTGCGCAGTGTGGGCACGATTACATGCATAATCTTTAAGGCGATAATCCAACGAGCATTTGAAGTTGTTTGGGGCCAAGATCGAAGATTCACCGTGTAAATGGACTATGGGGAACGCGTGGGCGAAGACATATTTGAAGAATTCTGAAGTTGAGAAATTTATGGTTCCCCAAGTATTATTCAGGTTCCTCTTGCTGGCAGGGGCCTGACTCCTAAAACACCTATATAGGGGACCTCCTGTTTGAGCTGTCTGGCACATGTTGTAGCAGCTTGGCATAGGCACCCCCTATATCGCACGGGCAGCACTGGGAGTGCATGGGGATGTCCGTGTGTAGTGCAAATCCCCCCATGGGACGTAGGCAAAGGCCTTGGGTGCGCGGGTAGGCGACTCTTGGTGCGACGGTGCGGTCCCAACCGTGCATGGTAGCACGGGGTTGTGCAAGTGAGTGCACAACGCCAACGAATGAGTTTGGGTGGTGCTTTTCGCTATGGCATGAAATCATCAACTGGTCTTCGGACTGGGGGTCGAAAGTCCTTGTCCCTTCGGTGGTGAGGTTATGGTTGGGGCGTGCCCATGGGACCGCTATCTGCTTCATGGCACGCGAGGCTAAGGCATCCGTGCGTTGTTGGCTCGGATTGTTGGAATTGAGGAAAGGTGGCTTGCAATGATGGTTGGAGGCATGGCATGCATCGGTAAAGGCTTTGGGATGTGTTATGCTCCTCATGACCCGTGTTGGATGTTGGTTAAGTCGGTAGTGCTGCGAAGGCATGTTTCAGCTCTTGTCAACGTGCGCTTGCTTGTGGAAGTAGTAAGGCACGTTTGGCTCGACGGTTGAAGGTGCTAGCCGGTATGGGACGGCTATGCACGTAAGTGGCGATCAGATGCACGATGGACCATGTTCGGAAGGATTTCTTGAAAAGAAGGGTTTGCTAAATTGACGTTCCGCTGTGTAAGAAGTTTACGTGTGAGAAACACGTGATGTGAGGCTGACTAGGCCGTGGGGCCTAGTGCCGCACGGGCGTTCCTTCATGCCTCGAAACTTTGCGAGGTACAGTGGCATACAAAAGGTGTGTTTAAAAGAAATGAATCCTTTGGGTCAAGGCGACACTGAAAGGGCAATGTTTGCTTATTACGAGCTCACCAACCACCAAGAAATTGCCCTATGAATGAGGGCTTATGCGCGACGGAAGGTCGCATTGGAATGCGGTGGACCGTTGTTGGAGTTGCTAGAGGCACGCTAAGGTATGGGACTCAGTGTGTTCGAAAGTTGCGACAATTGCGGGTTGAAGCTAGAGTGTAGGCATACCTTTGGGTTCGAGGGTGTCTTGTTTGGTGAGGGCAGTGCGAGGAGAAGCTCGACTGTCGCTCTGTGTTGAGGGCAGCGCGGGAAGGATTGCCTTGGCTGTCGCTCTGTGTTGAGGGCAACGCGAGAGGGAGTGCCTCAGTTGTCGCTCGTGTGTGCCGACATACTCTCCACGAACCATAGTCAGGATGACAGGTGGTGTGCAGACCGAGTATGGCCGAAGTGATGCAACGTGACGTGACCGAGCCAATGAGTGGGCAATGAGGGCTTACAGGAGAATCAAGTGAGTTGGTTGAGGGCAACGCGAGAGGGAGTGCCTCGGTTGTCACTCATGTGTGCCAACATACTTTCCACGGACCACAGTCAGGATGACAAGTGGTGTGTAGACCGAGTATGGCCGAAGTGGCGCAACCTGAAGTGACCGAGCCAACGAGTTGGCAATGGGGGCTTATGGAGGAGCCAAGTGAGTGGAACCTCCAGAATGGGCTTCATCTTGTTTTGGCGGTCTCTGTATGAGCCGCATGGTCGAGTGGTGAAGTTGGGGCGAAGGGGGGCGCCCAAGTGTGAAATTGGTGGTGTGCAATGAGGGCACACGTGTGAAGCAAGCTGAAACGGCAAGATGTCGTGCGGGCATGGGAGACCCGCTTGAAAATGAGGACTACGCTGGGGTCCTGTGATTCTGAAAAGGAAAGGGAACGGAATGGGATGGAGCACATCATTTGGGTGAGTTGCATTGTCGAATGGAACTGCTTAGATGTTAAGTGAAGAGATCGTCGAGGACGACGATGGCTTGAGTGGGGGAGAATGTTGCACACAAAATCTCGGAGAGCCTTGCAACGTGTCATAGGTATGGGACTTGGTGCGGTGCATGGGGTTGAAGAGACGTATGCATGCCACTGATAGTGCCCTGTGCCTGAGCTTGGCACTGGGCTGTGCAAAGGGGTGTGGCATGTGCACGGGTTGGTGCAATACAGGTGCTGAAAAGGTGTGTGCATGTCACTGATTGCGTCATGTGCCTGAGCTTGGCACTGGACCGTGGAAGGAGTGTGTGACATGTGCACTGGCAGGATGCAGTGCACATTCATAAGAGGTGCGTGCATGCCACAGATTGTGTCCTATGCTGGAGTGTGGCACAGGGCTGTGCAAGGAGTGTGGCATGTGCACAGGTGTGGTGCAGTGCAGATGCGGCAACAGATGCACGGATGTGTGTGAAGTGCGGTGGAAGTGCCCCAAGAGTGATGGATTGGTTTGTTGTGGCGTGCATGAGGCAGTCAGGCCAACCCCATGGCAAACAGGCCTTGCCCATGTGTGCAGAGATTGGTGCACATGCATAACAGTGGTGTCGCGTGTTGCACAGACCATTGTCGTGCGTGATGCATGTGGCGTGCGAAGCACAACATGCGGTGGGCACGTGGTTGCGGTGAGCTTGGTAAGGGCTTGGCATGTGCAGCAATGTGCGCAGTGTGGGCACAATTGCATGCATAATCTTTGAGGCGATAATCCAACGAGCATTTGAAGTTGTTTGGGGCCAAGATCGAAGATTCACCGTGTAAATGGACTATGGGGAACGCGTGGGCGAAGGCAGATTTGAAGAATTCTGAAGTTGAGCAATTTATGATTACCCAAGTGTTATTCGAGTTCCTCTTGCTGACAGGGGCCTGGCTCCTAAAACACCTATATAGGGGACCTCCTTTTTGAGCTGTGTGGCATATGTTGCAGCAGCTTGGCATAGGCACCCCCTATATCGCACGGGCAACACTGGGAGTGCATGAGGGTGTCCGTGTGTAGTGCAAATCCCCCCATGGGACGCAGGCAAAGGCCTTGGGTGCGCGGGTAGGCGACTCTTGGTGCGGCGGTGCGGTCCCAACCGTGCATGGTGGCATGGGGTTGTGCAAGTGAGTGCACAGCACTAGCGAATGAGTTTGGGTGGTGTTTTTCGCTATGGCATGAAATCATCAACTGGTCTTCGGACTGGGGTCGAAAGACCTTGTCCCTTCGGTGGTGAGGTTATGGTTGGGGCGTGCCCATGGGGCCGCTATCTGCTCCATGGCACGCGAGGCTAAGGCATCCATGCGTTGTTGGCTCGGATGGCTGGAATTGAGGAAAGGTGGCTTGCAATGATGGTTGGAGGCATGGCATGCATCGGTAAAGGCTTTGGGATGTGTTATGCTCCTCATGACCCGTGTTGGATGTTGGTTAAGTCGGTAGTGCTGCGAAGGCATGTTTCAGCTCTTGTCAACATGTGCTTGCTTGTGGGAGTAGTAAGGCACGTTTGGCTCGACGGTTGAAGGTGCTAGCCGGTATGGGACGACTATGCACGTAAGTGGCGATCAGATGCACGATGGACCATGTTCGGAAGGATTTCTTGAAAAGAAGGGTTTGCTAAGTTGACGTTTCGTTGGGTAAGAAGTTTGTGTGGGAAACACGTATTGTGAGGCTGACGAGGCCGTGAGGCCTAGTGCCGCACGAGCGTTCCTTGGTTTGAAAGGCGAAAAATTTGGCCTTGGAAAATTAGCCCATGACAATATATATGATTCTTGAAAACCTGTCCGTAATAAACATCAAACTTATACACACAAGCATCGATCAATCGATTTAACTACAATAAGTGTGAACCCATTTTAGAAGGATGCATATTAAAAATCTATAACGCCAATCAATTTATTTCAAACAGAAACAATCTTGATCATACGTGGACCTAGTAAAAGAAACAAGCAGATCAACATTTAAACCAACACATCTAATTTAAACAAAATTAAAATCTCAGCAAAAGTCCTTTAAAGAAATTAGATCTTTTTATGTTCGTCTAAAACCCAAATCAGAAAACTGATACCCGAATCAGCAAAGACAGTCAGTGTTCCTCCCGTATCACAGGGGGTGTACCCGGAGTGATATAGCTATTCCTATACAAGGCGGCGATAGCCCCTATTCGAGTCTAAAGCCACTCACCCTATGGTAACTGCGCTCACTGATCCACTTTTTGATAGATTGCAAAAATCTGAATGGGAGACATTCATACAGACTTAAGAAAAAAGAGGAAGAGGACATCAGAACTGGTTTAAAGAAATAAAAAATTACCGTGTGTTCACTCACATTCGGAACAACCAAGAAAAGTTGGTCGTCGGACGTCAATGGATTTCAGAAACGCTGAGTCTCAGACTCGTCCGAACATTAGTGGATGAGAGAGGAGAGCGAATCGAAAGAGAGAGGTCACTGGACGTCAGTGGATGAGAGAGAACATACCTGAACAGTGACATTGCCAACGTCGCTCGAGGAGGTCTTCGGACATCAACAAAGAAGGAGGTCGCCGGTCGTCGGTGGCCGAAAATAAGAGAGAGAGAGAGAGAGAGAGAGAGAGAGAGAGAGAACCCAAAGCCTTCGTTTTTTATGTTTTCACGATTTTTTTTTTAAATGTCCATTTTGCCCTTATTCAGAAAAATATTTTCTTTTAGTTTCTTGTTTTTCACGTTAATTTCGTTTTTAAAAAGGGCAAAATAGACATTTCATAAATGCGTACCCCTTTAAAAGGGGATGCGTCTCCCTTTAAAGGGGACGCGTCTCCCTTTAAAGGGGTGCACGTTTTCCTTTAAAGGGGGATGCGTTTCCCTTTAAAGGGGAACGCGTTTTTTCTTTTTTACGTGCGGTTCCTCATGTGTTTCGGAAGCACCGTGTTTCGCGCTTTCGAAGCGCATCTCGGGGAAGCACGCTTCCCCTGATACATGTGCATTTTCGGTAACTCTGGTCCACATGCAAAGTGTGACAGATCTGTCCATATGGATAATGGCAAATCTGATTTTCTTTTTGAGTTCTTAAAATACATAACTGAAAATATGCAAAAAAATTTAACATACGGGACAAATTCAGCTATAAGCATAAAATAAATAAAATTTGAGTACATGCCAAAAAGGAAATTAATGGCTGCTTTAACATTATATATGTATATATATATATATCTATATATATATATATATTTGTATTCTAAATCAGATTTTCCCTTTTTTTTTCTCCTAAAATCTCACATAAACTAGATTTAGACCGTTTTCCCTCGTTCGAATCAAGAGAAGAACCTTCGATCGGAGATGAAAAAAGTAGGGAAACACACGATATTACAAAGGGTTCAGGGAAACAACGGGGGGGGGTCTTGTTTCGTAAAAAGAAACCCCCTCTTGTGGGGGTTTAAATAGACCACGGGGGAAAAGGGGGGGGATGTCTACTCGGATCTGGTCGGATCTAACCTGGATCCAAACATTTTTTTTTAAACACGAGTCTTACATCAAGAGTTAAGAGCGAACCTTGCTCTGATATCATGTAAAGAAACGAAAGCCACCAACAAGATCCACCACAATGCTAAAGTGAACACACCAAGAGCCACAAATGGGCTCACTCACAAAACCTACACAAAGGGCAAAACAAGAAGCTAAAAATAAATAATATTTTATTGATAACCTTTATGCAAGAAGCATACAAGAGTGAGGGGAGTCATCCCCTATTTATACACAGCCAACAATTTCCATAGAGACGTTGGGAGAGGCCCAACGGCCGTCTCTATGGTTTGAATGTTGACTAGTTAGCTTTTAACTAAAAAGACTGACCTAACTAAAAACTAACCTAGTTATGTATATATATATATGTACAATTTTAACAATATGAACAATTCAATTTTGTCATTCTAGGAAATATCTTTTGATATCTAATTGTTCAAGGATGTTATAAGGTAAATGAACCATGATGAGTCCATCTTGGTCAAATCTATTTGAAATTACATGCAAGCACTTACCCATATATATGTTGTAAATATGCTGCTTTTGGGTAAATAATAATATTGCCCTTTGTTGTTAAACTGTGTAATTACATTGTGGAGCATCTTTTTACCTCTCGATTAATAGCATATTCTGTTTGTTGGAAAAACTGTCATGTTCCTTGTCCTTTGGCCTATTGATAATCAACTTATATATGTTTATCAAGATGCCTTATGCTTTACAACGCTTATGATAAAATTTTCATAACCTGCGTTTTCCTAAACCTTGTTGTAATGGGTAACAAGGGAAATGGCAAAAGCAAGCTAAGAAGGTCTCTGCATTACAGATTGCAAGGGAGTTGCGCCTCAGGGATATTGGTGGCATTATTGTGGTCGATTTTATTGACATGCTTGATGATTGTAAGTTTTGCAATCACTAGATGAAAAAATGGCCTGATGTCATGATTCCTTTATGATCAAGTAATTGAAATATCAAGAGAATGTTTCAACTTTGTAGCAGCATTGGTTTTAACTTTTATCCTTCTTTTTCATTTCATTTTTTTAATGAACTTGCATTGTGACCTTTACTCTAGTCAGGATAAGCTTTGCTGAGGTATAACATAACTCAAATGCATTCATGGGACTTTACTGAATAAGAACTTGACAGCATAGTAAGATATTTGTTATAGTTATCCTGGACTTCTTTCGTTCTTTTTCCTTCTGCATTATGTGATTTGGCTTATCAACCTCATAAAATAAATATGGAATAACAGTCAGAATTTGCATCATGCTGATTGTCATATGATTTCATGGATCTAAACATTTTCATGCAATTCGGTGGCTTCGAAATTTCATTGTATTAATTGTAATTAAACAGTTTACATTAAATAACATTATTATGAGTCTCGTCTTAGGGATAGAGATGAAATATTTGCCCAGTATTTGGAAGTATGTTTTTGGTGTGGCATGTTCATGTTCATTTGCATTTCTGTGGAGAAAAGCTCTCATTTCATATTCAAGCACTTAAATGATCAGGTCAAGGCAATCAGATATGTGGAAAAATGTTTTATTTATTTTTGTTATAATCTAAATGATTTACAAGCATTCTCTATATCCATAATAATTTGGACTTTGTTATTTGTCTGCAGTCTCAGGATCTTTAAATGGGCATATAAATATGTTATTTTCATGATTTTATGAATATTAACTTGGAGAATCTTTCTTATCTTCGAGTGTAGTTTAAATTTTAGAGTTATTTTTCTGTTTGATGTCTCAAACAATTGCAAAAGGGGCCGTGGCCATCTGTACAAATACAAAGAGGCAGCCAAAAATAGACATATCCTTGGCTCAGATAACTAACTGAAGCCTACCTGTTTATAATCTTTCATGACAATGCATTTAAGTCTTTTGTAATTAAACAAATGTATTCAGTATGTCAAAAGTACAGGGAAGTTAGCATTGACACTATGAAGCTGTGTAGGGTGAAGTTCATTAAAGCCTAATGATGAATATGGTGAGAATATGTAGAGAGAAGATGAAAGTTATGTTGTACAATTGTCATGCCCCAAAACAGACCCACCATCTTGTTTTAAGGTGCGACTGTCTGACTGTTAATTTTTGTCATCGGGCTTAACTAAACACAATAAAGATTTGCAAAAGAAATAAAAAACCCAACAAAGCTTTGCAACAGAAACCAAAAAATAAATGTATAGAGCATTTGTACAATTCTATCTATTAACTCAACTTTCATTACAATCTCTAATACAAGCCCAAATACAGTTCTGAGACAATTACAAGATCTTTTAGTACATAAAACCATGGTTTTAAAACTCTTTGACTCGTCCTTGAGTGACCCGTGACTGGGCCGGGTCAACTCAGTGACTTGGCCGGGTCATGTTAACTTTATATTTTATATAGAATATATAAATATATGTATATACTATGTATATTTTATAGTATTTTATCAATATATTATATATAATATATATTATATGATATTTTTATAATATAATTAATGTATACTTTTATTAATATATGTATAACCATACTTTAATATATAATATACATATATTTATATTATATTTCATATAGTATATGTAATTATATATAAAATATATTTTAAATGTATATATATGCATGACCCATGACCCGGCTGACTCGTCCACGGGTCAACTCGGTGATTTGGCTGAGTTTTGTACAAAACAAGTTTGTACTCGTTTTTGACCCAGTGACTGGGCGATCCGAGCCAAGTCAACCGAGTCAGTGGGCTGACCCGACGACTTTTTAAACTATGCATAAAACTAACAGATTAATGACTTAATTGTAGACTAAGACGCTTGGCTCCATGGTTAATGTTGAGACTAATTTCCTATTGAGTTTTTAAGCTTAAGCTTTCTTAAAAAAGTAAGTTATTTGATATTTCATAATTAAGGAGGGACTTATGTGTAATTTCTTTTATTGGCTTCTCTCTATTTAACTTAGAGAAGATTAGCCCTAAGTAGAATTAACGAGTTCTCTCTCTCTCAGCCGACCTCTCTCTCTCTCTCTCTCTCTCTCTCTTTTCTTCTGCCTCGGTTCTGGTGCACCTCATTCAAGTCTCCACATGGTATCAAAGCAGTGGATCTCGGGAGCCTGAAAACGTGATCGACCTACACAAAATAGTAAACATGTGCAGTTAGTTTTATTTATCTAATTGCATAGATCTGATCACAGATCTGATGTCTGACTAAGGTCATGACACAGATCTGTAATTAGATCTACAGATCGATTGCAGCCAAGTTGGGTGTTACGGCAGAGCAGGCGTGATTTTTTGTTTCGTGGAAGGAGTTTTTTTTTGCAGGCGTGATTTCTGTGCTGTGGAAGCAACATGTTAAAAAGTTTTTTTTTAATTTCTGTGTCGTGGAAGCAGAAATCGTGATTTCTGTTTCGTGGAGTAGTTTTTTTTTTGCTGTCGTGGGATTTATGTGTCGAGTGCAGCTGCTAAAATCAGACCATGAACAAGCTGTCGTGTTTGACGTTGTTCTGGCTTTCTCATATCTATGTTTCTGAGCTGTTTTTCCCATTGTGTCTGATGTGGGTTGAATAGTCAGGTGTGGTTGTGGAATTGGCTGACGCGTGATCATGAAACACATTTTCTGTGTCAGCTATAGCCTGTCGTGAATTTATTTCTGGTGTGGCAGCCTTGTGTAGTCGTGAACTTGGCTGGCGTGTGATTATAAAACACGCTGTTCAAGAGAGTGAATCTGGATTTTTTTTTAGCAGCTGCATTAGCATCAAATATCTCCCATATCGTGTTAGTACTATTCAGTATGGGTGAAACTTCAAAATTTGATTCCAAAAATGAGTATATTGGAGAGTATAAGGCTTTTGCAAATCCCTTCTCGTATGGATCTTCTGTGAGATTGAATAAAACTAACTATGCCAGGTGGTCTAGAACTTTTATGATGTCGGTATCTGGACATCGTAGAAAACATATTTTGTTGGAAAATGAACCGAATGAAAATGTAGGAAAATACATTACTTGGG
Source organism: Nuphar pumila (assembly GCF_984573655.1). Lineage (NCBI taxonomy): Eukaryota > Viridiplantae > Streptophyta > Magnoliopsida > Nymphaeales > Nymphaeaceae > Nuphar > Nuphar pumila. Next base: position 69,756,262 of record NC_143249.1, read on the forward strand.
ACGAAGATAATGACATCGTTATGTCATGGATCATGAATAGTGTCGAACCTCATATTGCAGATGGTCTAATTTACTATAATATAACAAAACAGATGTGGGACATGTTAAAATGTATCTAATATATATATATATGTTAAAATGTATCTAATATATATATACTGTATATTACATCAATACCTGATAGGGGTATTTTTGTAATTTCACATAGTTGTTTTAGAAAACAACTATTTTCTTTTCTTGATAAAATGTAATTTTATTTTTTGCCTTTTTAAATTCTTTTTTTATTTCTTTTGAGGACCTAAAGGGGCTCCAACCTTAGAGTCGTTGGAGCCCCCAACGGTCACAAATGTGACCGTTGGGGGCTCCCAACGACTCTATGGGAGCCCCCTTTTGGCTCTCCTTTTGAGGCCTTTTGGCCATCCCTTTGCTCCTCTCCCTTTTGTATAAATAGGGGTGAACCCCTTGTATATTTCTCATTTTAGAGAGCTTTCACTCTTCTCAATAAGAGGCTTTTTATATTGTTGCCTTTTTAAAGGCTTGTGCTTGTATTGTCCCTTTGTGGACTTGTGATATTGTCTCTTTTATTCATTGTTGTAAGTGCTTGTATGCACTCTTTATATTTCCGCAATATCTCATTACATGGTATCAGAGCCACTCGATTCTTGAAGGAAAGGTGTGGTTCGTGTATCTCATATTTAGTGGATATCTTTTCACTTCTTGGCAACATCATGCATGCAAAGATTGACCTATCTTTCAAGCTCAATGGAAAGAATTATATGATGTGGGCATCGACAATGGAAAATAATCTCAAAGGAAAGAAGCTTTGGGGTTTTGTCACGGGTACCGTTCCGGAACCTAAGCTTATGCTCACGAAGGAAGAAGGTCAAGAAAAGGCTCTTGAAGGAGATGCTCGCCTCAAGGCCATTGAAAGTCATCAAAAAGAAGTGGAAGATTGGGAAAGCAATCACGCAAAAATCCTTGCGTGGTTTATGAACAATGTTGAGCTTAAGGTATGTGCTAATATAGCTAAATTTCGTAGAGCCAATGAAGCTTGGTCCTTTATGAAGGGTATGTATACCCAAAAGGATCTTGCAAGAGCATACTTCTTGCAAGAAAAGATTAGAACCACCAAGCAAGGTGATTCTAGCATTCAAGACTATTATAGTGCCCTAAACCCACTATGGGATGAATTGGCTCTCTTGGAGCCAAAATGGGTTTCTATGGAAGATATTGATTTAAGGCAAAAACAAATGGAACAAGAGCAATTGTTTCAATTTCTTTTTGGGCTACGTCCCGAATTTGAGCAAGTGAGATCTTCACTTCTCCATAGATCTATTTTTCCTCCTATTGAGGATGCTATTGCCGAAATCACTCAAGAGGAGACAAGGCTTGGCATGAGTAAGCATGTTGATGAAGTCCTTGCCGTATCAAAACCGGGTAACAATGTTAGAACCTATAAGCCTCCTCATTTTGGGAAACAAGGAAACTACAATGGAGGAAGAAAAATGATTGTGTCATTATTGCAATGAGCCGGGTCACATTAAACCCGCATGTCCAAAGCTTATTGGAACCTTCAAGCCTAAAGTGGCCTCTCTTGAAGAAACCACCACCAAAGAAGATGAAGGCAAGAACAATGACATCAAAGAAACTCTTGGACAAATATCTATGGCTCTCCAGCAAATAGTAAAAGTTTCTTCCTCCACATCGGGTGCGGTTATTGCTTCAACATCATCACCCGGTACGTATTCTTGGATCCTTGACTCCGGAACTTCTTTTCATATGACCCCTCATGAAAATGCACTTATTGATGTTTGCACCATTCAAAAGACTCTTGTGTCTCTACGGCCGATGGAACTTTTTTAAAAATTTCAAGTATTGGCTCTTTTAAAGATTCTCAAAATTTTTGTGTTCCAAAAGTAAGAGTTGTTCCCAAACTAAATTTAAACCTATTTTCGGTTTCTCAAATTGCCGACCATGGATGTGAAATATCTTTCTCATCTAATGGTTGCTTTGTGCAGGATCTCCGGTCCGGGAAGCGGATTGGGCAAGGTCATAGAAAGGGAGACCTCTATTATATGGACCAATCTTGATCTCCCTACAAACTATTTTTGTTCTTATGTCCAAGAAAAAAACATTGAAACTTGGCATAAAAGACTTGGTCATCCAAGTTATTCCAAAATGTATCTCTTTCCTTTTGGAAACAAATTTTGTAAGGAAAAAGAAATTAATTGCAAAGATTGCATTTTTGAAAAAATGAAGTCTATTCCATTTCCAACTAGAACTTTTCTTTCATCAAGGCCTTTTGAATTGGTGCATTCGGATGTTTGGGGGCCTTCTCCGGTTATGTCTAAAGGGGCTATTCATATTATGTTACGTTTATTGATGATTTTACTCGGTATGTTTGGATTTATTTCCTTAGTCATAAGTCATAAGAATTTACTTTTTTTAAAGATTTTCATAAAAAGGTTCAAAATCAATTTCAAAATAACATATCTATTTTAAGATTCGATTTCGGTGGCGAATACTTATCTCACGAATTCCAAAACTATTTAACCAAAAATGGCATTTGCCATCAAAAGTCATGTCCTAGGACTCCCCAACAAAATGGCCTAGCGGAAAGGAAACATAGGCACATTATAGAAACCGCTAGAACATTACTTGTTTCCAAGAATATTCCAAAGAAGTTTTGGGCCGAAGTCGTTCTAACCTCAACCTATCTAATCAATAGTATGCCCTCTTCTAAGTTAAAAAATGCTTCTTCCTATGAAAAACTCTTTAAAGTTTCACCCGATTTCAATCGTCTTCATATTTTTGGTTGCAAATGTTTTGTCTTATTACATAAAAGGGATAAGTTATCTCCAAAAGCAATTGAATGTGTTTTTCTAGGATATGGTGAAAATAAAAAAGGGTATAGATGTTATGATTTTAAGAATGATAAACTATATGTTTCAAAAGATGTAACATTTCTAGAAGAAGAAAACGGTTTTGATAAAATAGAAGAAACAAATGAAATTGATTATATATTCTTATATGATCTTATTGATGACATATAAGAAGATTTTCTTGAAAACATAGACGATACTCGTGAGGTATCCCCTCTTGACATAACACCCTCAAATGATAGTGATTCAAATATAAATATTCATGATAGTGATACCAATATAAATGTTTACTCAAGAAGAAATCAAGAAAATCCTATTAGTGCCCTCGAAAAATACTCTCAAATTTCTGAATCCACTGAGGAACCACAAGTTAGGCATTCTTCTAGAATATCAATACCCCCAAATAGGTTTGTATCCTATGATTCCTTAACTCCCAACTATCGGGCATGTTTAATAACCCTACATTCTTATTTTGAACCGGCTCACTATAATCAAGCTAAATCTATACCACATTGGGTTGAAGCAATGCAAGTTGAACTAAATGCTTTAAAAAAGGCCAATACTTGGGAAATAGTTAATCTACCCTCACACAAAAAACCTATTGGTTGTCGCTGGGTCTTCAAAGTTAAAACTAAAAGCGATGGGTCCTTAGAACGATATAAAGCTAGATTAGTTGCTAAGGGATATTCCCAAGAATATGACATTGATTACGAAGAAACATTCGCTCCCGTAGCTCGAATGACCAGTGTCAGGACCTTAATAGCTGTCGCATCAACCAAAAAATGACCTATTTATCAACTTGACGTAAAAAATGTGTTTTTAAATGGAAGTTTAAGTGAAGAAGTTTGCATGGATCCGCCACCCGGAATTAATATTAAGCAAGGTCAAACACTTCGGCTTTTGAAGGCATTGTATGGTCTTAAACAAGCTCCTAAGGCTTGGTATGATCGTTTCAGTGATATTATGATAAAGTTAGGATTTCACTCTTGTTATACTGACACTACTCTTTTTGTTAAACTTGCAGGTTCTAGTATCATAATTTTGTTGCTTTATGTTGATGATATGATTATCACTGGGAATGATCAAAATAGTATTATTAATGTTAAAAATATGTTAAAAAATAATTTTGATATGTCTGGTTTAGGTTTTCTCAGATATTTTCTTGGAATTGAAGTTGCATATTCTCCTAGAGGATATATTTTGTCATAGATGAAGCTTGCTGTAGATATATGTTCTAAGTCTGGGATTTCTGATGATAAGAAAGTAGAGACTCCTGAGGTTATTAATGCCAAATTGCGGTTGGAGGATGGGGTTCTTCTAGAAGATCCCACACCTTACAGACAATTCATTGGGTCTCTTACCTATTTAACCATCACCAGACCAGATATCACTCATGCGGTTCACTCAGTTAGCCAATTTCAGCATGCTCCTACAACTGTGCATATGAGTGCTGTTCTCCGAATCATCCGCTACATTCGGAATACCATCAATAAAGGGCTATTTCTATCCTCCTCTTCTTTCTTGAATCTTCTTGCTTATACTGATGCAGATTGGGGAGGTAATCCCTGTTAAAATGTAAAACTGTACACATATGTATATATAATAATATTATATTATTATATATATATATATATAAATACATTTTTCATTTCTTTCTTTTCTGTAATTTTTTTCCTTTATTTTTATTTTTTGTCTTTATGTCATCTAGTTCAGTTTGAACTAGAATGACTGTTGCTAGTCAAGTCCTGTCCAGACTTGACTAGCAATAGAGCTGTTGGACTGACACAGTCCAACAACTCTTAATAGAGCTGTTGGACTGACACATTCCAACAGCTCTATTTAGAGCTGTTGGACTGTGTCCAACAGCTCTATTGAGTCCTCTTTCAGCTGTGTATATAAAGGGGTGCAGCCCCTCTTGTATTTCATTCCAATGCTTCTTAAGCAATTGGTTTTTCATATCAATAAAGAATACATTTTTATTTTTATTTCGTTTCCAGTTATACCCTTTTTAAGGGTTATGCTTTAGTGTCATTCTTGACACTTGCCCTTGTTAATCTAAGCTCGTGTTTCGAAGATCTCCATTTCATTTCATGGTATCAAAGCCGCAGAAGTACTAAATCTTGAGGAAAAGTTGTCTCGGTTTCCGTGCCCGTTTGCAAAAGTGTTCGCCACTTGAAGAGAAGTGTTTTATCACTTCATTAGAGAAGCTGTCTCGGTTTCCGTGCCCTTTTGCAAAAGTGTTCGCCAATTGAAGAGAAGTGTTTTATCACTTCATTAGAGAAGATTTCACATCTTGTTGTATTGTTTTTTTTTTTCTTCTTTCTTTTTCATTTTCCTTCTTATTTCTCTTCTATCCCTATTCTTTATCTCCTTGTAATCGATGGATGACAATGATAAAGTCACCATCATGCCTATGAAACTAAGCGATACGAACTATGTAACATGGGCTTCAATCATGAAGCACCATATATGGGGAAAAGGCTTATGGGGGATTGTGGATGGTTCCGATTCGGAACCTAAGCTATCTCTTACTAAAAAGGAGGGAGATAAAGAGGTCCCTCTATCGGAAGAAGAGAAAATCAAGGCTATTGCCTCATACGAGAAGAAATGGAAAGAATGGAGAATATCTCATGCAAAGATAATGTCATGGCTTATCAATAGCGTTGACATTAAAAAATGCTCAAGTCTTGCCAAATTTGATCATGCCGATAAGGCATGGGAATACCTTAAGAATATGTATTCCCTTAAAGATATTGCACACGTGTGCAACCTCCAAGAAAAAGTTCGAATGATGACACAAGGAGACAAAACTATTCGTGAATATTACAATGGGTTGTCCGAACTTTGGGAAGAACTTTCCCTTTTAGAACCAAAGTGGCATTGTGCCGAAGACATCGAGCTTCGTCAGAAACAACTCGATGCTGAACATTTTTACCAATTTATCACTGGATTAAGGCCGGAATTTGAAACCACTAAATCGGCCCTACTTCACCATGGAAAAATTCCTTCTATTGTTGAAACTATTGAAGAGTTAACAATGGAAGAAAATCGTCTCCGGAAAGGTTCTTTAAAAATTGAAGATGATTCCGTTTTAGCCGTGTCTAGACCAGGGAATCATGTTCGATCATATAGGCCTCCTCACTTTAACCGACAAAATGGTGACTATGATAAGAAGAAAGTTATTTGTCATCACTGTCATGAACCAGGACACTACAGGCCACAATGTCCCAAACTTAAGGAGCTGAGAGAAAAAAGAGCTGCAATTGCTGGATCGGAGCCTAAAGATCAGGATGCACCAGTTTCCCTGGCCCAACTAATGGAGATTCTTCAGCCTCTCATCAAAGGTGCCTCTTCCTCATCTGAAGCTTCAACCGGTGCAGCAGCCTCATCTTTTTCTGATCTAGGTAAAATTTCTTGGCTTCTTGACTCTGGTGCATCTTTTCATATGACCCCAAATAATCAAAGTCTATCCAAATGTGTTAAAAATAAAACAAGTGTGTCAAAGGTCTTTACTGCTGATGGGACTTCTCTTGAAATAGAAGGAATAGGAAATTTTGAAAAAATTTATAAAACAAAAATTTTTTTTATTCCAGAAATTAGACATGTTCTCAAATTAAATTTAAATCTTTTATCTGTATCTCAAATTTCTGATTATGGGTGTAATATTTCTTTTTCTTCTCATGGTTGTTGGGTACAGGATCGCCAGTCAGGCAAGCTGATTGGGGAAGGCCATAGAGAAGGAGGACTCTATTACATGGATTTTTTGAAAATGCCGAAGAAAGTTTTTTGTTATAATATTCAAAAAATAGAGTTGGAACTGTGGCATAAGAGACTTGGTCACCCACATATAGCCAAAATCCAACATTTTCCAAATCTAGGGAAATTTTGTAACTCTGAATCATTTGATTGTAAAGATTGTATTCTCGGCAAAATGAAAAGATTACCATTTCAGAACAAAACCTTTTTCTCTTCAAGACCACTTGAATTAATACACTCGGATGTTTGGGGTCCTGCACCAATAATTTCTAAAGGAGGATTTGTTTACTATGTTATTTTTGTCGATGATTTCTCCTGACATACGTGGATATACTTTCTCAAACATAAGTCTGAAGCATTTTCATACTTTCAAACTTTTCATAATATGGTTAAAAACAAGTTTCAAAATGATATTACTATTTTTCGCACAGATTCAGGGGGAGAGTTTTTATCCACAGATTTTCAAAATTATCTTAAATTGCATGGCATCACACATCAAAGATCTTGTCCTTATACACCTCAACAAAATGGACTGGCAGAACAAAAACATCGCCATATTATAGAAACCACTAGGACTTTATTAATAGCAAATCAAGTCCCGAAAGACTTTTGGGCAGAAGCTGCCTTAACTGCCACCTATCTCATTAATAGGATGCCATCTTCTTCGTTACAAAATATCACTCCCATTGAAAAACTTATGAACATTTCTCCAGATTACTCTAGACTAAGAATATTTGGGTGCAAATGTTTCATATTTACTGACAAAAATGATAAACTTTCCCCTCGTGCGATTCCCTGTGCCTTTTTAGGATATGCTGAAAACCAGAAAGGTTATAGATGTTTTGACTTCAAAAATAATAAACTATATGTGTCTAGAAATGTTTCCTTTCTTGAAAAGGAGAGCTTCTTTGATTTTAGAAAATTAAAAGACGTCACTGAGTACTCCTTTTTGCTAGATCTAATATCAACATCTGATGAATATGACCTTGATTGTAACTTTGATGATGATCAAAGAATTATTGATCTTAATGTTGAAAATGAAGAAGTTCATAGAGATACTAGTATTCAATATTCCAGGCGACAAGAGTCTAATCCTCCATGTGCACTTGAAAAATATTCTAACATTCCAACTAGACAATCATCCCGAATCTCGAGGCCTCCAGGAAAGTTTGTATCATACGAGTCTTTTTTCACCCACATATAGGGCAGTTATTGCATTAATTCACTCATATGAAGAACCATCCACATATTTTCAAGCAAAAAATGATATCAAATGGATAGAAGCCATGAAAGTTGAATTAGATGCACTTGAAAAGGCTTCTACATGGAATATTCAAGATCTTCCTTCAGGGAAGAAAACTATAGGATGTCGATGGGTTTATAAAATTAAAACCAAGAGTGATGGTACTCTTGAAAGATATAAAGCCCGTTTAGTAGCCAAAGGTTATGCCCAAGAATATGGGATTGATTATGAAGAAACCTTTGCTCCGGTGGCTCGTATGACTACTGTCCGAACCTTAATTGCCTTAGATTCTATCAAAAAATGGTCTATTTTTCAAATGGATGTCAAAAATGCTTTTTTAAATGGAAAGCTAGTTGAAGAAGTATACATGGAACCCCCTCCTGGTCTAAGTATTCCTAAGGGTAAAGTCCTTCGCTTAGAAAAAGCTCTTTATGGACTTAAACAAGTACCAAAAGCTTGATTTGATAGGTTTAGTCGTGTTATGATTGATATTGGTTTTCAATTCTGTTTAACTGACACTGCTTTGTTTATTAAGAATTCTGATGCAGGGATCATTGTGCTTCTTCTCTATGTGGATGATATGATCATCACCGGAAGCGATAAACAGGGAGTTGAAACAATCAAAACACTTCTTAAATCTCATTTTGAAATGACTGATTTGGGCTTGTTGAGATACTTTTTAGGCATTGAAGTTGCTTATTCTCCTAGAGGATATTTATTATCTCAGACTAAATTTGCTTTTGATATTGTTTTCAGGTCTGGTATTACTGATGATAAGAAAGTTGACACTCCAGAAGTTGTTAATGTTAAAATGAAGATTGATGATGGAGAACTTCTTGCAGACCCTACTCCTTATAGACAGCTTGTCGGGGCACTTTCCTATCTATCCATTACCAGACCAGATATAGCACATGCTGTTCATACAGCAAGTCAATTTCAACATGCTCCTACTTCTGTTCATATGGGAGCAGTCATGCGTATTATCAGATACATCAAGTCCTCTCTTTCACGAGGACTTTTCTTATCTTCCTCCTCTTCTCTTGATTTAATTGCATATACTGATGCTGATTGGGGAGGTGATCCCAATAACAGACACTCAACCACTGGCTTTTGTGTCTTTTTAGGGGAATCATTGATCTCGTGGAGGTGTAAAAAGCAGCAGAAGGTATCTCTCTCATCCACCGAAGCTGAATACAGAGCCATGGCAACCATGACCATGGAAGTAGTTTGGCTCCGACGACTGCTTGCTGACATGGGAGCTGAAGCAGCAAAGGCTTCACAAATGTGTTGTGACAACAAAAGTGCGATCTACATTGCCAGTAACAGAACATTCCACGAACGCACCAAACACATCGAAATGGATTGTCACTACGTCAGAGAGGAATATCTACACGGGATAATTGATCTGCCATATGTCACTTCAGAATATCAGTTAGCAGACTTCTTTACAAAGCCTCTCGCTGCTCCCCGATTTCACTTTCTCTTAGACAAACTTTCGCTCATTGTACCGTAAGTTTGAGGGGGAGTGTTAAAATGTAAAACTGTACACATATGTATATATAATAATATTATATTATTATATATATATAAATAAATTTTTCATTTCTTTCTTTTCTGTAATTTTTTTCCTTTATTTTTATTTTTTGTCTTTATGTCATCTAGTTCAGTTTGAACTAGAATGACTGTTGCTAGTCAAGTCCTGTCCAGACTTGACTAGCAATAGAGCTGTTGGACTGACACATTCCAATAGAGCTGTTGGACTGTGTCCAACAACTCTATTGAGTCCTCTTTCAGCTGTGTATATAAAGGGGTGCAGCCCCTCTTGTATTTCATTCCAATGCTTCTTAAGCAATTGGTTTTTCATATCAATAAAGAATACATTTTTATTTTTATTTCGTTTCCAGTTATACCCTTTTTAAGGGTTATGCTTTAGTGTCATTCTTGACACTTGCCCTTGTTAATCTAAGCTCGTGTTTCGAAGATCTCCATTTCATTTCAATCCCAATGATCGAGTCTCAACTACTGGTTTTTGTGTCTTTTTAGGGGACTCTTTGATTACCTGACGATGCAAGAAGCAGCAGAAAGTTTCACTATCATCCACTGAAGCTGAGTACCGGGCTATCGCAACCACGACAATGGAACTTGTATGGTTTCGCAGTTTGTTTAAAGACATGGGAGTTGATATTACCGAAGCCTCAAAACTATGTTGCGATAACAAGAGTGCCATCTATATTGCGAGCAATCATACTTTTCATGAGCGTACAAAACATATCGAAATGGATTGCCACTATGTTCGTGACAAATTCTTACGAGGAACTATTGCTCTTCCATATGTCACTTCAGAATATCAGTTGGCGGACTTCTTCACTAAAGCTCTTCCGGCTCCTCGCTTCATGTTTCTTCTTGGCAAACTTTCCGTCATTTCCCCGTAAAGTTTGAGGGGGGGTGTTAAAATGTATCTAATATATATATATATATGTTAAAATGTATCTAATATATATATACTGTATATTACATCAATACCCGATAGGGGTATTTTTGTAATTTCACATCGTTGTTTTAGAAAACAACTATTTTCTTTTCTTGATAAAATGTAATTTTATTTTTTGTTTTTTTAAATTCTTTTTTTATTTCTTTTGAGGACCTAAAGGGGCTCCAACCTTAGAGTTGTTGGAGCCCCCAACGGTCACAAATGTGACCGTTGGGGGCTCCCAACGACTCTATGGGAGCCCCCTTTTGGCTCTCCTTTTGAGGCCTTTTGGCCATCCCTTTGCTCCTCTCCCTTTTGTATAAATAGGGGTGAACCCCTTGTATATTTCTCATTCTAGAGAGCTTTCACTCTTCTCAATAAGAGGCTTTTTATATTGTTGCCTTTTTAAAGGCTTGTGCTTGTATTGTCCCTTTGTGGACTTGTGATATTGTCTCTTTTATTCATTGTTGTAAGTGCTTGTATGCACTCTTTATATTTCCGCAATATCTCATTACAGGACAATCTTCGAGATACATACTCTCAAGAAACTAATGTGAGTCGTATCCTGCAAGTCGAACAGGAGATATATAATTTGCAGCAAGGAGAACAACCCTTGGCTCAGTATTATGTCTCTATCAAAGCAGCGTTTGAAAGACTCAATGCCCACAGGCCTCTGTGTTGTTCGCAGCAAAAGGATCATCAAGAACAGACTATGGTAGCTCGGTTTCTCACAGGTTTATCTTCAGAATTCTCTGTTGCAAAAGTCTAAATGCTGACTGGATCCGATGTCCCTACTCTTGCTGATGTATACAATCGTCTGAGTAGACTTGTGATTTCTCTTCCACAATCTCACCCTGTGTCGCAGTCATCTGCTCTAGCTGTCTCATTTGGTTATGAACGTAGAAATATTCAGAATATTAGAGGATGAGGTCGTGGAAGAGGTATTGGAGGCAGAGGAAAACTTCAATGTACTTTATGTGGAAAATCTGGACATTTAGAAGATCGCTGCTGGGATAAGCATGGCCGTCCAATTCCTTCTTCGTCAAGGCATAATGTTCCAAATGCTAATGTTACTACACTAGAGGTAGCAAATGCAAATGATAATACTTCTGCAAGTGATAATATCACCCTTAGTCGATCAAAATATGTGAGCTGATAGCACTTCGTCCCTCAAGCTCTTCTTCTCATGTAGTTGGTGTGGCCTACTCAACAGGGAATCATCTTCATCTGAATGATAGTAAGTGGATTATTGACTCTGGTGCATCCAGACATTTGTATGGGAATTCACTTTTCTTTTCAGATCTAAAGGATATTACTGTTCATCGAGGAGTCTCATTAGCAGATGGAAGTTCCTCATCAGTTGTTGGTCAGGGAAATATTTCTATATCCTCCTCCTTGCAGTTGAAAAATGTTCTTCATGCTCCCTCGTTTCCTCAAAGTTTACTCTCTATTAGCCGTCTTACCAAAGAACTAAACTGTAGAGTGATATTTGACCTGATGGGTTGTTATTTTCAGGATTTGCTGACGGGGAAGAAGATTGGTGGAGGCTATAAAGAAAATGGAGTTTACTACCTACATCATCTAGTGGGCAATGTTTATGCTGCAGTAGAACACTCATCCAACCCTGTTCAGTGGCATTATCGCCTTGGTCATCTTTCATTGTCAAAGCTTCATTATGTCTTCCCTCAAATTCCTTCTACTACATCATTTCAGTGTGAAGCATGTCAGATGGGCAAGCATCATCGTAGTTCGTTCCCTTCTAGTCAGAGTCAGTCTAGTCATAAGGTTTTTGAACTTCTTCATGCAGATGTATGGGGTCCTAGTAAGATTCCTACTAGGACTCAGTGTCGTTATTATCTTGTTATTGTTGATGATTTCTCGAAACTGTCATGGGTGTTTTTAATAAAAGAAAGATCTGAAGTTCCAAGTATTATCAAATCCTTAATTCTTGAAATAAAAATTCAGTTTGAATCTGCTTTCAAGATTGTTCGCACTGATAATGCTCTTGAGTTCAAAACAAAAGCCTTGTTGCAATTTTATCAAGACTATGACATTCTACCCCAAACTACTTGTGCCTATTCCTCTCAACAAAATGGTGTGGCTGAACGAAAACATAGGCACCTTCTTGATGTCGCACGTACCCTTATGATTCAATTAAATGTTCCTGCGTCATATTGGGGTGATGCTGTTGTCACTGCCTGTTATCTGATCAACCACATGTCTTCATCTTCCGTGGGAGATCAAATTCCACTACATATCCTAAATCCAAATGCCCCACTCTTCTATTTGTCACCTAAAATATTTGGATGCGTTTGTTTTGTGCACAAACTTGGACCTGACCTTGATAAATTAGTTGCTCAAGCTACAAAATGCATGTTTAGAGCTCCACCCCCTCCAGTGCCTTCATCTTCTTCTTCTCCTGAGTAAGTACTACTGACAACAGTGATCTTCATGATGATAAAACAGGCCAATCGCTCTACGGAAGGGGACACAACAATGTACCTTATATCCCATATCTCATTTTGTTTTCGATGCCAGAATTGGAAATCAGATGAAAGCTTTTGTTTCAGCCTTATTTGTTGAAACTATTCCTTTGAACTATCAACAGGCAGAGCTCGATAATAGGTGGAAGCTGGCCATGCAAGAAGAAATGGATGCCTTATTGTCTCAACATACATGGGATCTAGTTGATTCCCCAGTGGATGCTAACATTGTTGGATGTAAATGGGTATATACAATAAAGTACAAATCAGATGGTTCTATTCAAAGGTACAAGGCCAGATTAGTAGCAAAAGGGTATACTCAGACTTATGATATTGATTTCTTTTAAACTTTTTCTTCTGTTGCACGGATGGGTACCATTCGTCTTGTTCTCTCCGTTGCCGTTCACCACAGATGGAGTTTATGTCAATTAGATGTGAAAAATGCATTTCTATATAGGGATCTATCTGAGACAGTATACATGCAACAACCTCCTGGTTTCGAGGTTGAGGGGGAGTGTCAGAAGGTGTGTAGATTGAGAAAGGCGATATATGGTTTGAAACCAAGTCCGCGTGCCCGGTTTAAGTTGTTTGAGGTGATGTCAAGTTTTGGCTTCAATAGGTCAGCGGCAGACCATACTTTATTTATTAAGAAAACTAAATAAGGTATTATTGTTATGGTTATATATGTGGATGACATCATTCTTACAGGAGATAATATGAAAGATATTGAAGCTACAAAGGCTCATCTTCAAAAACATTTTGTTACAAAAGACCTTGGTTCACTTAGATATTTTATGGGTATAAAAGTTGCCAAGAGTCGTGAAGGGATGGTTTTGTCTCAACGGAAGTATGTTCTTGACTTATTAAAAGAGACTGGAATGTTAGGAGCTAAACTAGCAAATATTTTCATGGACCATAAAGTTCAGTTGTTTGAAGAAGGGTCGAAACTTGTTGATAGCAAAAGCTATCGCTCACTAGTAGGGAAGCTACTATATGTAACTCTGACCAGACCTGATATTACTTTAGCAGTAAGCAAAGTTAGCCAATTTATGGACAAACCAACTGAAGTACACTGGAATGCAACAATAATGATTTTCAGGTACTTAAAATCTTCTCCTGGAAAAGGGTTATTATTCAAGAAAGGTGGAACCCTGGAAATAGTGGCTTACTCTGTTGCTGACTATGCAGGATCTGTAGTGGATAGAAAATCTACCACAGGATTCTGTGTGTTTATGGGAGATAACCTAATTTCATGGGGAACTAAGAAGCAAAATGTGGTTGCCAGGTCGAGTGTAGAATCAGAATATAGGGCTGTGTATCAAACAACTGCTGAATTAATGTGGGTTCGAACCGTACTAAATGATCTTCAGGTGAAGATTTCCTCTTCCATGACAATGATGTGTGATAACAAGGCAGCCACATATATAGCGAACAATCCTGTCTTTCATGATAGGACAAAACATATTGAGGTTGATTGCCACTACGTAAGAGATATGGTTCAAGCTGGTCATATGGCTACCAAATATCTAAAGTCGGAGGACCAAGTTGCAGATATGTTTACAAAGCCTCTTGCTAGACCAAATTTCTCAAAATGTTGTGACAAACTGAGCATGATTGATATTTATGCTTCAGTTTGAGGGAGAGTGTTGAGACTAATTGTCCTATTGAGTTTTTAAACTTAAGCTTTCTTAAAAAGTAGGTTATTTGATATTTCATAATTAAGGAGGGACTTGTATGTAATTTCTTTTATTGGCTTCTCTCTATTTAAGTTAAAGGAGATTATCCCTAAGTAGAATTAATGAGTTCTCTCTCTCTCTCTCTTTTCTTCTGCCTCGGTTCTGGTGCACCTCATTCAAGTTTCCAGAGTTAATATCCTTGTCGTAGTATCCTCTGGGCATCTTTCAAAACCTTTGTTATCTCTATCAAAATTGTCACTCTAAAAACAAAAACAATTCATGCGTTTCTGTTTTTATGACCAACAATTGCTTCTTTCTTTCCATTTTAAATTGTTCTCTGGACATTTTATCAATATGAGGTGATCGTAACAAAATATATTTGACTCGTGATTCAGGCAATCCAATATGTCATGTGTATAATCTACTAAGAGATATAATGCTCAGTGTGCAACTAATTATAGTCTCAACAATTAGGTTTTTGAGGGTTTTTAAAAGTGACATTTAAAAATGACATTTTCAAAAAGATAATGTAGTAGATCTTAAATCACTTTTTGCAAACTGCAATTTGAACTACAAAATCAACTTTTCAAAATGAAGTACAATTATACACCTTATTTCATTAAACATTTTCTTTTAGGTCTGATACACATTTCCACTGAAGATCTGAAGGGTCGATAAATCTCAATTTTGTTTGGGCCGACATCCCTCCATACTTCAAATGTGCCGATAACATTAACGGTGGCAAGTTCCACCACCCATTGGATATCTGATTGGGCCAAAAATTCTGTATCCCTTTTAGAAAATCCAATGAGCCACTAACTCGTGGGGGACTCCTTTCCCATTGATTACGCCAAAAGGCCACTTGATTTCACAAGACTAAGTCAACTGTGCTGATAAATCCCAATGACGAGCCAAATGGGTTGATTACCCTTTTCAAAAGGGGCCCATAACCTTGAAAAGGTTGTTGGGGGTCAATATACCATCCTGCAGGCGGTCCACTTACATTTATGTGGACATTTTAAATCACAATTATTTCAATTCAATAAGCAATATATAACCAAAGATTTTAAAAACATTTAAAATAAAACTTTCATTTAGTTTTTAGTGCTAACTCCGATTTTTTTCCCTGAATACACTTTCAAATAAACTCAAAGAAGCAATTATCAAACCAACAATGACATTTGCATACCATTAAAAAGGATAATTAAATCCATAAAGGCTATAGTTAATTACTTTTAATGCAATTGAGGAAAATTTGATGGCTTTTCAAAATGATTTAGAAAACTAGTGTAACTTGAAAGAGGTTGTTAAACCACATTTATAACAATAAAACTTTATGATTTTTGAAGATTAGTAATTTGAGAAGGATATGGAAGCTGAAATTAATTATTGGATTTATCATATTAATTACTAATCCACTACCTAAGCAAAAGACTAACATTTAAAGCATTTGAAAGTGGAGTAATCTAATTTCAGAAGCTCTGGCCACAATCAACTTCTTGCGAGCAAATCAATATGTAACATGCTTAATTGTAAATATTAAAATTATAACTGTCATGAAACTCCTTTTCAGAAATCCAACTTTAATTATGAAAACTAGGACTAATTATCCATAAGAAACAAATATTTTGGCATTTTAATCCTAATTAACAGGACCATAATTGCTTACAGAACTTACTTGAGAATATATATATATATATATATATATATATATATATATATATATATATATATATATATATATATATATATATAGGAAAAGTGGTAGCTGCCTACCACTCTTTTGGCCTACCGCCAGCCTACCACAAGGGAATGGTTGTTTTCGGGTTATTTTTCGCAAATCTGACCCTTTAGATGTATTCGACATGGTCAATTTACTAGGAAATGACAGATAAAAATTATGGTTTTTTAAGCCTTCAATATTTATGAAAATATTAGACAGTCAATTTTTAAACCTTATAAAAACCTACCTGTATGTCAGAATCGGACAATCCAAGAGTTGATTCGTATAAAATCATGCATGTCAAATACATCCATATGATCAGATTTAAGAAAAAAATGGAAAAACCCTTCAAAAGTACGGTAGGCTAGTAAATTGGTAGGCAGCTACCACTTACTATATATATATATAAATATATCCCTAGTCCCTACTTATGGAAGGCATTTAACTACCTAATTACAAAATTAAAATTAATAAAACCCCACTCTAAATATCAAAAATTATAATTAACTACATATAAAACTAATTTAAGAAGCCTAATTATTAAAAAACATAATTAATCACTTACCTGGATAAAAACTCCGTAGGTCATCGCGACTCCCTTTGCTCCTAGCCTCTCCTCTTCCTTCCCCTCTTTCCTTTTTTCATACATCCTAGACCCCTAGGGTTATTTATAGAGGGACTATGGTGGCAAAAGGAGGAGGCTAGGTTGGTTGGTGGCTGGGGGCGAAATTGCCATTGCACCCTTGGCCTTCTTATTTAAATATACTTATTTACATAAAAATAAATGTCCTCATTTATGATATTATATGTAAATAAACAAATACCCCCTATTTGAATCCATTAAAAATAGCTAAAAAGTAAAATTCTTGAAGAATAAAAAGTCAACTTTAGGTTTCAATACAAATTTTAGAATTTTGTAGGTGGATCCAAAATTGCGCCTCTTGAAATCTTAAGTATTTCTTTGGTCTTATATTTTTAAGAATTCTATTTTTACATATTGTTATTTTTTGTCAAAAGTTTGCGAAAAAATCTTTCATAATTTAATTATTAAAAAATATTGTCCCATTACAAGCACCTTTCACAGCACTTGGACAGATAAGGACCTAGGTTTGACTTTTATACAGATCATTATATTTAACGTAAAATTAAGGCTTATAAGTTATAACTATGGAAAATAGAGTATTATATTACAACCATACTCTAGGACACTCCTTAAACTCAATATATGTCAAGGCATAATGTGAGGATTACTACAGAAGTACAGGGTGCAACTTAAAAATACTATAGGACACTCCCCAACTCATTATATGCCAAAGGTTAATATACGAGTCAGGAAATTGTGGGATCACAAGTTACCAGATTACTGTTGCATTCCCTTATATTAAACATTAAACTGTATAGAGTATCATTTACAGTGGCCAATGACCATGAATTGCAACAACTTGATCTAGGTTCTATCTCATGGTACACTTGCCTATTGCAATTTCTAATAATATTTCGTCTTTGGGTTATGTAATCTAGACAAGTTCTCCCCATGGACTTGCTAAATTGTAAGCTAATTCTGTGGAGGGTGGGTGAAATCCCTATTTCCAGAACATAAAGATTATATTCCGCTCTCATAATTTTCTATGCTTACATATAGTATGGAAAGTTGTTCAAGTTTATAAACTCTTTTAGTTGACTCATGTTCTTCTATTTCCTATAGCGAATAAAAGGTTGGTTTATGAGGAAATCAAGAAGGCTGTTGAGAGGGACCGGTCATTGGTCAAAATTTCTGAATTATCTAGACATGGTCTGATGGAAATAACAAGAAAACGGGTACATACCTTGCATCTAATGTTTCCTTTAAGATTTACCCGCCAACCCCCACAATTGTTCATCATGCACATGTATGAAATAATGTTGGTATGAAACATCTGGATTCTTTTACTTACAGTCATTTTAGTTCATCTCTTTATTCTCTACATTATAGTACAAACCTGCTGTTGAATTGATTGCAGAACAATTTGCCAAATAATTTTTTGAATCATTTGTTTATATGGATTCATTAATGATTATATCAAGGATCACTAATTTCTTGAAACAAATATTATGCCAAAAGTATCAGTATTATAGTCTGAAGCAGTACACATGGATACAAAACTCACATGCACTCAGAAAGAGCATGGTGACCAGGCCCACATCACGATATGGACATGCATTTGCTGTGGTTTGACCTGTTTTGCTAGTTAGGCGAGCATAAGATGTAGGCTGTGGTTGGAATACACAGAAAAATGATTGATACATAATGATGCTCGATAGTCACATTATAAGAATTACTTGAAATATGGTAAATATGTTTAACTAATGAAGGCAGAAGTAATATATAAACATGACACGTTATAGTAGCCATTTATACAGGTTCTTTCACATTGATCAACAAATCGGGGGTGATCCTGCACAGTGACTGCAAAGTCAAGTTGGTGGCAGTTTAAACTTTTGATGTGTCGACTATTTTTGTTTTAATTATACAGATATGCTCAAAATGAATTCCTGCCTAATGATTTGGGAAAGTAGAGAACTAAAGAAAGATAAAAAATGATAGAGGTGGCATATCTTAACTACTTAATATGATTTGGTGTCATTTGTGTGATATTCTGTGATCAATGTTAAATAATGTATCATAACTAGGATAACTAGTTTTTTTTTACTTTTTCATTTTAGTTTAGTTTGTATAGGATTTTTACCTTTTTTTAGTTCAACTTTTGTTTGTATTGGACTAGTCAACATTTGACTAAGTCAAATACAAAGAGTCGGACTCCCAACGACTCTCTCCTCTACACCCTATTTTGTGTATAAATATGGGGCATTGCCCCCTCTTGTAAAGTGTATTTTTTGTGTGGATTACAATCAATAATACCTCTATTTTTCTTGTTGTTGAATACCCATTTGGTGGGTATTTGTGTATGAACCATTCTTGGTTCTTGTGAGTGTTCATTTCAGTACTTTTGGTGGAACTCTTTGAGTATCCATTGTTGGTGATCTAGTGAACATCCTTGAAGGAGCTCATCTTCTTACAATCAATGTATGCAAATATATCCAACAAATGAGATAAGATGCACAAGAAGAGAGGTGAAGAGCACAGTGTGTCGTTCTTTAGTAGGGCAGGAGTAAATACACACAAGGATCGACCTCTTGTTTTGGTTACTGTTACCCCTTTAACAACTATGTTCTTATGAGTTTGAACTCTGAACAAGGTTGTGACTATACAAGAAATAAAAATACAATAAGATGAAGAACCAATGTTGTTAAAATTGGTTCACTAGGTGAATCAGTTTCTTAAAAAAAGGAAAAAACCAAATTGAATCTATCTTGAATCGTCCCGTTTTTACCATCAGATGACGTGTTATTAAAAAAATAGTTTTTTTTTAAAAATATTTTTACCCCCCTTAAGAAATATTTAAAGAATAAATCAAATCAACCTTGAATTGGCCTCTTCTGAATCGGCTTTGGGTCGATTCGATCTGAATCAGCTGATTCATGCCAATTCAGACCAATTTTGACCAATTTGCTAAGAACTATATATTATTAACGCGTGATATTTCTGTTGTTCATGAGTCTCGGATCTTATCTAAATCCGATCCAAACCCGATTCTGGATATGTTTATATTGGTTTTATTATTTTACTTTTTGTATTCTTATTTTACCCCTCATATTGTTTAACCTCTTGTATTGTGTAATATTGTTGTAAAGTGCCTTTATGTAACAGCTTTCAATATAATAGAGAGGATACACACAATTTCCCAGATTGGGAATCATGACCTTTGGTGCAGCCATATCACAGACTTGTCATCTTCTTTCTTGTTCCAGTGGTCTGAACAGTTTGGTTACCAAAGTTTTATATAATATATATATATATATACAAGTTACACATGCAAATCAAACTAGATTCTGATTATGCTCCTAGGCTAAGTATGAAACTGAACAGTTGATTGTACTTTGGTGAACACATCAGTTTGATAAATAAAGATAATACATAGTAGTGAAATATTGCCCCAAGCCACTCTTGTTGCAAAAAATGACAATCAATTTCAATATGCTTCATATAATCATATGCTTGTGAAATTCTGCATTCATTGCAATATGAATAATTACTCTGATTATCACAATGTAAGGCAGTGGGCACCAAGACAGTGACTCCTATATCCTCAGGAAGCCGACACAACTATTCCACCTTAGCTGTAGTCTGCGCCATATCTCAATATTCTCTCGACGGTGGACAAAGCAATTCTCTATTGCTTCTTACTTTTCCAGGAGATCAAGGAGTCTCCTAGGAGAATATAAAAGCCAGTAATGAAATCTTGTATCCTACTGCGTCTAAAACTTGCATCACAATAGGTTCTGTGCTCTAATGAGGAAAGAACAATACATTTGCATGGTGTCCTTGATGTAACGGATGATCCTTAGGACAGTTGCAAGATGAACTGTGTGAGGTGCACTCATAAACTAACCAAGTGTACATGTCATGTCCGGACATGAGATAGCCAAGTAAATCATGCTCTCAACCAACTGCTTATACTTAGTGGGATCACTAAGTAACTTACCTACCATCAGTAGCCAATAGTCTGACATGAGCCTAGGAGTATCTACTTTCTTTCTGTTCTCTACCAGTCGCTTTACCCACTAGATCAGCAGCATATTTATGCTGGGATGACAAGTATTCCTCCTAAAATATGCCTCAAGTCCCAAAAAGTAACACAATACTCCTAAGTATGTTTCTTCCTGAGTGGCTTCTGGTTGACCTTCTATACACAACTTATTTTTCTCAAAAAACAAAACGCTAGTCAAGTGCCACACAAAGGTGTTGTTATTAGAATTCGTCCACCAATGTTCGGTTGATGCTGAGGAAGGAGATGATTGTGAGAAAGAGGGGCGGCTGCAACAAATGATACAATCTTTCATGCAAGGATCGTGCCCTATATGTTATATTTATACTGGAAATTAGATTGGGTCTGGATATTACACTGTTACATCAGTTCCAGACCCAATATAAATAATACAAAGACTTTTGGATTGATACATAGATTTTGGGTCTAGATCCAAACCCGTAATTGGTAAAACAACCCAGTCTCAATACCCTCACTCAAGTTATGCATGGTCATGCACTATGGACAACTTGCTCTTCAAGAACCAAAATTGTATGCTGGTAAGACCTTTAGTGAACAAATCCGCCACCTGATCAGCCGTTCAAATATAAGCAGGTTCAACTTCCATGTCTTCTACCTTTTGCCGAATAAAATGTTGATCAATCTCTATATGTTTTGTACGACTGTGATGAATGAGGTTGAAAGAAATCTGGATGACACTCTGATTATCACGTAAAAGAGTAGTGGGTAGAATAGTTTCTCCTAATTCTACCAAAAGATGCCTCAATCATGTAACCTCTGCTGTAGCTGCTGCCATAGACCAATACTTGGCCTCAGTACTGGATCGTGCAATTGCACGTTGTTTCTTGCTACTCCATGCTATTAAGTTTCCATCAATAAAAACACAATAGCCAAACACCGACCTTTTGTCATCTGGTTCTCCAGCCCAATCAACATCTGCATATACAATTAGTCGATGTTGCTCTCCTTTAGTCTTAGATTGATGATAGACTAAGCCATCCCCAAGTGTTCTCTGTAAGTATCGAAGGATTCTCTTGACAACATTCATATGTTCTGTGCGTGGATCATGCATGAATTGCGAGACTTGATTCACTGCATACACAATGTCTGGTCTAGTGAAAGTGAGATATTGAAGCATACCCACAAGGCTGCGATATTGTCTGGGATCTCCATATGCCTCCCCATCCTGAGCATTGAGCTTATGATTCAATACACTGGGAGTGGATAGAAGTTTACAATCCTTCATACTTACCTTATCCAATAAATCCAAGGTATATTTATGTTGAGTTAATGAAAGATATCTATCCCGTCGGTCTACCTCAACCCCCAAGAAATAATGTAGAATCCCCAAATCTTTCATCTTAAACTTTCGACTAAAGAGAGTTTTTGTAGCTTCTATATGTTCATCAGAATTTCCAGTAATAATAATATCATCTACATATATGAGAAGTAAAATACTGACCTGACGATCTCGAAGGATGAATAAGGAATGATCGAGGTGAGATCGAATGAATCCATGTAGTTGAACTTCCACAGAAAAGCTATCAAACCAAGAACGAGAGGCCTGCTTTAGCCCATAGATGGCTCTTCGTAATTTATAGACATGGGTGTTGGGGTGGTGTTCTGCATAACCAGGGGGCTGCTCCATATACACTTCTTTCAGACTGCCATGTAAAAATGCATTTTTGACATCAAGCTGACTGAGAGTCCAACCATACTGAACCAACAAAGATAATCGAATGGTTTCCATCTTGACTACAGGGCTAAAAGTCTCATGAGAGGACCATACTGAGTAAAGCATTTGGCTACAAGTCTCGCCTTGTAGCTTTCAATGGATCCATCAAGTTTATACTTGATCTTATAGACCCATTTAGAACCTACAATATTTTTGTCTGAGGGTCTAGGAACAATCTCCCAAGTTCCACATTCATGCAAGGCTTCCATCTCCTCGTTCATAGCCTCAATCCACTTGATTGACATGTATGCCTGCGAGAAACTGACGGGTTCATCTTGTTTTTCAATCTGAGAAACAAATAATTGCAGGTCCGTAGAAAAGTTGTTATAACTGACCCATCTCTCAATAGGATGGCGAATTCTTCCAGTCCGCCTGGGCTGCACATCAATTTGTTGAGCATTCTGCTTGTTTCGTTGTACATAAGCGACTCCTTGAAATTTTGCGGTATCTGAAGTAGGCATGCTAGGAGCCTGCACATTTCTCAAGTCTTCCATCTAAGGCTCTACATCGGTCTCACTCCGTTCAACAGGTGATGTGTGACATGAGGGAACATCATGTGTCTCTATCTGGTTAAGTAACTCAGTAGCAAGCCATGGCTGATACCACTCAACGGCTCTATTGTGCCCATCTACACTTCCTGAGTCCTCAACAATGGTTTCATCAAACACAACATTTCGTGAGACTCTGATGCGATGAGTGGTGGGGTCATAGCATTGATACCCTTTGTATTGATCGGCATATCCAACAAACTTGCACATACATACTTTGTCCTGAAACTTATCACGTTGAGAGCTATCAATATGAACGTAACATATATAACTAAACACTCGTAATTATTATAAAAAAGAGCAAAATAAGGGGATTGGTTCTCTAGCAATCTCATGGGTAGACGATTTATGATATACACAGCTGAGTGGAAGGTTGTCATGCAACATACTTGTGGAAACTGAAATGAGGTGCACCAGAACCGAGGCACACACACACACACACACACAGAGAGAGAGAGAGAGAGGAGAGAACTCGTTAATCTCAATTAGAGCTAATCTCCTCTAAGTTAAATAGAGAGAAGCCAATATAAAAAATAATTACATATAAGTCCCTCCTTATTTATGAAATATCAAATAACCTACTTTTAAGAAAACTTAAGCTTAAAACCTCAATATGACAATTAATCTTAACACTCCCCCTCAAGCTGGAGCATAGATATCAATCATGCTCAGCTTGTCACAACATTTTGAGAAATTTGGTCTAGCAAGAGGTTTTGTAAACATATTTGCAACTTGGTCCTCCGACTTTAGATATTTGGTAGCGATATGACCAGTTTGAACCATATCTCTTACGTAGTGACAATCAACCTCAATATGTTTTGTCCTCTCATGAAAGACTGGATTGTTCGCTATATATGTGGCTGTCTTGTTATCACGCATCATTGTCATAGGTGATGAAACCTTCACCTGAAGATCATTTAGTACGATTCAAACCCACATTAATTCAGCAGTTGTTTGAGCCACAACCCTATATTCTGATTCTACACTCGACCTAGCAACCACATTTTGCTTCTTAGTTTTCCATGAAATTAGGTTATCTCCCATAAACACACAGAATCCTGTGGTAGATTTTCTATCCACTACAGATCCTGCATAGTCAGCATCAGAGTAAGCCACTATTTCCAGGGTTCCACCTTTCTTGAATAATAACCCTTTTCCAAGAGAAGATTTTAAGTACCTGAGAATCATTATTGTTGCATTCCAATGTACCTCAGTTGGTTTGTCCATAAATTGGCTGACCTTGCTTACTGCTAAAGCAATATTAGCTCTGGTCAAAGTTACATATAGTAACTTCCCTACCAGTGAGCGATAACTTTTGCTATCAACATTGACCCTTCTTCAAACAACTGAGCTTTATGGTCTATGGGAATATTTGCTGGTTTAGCTCCCAACATTCCAGTCTCTTTTAATAAGTCAAGAACATACTTCCGTTGAGACAAAACCATCCCTTCACGGCTCCTGGCAACTTCTATACCCAAAAAATATCTAAGTGAACCAAGATCTTTTGTAACAAAATGTTTTTGAAGATGAGCCTTTGTAGCTTCAATATCTTTCATATTATCTCCTCTAAGAATGATGTCATCCACATATACCACCATAACAACTATACCTAAGTTAGTTTTCTTAATAAATAATGTATGGTCTGCCGCCAACCTATTAAAGCCAAAACTTGACATCACTTCAAACAATTTTTGAAACCATGCACGCGGACTTTGTTTCAAACCATATATCACCTTTCTTAATCTACACACCTTCTGACACTCCCCCTCAACCTCGAAACCAGGAGGTTGTTGCATGTATACTGTTTAGACAGATCCCCATATAGAAATGCATTTTTCACATCTAATTGACACAAACTCCATCCATGGTGAACAACTACGGAGAGAACAAAACGAATGATATCCATTCGTGCAACAGGAGAAAAAGTTTCAAAGAAATCAATACCATAAGTCCGAGTATACCCTTTAGCTACTAATCTGGCCTTGTATTTTTCAATAGAACCATCTGATTTGTACTTTATTATATATACCCATTTGCATCCAACAATGTCAGCATCCACTGGGAAATCAACTAGATCCCATGTATGTTGCGACAATAAGGCATCCATTTCTTCTTGCATAGCCTGCTTTCACCTGTTATCGAGCTCTGCCTGTTGATAGTTCAGAGGAATAGTTTCAGCAGATAAGCCTGAAATAAATACTTTCATCTGAGTTCCAATTCTGGCATCGGATACAAAATGAGATATGGGATATACGGTACATTGTCGTGTCCCCTTCCATAGAGCGATTGGCCTATTATCATCATCATGAAGGTCACTGTTGTCAGGAGTACTTACCTCAGGAGAAGAAGAAGATGAAGGCACTGGAGAAGGTGGAGCTCTACGCACATATACCAATGGAGGATTATGAAACTCTGAGGAGGATAAAGTTTGGTTCGATAATGAGGTTACATATTCCAAAGGAAAAGGAGGTACAAGTAGTGGAAAAGAATCAACTAGATCAACTTGCATCTGAGTACCGGTACTAGAATAATATGGAATGGATTTCAAGAAAGATACATCCGCACTGACATACTCTCATCGAGAAATTGGATCATAACATCGATACCCCTTTTGATTTTTTGGATAACCTATAAACATGCATTTTGTAGCTTGAGCAGCTAATTTATCACGGTCAGGTCCAAGTTTGTGCACAAAATAAACGCACCCAAATATTTTAGGTGAGAAAGAGAAGAGTGGGGCATTAGGATTTAAGATATGTAGCGGAATTTGATCTTTCACGGAAGATGAAGGCATGTTGTTGATCAGATAACAAGCAGTGATAACCGCATCGCCTTAATATAACGCAGGAACATTGGATTGAATCATAAGGCTACGTGCGACATCAAAGAGGTGCTTGTGTTTTCGCTCAGCTACACCATTTTGTTGAGAGGAATAGGCACAAGTAGTTTGGGGTTGAATGTCATGGTCTTGATAAAATTGCAACAAGGCTTTTGTTTTGAACTCAAGAGCATTATCAGTGCGAGCAATCTTGACAACAGATTCAAACTGAGTTTTTATTTCAAGAATTAAGGATTTGATGATACTTGGAACTTCAGATCTTTCTTTTATTAGAAACACCCACGACAACTTAGAAAAATCATCAACAATAACAAGATAATATCGACACTGAATCCTGGTAGGAATCTTACTAGGACCCCTTACATCTGCATGAAAAAGTTCAAAAACTTTATGACTGGACTGACTCTGACTAGAAGGGAACGAACTCCGATGATGCATGCCCAACTGACATGCTTCACACTGAAATGATGTAGTAGACAGAATTTGAGGGAAGGCATAACAAAGCTTTGAAAATGAAGGATGACCAAGACGAAGATGCCACTGAACATGATTGGATGAGTGTTCTACTGCAGCATAAACATTGCCCACTGGATGATGTAGGTAGTAGACTCCATTTTCTTCATAGCCTCCACCAATTTTTTTCTCGTTAGCAAATCCTGAAAATGACAACCCATCGGGTCAAATATCACTCTACAATTTAGTTCTTTGGTAAGACAACTAACAGAGAGTAAACTTTGAGGGAATGAGGGAGCATGAAGAACCTTTTTCAACTGCAAGGAAGAGGATATAGAAATACTTCCCTGACCAACAACTGGTGAGGAACTCCCATCAGCTAATGAGACTCCTCGATGAACAGTATTATTCTGTAGATCTGAAAAGAAACGCGAATTCCCACACAGATGTCTGGATGCACCAGAGTCAATAATCCACTTACTATCATTCAGATGAAGATGATCCTCTGTTGAGTAGGCCACACCAGCTACAGGAGAAAAGGAGCTTGAAGGCCTGCGAGCTATCAACTCATCATATTCTGCTCGACTAACGGTGATACTGTCACTTGTAAAAGTATTGTCAGTTTCATTTGATACTTTTAGCGTAGTAACATTAGCTTTTGGAGCATTAAGCTTTGATGCAGAAGAAGTTGGCCGTTCATGCTTATCCCAACAATGATCTTCTAAATGTCCAAATTTTCCACAGAAAGTACATTAAAGTTTGCCTCTGCCTCCCATACCTCTTCCACAACCTCGTCCTCTAATATTCTGAATATTTCCACGTCCATACCCAGATGAGACAGCTAGGGCAGATGAC
This sequence comes from Nuphar pumila, assembly GCF_984573655.1. Lineage (NCBI taxonomy): Eukaryota > Viridiplantae > Streptophyta > Magnoliopsida > Nymphaeales > Nymphaeaceae > Nuphar > Nuphar pumila. Next base: position 69,783,571 of record NC_143249.1, read on the forward strand.
TAGGACACAGGATGAGATTATGGAAGAGAAATCACAAGTCTACTTAGACGATTGTATGCATTAGCTAGAGTAGGTACATCGGATCCAGTCAACATTTGGACTTTTGCAACAAAGAATTCTGAAGATAAACCCATGAGAAACCGAGCAACCATAGTCTGTTCTTGATGATCCTTTTGCTGTGAACAACACAGAGTTCTGTGGGCATTGAGTCTTTCAAACGCTGCTTTGACGGAGGCATAATACTGGGCCAAGGTCTGATCTCCCTGCTGCAAATTATATATCTCCTGTTCGACTTGCAGGATACGACTCACATTAGTCTCTTGAGAGTACGTATCTTGAAGGTTGTCCCACATCTGTTTGGCTGTATTATAGTAAATTAGACAATCTGCAATATGAGGTTCGACACTATTCATGATCTATGACATAACTATGTCATTATCTTCGTCCCAAGTAATATATTTTCCCACCTTTTCATTAGGTTCAGTTTCTAAAAAAATGTGTTTTCTACGATGTCCAGATACCGACATCATAAAAGTTCTGGACCACCTGGCATAGTTTGTTTTATTCAATCTCACAGAAGAACCATACGAGAAGGGGTTTGCAAATGCCTTATATTCCCCAATAGCCTCATTTTTGGTATCAAATTTCGAAACTTCACCCATAATATGGGAGGTATTTGATGCTAGTACAACTGCAATAAACCAAACAAAAAAAATCACTCTATTAATCTCTCAGATTCTGACTCTGGGATGTTCACCAACCACCCAAGGCTATTTCACGACTTCAGAATCGAGTTAACAATTTCAGTTGATACAGGAACGTGTTTTATGATCACACGACAACCACTTTCACGACCACTCAAGGCTATTTCACCACACCAGAACTGAATTCACGCCAGCAGAGACATCGTGTTTCACGATCACACGAGAGTCTATTTCACGATTTCATTGGGTTATTCAACCCACATCAGAAACAGTAGAAGAAATCAGATAAAAAAACGTAGATCTGGGAAAAACCAGAACATAGTCAAACACGACATCTAATATGAGCAACTGCACACGACAGAAAAATCCCACGACATAGAGAATTTTTTTTTTCAACATCCAAATCCTTGATCTGCTCGCAACACCCAACTCTGCCGCAACCTGATCCAGTTGACAACACTGTCACCGTGACCTTTAGGTCTGATTATAGATCTGTGTCATGACATTAGTCAGACATCAGATCTGTGATCAGATCTATGCAATTAGAAGACGAACAAAAAATATGCACTTGTTTACTGTTTATATATATTTTTTTCGAGCCTTTTGATGTAGATCGATCACGCGCTCACGCTCCAGAGATCCACTGCTCTGATACCATGTGGAAACTGAAATGAGGTGCACCAGAGAGAGAGAGAGAGAACTCGTAATTCTCAATTAGGGCTAATCTCCTCTAAGTTAAATAGAGAGAAGCCAATATAAAAAAAAATTACATACAAGTCCTCTAACCTACTTTTAAGAAAACTTAAGCTTAAAACCTCAATATGACAATTAATCTTAACAATACTCAAGGCCCTTTCCACAATGTGTCGATGTTTTCTTTCTGCCACACCATTTTGTTGTGGTGTATGTGGGCAAGATATACGACGACTTATTCCATTATCTTGGAGAAATTCAATAAATTCCTTTGATAAATACTCGCCTCCTTCATTATATTGGAAATGTTGAATTTTAGACGAGAATTGATTATAGACTGAAGTGAAAAATGAGCGAAAGAGTTTGAACACCGTGGATTTATGTTTCATAAAATAAGTCCAAGTATATCTGGAATAGTTATAAATAAAGGTTATGTAATAGCAACTACCAGATAAAGAAGATTGTGGGGCAGGGCCCCAAACATCAGAATAGACAATTTCAAAAGGCACTGAAGCTCTTTGATTTATTAAATTAAAAGGGAGAACATGACTCTTACATAGTTGACAACTGGAACAAAGTGAAGTATCAGACTCAACACTCAGACTAGACTCTGGAACAAGTCCACTCGACACAAGTTTCTTAATGAAAGAACCATTACAATGACCCAAACGACGATGCCAAATCTCTGGCTTATTACACTGAGATAAACTAAAACAATCTTTGAACGACACTAGCTGGACTGGATGAATGACCGACGAATTTGATGAAGCACCACGAACAGAAGAAGAAAATTCCTTGAGGATATACATGTTTCCCTGCCGTTCTCCTTCAACGAGCGTCTTCTTCGTGAGAAGATCCTTGACACATACAGAAGGAGTAAATTCGACGGAAGAATTAGTATCATCAACAAGTTTAGAGACAAAAATAATATTCTTGACAATACTGGGAGAATGATAAACATTGGACAAATTTAAGGAAGAATTAGGGAGTGAAAGGTTAACATTTCCAGTATGAGATATAGAGTGAAGGGTATCATCTCCAGTTTTAATATGAAAATTTTCACGATGAGGAATAGGTTTTAAAATCTTACCGACATCACTTGTTACATGTGTTGCAGTCCCAGAATTAATGTACCAGGTTCCTTGCTCATTCTGCTTGAAGCTTAAACTTGAAAGAGCAGATATCAGAAGATTCTTCACGTTATCCTTTTCATCATCCTTCAAGTCTTCTCCTATTCTTCCTCTGTGAGAGGATCCTGCACCATTAAATTTTCCCTTGTTCTGTGGGTTGTACCAACAATTGGCTTTGATGTGCCCCCTTTTGTTGCATTGAAAACATGTCAGTATATTTCTGGAGCTCTGGTTCCCTGGGAAAGGGTTAGGTGACATGTTGGGCGTGGGCAACAATCCTCGTCCTCCTTGACTATTCCTTCCCTGTCCACGTCCACCTCGAAAGCCTCCACGTCCTCTTCCTGACATCATTCCTGTAACCAATACATTATGGTGGCTGGAGTTCAGGGCCATTTCTTCTCCGCGAATGGTAACTTCATACTGCAATAACTTCGCGCGAAGATTTTCAAAACTTGGCAAAGAAGGAAGACATAGGAGGGAGGTGACCAGCATGTGATAATTGGATCCAAGACCATTCAGTGCCTGTTGAACCTTTTCTTTGTCAGGAATTTCAAAACCCACCATGACCAGTTGATCAGTGATGGTCTTGACTTTGTTCATGGATTCTGTAACTGACAAGTTTTCTTTTTTTAAGAGCTGGAATTCTTTCTTTAAATGTAGGATTCTAGCCTCTGAAATCTGTGAATAAGTTTGCACCAACCTCTGCCATAGCTCCATAGCTGAGCATTCGTCGGGAATGCCCACTAAGACCTCTTGAGAAAGAGAGGTGATGTAATCTACGACTGCTTGATCTTTTCTCCTCCATGTCCCAAATTCTGGATTGCGAATCAATTTGTCGAAAACCTCCCCTTTATCATCTCGCTCCTCCTGCATCACAAACGCTGGCGGTGCATGAACTGTCCCATCGAGGTGTCCAGAAAGATCCAAGCTCTTGATAAAAGGCAAAATCTGCCTCTTCCAGGTCAAGTAATTCAAGTGGTTCAGTTTTTCAGAGATTAGTTGGCCAAGAAAGCTTGATGGTAGAGAAGGGGAATCCATGAGGAAAAGATAGGGCACAAAGAAAGATCAATACAAAACGATAAGTGCAGTGAGTGCAACAATATCAGAGATTTCAGCAAGCTCATCCTTTTTTTTTTAAGACAAGATAGCTGCAGATAATAAAAAAACTCGAATTCTGGAGAGGCCAAACAAGACAGCAGTAAGATTTTAATTGAATCGAAACAGATGTGCAGGCTGATTTAATTGAATCGAAACAGATGTGCTGCTGACGTCAAGATGGGCTAGGCGACAGGAATAGAAGGAATATCAAACAGAAAATTAGGGTAAAGAATGCAGTTCGGGCAAAGGACAAACCAGATCTGTTAATCGGAACAGATCTGTCATTAATAAAGAATGACGTCAAGAAAGAAGAGAAAAAAAAGAGGATTTCAATCTGATGCAGCGTGAACAGGTTTCAATCTGTTTCACACGTGCTCATCCAATAGTGAAAATCTGCAACGTGGACAGATATCAATCTGTTTCACGTGGACAGATTTCAATCTGTTTCACGTGTGCACAGGTATTGACGTTCACCTGGCTCTGATACCATGTTAGAATTCGTCCACCAATGTTCGGTTGATGCTGAGGAAGGAGATGATTGTGAGAAAGAGGGGCGGCTGCAACAAATGGTACGATCCTTCATGCAAGGATCGTGCCCTATATTTAGATTGGGTCTGGATATTACACTATGTTACATCAGTTCCAAACCCAATATAAACAATACAAAGACTTTTGGATTGATACATAGATTTCGGGTCCAGATCCAGACCCGTAATGGGTAAAACGAGCCCGTCTCAATAATATCAAAACCATGAAACCTTGGCTATAGAAGCAGCCTTGGGCTGGACAACGTGCAGTTTATTGCATTTGTATGCCTCATGAGGAGAATGCATGTAATCTGAAACATGATTTAGTGCAAAAATGAGGTCAGGTTAAATACAATGTTGAATATGAGATTGTTTTCGTGACACCATTGTTTAGTTTTAGATTAAGAACTCATTGTTTTAGTGATACCATTGTTTAGTTGTGGATTATGAACTCAATAATTATATTAACATGTGTAGGCTTGTAGCACATCCACAGTTGATACTTAAAACATGGGACCAAGAATGTCATGGATCCAAGTGTATATACGCCAGTCAGGGCTCTGTGTGTTGTGCACACAGATTTTTATTGATAAAAAAGCTACATGTGCATGCACGTGCACGAGTGCATGTGTTTGTAGTGTTTCTTTATTAATGTTTTGATCATGGGCAGAGTTCATCATATTTGGAGAACCCACTTTAAGACTCATAATCCAGGACACCGACTGTAATGCACAACCGAGAACTGAGTAATCATTGGCCAAGTAGTTGGCATATTTCGTGACTTACTGTCTACTCTTTTAGTAGATTGAACTAAATCAACTTCATTCTACTGCCAGGCCAATAAAGATTAGAATCAAACGGTTGTGAACCAAAGGAATTTCTCTCTTTTTTTATTTCTTTTCCTTTTTCACTTTTAATAGCTGTGCCAAGGGATGGCCCCTATTTTTGAAATCGAGACCCTTCCTCAAAGATATTGCGATTTTACCAATCCAGCTATCACATCTAATCTCAGCAAAATAATTAGCTAATATATATTTTAGCATGCGGTTAAGATCTGAACTAGTTTGCTGAAAACATTGCTGCGAGAATCTTGCTCCTGGAGCTACATGCTGAATGGATAGTGACGGACTCCAATGATGGTTGCCATGAAGTTGGTCTCTGATTTAGTTTTGTTTTGTCCATGGTGAATGAAGCAAAGGTGACCATGTTATGCTCAAAATATCTGTGACTTTTATGCTGCTGTGAAACAACTCATTGACAAATTGCTGTACATATGAGAATAAGCCTGAATTGCATAATGTTTCAATCTTGCATTGTAAAATGTATTGAGCACTGATTTCTGTCAAATTATGGCTTCTTTGAGAACATGAGTGCTAGATATTTTTATTGTATAAAATGAAGTTCATGCTTAAGTATGATTATTTCTTGATTATTGTGGTAATGCCTGGTTTAATTTATTTCTGGGTGCTGTTTCTCTTCTTTATATGGCAATCATGACTTGGCTAATATAGGCTGACAAGCCACTTGAAATGCTGGTTTAGACTTCACAGAGCAACTTTTAAACTTTGGGGTATGGATGTACAGGTTCGTCCGAGTGTGACATTTATGATTAGTGAGCCGTGCACTTGCTGCCATGGTACTGGACGTGTTGAAGCACTAGAGACTTCATTTTCAAAAATTGAGCGTGAAATATGCCGTTTAGTTGTGAGTTAAATGTTTACAAAGTTGCTTTTCTTGGGGAAGTTTCACATAAATTTGGTATAATCTTCCTTCTTAAATGCTAGGCAGTTTCTATATAACATTAAAAGGTATTCTTTACTTTTTCTTTTTGAAGAAAGGTACTCTTTAGCATGGTCACCCTATTTTTTATAGTGTTTAAGGTCACCCAGAGCATCTTTTCCTGTTAGTATTATAGGGCCAAGATTAATCTAAGCTTTCAACATTATTGAAGTATGCTGAGCTTGTGGGATGGATGGCATGCTAAACTAGTTTATCAGCAAGGTTGTAAAAACATGTATGGCATGCCAATACTTGGCTGGGGCGGTTGCCATGAAAAAGTTTATTAGACCTGATGGTCCATCTTATACCAGCATATTCTGGATTGACTGGCTTTGGTGTTAGCTTGTATTATAATTATTTTTCTATGGGATTCTTTATTTTTTGATTTATGACACACCCTATTTTTTTTTTTGACTTATGACAGCATATTCTGGATAAGTCAGAAAATAGTGTCATTAAGTTTGATGGGCATTATGTTAACCTTATCTTTGTCATCCATTTTTACAATAGATAAGAAGGATAGAAAGAAGAAGAAGAGAGTAGACAAGAAATGGAACACGAGCACTCCACCACAAATTTGGACGCACCACCAAGAAAGCACCAAAAAGGATCGCAGGAACACTTGAGAGAATATCTTCAAATGCACGACCAAGATCATAAATACTTGGATTACACTCACAAAACCCACAATTGGCACACTCAAGAAGGCTCACAAATATAAAAATATAATTTATTTATGTTCATAAAATATGCAAGAAGGCATACATTACAAGGAGGGGTTTCAACCCTTTTATATACAAGAGCAAAGGCTCATAGAGCCATTGGAACTAGCCCAACGGCTAGTCAGCCCACAGTCAACATAGTTGACTGGTTAAAACTGAAAATAAAAAATAAAAAATACAAAACAAATATATACAATAAATATATATATATATATATATATACATATATATGTACACATATACATATATCATATACATAAACTATATATATGTATGTACATTTTAACAATGGGAGTCATCATCTCCACTCCTTCAAAGTTGTGTTGCGACAACAAAGGTGCAATCTATATGGCTAGCAACCACACCTTCTACGAGCATACAAAGCTTATTGAGATGAAGTAAAGCATATTGAGATAAACTGTCACTATGTTCGAGAAGAATTTCTGAAGGACACTATTGATCTTCCTTATGTTACATCTGTTGAGATTAAGAGGTTTTAAGTTTAAGTTTTCTTAAACTAGAGGTTATTTGATATTTAGTTTTTAATGAGGGACTTGAGTGTAATTTTTTACATTGGCCTCTCTCTATTTAACATAGAGATTAGCCCTAATGAGATTAATGTGTTTTCTCATTTCACAGCCGTCTCTCTCTCTCTCTCTCTCTCTCTCTCTCTCTGCCTAGGTTCCTGTGCATCTCATCTAAACATCTACATGGTATCAGAGCGGTAGATCTCGGGAGCGTGATCGATCGTGATTGATCTACACCAACGAAAAGAAAAGTTGGAACCAGGTGTGCACAGTCATTTTTTTTGCGTAGATCTGATAACAGATCTGGTGTCTGACTAAGGTCATAACCCAAATCTGTCATCATATCTAAGGGACACGGTGAATGCGTGTCTTCAGGTGGTCTCTTGCCGTGATTTCTTACCGTAACCCCTGTGTTGGGATTTTTTTTAAGCTGTCGTGATTTTTGTACCTGGGAGCAGCAACAATCTCATTTCCTGTGTTGTTTTTGTGGTCATGAACCTTGATGCCGAGTTTCGACGTGGTTCAAGTTTTTTTTTCGGATCTCATTGCCTGATCTGATCTGATATCTGTTTTGGGCTAAATAACCCTGCTGTGTGGACTTTTTTTTCGTGGAAGCTGCAGTCGTGATTCCCTGCTGTGTGAAATTTTTTTTTTCGTGGAAGTTGCAGTCGTGATTCCCTGTTGTGTGGAATTTTTTTTTCATGGAAGCTGCAGTCGTGATTCCCTGCTGTGTGAATTTTTTTTTGGAAGCTTTTATCTACTGCCGTGGCAAACTGTTTTTCGTGGATATAGTTTTAGCAGCATGTGTACCGTGGCAGCAGCATGTTATTAATTTTTTTTTCTGTGTCGTGGAAGCAACAGACGTGATTCCCTGCTTTGTGGAAAGTGCTAAAATTTGACCATGAACAAGTCGTCATGTTGGACGTTGTTCTGGCTTTCTTAGATCTATATTTCTGAGGTGTTTACTTATTGTATCTGACGTGGGTTGAATAGTCTGGTGCAAGTAGTCGTGGACTTGACTGACGTGTGCTTATAAAACACGCTGCTCAAGTGAGTGAATCTGATTTTTTTGTGGCAGCTATAATAGCAGCAAGTATTCAGTATGGGTGAAACTTCAAAATGTGATTCCAAAATTGAACATATTGGGGAGTATAAGGCTTTTGCAAATCCCTTCTCGTATGGTTCTTCTGTAAGGTTGAATGAAAACAACTATGTCAGGTGGTCCAGAACTTTTATGATGTCGGTATCTGGACATCGTAGAAAGCATATTTTGTTGGAAGATGAACCAAATGAAAAGATGGGAAGATACGTTACTTGGGACGAAGATAATGACATCGTTATGTCATGGATCATGAATAGTGTCGAACCCCATATTGCAGATGGTTTAATTTACTATAATACAGCCAAACAGATGTGGGACAATCTTCGAGATACGTACTCACAAGAGACTAATGTGAGTCGTATCTTGCAAGTTGAACAGGAGATATATAATTTGCAACAGAGAGATCAGACCTTGGCCCAGTACTATGCCTCCGTCAAAGCTGTGTTTGAAATACTCAATGCTCACAGGCCTCTTTGTTGTTTGAAGCAAAAGGATCATCAAGAACAGACTATGGTTGCTCGGTTTCTTACAAGTTTATCTTCAGAATTCTCTGTTGCAAAAGTCCAAATGTTGATTGGATCAGATGTACCTACTCTTGCTGATGCATACAATCGTCTGAGTAGACTTGCGATCTCTCTTCCACAATCTCATCCTATGTCCCAGTCATCTGCTCTAACTGTCTCATCTGGTTATAGGCGTGGAAATATTCAGAATATCAGAGGACGCGGTCGTGGGAGAGGTATAGGAGGCAGAGGAAAACTTCAATGTACATTCTGTGGAAAATATGGACATTTCGAAGATCGTTGTTGGGATAAGCATGATCGGGCACCCTCTTCTTCATCAAAGTCATATGGTCCAAAAGCAAATGCTAATACACTAGAGGCAACAAATGCACATGATAATATCTCTGCAAGTGACAGTATCACCCTCAGTAGAACAAAATATGATGAGCGGATAGCTGTTCGCCCTTCGAGTTCCACCTCTCCTGTAGCCGGTGTTGCCTACTCAACAGGAAATCATCTTCATCTGAATGATAGTAAGTGGATTATTGACTCTGGCGCATCCAGACATTTGTGTGGAAATTCACTTGTTTTTTCAGATCTAAAGGATATTATTGTTCATCGAGGAGTCTCATTAGCCGATGGGAGTTCCTCACCAGTTGTTGGTCAGGGAAATATTTCTATATCCTCCACCCTACAATTGAAAAATGTTCTTCATGCTCCCAACTTTCCTCAAAGTTTACTCTCTGTTAGTTGTCTTACAAAAGAATTAAACTGTAGAGTGATATTTGATCCGATGGGTTGTCATTTTCAGGATTTGCTGACGGGGAAGAAGATTGATGAAGGCTATGAAGAAAATAGAGTTTACTACCTACATCATCCAGTGAGTAAGGTTTATGCTGCAGTGGAACACTCATCCAGTCCTGTTCAGTGGCATCGTCGTCTTGGTCATCCTTCATTGTCAAAGCTTCGTTATGTCTTTCCTCAAATTCCTTCTACTACATCATTTCAGTGTGAAGCATGTCAGTTGGGCAAGCATCATCGAAGTTTGTTCCCTCCGAGTCAGAGTCAGTCTAGTCATAAAGTTTTTGAACTCCTTTATGTAGATGTATGGGGTCCTAGTAAGATTCCTACTAGGATTCAGTGTCGATATTATCATGTTATTGTTGATGATTTTTCTAAGTTGTCGTGGGTATTTTTAATAAAAGAACGATCTGAAGTTCCTAGTATTATCAAATCCTTAATCCTTGAAATACAAACTCAGTTTGAATCTGTTGTCAAGATTGTTCGCACTGATAATGCTCTTGAGTTCAAATCAAAAGTTCTGTTACAATTTTACTAAGATCATGGCATTCAACCCTAAACTACATGTGCCTATTCATCTCAACAAAATGGGGTGGCTGAGCGCAAACACCGGCACCTGCTTGATGTTGCCCGGACCCTTATGATTCAATCCAATGTTCCTGTGTTATATTGGGGTGATGCGATTAGCACTGCTTGTTATCTGATCAACCACATGCATTCATCTTCTGTGGGTGATCAAATTCCATTACATATCCTAAAACCTAATGCTCCACTCTTTTCTTTCTCACCAAAAATATTTGGATGTGTTTGTTTTGTACACAAACTTGGCCTTGACCGTGATAAATTAGCTGCTCAAGCTACAAAATGCATATTTATAGGTTATCCAAAAAATCAAAAGGGATATCGATGTTATGATCCTCTCTCTCGCCGAGAGTATGTCAGTGCAGATGTATCTTTCTTGGAATCTATTCCATATTACTCTAGTACCGGTTCTTCGCTGCAGGTTGATCCAACTGAGTCTTTTCCATTACCTATACCTCCTTTTCCTTTGGAATCTGTGCCCCCAGTACCAAACCAAACTTCATCCTCTTCACGATTTCATACTCCTCCATTGGTATATGTGCGTAGAGCTCCATCTCCGCAAGTGCCTTCATCCACTTCTTCTCCTGAGGTAAGTACTACTGACATAAGTGATCTTCATGATAATGATAATAGGCCTATCGCTCTACGAAAGGGGACACGACAATGTACCTTATATCCCATCTCTCATTTTGTCTCTGAGGTTAGAATTGAAAATCAGATGAAGACTTTTCTTTCAGCCTTATCTGCTGAAACTATTTCTCTGAACTATCAACAGGCAGAGCTAGATAACCGGTGGAAGCTGGCTATGCAGGAAGAAATGGATGCTTTATTGTCTCAGCATACATGGGATCTAGTTGATTCCCCAGTGTATGCTGACATTATTGGATGCAAATGGGTTTATACCATTAAGTACAAATCGGATGGTTGTATTGAAAGGTACAAGGCCAGATTAGTAGTAAAAGGGTATACTCAGACTTATGGTATTGATTTCTTTGAAACCTTTTCTCCTGTTGCACGAATAGGCACCATTCGTCTTGTTCTCTCAGTAGTTGTTCATCATGGTTGGAGCTTGTGTCAACTAGATGTGAAAAATGCATTTCTATATGGTGATCTATCTGAGACAGTTTACATGCAACAACCTCTAGGATTCAAGGTTGAGGGGGAGTGTCAGAAGGTGTGTAGGTTGAGAAAGGCGATTTATGGCTTGAAACAAAGTCCGCGTGCATGGTTTCAAAAGTTGTTTGAAGTGATGTCACGCTTTGGCTTTCATAGGTCAGCGGCAGATCATACACTATTTATCAAGAAAACTAACTCAGGCATAGTTGTTATGGTAGTATATGTGGATGACATCATTCTTAGAGGAGACGATGTGAAAGCTATTGAAGCCACAAAGGCTCATCTTCAAAAACACTTTGTTACAAAAGACCTTGGTTCACTTAGATATTTTTTGGGTATAGAAGTTGTCAGGAGCCGTGAAGGGATGGTTTTGTCTCAACGGAAGTATGTTCTTGACTTATTAAAGGAAACTGGAATGTTGGGAGCTAAACCAACAAATATTCCCATGGATCATAAAGTTCAGTTGTTTGAAGAAGGGTCAAAACTGGTTGATAGCAAAAGTTATTGCTCACTAGTAGGGAAGCTACTTTATGTAACTGTGACCAGGCCGGATATTGCTTTAGCAGTAAGCAAAGTTAGCCAATTTATGGATAAACCAACTGAGGTACACTGGAATGCAGCTATAATGATTCTCAGGTATTTAAAATCTTCTCCTGGAAAAGGGTTATTATTCAGGAAAAGTGGAACTCTGGAGATAGTGGCCTACTCTGATGCTGACTATGCAGGATCTGTAGTGGATAGAAAATCTACCACAGGATTCTGTGTGTTTTTGGGAGACAACTTAATTTTATGGAGAAGTAAGAATCAAAATGTGGTTTCTAGGTCGAGTGCAGAATCAGAATATAGGGCTATGGCCCATACAACTGCTGAATTAATGTGGGTCCGTACTGTTCTTTATGATCTTCGGGTGAAGGTTTCCTCTCCTATGACCATGATGTGTGATAACAAGGCTGTCACATATATAGCGAACAATCCTGTCTTTCATGAGAGAACAAAGCACATTGAAGTTGATTGCCACTATGTAAGAGATATGGTTCAAGCTGGTCATATCACTACCAAATATCTAAAGTCGGAGGATCAAGTTGCATACATGTTTACAAAGCCGCTTGCTAGACCAAATTTTTCAAAATGTTGTGACAAGCTGAGCATGATTGATATATATGCTCCAGCTTGAGGGGGAGTGTTGAGATTAAGAGGTTTTAAGTTTAAGTTTTCTTAAACTAGAGGTTATTTGATATTTAGTTTTTAATGAGGGACTTGAGTGTAATTTTTTACATTGACCTCTCTCTATTTAATATAGAGATTAGCCCTAATGAGATTAATGTGTTTTCTCATTTCACAGCCGTCTCTCTCTCTCTCTCTCTCTCTCTCTCTCTCTTTGCCTAGGTTCCTGCGCATCTTATCTAAACATCTACAACATCAAAATATCAACTTGCATACTTCTTTACCAAAGCTCTATCATCGCCTCATTTCTCTTTCCTTCTTGGCAAACTCTCGATGATCTCATCGATAGTTTGAGAGGGGGGGTGTTAAAAATATATATATATATATATATATATATATATATATATATATATTATGTTCCTATGATTGTAAATTAGTAATGCCCACCAGGGGCATTTTCATCATTTTCTCCATATGTAATAGGAGCTGCCCATTAGGGGCAGCATTGTAATCTTTTTTATTTTTGTTTTTCTGTTTGTTGTCCCTTTCACTAATGTGAAAGGATATTGTTGTAAACAGCCAATAGAGCAGTTGGGGCTCCCCAAATTATAGCCGTTGGGAGATCCCCAACATCTCTATTGGGTTGCCTTGTGGCCTATTTAAAGAGGGTTTCAGCCCCTCTTTGCAATGTTTTTCTTGAGCATTTTTAATACAAATTCTATTTATTTTTATTGTGCTCTCTTGCTCCTATTGTGAGTGTGATGTGTTAGCCCTTTGTGGCTTATTGTATTTTGCCCATTAGAGGTTTTTTGTGTTTGTGCACACATTTGTAGCCCTTAGTGGCATTGTTCTTGTGCACTTGTATTTCATTACAGTTAAATGTGATCTCTTCATCCTTTGACATATAGAATGGCAATGTTACTCATGACAGGCTACAATGAACCAGAAGCCCAATCCAGGAAATGCAAAGTCTTGGCCTAAATTTGTTTTAAGAGTAGATCGCTACATGTGCAACTATTTGACATCAGGAAAGAAGACAAAACTTGCAGTTCTTAGTAGCTCTCTCAAAGTCTGGATCCTTCTAAAGGTTTGTTTTCCTATGTATCTAGACCAATATGTGAAATAAATTACTGAAGAATCTCTTAGATTATATGGTTAAAAGTTTTTTAAACATACTGATCTTATGGGATTGAGCTTCTTATCGAAACCAAGTTTTCAATTGGGGATTGTTGGCCTAAATCCCAGTGTGGGAACCAGGAGGAAAGAAGAAAGTTTTCTTAGTCACCTGTTTCTCATACTTGTGATAACACTAGGGGATTTTGCTTCACTTAAGCTCACCTGGTAGGGTTGACTTATGAATGTCAACAAATTGACGGGACATCACCAAGTTGACAGGACATCACGAGTTCAAAACCCATGGGGAGCGTCTTTTGCCGCAAGGTCGAAGCTGGGTGTACTCAAAGTGGGTAGCAGGGTCCTCAAGGGTTTTACCAGCTGGAGGCTTGCCAGGAGGCATGTTGGGTGTTCATTTCAGCTATATCTGTGTATTAAATAACTGTTAATTTTCCAGTTAACTGATTTTACCTTTTTAGTAGCCAGTATCTGATTCACCATCATTTTTTGATAAATCTCATGGCTGTTATCTACAAAACAGTATGATTCAATTCTCAAATCTGGGTCCTAGATATTGTTACTCTCCACATAGTAATGCATTATTCCATCCTGTGTTTAGGTGATTTTGTCCCTTGGAAACTTTTTCTGGGTATTCATATGTCATTAATATTTCATGATCAGTAGTTAGAGACTCTGCTTGAACTTTTATTTAAATCTTTTTATAGGAAAAATACATGCTCTACCAACTGTATTGTGCCCACGACCCAGGTGGCATGGAGTGAATCATCTAGTCCATTCTGTAACAAAAATGAAGTCTACTGTTGAATCTCCATCATGTTGAAATCCTACTGTGTTTTGTTTGGATATCCTTGGTTGTGCATATGCAACTTGAACCTAGATACCAAATTTAGTTTGAACCTAGTTCAGTGTTTGAATTACTGTGAAAATTCATCTATAAAGTAATCCATTGACACGACCCAGTTGTGTCAGTGTTGTCTCCTACCCTAAGTGTGCCTGTCATGCTAGGTCCTTGTGTTGGTGGATTTGAATGATGAGTTGGTTCACAAGTCCACAGTTAATTGTGCAAGTGGTGGGTGCGTGTTTTTCTCTAAAGAACCAATTTATTGGGGTATTTTTACAGGTTGCAAGAGGTTTTGCTCGGGGAGTATTTGAGGTGAAGCCCTTTGCTGATGACAAGCCTAACAATGATCGTCAGCAAGCAACTATTTCCAGATTACGTTCAACAGCATCTGGTTCCTACATGCCAAACACTAAATTGACTCTGTTTCCAGTGAAGAAATTGAAGGGACAACGCAGATGAAGTTGATCTCACATTTTTTTTCCCTAGAGGCCCATGGCATGAAGACCACCCACTGCTGGCAACTGCATCTTGTAGACTGCTCACTGAATAGATTTTATTAGATCAGTTTCCTTTGGTCGACAAATTGTGCCTCATTTAGCTTGTGTTCCTATGAGTGAATTAGTTGACTATTCACCACCAAACTTTTGGCTTTGATGCTTTCAATGTCTGTGTAGTGTTGCCTGACATGCAAATGTCTTTCTGCATTTTTATGGCCATTGTGTTGAACGTGTCCATTTTTCATGTATTGGCAACAAAATATAATGTGCAATATTGCAATAAAGTCAGATTTATAAAAATTTGATGTATTTTTAAGCATTGACAGTCTGCAATGTAAGTTCTTTATCATTGTATTCGCATGAAATCTTTCGAGGTTGGAAGAGATGCTCAGCTGGTAATGTTTAAAAAAACTGAAATTTCATTTATGAGGAGCATTTGTGTTCTTTTTCTTGCATATGCATCATGGTTCGAGTACTTCATCCAAATATCTTCCAGCTAAGTTTCATGTTCAACTCCTAACTGCTAGCAGTATCAAGGGCATTACTTATCTAGTTGGCAGCATTTATGTTCCTAGGAATGCTGCTAACCGATAAAGTAAATCTTTACAGAGCTTACAAAGGAAATTATATATAAGCATGACAATCTTCTCTCTCTCCCAGTAAAGCTTCATAAGACCAATTTCGCTGGCTTGTTATCACCATGTTAATAAGGCACAGGGGAGGACTGTATAAATTATACTCTTGCTAGGTGTTGGCCTTGAATCATGTTCATGGCCAGGGACTCTTGAATACTTTGTACATAATGGACAAAGCCAATATGGCTTGTATAATGCATTCTGTTATTTACATTAGGACATGGAAAATTTCAGTTTTGTAAATGTTGCTTGCAAAGTGGACAAGAAGATATGATTCTCAACCATTGGTCAACACATCTTAAATGAAACAGGTGTGAACATGGCAGCTCTCTCATCTCATCCTTGTCTTTGTATTTTGCTAAGCAGATGCAGCATTCCTGCCCCAACAAACAACACCACTATTAGTTTTGAATTTGACAGAAATCCTAAAAAGATGAACAGAACAGAAGTGTTTACTTGGAGGGAATCCTGACTTTGAATGCCTACAATCTTTTATGACGGAAGTATCCCTTCAAGACTGAGTTAGAGGAGATAACAATAACTTAGGTCATAAACTCCTCTGCTAGACTTAGGCAAAATGACTAATTTGTGGACTGCACCAATTTAAAGGATATGCCACAATCGTATTCATGAACAGGTTAACACTTCCACACCTTTGATGAACTTCAATCTAGATTTTTGAATTTCATTATAACCTCTTTGAGAGAGAGAGAAAGACTCATTACTCACAGATTCATTATCTTTTGGATGGCTGCTACTGGATAACTTCCTTGAAGTATCTGCATGTGAATCGTCTGACTTAACAGAAATTGCTCTATATTTCCAATTGGGCAGCCTTGAAATCTGATCCTCTGTAGCACCACGGTGTTCACATGCCATGTTCATATTGTAGCCTAAAGTGCTATGGATCAAAGGCACACAGCAACAGAGCAATACAAATAATATGAAAGGCAGGGAGTAGCTCACAGCATTCCATGCTAGCAAAGCAATGCACAGCCTTTGCAGCTTTGGTGATCTATGGAAAGAACCGTTGCGAGCATCAAAAACCCAAACGTTTCCAATCACAAACCAAACAGCAAAGAACAGTTCCAGGATAATCCGGGACTTGTTCATAAAATATGACATCCTGAAACTCCAACAAGACAGATCTCATGTTAATGAATTTATGTTTTCTGCAACTGTAGGATATGCAATATGTAAATACTGAAATGCCAACTTCTAAACCTAGGGAGGACTATTTTCTGCAAATGAATTCAGATCATTGTGGCCTGTTTCATGAACAGAGGCTAAACACATCGGCCGCTAATCAACCAACTCTCTTTGTAGCACTTACGAGGACTGAAGCTAGTACTTTTTTTTTTATAGTCAAGCTGGGGTCACCTACCAGTTCATTAAGAAAATCAAAGATGTAATCTGTATAAAAAAAAAACACCCTTATAACAATGGGTGCCAGTCTAGGGGCTGATCTTTCCAATGGTTAGTCATCCCTCCTAGCTAACTGTGCTAAGTTCTTTACCAAAAAATGAAATTTACAGTAGTTATGTTTGACTTTAATCCTGTCAAAACTGTACAACAGTTCTATCAGCTCTGTAGGAATCTCCCTTGGAAATCCCCTACCCTCTATAAGTTGAGCCAATCTATGAACCAGGTCCAGCCGGCTTGTTTCTAATATGACATTTCCTACCACCCCCATTTTCTGTAAAATGGTTTTCCACGAAAGCCACTCCCTTTCTTCCATTCTCCCTGGTTGCGAAAAACATCCCGCTTCTAATATATGTCCATTATGATTACGCATCATACACCCGATGTGCCATACTTCTTGGAAGATACTGTTAATTGTGACCTTCGTCGACCCCACTGGAGGAGGGTCCCAAACTAAAGCTAGTACTTGTCCATTGGTTAGTTCATGAAGATATTTTATATAAACATATTTTACATATTTCAATTACCTTCAAGCATATGGTTTCCACTTCTCTGATTATTTTTGTGAAAACAAGAAAATACTAATCTGTATGTTTGGATGCACAGATTATCCGGAAAAGTGGGATAACCCAGGGAAGTGAACTCAATGTAAAATCCCAGCAAAAACCATTTTTTCAGGATAAGCTGGTGCATCCAGCACCCCAAGCGTGCTGCCACCAACAAGATGAGACTTGGTATAAATGCAAACATAATATCACGTACTATTAAACATTCAAAATTGAAAAAAGAGTTCCATAAAAAAAGCAGCATCTCCTGTAGCATAACCTTTCTTTCCAAACTTGTAGACTAAATAAAGAAAGAAGAACCAAAGTGGGTCAGGAAGAAACATACCTGGGTTCTTGAGCCATTCTATGCTGTTCCACATCAAAATCATCCAAACCATTCTCCTGATTCACGTTAGGGTGTTTGTACCTCCAAAGAAGCAGTGGAAGACTAAGAATATTCCCAAGGTTATACCCAAGAGCCCATATTCTCAAAGGCCAGACTGGCTTCTCTTCCTTGGAAATAGCCAAAGTAGCCGTTACAGCCACAATCTGAGTGACCAAGATTACAAACTCTAATCCTATCCAAACACCAGAATTCAAAGGATCAGACCCCAGTTCCGATCTCACTCCATTTTGATAATGGAACACCCTTCTCGTAAAAGCAAACCACCTTGCTCTTGACACCCTCACAACAATCCTCAACAACAAAGATACCCCATCTCTACTCTGTGCTTCAAAACGTTCTTCATCGTCACCCGAACTCGAATCCTCGACTGGAAAACCGAATTGGGTGCTCATTGAATACTACCAAAATTTGTGAAACGAACAGAGATGGTTGTAGGTGAAGGATTGAAGGGGGGAGCTTAAGGAGAAAGAGAAGGTGCAAGGTGGGAGGGGATGGTGACCAAGAATCTAACAGCATTGCTTGAATTGCAAGGCAAAGGGATTGGGGTCAGCCATTGATTTTAATGGTTTGCATATGAAGCAAGAAGCATGATCTTGAACGGTTGTTAAGAGGCAATTGTCAAGTGAAAATCGTTTTAGTGAGTTGGAGGGTTGGTTGGTGCAATGCAGTTATCCTTTCCCCCCCTACTTTTTAGCGTTTGGCCTTTTGGTCTCGCCATTTTTAAAATTTGGCGCATCGAGAGATCGTGGGGGTTCCAAGTGGTACCGTTGGCTGCCTAACAAAAACTGACCGTTGTTAGTTCAGAATTTTCTCCATGGGTTGCGTAGACCATTGGACCCTAGGGCTGTCAATGGATCGGATTTGTACCAGGTATCTGACCCAATTCTGAACCTGGATTTTTTGCAAAATGGGCCGACCCAAATATTATTCGAGGACTTGGGTGAGTTATGATTTTTTGTTTGATTTTGGACCTGATCCAACCCTAACTGAAAATTTTTATGTGTTAAAGTAAAATAGCTCCAAGGGTCGGATCCACGCATCTGGGTAGGTGGATCGCCTTAAAATGTCCTGGATACTGAGCACTTTTTTAAATCGAAAAATAACCGTACAGTACAAATGCCAACGGGGTGGAAACCATTCTCCTGATTCATGTTGTGGGTCTGGGCTCTCATTTTATAGATGTAACCTGAACTGGATTGCATTTTATGTTGTGTGGGTTTATTTGGGTGGACCATGATGGTCTGAAAACCTGATCCATTGACAAATTTAAAATTTGGACCCTTAGCGGGTCACTACATGGTTGGCTCAGTCCATGACTCCCATTGCCATTAAGTTGTACAGGGTTTAAAGGGTTAAGGACTACCCTAGCAAACGGGATGGAAACCCCTTGCTTGTTTTTTGTTATAGTTTTCACATCTAATACCATAGATGTGATTTACATGTTTTGTTTAGTGGAAACCAAATTTTGGATTGCCAGAATCTAACCTATATACAGTTTTTTTCAATGATTAAAAAATCAATGGCTATGAAGGCATCAATTTTTTCCGGCTCATAAAAACAAGTACTTTTGCCAGAAAAACATATTCCAAGAACATCAACGACAAAGAGAGTCTTCCTCTATTTTTCTTTAACCTCTCTTTACACACTCCTCACGTTTTTGGAGAGCTTAATATACAGTCTTTACATAATAGTGAGACTCATGTTAAAGGAAAGTAAGCATAATTACCAATATTTACAAGATTGAGATATGTAAGGATTTCCATAAGAGAAGTTTCTCTCACAAGGTAAGCTGAATATTCTTTCAATTTTATTCTTTATTTTTGTTTTCTCATTCTTTTGCCTTGCCAAGCTCAACGTGCCACCTTGATGAGGTTTTCTTTCTTCATTGTTGCTTTCTTCAATATTGTATTTAGCATCATATTACCTTCTTCAAGGTTTTCTTTCAGCATTGCATTCTTTCCTTGACGTACATAGCCATCTTCAACAGTAGTGACCTCAAAATTTTCACCACTCAAGGTAGGTGGAACTGGATTCACTTGGGAAGATGAACAAGTCAGGATACCGGTTTGGGCGGCAAACAAGTATTGTAAATGGCTGCCTATAGTTTTCAATGGATCAAACCTACTGGACGAAGGGCCTGAGACCTGTGGGTGATGGGTTCTAGCACCTGCATCTCGCTGGATATGGTGCGGTAGAGGCCATAGGTTCCTCGTTTTGACGGTTTGGGGTTTGGTCAAGGAAATCAGCAAAACAAGCTAATCCGGTAATCTGGTGCAGTTTCATGTTTTAATGCAAAATCAGGTCAAATGACTATGGGGCATGGTGAGAAGGTTCATATGGGGCTTAGGGACATGTGGATGATGCGGAATTGGTCTCTGGTCATGGGTTAAGCAATAGGGAGTTTGAGGAGGTCGGAACAAATAAAATGGGACTGTTAGGCTCCCTAAGTGTGGTTTTGGTTTTCGGGGTTCCGAAAAAGCCCTAAGGCTTAGGTAAAGTCTTGGGTAGGTGTAGAGGTCCACTTACCACTCAAATGCAGGCTTGAGAAGTCCTTTCCACGTTCTAAAACTCAGACACAGGATCTGAAATACTACAATGTTGGATCTCGTGGCAGGAAGCTAGATCGCCTGGTTTGTAAGCACTGAAGGCTTGGGCTCTTCGAAGGGGGTGAATGGCCAGTCCTTGGAGACCTGATCTTTACGTAGATCAAAAGTGATCAGAGGAGGAGAGAGAGGCCAGCATAACCATGGCTGGATATTCTAAAGAGGAGAAGAGAGAGGAGGGCGTAGGGGAGAGAGAGAGAAGGATTCAAATTTAATTACTTACATAAACTTTAAAATATGTCCTCAAGCCACTTTATATAGAGAGTGAGCTTTAAAATAACAAATCTAACTCATATCCTGCATACACACTCTAACTACTAAAATTGGATTCTAATTGGCAATCAAAACTAAACTAGAGAGGGGGTTGGTTAGCCCAACTGAAGACACTTTCTAGCCAATCCTAGTTAGCCTAACTAAGTTTCTAAAACCATAATTAAATAAAAGAAAATAAAGCATGGTGGACCA
Source organism: Nuphar pumila (assembly GCF_984573655.1). Lineage (NCBI taxonomy): Eukaryota > Viridiplantae > Streptophyta > Magnoliopsida > Nymphaeales > Nymphaeaceae > Nuphar > Nuphar pumila. The sequence continues at coordinate 69,804,567 of NC_143249.1, forward strand.
AAAATTACAAAATGAAAACAATAAAACCAAAAGAGAATTAAGAAAGTAGAGGGGGCCTTACCTCACTAATTAGGAAAGTGTGTGTTGGGGTGGGTGGGTTGTCCCACTCTTTCCTTTCTTCCTTGTCTTCATTGTTATTTAGAGAGCTTCTATATGGCCCTTACTAGGTTGACTTGGTGGCTCCACATTTTTTTCCTTTCCTCCCTCCTCCCCCTCTGCCACATGTCTTCTTGAATTAGGAAAGTAGCTCTCCTTATAGGAACCTCCCTAAGCTTGTCATGTGTCCACCTTGTGGGACCCCTATCATCTTCCTTAGCTTGAATTAAGAGAGAACAAGTGTTCTTTGATTTTTTTTCACCTTCACATGTCACCTCAGCCCCTATATCAACTCTTTGAGACCCACTTTGCCATGTCATAGCCCCTTGATGGGGCGTTGGATCATGAATCCCAGAAGTAGGTGCTGGTACCAAAATGTAGACTGTAATAGATCCACCACGCTTTGGTTCACCTTCTCTCTAAGGCCTGAAGTCCAAGAACCTTCTCTTCAAATCGAATTCCCACTCCATGAATTTTTTTTTTTTATATCAAGCTCCCACTCAATGAGGTATTTTCTCATCATCAGATCATATTTTTGTAACCTCTTCATTTTGAGAATAGTCGTGGGATGGGGATCATGATCTTCATCATGGGGCACATCGACAACCTTCGAAAGCTCATCATGGAATGACTTGGGGCAAGACATATGAAAAATCAGATGTATTTTGACCTCTTCGGGGAGCATGAGTCAGTACACAAGGCTCCTAACTTGCTATTCTACTTGGTATGACCCATAATATTTAGGCATGAGCTTGTGATGCTCTTACCCCAATAATGCCTTCTAGCCACAAGGCCTCCGTTTCAGCCAAAACCAGTCACCCACATCAAAGGCACTGTCTGATTGACCCTTATCATACAATTATTTTATTCTATGCTGGGCCTTGGTTGTGTTCAGTTTTAGAACAACCATAATCTCATCACGTGATTGGAGATCATGATCTACCTCAGAAGAAGCTGCACTCTCATGATCATATGCAACAAACGAATGAGGAGGAAATCCATACACGGTCTCAAAGTGTAAAACTTGAGATTTTTCTTTAGCAATTAAAATGAACAAAATGATGAACTTTATCTGCATCTATGACATAAGTGCAATTTCTTGGTTTTCTTGAAATTCTTGATTTTTTTTATTTTAAATTATTATCAAATTAAGTCTCAAGTTATCAAGTACATTGCAAGCATAATTATAAAATTTAAAATATATGGACTAAACAAGAAAGTAAATGATTTTAATATTTTTAGATTATGGATATTGGATTTGGATATAAATTCTATCACTCGGGTCCAATGTAGATTTGGAACTTAAATTAGGTAGTGGATTTAACTAATAGTATTTTAATCCAACCCAATTAGGTTGGATATAATCTATGACATTTGGATCTAATTAGAGATGAATTAAGTTGGATATAACTCAAAATTCTTAGATCTAATCTCATTGGATTGGACCTATAGGGTGGAACTCTACGAACAACATCATTATTGTTTAGACAGAAATTTTGGTGGATCGTGGCTCACCTATTAGATCGGAGTCGACCTTGGCGTTTCTTATTTTGAGGGCATCAAAATCAGCTATCTACACGCCTAAATTGGTGTTGATTTGAGCTTTTTATCATTGACCGAAGTTCATGCCTAATTGTAAGTCAAAAATCAATATTTTTTCAGTGTCGACTAAATTTTCTTGCTAATCCGTGTATGTACGATTATATCTAAGACCACTACGATGATCTACATTTTGAGGGCTATCAAATTGACTATTTAAATGCCAAATTATGTTGAATCTTTGGGTTTGTAGGCCTCTCGAAAGGTTACCATGTCACTAGAACCCAAGCTAGGATAAAAAGTTCCCACTTTTCTACTCTAGCTTAATTAATTTCAAAATTTAGTGAATTATGACCCATAATTTATTTTTTAATTTTATTAATAAAAAATATTAAAAAATATTAACTTTTTATATTAGAGATGAGACTCTTGTCTATGCCCATCTATAAATAGAGGCTCTCGTGAGGAAGATTAACAAATTTAGTTCTCTCTTATTCTTATTAGAATTCTTCTTCTTCTTCCTTAGAGCTTTTTTAGCAGCCATTGAAGCTACTCGAAGGTGCTAAGATGGGAGATGAAGGTGTTGATACACCCAAGAACATGTTTCAGGTAGAATTTATCCTATGCATAATATAGATAGAATGCAAACACATAAACCGTGTGTGTTTCTGATTCTACCAGCTGATCCATGGTGGTTCAGATCTGGAATAGGTTTGAAAAAGGTTTTAAAAGTGTTTTTAATTTAATACCATGCTTTAAAACAGATCTACAAAATCGTTTTTGGTAAATCTATGCCCGGAACGACTAAATCAAAAAATCTGGTAACCCGAAACACATAGTTTCGTGTTCCTACGTAATTTTAGATGGCTAAATCCTTGTTTTCAGCATGAATGGATGTATATTTGCTTTCTTGCATGTGTTTGCAGTATGAATAATATCTCTGCAAATTTATTTTATGTATTTTATGGTGTTTTCGTATGCTAGCATCTTAAACTAGTGATTTTGTGCAAAAATCATGATTTATTTTAATAGTTTAGATTTCAAATCATGTATCATGATCATATGACATCTCTTTATGACTGTAGATGGTGTTTAGATGTTGTTAATGTGTTCATGCATGATTAAAAATTGATATTCCATATTTATGCTTGAGTTTTCTTGTTTTTCTCATGATTTATATTATATTTCTTATGCTGTCTTGATTTTCTTAATTGATCAATTGTGATAAAATAAATATACCTCTTAAATCGGATTACCAATGGCCAAACCCTTTTATGGGACCTTCTAAACATCTAGGAGGTGTTTTAAAAAAATATCAGGCCTTATTGGTAGTACAAAAATAATAGTAATGGCTACACAAAAGTATGTGTACGGTATTTTCCTACAGAGGGTGTGGTTAATGCCCTTACATTTTAATATTTCAGGTAACGAATAAGCTAGAGGGTGATGATAGGAGGCTCAGGGTGGTGTTAAGAGGGTTATAGTCCTTTAGGGATGGACTAAATTATTTTATTTACTTTATTTTTTTTCTTTAGTCCTGTAAACTCTAATATTTGGAAGACTAGTATTTGATTTATTGCAATTTAATTGATGATTTGATTATATTATTCTAGTCTTTCAAGTATGTGTTGGTAATTGTAACCCACCTAAGGTTTGAACCGAATCTAAAAAGAGTTTTCGCTCTGTTCTAAAAAAATTGTGTAAAGAAATTTAAAAAAAAATCTCCAAAATTTTTGGTTTAAAAAATTGGGGCGCTACACAAAGGGTGTCATCTCTATGGATGTGTGGTGGTTGGTGTTATGAGCATACTCCACCCAAGGAAGAAACTGGAGCCAAATGTTTGGGAGGTCTCCCATGAAACAATGAGGATTAGTTTTTATGACCTTGTTAACTAACCCTGTTTGTCCATCTATTTATGGGTGATGGGTTGTACTGTAGTTCAGTTTGGTCCCACTCAGCTTCAAGTATGTGGTCCAAAAAAACGTAAAATATCGAGTTTGTATCACTCACAATGCTCTAGGGCAATCCATATAATTTCACTATATGGTTCACAAATTGCTTGGCCACAAGTTCAGCAGAATACTCCCTAGGCAAGGCAATGAAATGTGCATATTTGGAGAATTGATCAACTATAGTCATGATGACCTCCTTCTGCTCACAATGTGGGAGAGATTTCATGAAATCCATGAAAATAACTTGTCAATTTTGCTCCAGAATAGGCAAGGGCTGAGCAAGCTGGGTGACTTCATTGCCTCGTACTTGTTGGCCTGACAAGCTAGATACTTCTTCATATAATCATGAATATATCCCTTCATGCCCAGCCAATAAAAGACATATTTCATTCTCTGGTAAGTCTTGGACATGCCTCCATGTCCAGCACAAGGTGAATCATACATCTCAAAGAGAAGATCCGAGATCACATCACTCTTGGGAGGAAGATAGATTTGTCCCTTGTAGAATATGATCTCACCTCTAACTGTGTAGTTAGGGTGACTTCCCAGATCTCTACCCAATTCAAACACAACTTTTTAAATAAGATCATGACCCTTTAGGCATTACAAGCTTGACTCCAAATATTACAATTCATAGTGGTGAGTGTGTGCAAAATTGGTGTCTCATTGAATCGCCAAATAAGTGCATTAATAATTTAGTTGTCTGCCCCCTTCTTGTACTGTATCACAAAGTCGTATCTCATTAATTTGACAACCCACCTCTGCTGATTAACTGTGATAATCCTTTGCTCCAAGAGGTATTTCAGACTTTGATAATCAGTTCAAAGCAAAAAAATGCCACCCAAGAAGGTAGGGGCATCACTTCTCCATCGCAAGTACCGTAGCAAGTATTTTCTTGTCGTAAGTGGACAATGCATGACTCTGATTTGGCAAAATTTGATGCAGACCATCCTGAAGATCCACGCATTGAAGGCAAGTTGGATCCATATCCAACTCATCAGACCTGATCCAGGATGCGATCCACCACAGATCCAATTGTGCAGGACTATCTGGGTCCAATTGGATCTCCGCATACCCAGATCTACTTTGAATATCATGTTTCAATTTCTAGGATATTTTGCTTGTTTCTTAGAAATTTCATTTCTATGTTTGATTCCATTTTGTATGTCTGAAATCATTTAGACTTTTATGTATTTTATTTTTGTTATTTTTTTCTTTTTTTTAGGTGTTGGATTCTACGAACCCGAATAGTTCTAGTGCCCTGTAGGATCTTTTTATGGCACTAGACGATGTACGGGGTAATTGGATAGTTTTATTTTTATTTTTTATAATTTTGATGTTGGATCTAAAGTAATATGTGTGTAAAGATCTAGTTTGAGTATTAGATCTTGTAACCAGATCCAATACTACCACCTGGATCCATATTGGTGCCCTAGAGCTGAACCAATATGGACTTGGGTCAATGATATTCAATCTTCCCTTGACCAGCCATATCAGCCCATCCTCATTGGGAATGATTAAGGTGCCGTCCAACTGGTCCAATTAATTCAAAAGGGTATTGTGCCATTGGGCCAACTTGAGGTGCAATGAGAGCTAAAACTTGCTTGAGTTAAGCTCTCTCATTGGCCTCAAGGGAGGCTGCCCTCATTGGCCTCAAGGAAGGTTGCCTCTCACATGGCCAATGAGAGAACTTGCTTTCTTTGTGACCCTTAAATTCCATCGAAAAAATTAGTGAGGGGTCTTTTGTCTAACTTTGAAAGAAATTCGAAATGGTGATGAGAGATGGGAATAGGCTGTTTGAAGGGTAAACACAGTCTCTGTATTTTGATCGCATCTCCCTAGATACTTGTCTAAATTGCATGATCTTTAGCTTGCCAGAAAGCTAAGATCCTTATCTACAAGTTTTTTGTTTTCCATTTAGCTTGATTCAGCTCGGTTAAGCTGCTAAAATCCTAGACAAGTTTCCTGCTGATGACATCAAGGAAGAAGGTGAAAGGAAAACTCGAGTTGGAGCTTGGCGTGTGTTTGGAGGTTCGATTGGGGAAGGTCACATTGGCTGAGTTGCTGCAGGAGTCACATCCACAGCTGGAGGGATCTGCATCTCCCACCTTCCACAAGCTAGTGTTAGTGTTTACTGCTGCACAACCACACCTTCTTCTTTACGAAACTGTGTTTGAAAATCTTGACCTCTCTTGTTGTTTTTGTGCTTCGATCTTGATGTTTTTGATTTTTGCGTCAAGCAAACTACTTGTTAATATTTATTAAATGAAATACTGAAGTTTTTTTTATGTTCATGAGATCTCTTGAAGTTGTTTTAACATCCTGCAAATCGTGGTTTGTGTTATTTTTAATTTCTGTCAAGAAATGAGTCTCTTTATTACTAAGTTGTCTAAGATGACTCCAAAGAATCGACCGTATTTGCCTGGATACTAGTTGTATTATGGTGTTCTTAGGCTTTAAGGAAATCCAAGACACAGACCTTCAACTTTGCTGTTGAGGTCTTGGCCAGATTCGGCCCGCAGGGTCCTTGGAAATCCCTGACAAACTGTCAGACAGACAGGGTTTGTCAGTCCCTACCCAATCCAGAATGCTCCGGACAACATTTTGTATTTTTGTGATTTCTCATAATCCCCTCCATGAAAATTAGATTTGTTTGATTCTGTGGAAAGTTAGGACACAAGTTTGTAACTTTCATGTTTATAAATATTTCCAAATCTTTTTATAAGTAGTTAAAAAGAGTCAATCTTTCTACACCTACTGTAAAATGAGCATGCAAATGGACTGTTGTAGAATCTTGCATAGGCTGTTTTGATTTTCGAATATCTGGAGTTTTACTGCATGATTACTAAAACTAAAAATTGGTCAGGTTAGCTAACATTTGTCTGTATATTAGTGAAGTTTGGGGTTTCTTCCGAAACCCTTATCTGAGTGCCCAAATCTAGGGTGATTCAAGTGACTGTATAGAACCTTCTGTCGTGGGTTACGACAGTTGAAACCTAACAGACCAAAAACTTCAAAAATCTGTAGACACACATAGGATTGCCCAAAAATTTAAAATTTTAGCTTTCTGGAAAGGTCTCGATCCAAACTTTAATTTGTCTGTTGAGAGTTTTCAGAAACTCCATTGTCTAAGAGGTTAAAAGCCCCTTCAAACAGATAGTCTGACAAGTTCGGGAAGTCTGTAGAAGACCAGTCTGACTGGTAAAGTTTTGAGTCTGTGGATCAAACAGTTAGATCTGAATCTAGTAATTTCAGATTCGTTCGAAAGGTGTGAGAGTTATGCACGATTTTTCTTTGCACTGCCTCTGTCGAAACAAAGCACACAGGTCCTAAGAACCCTGTTTCCTAGGGTTCTATTCGGACTCACCCCCGTGAAAAAGCTTTTGCGCGTGTTGTGATCCATTTGGATCTTGGATCGGTGCTTACCGAGTCCACATCAAAACCTTACTCTTATATGCCATTGGGTGTTCCTCTCAGAAGAGGACAAGCCCCACACCTTTGTTACAAGCATTCATTTTGACCATGAATACCTTAAAAAAATTGATCAAGGCTAGCACATGTGCATGACATATGACATCCTTTAATCGCTTAAAGGCACCGGTAGGTTTCTTGGTCCACTTAGACCCATCCTTTTTCAAGAGGGTTATCAAATATTGAGCAATAATGCCATAATCTTGAACAAACCTTTGGTAATAGCCGGTCAGCCCCAAGAATCCATGCACGACTCTCAATGTCTGTGGCTTGGGCCACGCTCTCATAGCCTCTAGTTTGTCCAGGTCGTCCTGAACTCCAAAACTGGATACATAGTGACCCATGTAACTCACCTTGGATTGTTCAAAAAGACACTTGGATATCTTAGCACTCAAATGATGCTCTCTCAAGATCCTCATGACCTCTCTAACGTGTTGTCATCCTAAAACCGACTATACATATATCATCAAAAAATACAAGCACAAACTTCTGGAGGCGTGATTTGAACACATAATTCATTATGGCTTGGAACATGGCCAATGCATTGGTCAACCCAAAAAGCATGACTAGAAACTTGTATAGGCCCTCATGTGTCTTAAATGCTATCTTGTAGATATCATCATCCGCCATCCTCACTTAGTGGTATCTGAAATGGAGATCCAACTTAGTGAAGAAGGTGGTGCCATGTAGTTCATCCAAAAGCTCTTCGATCACCAGGATAAAAAATTTGTACTTCACCGTTATTTCATTCAATGCCTGATAATCAATACAAAAGCACCATGTCTCTCCTTCTTTTTCACCAAAAGTATAGGTGAAGATAAAGGACTTATGCTAAGGTGGATGATCCCCTATTGCAACATCTCTCCCACTTATTTTTCAATCTCATCCTTTTGGGAGTGAGCATATTGGTAGGGTCTAACATTCATTGAAATCATACCCTTCATCAAGGGAATCCTATGGTATTGGGACCTGGTAGGAGGCAGACTATGGAGCTCAGCAAACACATTAGAAAACTCACTCGAAACAGCTAATTTGGTGGGAATTTCAAGAGGCAACGAGTCGCTTTATGGGACAACCGCTTGGGCGATAAGAAGGTAGGCACATTGGCTGCCACGAAGCATTTTCAAAAATGATTTTTGTTGTACCTCCTCTGTTTTCGGAGGTCTGATAGCAGCCAACAAAACACCCTTTCCATTACTGAAAAATCACATTCCTATGGTGGAGAAATCTCATGCAACTTAGCCTAAAGTTCAGAGCCAATGCATACCCAACACCATATCAACACCATGTATAGGGAGAACATACAAATCCATAAAAAATTTTGCCCCTTGCAGCTGTAATGGAACATCCAAACATACCTCTACATGCTTGAGGTTCGTCTTGTTACCCACCATATCATCGAAACTGGGTATTCTTTGAATCTACACCCGATTTTCTGAACTATATCCTCACCAATAAAGATGTGGGCACTCCCAGTATCGATCAAGACATTTACCTCATGGGAGCTCACCAACCCCTTATACGCATTGAGTTTGTAAGACTCAAATTTTTTTATGAATTTATATAAGAATTTTTGTAATCAATGCAAAAAATTTTATTTCCCGGTTTAATTAACCTCTGTGATTGATTTGTGTAAACTAATATATTCTTTGTTTAACTTTGGTATAATTGACAATTACTGGCTAACTGACAAATAAATTATGATACTTAATTAATTAGCAACTAAATTAAATTATTAATTTATTGGTGGAATAAATTGAATTGGTGGCTAATTATCCTAATAATTCATAATTAACTATATAAGTTAATTAAACAGTGATTAGTAGAAAATTAATTCTAAGCATTGAATAAATAAAATTATTTAGGCCGATTGGACTTGGATTGGACATGATTGGATCGGATCCAATGTGGAGTTGACTTTGTGTTGGGAGTTTAAAAATAAAAACAAATTAAAGAATAAAAGAATTAAAAAAATAAAAATAAATAAATATAATAGTTAGCATCTAACTGGACCTTGGCCAGTTAGAGTTGGATTTGAACCAACCCATTCTCAATGGATTGGAACAATTTTCAAGAGGATGCTCCTTGGAAACCGCATAGAGGAGGTGAAGAGCAATGGGGCTCACTTGATGGGGACCTCTTTGTAAGATCCACTGTATTTCTGAAGAAATTTTATATGATATATATTTCAGTGTTAGTAATTTCGTGTTTCTACGCGAGAATTGCTCGTAAATTTGGTGTATGTTGCTTTCTGAGGTTCTGAATCGCGTAAATTGCTTTACGAGGCGATTCAGAGCAAACTGCGATGAATTGAACCCCAATATTTAGCCTCCCTTGAGGTGGTGCCATCTGGTGTCTCCCCATTTCTTGCAACCATGTGTCAATATGGGGCCACTCTGAGGTGGCACCACATGTGTCTTTCTTTAGAAAAATCAGAAATTCAAAAAGCCTCAAATGTAGGAGCCTTGTCTCTGAATTGGTGCCACTTGTCACTTTCTCTCTCCTTCCATCCTCTGCCATGTGTCAGTGTGGGGTTCACCCAGAGGTGGCACCACATGTCACTTTCTCTCACCTTCCATTTTATTTCTCTGCCATGTGTCAGTGTGGGGTCACCCTGAGGTGACGCCACATGTCCTCCTCCTTGCACCTCCATTAGTTGCCACTTGTCCTACCTACATCTTCCTCTTTTTACCTTTTGACATGTGTCAATGTGGGGCCTCTTTAAGGAGACGCCATGTGTCTTCAGTTCTCTTCTTTATCTCATGCCATGTGTCACATGTCAACCCCCTTTGTTCTCTCTCACTTGCCACATGACAATGTGGGGCCACCCAGAGGTGGCGCCACATGGCCATCCCTCCTTCCTCCAAAACCAACCAAGTTCAAATTTCAAAATGAGCCTGAGGTGGCGCCATCTGAGACGCCTCCTCCTGCAACCAACATATGTCCAACTCTCCCTTCTCCAGAAAAAGTAGAATCACCCCCCTTTGAGGTGAAGCCATCTCTGAAAAGAGTTGTCCTAAAAAATAGCTCTGCAGCTTGCTTTTAGGAAAAGGCAAAACCAAAATTCAAAAGGCTCCTGAGGTGGTGCCATGTGCTTCCTCTGCTCCTTCCCTCTGACACGTGTCAGTGTGGAGCCACCCTGAGGTGGCGCCACATGTTTATCTCTGCTTCCTCCAAAAAAAGCAAAAGTTCAAAATTTCAAATTCCACATTGAGGTGGCGCAAATCTAGAATTTTCCTCTCTATTTTTTATTTTATTTGCTTTATAAAATAACAAAGTGGGCCCACACATAGGTGGCGCCACACTAGAGCTCCCTACAGAGAAAATCAAGCCAACTCCTTTTCAAAAAAATTCAAATTCTGCTGAGGTGTCTTATTTACAAAATTTGTATTTATTTTATTTCAAAAAATCCAAAGTGGCATCCTCTGAGATGGTGCCACATGGAGGGTCTAGATTCATTCTGTTTGAATTTCAAAAATCTTCCAAAAAATTTATAAATACCCTATCCCACGCGTAGCTAGGGAGGAGCTCTCTTTTTAGATATGAACTTCAACTTCATTTTTCTTTAAGCTTCCTTTCCTCCTCTGAATTCATGCCCCCCCCTCTTGGGCCCATCTAAGAGATTGCATCAAAGTACCTACCTGGCTCACGTCACTCCAGACTCGACCTAGAAGCAGCAGTCGATTTCCATGTGTATTTTGAAGCTCGGTTCGAAAAGCGATAAAAGCCATCCATAACCGCCCATTTCTGAAGTCCTAAAACAACAAAAGAACATAAGGTGAACTACCACTCGGGTTGATTTTATGAAAATAATGCTCTTGTTTCAATTTGCATACTGAATCCCATGGACTTTTCATTTTAAAGAAAGGGTTCGTCCGAATGATGGATCGAACCATTCCCATAAAATGACATATATTAAATATAATCATGCTTTCTTGATGATTTTTCAATATTAATGCATTAATTAGATTTAATTCATATTTTATTTCGTTAATTTAGCATATTTTAGAAGTTAATTAGGTTGCATTTAATGTTTATTTAAATTCTGTTTCATTTCAGTAGTTCTCTGTTTTTAGCAGTGAGTCCATACATTATTTTATGTATATATATTTCTTCAAAAATGCCCAAAAAATCACGTTATGGGTGTATAGCTGTATTTGATAATCTGCAAAAAAATCAAAATCGTTTGAGTTCATTTGTTTTGTTTAAAATTCAAAATGCCAAGTCGGGTTTTAAAACCCGGGAAACATTTAGAACATTGGGTATCAACTTGTAAATTCGAGATCTCCATCATGGGGATCCGATTCTTGATACGAAAAATGCCTTGCATGTGGGATTGAGTCTAGTATTTAATACGATTTTATCCAATTTTTATGAATTTTTTTGCTACCTGAAAAAAATCTGAGAGCTTGGGATATGTGTCAAAGCCTAATTTGAGTCTCTGAGACTCTGGATTGACTTAAGTCAACTGGTTCTCTCTGAATATAGCTCCAAATCTGGATCTGTGAAAAGTGAACTTTATGTTCTAAATGTTCCCTATTTTATTATGAAATTTTGCAATTTTTAAGACAGTCTGCATCCCCTTTTCGTATTTTTTATTTTGGTCTCCAGTTTTGGTATTTATATCCGCTCTTCTGGTTTATGTGTGTAATGTCGTATTTTTATTTCTCCGCCAGTTAGTAAAATGCCAAATCCATACAAATAAAAGTTGTTCATATGCATGTCAGTAGTTCCCTTTTTAATTTTTGGAAATTTTGGTAGAAAATTATCATTTTTTATCCATTTTCACAGCAGATCCTATTGATTTTAGTCCTGTCAGAATTAAATCTTTGCTACCAAACTCACTGTAGGTCAAATCTCGAGGCTGTAAAAGCCAAATATGTTCATTTTCATGTCCTTCAGCAGCCTGAAAAATATCAAACATTTCTATGGTGAATTTCTACATTATTGTGTAAAATGCTATGTTTGGTTCATACTCGTAGGCAAAATTTGCTTATTTTAGGGTTTTCTTTGAAATTTTGCATCTAAGCCATGTCATTTCATGCATTTTATCATTCTATATTGTTTCTAAGGGTAGATAGGTGCTCTCTACCAAATTTGGCATGATTGGAGAATTGTTTGATGATCGGTTTAGATGTATCATCAAATCAGGGTTCCCACAGGACCCTGATCTGGGCGAAAAACAAGCGAAATTCATTATTTTGGCCAAATTTCAAATGTCAATTCTGATTTTTACAGTCCCGTCATATTTAGTAGCATCTCATCATGCATTTCATCATCATTTGATTCCATTTGCATTTTAAAATCCCCAAATTTTGTTAAAACTCCTTAAAAAACCCTGATTTTAAATGTATAACCTCAATATTAGGGGTATTTTGGTCATTTTGACCATAATTCCGAATTTCAAACTATTTATTATTGGATTTTCATGCATTTGCATCATTCAAATATCAAGAAAGTATGAAAATCAGGTTTATATCCAGCTAAGTCCAATAATCTCAGGATATTATTGGAAAACCTTGGTAAAACCCACATATTTGAGCTAACCCCATTTCAATCTTGGCATAAACATTCAAAGGAATGAGTCAGAATCTGCAATTTTCTTTATTTCATTTTATTTAGTGATGTAATAATTAAATGCAACTTTGGAATAAGAGATTTACTTTTCTGCTTAGATTAGGATGCATATCATATAGTTTGAATTTCTGCAATATCCTGATTATGTGATTCATATATATATTTTTTTAAATCACTGTGGATGAACACGAATGGCACGTACACCAACTCTTAGAGAGTTGATAAACTCAGTGGAGTCCATATTTACGGCCCTAGTCGGAATATGGATGAGACTAAGATTCAGCATCTTCCTACTAGTCACACAGAGTCTACACTATTAGGCTATCTTCTAAAATTCAGTGCATATCTTCAATTTTTACAAAATATTTTAGAATTAACTAAGTAAATTACAAACATATTTATGGCCATAGTAGGAATATGCGGTAATCTTACCTTAGTTTAATTCTGAAACTACATATTTTCCTGAAAAGATATTTTCATGAAAAGACATTCATTCATTCAGGATAATTTGCATCATGAACTCATAGGCTTTTCCTTTTGATAAAGTAAAAAAGATCCTTGTCCAAGAAAATTGATTTCTCAAGATGCTCTGAAAATGTTTTCAAAGATTGATTTTCCCAAGCTAAGTTTTCCCTGATTCTCTCAGATAATATTTCATCTTAGACTTCATTTCCAATTTTTCAAATGAAACTTTCCATCATTTTCTAGAGTCAAAATCGATTTCCTATTCCTCAAGGCCAGGATTCCCAGAATTTCAATTTCCTAGGATTTGATTTCCTTCCTCAAAATCGTTTTCCTACAAATCTTCAATCATTTTCCAAAGAAAATTCTCACAGTTGTAGTTTTCCTGACAAACATTTTCTCTTTCAATGTTTATCTTTTCTCAAGAATTCTTTCTATTTTCCCAGGATTCTCATTCCTTCATGATTTTCTCAAACCTTTATAAACTTTCTTGAGATTTCAAATCCTTTTATCAGAGTTTTCTTGAGTGATTGATTTTCATCTTTTGCCTTAGAAATATTTTCTAACTCCAAAGCATTTTCTAAGCATACTTCATGTTTTCCAACCTACATTTTATAAAGTTTCATAGCACATGCCTGAATTCTCTGTGCATTTAGTGTTTGATAATTCAGCTAAGTCAAGCACACATTTGGTCCTTGGTTCAATTACCCCTGTTAAAGGCGCCAGGAATGGTTGAACCTTGTACTGACAGGTCGAGTCCCATTCCACGGAATATTTCCCGTAATTTCAAAACGGAGGCGAGTATTTCAAAACAATTTTCAAACTCTGGTCAAGTTTGACTCGTAGGATCGCTTTCCTCTCTCTCCCGCAGGGAAGGGAAAAATTTTGCGACGATAACAAGTTTGGCGACCAAAATAGGACCTATCCTTGTCTGATCAAAAGTGTGCTTGACTTAGTTCAATTATCGAAACTGTGTTTTCAAAATGTCAGCTCTTTTTGCTTTCTGATATCATGCGAACCTAGGAGCCTAGACTCTGAACCTAGCTGACATTGACTGCATATAGTCTAGGCATAGTTTGGTAGGACTATATTGAGGAGATATTTTCTTGCTCACATAGACTTAGGTCTAAACACAACTCTCCTCAATCTAAGATCTGAATACAAACAATGTATGCTTCTTCAAAATTTTTTAAAAATCTATTTCTTTAGGACTTAGAGCCCTCTATTTCTTGCATGTGATCATTTTTTTCAAAACCTCTTACCCATCTTTACCTGGTCTTCACGTTACTGGGTTCTCTTTCAGAACCCTAATTCGGAACAGAGCCTCACAACTGGGCCACTTATTTGGGTTAACGCCCCCTACCACGTACTAAAGGCGACAATCCAAAGTATATCAGTAGGCGCTCAAGGATGTTGGAAAACTTAAGCCTAGAACCGGAGTTGAAATTCTATGCCACGTACTTCGAGTCTCAACTCGAGTATATCGACATAATTGGATTGAACAAAGATGATCTGAACCTAGAGTTAGGATTAGGGTCCTACAACTGCTTTTCAAAATGATGCATCTAGAGTCAGCCTTTTAGGGAGTGCTGTATGTGCATGAATGTATGTGCAGGATGTGATTGTATGTACCTTATTTCTTCATTTTCTCATATTTCCCAATTTTTTTCCAAACTATTAGACCATTTTCTAAATATCCTTATTTTTCCATTTTCACAAAATATTTGTCTTATTTTATCCAAACCCTGGACGATTTTTCCAAACCATCTACTTTTTTCTCAAAACTCCAGGTGATTTTCCATTCTTCTGTTCTACTGGACCTCGAATTTCCAGCTTCATTTTTATCCTGCCTGCGATTTTCTAAAATCATATGTTTTTCTCTTTTTTTTTTTCTTGGATTTTCAATCCTTTCGTCTATTTGCAAAATTCTTCACCTTATTTTCCTCGTGCATACCTTGATTATTGTGGTGGAAATTGTTTATCCACCTTCCCTTTTGCCTTCTCCTTATTCTAAATTTGTTTGCGGATTGTTTCGCCAAGAGATATCTCTTTCCTTCAAAAGTGGTATTTTCTTCATGGTTGACGACTTCGCCTAGGTAACAAGGCACATTTTCTGTTGTTTATTTCTCTTGAAAAGAATGACAACAGAATTGTCGTGATTTCAGCGGTGACTCCATCCCTAGTAATGGGATATTCTTCCAAGTATCTACCATATCGTCAATAATCATTTTCCTCCCAATCCAAAATTTCCTCAGAGTCTAATCAAGTCTTTATCCTACAGAGAGCCTTCGCAGTATTTGATAGTTCAGACAAGGTCAAGGAAGAAGACCACACCAGTACAACGTATTATCTATTCCTCAACTTCAGAAGAAGAAATGGACTCGCCAAGATCAGTCAGGAGTCAGGGCCAACAAGAGGATGATGGCATAGATCCACAAATGTATGCCATGTTCTAGAAAATGATGAATAAAATGATGAGCAAACAGGCCGGGAACAGTTCAGAGAAAAATCCATTCAGGCAGAAGTTCCATGGTTATAAGGCCAAGAAGACTTCCAAGAAGCAGGTTTAGCCAGAAGATATCTCAGATGGAACAGAATCAGCGAAAGATATCGATGAAGAATATGAGGTACCCCAACATTTCAGAAATATGGCCAAGAGCAAAGGGGTGCCCGCAAGCTAAAAAGTCAAATCATAGAAGACCCACTACAAGCTCAATTGAAGGAAATGGCTAGGGTAGTCAAGGATTTGCAAGCCCGCGACAAGGGTAAGAAAGTCTTCACAAGTGAAGATTTCTACAACGGCTTAGAAGGAGACGATAATCTGGAGAACCTCCCCAAAAAGTTCATCAAGTTCGACGGTTCTGGTGATCCCAAAGCCCACCTCGCCATGTTCTTTGCAGAATGCTCTAAGTTCAAGAAAGATAATAGAGCACTGTTTTTATGCTTTTCCCGCAGCCTGGAAGGAGCCGTAGCCAAATGGTGCGCGGAACATATCAATCCTATAGAACTGAGAGAGTTCAACAAAGTCGTGAATTTGTTCGTTGAACGATTCTTGTTCAATACTGAAGTGCTACCAACATTAAATCACCTTTGTAATCTGAAGCAGGGAGATAGTGAAAAAGCAAGGGACTTCATTCGCAGATGGAGAGAGACCTGCAATAAAATGAGGAGCCCAATTTCAGAGGAGGATGCACTCCAAATTATCCTGAACAACTTTTCACAGCCTTTGAGGAGTCTCATTTCTACCTCACCCTCCAAGTCTTTCATTGAACTCATTGAACGAGCCGAATGGCTCGAGATGGGAATGGAGAATGGGGTCTATAAAGGCATTACCATTGCAAGAAACAGTCAAGATGCCAAAAAGAAGGCTCACTTCACTTTTTCGGCCAAATCTTTCAATAATAGCAAAGGCAACAAGAATAATCATGGTAGCAGTTTGGAGAGATTCAAAAGGAAAAAAGGGAAGGACATCAACAGTGATAAACCTCTCTAATCTAGCCCTTAGCATAAGGAGAAAGATCAGGAAAAACCAAAGCGCAAGGACTAGAGCACTGATCGAGAATTCACCCCTCTGGATCAGACACTCGAGAGTATCCTAAAATATATGCTTGCGAAAGACATTGTTCGATTGCCTAAAGTCGCTGATCTCCCAGCAGTTATGGGCATATTCAAAGAACATTTTTGCAAGTTTCATCGAGCAGTAGGGCACGATATGGAAAACTACTTCGTCGTTAAGAACATTGTTCAAGACTGCATTGACAAGAAGCTCCTTGTTGAAGATGAAAATGAGGACCAGTCATCCTGACTAAGCTTTTTCCACAATTATTCCAGAAGTTGACAATGCCAGTACTTTCCCATTTCTCATCTTGCTTTTATTATTTAAAAAGAATAATGTAATCCCATTTTCTTTCCTTGATTTTAAAGCATCAATAAAATCATCAAACTTTCCAATAGCTTGGCGCCATCTTATTTGTTTCTCCTTCCTTTTCACAATGTGTCTCTTGTGAGGAATGATCTTGAGGACGTCTCTCAGTCAAAAAGCTTGTCGCCTTATTCATCAATTATCCTTCTTTTATTCAAAATCTTCCTCCCTAGTTACACTGGGGCATTTTTTTTTGAAAATTTATCTTTACCTCAAAACATCCTGTATGCAGGCAGGATAAACTAATATCTCATTTTGCATGTATATGCACCCACTTGCATTAATTTTGCATTCATTTGCATCAATTTGCACTCATTCTTATTCATCTGCATTAAATTTGCATTCAATTTACATTAACCCTCCCCCTTCAAGATAAGGGGTTAATCCTGAAAATCAGACCACATACAGCTAACTATGATGGTCCATTCAACCAACAAGTTGAACCAATTTCCTTCCCGAATAATCATTCTTAATTGAACTGATATTGTTCCCAGTGAATCGATGGTCATTTTTAATTGAATTAATATTGTTCTCAGTGAACCGATGGTTGTTCTTAATTGAACTAATATTGTTCCCAGCGAATCGATGGTAGTTCTTAATTGAACTGATATTGTTTTCAGCGAACCGATGATCGTTCTTAATTGAACTGATATTGTTCCCAGTGAATCGATGGTCGTTCTTAATTGAACTGATATTGTTCCCAGTGAACCGATGGTCGTTCTTAATTGAACTGATATTGTTTTCAGTGAACCGATGGTCGTTCTTAATTGAACTGATATTGTTCTCAGTGAACTGATGATCGTTCTTAATTGAACTGATATTGTTCCCAGCGAACCGATGATCGTTCTTAATTGAACTGATATTGTTCCCAGTGAACCGATGGTCATTCTTAATTGAACTGATATTGTTCTGAGGCTGAATCCTTATTGAATGTTTGAGTCGATCTTGTATCAAATACTAAATCCTTTGTAAGTCTAGCATAAATCTCCTCCTTTGGGGAAAGGAGATGATAAATTTTTGTCACGGATGCGTTAAGCCAAACTTCAAATGCTCTCTTTCACCAAGGATTTCAAGAACATTTTGCCAGTTTGTCAATTAATTACTTGTTGATTTCAAAATCTTTATGGCACAAATCTTTACCTCAGAATACCTTCAACATTACTTCCAAAAGAGCAAAGCTTTTGCAAAGAAAGATTCAAAAAATCAAATTCTTTCTATGGGCCAACCAAAAGGATGAAAGATAAATCCTCGATATGGCCAGCAAAGAAAATTCAATGTTATTGCAAAGCCATAAATGATTGATATTGATCGCAGTCAATGGCACATCTTTAAAGACCATTCTTGTAAAAATGAGGCAGTGGAAATATCCTGAGCGCTAGAAAAAGAGAGAATTCACCCAATCCCTGTCTCCTCAAATCACCTAAGCTGCAATTAAATATCTGCAAAAGGGATCTCTCAATTGTCGTCAAGATGAAGACAAATTAGGCGAGTTAGACCCCCGGGGCCAAAGAAGATTCGAATCATCTCCAAGGTGAAGGGGTTTGTGACAGATCCTTCTAGGGAAAGTCCAAAGCACCATCAAGTTGAAGGCATATGCAATGAACCTCTCGACAATCCCTAAAAGATATTTAATTTCCTCTATCATCCATAGATCTTCAACCCATGAGCCAGTATCGTCAATATAATCCTTGAGGCAAAAAAGGATCGAAACATCCCCAAGTTGAAGGAGTTTGTGACGTACCCTTCCAAAAAAAAGAGAGAGGAAAAAGAAAGAGAGAAAAGTCAGGACATCTCAAAAATGAAGGATGATGTAATAAACTCCCCCGAAGCCCAATAGAGCTCAAAAGAGTGCAGGAAGATTATCATGAGAGAAGCATCCCAAGATACTAAACTGCCAAATCTATCAAGAATGTTCTTTAATTTTGTGAAATTCTATTATCAATATTCTTTCATTAATTGTTTTCATAATATTAATTTTTTCTTTCCTGTTCATATCAAGGAAATTGATAGCTTCCTTGAAGAAGGTCAATCGTTAGCAATTTGAATTCCAAATCTTGATTCTATGAAGTCAATCTCGTTTGAAGGTAATGCTTCAGGTGGAAAAAAAGAAACATTTTCACAACAATGTGCATCATTTTTAAATACTTTGAATCAACAACAAAATTTTCAACATTTTGACAATATTTTCTAGCTATCCTGACATGAAGTAGGAGCTTAATGTCCGTTTTTGATACATCCTGACACCATTTTCAATCCCTCTTTAGGACTTGATTACGGGAGTTTTCAAGATTCCTTTCCTTCTTTTTATAATTTGAGCGCACAAGCTCTCAGATTCGCACACTTCTCTGTGTCCCCACTGTCCCACCATAGATAGTTCAATTTCAGTTCGAGGTCAAACCCCCAATCATTTTATCACAAAAGGCAATTTCAAAAGCTGATTTAGTCTCAGAAATGAGGCACCCAAGATCAATCTCTTTTCAAGCTTTAGGGACCCCATCTTCCTTCCTTTTACAAAACCCCTGTCGGATTTATTGTGCAAAATCTGAAGGTCCCATCATGGTCTCTTCCTTCGAGAATTCCATTCATTTCCGCCCGATCAAGTTAAGGGTACAAACCTGAGCCTTCTTTGATGAGGCATTTCATTTCTGCCCGATCAGGTTAAGGGTACAAACTTGAACCTCCTTTGATGAGGTATTTCATTTCCGCCCGATCAGGTTAAGGGTACAAACCTGAGCCTTCTTTGATGAGGTATTTCATTTCCGCCCGATCAAGTTAAGGGTACAAACCTGAGCCTCCTTTGATGAGGTATTTCATTTCCGCCCGATCAGGTTAAGGGTACAAACCTGACCCTCCTTTGATGAGGTATTTCATTTCCACCCGATCAGGTTAAGGGTACAAACTTGAGCCTCCTTTGATGAGATATTTCTTTTCCCGCCCATTCAAGTTAAGGGTACAAACCTGAGCCTTGTTCATACGAAGTATTTTCGTCCCACCCAGGTTAAAGGGGAAAACCTGAACTTCGCTCTCACAGAGTAAATCTTTCTTCCTCATTCTTCATTCCATAACTACCATCTTCATCAGGGCCAATTTTCTCATACCCGGTCAGATCCTTCTAACTGAGGCATTTTATATAGCCCAAATTTGGTGTGTTTTTCTTTGCCACTAAGCTCGGCCATAAGCCGACTTAGTAGCAAAGAGGGGCATCTGTAAACACCCCAAATTTTCACTCACCACCCTGACATCTCCACCAACCATTATGAACCATCCTTTAGGATCATCGGAGCGCAAAATGGTCATTCTCTGAGTTTGAATCCTGCAAAACTCTAGATTTCATCCCCGATTCTCAAAATTTTCCTATTGTTTTGCTCAGAATCATCTTCAGTCACAAAATCTCAAAGTCTTATTCACATCAAGAGATTGAAATCTCCAGTTCTTCAAGCAGTATGAAATCCCCTAAGACATGTCATTGCATATCATCGCATGAGCATTTCATATAAATGCATGACACAACATGTCATTTCGAGGTCCAAAACTCCTGATTTTCAAAATTCTCAATCCAGATTTGAATTTCAAACTCTTTTGAAATCAATTTCCAACCCCTGGGTCTTCAAAACTGCTATCTTTTCCCATTTTAACCCCAGGACCCTAGATTTTTGAAAAGTTTTCTCACGAAAATGATCTGGATAGTTTTCAATATGGATCTTCCAATTTTATCAACTGGATCAGCTCTGCCTGAAGAAGGGGATGAAGCTTTGAATTCAACAATTTTATCTCAGAGTTTGCCCTTTTAGTCAGCAATTTCAAATATCATTCTTTTACAAAATCACCCTGCAGGGGCCACCTCTTTTCAAAATTTTCATAATTAGGCCAAGTTTATGTCTTATCTGCTAGTTAGTCCAAGTTTTTATAAAAATTCCAAAAAAGAGGTTTTAGCTTTTTGCTCTTACCTCAATAAAAAGCAAGGTGGAACCCACCCTGAGGTGGCGTCACACTAGCCTTTCTCAAATCAGGTTTAGCTTTTGAAAAGGCCAAAAAAAGAATATATATATATATATATATAGCCTCCTTTGAGGTGGTACCATCTGGTGTCTCCCCATTGTTTGCAGCCATGTGTCAATATGGGGCCACTCTGAGGTGGCGCTACATGTGTCTTTCTTCAAGAAAAACAGAAATTCAAAAAACCTCAAATGTAGGAGCCTTGTCTCTAAATTGGTGCCACTTGTCACTTTCTCTCTCTTTTCATCCTTTGCCATGTGTCAGTGTGAAGTTCACCCAGAGGTGGTGCCATATGTCACTTTCTCTCACCTTTTATTTTATTTCTCTGCCATGTGTCAGTTTGGGGTCACCCTGAGGTGACGCCACATGTCCTTCTTGCACCTCCATTAATTGCCACTTGTCCTCCCTACATCTTCCTCTTTTTACCTTTTGACATGTGTCAATGTAGGGCCTCTTTAAGGAGACACCACGTGTCTTCAGTCCTCTTCTTTATCTCATGCCACATGTCACATGTCCACCCCCTTTGTTCTCTCTCACTTGCCACATGGCAATATGGGGCCACCCTGAGGTGGCGCCACATGGCCATCCCTCCTTCCTCCAGAACCAACCAAGTTCAAATTTCAAAATGAGCCTGAGGTGGCGCCATCTGAGATGCCTCCTTCTGCAGCCGACATATGTCCAGCTCTCCCTTCTCCAGAACAAGTAGAATCACCCCCCTTTGAGGTGGCACCATCTCTGAAAAGAGCTGTCCTCAAAAATAGCTCTGCAACTTGCTTTTAGGAAAAGGCAAAACCAAAATTCAAAAGGCTCCTGAGGTGGTGCCATGTGCTTCCTCTGCTCCTTCCCTCTGACACGTGTCAGTGTGGAGCCACCCTGAGGTGGCGCCACATGTCTATCTCTGCTTCCTCCAAAAAAAGCAAAAGTTCAAAATTTCAAATTCCACATTGAGGTGGCGCAAATCTAGAATTTTCCTCTCTATTTTTCATTTTATTTGCTTTATAAAATAACAAAGTGGGCCCACACATAGGTGGCGCCACATTAGAGCTCCCTACAGAGAAAATCAAGCCAACTCCTTTTCAAAAAAATTCAAATTCTGCTAAGGTGTCTTATTTACAAAATTTGTATTTATTTTATTTCAAAAAATCCAAAGTGGCATCCTCTGAGATGGTGCCACATGGAGGGTCTAGCTTCATTCTGTTTGAATTTCAAAAATCTTCCAAAAAATTTATAAATACCCTATCCCACGCGTAGCTAGGGAGGAGCTCTCTTTTTAGATATGAACTTCAACTTCATTTTTCTTTAAGCTTCCTTTCCTCCTCTGAATTCATGCCCCCCCCTCTTGGGCCCATCTAAGAGATTGCATCAAAGTACCTACCTGGCTCACGTCACTCCAGACTCGACCTAGAAGCAGCAGTCGATTTCCATGTGTATTTTGAAGCTCGGTTCGAAAAGCGATAAAAGCCATCCATAGCCGCCCATTTCTGAAGTCCTAAAACAACAAAAGAACATAAGGTGAACTACCACTCGGGTTGATTTTATGAAAATAATGCTCTTGTTTCAATTTGCATACTGAATCCCATGGACTTTTCATTTTAAAGAAAGGGTTCGTCCGAATGATGGATCGAACCATTCCCATAAAATGACATATATTAAATATAATCATGCTTTCTTGATGATTTTCCAATATTAATGCATTAATTAGATTTAATTCATATTTTATTTCGTTAATTTAGCATATTTTAGAAGTTAATTAGGTTGCATTTAATGTTTATTTAAATTCTGTTTCCTTTTAGTAGTTCTCTGTTTTTAGCAGTTAGTCCATACATTATTATATGTTTTTATATTTCTTCAAAAATGCCAAAAAATTCACATTATGGGCGTATAGCTGTCCCTGATAATCTGCAAAAAAATCGGAATCGTTTGAGTTCATTTGCTTCGTTCAAAATTCAAAATGCCAAGTGAGGTTTTAAAACCCGAGAAACATTTAGAACATTGAGTCTCAACTTGTAAAATCGAGATCTCCATTATGGGAGATTCGATTCTCGATACGAAAAATGCCATGAGATCAGGATTTATCTAGTATTTAATCTGATTTTATCAGACTTTTTGGAATTTGTTTGCTACCTGAAAAAAATCCGAGAGCTTGGGATATGTATCAGAGCCTAATTTGAGTCTTTGAGACTCTCGATCGACTTAAGTCAACTGGTTCTCTCTGAATATAGCAATTTTTAAGACAGTGTGCATCCCCTTTTCGTATTTTTTATTTTGGTCTCCAGTTTTGGTATTTATATCTGCTCTTCTGGTTTATGTGTGTAATGTCGTATTTTTATTTCTCAGCCAGTTAGTCAAATGCCAAATCCATACAAATGAAAGTTGTTCATATGCATGTCAGTAGTTCCCTTTTTAATTTTTGGAAATTTTGGTAGAAAATTATCATTTTTTATCCATTTTCACAGTAGATCCTATTGATTTTAGTCTTGTCAGAATTAAATCTTTGCTACCGAACTCACTGTAGGTCAAATCTCGAGGTTGTAAAAGCCAAATATGTTCATTTTCATGTCCTTCAGCAGCCTGAAAAATATCAAACATTTCTATGGTGAATTTCTACATTATTGTGTTAAATGCTATGTTTGGTTCATACTCGTAGGCAAAATTTGCTTATTTTAGGGTTTTCTTTGAAATTTTGCATCTAAGCCATGTCATTCCATGCATTTTATCATTCTATATTGTTCCTAAGGGTAGATAGGTGCTCTCTACCGAATTTGGCATGATTTGAGAATTGTTTGATGATCGGTTTAGATGTATCATCAAATTAGGGTTCCCACGAGACCCTGATCTGGGCGAAAAACAAGCGAAATTCATTATTTTGGCCAAATTTCAAATGTCAATTCTGATTTTTACAGTCCCGTCATATTTAGTAGCATCTCATCATGCATTTCATCATCATTTGATTCCATTTGCATTTTAAAATCCCCAAATTTTTGTTAAAACTCCTTAAAAAACCCTGATTTTAAATGTATAACCTCAATATTAGGGGTATTTTGGTCATTTTGACCATAATTCCGAATTTCAAACTATTTATTATTGGATTTTTATGCATTTGCATCATTCAAATATCAAGAAAGTATGAAAATCAGGTTTATATCCAGCTAAGTCCAATAATCTCAGGATATTATTGGAAAACCTTGGTAAAACCCACATATTTGAGCTAACCCCATTTCAATCTTGACATAAACATTCAAAGGAATGAGTCAGAATCTGCAATTTTCTTTATTTCATTTTATTTAGTGATGTAATAATTAAATGCAACTTTGGAATAAGAGATTTACTTTTCTGCTTAGATTAGGATGCATATCATATAGTTTGAATTTCTGCAATATCCTGATTATGTGATTCATACATTTTTTTTGAAAATCACTGTGGATGAACACGAACGGCACGTGCACCAACTCTTAGAGAGTTGATGAACTCAGTGGAGTCCATATTTACGGCCCTAGTCAGAATATGGATGCGACTAAGATTCAGCATCTTCCTACTAGTCACACAGAGTCTACACTATTAGGCTATCTTCTAAAATTCAGTGCATATCTTCAATTTTTACAAAATATTTTAGAATTAACTAAGTAAATTACAAACATATTTATGGCCATAGTAGGAATATGCGGTAATCTTACCTTAGTTTAATTCTGAAACTACATATTTTCCTGAAAAGATATTTTCATGAAAAGACATTCATTCATTCAGGATAATTTGCATCATGAACTCATAGGCTTTTCCTTTTGATAAAGTAAAAAAGATCCTTGTCCAAGAAAATTGATTTCTCAAGATGCTCTGAAAATGTTTTCAAAGATTGATTTTCCCAAGCTAAGTTTTCCCTGATTCTCTCAGATAATATTTCATCTTAGACTTCATTTCCAATTTTTCAAATGAAACTTTCCATCATTTTCTAAAGTCAAAATCGATTTCCGATTCCTCAAGGCCAGGATTCCCAAAATTTCAATTTCCTAGGATTTGATTTCCTTCCTCAAAATCGTTTTCCTACAAATCTTCAATCATTTTTCAAAGAAAATTCTCACAGTTGTAGTTTTCCTGACAAACATTTTCTCTTTCAATGTTTATCTTTTCTCAAGAATTCTTTCTATTTTCCCAGGATTCTCATTCCTTCATGATTTTCTCAAACCTTTATAAACTTTCTTAAGATTTCAAATCCTTTTATCAGATTTTTCTTGAGTGATTGATTTTCATCTTTTGCCTTAGAAATATTTTCTAACTGCAAAGCATTTTCTAAGCATACATCATGTTTTCCAACCTACATTTTATAAAGTTTCATAGCACATGCCTGAATTCTCTGTGCATTTAGGGTAGAACACGATTTTGATAATTCAGCTAAGTCAAGCACACATTTGGTCCTTGGTTCGATTACCCTTGGTAAAGGCGCCAGGAACGGTCAAACCTTTTACCGACAGGTCGAGTCCCATTCCACGGAATATTTCTCGCAATTTCAAAACGGAGGCGAGTATTTCAAAACAATTTTCAAACTCTGGTCAAGTTTGACTCGTAGGATTGCTTTCCCCTCTCTCCCACAGGGAAGGGAAAAATTTTGCGACGATAACACCCTGCTACTTTGGTAACCCACCCGCTTCGGGGTTTGTGTTAGCCGCTCCCCCTTTGAGGAGTTGGCTGGGCGTGCCACCCTGGTCTAAACCCTCTGGGTTCAGACCGGGGTCACATTTTACGACCCAGCTGGGTCTGGTCACTGCTAGACCAGACCCTGTTGAGTGGGTCTTGGCCTCGCCCCTTGGGCATCTAGCCCAACTGAGCCCATTTTGGGGCCCTAGACCTAGCCGGGTGCTCGTGCACCCGGGTGAACTCGGTGCTGGCCATTGGACCAGTGCTGCAGCCCTGCCACACTTGATCTGCACGTGAGGTGCAGACTAAGCTTGACTTGGGCCCAATGGCTCAGTCAAGCAGCAGGCCTCTACGAGCCCTGACTTTTTCTTTGGTGCCAAGATCAGCTCCGGGTGCTAAGGCACCCGACAACCTTGTTGCCACTTGGGCAGTCATGTGCTGGACCCCGACACTGGGTCTGGACTGCTAGCTGGCTCAAATGGGTTGCCACGACCTCGTTGGGCTTCAAGAGGAAGCTCACCGGTGGCGGCAATTGCCCCTTCGTGGCCACCAACCTACAAATAGAGGAATAGGCTTAAGCAAGAATGTTCGCTTTCAAGCAACGAGGTAGTTGCGGTCTTGGGCTTCGGATGCTCACACCCCGCTGTCCCATCGTGGTAGTGAGGAGGATGAGCTGGGACATGTCTCGCTACACACTCGCATGTGTTTTCCCACCTTCGTCAGACGCCTCCGGCAGATGGCATCGTTTGTGCCCTGCTTGTGCGGGCAGAGTGTGACCACACATTTGGACATGCTAATGTTATCCCCATAAGTATGAGATTAAGTTATGATTCATTCTTGACACTCGTGAGTGCCGATTTTGTGAAGGTCCTTCGCAGAAGGCTTCGCTACATGAGATTTTCTGCGTTACGATAGTTAGAATACGCGTATTTGGAAAAATATGTATTCCAGGCTCTGGACACCCCTCACATATACAATAGCTATTGTATATGCATTTTGAGCCTTGTGTCACTTAAAAATAGTGATTTGTGCCACTCTACATACTTATTGATATATCGTCGCTCACAGCGCGATACTTGTGCGAAATTATGACTGTGTAGTTCTTCCTGTTTCGCATATACACTTTGGCACATCCTGACACGTATGTCACTGGTTTTGGTTTGTCGAGTGTTACTCGTTTGGCTCACATTCGTATATCGATGGATATACCATGCACTAGAGGCATGCTTTACACTCGACGTGACATACACTTGAATAGAACTAAAAACACCATAGGGTATGACACTGTTGACCTTTTTAGGTTTTGGGACTCGGTTGGAGTCTGCGGGCAATGACCCGGGTTTGTTAGAGTGTGCTCACATATTGTGTGACGCACCAAACCCTGACCTTGTAAAAACCTTTGGTTTTTGAGCAAATTTTTTTTTGAAAGATAAGTAGTTTTAAATTCAACCAGCGGAAGTACATAAGAGAAACAGGGGGAAAATAAAGGCCGCAAGTCTGAGCGAGCCACAGTGAGAAAGCCAAACCAAGGTCAACAAAATACGTTTCATTACCATAATGTTTATAATATTACAAAATGAGACTGGGTGCAAAAAAGGAAGTCTCTCAAAAGAGAGGAAAAACCCCTCAAACCCCAAAACCAGAAGAAGCCAGGATCTACTGCAAAGTGTGGGTCTCAAGGCTCCTGCTGTGCGCCATCGCATCGCGCTGCGTCTACTCGTCACCTGCATCCCCATGAAACGGGGTCAATACTCTTGCAAGTTAGTGAGACAAACCATCCATACATTATCATTTTTATGGAAAAGCAGAAGGTAAACAACATGCTACAATTATGCTAAGTATCAGGCTACAACTCGCATGATGGAATAGTTAGAAACATTTAAATAAAGGTACAAGTGCGTGTCAAGTAGGTGCACGTGCTACAAAACTATAGAACAACAAAGTAAGTAACAATGCAACAACTGAAACAGAGCAGAAACTAACCAATAGAGTGTAGCAGCTAAACAGAAGTATGAGCAGTGCTAGAATAAAAAAAGTAACCAACTGCTGCACGTTAGTCTGTTTGGTTAGTACTTATATTCTTCTGATTACTCCTTCGGGTGCGTGAAGGAAACCTTGCATTCTGTGAGACATGTGGTTGGATTTTTGATAAATGCTCTTTTTAAAGATAGTTTTTCAATAAAATCTTTGGAAAATCGTCAACCAAAAGTAAATAACCGACTTTCCACAAAGTGGTAAGTACGGTTCGAATCCACATGGAACAGGAATTACTCAAGTATTTCTAAGAAATTCAATTTATTAATCAATAAACACTAGTCACAAATACAATGTTACTACAATGACAATTTAACACTACAACTAAGTAGAAAAACTCTTCAGTCTTCTGTTGCATGCCAAGGGTATTTCTGTCTTTTCACCTCTTCTCAAAGTTTCACATCTGGACAAGAATCCCTGAAAATTTCTTATGCTTTTCAACCTAATAACACAGGAAAATACAAAGTTAGTAAATAATTCTAATAAATCAAAATAGCAATGAAACTAAACCTAATTTTCAAGAAATTAACCAAACAAACCCTAATGACAATAAAATAATCAAGTAAAATAGTAAACTAATTCTAAAATTACTTATTCTAAGTCTAACAACGCTGGATGATGCAGATAAAACACTTTAAATGCAGAAACTGATGAAAACAGACCGAAAATGACTAAATGAATGAAATTATAAATATACCCCTAACTAGTGCAAATTAGACTTCTGACAGCTCTTCAGAAAATGATTGTTTGGCAAAGCAAACGAGGTCCGATTTTTACGAAATTTGTTCTATTCTGTAACTAACAGATTCAAGAATCTGACAAGTTTTACAAAATTAAAAAATAATATCTAGAACTCCAGATATAAGCATTTCAAAACTGGGAAAAATCTGGATATCACAGGTCCCAAAATTTTAAAATCGGAAAAAGCGGTTTTCACAAAACGCTTAAAAATCAGACCAAATCAACTCGGATTGAGCTGAAATTTGGTCTGAAGACAGTTAACATGCCAATAAAGTGAATAGAAAGAGAATTTTTGGAAAACTCAAAATTGTTTCACATGAAATAACAATGTTGCGACAGGGCAAAAATCGGGTTTCAGGTTCAATGCACTATTCACTTTGGAATTCTATTTTAAACACTAAGAATGCAATCTAACACTAATGCAAACATAAATGATGCTGAATGACAGTTTATATGCTGGTACTAAATGCAATTAGGCTACATGAACAAAAAATGAAATAAAATATGCCAACTACGAATAGAGCTATGTTAACTAATCTATCAAATGCACTAATGTAAGTAAAGATATAAACCTAACTATATGAACTTAAATGATGAACTACTTAATGCTGATTACAATGGACTAAATGCAATGGAATAATCAAACGTCCTATACTAATTATAAGTTAAATACGCACCTATTTCTAAAAGATGATTAGACCAAGCAAAGGATCAACTAAATTAAATTAATCTATAGTTACTATTAATCAAAACTAAGGTTAAATAAACAACTAAAGACCATTGGTGTGGTTTATAAAATGACTTGGACTGGGTTCACGCCACACCTAATTAGGTCCACTAAGTTGACTATGTGAGACACCAACTAAATTAGGAAATGACCAATGTAAATCTAATTAATCAATATCTAAAATCAAAATGACAATGCATTAAAGACCTTATTTAACTCTATGTACCCCTAAAGAAAATAATCAATGTAAGTATAACCTACCTAACTAAGGTGGACTATTGCTAAAATCGACATCTAAATAATTGAGACCCAATTAATGCACCAAAGCTAAATTAATAAAAGAAGAAGGTAATAAATAGGAGATAACGAATTGTTGGAAACAAATTGATTTGGCAAAAGAGTCCAGCCCAGAGAGATAAACTTATCTTAATTGCTTGATAAATCAAATGTGAATGAAGAATTAAAAACGTTCAACTCACAGGGGGCCCACACGTTTTCAACCTTGCTTTAAACACATTAAATACTTTTTGAAAACCTTTCTGAAACCTTAAACACGTTTTTGGTTGTCTTTAGAAAGAAAGAATAACCTTAAAAATCAATTCCAAAAAAATCGTGTATAGCTCTTTTGGAAAATATTTGAAATCCAATTTTTTTTTCCAAAATTGTTAAAAGAGAGAAGCTTGCTCTCTTAGCTGGATACCAAAAATCAAAACTTACCTTCTACGAATTTGAATTCATCAATCCTTTCCAAAATTCATTTTCTATCACAATTACTTCCTTCTCCTCTTTCTAAAAAAAATGCTACTCACACTAGGTAATACATTAACCTCTATCTAACTAATTAAACCAAGAATTTAAGAAAATCAAGAAAGGTTGGAATGAGAAACCCGATTTTCCAAAATTTAAGAAATAACAACTAATACACTAATTACCAAATGAGTAAAAACGTCTACACCTCCCAACTCCTAATACAATGAACCTAGACAACTAAATTAAATTACCTAACCTAAGAAAACTTACCAAAAAGTTCACTAAAAATGTCTAATGCAGCCAAGATCTAATGCAATGCACCTAGACACACTATTGACTTTCTAAATGCACAAACTTCCTACCAAAAACAGCCTAGAGCTCTAATGGAGCTCTAATGGCTGACGCCCCCCCTCCTTGGGGAAGATGACTACCTAAAACACTAAAATCAAAATCTAGCAATGAGGCTAAAACTATCATGAGAATGATGAAACGAAATTAACACATAACTAAAAGTAACTAATTACACTAATGAAATCATAAACCAACTATCTAAGATGCTGGAAATTAAGATAATCTAGAAAACATTAATTGCAATCTAGCTACACGCCTAACCTAAACTCGAAACATTGAAAATAATTAACACTAAATTTACCACAACATGAACATCTACCTTAACTAAATATTAATCAACAAATTAGACTAATGTAACAAACTGAAATTAAATGAAAGTTCCTACAGCCGGCTGACAACACCTAAAACACAGAAAACAATAAAACTCGATTTTTTTTTCAATAGCAATCAAACACCAAAACACAAAAATGCTAAAAAAATATTTAGAAATATCCTAAGAAGCTGAACTCGATCAAAACACACTTTGTAAAATTGTAAAATCAACAATATAGATGCATGCACACAGCTTGATGTTGAAGATTACACGCACTTACCTAATTTCAATCCTAATCCAACGATTATTTCAAAACAAATCACACGACATGTATAGAATCAAACCAACATAGCCCTTCAATGAAAACGGATCTAGAGCACCCAGGACACAGACGAACAACACTCAGATTACTCGAGAGGACTACAAAAAAAAATTGCATAGCCTACACTCGCTGAAACACAAGGATCGGCTAGAGTTAATCTAGCCGATTTTTCTTTTCTTTTTACTAGAAACACCAATCACTCAAACCCATGGCCAAACTAAATCAAAATAAACTTTTTAAACACGTTTTTCTGTAAAAACAACACACAAAGCACACTGGACAGAAAGAGAAAATCGGCTAGATGGGGATCTAGCTGTTTTTCACGTTTTGAGTGAAAACGATGGAAAAACAAGACTCGAACAATTAAAAAAAAGAAATCAAACCTAGATCTACAGTGCTGGTCTGTGCATGAGTTCTATACTAAGGTTGAAACACTAAAAACACAGCAAACACACAGAAAATATCACAAGAAAACAAGCACACACGATTTGGATTTTAACTAGAAGAAAAGAGAGAAAAAGACCTACCCCCAGGGCGATCCGACGATTGTAGGGGAGAAGAGAGCGAACAATGGCTTTAGCTTGACATCCCGGATCGTTCGAGAATGCTGGAATATCACCACGACCAGGGATCTTGCAGCTGCAACACATTGGAGATCCACCGAAGATGGAAGGGATGCCGATTCGTGATCGAATGGCTTAGAAAACCGGATGGAGGTAGGGCCGACTCATCTTGTTGGAGTGTTTCACACTTCCACACAAGATAAATGGTCTCCACCTCTGCTACACCTGCAAAAACACAGCAAATAGTGATTAATCACAGCAAGGAGGAAGAAGAAATGAATATAATTGAAAGGGGAGATAGAATAATGCTTGAGTTTCAAGCGAAAATCGATCTTCAATGGAAATGAGGTGGGATGAGGGGTAGGAAAGGGGCTGGAGTTAGATTCACAATGGGGGGCATCAATTCCAATGCCAAAGATGCCTAGGGTTTGCTGAAATCTCTAATTTATACTTTTGATAGTTTTCAGAAACAAGGTTATAAAAAAATAATTTTCTATGCGCCACTTTCTGGGGGTTTTCTGCAAA
Source organism: Nuphar pumila (assembly GCF_984573655.1). Lineage (NCBI taxonomy): Eukaryota > Viridiplantae > Streptophyta > Magnoliopsida > Nymphaeales > Nymphaeaceae > Nuphar > Nuphar pumila. The sequence goes on from NC_143249.1 coordinate 69,836,537, forward strand.
TGTTTTCTAAATGGGTATGGATATGCGTGTGGGTTGGATTTTGGCTTTCTAAAGGTTGATTCAAGGTCCAAAACAGCCTAATTGGGTTGGATATGGATCCGATCCACCTCAAAATCTGTGCCCAAACACTAAAATAGCCATAACTTTCTCATTTTACCTCCAATTTCTCTGAAATTCGAACCACATCCCCTTACTATCAAAATGCATCTAAACATGGGTTTTAAATATTAATATCAGCATAAAATGCATGAATAACTCATTAACATGATGTGCATTTCATGCATCATCAAATACCCCCATGCTTGAATGTTTGTTAGTCCCTTAACAAACCACTAACTATGTTATGCAACAGAAAAAGAAATGCTAGACATGAATGCATGAGAACTAACTCACTTTCGTAGGAATCATAGTTGCATTTAGCTTATGCAACAAGCCCTTTAAACACCTGGGTTACCCCAGTGGATGAGTAAGGTCTCGTGAGGGTTTGCAGAGATGCTACCCACAAACATCAATGATATGCAGGAATGATTTTTCAAAAAATAGTAGGCAGTTAAGAAAACAGTTGGAACAAATATTTCACGTAATGGACACTCTCATAACAAATTCAGAAATCTCATGCCACCACAGTAAAAATCTTTTTCCTTCACTTTTCTAAAATTGTAGCTATCTATGATTTTTCTTAGAAAGTCAAGTATTCTCATGTATTACTCATTTATCCTCACTTGTATATTTTCTGCATAGTAATTCACACATATTCCTAAGCAATGAACTTTTTCTCATTTAGCACATTCTTTTTCTTCTGCTTTTCAATTTTTCACCATTTTTTCAATTTTCTCTCTTGAGCATTCTTCTCACATGAGCACTATTTCGAATATCCAGTTTTCATGACCCGTGTAGCGAGCTTTGAGTCAGTGACTCCCAGGACAGATGACCTTAAGGCACTAGATACAGAGTATCCCTCAGACTTAATTGCTCGAGTCACTAGACCTTCTATTCTAATAGTTTATGTATAGTCTTCCTCTCGTCATGTGCAATGTCTCTATCTCTTAGGCTTTCTATGCAGTTCATGTAACATGCTTTCAAACCAGAGGCTCCCAAACCAGCTGGCTTTGGGGTACCAGGTGTAAAACACCCTTCAGATTCTACTTGCTCGAACTACAAAGGCCACAAATATCGACTAGACAGGAGGATGATCTCCTTCGTTATCCTTTTCGTCAAGAGACTCAAACACTTCATCTTGTGTCTGAGTTCCACTACTAGGATTCACGAAGACATCAACAACTAAACGTAGCTCTACTCTTTAAAGCTCATTTTTCAAAAGCATCTTTCCATTGCTTATTTCTTTCACAAAAGATACTGTGCATACTTCTACTGAAGTGATTCAAAAGTTTCTAACAATCAAATACTATCTTTTCTTTGAATTTTCTCATAAATAACTACTCTATTTGAATCAGTTCAGAGAAAAAAAAAATTCATGGGGCTTAAAATTTTCTAAACTGTTAGATTATGCCAAAACACTCATAGATGCTACAAACTAGTTTTCAAACACCTACTTTTAGCTACCAGACATAAAAATTTTTTTTAGTGTGCATCTAAACCACCCCCCCATGCTTGAATGACACTGTCCCTAGTGGCATACAAAATATGTAAAACTGTAATGCAAATGCACACTAAAAGACAAGAAAATGAATATGGGAGAATGGATAGATACAACCTGATCTTTGTTGGGCTTCTGAATTTAATTGACTTGACTTTGCATCTGATAAATGAATTCTCTGAAAGCTCTGCCCTGTACCTGGTAACTCATTCTCCTGCATTAAATGTTAGATTCTTCCTGCATAAACCAAAAACAAATGTAAGCACATATGAAATGAAATACTGGAAGAAGAACAAATAATGAAATGATAAAAAAAAATAATGTACATATGATACATCCCTCTGGTTGAATCCTCATGCCTTCGTGAGATGCACTATCTCACACTCACCATTCTGCAAGGAATCTGAAATGTAGGGATTCAGTCTTTGCCCATTAACCTTGAATGTACCTTGGGTCATAGGATCGAAGAATGTAATTGCTCCATGTGGAAACACTTCTTTCACAATGTACGGTCCTGTCCATTTCGATCTCAATTTCTCTGGGAATAAATGCAAACGAGAATTGTATAGCCAAACTTTCTGCTCCGACTCAAACACTTTTCTGATAATGTGCTTATCATGAAATGCTTTAGTGCGAGCTTTGTATAACTTGGCATTCTCGTATGCATCATTCCTGAGTTCCTCTAATTTTGAGAGTTGCAGTGCTCTCGCTTTGCTAGCCTGGGTGAGGTCAAAATTCAATTTCTTGATGGCCCAATACGATCTATGCTCCAGCTCGACAGGAAGATGGCATGCTTTCACGAATACAAGTCGATACGGGGACATGACAATGGGAGTCTTAAATGCAGTCTTATATGCCCAAAGTGCATCATCTAAGCGCTGAGACCAATCCTTGCAGTCCGAACGAACTGTCTTCTCTAAAATCCGCTTAATCTCCCAATTCAAAACCTCAACCTGTCCACTGGTCTGCGGATGATACAGAGTGGTAAATCTATGATTGACAGAATATCTTCTCAGCAGAGAAGCTGTCTAAACATTCCTTAAATGCTTTCCATCATCGCTTATCATCGCACGTGGCACACCAAAATGACTGAAAATGTTGTGCTTAATGAACTTAAGCACCACTCTATGATCATTGGTCTTGGTTGCCACCGCCTCGACCCACTTGGACACATAATCTACCACCACCAAAATGTATAAATTTCCAAATGAAGGCAGAAATGGTCCCATGAAATCTATGCCCCAAACATCAAAAATCTCGACTATCAAAATCGGGAGCAAGGGCATCATGTCCCTCTTGGACATGTTCCCAATTTGCTGACATCTAATACATCTCCTGCAGAACTCATGCGCATCTTTGTGGAGTGTGGGCCAATAAAATCCAGACTGCAAAACCTTTGCAGCTGTCTTCCTCCTGCTAAAATGCCCTCTACAAGCTAAAGAATGGGAAAAATTCAAAATGGACTCATACTCCTCCTCCGGCACACTTCTCCTAATGATCTGGTCTGCGCAATATCTGAACAACTCTGGTTCATCCCAATAATAGTGCCTCACTTGAGATAGGAATCTCTCTCGCTCATTCTTGTTCCAATGCTTAGGGATCTATCTCGAAACCAGATAGTTCACAATATCAGCAAACCAGGGTAACTGCGATGTTCTGATTGGCATGATCTGCTCGTCGAGGAAAGAATCACTGATCAGCCTCTGATCCGGCGTGGTCTCCATGATCAGTCTAGAAAGATGGTCTGCTACTACATTCTCGCTTCCCTTCTTATCTCGAATCTCGAGATCAAACTCCAGTAGTAGCAGAACCCAACGAATGAGTCTCGGTTTGGTGTCTTTCTTATTCAACAAATACTTTAATGCAGCATGATCAGAATAGACAACCACCTTCAAACCGAGCAAGTAGGACCTAAACTTGTCCAATGCGAATACTACAACAAGTAGCTCCTTCTCTGTCGTGGTATAATTCATCTGAGCATCAGACAGAGTTCTACTTGCGTAGTAAATCACATAGGGCTTTCTGTTAATCTGCTGTCCTAGAATAGCCGCCACAGCATAGTCAGAAGCATCGCACATGATCTCAAACGGGAGCCTCCAATCCGGAGGTCTCAAAATGGGCGTAGTAATCAAGGCCTTTTGAGAATCTCAAAGGCCTTGATGCAATCCTCGCTAAAAACAAAGGGCTGCTCCTTCTCCAATAAAGTGCAAAGCGGTCGAGAGATTTTGCTGAAATCTTTAATGAACTGCCTATAAAATCCCGCATGCTCTAGGAATGACCTAATCTGCCTCACAGTGGTAGGTGGAGTCAACCGAGAAATGGATTCCACCTTCGCTCTGTCAACCTCAATGCCTCTCTTGGATACAATGTGTCCAAGCACAATCCTCTCCTGGACCATAAAATGACTCTTTTCCCAACTCAGGACAAGATTTGTCTCTGCACACCTACTCAGTACTTGAGTAAGTTTTTGGAGGCAATCTTCAAATGAAGAGCCATACACAGAAAAATCATCCATGAAAACCTCCATGACATCATCTATCATATTCGAGAAGATAGCAAGCATGCACCTGTGAAAAGTTGTCGGGGCATTACAGAGCCCGAACGACATACGTCTGAATGCGAATGTTCCATAAGGACATGTAAATGTCGTCTTCTCCTGGTCGTTAGGATGGACAACTACCTCATTGTATCCTGAGTATCTGTCTAAAAAGCAATAGTAGCTCTGCCCTGCGAGTCTCTCTAATATCTGATCAATGAACGACAACATGAAATGATCTTTCCTAGTTGCCCCGTTCAACTTCCTATAATCAATGCAGACTCGCCATCCTGTAGTGGTCCTCATCGGAATTCTTTCACCCTTCTCATTCTCCACAACAGTGAGTCCTGACTTCTTCGGTACAACGTGAATCGGACTGACCCACTGGCTATCAGAAATAGAGTAAATAATCCTGGCATCCAACCACTTCACCACCTCATTCTTCACCACTTCCTTCATATTGGAATTTAACCTTATCTGCATATCCCTCACTGACTTAACTTCCTCATCGTAATAGATTCTATGCATGCAGAATGAAGGATCCATCCCCTTCAAATCAGCTACTCCCCAGCTAATCGCTGCCTTGTGCTCTCGAAGAATAGTCGGTAATCTCTGCTCCTGCTTCTTAGTGAGCAGTGACGAGATGATCACAGGCAGGGTCTTATCACCTCCGAGGTATGCATACTAGAGTGAATCCGGTAAGGGTTTCAACTCAAGTTTCGGAGGTGACTCGATCAAAGATTTGGCGGGGGTCTCCGCAAGTGGCGGGAGAGGCTCAATGCTAGCTCTTTAAGGTGGGAACTCTAACGACACTCTAGACACATCTACGCTAACTGTACAACTATTCTTCTCTATATGGTACAATTCTAATGAATCCGCAGTAATATACAAATCGGGCTACTCCTCCAATAACTCCTGTGTGAAAGTAGTCCATGTCTCCCGCTGGACCCATCGCGGCAATGAAAATGTTCAACTTGACTTTCCTGTTGCCGAATGATAGATCCATGGCTTCGATCCTACAGTTGATACATGCATTGACAGCCGCCAAGAATGGTCTGCCTAAAATGATCGGAGTCTGGTGCTGGCTATCCACTCCTTCCATATCAAGAATGATGAAATAGACTAGGAAATAGAAGTCATCCACCTTAACTAGCACATCCTCCAAGACACCTCTCGGTACATTGACAGAACGATCTGCCAGCTGAAGTGTAATAGGAGTCGATCTCATCTCTCCTAACCCAAAAGAATGATAGAAATATTCGGGCAGAATGTTCACGCTTGCCCTAAGATCGAGCAATGCACGTTCTATCTAGATGTTCCCTATAGTACAAGCAATGATCGGGGCTCCAGGGTCCTTGAGCTTTGGTGGTGTCTGATGCTGAAGTACTGAACTCACCTGCTCAGTCAGATGGACCCTGTTAGGAACTCTCTCTATGTATTTCCTCTTCTGCGTACATAGTTCCTTCAGGAATTTGGCATAAGAAGGCACCTGCTGAATCGCATCGAGCAAAGGCAAGTTGATATGCACATGCTTGAAGATGTCAAGCATGTCCTGGATCTTCGTGCCCTGCTTCCCTCTGAATCTGGGAGACTCTAATGCTTTGGGATAGGGTGGTGGGAGAATATACATGGGTTACTCCACCTCTTTGTGAAAAGGCTCACTCCTATCCTTCTTCTGAACTGAGGATGATGATGATGATGGTGATGAAGATGGGGATGATGATGGTGGCTGAGTCGAAGAAGATGAAATACTGGTCTCTGGCTCCTCGATCCTCTCTCTACTCTCTCTGGTCTCGACGTGATACTCACGTCCACTCCTGAGAGTCATGACAGATTTGGCCTGCTGCTGTGAATCAGTATGAAAGAGGCCTCCAGTCATCTGGTCCTTGCCCTTCGGGTTCATGACAGCCTGGCTCGGCAAAGAACCCTCGGGTCTCCTACTGATAGCCTCTGCTAACTGTCCCATTTGCGACTCTAGATTCGAAATGAACTGTATGTGCGAACTCAATATCTGGCTACACTTCTCGAAAGCATTCTGATTAGAGGTTTTCACCTCTTGGAATGCCTGGAGAAGTCTCTCCTCAAAAGATGTCTGCAGGGCAGCCTCTTGCGGAATCAGGGGAGGAAATGAAGAGAAACACTGGGGATAACTCGGCCTCTGAAATGTCTGAGTAAATGATGGCGGCCGAGCTGGCTGAGAGGATGTAGGCATCTGAATGGAAGACTGTGGATTCTTCCATGAAAAATTGAGATGGTTACGCCAACACGGATTATATGTAGATGAAAATGGGTTGTTCTGCGGTCTGACGTAACCCTGGGCTGCCTGAACTTGTTCTTGAACAAATTCATGGTACTGAGCTGCCGAAGGGCACTCAGTAATCTCATGTGCCAGACTGGCACACAGAGTACACACCTGCTGAGTAGTGGGTGGTCCTGAGAGAAGCTGATCCAGCTTCTGAGCAATCATGTCTACCTTGCACTGTAGTACAGTAGATGGACCAATCTCAAGGACACCAGCTTTCTTCTGAATGCTGGGTGTGGCACTATCCGAATGAGAGCTCGAAGCATGGTGGAGAGAATTCTCTACCAATGTATTAAACAGCCTCCATGCTTCATCCTTGCTCTTCAACATGAATGTCCCCTCACATGAAGAGTCGATCATCTGACGATTCCTGTCAGACAATCCGTCATAAAAGATCTGCACCAGCTGCCATCTCGGCACTTGATGATGGGGATACTTCCTAAGGAGATCCTTTATTCTCTCCCAGGTCTCATGAAAATGCTCACCATCTAACTCTGAGAAGCTAGTGATGGCTCTCCGGTACTAGTTCGTCCGACCAATGGGGAAATACTTCCTAAGGAACTCCTGCTGTAACTGATCCCATGACCCTATCTCTACAAAATCTAAGGAATTTAGCCAATACTTGGCCTTGTCCTTCAATGAAAACGGGAATAAGGTCAACCTCAAAGCATCATCGTCGAAATTCTGTATCTTCACAGTAGAACAGATCTCGAGGAATTCGTCTAAATGCCGTTAGGGATCCTCGTGACTAAGGCCATAAAAGGATGAAAGCATCTGAATAATGCTGGCCTTAATCTCATAATGAGGTGCTCCTACATCGGGTCTCCGAATGCAGGATGCTTGAACATAATCTGTTGGAATGAAGTATTCCCTCAGAGGGTGTGGAGGAACTGGAGGTGGAGCTGGAGGATCCATATCACCCATTGTTGTTAAACTTCGAGGAGAATGTAAAATTCTCTCTGGGTTGTCAACAAATTGATGTAATGGGGTTCCTAAAGCCCGTCACCCTTGCATACATTGGTACTAAGACCAGATGTAAGCACACGACCTAAATCTAAAACTAAAACTAAAACTAACACAGATACTAAAATGCAAATAACACAAATCAAGACACTAATAAGCAAATATGCTAAACTATCTATGTCAGAACTAATTAACTAGATAAATGAAATCACAAAATAAATTATTCTAAATTACTGAAGAAGAAAAATACAGGAAATCACAAACTAAGTTTTTCTAAAACCCACCTGTCTAATCGCACCTTGCAGAATGAAAATATAGTGAATCCTAGAAAAACAGTACGTGAATCCTATATGTACTAACTATGTTAAACCTATATTCACTTACTAATCCTACTAACTAGAAAGTAAAAACAACTAATTAACTAACTAGCTAACACAGATTAATAAATTAAACTCTAAGAAATAAAAGAAGTAATTCGCCGTCCCCCGGCAACGATGCCAAAATTTGGTTGGATTTTTGATAAATGCTCTTTTTAAAGATAGTTTTTCAATAAAATCTTTGGAAAATCGTCAACCAAAAGTAAATAACCGACTTTCCACAAAGTGGTAAGTATGGGTCGAATCCACAGGAAACAAGAATTACTCAAGTATTTCTAAGAAATTCAATTTATTAATCAATAAACACTAGTCACAAATACAATGTTACTGCAATGACAATTTAACACTACAACTAAGTAGAAAAGCTCTTCAGTCTTCTGTTGCATGTCAAGGGTATTTCTGTCTTTTTGCCTCTTCTCAAAGTTTCACACCTGGACAAGAATCCCTGAAAATTTCTTATGCTTTTCAACCTAATAACACAAGAAAATACAAAGTTAGTAAATAATTCTAATAAATCAAAATAGCAATGAAACTAAACCTAATTTTCAAGAAATTAACCAAACAAACCCTAATGACAATAAAATAATCAGGTAAAATAGTAAACTAATTCTAAAATTACTTATTTTAAGTCTAACAATGTTGGATGTTGCAGATGCAACACTTAAAATGCAGAAACTGTTGAAAACAGACTGAAAATGACTAAATGAATGAAATTACTAATATACCCCTAACTAGTGCAAAATAGACTTCTGACAACTCTTCGGAAAATGACTGTTTGGCAGAGCAAACGAGGTCCTATTTTCCCGAAATTTGTCTATTCTGTAACTAACAGATTCAAGAATCTGACAGTTTTTACAGAATTAAAAAATAATATTGGAACTCCAGATATAAGCGTTTCAAAACTGGGAAAAATTTGGATATCACAAGTCTCGAAATTTTAAAATCCGAAAAAGCGGTTTTCACAAAATGCTTAAAAATCAAACCAAATCAACTCGTATTGAGCTGAAATTTGGTCTGCAGACAGGTAACATGCCAATAAAGTGAATAGAAAGAGAATTTTTGGAAAACTCAAAATTGTTTCACATGAAATAACAATGTTGCGACAGGGCAAAAATCGGGTTTCAGGTTCAATGCACTATTCACTTTGAAATTCTATTTTAAACACTAAGAATGCAATCTAACACTAATGCAGACATAAATGATGCTGAATGACAGTTTATATGCTGGTACTAAATGCAATTAGGCTACATGAACAAAAAATGAAATAAAATATGCCAACTACGAATAGAGCTATGTTAACTAATCTATCAAATGCACTAATGTAAGTAAAGATATAAACCTAACTATATGAACTTAAATGATGAATTACTTAATGCTGATTACAATGGACTAAATGCAATGGAATAATCAAACGTCCTATACTAATTATAAGTTAAATACAACCTATTTCTTAAAGATGATTAGACCAAGCAAAGGATCAACTAAATTAAATTAATCTATAGTTACTATTAATCAAAACTAAGGTTAAATAAACAACTAAAGACCATTGGTGTGGTTTATAAAATGACTTGGACTGGGTTCACGCCACACCTAATTAGGTCCACTAAGTTGACTATGTGAGACACCAACTAAATTAGGAAATGACCAATGTAAATCTAATTAATCAATATCTAAAATCAAAATGACAATGCATTAAAGACCTTATTTTACTCTATGTACCCCTAAAGAAAATAATCAATGTAAGTATAACCTACCTAACTAAGGTGGACTATTGCTAAAATCGACATCTAAATAATTGAGACCTAATTAATGCACCTAAGCTAAATTAATAAAGAAGAAGGTAATAAATAGGAGATAACGAATTGTTGGAAACAAATTGATTTGGCAAAAACGTCCAGCCCAGAGAGATAAACTTATCTTAATTGCAAGATAAATCAAATGGGAATGAAGAATTGAAAACGTCCAACTCACAGGGGGCCCACACGTTTTCAACCTTGCTTTAAACACATTAAATACTTTTTGAAAACCTTTCCAAAACCTAAAACACGTTTTTGGTTGTCTTTAGAAAGAAAGGATAACCTTAAAAATCAATTCCAAAAAAATTGTGTATAGCTCTTTTGGAAAATATTTGAAATCCAAATTTTGTTTCCAAAATTGTTAAAAGAGAGAAGCTTGCTCTCTTAGCTGGATACCAAAAATCAAAATGTACCTTCTACGAATTTGAATTCATCAATCCTTTCCAAAATTCGTTTTCTATCACAATTACTTCCTTCTCCTCTTTCTAAAAAAAATGCTACTCACACTAGGTAATACATTAACCTCTATCTAACTAATTAAACCAAGAATTTAAGAAAATCAAGAAAGGTTGGAATGAGAAACCCGATTTTCCAAAATTTAAGAAATAACAACTAATACACTAATTACCAAATGAGTAAAAACGTCTACACCTCACAACTCCTAATACAATGAACCTAGACAACTAAATTAAATTACCTAACCTAAGAAAACTTACCAAAAAGTTCACTAAAAACGTCTAATGCAGCCAAGATCTAATGCAATGCACCTAAACACACTATTGACTTTCTAAATGCACAAACTTCCTACCAAAAACAGCCTAGAGCTCTAATGGAGCTCTAATGGCTGACGCCCCCCTCCTTGGGGAAGATGACTACCTAAAACACAAAAATCAAAATTTAGCAATGAGGCTAAAACTATCATGAGAATGATGAAACCAAATTAACACATAACTAAAAGTAACTAATTACACTAATGAAATCATAAACCAACTATCTAAGATGCTGGAAATTAAGACAATCTAGAAAACATTAATTGCAATCTAGCTACACACCTAACCTAAACTCCAAACATTGAAAATAATTAACACTAAATTTACCACAACATGAACATCTACCTTAACTAAATATTAATCAACAAATTAGACTAATGTAACAAACTGAAATTAAATGAAAGTTCCTACAGCCGGCTGACAAGACCTAAAACAAAGAAAACAATGAAACTCGATTTTTTTTTCAATGGCAATCAAACACCAAAACACAAAAATGCTAAAACAATATTTAGAATTATCCTAAGATGCTGGACTCGATCAAAACACACTTTGTAAAACTGTAAAATCAACAATATAGATGCATGCACATAGCTTAAAGTTGAAGATTACACGCACTTACCTAATTTCAATCCTAATCCAACGATTATTTCAAAACAAATCACACGACATGTATAGAATCAAACCAACATAGCCCTTCAACGAAAATGGATCTAGAGCACCCAGGACACAGACGAACAATACTCAGATTACTCGAGAGAACTACAAAAAAAAATTGCATAGCCTACACTCGCTGAAACACAAAGATCGGCTAGAGTTAATCTAGCCGATTTTTCTTTTCTTTTTACTAGAAACACCAATCACTCAAACCCACGGCCAAACTAAATCAAAATGAACTTTTTAAACGCGTTTTTCTGTAAAAACAACACACAAAACACGCTGGACAGAAAGAGAAAATCGGCTAGATGGGGATCTAGCCGTTTTTCACGTTCTGAGTGAAAACAATGGAAAAACAAGACTCGAACAATTAAAAAAAAGAAATCAAACCTAGATCTACCGTGCTGGTCTGTGCACAAGTTCTATACTAAGGTTGAAACACTAAAAACACAGCAAACACACAGAAAATATCACAAGAAAACAAGCACACACGATTTGAGTTTTAACTAGAAGAAAAGAGAGAAAAAGACCTACCTCCAGGGCGATCCGACGATTGTGGGGGAGAAGAGAGCGGACAATGGCTTTAGCTTGACATCCCGGATCATTCGAGAATGCTGGAATATCACCACGAGCAGGGATCTTCCAGCTGCAACACGTTGGAGATCCACCGAAGATGGAAGGGACGCCGATTCGCGATCGAATGACTTAGAAAACCGGATGGAGGTAGGGCCGGCTCATCTTGTTGGAGTGTTTCACACTTCCACATAAGATAAATGGTCTCCACCTCTGCTACACCTACAAAAACACATCAAATTGTGATTAATCACAGCAAGGAGGAAGAAGAAATGAATAGAATTGAAAGGGGAGATAGATTAATGCTTGAGTTTCAAGCGAAAATCGATCTTCAATGGAAATGAGGTGGGATGAGGGGTTGGAAAGGGGCTGGAGTTAGATTCACAATGGGGGGCGTCAATTGCAATGCCAAAGATGCCTAGGGTTTGCTGAAAACTCTAATTTATACTTTGATAGTTTTCAGAAACAAGGTTATAAAAAAATAATTTTCTATGCGCCACTTTCTGGGGGGTTTTCTGTAAATGTTTTCTAAATGGGTATGGATATGCGTGTGGGTTGGATTTTGGCTTTCTAAAGGTTGATCCAAGGTCCAAAATAGCCTAATTGGGTCGGATATGGATCCGATCCACCTCAAAATCTGTGCCCAAACACTAAAATAGCCATAACTTTCTCATTTTAACTCCAATTTCTCTTAAATTCGAACCACATCCCCTTACTATCAAAATGCATCTAAACATGAGTTTTAAGTCTTAATCTCAGCATAAAATGCATGAATAACTCGTTAACATGATGTGCATTTCATGCATCATCAAATACCCCCATGCTTGAATGTTTGTTAGTCCCTTAACAAACCACTAACTATGTTATGCAACAGAAAAAGAAATGCTAGACATAAATGCTTGAGAACTAACTCACTTTCGTAGGAATCATGGTTGCATTTAGCTTATGCAACAAGCCCTTTAAACCCCTGGGTTACCCCAGTGGACGAGTAAGGTCTCGTGAGGGTTTGCAGAGATGCTACCCACAAACATCAATGATATGCAGGAATGATTTTTCAAAAAATAGTAGGCAGTTAAGAAAACAGTTGGAACAAATATTTTATGTAATGGACACTTTCATAACAAATTCAGAAATCTCATGCCACCACAGTAAAAATCTTTTTCCTTCACTTTTCTAAAATTGTAGCTATCTATGATTTTTCTCAGAAAGTCAAGTATTCTCATGTATTACTCATTTATCCTCACTTGTATATTTTCTGCATAGTAATTCACACATATTCCTAAGCAATGAACTTTTTCTCATTTAGCACATTCTTTTTCTTCTGCTTTTCAATTTTTCACCATTTTTTTAATTTTCTCTCTTGAGCATTCTTCTCATATGAGCACTATTTCGAATATCCAGTTTTCATGACCCGTGTAGCGAGCTTTGGGTCAGTGACTCCCAGGCCAGACGACCTTAAGGCACTAGATACAGAGTATCCCTCGGACTTAATTGTTCGAGTCACTAGACCTTATATTCTAATAGTTTACGTATAGTCTTCCTCTCGTCATGTGCAATGTCTCTATCTCTTAGGCTTTCTATGCAGTTCATGTAACAAGCTTTTGAACCGGTGGCTCCCAAACCAGCTGGCTTTGAAGTACCTGGTGTAAAACACCCTTCAGATTCTACTTGCTCGAACTACAAAGGCCACAGATATCGACTAGACAGGAAGATGATCTCTTTCATTATCCTTTTCATCAAGAGACTCAAATACTTCATCTTGTGTCTGAGTTCCACTACTTGGATTCATGAAGACATCAACAACTAAATGTAGCTCTACTCTTTAAAGCTCATTTTTCAAAAGCATCTTTCTATTGCTTATTTCTTTCACAAAACATACTGTGCATACTTCTACTGAAGTGATTCAAAACTTTCTAACAATCAAATACTATCTTTTCTTTGAATTTTCTCATAAATAACTACTCTATTTGAATCAATTCAGAGAAAAAAAAATTTCATGGGGCTTAAAAATTTCTAAACTGTTAGATTATGCCAAAACACTCATATATGCTACAAAACTAGTTTTCAAACACCTACTTTTAGCTACAAGACATAATTTTTTTTTTTAGTGTGCATCTAAACCACCCCCCCATGCTTGAATGACACTGTTCCTAGTGGCATACAAAATATGTAAAACTGTAATGCAAATGCACACTAAAAGACAAGAAAATGAATATGGGAGAAAGGATAGATGCAACCTGATCTTTGTTGGGCTTCTGAATTTGATTGACTTGACTTTGCATTTGATCAATGAATTCTCCGAATGTTAGATTCTTCCTGCATAAACCAAAAACAAATGTCAGCACATATGAAATGAAATACTGAAAGAAAAAAAGATAATGGAATGAAAAACAAAACTAATGTACATATGTTACATCCCTCTGGTCGAATCCTCATGCCTTCGTGAGATGCACTATCTCACACTCACCATTCTGCAATGAATCTGAAATGTAGGGCTTCAGTCTTTGCCCATTAACCTTGAATGTACCTTGGGTCATAGGATCGAATAATGTAACTGCTCCATGTGGAAACACTTCTTTCACAATGTACGGTCCTGTCCATCTCGATCTCAATTTCCCTGGGAATAAATGCAAACGAGAATTGTATAGCCAAACTTTCTGCTCCGGCTCAAACACTTTTCTGATAATGTGCTTATCATGAAATGCTTTAGTGCGAGCTTTGTATAACTTGGCATTCTCATATGCATCATTCCTGAGTTCCTCTAATTCTGAGAGCTGCAGTGCTCTCGCTTTGCCAGCCTGGGTGAGGTAAAAATTCAATTTCTTGATGGACCAATACGATCTATGCTTCGGCTCGACAGGAAGATGGCATGCTTTCCCGAATACAAGTAGATATGGGGACATGCCAATGGGAGTCTTAAATGCAGTCTTATATGCCCAAAGTGCATCATCTAAGCGCTGGGACCAATCCTTGCAGTCCGGGCGAACTGTCTTCTCTAAAATCCGCTTAATCTCCCTATTCGAAACCTCAACCTATCCACTGGTCTGCGGATGATACGGAGTGGTAAATCTATGATTGACAGAATATCTTCTCAACAGAGAAGCTATCTGTACATTCCTGAAATGCTTTCCATCATCGCTTATCATCGCACGTGGCACACCAAAACGACTGAAAATGTTCTGCTTAATGAACTTAAGCACCACTCTATGATCATTGGTCTTGGTTGCCACCGCTTCGACCCACTTGGACACATAATCTACCGCCACCAAAATGTATAAATTTTTGAATGAAGGCAGAAATGGTCCCATGAAATCTATGCCCCAAACATCAAAAATCTCGACTATCAAAATCGAGAGAAAGAGCATCATGTCCCTCTTGGACATGTTCCCAATCTGCTGACATCTAATACATCCCCTGCAGAACTCATGCGCATCTTTGTGGAGTGTGGGCCAATAAAATCCAGATTGCAAAATCTTTGCAGCTGTCTTCCTACTGCTAAAATGCCCTCCACAGGCTAAAGAATGAGAAAAACTCAAAATGGACTTGTACTCCTCCTCTGGCACACATCTCTTAATGATCTGGTCTACGCAATATCTAAACAACTCTGGTTCATCCCAATAATAGTGCCTCACCTAAGATAGGAATCTCCCTCGCTCATTCTTGTTCCAATGCTCAGGGATCTATCTCGAAACCAGATAGTTCACAATATCAGCAAACCAGGGTAACTACGATGTCCTGACCGACATGATCTGCTCGTCGGGGAAAGAATCACTGATCGGCCTCTGATCCTGCGTGGTCTCCACGATCAGTATAGAAAGATGGTCGGCTACTACATTCTCCCTTCCCTTCTTATCTCGAATCTCGAGATCAAACTGCTGTAGTAGAAGAACCCAACGAATGAGTCTCGGTTTGGTGTCTTTCTTATTTAACAAATACTTCAATGCAACATGATCAGAATAGACAACCACCTTCGAACCGAGCAAGTAGGACCTAAACTTGTCCAATGTGAATACTACAGCAAGTAGCTCCTTCTCTGTCGTGGTATAATTCATCTGAGCATCAGACAGAGTTCTACTTGCGTAGTAAATCACATAGGGCTTTCTGTCAATCCGCTGTCCTAGAATAGCCCCCATAGCATAGTCAGAAGCATCGCACAAGATCTCAAACGGGAGCGTCCAATCTGGAGGTCTCAAAATGGGCACAGTAATCAAGGCCTCTTTGAGAATCTCAAAGGCCTTCATGCAATCCTCGCTAAAAACAAAGGGCTGGTCCTTCTCCAATAAAGTGCAAAGCGGTCGAGAGATTTTGCTGAAATCTTTAATGAACCGCCTATAAAATCCTGCATGCTCTAGGAATGACCTAATCTGCCTCACAGTGGTAGGTGGAGTCAACCGAGAAATGGATTCCACCTTCGCTCTGTCAACCTCAATGTCTCTCTTGGATACAATGTGTCGAAGCACAATCCCCTCCTGGACCATAAAATGACTTTTTTCTCAACTCAGGACAAGATTTGTCTCCGCACACCTACTCAGTACTCGAGTAAGTTTATGGAGGCAATCTTCAAATGAAGAGCCATACACAGAAAAATCGTCCATGAAAACCTCCATGACATCATCTATCATATTCGAGAAGATAGCAAGCATGCACCAGTGAAAAGTTGTCGGGGTATTGCAGAGCCCGAACGACATACGTCTGAATGCGAATGTGCCATAAGAACATGTAAATGTCATCTTCTTCTGGTCGTCAGGATGGACAGCTACCTCATTGTATCCTGAGTATCCGTCTAAAAAGCAATAGTAGCTCTGCCCTGCGAGTCTCTCTAATATCTGATCAATGAACGGCAACATGAAATGATATTTCCTAGTTGTCACGTTCAGCTTCCTATAATCAATGCAGACTCGCCATCCTGTAGTGGTCCTCATCAAAATTCTTTCACCTTTCTTGTTCTCTACAACAGTGAGTCCTGACTTCTTCGGTACAACCTGAATCGGACTGACCCACTGGCTATCAGAAATACGGTAAATAATCCTGGCATCCAACCACTTCACCACCTCATTGTTCATCACTTCCTTCGTATTGGGATTTAACCTTCTCTGTGTATCCCTCATTGGCTTAACTTCCTCATCGCAATAGATTCTATGCATGCGGAATGAAGGATCAATCCCCTTCAAATCAGCTACTCCCCAGCCAATCGCTGCCTTGTGCTCTCGAAGAATAGTCAGTAATCTCTGCTCCTGCTCCTCAGTGAGCAATGACGAGATGATCACAGGCAGGGTCTTATCACCTCCGAGGTATGCATACTAGAGTGAATTCGGTAAGGGTTTCAACTCAAGTTTCGGAGGTGACTCGATCGAAGATTTGGCGGGGGTCTCCGCAAGTGGTGGGAGAGGCTCAATGCTAGCTCTTTAAGGTGGGAACTCTAGCGACACTCTAGACACATCTACGCTAACTGTACAACTATTCTTCTCTATATGGTACAATTCTAATGAATCCGCAGTAATGTACAAATCGGGCTGCTCCTCCAATAACTCCTGTGTACTATCTACATGAAAGCAGTCCATGTCTCCCGCTGGACCCATCGCGGCAATGAAAATGTTCAGCTTGACTTTCCTGTTGCCGAATGATAGATCCATGGCTTCGGTCCTACAGTTGATACATGCATTGGCAGTCGCCAAGAATGGTCTGCATAAAATGATCGGAGTCTGGTGCTAGCTATCCACTCCTTCCATATCAAGAATGATGAAATAGACTGAGAAATAAAAGTCATCCACCTTAACTAGCACATCCTCCAAGACACCTCTCGGTACCTTGACAGAACGATCTGCAAGCTGAAGTGTAATAGGAGTCGATCTCATCTCTCCTAACCCGAAAGAATCATAGAAATATCCGGGCAGAATGTTCACGCTTGCCCTAAGATCGAGCAATGCGCGTTCTATCCGGATGTTCCCTATAGTACAAGCAATGATCGGGGCTCCAGGGTCCTTGAGCTTTGGTGGTGTCTGATGCTGAAGTACTGAATTCACCTGCTCAGTCAGATGGACCCTGTTAGGAACTCTCTCTCTGAATTTCCTCTTCTGCGTACATAGTTCCTTCAGGAATTTGGCATAAGCCGACACCTGCTGAATCGCATCGAGCAAAGGCAAGTTGATCTGCACATGCTTGAAGATGTCAAGCATGTCCTGGATCTTCGTGCCCTGCTTCCCTCTGAATCTGGGAGACTCTAATGCTTTGGGATAGGGTGGTGGGGGGATATACATGGGTGGCTCCTCCTCTTTGTGAAAAGGCTCACTCCTATCCTTCTTCTGAACCGAGGATGATGATGATGATGGTGATTAAGATGGGATGATGATGGTGGCTGAGCCAAAGAAGATAAAATACTGGTCTCTGGCTCCTCGATCCTCTCTCTACTCTCTCTGGTCTTGATGTGATACTCACGTCCACTCCTCAGGATCATGACAGATTTGGCCTACTGCTGTGAATCAGTATGAAACAGGCCTCCAGTCATCTGTTCCTGGCCCTTCGGGTTCATGACAGCCTGGCTCGGCAAAGTACCCTCGGGTCTCCTACTGATAGCCTCTGCTAACTGTCCCATTTGCGACTCTAGCTTTGCAATGGACTGCGTGTGCGAACTCAATATCTGGCTACACTTCTCGAAAGCATTCTGATTAGAGGTTTTCACCTCTTGGAATGCCTGGAGAAGTCTCTCCTTAAAAGATGTCTGTGGGGCAGCCTCTTGCGGAATCGGGGGAGGAAATGAAGAGGAAGAGTGGGGATAACTCGGCCTCTGAAATGTCTGAGTAAATGATGGCGGCCGAGCTGACTGAGAGGATGTAGGCATCTGAATAGAAGACTGTGGATTCTTCCATGAAAAATTGGGATGGTTACGCCAACTGGTTGATATTTGGAAATGATCTTTTTAAAACAATTATTTTCAATAAAACTTTGGAAAATCGTCAACCAAAAATATAAAAACCGACTTTCCACAAAGTGGTAAGTACGGGTCGAATCCTCAGGGAACAGGAATTAACCACGATATTTCTAGAAAATTTAATTTATTAATGTCAAATGTCAATCTACAATTATAAAGTTAATACAACTACAATTAATGACTACAATGAAAATAAACAAGCAATCAGTCTTCTGCTCCACACCAAGGGTATTTCTGTCTTTTCGCCGATTATTCGCTCCTCACACTTGGACAATAACCCTGGAAACTAAATATACTTTACAACCTAAAAATGCAGAACAATACAAAGTTAGTATGCTATTTTAATAATGCAAACAATAACTAAAACTAATTCTACTTTTACGAAAATAATAAAACAAATGCTATTTATCAAACAAAAATTAAAGAAAATACTAAATTAATTCTAAAATTAACCAAATTAATTCTACTAATGCTGTATGATGATTATGCAACTCCTAAAATGCAGAAACTACTGAAAACAAGTCTAAATTGCCGAAACTAAGAAAATTACGAAAGTGCCCCTAACTAGTGTAAAATAGCATTCTGACAGGTTATCGGAAAACCACAGTTTGACAAGGCAAAGGAGGTCCGATTTTCCCGAATTTTGTTCTGTTCTGCAACTGACAGATTAAACAAACTGACAGTTTTTACAGAATTGAAAAACAGTATCTGGAACTCCAGATATAAGCGTTTCACATCTGGGAAAAATCAGGATATCGAAAGTCCTGTAATTTGAAATCCAGAAAAAGCGGTTTTCGCAAAACGCTTAAAAATCAGACCAAATCAACTCCGAATGAGCTGAAATTTGGTCTGCAGTCAAATAACACGTCAATAAAGTGAATAGAAGAAAAATTTTTGGAAAACACAGAGTTTTTGCACAGAAAATAATGCTAATGCGACAGGGCAAAAATCTAGTTTTTATTTGACGGCACTATTCACTTTAAGAATCTATTTTAACACTCTAAAAGACAAATCAAACCTAATGCAATCTAAATGACACTGTATAACAGTGTATATGCAGATGACTATTATGCATATGCTAAATGTACGACGAACAAAACACGATAAGCAAATTATGACTAGAACTACGATAAATAACAATGCAAATGCAACTATGCTAATCAATAAAATGCAATATGCCTACTAAGTTAACGAATATCTAACTATCATTCAAACCATCACAAAACACATTTCACACATACTAAACAAATACGATACACGTACACACACTTCTACACTAAAACTAAATTAGAGAAATAAACTAATTAGTATAAAAATCAAAAGAAATAATACTAAATGAACTTACTTCACTAAAGAACAAAGGTTAGGGTTAGAGCTCACTCTATTGACTCAACTAGGCTCGGTTTTGACTTAGATAGGTTCGGGTTGGTTTGGGAGAACTCGGGTTGGATTAGGTAGGTTCGAACTATGTTTGACTCGACTCGGACTAGTATGGACTTGGTTTAGGTTTGACCTAACTAGTTGGGTTCAGTTGACTTAGGTGGACTCGGCTAGGTTTAGCTAAGGTTGGGTTGACTAGGTAAAGGTTGAATCGACCTCGGGTTTGTTTTGACTTTGACTTGGGCTATGTCTAGGTCTTGGACTAAGGCTTATTAAGACTTAGTCAACTAGGTTCGAGTTGACTTAGGTTCAACTAAGCTTGACCCAACTTAGGTTTGACTAGGCTCGAATGGGGTAAGGTAAGCTCGGTTGACTCGACTTGGGTTAGACTAAGGGTTGACTGGGTTAGGTCTAGGTCTTTGACTAGGCTCGAGTTGTATTTGACTTGGGCTAGGGTTCAAGTTGACTTTGACACAAGGCGCACCTAACCAAGTCAATCTAATTGACTAGGTTAGATTAGGTTCAATAGGTAGGGTCGGTTGACTCAAACTAAGGTTGACTTGACTAGACTCAAGTGGGTTGAACTAGGTTTGACTCGACCTAGGGTTAGGGTTGACTGGGTTAGGGTTAGACTAAAGTAGTAACCTCTTAATTCCTACAATTAATTCAAAGTTAACGATTTTAATGGAGAAGGTTGGAAAAGGAATGTAATAATTACCAATGTTCAAATTTTGAAACGCTTTGGATTCTCAAAAATCGCCACATTTAAAGAGGGAGTTACACTCCTTAATTGCCTTTAAAGCTCCTTTTGGAAAATGGAAAGACCAATCTAAAAATACACGATTTTTGCTTTTCAAGATGGAATTAAAATACTTTTAATACTCTATGGAAATCGTGTAGCCTAGATTGGAATTTTTGTTTAATGCCAAAAATACTTTCCAAAGTTAAGGAGTAACTCCTTCTTTAATACCCATTCAAAATTCAAATTTTCCTTAAATGCTTCACACGACTTTTGAAGAGCCTCCTTTTTCCAAAATCGCCAACTTCAATAGGGGCTACTTTCTAAACTAAAAGAATTAAATCTACCTAGGGAATAAAAGGAATTAAATGAAAAAACGATTTCCTAGGAGTTAATGCTAACCTAATTCCCAAAACTTAACTTAAATAACCCCTAAAAACGGCTAAGACACTAAACCCTAATACATTGAACCTAGACAACCTAATTACACCTACCTAATTGTAATTAAAAATTACAAAAAAAATCGACCAAGAGCTCAAGGGGAGCTCTAATGGCTGCCGCCCCTCCTTGGGGAAGAAGAATAAATAAATAAATAAATAAATAAAAAGAATAAAAAATTAAACTAAGAAAAAAAAAGGACTTACTAAGGAACCAATATTTTGATAAAACTAAATTAAAATATAATGAAAAGAACTCCTAACCCCACAAATGCCAACATGAACAGCCCTATACTGGAATTTATTAAGAACATAAAGAATTGAAAAATCGACGTTTGTAATTTTTGTTTTTCAATAGATCCAAAACACCAAAAACACCAAATATGCTAAAAATGATTATTTAGAACTATCCTAAACGAATGAAATGAACTAACACGACTGTATACTGTTGTTAACACCCAAAAACACACAGAAAACTACACGGTTTACCAACATCAACACATACATTTAACAAAAATACAAGGATCGGCTAGAATATCTCTAGCCGATTTTTGTTTTTTTCTTTTTCAAAAATGAAAACAAACAAGACACTAGCACAACCCACGAATAAAATGAACTAAAATGAAATTTTTTAATGAGATTTTCAGTAAAACAACACCAAGAACACCTATGACAACTTGAAGAATCGGCTAGATGAAGATCTAACCGATTTTTATAAAAAGGATGAAAAATCAACAAAAACTTGATTCCAATGAATCAATCAAACAAATAAACCTAAGCTAATGTGCTGGCCTATGCACGAACTCTATTCTACGGTTGAAAACAAGAAACACTCAGAAAATAAAGAAAAGAAAACCAACACTCACTTTCGGTTTTATCTAGAAGAGAAGGAAGAAGAAGACCTACCTTTTGGAAGATCCGACGACCGGGGGGATGAAGAAGAGCGGACCGTGGCTGGAGATGGACATCCTATGCAGTTCGAGAATGCTGTACTTCACCAAAAATGGTACCTTTTGCAGCTGCTACACGTTGGAGATCCACCGACGATGGAATGTGAGCCGATTCTCGATCGGAGGGTGTAGAAAGCCGGATGGAGGTAGAGTCGGCTCACTTGGGTGGTGTGTTGTGCACTCCCGCCCAAGGTTAATGGTCTCCACCTCTGCTACACCTGCAAAAATACAGAAAAATGGTGAATGCTACAGCAAGGAACAAGAAAGAAATGAAAAGAACACAAAGGGGATCGAGATATGCTTGGAAACCAAGCATAGGCCGGTCTTCAATGGCCAAAACGTTGGGAAAGATGGAGAGGAAGGAGCTGCTGCTGTAGAGTCACTGTAGGGGGCGTCCAAACACAGCCAAAGATGCCTAGGGCTTCTCTAAAAAGTATATTTATACTTTTTGGAATTTGCAAAAACACTGTTATAAAAAATATATTTTCTAGGCGCCTCTTTCTGGGGGGTTTTCAGAAAAACTTTTTGAAATGGATATGGATAGGCGTGTGGGTTGGGTTTTGGGCTTTCTAAGAGTTGATCCAAGGTCCAATTGACCTAATTGGGTCGGATATGGATCCGATCCACCTCGAAATTCATGCCCAAACACTGAAATAGCCATAACTCTCTCATTTTAACTCCGATTTTTCTGAAATTCGAACCATAGCCCCTTACTATCAAAACACATCTAATCATGGGTTTAAAACCTTAAACTTGATACAAAATGCATGAAAAACTTGTTTACATGATGTGCATTTCATGCATCATCAAATACCCCCATGCTTGAATGTTTGTTAGTCCCTTAACAAACCCTAATTATGATATGCAACAAAGACAAGAAATGCTAAGCATGAATGCATAATACTAACTCACTTTCGTAGGAATCACGGTTGCATTTAGCGTATGCAACAAGCCCTTTAAACCCCTAGCTTACACTAGTGGACGAGTAAGGTCTCGTGAGGGTTTGCAGAGATGCTACCCACAAACATCAATGAAATGCGAGGATGATTTTTCAAAAATATGAGGCTCTTAAGAATGCAGTTGGAACAAATATTTCATGTAATTGACATTCTCAAAACAAGTTTAAAAATCTCATGCCACCACAGTAAAAATTCTTTTCCTTCACTTTTCTAATATTGTAGCTAGTTCATGATTTTTCTCCGAAAGTCAAGTATTCTCATGTTTTACTCATTTATTCTCACTTATATATTTTCTGCACAGTAATGCACATATATACCTAAGCAATGAAAATTTTCTCATTCAGCACATTCTTTTTCTTTCATTTTCAACTTTTGATTTCTTGCGCAATCTTCTCATCTGAGCACTATTTCGAATAGTCAGTTTTCGTGACCCGTGTAGCAAGCTTTGGGTCAGTGACTCCCAAGTCGGCCGACCATAGGGCACTAGATACAGAGTATCCCTCGGACTTAATTGCTCGAGTCACTAGACCTTCTATTCTAATAGTTTACGTATAGTCTTCCTCTTGTCATGTGCAATGTCTCTATCTCTTAGGCTTTCTATGCAGTCCATGTAACAAGCTTTCGAGCCGGTGGCTCCCAAACCAGCTGGCTTTGGGGCACCAGGTGTAAAACACCCTTAAGATTCTACTTACTCGAACTACAAAGGCCACAGATATCGACTTAGACAAGAAAATGATCTCCTTCGTTATCCTTTTCGTTAAGATACTCAAACACTTCATCTCGTGTCTGAGTTCCACTACTAGGATTCACGAAGACATCAACAACTAAACGTAGCTCTATTCTTTTAAACTCATTTTTCAAACACATCTTTCCATTGCTTATTTCTTTCGCAAAACATACTGTGCATACTTATACTAAAGTGATTCAAAATTTTCTAACAATCAAATACTATCTTTTCTTTGAATTATCTCATAAACAACTACTCTATTTGACTCAGCTCAGAAAATAAATTTTTTTTTTATGGGGCTTAAAAGTTTTTAAATTGTTAGATTATGCCAAAAACAATCATATGTGCTACAACTTGTTCTCAAATGCCTACTTAGATTACCAGTCATACAAAAAAAAAAAATTGAAATTTTATTTTTGTGTGCATGCATCTAAACCACCCCCCCATGCTTGAATGACACTGTCCCTAGTGGCATACAAAATGAATAAAAATGTAATGCAAATGCACACTAAAAGACACTAACAAAAATATGTGAGAAAGGATAGATACAACCTGATTTGCTCTGAGCTTCTGAAGTTGAATTTCATCTGTTCTTTGAATTCTTTGGAAGCTCTTCCATGCACCTGGTAACTGATACACTAAATGTTAAATTCATCCTGCATACATCAAAACACTAGTTAGCACATGTGAAATGAAATACTAAATAAAGAAAAACACTAAAATGAAAAATAAATAATGTACGTATGATACATCCCTCTGGTTGAATCTTCATGCCTTCGTGAGATGCACTATCTCACACTCACCATCCTGCAAGGCATCTGAAATGAATGGCTTCAGTCTTTGCCCATTTACCTTGAATGTACCTTGGGTCATAGGATCGAATAATGTCACTGCTCCATGGGGAAATACTTCTTTCACGATGTAAGGACCTGTCCATCTCGATCTTAACTTCCCTGGGAATAAATGCAAACGAGAATTGTATAGCCACACTTTCTGATCTGGCTCAAACACTTTCCTGACAATATGCTTATCATGAAATGCTTTTGTGCGAGCTTTGTATAATTTGGCATTTTCATATGCATCATTCCTGAGTTCCTCTAATTCTGAAAGTTGCAGTGCTCTCTCTTTGCCAGCTTGGGTGAGGTCAAAATTCAATTTCTTGATAGCCCAATACGCTCTATGCTCTAGCTCGACAGGCAGATGGCATGCTTTCCCGAATACAAGGCGATACGGGGACATGCCAATGGGAGTCTTAAATGCAGTTCTGTATGCCCAAAGTGCATCATCTAATCGCTGGGACCAATCCTTGCGGTCCAGACGAACTGTCTTTTCTAAAATTCGCTTAATCTCCCTATTGGACACTTCAACCTGTCCACTAGTCTGCGGATGATATGGAGTGGTGAATCTATGATTGACAGAATATCTTCTCAGAAGAGAAGCTATCTGTACATTCCCAAAATGTTTGCCACCATCGCTAATCATCGCACGTGGCACCCCAAAACGACTGAAAATGTTGTGCTTAATGAACTTAAGCACTACTCTGTGATCATTGGTCTTGGTTGCCACAGCCTCAACCCACTTGGACACATAATCAACCGCCACCAGAATGTATAAATTTCCGAATGAAGGCGGAAATGGTCCCATGAAATCAATGCCCCAAACATCAAAAATCTCGACTATCAAAATCGGAAGCAAGGGCATCATGTCCCTCTTGGACATGTTCCCAATCTGCTGGCATCGCAGGCATCGCCTACAGAACTCATGAGCATCCCTGTGGAGTGTGGGCCAATAAAATCCTGACTGCAAAACCTTTGCAGCCGTCTTCCTACTACTAAAATGCCCTCCACAGGCTAACGAATGGGAAAAATTCAGAATGGACTGGTACTCCTCCTCCGGAACACATCTCCTAATGATCTGGTCTGCATAATATTTGAACAACTCTGGTTCATCCCAATAATAGTGCCTCACCTGAGATAGGAATCTCTCACGCTCATTCTTGTTCCAATGCTCAGGTATCTGCCTCGAAACCAGATAGTTCACAATATCTGCAAACCAGGGTAACTGCGATGTACTGACTGACATGATCTGCTCGTCGGGGAAAGAATCACTGATCGGCTTCTGATCCTGCGTGGTTTCCACGATCAGTCTGGAAAGATGGTCTGCTACTACATTCTCACTTCCCTTCTTACCTCGAATCTCGAGATCAAACTCCTGTAGTAGTAGGACCCAACGAATCAATCTCGGTTTGGTGTCTTTCTTATTCAACAAATATTTCAATGCAGAATGGTCAGAATAGACAACCACCTTCGAACCGAGTAAATAGGACCTAAATTTGTCCAATGCGAAAACTACCGCAAGTAGTTCCTTCTCTGTCGTAGTATAATTCATCTGGGCATCAGACAGAGTTCTACTCGCATAGTAGATCACATAGGGTTTCCTATCAATGCGTTGTCCTAAAATAGCCCCCATAGCGTAATCAGATGCGTCGCACATAATCTCAAATGGGAGAGTCCAATCTAGAGGTCTCAAAATAGGTGCAGTAATCAAGGCCTCTTTGAGAATCTCAAAGGCCTTCATACAATCCTCACCGAAATCAAAGGGCTGGTCTTTCTCCAATAAAGTGCAGAGCGGTCGAGAGATTTTGCTGAAATCTTTTATGAACCGCCTGTAAAATTCCGCATGCCCTAAAAATAATCGAATCTGCCTCACAGAGGTGGGTGGAGTCAAACGGGAAATGGATTCCACCTTCGCTCTGTCAACCTCAATACCACGCTTGGACACAATGTGTCCTAGCACAATCCCCTCCTGGACCATAAAATGGCTCTTTTCCCAACTCAGGACGAGATTGGTCTCCACACACCTACTCAGTACTCGAGTAAGTTTTTGGAGGCAATCTTCAAAAGAAGAGCCATACACTGAAAAGTCGTCCATAAAAACTTCCATCACATCATCAATCATATCCGAAAAGATAGCAAGCATGCACCTCTGAAAAGTAGCCGGGGCATTACAGAGCCCGAACGGCATACGTCTAAACGCGAAGGTGCCATAAGGACATGTAAACGTGTTCTTCTCCTGGTCGTCAGGATGGACAGCTACCTGATTGTATCCTGAATATCCATCTAGAAAGCAGTAGTAGCTCTGCCCTGCGAGTCTCTCTAAGATCTGATCAATGAATGGCAATGGGAAATGATCTTTCCTAGTTGCCACATTCAGTTTCCTATAATCGATGTAGACTCGCCATCATGTAGTGGTCCTCATCGAAATTCTCTCACCCTTCTCGTTCTCAACCACAGTGAGTCCTGACTTCTTCGGCACAACCTGAATCAGACTGACCCACTGGCTATCAGAAATAGGGTAAATGATTCCGGCATCCAACCACTTCACCACCTCTTTCTTCACCACTTCCTTCATGTTGGGATTTAGCCTTCTCTGCATATCCCTAAATGGCTTGACTTCCTCATCACAATGGATTCTATGCATGCAGAATAAAGGATCAATCCCCTTCAGATCAGCAACTCCCCAGCCAATCGCTGCCTTGTGCTCTCGAAGAATAGTCAGCAATCTCTGTTCCTGCTCCTCAGTGAGCAAGGACGAGATGATCACAGGCAGAGTCTCCTCATCTCCGAGGTATGCATACTTGAGTGAATCCGGTAAGGGTTTCAGCTCAAGTTTCGGAGGTGACTCGATCGAAGACTTGGCGGGGGTCTCCGCAAGTGGTGGAAGAGGCTCCCTGACAGCTCCCCAAGGTGGTCTCTCTGACGACACTCTAGACACATCTACACTATCTACACCGCTATTCTTCTCTATATGGTACAAATCTAAAGAATCCTCAGTAATATACAACTCGGGCTGCTCCTCCACTAACTCATGAGCAATATCTACATGAAAGCAGTCCATGTCTCCTGCTGGTCCCATCGCGGCATTGAAAATATTCAGCTTTACCTTCCTATTGCCGAATGAGAGATCCATGGCTCAGGTCCTACAGTTGATGCACGCATTGGCAGTCGCCAAGAATGGTCTGCCTAAAATAATCGGAGTCTGGTGCTGGCTATCTACTCCTTCCATATCGAGAATAATGAAATCGACTGGAAAATAAAAGTCATCTACCTTAACTAGCACATCCTCCAAGACACCTCTCGGTACCTTGACAGAACGATCTGCCAGTTGAAGTGTAATCGGAGTCGATCTCATCTCCCCTAGCCCGAAAGAATCAAAGAAATACCCGGGCAGAATGTTCACGCTTGCTCCAAGATCGAGCAATGCGCGTTCTATCCGGATGTTCCCTATAGTACAAGCAATGATAGGGGCTCCAGGGTCCTTGAGCTTTGGTGGTGTCTGATGCTGAAGTACTGAACTCACCTGCTCAGTCAAATGGACCCTGTTAGGAACTCTCTCTCTAGATTTACGCTTCTGCGTACATAGTTCCTTCAGGAATTTGGCATATGCCGGCACCTGCTGAATCGCATCGAGCAAAGGTAGGTTGATCTGCACATGCTTGAAGATGTCAAGCATGTCCTGGATCTTCGCACCTTGCTTCCTTCTATAACCAGGAGACTCTAATGCTTTGGGATAGGGTGGTGGGGGAATATACTCTGCTGGCTCCTCCTCTTTGTGAGAAGGCTCACTCCTATCCTTCTTCTTCTTCTCTGAGGATGCAGATGATGAAGATGGTGAAGGTGATGATGGGGATGGGGATGATGGCTGAGCCAACGTAGGTGAGACAATGGTCTCTGGCTCCTCTATCCTCTCTCTACTCTCTCGTTCTCTGCTCTCGACGTGATACTCGAGTCCACTCCTCAAGGCCATAACTGATTTAGCCTGCTGCTGTGTCTCAGTATGAAATAGGCCTCCAGTCATCTGGTCCTTACCCTTCGGGTTCATGACAGCCTGACTCGACAATGTACCCTCGGGTCTCCTACTAATAGCCTCAGCTAACTGTCCCATTTGCGTTTCTAACTTCGCAATGGACTGCGTATGCGAGCTCAAAATCTGGCTACACTTCTCGAAGGCGTTCAGATTAGAGGTTTTCACCTCTTGGAATGCCTGGAGAAGTCTCTCCTCAAAAGATGTCTGCGGGGCAGACTCCTGCTGAATAGGGGGAGTGACAGAAGAAGAAGAAGACTGAGAATAGTTCGGTCTTTGAAATAACTGAGTAAAAGATGGCTGCCGAACTGGCTGAGAGGATGTAGGCATCTGCATGGAAGACTGTGGATTCTTCCATGAAAAATTGGGATGGTTACGCCAACCCGGATTATATGTCGATGAAAATGGGTTATTCGGCGGTCTGACGTAACCCTGAGCTGCCTGAACTTGTTCTTGAACAAATTCAGGGTACTGAGCTGCCGAAGGGCACTCAGTGATCTCGTGTGCCAGACTGGCACAAAGAGTACACACCTGCTGTGTGGTAGATGGTCCTGAGAGAAGTTGGTCCAGCTTCTGAGCAATCATGTCTACCTTGCACTGTAGTGCAGTAGATGGACCAATCTCAAGAACACCAGCTTTCTTCTGAATGCTGGGTGTGGCTCTATCAGAATGAGAGCTCGAAGCATGCTGGAGTGAATTCTCGGCTAATGTATCAAATAGCCTCCATGCTTCGTCCTCGCTTTTCAGCATGAATGTCCCTCCACACGAAGAGTCGATCATCTGATGATTCTTGTCAGACAATCCATCGTAGAAGCTCTGCACCAGTTGCCATTTTGGCACCTGATGATGGGGACATTTCCTGAGGAGATCCTTCATTCTCTCCCAAGTCTCATGAAAGCGCTCACCATCTAGCTCTGAAAAGCTAGTGATGGCTCTACGATATTGGTTCGTGCGACCAATGGGAAAATATTTATGAAGAAACTCCTGTTGCAATTGATCCCATGACTCTATTTCTACAGAATCTAAGGACTTTAGCCAATACTTGGCTTTGTCCTTCAATGAAAAGGGGAATAGAGTCAACCTTAACGCATCATCATCGAAATTCTGTATCTTAACAGTAGAACAAATTTCGAGGAATTCATCTAAATGTCGGTTGGGATCCTCATGACTAAGGCCATAAAAGGATGGAAGCATCTGAATAATGCTGGCCTTAATCTCATAATGCGGCGCTCCTACATCGGGTCTCCGAATGCAGGATGCCTGAACATAGTCTGTGGGAATGAAGTATTCCCGCAGAGGGCGTGAAAGAACTGGGGGTGGAGGTGGAGGATCCATGTCAGCCATTGTTGCCGAACTTCGATGAGAATGTAAAATTCTCTCTGGGTTGTCAACAAATGGGTGTAATGGGGTTCCTAGACCTCGTCGCCCCTGCATACACTGGTACTAAGACCAGATGTAAGCAAACGAGCTAAATCTAATAAAATAAACTAACACAGGTACTAAAATGTGAATAACACAAAATAAACAACTACTAAACAAATATGCTAAACTAATTATGTCAGAATGATCTAACTAAGTAAATGAAATAACAAATTAAACTACTCTAAAGTACTGAAAAGATAAATACAGGAAATCACAAACTAAGTTTTTCTAAAACCCACCTGTCTAATCGCTCCTTGTAGAATGAATTTCAAGTGAATCCTAGAAAGAACAGAACATGAATCCTATATTTACTAACTATGTTACTCCTATATTCACTTACTAATCCTACTAACTAAAAATAAAACAACTAATTAACTAACTAAAACAATTTAATAAATCAAATTCTAAGAAATAAAGTAATTAATTCGCCGTTCCCCGGCAACGGCGCCAAAATTTGGTTGATATTTGGAAATGATCTTTTTAAAACAATTATTTTCAATAAAACTTTGGAAAATCGTCAACCAAAAATATAAAAACCGACTTTCCACAAAGTGGTAAGTACGAGTCGAATCCTCAGGGAACAGGAATTAACCACGATATTTCTAGAAAATTTAATTTATTAATGTCAAATGTTAATCTACAATTATAAAGTTAATACAACTACAATTAATGACTACAATGAAAATAAACAAGCAATCAGTCTTCTGCTCCACACCAAGGGTATTTCAGTCTTTTCGCCGATTATTCGCTCCTCACACTTGGACAATAACCCTGGAAACTAAATATACTTTACAACCTAAAAATGCAGAACAATACAAAGTTAGTATGCTATTTTAATAATGCAAACAATAACTAAAACTAATTCTACTTTTACGAAAATAATAAAACAAATGCTATTTATCAAACAAAAATTAAAGAAAATACTAAATTAATTATAAAATTAACCAAATTAATTCTACTAATGCTGTATGATGATTATGCAACTCCTAAAATGCAGAAACTACTGAAAACAAGTCTAAATTGCCGAAACTAAGAAAATTATGAAAGTGCCCCTAACTAGTGTAAAATAGCATTCTGACAGGTTATCGGAAAACCACAGTTTGACAGAGCAAACGAGGTCCGATTTTCCCGAAATTGTTCTGTTCTGCAACTGACAGATTAAACAAACTGACAGTTTTTATAGAATTGAAAAACAGTATCTGGAACTCCAGATATAAGCATTTCACATCTGGGAAAAATCAGGATATTGAAAGTCCTGTAATTTGAAATCCAGAAAAAGTGGTTTTCGCAAAACGCTTAAAAATCAGACCAAATCAACTCCGAATGAGCTGAAATTTGGTCTGCAGTCAAATAACACGTCAATAAAGTGAATAGAAGAAATTTTTTTGGAAAACACAGAGTTTTTGCACAGAAAATAATGCTAATGCGACAGGGCAAACATCTGGTTTTTATTTGAGTGCACTATTCACTTTAAGAATCTATTTTAACACTCTAAAAGACAAATCAAACCTAATGCAATCTAAATGACACTGTATAACAGTGTATATGCAGATGACTATTATGCATATGCTAAATGTACGACGAACAAAACACGATAAGCAAATTATGACTAGAACTACGATAAATAACAATGCAAATGCAACTATGCTAATCAATAAAATGCAATATGCCTACTAAGTTAACGAATATCTAACTATCATTCAAACCATCACAAAACACATTTCACACATACTAAACAAATACGATACACGTACACACACTTCTACACTAAAACTAAATTAGAGAAATAAACTAATTAGTATAAAAATCAAAAGAAATAATACTAAATGAACTTACTTCACTAAAGAACAAAGGTTAGGGTTAGAGCTCACTCTATTGACTCAACTAGGCTCGGTTTTGACTTAGATAGGTTCGGGTTGGTTTGGGAGAACTCGGGTTGGATTAGGTAGGTTCGAACTATGTTTGACTCGACTCGGACTAGTATGGACTTGGTTTAGGTTTGACCTAACTAGTTGGGTTCAGTTGACTTAGGTGGACTCGGCTAGGTTTAGCTAAGGTTGGGTTGACTAGGTAAAGGTTGAATCGACCTCGGGTTTGTTTTGACTTTGACTTGGGCTATGTCTAGGTCTTGGACTAAGGCTTATTAAGACTTAGTCAACTAGGTTCGAGTTGACTTAGGTTCAACTAAGCTTGACCCAACTTAGGTTTGACTAGGCTCGAATGGGGTAAGGTAAGCTCGGTTGACTCGACTTGGGTTAGACTAAGGGTTGACTGGGTTAGGTCTAGGTCTTTGACTAGGCTCGAGTTGTATTTGACTTGGGCTAGGGTTCAAGTTGACTTTGACACAAGGCGCACCTAACCAAGTCAATCTAATTGACTAGGTTAGATTAGGTTCAATAGGTAGGGTCGGTTGACTCAAACTAAGGTTGACTTGACTAGACTCAAGTGGGTTGAACTAGGTTTGACTCGACCTAGGGTTAGGGTTGACTGGGTTAGGGTTAGACTAAAGTAGTAACCTCTTAATTCCTACAATTAATTCAAAGTTAACGATTTTAATGGAGAAGGTTGGAAAAGGAATGTAATAATTACCAATGTTCAAATTTTGAAACGCTTTGGATTCTCAAAAATCGCCACATTTAAAGAGGGAGTTACACTCCTTAATTGCCTTTAAAGCTCCTTTTGGAAAATGGAAAGACCAATCTAAAAATACATGATTTTTGCTTTTCAAGATGGAATTAAAATACTTTTAATACTCTATGGAAATCGTGTAGCCTAGATTGGAATTTTTGTTTAATGCCAAAAATACTTTCCAAAGTTAAGGAGTAACTCCTTCTTTAATACCCATTCAAAATTCAAATTTTCCTTAAATGCTTCACACGACTTTTGAAGAGCCTCCTTTTTCCAAAATCGCCAACTTCAATAGGGGCTACTTTCTAAACTAAAAGAATTAAATCTACCTAGGGAATAAAAGGAATTAAATGAAAAAACGATTTCCTAGGAGTTAATGCTAACCTAATTCCCAAAACTTAACTTAAATAACCCCTAAAAACGGCTAAGACACTAAACCCTAATACATTGAACCTAGACAACCTAATTACACCTACCTAATTGTAATTAAAAATTACAAGAAAAATTGACCAAGAGCTCAAGGGGAGCTCTAATGGCTGCCGCCCCTCCTTGGGGAAGAAGAATAAAAAAATAAATAAGTAAATAAATAAATAAAAAGAATAAAAAATTAAACTAAGAAAAAAAAAGGACTTACTAAGGAACCAATATTTTGATAAAACTAAATTAAAATATAATGAAAAGAACTCCTAACCCCACAAATGCCAACATGAACAGCCCTATACTGGAATTTATTAAGAACATAAAGAATTGAAAAATCGACGTTTGTAATTTTTGTTTTTCAATAGATCCAAAACACCAAAAACACCAAATATGCTAAAAACGATTATTTAGAACTATCCTAAACGAATGAAATGAACTAACACGACTGTATACTGTTGTTAACACCCAAAAACACACAGAAAACTACACGGTTTACCAACATCAACACATACATTTAACAAAAATACAAGGATCGGCTAGAATATCTCTAGCCGATTTTTGTTTTTTTCTTTTTCAAAAATGAAAACAAACAAGACACTAGCACAACCCACGAATAAAATGAACTAAAATGAAATTTTTTAATGAGATTTTCAGTAAAACAACACCAAGAACACCTATGACAACTTGAAGAATCGGCTAGATGAAGATCTAACCGATTTTTATAAAAAGGATGAAAAATCAACAAAAACTCGATTCCAATGAATCAATCAAACAAATAAACCTAAGCTAACGTGCTGGCCTATGCACGAACTCTATTCTACGGTTGAAAACAAGAAGAAAACAAGAAACACTCAGAAAATAAAGAAAAGAAAACCAACACTCACTTTCGGTTTTATCTAGAAGAGAAGGAAGAAGAAGACCTACCTTTTGGAAGATCTGACGACCGGGGGGATGAAAAAGAGCGGACCGTGGCTGGAGATGGACGTCCTATGCAGTTCGAGAATGCTGTACTTCACCAAAAATGGTACCTTTTGCAGCTGCTACATGTTGGAGATCCACCAACGATGGAATGTGAGCCGATTCTCGATCGGAGGGTGTAGAAAGCCGGATGGAGGTAGGGCCGGCTCACTTGGGTGGTGTGTTGCGCACTCCCGCCCAAGGTTAATGGTCTCCACCTCTGCTACACCTGCAAAAATACAGAAAAATGGTGAATGCTACAGCAAGGAACAAGAAAGAAATGAAAAGAACACAAAGGGGATCGAGATATGCTTGGAAACCAAGCATAGGCCGGTCTTCAATGGCCAAAACGTTGGGGAAGATGGAGAGGAAGGAGCTGCTGCTGTAGAGTCACTGTAGGGGGCGTCCAAACACAGCCAAAGATGCCTAGGGCTTCTCTAAAAAGTATATTTATACTTTTTGGAATTTGCAAAAACACTGTTATAAAAAATATATTTTCTAGGCGCCTCTTTCTGGGGGGTTTTCAGAAAAACTTTTTGAAATGGATATGGATAGGCATGTGGGTTGGGTTTTGGGCTTTCTAAGAGTTGATCCAAGGTCCAATTGACCTAATTGGGTCGGATATGGATCCAATCCACCTCGAAATCCATGCCCAAACACTGAAATAGCCATAACTCTCTCATTTTAACTCCGATTTTTCTAAAATTCGAACCATAGCCCCTTACTATCAAAACACATCTAATCATGGGTTTAAAACCTTAAACTTGACACAAAATGCATGAAAAACTTGTTTACATGGTGTGCATTTCATGCATCATCACCAACCCGGATTATATATAGATGAAAATGGGTTGTTCTGCGGTCTGACGTAACCCTGGGCTGCCTGAACTTGTTCTTGAACAAATTCAGGGTACTGAGCTGCCGAAGGGCACTCAGTAATTTCATGTGCCAGACTGGCACACAGAGTACACTTTTGCTGAGTAGTGGGTGGTTCTGAGAGAAGCTGGTCCAGCTTCTGAGCAATCATGTCTACCTTGCACTGTAGTCCAGTAGATGGACTAATCTCAAGAACACTAGCTTTCTTCTGAATGCTAGGTGTGGCTCTATCCGAATGAGAGCTCGAAGCATGGTGGAGAGAATTCTCTACCAATGTATCAAACAGCCTCCATGCTTCATCATCGCTCTTCAACATGAATGTCCCCCCACATGAAGAGTCGATCATCTGACGATTCCTGTCAAATAATCCGTCATAAAAGATCTGCACCAGCTGCCATCTCGGCACCTGATGATGGGGATACTTCCTAAGGAGATCCTTTATTCTCTCCCAGGTTTCATGAAAATGCTCACCATCTAACTCCGAGAAGCTAGTGATGGCTCTCCGGTACTAGTTCGTCCGACCAATGGGGAAATACTTTCTAAGGAACTCCTGCTGTAACTGATCCCATGACCCTATCTCTATAGAATCTAAGAAATTTAGCCAATACTTGGCCTTGTCCTTCAATGAAAATGGGAATAAGGTCAACCTCAAAGCATCATCGTCGAAATGCTGTATCTTCACAGTAGAATAGATCTTGAGGAATTCGTCTAAATGTCGGTAGGGATCCTCGTGACTAAGGCCATAAAAGAATGGAAGCATCTGAATAATGCTGGCCTTAATCTCATAATGAGGCGCTCCTACATCGGGTCTCCGAATGCAGGATGCTTGAACATAATCTATGGGAATGAAGTATTCCCTCAGAGGGCGTGGAGGAACTGGAGGTGGAGCTGGAGGATCCATATCACCCATTGTTGTCGAACTTCGAGGAGAATGTAAAATTCTCTCTGGGTTGTCAACAAATTGATGTAATGGGGTTCCTAAAGCCCGTCACCCCTGCATACATTGGTACTAAGACCAGATGTAAGCACACGACCTAAATCTAAAACTAAAACTAAAACTAACACAGATACTAAAATGCAAATAACACAAATCAAGACACTAATAAGCAAATATGCTAAACTATCTATGTCAGAACTAATTAACTAGATAAATGAAATCACAAAATAAACTATTCTAAATTACTGAAGAAGAAAAATACAGGAAATCACAAACTAAGTTTTTCTAAAACCCACCTGTCTAATCGCACCTTGCAGAATGAAAATATAGTGAATCCTAAAAAAACAGTACGTGAATCCTATATGTACTAACTATGTTAAACCTATATTCACTTACTAATCCTACTAACTAGAAAGTAAAAACAACTAATTAACTAACTAGCTAACACAGATTAATAAATGAAACTCTAAGAAATAAAAGAAGTAATTCGCCGTCTCCCGGCAACGACGCCAAAATTTGGTTGGATTTTTGATAAATGCTCTTTTTAAAGATAGTTTTTCAATAAAATCTTTGGAAAATCGTCAACCAAAAGTAAATAACCGACTTTCCACAAAGTGGTAAGTACGGGTCGAATCCACATGGAACAGGAATTACTCAAGTATTTCTAAGAAATTCAATTTATTAATCAATAAACACTAGTCACAAATACAATGTTACTGCTATGACAATTTAACACTACAACTAAGTAGAAAAGCTCTTCAGTCTTCTGTTGCATGTCAAGGGTATTTCTGTCTTTTTGCCTCTTCTCAAAGTTTCACACCTGGACAAGAATCCCTGAAAATTTCTTATGCTTTTCAACCTAATAACACAGGAAAATACAAAGTTAGTAATAATTCTAATAAATCAAAATAGCAATGAAACTAAACCTAATTTTCAAGAAATTAACCAAACAAACCCTAATGACAATAAAATAATCAGGTAAAATAGTAAACTAATTCTAAAATTACTTATTTTAAGTCTAAAAATGCTGGATGTTGCAGATGCAACACTTAAAATGCAGAAACTGATGAAAACATACTGAAAATGACTAAATGAATGAAATTACTAATATACCCCTAACTAGTGCAAAATAGACTTCTGACAGCTCTTCGGAAAATGACTGTTTGGCAAGGCAAACTAGGTCCTATTTTCCCGAAATTTGTTCTATTCTGTAACTAACAGATTCAAGAATCTGACAGTTTTTACAGAATTAAAAAATACTATCTGGAACTCCAGATATAAGCGTTTCAAAACTGGGAAAAATTTGGATATCACAAGTCCCGAAATTTTAAAATCTGAAAAAGCGGTTTTCACAAAACGCTTAAAAATCAAACCAAATCAACTCGGATTGAGCTGAAATTTGGTCTGTAGACAGTTAGCACACCAAAAAAGTGAATAGAAAAAGAATTTTTGGAAAACTCAAAATTTTTGCACATGAAATAACAATGTTGCGACAGGGCAAAAATCGAGTTTCGGGTTCAATGCACTATTCACTTTGGAATTCTATTTTAAACACTAAGAATGCAATCTAACACTAATGCAGACATAAATGATGTTGAATGACAGTTTATATGCTGGTGCTAAATGCAATTAGGCTACATGAACAGAAAATGAAATAAAATATGCCAACTACGAATAGAGCTATGTTAACTAATCTATCAAATGCACTAATGTAAGTAAAGATATAAACCTAACTATATGAACTTAAATGATGAATTACTTAATGCTGATTACAATGGACAAAATGCAATGGAATAATCAAACGACCTATACTAATTATAAGTTAAATACACACCTATTTCTAAAAGATGATTAGACCAAGCAAAGTTTCAACTAAATTAAATTAATCTATAGTTACTATTAATCAAAACTAAGGTTAAATAAACAACTAAGGACCATTGGTGTGGTTTATAAAATGACTTGGACTGGGTTCACGCCACACCTAATTAGGTCCACTAAGTTGACTATGTGAGACACCAACTAAATTAGGAAATGATCAATGTAAATCTAATTAATCAATATCTAAAATCAAAATGACAATGCATTAAAGACCTTATTTTACTCTATGTACCCCTAAAGAAAATAATCAATGTAAGTATAACCTACCTAACTAAGGTGGACTATTGCTAAAATCGACATCTAAATAATTGAGACCTAATTAATTCACCTAAGCTAAATTAATAAAGAAGAAGGTAATAAATAGGAGATAACGAATTGTTGGAAACAAATTGATTTGGCAAAAACGTCCAGCCCAGAGAGATAAACTTATCTTAATTGCTTGATAAATCAAATGGGAATGAAGAATTGAAAACGTCCAACTCACAGGGGGCCCACATGTTTTCAACCTTGCTTTAAACACATTAAATGCTTTTTGAAAACCTTTCCAAAACCTTAAACATGTTTTTGGTTGTCTTTAGAAAGAAAGGATAACCTTAAAAATCAATTCCAAAAAAATCGTGTATAGCGCTTTTAAAAAATATTTGAAATCCAAATATTGTTTCCAAAATTGTTAAAAGAGAGAAGCTTGCTCTCTTAGCTGGATACCAAAAATCAAAACTTACCTTCTACGAATTTGAATTCATCAATCCTTTCCAAAATTCGTTTTCTATCACAATTACTTCCTTCTCCTCTTTCTAAAAAAAAATGCTACTCACACTAGGTAATACATTAACCTCTATCTAACTAATTAAACCAAGAATTTAAGAAAATCAAGAAAAGTTGGGATGAGAAACACAATTTTTTAAAATTTAATAAATAACAACTAATACACTAATTACCAAATGAGTAAAAATGTCTACACCTCACAACTCCTAATACAATGAACCTAGACAACTAAATTAAATTACCTAACCTAAGAAAACTTACCAAAAAGTTCACTAAAAACGTCTAATGCAGCCAAAATCTAATGCAATGCACCTAGACACACTAATGACTTTCTAAATGCACAAACTTCCTACCAAAAACAGCCTAGAGCTCTAATGGAGCTCTAATGGCTGACACCCCTCCTTGGGGAAGATGACTACCTAAAACACTAAAATCAAAATCTAGCAATGACTCTAAAACTATCATGAGAATGATGAAACGAAATTAACACATAACTAAAAGTAACTAATTACACTAATGAAATCATAAACCAACTATCTAAGATGCTGGAAATTAAGACAATCTAGAAAACATTAATTGCAATCTAGCTGCACGCCTAACCTAAACTCAAAACATTGAAAATAATTAACACTAAATTTACCACAACATGAACATCTACCTTAACTAAATATTAATCAACAAATTAGACTAATGTAACAAACTGAAATTAAATGAAAGTTCCTACAGCCGGCTGACAACACCTAAAACAAAGAAAACAATAAAACTCGATTTTTTTTTTATTTTCAATAGCAATCAAACACCAAAACACAAAAATGCTAAAACAATATTTAGAAATATCCTAAGATGCTGAACTCGATCAAAACACACTTTGTAAAACTGTAAAATCAACAATATAGATGCATGCACACAGCTTGAAGTTGAAGATTACACGCACTTACCTAATTTCAATCCTAATCCAACGATTATTTCAAAACAAATCACACGACATGTATAGAATCAAACCAACATAGCCCTTCAACGAAAATGGATCTAGAGCACCTAGGACACAGACAAACAATACTCAGATTACTTGAGAGAACTACAGAAAAAAATTGCATAGCCTACACTCGCTGAAACACAAAGATCGGCTAGAGTTAATCTAGCCGATTTTTCTTTTCTTTTTACTAGAAACACCAATCACTAAAACCCACGGCCAAACTAAATCAAAATGAACTTTTTAAACACGTTTTTCTATAAAAACAACACACAAAACACGCTGGACAGAAAGAGAAAATCGACTAGATGGGGATCTAGCCGTTTTTCACGTTTTGAGTGAAAACGATGAAAAAAAAAGACTCGAACAATTAAAAAAAAGAAATCAAACCTAGATCTACCGTGCTGGTCTGTGCATGAGTTCTATACTAAGGTTGAAACACTAAAAACACAGCAAACATACAGAAAATATCACAAGAAAACAAGCACACACGATTTGGATTTTAACTAGAAGAAAAGAGAGAAAAAGACCTACCTCCAGGGCGATCCGACGATTGTGGGGGAGAAGAGAGTGGACAATGGCTTTAGCTTGACATCCCAAATCGTTCGAGAATGCTGGAATATCACCACGAGCAGGGATCTTGCAGCTGCAACACGTTGGAGATCCACCGAAGATGGAAAGGATGCCGATTCACGATCGGATGGCTTAGAAAACCGGATGGAGGTAGGGCCGACTCATCTTGTTGTAGTGTTTCGCACTTCCACACAAGATAAATGGTCTCCACCTCTGCTACACCTACAAAAACACAGCAAATAGTGATTAATCACAACAAGGAGGAAGAAGAAATGAATAGAATTGAAAGGGGAGATAGAATAATGCTTGAGTTTCAAGCAAAAATCGATCTTCAATGGAAATGAGGTGGGATGAGGGGTTGGAAAGGGGCTGGAGTTAGATTCACAATGGGGGTGTCAATTCCAATGCCAAAGACACCTAGGGTTTGCTGAAAACTCTAATTTATACTTTTGATAGTTTTCAGAAACAAGGTTATAAAAAAATAATTTTCTATGCGCCACTTTTTGGGGGGTTTTCTGCAAATGTTTTCTAAATGGGTATGGATATGCGTGTGGGTTGGATTTTGGCTTTCTAAAGGTTGATCCAAAGTCCAAAACAGCCTAATTGGGTCGGATATGGATCTGATCCACCTCGAAATCCATGCCCGAACACTAAAATAGCCATAACTTTCTCATTTTAACTCCGATTTTTCTTAAATTCGAACCACATCCCCTTACTATCAAAATGCATCTAAACATGGGTTTTATATCTTAATCTCTCCATAAAATGCATGAATAACTCGTTAACATGATGTGCATTTCATGCATCATCAACATGCACTCGGTGTCTGTTATTTAATTCTAATGTGATAATCGGGGATGCTATATACCGAGTCAAACCATCTGCGAGCAACACACAATTAGGAGAAACCTTTCGCAGGGGTAAAGGATTGCAATCCGTATTACTGCAGTAGCAGAGGTCCCTGAAGAGGGTAAACCTCGACCTCCTTAACTCCGAGTGACTGGAGGTCAGAGGGCTCTGTGGCTCCTCAAAAGGATGGGTCGTAGTAACAACATGTCACTCGGGGCTGTACCATTCACCCTCTCCCTGAGTGACCAAATTGTGAATAGGGCGCGACAAGTTTATCTTATTTAAGTTCATTTCTTTAAGTCATACCTCCTCGAGGTAGTAGTGCCTCGTGGTCTCTGCGGGGTACGCAAATGAGGACTTGGCCTGCCCATCCACGTGCTCATCCTCACATGGCCACAAAAGAGCACATCGCCTGTGAAGACGATATCACACCATTTTTATTTTTGACCTAGAGTTACACACACGTGAGCACACTCTCACGATCCCGGGCCATTGCCCGAAGACTTCAACCGAGTCCCAAAACCTCAACAGGTCAACAGTGTCATACCCTATGGTATTTTCAGTTCCTTTCAGGTGTATATCTCATCGAGTGCAAAGCACGCCTCTGGTGTGTCGTATACCCATCGATATACGAATGTGATCCAAACAAGTATATACTCGACAATCAAAACCAGTGACATATGTGTCAGGATGTGTCAATGTGCATGTGCGAAACAGGAAAAACGACAAAGATATAATTTCACACAAGTATCATGCTGTGAGCAACGATACATCAAGTAGGTAAAGTGACATGAATCACAAATTTTGAGCGGCACCAGGCTCAAAGGCAAATACAATAGTTACTGTATATGCGAGGAGTGTCCAGAGCCTAGACTACGTATTTTTCTAAATACGCATACTCCAACCATCGTATCGCGTAGCGAAGCCTTCCGCGAAAGACCCTCGTAAATTCGACACTTACGAGTGTCGAAAGTGAGACTCAACCTAATTCTGTCTATATAGGAAACACATTATCAATTCCCAAGTCATGGTCACCCTCTGCCCCCACGATGGGAAACAAACAAGGCTATCTACCAGAAAGGTCCGACAAAATGGACAAACACACGCAAGCGTGTAACGCGATGCCAGTCGCGAGCTCAACCATCTTGCTTCCATGATGGGACAGCGGAGTTTGAGCAACAGAAGCCCAAGACTGCAACGACCACGTTGCTCAGGTGCAAGCATTCTCGCTCGACAAGCAAATTCCGCTTGTAGGTTGGCGGCAACGAGAGAGATAGTTGCCGCCACGGTGGACTTCCGTGGGAACTCAACAGGTGTCATGGAGACCCGTTCTAAGTTCGCTAGCAACTCCGACCAGGAGTCGATGTCTAGCTCAAGGCTACCCTAGTGGCAATGAGGTTGCTAGTTGCCTTAGCACTCGGCGCCGATCGAGGGAAAAATGAGCGAGGTGCGTGTGGGGCCTGCTGCGACAGGGCCACTAGGCCCACAACCACCTTGGTTTGCACCCTACATGTAGACCCAGTGCTGCTGGGCTACAACACTAGCCAAGGTCAGTCCAAACTCACCCGGGTGCACCCGCACCTGGCTAAGCGAAAGGGGAGCCCCATGGTGGGCTCGACAAGGTTAGGCCCAATTGGCTGGGTGTGATCATCGAAAAAATTTTCCTCTCTCGTGGTTTCTCTCTCTTCCTTCTCTTTTCCTTTTCTAGCCGCTATTTTCCTCCTTTTTGAAGGGAGAAAAATAAAAGACAGAAAAAGAAGAGAGAAGAGAAGAGAAAAGAAAGAAGAGAGAAGAAGAACTCTTTTGCGGGGTCTCACTTGACCTTAATTTAAAAATATCTAGAAAAATTTAACTTGCCTCCATTTTTAAAAATTTACGGGAAAATGGAGAGACGGGATTTGCTCGTCGGTACGAGGTTCGACCATTCCTGGCGCCTTTACCAGGGGTAATCGAACCAAGGATCGAATTTATGCCTTTTGCTTTGCCTAAATATTATCTAAGAATTTATTCTAACTCTAAATGCACAAAGAATCATGCTTGTGCAATGCAGGGATGTATGCTCTTTTTGGAAAAATGATTTGAAAAATCTCCAAGTGCTTGATAATTGAGTGAAGAAATGGTTTTTGAATGGTAGAATCTAACTTAGGACTCGAGATAGATCAGAGAAGTTCTAAGTCTTTAAAATGATCAGAGTTGGGAAAATAAATCTTTTGATTTGAGAAAGAATGGTTTGAAGATGAGATAAAAAGGAAAAAGGAAAGAAATTCCAAAGTCAGAAAATAGACTTTGAACTTAGATTTAGGAGAAGAGATAAAACTTGTAATGAAATTTGAATCTAAAATTTGAAATCATGATGGTTTTGAGAAATCTAAATGGTATTTAGAAATAAAGTGGATTTAAGAAGTTCAGATGAGATCAGAAAATGAAGTTGGATTTGGAATTTAGAGTTGGGAATGGAATTTGGATTCTAGATCCTAAATAGAATTGGATCTAGGATCTGGAATCCAAGATGGGATTGGGTTCTGAATCCTAAGATGGATTTTGGATCTCAAAGATGGATTTGGATCTGAAGCATGAGATCCAAAAGATGGAGTTGGATTCTGGATTCTAAAATTTGGATTTTGGATCTGAAGTCTGAGATCCAAAGTGAAACTGGATTCTGGATCCTAAGATGGATTTTGGATCTGAAGTCTGAGATCCAAAGTGGAACTGGATCCTGGATCCTAAAGTGGAATTTAGATCTGAAGTCTAAGATTCAATGTGAAGTCGGATTTTGGATCTAGAATCCTAAATGGGAATTGGATCCGAAATCTGGAATCCAAGATGTAATTTGGATCGAATTTTGGATTTGGAATTTCAAAGATTGGTTTGAGAATAAATGAATTTCAAAGTCAAATTGGACTTTGATTTTGGAGCTTTGAATTTGGAATTCAGAAAATGAATCAAGAATCTCAAAGTTAGATTGAACTTTGAATTTGATTGGAGTTTTTGAAAATGAATTTGGAATTTCAAAGTCAAATTGAACTTTGAAATCTGATTTGAATTGGAATTTTTTAATATAAAATGAACTTGAAATTTCAAAGACGAATTGAACTTTGAGATCTGATTTGAATTGGAATTTTTTGAATATAAAATGAATTTGAAATCTCAAAGTTTAAATTGGACTTTGAGATTGATAATGAAATAGAATTGAAAATGAAAAGATGAATTGGATTTTACAAGAATTGAAGATTGATTGAAAAAGATATTAACATCACTTGGATTTTTGAAAAAAGGAATTTCGAAAATATGATGCAGTTCTATCCTAAGTGATGAACAAATTTTAAAGAATTTAAAAAAAAATGATTTTGAAAAGCATATTTCATTCTATAAATGAATTAAAATAAGATTGAAAATATAATACATCCTTGACTATGGTCATTGAATGTATTATATAATAATCTATATTTAAATCCAAGTGAAGAATGAAACATATTTAGGTGCTTTTATAGAGTTTAAAATGAAATTAACCCTCAATATATCCTGACTATGGCCATTGATATATATTTTGAGTTAATTTTAAGTTAAACTCTAATAAAAGAAATAAATATTTGAAAATACGATGATTTTTTTTTAAGAGGATCCAGTGTGGATCCAATGTTATTTTGTAAAAGATAAAAATCCTAAGTTTTGTTTACATCCTGACTATGGCCATTGATGTAAATCATCAACTTAGGATTGATTACCTCTTACAAAATGGTGCACGTGCCATTCGTGTTTCACCATTGTGAGATTTTTGAAAAATAAAGGTAAAAGCATGAAAAACAAGCAATTTATGATATTTACAATGCTCATTCATTATATTCTAAAGCTGAAAGGAGAAATTTCTCTTTAATATCAAACTTGAAATCGCATTGAAGTTCAAATTGCTGAAGAGGGAAATTCAACAATTCATGTAATAATAAATTCAATTCACTATGGAAGGCAGTAGCAAGCGTCCATGTCTTGGGTCAATTTTATTAGGTATGTTGAATTTTCTTTTTTTATTTTACCCATTTCATTTCTCGCTCACTGCAAAATCAATGTACTGT
The DNA here is from genome assembly GCF_984573655.1 of Nuphar pumila. Lineage (NCBI taxonomy): Eukaryota > Viridiplantae > Streptophyta > Magnoliopsida > Nymphaeales > Nymphaeaceae > Nuphar > Nuphar pumila. The sequence goes on from NC_143249.1 coordinate 69,881,436, forward strand.
CACCTTCTTAAATATCTTTGTAATCTTCCATCTGTTTGCTGATTTGCTGCATTATGCTTTCTTTTTTTTTATTCCTTCTGGTCTCTGCAAAATATATTGCGCAAGCCTTTTTCTTTCCGATGCTGTGGGAAAAAGGGTTTTCGTTGCAGAGGCAGCCGATGACATGGGTCCTCCATAGATGATGGATAGTTGTCACTAGGCTTCACATCATGGATTTCCATCACTTCAGTTGTTCCATTTTGCTATTGATGAGGCTAAATTCAAGAGTTACTGCTGGGAACGTCAAGTGAAGGAAATTCCTGACATTTTCAAAGACGTCAGTTCTTCATATCGTGGGATGAATCAATGTACAAGAGTGATGAAATTTGAAGCAAAGATGGACATGACATTCTTCTTGCATACTCCTCATATCCCACAGAAGTAGCCGATTTGCTGTTAGGGGAAATGCTGGTTGAAGTAAATTTGATCTCTCCGATAGCAGTGAAGTGATGTTATCAGGAATCTCTGTGGTGGCTACCAGCAAAATTGACTGGGATGATGGGAAACGTGTCATCAAAAAGTTACCTCATAGAAGGATTGATTTACTGCTGGTAATGTCCAAGACAGCTCTAAACAAAATTAATGCTTTGGCAGCTCAGAAATCTACAGATGGTGTTCAATGTGCTTTAATAATGCAATTCCAGAAGAAGAATCATAAGATTGTTAGACTCGTTGCATGCCTACTTTGAAATGAGACAACCAAAACCAAATTTATGAAGTAGACATTGCTAATAAATGAGAGGCATCTCTCATTGAAGCAGTAATGTAACGCTCCGGATTTCCAAAACAAAGCTAAGTTAAAATTTTCATGAATTTCTTTTTTTTTTCTTTGCAGCGGAACTTTAAAAAGCTTTTAGCAGCGGAATCAGACGATAATGAGTCGTCGGTTTTAGAAAACTCCGAGCACGTTGCAAGTATGTGGCCAAGCAACTCATTGACCACCGAAGTGTTCCATTTTATCGTAAACCACATGTTTAATACAACATCACTACTTGGAAAGCAGTATAGGTTCTATAAAAATGAAGCAGTACAACTCTGTCTAGAGAAACCCTGGAACTCGATGCCGCCTTGCTCCGCATATCGCAACACAGGTCCAACACCTGAAATCCCCATAAAACGGGGTCAGAACCACTGATGGTCTGGTAAGCAAGCAGTCATACATCCATTCAACTCAAGTACAAATAATGACCACTCAGGGTCGCAGTTTGTAATACGACGCTCAAGCCTCCAAGACTTAGCGTATATCACAAGAGCCTCCTCAGGGCTATGAGTTGAATATCCGCTCAAGTCTTCATGACTTAGAGCAAGCCTTTTCAGGGTTGTGGTTTGAATAACCGCTTAAGTCTTCACGACTTAGCCATGACCTCTTCCGGGTCTCAAAGTGATGTCTAGCTCAAGTCTTCATACTTGGCACATCCGTATCCCATGCATCTAAGGACAGCTCCTCGAGCTTCGCTTAGTCGTGCGGATACAACATGGGACTTTGCCCAGTCGGTCCAGTCGTATACCGAACATGACACCTTCACAAAGGTTATGCAGGACTGACTCAACACGTCATCCACTCATACATTAAAAGCATCGCTGTACCTAAGCTAATGCATTGTTTGATAATTAACCGCTCCCGCCTTTGGTACGCAGGTAGAGCTATTGTCCGAGCATCAACGCGACGTTCTGGGGGTTGATTATTCTATGTATTTTAGATACCCCAGAGGCCTGTTGACCCTATCTATAGTAGGGCAGTGTGTTTCAACTGGGAGAACCCTACTAGGCCCATATTCGGATGCATCCTCTACTTGCACTAGTTGGGTTCAATCCTTAGATCTTAAGGATAACCACGACTCCAAAACCCATGAGTGACTGAGGCCATCGTGGACTCTATCAGGTCCAAAGTAAAATACGTGTCACTCAAGGCTGTACCATCACTGTCATTCCACAGTGAGCATAATAACTGAAGGGGTCTGCCAGTCTTACAATTACTTGGACAGAATCTGCATGCCATTTAGGCAGCCCGTGCTTTTAGCACTACGGGAGTATGTACCCGACCCCATTCAGTTCGCCCCAACACAGTCATTACTGAGGGGGTACCTCTAACACGATTTTCAACCGCGGGGTATGTGCAACCTTAAGTCTTATTCATATGCATGCAGAACACCGCTCTTGGCACTTCGGCCACCACGAGCATCTCACCTTTTTGGGTGGAAACAACACACTCTGGCTCTTCGGCCCTTACGAGTCTGGTTGCGTAACCGTTCTCAATGAGCATGCATATGACTCGATCTAAATAGATCGGCTACTCGGCGTATTTTTACGCAACGAGTCCAAACCTAGTCAAGGCGCAACCTCTACTCCGGTTCAGCAGCCCTTACGAGCAAGGTGCCCTTGCAGGCACAGGGATACGAGCCATTCTGGCATCGTTCCATCAACGGACATCATTATGCCGTTCCACTGGTTCCGGCAGCTCTTCTGTCAACCATTTCGTCAGCACCCCCCCTGCTCTACCGGCAGTGGTGTGACGAACCCTTCTACGTTGTAGAAGGCATTCCATGAATTGGGTAGCACTCTGCTATATGTCAGAGTATCCTGCTACGTTCTTTCTGAGCTATTCTTGGCTTCTTCAGAAATTTCTGCAGCACTTCCTCTCTTTTACGGAGAAAGCGTGCGTTTCTTTTATCCATTTAAGCGACATCTCCCATCTTTGGCGGGAAATCGCTACGCTTAACTCGAGAAATGGATGCGCACCATTGTGCGTACTTTGCATCCATCAAGGTTGCAGGAACCCTGGGCTATAGCCAGGCCATACGTAATTGACTTAGTTTTTACGTAAAGAGCATTTTGCCAAAAACCGAAGCCTTTCCAATAGGGGCTTCATTCGTCAAGCAAAATCTTGAACGAGGAGCGGTCAGGGAATCGCATTGGCGATTTGGAGTTGATCTCCATTTGAACGCTCATTTACGCGCCATATATGTAGTATAAGCAGAAGCCTGTGCTTTATACAGCGGCGGCATAAAGAAATGCATATACTATTGTTCAGGGTGTGTAACTGAACGAAATATTCTACATATATAACAAAGCAGGAGCCTTGGTGTCATTCAACACGACGGCGTAAGTAAATACATTGCAGAAAGCAGGAGCCTTGGCATCGTAAGACGCGACGACATAAGTAAATGTATAATCGGAAGTGCAGTAATCAAAAGTGCAGAAAACAGGGAGCCTTGGCATCATACGACGCGACGGCAAAGGTAAATTACATAGCCTGTGCGATATAGGACGCATCGGCAGAATCAACAGATATACACCTAGATCCGCATCCAACGATAGTTACGAGGCGAGCAGGTGAACACCGAAGTGTTCTGAAGGGCTCAACCAAGAACTAAAGCGAGATACCATTTTTAAAACGCATATACTGCGTATTTGAACATAGATATATCCGACGATAGTTACGAGACGAGCGGGTGAACACCGAAGTGTCCAAAAAGGGCTCAATCAAGAACTAAAGCAAGATACTACTTCAGAAAGTATATGCTATATACAAACAATCAAATACTTGAGAGAGATGGATCAACGAAGCGAACTTACTTCAAATCGTGGAAGAAACGGCTCCGGGTTGCTTCTTTGGCTTCGAGCCTTCCTTCGAGAGGTCAGACTAAGTCAGATGAAGCTGACTTAGTTGAGAAAGAGGTAGAGTAGGTCAAGCTACTCAACCTAAGTGGTTTGAACCAAACAGGGTTCGGTCCAAGTCAATTGGGTTCAGCAGGTTCGAACTCAGCTCAAGTAGGCTAAGTCTGGGTTCAGAAATCCAAACCGGAATCTGGACCAAAAAGGACTTTGACTTTGACTTTAAACCCAACTAGGTTCAAGTCAAGTCAACTAGGTTTGGACTAGGTCAAGTGGGTTCAGACCTAGGTCAAGTGGGTTAGGACCAGGTCAGGCAGGCTCAGGCTAAGTTAGGCAGGCTCAGACCAGGTCAGGTGGGCTCAGGTGGGCTAGGCTAGGTAGAGGAGGTTTAGGAGAGAGAGAGAAGGCAAGAGAGAGAGGGGGGGTCAAAAATTATGAGAAGAGAGAGAGTGGGGAGGGCTATTTATAGCCCAAGCCCACCTCCTCTTGGGTTTTTCCATTCCCCTTTTACCCCCTGGCTTCTTTTTAATTCCAAGAGATTCCTTGGTGTGGGGCCCACTTGGATATTCCATGGGATATTTTTGTGGGTCCCACCAGATATTTTCTGAGGAATATTTCTGTGGGTCCCACAAATATTTTCGTGGGTCCAGCAAAAATTTCGGGTTTTCGGCGATTTTTTTCCAAAAAATTCTGAGTACGCCATTCTCTTCGTATTAACGTAACTAAGAAAGTTGGCTCGTAGGAATCCTTTGATTTCGTTCAGATAGGAAGTTATAGCTTTCAGAGTGTTTGAGCATATATTCGTGATTCGACGAATATCCTAAGTATAACTGGCTCGCAGGAATTGATTCGTTTCGCATTCTTAGAAAAATGCTATTTTTACCGGTAAATGCCTCATGAATTTTATTCAGATTTTTCTGAAAAATTGCGGGTCTTACAAGTAAAGAAGCAGTGAAGAAGCTGGAATTACCCAAAAGGCATCAGCAAAAAAAAAAAGCAAAAGCAAAGCTGCCAACAAAGAAGATGCAGTATGGACTGTGGCCAAGTCATGGAAGTCGTGCCCAGTTGGCATGCTATCATCTTTGAGCTCCGCTGGGAAACTCCCTGTGCTTGAGAGGGTCAGCAATGACTCTGCATGTTCAGAAACAACCAAGGAAGCCTGTAAATGAGATGCAACCTGTGAGCAGGAAGGCTCGGTCCTTGGCAGCAAGAGGAGGAGAGAGACCAGAAAAGTTGGCATCTCTGAGATCCGGGTAAAATGTGAAATAAACGCAGTTGAGTTTGATGGGTCCAAGCTGGGTAACGGCAACATAGTAACCACTGCAATTGACTGCATACCAAAATTTTCGGCCCCTTTGCCACCAGTTGAAGTTTTTTTTTGTTGTTCCTGTGGGTCATCACCTACAAGTCGTAGGAAGAAACTGGTTTGACACCCGTTAGAGGCGCAGACAGGTCAGCATATTCCTTTTTGTTCCCTTTTTCTAAAAAGTTGATGGTCACCGGATATGGTGATTTCTGGCTTCCTTTCTTATTCTCTGCTTTTCCCCTTTAGAAATTCGCCAGGTAATAAAACTCTCACATCCTTCAGTGTAGTTCATGTCCTTACATGATAATGTTTTCATGATTTCTGGAGAATTCCCATGCCACCTTAGCACCCACGACATATTGCCATCATCTCTCCACTATTACACAACAATGCACATACCATCCATTTCATTGCTACACTAGCACCATTACCCACAATGCTTCCCATTTTTTTTATTTTGTCATGTGTGTACACAACGTTCCCTTTTGAAACCTGATGTGGCTACATTACCTATCATAGTGAAGTTTTGATAGTTTGGCTTGTTAGATGTTACACCACTGTTACCGGCCATTTAAGGTTTTCCTCCCTGTTTCATGGTGACATCCTCTGGTCCTATCTACAGTTAGCCAGGTTTGCATACTATGGGTTAAGCATCATACTGAATCACTCATTTTCTGTGTATATTATGTCAAGTCACAGCCCTCATTTGCATCTCCTTCCACATTCCATCCATCCCAAGTAAGCCTCTGAGCAGGAGATGCTGCTGTTGGGCTCACTCTTATCATAACAGATGTGGTTAGTGAAACCAACATCGATGACTTGTGTACTAAACCTTTGAGAAGCATATATACAACACTGCTGGATATAAAGATGGTTAATTTGCATGCAAATAAAGTTGCTAGTGGAAAAGTTGAGAACAATGAATGTTTTCTTAAAATTTGCTCTTTACCAAGGTGACAGAAGTAGTAAAAAGGCTAGAAAAATTCCTGCAGTCGCAGCAGCCTAAAGGCTGTTGTTAGTTCATTTGCACCCACAGTGGTTCTTGAGTTGCTGTAAATCCAAGTATATTCACCAATTGCCCCACTTCCTGTGTGTTGTTATACTTCACCAATTGCTTGCCAATACCACCAGCCACCATTTCTCGTGCCCACTGTAGCTACAGCAGTAGCTATACACCTTTGCTACATAATATTTCCTACTACTACATATGCCTGTACCCTTCACACTTCCATCACACTGCCTTCACCTATACTCACATCATTATACCACTGTTAAATATACCTTCTGCAACTTGCTGTCCCTCACTCACATTTGCACCATACACTACAAATCTGTGTATCCAGAAAAATTTTCACACTGTATATCAACACAATGGTTCATAACCACTCCGCATTAGTATAATGAAAATGGTAAACCACCTATATCATGCATCACCTTTGCACGGTGCCCACAACATTTCTGTAACATTTACACTTTGTCATGTTTGTTGGGAATTGCATATATGTACATCCTATGCTTCTTTTGCAGTCTCATTTGCATAATGCTTCCCTCTTTGCTGAAGTTATGTCTTTATATTTAAAATGAAGATACGCCAAAATCATTTGTTGGTTTCGTGATGTATTGGCTGGTATTGGCATGTGTTTTAAGGAAGGGCTCCTGATTCAGAAGTTGATATTAAAAACATGGAAGGCAAAAGAAAATTTGGTCAAGTGGTTTGAAAAGGGCTAAATTCAACAGGAAACTAGTTTGTTTCTGAGAAATCCAAACAGAGGTAAAACTATGATTGAATGATCATTTGGGGCAAACATACATGTATATTCTCATATGTGCTTGGATATATACCTCTTCACGTGTATATTGGGTTTTGATATAGCATCCTCTGTTTCCCTATGCATTTTCTTTTGCATTTTGCCCTGTACTAACTCTGTTTTGCAGGAACCCTTTGAATTTAACTACCTGACAGATCGGAAGCCCAAAGATTTCAACCAGATTAATGCATTTCAAGAAATCAATAAATAAATCAATGAAACACAGGTGCTATGAATGAGATAACATTAACAAGATGGAATATAGAAAGGATGATGAACCATCAACAGTTTGCAGGGGAAATGAATGAGTATCACATCATGGTTCATGATATAGACTTTGAGAACCAATTCTCTTCTTATCCACAGATAATCATGCAAATGAAGGTGAGGGTATGGCAATGCACCTGGGTTTTTTTATTTCGAATCCATCTCACTGATTCTCATTATCATACTTTCTTTGATCATCAGAGCCATAAACCACCTTAATGCAACTGGACATGAGTGAGTTAAGATCTATCATGCTCATTACCTTGTTTCTTGAATGGAACGCATGGATCTCCAACAGTTTCTCTATAATCACGCAATTTCCTAACAAGCTTCTCTATGAACCTTAGTCAATTCTCAATGAAGCCAATGCCGTCTACTGTAATATATTGTCTAGGCAATGCACGATGCTGCTGTAGCCGAATCAAGCTAAGAAGCTATATAAAGTAGAAATCACAACGAGAGATGTTTATAGAACACTCTCCTGCAACGCAATAAGCATGAAGGCCTCCTTTGGTGGATTGCAACAGATCCAATAGAACCAAAGACATAACTAAGAGAATGATCTTTGAATTAAACACAACACAGATGCAATACTGGATTAACGAAATGTTATAGACTTGATACAAAAGGATCTGTTATATAAGGTGTATTACAACATTAACAAGAGGAGGAAAAAGGTAACCTTATATCAAACAAAAGATTCAGCCGTGCAGAGATCAAGAGAAACAGAAAAATTATGGAAAATCAAGAGAACATTTAAAGAAAATTATAAAAAGGGGAATCTAATGAACTCCCTGGATCTTGTGCATCGTATGACTCATCGACAGATGGGTACATTGCACCCAGATATGCCTCGTTCGATTGCCAATAGAGGGATATGGCCGGATGAGTTTCCCAGGAAAATTAAATACGAGAAAGAAAGGGAAAAGGAAAGAAAAAAAATGTGTAAAGATAACTAAAATAAATAGCAGAAAATAACAGGAACTCAATTAGTAAGAACAAAGCAGAGGAAATCCGGCGTAAAATAGATTTCCAACTGAAAAATCGGGGTAATTTAATAAACACCAAGCATGATGTCTGAACGAATCTTCCGATTACTGTTGCACAAGGTGGGTTGATGTTTGCATAGGCAACATTAACACCACCAGAGGTGATCTAATGGAGTAGAAATTAGAGGATTAAGAGTAAAACAAGAAAAATGGTGAGGCAAAAGGGAAATAAATGCAGAATGAACTCAAAATCCAGAGGAATTGGCAATGTCATTGAGAGGCATTGTCAATCATCGATATATAGAAGAAGATAATCGAAATTGAAAATCCATAAAAAATAACATTGAAAAATAAAAAGGAAGTAAGTAAAAAAAAATAAGAAGAGAAAAAAAAGGAACTCAGAAGAATCAGTGACTTACCTTCCTTTTGCAGGGTTATGAAGGAGGAAAGAGAGGGATTCTCTTCTTCCCTTTCGCGTGGAACTTCTTAGGTCCAGAAGAAAGGAGAGGATGAGGGAAAAGGAGGAAGAGAAGAACGGAGTGCGGGGGTGAGAAGCGGTGCCTTTAGGGTTTTCGTTTGCCGATTCTTAAAGAAGAGGAGGAAGAGTAGGAAGGGAGGTTCGTTGGTGATCAACAGGAAGAGGGCGAGTTTGTTAACGATGGACGGGAGGAGATGAATGGAGGGTTTTGGTGAGGGTGGTTCTGCGAAAAGGGGTGAAAGAGATGACAGTTTAGGGAGGGGCGGAGAATGAGAGAGAGAGGGTCTCCGTAAACCCTAAGAAACTTTCGTTAAAATCTCCTTTTCAAAAGGGTACCCCTTTTTACAAGTTCTTTAAAAAAAAATGTTTTTAGAAGATGTTTTCAAAAAAGGAAGTTTTCAAAAACTATTTATATTTTTCTTTTCTATATATTTAAAAATAATAATAATTTTTTTGTTCTTTTCTTGAATTTTATATATTTTTTGTATTTTTTTTTTTGAAAATAAAACTCTAAAGGCTAAATTAATTTAAATTGATTTTTATAAAATTTAAAGATATTTACAAAAGAAGGTTTTTTATGGAAAATTAGGGTTATTTTGGAGAAATTTCTTTAGAAGAATGGGTTTGGACCCAGATTTTGATAAAATATTCGAGTTTTAATCCTCGAATCGAGAAATATAACACGATGGATCCAAACGGATACCGGACGAAGTGTCTGAGCCTTTTTAAAGGTTATTTTGGTAATTTTGAAAATTTGATTTAAAAATGGGACAAAGAAGCTCAGATTTGGATCTTTTATCTGGATCCGGATCCGGAATTGAGTCAAATATATAAAATGAATTTAATTTCAGTAAAACTTGAGAAATGAACTGGAATTTAAATTTAAAAGTGACTTAATTACTCAGAGAATGAAATCAGGGGCAAAACGGAAATATTTATAATATTTTGAAAAATTTGGGGTGTTCACAGATGCCCCTCTTTGCTACTAAGCCGGTTGAAAGCCGAGCTTAGTGGCAAAGAAAACACTCCAAATTTTGAAAAATGCCTCAGTCAGCAGACCTGAACTGGGTGTGGAAGAGTTTATTTGAAAAGGACATGGTTTTTCAGGTTTAAAACCTTATCCTGAATGGTTTGGGGGAGACGAAATCCTCAAAAATGATATGACTGAATAAAAGGAGTGAGGAAATCGCGATGGGACTTTGGGTGAAAATCCCGAAGTGATGAAAAGATAAGAATTTAGATCAAGTCTCATGGGTGAGACAAGATCAGTTTTTTGGGGCGACTCAGGTTTAGCCCTTAACCTGGATGGGACAAAGATATATCAAGATTATTTGGATGGGGAAAGGGATATATGAGAACCTTGATGGGACATTTTTGGAAAAATGCCTCGTGAGATGAAGCTCAAGTATGATCCTTTCCTGGATGGTATAGAAAGCATGGATTCCTCGATGGGAAGAACCATGAAGGGACTGGAAGAAAACACCTCGTTGAAACGAGGGAAACTCGTTGGTACGAGATTCAGGTTTAACCAAAACCTGAAAATGAAGATACCTCGAGGCACGAGGTTCAGGCTTAACCCTTAACCTGAAGGGGACGACCAAATGGAATCCTCGAATGAAGAAACCATGATGAGACAGGAGAGATACTTCAAAATGAATGAGGCAACTCTTCTGAAAGATATAAACAACGCTAGGTTGCACCAAAATGGATATTGAATATTTACTTCATTCTTAGAATATCTAGAAAGTTTTGCCAATAAGATAAAGTTATAGTTGACTTCAACGCTTGAAAATGTGCACATGTGTGCAAAAGACATTCTCTCTTTTACCTAAAGTATTTCCTCCAACGAGGTTAACTTCTTGGTTTTTAAGAGTCAAATTCAAAATTTTAATGCTGATGATTTTCTTCAAGATAGCTATCTATTTCCTTGACATGAGAAGAGAAGAAATATTCTCAATTTCATAAAAGCAAGTAGTGAAAAGACATTGATAAAAGAATTTTGCATGAGAAAAGATGACTTCTGGCAATTTCGGGCAGTTTGATATCCTGGGCATTTCCCATGATGATCTTTTTGCACCCCTTTTGAGTCATTGGGCATTCTCGGCTTTTTACATCATCCTTTATTTTGGAGATGTCCTGACTTTTCTCTCTTTTTCGGGGAAGGGTACGTCACAAACTCTTTTATCTTGGAGATGTTCTGATCCTTCATTTATCTCAAGTATCGATGTTATAGGCTCAAAGGGTCTTTTGATGATAGCAGAAATCAAATATCTTTTAGGATTTGTCGGTAGGTCCATCACACTCGCCTTCATCTCGACGGTGATCTGAGCTTTCCCTGGAAGGATCCTTCACAAACTCCTTCATCTCAGAGATGATCCAAATCTTCTTTAGCCCCAGGGGTCCGCTCGCATATTCGTCTTCATCTCGACGACAATTAAGAGATCCCTTTTGCAGATATTTGATTGCAACTTAACTGGATTGAGGAGACATTTGGTGGAGTGAATTCTTTTTATCGCTCAAGATATTTCCACTGCCTAATTGCCAGAAAGCCGTCTTTAAAACATGCGCCATAGCCATGATCAATATTGATTCGCTTCTGGCATTTCAATATCATTGAATATTTATTTCGCTAAGTATACCGAAGATATTTCTTTCATCCTTTTGGTTGATCAATAGGGAAAAGATCTGAATTTTACCTCTTTTCGCAAAAAGTTTCACCTTTTTGGAAAGAAATATTAGAGGTAATCTAAGGTAATTCTTTTGTGCAGTAAGAATATTGGAATCAACAAATATTTTTAGCAAACTGGCAAAGTTTTTGAGTATCCTTTGTGAAATAATCACTCAATATAGATTTTGATTGGACCTCGAGTTGAACCTTGGGAAGGAATATTTAGATTTTTGTTTTGACCGACCAGCTCAAAAGCAGGATTTCTGGAAATACCAGCTCGAAAGCAGGATTTTGATTGCCCGACCAGCTCGAAAGCAGGATTTTGATTGCCCGACTAGCTCGAAAGCAGGATTTGTTTGCCCGACTGTTATCGTCGCAAAATTTTCCCGTCTTCCCTTCCTTGCGGAAGAGAGAGGGAAATGCTTTCGTGATTCAAACTTGACCGGATTTTGGAAATTGTTTTGAAATACTCGCCTCCGTTTTGAAAATTGCGGGAAAATCCATGGGATGGGGCTCGACCTGTCGGTACGAGGTTCGACCGTTCTTGTCGCCTTTAACAGGGGTAATCGAACCAAGGACCAAAATTATGCTTGACTTAGTGAAATTATCGAAATTGTGTTCTATCCTAAATACACATAGAATTCAGACATGTGCTATGAGATTTGGTAAAATATGAGTTGGAAAACTCTGATGTATGCTTAGAAAGTATTTGGAATTGAAAAGCATTTCTCAGGAAAAGATGGAAATCAATCTCTCAGGAAAAACTCAGACGAAGAAGGTTTGAAAATCTAGGGAAAGTTTATAAAGACTTAGAAAATCTTGAAGAAGTGAGAATCTCGAGAAAATCTTGAGAAATTTTATAAAGATCTGGAAAGTCATGAAGAAATGATACTCTCAGGAAAATTTTGAGAAAGTTTAGAAAGACTTGGAAATCCATGAGGAAATAAGAATCTCAGGAAAATTTTAAGAAAGCTTAGAAAGACTTGGAAAACCATGAGGAAATAAGAACCTCAGGAAAATTTTAAGAAAACTTAGAAAGACTTGGAAAACCATGAAGAAATGAGAATCTCGGGAAAATGGAAGGAATTCTTGAGAAAAGATGAACATTTGAAAAGGAAAACACTTATCGGGAAAACTCGGACTTTGAGAATTTTCTTAGGAAAATGATAGAAGATTTATGGGAAAGCTCTTTGGAGAAGGAAATTCAATACTTAGGAAATTAAATTCCTGAGAATCTTATCTTTTGAAATGTCTGAAAATCAACTTGGATTCTTGAGAAAGATGAACATTTCCTTTTGAAAGAATCTTAAGAAAATAACATTTTCAGAGAAAATCACGGGAAAACTTTGATTTGGGAAATCCAACTCCGAATATCATCATAGTTTCCTGAGAAAATCGATTCCATGAAGTGAAAATCTTTTGAGAAAATCATGAGAAAAACAAATGATGCAGATGATGTGAATGAATGAATGCACTTTTGAAAAGATTTCTGAAAATTTTATTGGAAAAATGTGGATTAAGCTAAAGTAAATCCTTCATATATTCTGACTGTGGCCATGAATATATTCAGGGTTTATTTGAGTTAATTCACAATATTTTGAAAACATTGGAAATATGAGGTGCATTTCAAGATAGCCTAAGAGTGTAGGCTCAATGTGACTGGTAGAGAGATGATGGATCTCGGTCTCGTCCATACTCCGACTAGGGCCGTAAATATGGACTCCACCGAGTTCATCAACTCTCTAAGAGTTGGTGCACGTGCCATTCGTGTTCATCCACGGTGAATTTGGAAAATTGAGATATATGCATCATAGAATCAGGATATTACTGAAATCAAACTATATGAGATGCGGCCTAATCTAAGCAGTAAAAGTAAATCTTATTCCAAGGTTTACATTGGATTATTACATTTCATAACATAAAAAAAAAAAATTTGAAATGGAGCCAAAGAATCTGCATCTTCTAGATTTTCCTGCAAAATGAGAGTTAGTACAAAATAAACAAGGAAATGGACATATATACTATATACAACAAAGATATATAGATAAATATAGAAATACTCGAATTTATGATGGATGATGTATGATAATGAAGATATATTTACAAAAGTAAGAAAATGAAAATATATGTAATAACAAGTACATATGAAGGGATATATATATATATATATATATATGTATATAAGTATGTATCTATGTATATATATATATATATACATGTATACGTATACATATAGGTAGATATACTCTAGATATACATATACATAGATATATATATACATATAATGAGAAAATATACAAATTTAATGGAAATTCCATATAATGGGTAAAACCAGAAAATACAGATATATACATTTTCTATAGGCAATTTTACGCAGTCATATTTCACAAATTACAACATATTTTGCAACAAAATCGGGTATAGAGCTTCTCCATATATCAGTAAAGAAGCGTGCAAAAGTTGGCACAAAGATCATGAACGGATATGGATATATCCGTTCATGAACATAGTCAATTTTCAAGACTGCGTACCTGCAGCAGAAGAGAAAGGCTAAATGCATCCTACGGTTTTATCAAGAGGGTCTCATATCAATAGAAAACCTATCCTCCTACGTTTATAAATCTGGTAGCAACACTTGATATTCATGAGAAAACAAATGATGGTGTGAAGAGAAACTAATGACGATGGTACACGTAAGATAAGTGGAACATGATATTGACACAGCAGGTGCTGTTGTGCAAATGCAGCAAGAGAAAATAAGAAAAAAAAAAATGCAGTAGCTGCTGTGTAAAAGTGAATGGTGAGGGCATAAAAAAAAAAAATTTAATTTCTTTGCACAGAATCATGCTAGACGAAAGCAAGAAATGGTATATCCAATATTAATTTTCAGGATGTATACAGAATATATGCAGAATGTATGAATATATGAGAATATATGCAGAATATATGCAAGACACTAAGCTGCTGATATATAGGTGGAACATTGCAGAAGTTACATATGCAACAAAGCCTAAAAAAAAATGTGGAAATCTGTCAACAATTAAGACATGATGGAGAAAAAAAAATTTTTTTTTTGTTTTTTTTTTTTTTAGTCCAGCTCCTCCCCAGTCATAGGATACATATGGTGTGTGTTGAAGAGAGCCTTCCTGTGCAGATTTTTCTAAGATCTTGCTCAACCATACTCATCATGTACAGCAGCTTATAATCAATTGAACAACTTAGTCAAGGCAATGTTCAACTACCAAACACGCTGCTAATGCCTAGAAGCCTTTCTACATAGTTTTCTCATCACATTTTGACCTTTGCTCATGTCAAAACCTTCTCCCACTCTCTCTCTCTCACACACATACATACACACAACTCAAAAGCCCCACCAACTCTTGGAGGCTTCACACTCAGGCCCATGAAACAGCACCAGCTCTCTATGCTTCATGAAGATCAAAACTCAGAATTCACTTAAGTTTCTCGTGAGAGATAAGGAAAGAAGCCATACTCTACAGGAGATGTTAATATCCCTATGGGTTCAGTCGGAATTCATGCTTCAACAAGTGGAATGGGATCAACCAAACAGCGTTTTCGCTGGACACCTGATCTTCATGATAGATTTGTTGAAGCCATCACACAGCTTGGAGGGCCTGATAAGGCAACACCTAAGGGTGTTCTGAAGTTCATGGGTGTTTAAAGGGGTCACTATATTCCATGTTAAGATATGGAAATCACTAAAGATCATGATCCCCACCAATGGAAGTTCAAAAGAGGTTGTATGAACAACTAAAGTTACATGTTCTGGTGAACTAGTAGATGCAAAGACACTTGCAGATACGCATTGAAGCACAGAACAGACACCTGCAGATGTTCATTTAGTGGTACATGAAGCAAATACAACAATGATATATCAAACACAAAATACCTTCTGTTTCAGCAATGCTTAAAACTTAGAGCGAAGTGCGTCAATGCTTAAAACTTTTGCATAAAATAAAAATCGGACAGCCATGCATCGTGTGATGTTAAAAAAAAAGAAAATGAATGCTATAATGATAATAAAAGAAAAGAAAATGCAGGAATGAACAATAACAGATTTATGAATGGTGTGATGAATCAAAAATACACAGTTAAGGTGATGGATGTTAACAATGCACAGATGCAGAGTTTTTTTTTTTTTGAAAGTAAAAAGGCAAGATAAAATGGTGCGGAACTGAATATAACATCCATCTGCAACTAATGCACGATGGAAGGAAAACATGTAAAGTGCAGAACAAAATATGGGTAAAGGGATTTCTCATTGTAGACAAAAAAAAAACAAAAAAAAAAAAATGTTTATAGAAAAATAAATTCTGATCCTTACCTTTGGTTCAACAGCAACTAAGAGCAGGGGAGGTTTCCTTCTGGACCTCAGCTGGGCTGAAGAAAGATGGTCACGTTGGCTCTCCTGCAGTTGGGCTGATGGTGGAGCTGAAGACAGGAGAGCCCCCTGCTGGATCTCTGCGTTAGATGGTTTCTAGGCTGAACTTGTAGATCCCTGCAGCGTGTGGGCTGAATGAAAGTGCAGAAACTGGCTGGATTAAAGGGTGTGCAGCAACTTCTGATGGGTTGGAAAAAGGCTGTAACGCAGAGGTTGGAGATGGCTTCCTCTTTTGCTGGTGGGCTGGAGAAGCTGGGAAGGATGAAGGTAACGTGGAAGATGGTGATGGCCGATCCTCTGCTGTTGAGCCAACCGGTGGAGGTGAAAGAGATGCCAACGTTGGCTGGGCTGAAGGGCTGAAGATGGCCCTCGATCCTCCAATGGCTGGGGCTGAAGATGGCTTGAAAGAAATCTCTCCAAGGTCCGTGAAGACGTCCTTTTTGCTGAAGATGGCTCCCCCCTAAATGGTTGGGGCTGAAGCTTGAAAACGCCTCTTCCCTTTCTCCTTTGAGCTCCCTACCAAAAACCGAAAATCCAAATCAAAAGATCCTCCTCCTTTCCTTCGTGAGTCTCTCTCTTTCTAAAAAAAATTTCCTTTCTTCTACAAAAGCAACGCATCCCCTTCCCCTTAATGAGGTTCCGTTAAAAAAAAAATTTGAAAATTTTTGCAAAAGGCATGAAACCGATGCCTCATTGCTTTGAAAGCTTGCTATTTTTAAAAGAGGCGCCTCTTTGGGTTTTTTTTTTTTTCAAAACCTTGTTTTCTTTCCTAAGTTTAGATAGAAATCAAATTTATTACTTTTTTTTTTTTTGGAAGTTCGGCTGTGCCATTTAAGGCTGCCTCCTTCTAAAAACTTTATTTAAAACAAATAAAAAGAAATAAAATAAATAAAAAAAATGAGAGGCTTTTATGGAAATACCACCTCAACCCACTTTTAAAATCCTTTTGAAAATAAAGTTTTGTTTTGTTTTTGAAAGTCTTTTATTTTCAATTGGGGTGCCACATGTGTGTGGGCCCACTAACTAAAAATAAAAAAAAATAATAAAAAATAAGAAATGAAAAAGACAATTTTGCAAATTGGTACGAACTCCGGGTGGTTCCCATTTGAGAATAAGATACTTACCTGAGAGTCTGAGTATGATGCTAGTTCAAAGGCGGGTCCCGCTCCATTTATTTGAAAATACGAGATAAAACATTATTTGTTTTTCAAGAATTTGGAAAAATTGGGTTTTCAGGGCAAAAATATGGATAAATGTAAAAACAAAATTTGTAAAGAAATTTAAAATCTTTTGCAAAAAGTTTTGAGATAAAATCTTTAAAATCAATGTACAAATATCCAGATTGTTTTTCTTGAGAAAAAATTTTGTAATTCAAAGTCCTGGGGGTAAAATGGGAAAGATTGGCAATTTTGAAAACCCAGGGTTTTAAAAATCAATTTTGAAAAGTTTAAAAATCAAATCTGGATGGACAATTTTGAAAATTAGGAGTTCTGGATCGCAAACTGATATGCTATGCAATGAAATGAAATGATGCAAAGTGTTCATGCAATGCGATGCAAAGACATGTTTCAGTGAAATGTCACTCTGAGCTCGGACTTGGAAATTCTAACTCTTTGTCCAGAAAGAGGATTTTGAAATTTTGCCATTTGAAGATGTCTCTGAACCTAAATATAGAAATTTTGAGGCTCAAGAGTAAAATTTAGGACTTTCTGCCAGGTTCAATCTTTAAAAATGACTATTTTGCCCTTCATTGCTTCTGGAGAACTGAAATGTGCCGATTAAGGGCAATGTCAAGAATGTGAGTGAAAATTTGGGGTGTTTACACCGACCAGCTCGAAAGCAGGATTTTGATTGACCGACCAGCTCAAAAGTTGAATTTGGATGGAAGTACCAGCTCGAAAGCAGGATTTTTGGAAGTACCAGCTCGAAAGCAGGATTTGTGGAAGTACCAGCTCGAAAGCAGGATTTGATTGCCCGACCAGCTCGAAAGAAGGATTTGTTTGCCCGACCAGCTCGAAAGCAAGATTTGATTGACCGACCAGCTCGAAAGCAGGATTTGCTTGCCCGACCAGCTCGAAAGCAGGATTTGATTGACCGACCAGCTCGAAAGCAGGATTTTGATTGCCCGACCAGCTCGAAAGCAGGATTTGTTTGCCTGACCAGCTCGAAAGCAGGATTTGATTGACCGACCAGCTCGAAAGTAGGATTTGTTTGCCCGACCAGCTCGAAAGCAGGATTTAATTGCCCGACCAGCTCGAAAGCAGGATTTTGATTGCCCGACCAGCTCGAAAGCAGGATTTTGATTGCCCGACCAGCTCAAAAGCAGGATTTTTTTGCCCGACCAGCTCGAAAGCAGGATTTTAATTGACCGACCAGCTTGAAAGCAGGATTTTGATTGCCCGACCAGCTCGAAAGCAGGATTTTAATTGACCGACCAGCTTGAAAGCAGGATTTTGATTGCCCGACCAGCTTGAAAGCAGGATTTTGATGCCCGACCAGCTCGAAATTGTTTGACCGACTAGCTTGAAAGTAGGATTTTTTATTGCCCGACCAGCTCGAAAGCAGGATTTTGATGCCCGACCAGCTCGAAAATAGGATTTTGTTTGACCGACCAGCTCGAAAGCAGGATTTTTGATTGCCCGACCAGCTCGAAAGCAGGATTTTGATGCCCGACCAGCTCGAAAGCAGGATTTATTGCTTGAAATAGTAAAATGATTGGCATTGATAGAGTTGTGACCCGAAGGTTTGAAAATGATGGATTTTTGATGAAATTGTAACCCAAAGGCTTGGAAGTGATATACATTGATGAAGTTGTAACCCGAAGGCTTGATAATAAAAGACTTTTGATGAAATTGATAGATATTTGATGAGAATTTAGGATATAATATACAACGATTCAGGTTTATCCCTCACTCTGAAAGGGAAAGGAATATATTGTGAAGAGATAACCTGAGACTTGAATTTAGAAGGGATATGACGAGATTTATGATTTATGATTTATGATTTATGATTTAGATGGACCAGCACAGTTAGCTGTATGTGGTTCGATTTTCAGGATTAACCCCTTATCCTGAAAGGGGAAAAGAATAAAATTTATAAAAGTGAAGAAAAATTGAATAAAGTCATGAAAACTTTTGTTTTTGAAAAGAATGCTCACAGATAGCCTTGTTGCTTTTGTGAGGGGTCTTAGGATTATCCCTTATCCTGAATGGGAAAAATAATAGAATTTGAAGAGAAATTGATATAAATTTAGAAATCAATAAAGACCGATAAAACTTGTATTTGCAAAAAAGAATTCTCATAGGTAGCATTGTTGCCCCTACGAGAGGTCTCAGGATTATCCCCTATCCTGAATGGGAATAAGAATTTAAGGAATTTTAATGAAGAGAAAATTTTGAAAATCAATGAAGGTTGACAAAACTTGTATTTACAAAAGGAATCCTCATACGTAGTGTTTATTGCTCCGACGAGGGGTTTCAGGATTATCCCTTATCCTGAATGGGAAAACACCTCAGACAACGAGGGTCAGGTTTATTCCTTAACCTGAGGGGGGAGAAGGAAGAATACCTCATAGAAAAGAGGCATCAGGTTTATCCCTTAACCTGAAAGGGTAATGTGAATTTGATGAAATTTAATAGAATTGAGGAAAGCTTGATAAAACTTGATAAAAATATGAATAAAATGAATGAAACTGATAAAGATATCCAAATTAACTGAAAATTTATAAGATTTAAGAGAAAAGGGAGTTTTTCTGATCCTGCCTGCATATGGGATCTTGAAAGGAAAATGTTTATTTAAAAGATAGGTGAAAAATCATTTTTGGGAAGAAAATCCACTGCAAGAAAAATGATCAGCGCGGGATCTGATCCTTTAAACCTGAACCTCGTTTCGAAGAGGTAATCCTCCTGTCCCATCACGGTCGCCAAAACTGTGATCATCGCAAAATTTTTCCTCTCTCGTGGTTTCTCTCTCTTCCTTCTCTTTTCCTTTTCTAGCTGCTATTTCCCTCCTTTTTGAAGGGAGAAAAATAAAAGACAGAAAAAGAAGAGAGAAGAGAAGAGAAAAGAAAGAAGAGAGAAGAGGAACTCTTTTGCGGGGTCTCACTTGACCTTAATTTAAAAATATCTAGAAAAAATTAACTCGCCTCCGTTTTTGAAAATTTGCGAGAAAATGGAGAGACGGGATTCGCTCGTCGGTACGAGATTCGACCGTTCCTGGTGCCTTTACTAGGGGTAATCGAACCAAGGATCGAATTTATGCCTTTTGCTTTGCCTAAATATTATCTAAGAATTTATTCTAACTCTAAATGCACAAAGAATCATGCTTGTGCAATGCAGGGATATATGCTCTTTTTGGAAAAATGATTTGAAAAATCTCCAAGTGCTTGATAATAGAGTGAAGAAATGGTTTTTGAATGGTAGAATCTAACTTAGGACTCAAGATAGATCAGAGAAGTTCTAAGTTTTTAAAATGATCAGAGTTGGGAAAATAAATCTTTTGATTTGAGAAAGAATGGTTTAAAGATGAGATAAAAAGGAAAAAGGAAAGAAATTCCAAAGTCAGAAAATAGACTTTGAACTTAGATTTAGGAGAAGAGATAAAACTTGTAATGAAATTTGAATCTAAAATTTGAAATCATGATGGTTTTGAGAAATCTAAATGGCATTTAGAAATAAAGTGGATTTAAGAAGTTTAGATGAGATCTGAAAATGAAGTTGGATTTGGAATTTAGAGTTGGGAATGGAATTTGGATTCTGGATCCTAAATAGAATTGGATCTAGGATCTAGAATCCAAGATGGAATTGGATTCTGAATCCTAAGATGGATTTTGGATCTCAAAGATGGATTTGGATCTGAAGCCTGAGATCCAAAAGGTGGAGTTGGATTCTGGATCCTAAAATTTGGATTTTGGATCTGAAGTCTGAGATCCAAAGTGGAACTGGATTCTGGATCCTAAGATGGATTTTGGATCTGAAGTCTGAGATCCAAAGTGGAACTGGATTCTGGATCCTAAAGTAGAATTTGGATCTGAAGTCTAAGATCCAATGTGAAGTCGGATTTTGGATCTAGAATCCTAAATGGGAATTGGATCTGAAATCTGGAATCCAAGGTGTAATTTGGATCGAATTTTGGATTTGGAATTTCAAAGATTGGTTTGAGAATAAATGAATTTCAAAGTCAAATTGGACTTTGATTTTGGAGCTTTGAATTTGGAATTCAGAAAATGAATCAAGAATCTCAAAGTTAGATTGAACTTTGAATTTGATTGGAGTTTTTGAAAATGAATTTGGAATTTCAAAGTCAAATTGAACTTTGAAATCTGATTTGAATTGGAATTTTTGAATATAAAATGAACTTGAAATTTCAAAGTCGAATTGAACTTTGAGATCTGATTTGAATTGGAATTTTTTGAATATAAAATGAATTTGAAATCTCAAAGTTTAAATTGGACTTTGAGATTGAAAATGAAATAGAATTGAAAATGAAAAGATGAATTGGATTTTACAAGAATTGAAGATTGATTGAAGAAGATATTAACATCACTTGGATTTTTGAAAAAAGGAATTTTGAAAATATGATGCAGTTCTATCCTAAGTGATGAACGAATTTTAAAGAATTTTAAAAAAATTGATTTTGAAAAGCATATTTCCTTCTTTAAATGAATTAAAATAAGATTGAAAATATAATACATCCTTGACTATGGTCATTGAATGTATTATATAATAATCTATATTTAAATTCAAGTGAAGAATGAAACATATTTAGGTGCTTTTATAGAGTTTAAAATGAAATTAACCCTCAATATATCCTGACTATGGCCATTGATATATATTTTGAGTTAATTTTAAGTTAAACTCTAATAAAAGAAATAAATATTTGAAAATATGATGATTTTTTTTTAAGAGGATCCAGTGTGGATCCAATGTTATTTTGTAAAAGATAAAAATCCTAAGTTTTGTTTACATCCTGACTATGGCCATTGATGTAAATCATCAACTTAGGATTGATTACCTCTTACGAAATGGTGCACGTGCCATTCGTGTTTCACCATTATGAGATTTTTGAAAAATAAAGGTAAAAGCATGAAAAACAAGCAATTTATGATATTTACAATGCTCATTCATTATATTCTAAAGCTGAAAAGAGAAATTTCTCTTTAATATCAAACTTGAAATCGCATTGAAGTTCAAATTGCTAAAGAGGGAAATTCAACAATTCATGTCTTTCCTGCAAAACAGAGTTAGTACAGAGCAAAATGCAAAAGAAAATGCATAGGGAAACGGAGGATGCTATATCAAAACCCAATATACACGTGAAGAGGTATATATCCAAGCACATATGAGAATATACATGTATGTTTGCCCCAAATGATCATTCAATCATAGTTTTACCTCTGTTTGGATTTCTCAGAAACAAACTAGTTTCCTGTTGAATAAAGACATAACTTCAGCAAAGAGGGAAGCATTATGCAAATGAGAATGCAAAAGAAGCATAGGATGTACAGATATGCAATTCCCAACAAACATGACAAAGTGTAAATGTTATAGAGATGCTGTGGGCACCGTGCAAAGGTGATGCATGATATAGGTGGTTTACCATTTTCATTATACTAATGCGGAGTGGTTATGAACCATTGTGTTGATATATAGTGTGAAAATTTTTCTGGATACACAGGTTTGTAGTTTATGGTGCAAATATGAGTGAGGGACAACAAGTTGCAGAAGGTATATGTAACAGTGGTATAATGATGTGAGTATAGGTGAAGGCAGTGTGATGGAAGTGTGAAGGGTACAGACATATGTAGTAGCAGGAAATATTATATAGCAAAGGTGTATAGCTACTGTTGTAGCTGCAGTGGGCACGAGAAATGGTGGCTGGTGGTATTGGCAAGCAATTGGTGAAGTATAACAACACACAGGAAGTGGGGCAATTGGTGAATATACATGGATTTACAGCAACTCAAGAGCCACTGTGGGTGCAAATGAACTAACAACAGCCTTTAGCCTGCTGAGACTGCAGGAATTTTTCTAGCCTTTTTACTACTTCTGTCACCTTGGTAAAGAACAAATTTTAAGAAAACATTCATTGTTCTCAACTTTTCCACTAGCAACTTTATTTGCACGCAAATTAACCATCTTTATATCCAGCAGTGTTGTATATATGCTTCTCAAAGGTTTAGTACACAAGTCACCGATGTTGGTTTCACTAACCACATCTGTTATGATAAGAGTGAGCCCAGCAGCAGCATCTCCTGCTCAGAGGCTTACTTGGGATGGATGGAATGTGGAAGGAGATGCAAATGAGGGCAGTGACTTGACATAATATACACAGAAAATGAGTGATTCAGTATGATGCTTAACCCATAGTATGCAAACCTGGCTAACTGTAGATAGGACCAGAGGATGTCACCATGAAACAGGGAGGAAAACCTTAAATGGCCGGTAACAGTGGTGTAACATCTAACAAGCCAAACTATCAAAACTTCACTATGACAGGTAATGTAGCCACATCAGGTTTCAAAAGGGAACGTTGTGTACACACATGACAAAATAAAAAAAATGGGAAGCACCGTGGGTAATGGTGCTAGTGTAGCAATGAAATGGATGATATGTGCATTGTTGTGTAATAGTGGAGAGATGATGGCAATGTGTCGTGGGTGCTAAGGTGGCATGGGAATTCTCCAGAAATCATGAAAACATTATCATGTAAGGACATGAACTACACTGAAGGATGTGAGAGTTTTATTACCTGGCGAATTTCTAAAGGGGTAAAGCAGAGAATGAGAAAGGAAGCCAGAAATCACCATATCCGGCGACCATCAACTTTTTAGAAATAGGGAACAAAAAGGAATATGCTGAACTGTTTGCGCCTCTAACGGGTGTCAAACCAGTTTCTTCCTACGATTTTGTAGGTGATGACCCACAGGAACAAAAAAAAAAAAAAAACTTCAACTGGTGGCAAAGGGGACGGAAATTCTGGTATGCAGTCAATTGCAGTGGTTACTATGTTGATGTTACCCAGCTTGGACCCATCAAACTCAACTGCGTTTATTTCACATTTTACCCGGATCTCAGAGATGCCAACTTTTCTGGTCTCTCTCCTCCTCTTGCTGCCAAGGACCGAGCCTTCCTGCTCACAGGTTGCATCTCATTTACAGGCTTCCTTGGTTGTTTCTGAACATGCAGAGTCATTGCTGACCCTCTCAAGCACAAGGAGTTTCCCAACGGAGCTCAAAGATGATAGCATGCCAATTGGGCATGACTTCCATGACTTGGCCACAGTCCATACTGCATCTTCTTTATTGGCAGCTTTGCTTTTGCTTTTTTTTTTGTTGATGCCTTTTGGGTAATTCCAGCTTCTTCACTGCTTCATTGAGAGATGCCTCTCATTTGTTAGCAATGTCTACTTCATAAATTTGGTTTTGGTTGTCTCATTTCAAAGTAGGCATGCAACGAGTCTAACAATCTTATGATTCTTCTTCTGGAATTGCATTGTTAAAGCACATTGAAAACCATCTGTAGATTCTTGAGTTGCCAAAGCATTAATTTTGTCTAGAGCTGTCTTGGACATTACCAGTAGTAAATCAATCCTTCTATGAGGTAACTTTTTGTTGACACGTTTCCCATCATCCCAGTCAATTTTGCTGGTAGCCACCACAGAGATTCCTGATAACATCACTTCACTGCTATCGGAGAGATCAAATTTACTTCAACCAGCATTTCCCATAACAGCAAATCGGCTACTTCTGTGGGATATGAGGAGTATGCAAGAAGAATGTCACGTCCATCTTTGCTTCAGATTTCATCACTCTTGTACATTGATTCATCCCACGATATGAAGAACTGACGTCTTTGAAAATGTCAGGAATTTCCTTCACTTGACGTTCCCAGCAGTAACTCTTGAATTTAGCCTCATCAATAGCAAAATGGAACAACTGAAGTGATGGAAATCCATGATGTGAAGCCTAGTGACAATTATCCATCATCTATGGAGGACCCATGTCATTGGCTGCCTCTGCAACGAAAACCCTTTTTCCCATAGCATCGGAAAGAAAAAGGCTTGCGCAGTATATTTTGCAGAGACCTGAAGGAATAAAAAAAAAAAAGCATAATGCAGCAAATCAGCAAACAGATGGAAGATTACAAAGATATTTAAGAAGGTGACAGTACATTGATTTTGCAGTGAGCGAGAAATGAAATGGGTAAAATAAAAAAAGAAAATTCAACATACCTAATAAAATTGACCCAGGACATGGACGCTTGCTACTGCCTTCCATAGTGAATTGAATTTATTATTACAATAGACCAGATTCACTTTTACTGATAAATTCCTTCCCACCCTTTGAATTTAACTACCTGACAGATCGGAAGCCCAAAGATTTCACCAGATTAATGCATTTCAAGAAATCAATAAATAAATCAATGAAACACAGGTGCTATGAATAAGATAACATTAACAAGATGGAATATAGAAAGGATGATGAACCATCAACAGTTTGCAGGGGAAATGAATGAGTATCACATCATGGTTCATGATATAGACTTTGAGAACCAATTCTCTTCTTATCCACAGATAATCATGCAAATGAAGGTGAGGGTATGGCGATGCACCTGGGTTTTTGTATTTCGAATCCATCTCACTGATTCTCATTATCATACTTTCTTTGATCATCAGAGCCATAAACCACCTTAATGCAACTGGACATGAGTGAGTTAAGATCTATCATGCTCAATACCTTGTTTCTTGAATGGAACGCATGGATCTCCAACAGTTTCTCTATAATCACGCAATTTCCTAACAAGCTTCTCTATGAACCTTAGTCAATTCGCAATGAAGCCAATGCCGTCTACTGTAATATATTGTCTAGGCAATGCACGATGCTGCTGTAGCCGAATCAAGCTAAGAAGCTATATAAAGTAGAAATCACAACGAGAGATGTTTATAGAACACTCTCCTGCAACGCAATAAGCATGAAGGCCTCCTTTGGTGGATTGCAACAGATCCAATAGAACCAAAGACATAACTAAGAGAATGATCTTTGAATTAAACACAACATAGATGCAATACTGGATTAACAAAATGTTATAGACTTGATACAAAAGGATCTGTTATATAAGGTGTATTACAACATTAACAAGAGGAGGAAAAATGTAACCTTATATCAAACAAAAGATTCAGCCGTGCAGAGATCAAGAGAAACAGAAAAATTATGGAAAATCAAGAGAACATTTAGGGAAAATTATAAAAAGGGGAATCTAATGAACTCCCTGGATCTTGTGCATTGTATGACTCATCGATAGATGGGTATATTGCACCCAGATATGCCTCGTCCGATTGCCAATAGAGGGATATGGCCGGATGAGTTTCCCAAGAAAATTAAATACGAGAAAGAAAGGGAAAAGGAAAGAAAAAAAATGTGTAAAGATAACTAAAATAAATAGCAGAAAAGAACAGGAACTCAATTAGTAAGAACAAAGCAGAGGAAATCGGGTGTAAAATAGATTTCCAACTGAAAAATCGGGGTAATTTAATAAACACCAAGCATGATGTCTGAACGAATCTTCCGATTACTGTTGCACGAGGTGGGTTGATGTTTGCATAGGCAACATTAACACCACCAGAGGTGATCTAATGGAGTAGAAATTAGAGGATTAAGAGTAAAACAGGAAAAATGGTGAGGCAAAAGGGAAATAAATGCAGAATGAACTCAAAATCCAGAGGAATTGGCAATGTCATTGAGAGGCATCGTCGATCATCGATATATAGAAGAAGATAATCGAAATTGAAAATCCATAAAAAATAACATTGAAAAATAAAAAGGAAGTAAGTAAAAAAAAATAAGAAGAGAAAAAAAGGAACTCGGAAGAATCAGTGACTTACCTTCCTTTTGCAGGGTTATGAAGGAGGAAAGAGAGGGATTCTCTTCTTCCCTTTCGCGTGGAACTTCTTAGGTCCAGAAGAAAGGAGAGGATGAGGGAAAAGGAGGAAGAGAAGAACGGGGTGCGGGGGTGAGAAGCAGTGCGTTTAGGGTTTTCGTTTGCCAATTCCTAAAGAAGAGGAGGAAGAGTAGGAAGGGAGGTTCGTTGGTGATCGAGCGGAAGAGGGCGAGTTTGTTAACGATGGACGGGAGGAGATGAATGGAGGGTTTCGGTGAGGGTGGTTATGTGAAAAGGGGTGAAAGAGATGAGAGTTTAGGGAGGGGCGGAGAATGAGAGAGAGAGGGTCTCCATAAACCCTAAGAAACTTTCGTTAAAATCTCCTTTTCAAAAGGGTACCCCTTTTTACAAGTTCTTTCAAAAAAAAAATGTTTTTAGAAGATGTTTTCAAAAAAGGAAGTTTTCAAAAACTATTTATATTTTTCTTTTCTATATATTTAAAAAAAATAATAATTTTTTTGTTCTTTTCTTGAATTTTATATATCTTTTGTATTTTTTTTTTTAAAATAAAACTCTAAAGGCTAAAGTAATTTAAATTGATTTTTACAAAATTTAAAGATATTTACAAAAGAAGGTTTTTTATGGAAAATTAGGGTTATTTTGGAGAAATTTCTTCAGAAGAATGGGTTTGGACCCAGATTTTGAGAAAATATTCGAGTTTTAATCCTCGAATCGAGAAATATAACACGATGGATCCAAACGGATATCGGACGAAGTGTCTGAGCCTTTTAAAAGGTTATTTTGGTAATTTTGATAATTTGATTTAAAAATGAGACAAAGAAGCTCAGATTTAGATCTTTTATCTGGATCTGGATCTGGAATTGAGTCAAATATATAAAATGAATTTAATTTCAGTAAAACTTGAGAAATGAACTGGAATTTAAATTTAAAAGTGACTCAATTTTTTAGAGAATGAAATCAGGGGCAAAAAGGGAATATTTACAATATTTTGAAAATTTTGGGGTGTTCACACTGGGCCGAGACCGCTTAGCGGGGTCTGGTCCAACTGTGACCAGACCCAGCTGGGTCACAAGAAAGCCCCTGGCCTGAACCCAGCTGGGTTCAGTCCAAGGAGCTGGGCTTAGCCTGCACCCACATGGGGTGTGGCTAGCCCCAAAGCCCATAGCCGATGGGCTGAGCCAAACCGGCTAGGCCTAGACCCTATGGGTCCAGGCCCAGCTGGGCAAAACAAGGCTGGGGCACACCCGAGTGTACCTAGCAAAAGCCCCTGGTCTGAACCAAAGGTGGGTTTGGACTAGGGTGATGGTTGGGCTCACACCCTCACCAAAGGTGCGCCCAACACCCCATGTGGGTGGCGCCAACAAAACAAAAGGGGTCTGGACCCTATGGGTCCAGACCCTGCTGGGTCGAACACAGGTGGGGGATCTGCTGGAAGGGACTGCACCCCTGGTTTGATCCAAAGAGGGCTCAGACCAGGTCCAACCTGCAGCCCGCACCAAGGGTGCGCCAAGCAAGGTGGGGCGCTTAGCGCCCAACAACCATGAGTGGCGCCAAAGGGACTAGCTAGGTGCACTTGGTCAAGCTCATGCTCGGACCAACGTGCACCTAACTGGGTCTGTCCCATATGGGTACAGACTGGATAGGTAGCACTATCCCACCATGCAAACGGAGGACGAAGGCACCTAAACCCCAAAAAAAATCTATATACTTATATATATATATATATTTGCATTTTTCTCTAATCCACAACTGAAAGGATGCCATTTTCTGGTAGTCTACGTGCTGTTCTGACAAAAATGCCCAACATGAGATTTGTGGAGCTATTTGTTAGCTTTCCATAGAATCCGAGAAGTCTGTATTTCGATCAGTGGTCCGAGAGTAGTTGCATAAAGACCGGGTGTCACCCGGGACGTTTCTGGGTTGCTGACAGGAAATGTTGTCAGCCAAAGGCATAGATTTTTTATGGCTCTTCAGGATGAACCAGATAAAATTCTTAACTACAATATTGTAGAGATCTATCAGAGCTTTCTGAAATGCCTAAAAACACCCCGATACGATACGTATCCAGGGAGATACGCTCATTTTATCGAGAGTGTCTCTGATAACTCGATAAAATGGAAAAGTAACGAATTAGAAAAACAAGTTTATGAAAGGCATTTTCTAATTGGAGCAACACTTAAGTAATGAAAAAAAAAGAGAAAGAGAAGGGAATCTTTGTGGGTCTAACCCACCACAAAACCCTTGGCTCCTATCCCAGCCATTGGGTTTTGTGATCGTAGCTTGAACCGAAAGCAAAACCACACAAAAATGAAATGTAACGAAATGGAAAACTCACCTTGAGTTAGAGCTGATGGAGGAGGTGGTTGCACAGTTGTGGGGCTTTTGTGTCGCTTCCACACACACACACACACACTTGAGAAGGGGAAGTGGGAGACGGTGGAGGAGGAAGAGAGGAGGAGGAGAGAGGGTGTCGACCCTCTCTCTCCTCTTTTTTTTTCATTTAAAAAGAGGGGGGAGGAGATGAGTTGTGGGGAGGGGAAGGAGGAGGATGGAGGGTCCTCCTTAATCCCCTCCCTAAAACCCTAAGGAGTCAAGGGTGGTCAAGGGGCTGACCCCCAACCACTCCCCTTGATTCAAAGGGAGTGGTTGGCTTTGACTTTCAAAGCCAACCCCCTTCAAAGCAAATATCGATTTTTTTTTTTACTTTTTTTTTTAAAAAGGTAGGGGCTACCCCCTAAGGGGCGCTGAGCCTATTCCCTTAAAATGTGGGTTGTGCCCACTTACTTGTTGAAATGCCTTTTTAAGGCCCAAACAAGCTCTATTTGCAACTTTTCAAAAATACCTTTAAAAGGTGAGTTTTTTTTTGAAAAGTCACCTTGTTTTAAAAAAAAGAATTCATGGGATGGGGTGGGGCCCATCCCAACCACCTTTCATAATTCCTAACCCAACCTTCATAACAAACTTTTTAGAAATATTTTTTTGAAAAACCACCTCTAGGTTTTATTAAATTTACAATTTACTTATGGAAAAATCCTAATTACTTGCTAATTAATTGGATTGGTTTTAAGTAAATTAAAAGTTATAAATCTTAATTATATTTGACGAAATAAAAGCCTAAATTTCAATAATATACATTTAAATTTCCAATTTCGACGAATTTGGGCCGCGATCCAACTCGTATTTACTGATATACCCTTTTCCACCCAATTCCATAAATTACGAGGAATTTTTTCGTTTAGGTTCCATATTTGAAGTGAACTTAATTAAATATACTACAAATCTAATTTACCAACATCAAGGTTCAATTCATCGTTGTTTGCCCTGAATCGCCTCGTAAAACAAATTTATGCGATTCAGAATTTCAGAAACCCATATGTGCCAGATTTACGAGCAATATTCGCGTAAAACAAGAGATTTTACAACACTGAAATATATATCAAATAAAATTTCCTCAGAAATACTGTAGGTCTTACATATTGTGTCACCCTATGCATAAAATGACAAGGTATGATATCGTCTTCACAGGCGATGTGCTCATGGTGGTCGTAAGAGGGTGAGCACATGGATGAACAGGCCAAATCCCCGTTCGCGTACCCCGCAGGAACCACGAGGCACAACTACCTTGCGAGAAGGTATGACTTGATGAATGAGCCTAAATAAGATAAACCTATCGTGCCCCATTCATAATTTGATCACCTAGGGAGAGGGTGAATGGTACAACCCTGAGTGACATGTCGTTACTATGACCTGTTCTTTCAAGGAGCCGCAATGCCCACTGACCTCCAGTCACTCAGAGTTAGAGAGGTCGAGGTTACCCTCTTTAGGGACCTCTGCTGCTGCAGTAGTACAGATTGCAATCTTTTTTCCCTGCAAAAGGTTTCTTCTAGTTGCGTGCTGCCCACAAGTGGTTTTGACTCGGTCTGTAGCATCCCCAGTTATCACATTAGAAATTGAATAATAGACGTCAGGTGCATGTCTCACAGAATGCAAGGTTTCCTTTGCGTACCCGAAAGAGTAATCAGAAGAACATAAGTACTAACCAAACAGACTGACGTACAGTAGTTGGTTACTTGTTTACTTTAGTTGTTGTACTTGTTTCATTTCCTGTTTTGTTGTTGTAGTTGTTACATTGTTACTTACTTCGCTGTTTTACAGTCTTGTAGCATATGAACATACCTGACATGCACTTGTACCTTTATTTAAATCTTTCTAATTGTTCCATCATGCTAGTTGTAGCTTGTTACTTAGCATATCTGTAACATGTTGTTTGCCTTATGCTTTTCCAAAAAAATGATAATGTATGAATGGTTTGTCTCACCAACTCGCAAGAGTACTGACCCCATTTTATGGGGATATAGGTGACAAGTAGACACAGTGCGATGCGATGGTGCACAACAGAAGGCTTGAGACCCACACTTAGCAGCGGATCCTGGCTTCTTCTAGTTTTGGGGTTTGAGGGGTTTTTTCCTCTCTTTTTGAGAGACTGTTCCTTTTTGTACCCAGTCTCATTTTGTAGTATTATAAATATTATGGTAATGAAATATACCTTGTTTTGACTCATGGTTTGTTTTACTTACTGTGGCTTGCTCAAACTTGCGGCATTTGCTTTGCCCTTGTTTCCCTTTAGTACTTCCGCTGGTTGTTTTCAAACTGTATATCTTTCAAAAAAAAAAAATTTGCTCAAAAACTAAAGGTTTTTACAAAGTCGAGGTTTGGGGCATTACAGACATTGGTATCAAAGATGCAGTTATAAGTGTAGTCCAAGACTTCTGCGTGCAACATCTATTGCACTGTAAGTATGTTCTGTGTAGTTACTTTTGTTGTTTACTGGTGATTTCTGTTGTAATTAGATTTACATGCTTAATTAGTTGCATAACTTGTTAGATGCCTGCTGATCTAAGAAATGAGCGAATGCTCGGAACTCTAATCGACTTGATCCTAGGCATAGAGGCCCTCGACCAAGCAGTTCAACAGATTGTGCAGAGTGCACGTGTACTTGCACATCCGACACCTCCTTGTAGGAGATGTGATCAGTATCACGCGGGACAGATTTGTCCTCGTGCTTTGAGCGTGTACCCCTATTGTGGTCTTAGGGGGCATATCAAGATTGAGTGTAAGACCCGCAATTTTTCAGATAACTTCTGAATAAAATTCACGAGGCATTTCCAATTAAAAATAACATTTCTTCTCAGAATGCGAAACAAATCAATTACTACGAACCGGTTATACTTAGGATATTCGTCGCTTTGCGAATATATGCTCAAATACTTTGAAGGTCATAACTTCCTACCTGGACGAAATCAAGAGATTTCTACGAGCCAACTTTCTTAGTTATGTCAATACGAAGGGAATGGCGTACTCAGAATTTTTTGAAAAACAAAATCATCGAAAACTTGAAATTTTTGCGGGACCCACGAAAATGTTGGTGGGACTCATAGAAATATTTCTCAGAAAATATCCGGTGGGACCCATAAAATATCCCATAGAAATATTTGGTGGGCCCCATAGGATAAAATATCTCATCTAGATAAGATCAGTGAGTCATCTGGATAAGATCAGTGAGCCATCTGGATAAGATCAGTGACTCATCTGGATAAGATCAAATGGAATTTCTGAAAAAGCTATGGACTAAAATGGAAATTCTAAAACTTAGGGCTCAAGTTTCATAATCTATAAATAAAGGAGCCCCCCTCCTTTGAAAAATCATCTAGCCTTCTCTCTCTCCTCCTTTTCCAAACCTCCCCTACCTAGCCTAGCCGACCTGAGTCTGCCTGACCTGGTCCTAGCTCACTTGACCTGGTCTGAACCCACTTGACCTGGTCCAAACCCAGTTGACTTGAATTGAACCTAGTTGGGTTTGAAGTCAAAGTCCTTTTTTATCCCAAATTCTGGTTTGGATTTTTCTGAACCCAGACCTAGCCTGACCTCTCGACGGAAGGATCGAACCTCGTTTGAAGCATTGGAGCATTCAAGAGTCGTTTCTTCCACAATTTGAAGTAAGTTCACTTCATTAATCCATCTCTCTCAAGCATTTGCTTGTTTGTATATACATATACCTTCTGAAGTAGTATCTTGCTCTAGTTCTTGGTTGAGCCCTCTAGGACGCTTCGGCGTTCACACGCTTGCCTCATAACTATCATCGGATATATATGTTTGAATGCACAGTATATGCGTTCTTCAAAATAGTATCTCGCTCTAGTTCATGGTTGAGCCCTCTAGGACACTTCAGTGTTCACTCGCTCACCTCGTAACTATCGTTGGATACAGATCTAGGTGTATATCTGCTGGTACTGCCGACGCATCTTATATCGTATAGGCTATGTAATTTACCTTTGACATCGCGTCGTATGATGACAAGGCTCCCTGCTTTCTACAATTTTCGATTTCGCACTTCCGATTATGCTTTTACTTACGCCGTCGTGTTGAAAGATGCTAAGGCTCCTGCTTTCTGCAATTTCCGATTATGTCTTTCTGATTCCTGCATATACATATATATGTACTTGCTTCAGCAGGATATTTTGTTCGGTTTCCCCCATCGGACCTTATATGATGCACTACTTTACTTGTAAGAGCCGCTGTGCCAAAGTAGTAGTAGCACCTTGATGAGGTATTGAGCTCGTTGCATAAAAATACGCCGAGTAGCCGATCCGTAGAAATTGAGTCATGTGCATGCTCATTAAGAATTCGTACACAACCAAGACTCGTAAGAGCCGCTGAGCCAGAGTGTGTTGTTTTCCACCTAGAAGAGGTGAGGTGCTCGACAGGGCCGAAGTGTAGAGAGCAGAGTTAAGCATGCATATGAATCGAACTTTGTTCCATGGTGAAAACCGTGTGATTACTGATTGGGGTCAGGTACATACTTTTCAAAGGCTGCCCTATAGGCATGCAATGTTCATCAAGTAATTGTAAGACTGGCAGACCCCTTCAGAATTTCTCACCGAGGAAGACGGTGATGGCGCAACCTTGAGTGACATATATTTCACCCGAACCTGATAGAGTTCATTGATGGCCTCCGTCACTCAGAGGTATGGAGGTCGTGGTTATCCTTAAATATCTAAGGATTGAACCTAACTACTGCAGTAGCAGGATGCATCCGACTATCTAGTAAGGATCTCTTCTGGTATGTTGTACCGTCCTATTAGTAGGATGGGTCAACAGACCTCTGGGGTATCTAAAATACATAGAATAATCAACCCCCAGATCATCGCGTTGTCGCCCAGATATGAGTCCCCTAAGCCCAGGGGGAGGTGCAATTATTGAAACAAAGCATTAGCTTAGGTACACCGATACTTTTAATGTATGAGTGAATGAACGTTGTTATGTCAAGTCCTGTATACCCTTATGAAAAGGTGTTATGATCGGTATACTACTTGATCGATTGGGAAAGAACCCAAATGGTATCTATACGACTAAGCAAAGCTCGGAGAGCTGTCCTTAGATTCGTAGGATACGAATGTGCCAAGCATAAAGTCTTGAGCTAGACATCCATTCGAGACCCTGAAGAGGTCAACGCTAAGTCATAGAGACTTGAGTATGTTATTTCAATCACAGCCCTAAAGAGGCTTGCGCTAAGTCATGAAGACTTGAGCGGATGTTCAACTCATAGCCCTGAGGAGGCTCTTGTGATATACGCTAAGTCGTGGAGGCTTGAGCGTCGTTATTACGAACTGCGACCCTGAGTGGTCAACGCATTTACTTGAGTTGAATGGATGTGTGATTGCTTGCTTACCAGACCATCAGTGGTTCTGACCCCGTTTAATGGGGATTTCAGGTGTTGGACCTGTGTGGTGATATGCGGAGCAAGGCAGCATCGAGTTCCAAAGTTTCTCTAGACAGAGTTGTACTGCTTCCTTTTATTGAACCTATACTGTTTTTTCAAGCAGTGATGTTACAATAAACATGTAGTTTTCGATAAAATGGAACACTTTGGTGGTTAATGAGTTGCTTGGCCACATACCTGTAATATGCTTCGAGTTTCCTAAAACTGACGACTCATTATCGTCTAATTCCACTGCTAAAAGCTTTTTTAAGTTTCGCTGCAAAGAAAAAAAAAAGAAATTCATAAAAATTTTAACTTAGCTTTGTTTCAGAAATCCAGGGCGTTACAGAATTGGTATCAGAGCATGTGTCTGAGAAACCTGGTTCAAGATCCGTCTTGTTTGCAGTATCACACTGTAAGTATAAATTTTATACTTTTTCTGATTTGGGTGTATTTGCGTGAATAGATAAATAGCTCCTAGGATGAGGAGAATCATGCCAAGCGAGGAGTCCCATACAAGGGGTTCCTGCTAGAGACGCTCAACAGGCTTGTGTCTGCCATTCGTAAATCAAGGCAAGAACCAACCCTGCATAGCAACGAGAACCTCGAAGGAATAACTTATGAAAAGTTCCTCAAACTCGACCCACCAGTTTTTGTTGGCAGTGCTGATTCGGAGCTTGCAGAAAGCTGGATCGAGGAAACAGAACGTGCCTTCCTAGTATTGAGAGTACCAGAAGAGAAAAAGATTAACTTTGGTACATATAGACTGAAGGACAATGCACAAAAGTGGTGGGATACTACTAAGATTATCCAGTTCTCACATCACGAAGTCATTCCTTGGAATGACTTTCAGAGAGCATTTTTGGATAATTACTTCCCGTTGCACTTTAAAAATAAGAAGAATATGAAGTTTCTGGAATTGGAGCAAAATGGTATGAGTCTGATGGACTATACCACCAAATTTCAAAATCTTGAACGATATTTCTCCAGGTTATTCGACACTGACCAAGAAAGGGCTGATAAATATATAAATGGATTGCAAGGAGGGCTATGGTCTCGTGTGATAACAAGCGTGCCCTCAACCTTTCAAACTGTGGTGGCAATAGCTTCGAGAATCCAAGAGGATTGGGCGCGATCTAAAGTGATCGTAGCAAAGAAACCTGTAGTTGATGATAGGAACCATAAGAGAACGTTCCCATGTGGCCAGGACTCACGACCACCTTTTTATAAGAGGGATTTTCAAGAGCAGAACATTACACCACAGGTCGAGCGACCATAACAAATGGTAGAAGCCAATCAGCCCTACCAACAATCTAATTTTCGATGCCCGAGGTGCAACTCAGATCACCCTGGAGGGGTTTGTCCTTGCGATACAGGAGGTTGCCTATATTACGACAAACCAGGGCATCGTATAAGTGGATGTCGCAAAAAGGCCACAAATCTTCAATGAAGAAATATGGGATCTGGAGGACCCTCTCTACAAACACAACAACGACGACTGCCACTACCTAGGGCAGAGTAGAAACCTGTGGCAGGTCGTGTCTATGCAGTGACAGCTGAACAACTCATGGATAAATATCAAGGAATCTGAATACCTTGATAGATAGAGTTGTAATGGGTAAAAAGTGATTGTAAGACAAGATCCAATGAATGCTTGAGACAAGAAGCTTATGACCTTGTGTACGGTCATCTGGATCGATATGTATCCTTGCTCTCTAAAGTAATTTTGGATTTATTAAATTAAATCTTAAGTGATTATGCTCAAAATTGATGGCTATAGACCCCATGATTGAGAAATTAAGAAAGCTAAAAGTCACTTAATAAAATAAACCATTGAAGAATTGTTCCCAAGAAGAGAGTCCTGTGAGGTTTTACATATTCAAGATCAGATTGTAGCGCCCCCAAAATTTCCCGACTTGAAAATCCTTTGGATTTTTGGGTAAACTTTTTTTTTTTTGAAAACCAAAACGCAAGCGCAGAAGAAAATGAAAGGGAATAGAATAAGCGGAAAAAACCCTGGGCGGCCACTACGGGAGTGAAACAACTTTTATTAATCATTTTACAAATTTACAAATCATTCCCTTATACAACCAAAATTGCCAGGATCCAACAGGTGAGGTTCAGAAGTGTGGGTTCAAGGTCCGCTGCAGCACACCGAGCTCCATCGCACGCCTAAGTAAACCTGTATCCCCATAAAACGGGGTCAGTACTCTTTCGAGTTGGTGAGACAAACCAAACCACAATACCAAAGTGTGAAATTCGAAAGCAAGCTATACAAAACGCACATAGCATGCTAATCTTACATTACTTGAGCAATTGCAGCATGGACAAGTATAGAACAGTGATAACTACACATGGAGTAATATCGACAATTTCTAGGAATAACATGGCATGCATCAAGGAACATAATTAAGCAATAGACCAAAATTTATGACAAGTTATGCATCACAGAACATAAAGTACTAATGTAACAATACGAAGATCTGTAACTAGCATAAATCAGTGTAAGTAGTCAAAGCATGAGTGACTAACTACGACTATTCATGTCACAACTCATATCGAATAGTGAGGTATTCATCACAGAACATAAAGTACAAATGAATAAATATTGCATCGTGTCATAAGCGAATGAACTATCCTATGATAATTCCAACATTGTATGCTATGATGGGACAGTTAGAAGCATTTGCCATGTAAGGCCTAACTCACAAGCAGTGCCAAGGTTCATTACCCGCACCTTGCAACCATAAGCGAACTCATCTCGCTAACAACTCGCCAAGGAGTTCCAAGGTTGCGCAAGTCTTGCACAACTGCAATATCCATAGGCTAAATTGCATAAGTCTCGCACGACTGCAATATCCATAGTGCACCCCAAGGCATAACAAGCACGATTTTGCCCACGCTCCTCAGGTGACAAAATCCAAGATTCACTAACATGAATTAGCGATTGCATTCATTACGCGTGTCAGCTATGTACTAAAGTGTGTACCAACTATGCTAAGTAGCATCATCATGATACATTACATCGGTCCACACACACACATTGCATAAGTCAAAAACACTTAGTACACTCGTTGGGATATTGGATCCCGCTCCCAACACAATGGCAGCCCTTTTTGGCTGCAGCCCGGAGGTCAGCTAACCAGGCTAAAAGCACAGCGATAAGAATGGAAAATTACATATATAGTTTGCTTTGGTTGACGGGCATAGTCCATTAGCCACACGAAGAGTCAAATCCATCACGCTGTTGGGGTATTGGACCCCGTGCCAAACACATGCTTGCAGCCTCTTTGGGTTGCAGTTCGGATGCGTGCTAAAACCAGTAAAGTGAGGCGAAACTAAGTCCAGCTGCAGCTGGCGTGGTCAGACAAAATACAACAAAACATTCAATGACTAGTGGCAATGTGCACACATAGCGGAACCGATTGTGCAGTGCAGCGAACCCGAAAGGAGGGCAGCAGCTATGTTGTCAAATGGCGCCCAAAGCCTGCTGGGCACAAGGGCGGAAAGCCCTTAACCGAAGTCGGTTCGGTTAGGGACCTCTAACAGGTCTAAAAGGGGTGACCGAACCCCATGAACCCACATTGGGTTCGGCACTCAAATCGGACTAGGTCTGGACCGATTGGTCAGACCAAGAAGAGGGCGCACTCACTTGTGCATGATCTGGACCGATTTTTCTAGATCCAGCTGGCTACAACCAGCACCGAAAAGAGTGGGGGTGCAGGCCTACCGCCTGCGCCCAGCTGCAGCTGCAAGGCTGCAGCCCAAGGCTGAAATGAAATGAAAAGGATAAAGGGCTAAGTGCCCAACCAGCTATAACCGGCCATGGCCTTTGACAGGTCTGGACCGGTTCGGTCCAGACCATGTCAGGCCCCAACGAAAACCCCAGCCACCCGCAAATAGGCGCTGGCAAGGGGTTTGCTCAAGTAGGACAAAAACGAGAAGAAGGAGGCGACCCGGGCTGACCCAGCGGTGGTCGGCCTGGGTTACTCTTGCTGGAGCGTCCAGCAAAAATGAAAGTGCTTGAATGAAGAGAGAGCTTTGGCGAACACGACACAACCACATAACGAGATTGCACATCCACCACAAACCGCGCAATATGGCTTCCAGCCATTGTGCAACAAAAAAAAATACCTGCACAACACATGTTAGTATACATATTATAAAATCTAAACCTATCTACTAGTAGCTTAGGAAGATGGTGCAGTAACTCAAGACAAAACTTAAGAAATATAAGAAAACCCACAACCGTTGCAACCACTTTCTTATCAAAGGAAAGACAACTTTGTAAGTGCATGCTCAACTCGAAATTTCTGAACTAAAACGCATGTCATGGCAGCTCACGAAAGAGGAAGTACATGAACATTTAAGATCTTGTTCAAAAACACAACCCACGATTGGTATATGTAATGAAGCTAAATCCGAAATTCCAAAAACCATGGTTCGTGTAGGAGGGTCTCACCTTTGTGGCTTTGAATCAACTAAGGAGATGAAGGAGGAGGTGCTCACAGCTAGGACTACACCACACTCACACTCACACACACGTTGAAGAAGAAGAAAAAAGGGGAGAAGAGCAAGGGAGGAGAGAGAGAGGCTTCCCCAAAAAAAAATCGCCCAAGAGAGGGCTCTCTTCTCTCTCTTCAAGGGTTAAGTAGGTAGGGTTAGGAGAAACAGAGCTGGGATTAATCCAGCCTAGATGGACGGCTGGAGTGCTCCACGCCCCACCCCTAGGAATCTACGCCCAATGCATGTCAATCTTTTGAAATCTCCAACTTTTCTTTCAAAAATGCCATTTAATAATGCATTTAATGTTTGAAAGTTTTACAAGAGAGCCACCCCACCCCAGCTCACCCAATCAGATTTTAGCATTTGAATTGTTTTGAAACAATTACAAAAACACCATGGGGCACCAACCCCATGGTCCCCTTTATTGAAAAATGCTTTTCATGATGAGCTTCAAGGCTCATCATGTGTTTCAAAAGAAGAAAAGGGTCAATCGTGGCCTATCTTTCAA
This sequence comes from Nuphar pumila, assembly GCF_984573655.1. Classification (NCBI taxonomy): domain Eukaryota; kingdom Viridiplantae; phylum Streptophyta; class Magnoliopsida; order Nymphaeales; family Nymphaeaceae; genus Nuphar; species Nuphar pumila. Next base: position 69,920,679 of record NC_143249.1, read on the forward strand.
AATCCATGAAATTCTTTACAAAAGTACCACCCAGCTGGTCAAACCTTGACCAGTTGGTCAAACATAGACAAAATCGTCCCCCTAGAGGGGTGCCCAAAGGTTTTGGGTCCTCTAGGTGACCCGGATCCAAGATCCAAAATCGCCAATTTATAAGTTCCAAAACAATACTTATTTAATGCCTTAAAACATCAAACAAATTCCGATAGATCATTTAGTGCTCTACTAAACCTTGATTAACACTAAATGCATGAAGCCTTTCAAGGAAATTCTCATCCAATTACGAGAATTTCCTTGAAACACTAAATGCATTAAGCGTATCACGATTCGGGTCCAAACTTGGGCCAAAACTCGTAATTTGCATGCACTGACGAGGTTTTTACGTCATATAAGTCCCAAATTCAGGGACAAACTATAAAGACATATTATAAATTAACCCTTAAATTTTCAGAAGCTGATTCGTCCAGAATTAGACACTTCTTACTTACACAATGTATTTTATGCGATTTTCAAGTCGCGCATACAAGGCAGAAATACGAAGCATAGTCAAATCTCATCAAATCACGTGCTACACCTTAAAAGTACACACAAGCATATATTTCCAACTCAAATCAAACAGTAAAGCACTCAGAAATTCGTGGGTCTTACACAGATAGTCTATCTAGGGCGAGCCTATGAGGGTATACAGCTCTGTGCGAGTGTATATGTTCCAAAACCAGTAGCTTGGCTAGTATGATTCTGTGAGGGTGTACTGATCCAATATGAGGTAAGTCTGACGAGGGCGAACTTGTGAGGAGGTACGTTTCCAATACCAGGTAGTCTGACGGAGGACTTGTTCCAAAATGGTTAAATCCTAATAAGAATAATTTGTGTGTATGAAATAGTTACACAAGATGGCTATGTTGATAGCCGGTTGGAAGAACATTGATTCAACAAAACTACTATGGTTGTAGCGTAATTTGAACTCAGATATGAGAAGCATACCTCATCGATCATGAATCATGATATGAGGTTATGATTGGAATAAATACGATATTGAACTAAGTGAATAACATTATGAATCTAACATATGGGAGAAATATCCCACGTTACACACTTAGTACTCTTAACTGAATTTTGCAGACGAAATTCCTTTAAGGGGGTAATGATGTAAGACCCATAATTTTTCAGATAACTTTTGAATAAAATTCACAAGGCATTTCCAAGTGAAAATAGCATTTTTTCTCAGAATGCAAAACGAATCAATTTCTATGAACCAGTTATACTTAGGATATTCATCGCTTTGCGAATATATGCTCAAATACTCTGGAGGTCATAACTTCCTACCTAGAGAAAATCAAGAGATTTCTATGAGCCAACTTTCTTAGTTACGTCAATACGAAGGGAATGATGTACTAAGAATTTTTCAGAAAAAAATCATCGAAAACCCGAAATTTTTGCGAAACCCACAAAAATGTTGGTGGGACCCACAAAAATATTCATCAGAAAATATCCGGTGGGACCCACAAAATATCCCATGGAAATATCTGGTGGGCCCCACAGGATAAAATATCTCATTTGGATAAGACCAGTGAGTCATCTGGATAAGATCAGTGACTCATCTAGATAAGATCAAATGAAATTTCTGAAAAAGTTATGGACTAAAATGGAAATTCAGAAACTTGGGGTTCAAGTTTTAGAATCTATAAATAGAGGAGCCCCCCTCCTTTGAAAAATCGTCTAGCCCTCTCTCTCTCCTCCTTTTCCAAACCTCCCCTACCGAGCCTAGCCCACCTGAGCCTGCCTGACCTGGTCTGAGCCTGCCTGACCTGGTATGAGCCTGCCTGACCTGGTCCTAGCTCACCTGACCTGGTCCAAACCCAGTTGACTTGACTTGAACCTAGTTGAGTTTGAAGTCAAAGTCAAAGTCCTTTTTGGGCCCAAATTCTGGTTTGGATTTTTCTGAACCCAGGCCTAGCCTGACCTCTCGACGGAAGGATCGAACCTCGTTTGAAGCGTTGGAGCATTCAAGAGTCATTTCTTCCACAATTTGAAGTAAGTTCGCTTCATTAATCCATCTCTCTCAAGTATTTGCTTGTTTGTATATACGTATACCTTCTGAATTAGTATCTTGCTCTAGTTCTTGGTTGAGCCCTCTAGGACGCTTCGGTGTTCACGCGCTCGTCTCATAACTATCATCGGATATATATGTTCGAATGCGCAATATATGCGTTCTTCAAAATAGTATCTCGCCCTAGTTCATGGTTGAGCCCTCTAGGACACTTCGGTGTTCACTCGCTCGCCTTGTAACTATCGTTGGATATAGATCTAGGTGTATATTTGCTGATATTGCCGGCGCATCTTATATCGCATAGGCTATGTAATTTACCTTTGTCGTCGCATCGTATGATGTCAAGGCTCCTTGCTTTCTGTAATTTCCAATTTCGCACTTTCGATTATGCTTTTACTTACGCTGTCGTGTTGAAAGATGTCAAGGCTCCTGCTTTCTGTAATTTCTGATTATGTCTTTCTGATTCCTGCATATACATATATATGTACTTGCTTCGGCAAGATATTTCTATCAGTTTCCCCCATCGGACCTTATATGATACACTACTTTACGCCGCCGCTTAATAAAGCATAGGCTTCAACTTATACTACATATATGACGCGTAAATGAGCATTCAAATGGAGATCAACTCCAAATCTCCCATGCAATAACCTTACCGCTCCTCGTCCAAGATTCTGCTTGACGAATGAAGCCCCTATTGAAAAGGCTTTGCTTTTACACAAAACCGCTTTTTCGTAATGACTAAGTCACTTACGTTTGGTCTTGCTTTGGCCTGAAGGTTCCAAACAAACCTCGATGGGTGCAGAGTATGCACAACGGTGTGCATCCATCCCGGGATAAAGTGCAGCAATTTCCTCGCCAAAGATGGGAGATGCTGCAAAAGTTCTTAATAGAAACGCACGCTTTCTCCATTAAAGAGAGAAAGTGCTGCTGAAATTTCTGGAATAAGCTACCAGGACCAGTTATGTGGCACAACGATGCCGTTTGTTGGAACGATGTCAGAATGACTCATCTCCCTAATACCTATAAGGGCACTCTTGTAAACACCCCAAATTTTTCTCATCCATTCTCAAACAACCCTCCTCGTGCAGTGTCAACCCTGTTAGGTCAGTGTAGGAGTCAAACCCCGAGTCGGTTTCAGAAAATCACCACTTTACCCATTTTCATTAGGAAAATTACCATTTTACTGCTAGGTCATCCAGAACCCCAATCAGTCGGAGTCAACCAAGCTCGGTGGTCAGTTCAGAACAGTTAGAATATCAGTTATCTCAAACTCACCCGAGCTCACAATGAACAGACCATTTTTCATTTCTGACCATTCCTGCCAAAATGGGATCATTTCTTCAGAAATGAGCTCATTTCTCACTCAAATCCAAGCAAATTGTCTCCGAGTCAGTCATTCCCAGTCAGTCATGTTTCTCAAGGTCTAACTTGAGCTCACCAAAAGTTCAAGTGCTCAAGTTTTAGTTCAAAACCATTTCCAAGTGTCCAGGAGCCTATTTCAGCCCGTTTCAGCTCTTTTAACTGGAATTGAGCTAAGTTCAGGCAATTGAGCTAGTGTTCGAGCTTTGGTTTTAGTACGTGTCAGTATTACTGACCTTTGTTTCAGCTCAAACTCAGTTCAGGTTTGTAGTTCACTTCACTCTAGTGACCATTCCGCACCATTTCTCTAAAAATGACAGCTTTTCTTGAAAATTTAGTCGAAAAGGTCAGTTGAGTCAGTGTCTGGTCAGTTTATTTGAGTTCTGAAACTCTAAAACCCAGCTGATTTCAGTTCATTTCAGCTCAAACCCTGATTTTCAGTGTCACTCTAACCCAGTAGAGTCCAAAAACCATTTCTTCAACCATTTTGCAAATTTTATCAATTTTAACACCTTTTGAACTGGTACAAGTACCAATCGGGGTCTAACATCCAAAATTCTTCATTCAGGGTCTGCATTTCGCATAGCATTTCATATCATTTCTCAGCATTTCATAACATTTCATTTCATTTTCGATGTCCAAAACTCCAGTTTTATAAATTTCAATCCAGATCGAGTTTTAAAAGCTTTCAGAAATCAATTTCAAACCCCGGGTTTCCAAAATTGACATTTTTACCCTCGGGATTATAAATTTAGAAATATTTTCTCGAGAAAATTAATCTGGATTTCTTTCAAAATTAAATTTTTAAATTCTACAATGGATTTGCTTCTCAACGGGGCATTGAACTTCAAAATTCGAGCTCGTTTCAAAAACTGCCAAAAATAGCTCGTTTCGTCTGAAATTTTTTTGAAAAGACTATTTTACCCCTCTAATCGTCAAAATGAATTTCAAAAGTGGAATTTGGACCCGCTCTGAGATGGTCCATCCATTTGCATTTTCTATTTTAATTTATAAAAAAAGATTTTTTTTTACCTTTCTCTTTATTTTCTTCATTTTTTTATTTTATTTTATTTTTTTGTTTTTCCTAAGGTGGGACCCACAAGGGGGTCGACCACCCTAGCCCCTCTCTTCCTCTCCATTTCCTTTCTTTCTTCTTCCATTTTCCTTTTTCTTCCTTCTTTTCTTTCCTTCTTTCTTTCTTCTTTTCCTTCTTTCTTTCTTTTCTTCCTTCTTCTTCTTCTTTCTTTTCTTTCTTTCTTTCATTTTCTTCTTTCCTTCCTCCTTTCTTTCTTCTCCAGCACCCTCATGTAGAGCCTTCCTTCCTCTCTTCTTCTCCCTCTCCTTTCTTCCCTTTTCTTTCTTCCTTCTCTCTTTCCTTCTTTTCTTCCCTTTCTTTCCTTCTTCCCTTCCTTCTTTTCCCTAGCCTTCCAGCCCATCCACGTCTACTGATGGATTCACGCACTGCCCTTTCCTCATTAAACCCATTCTCTCTTAGAAAACTTAGGCTTTTGATTATTTGGACCTAAGTCATTACAAAAAGGAAAAAAAAAGCTCTCTCACGGATGGCCCTTACCCATTCACGTCTCTCTCTCTCTCTCTCAGACCCAGGTTCTCTCTCTCAGCCCTCTTACTCTCTCATCTCAATCCATCTATGAGCACTCTCTCTCATCCCCAACAACTCCACTCTTACCTTCAGCAGCCAGTCGGTTCACCTCCTTCAACCTCCAAGGCTACACCATACCAAAGACGCCAGCCACACCTCCATCCTTTGCAGCCCCTTCTTACGCCAATCCCTTGCTTCCACCATCTTTAGCACCACCCACGTTACTGCAGTCACCTTCATTGGTGCCATAACCACCATAGTTCCAGCCACGTCAATTGCAGCCTTGAAACAACAACTCTAGCCCTCCACAACTGTTTCAAGCTCAACCGATCTAAGGTAACCAACCTTTCTCTCTATGCTTTTCTTCAGTACAAATTTATGGTTGATTTCTTTAAGTGGATCAATCTAAAGCAAAAAAAAAAAAAAAACTATGTTAGACATGAGATCCATCTTGCTGAAATCTCTCTCTTTTTTTAGGGCCTTACATGTTGATGCTACATACGTGAAGCGATCCATCCAATGAATGGGTCGGATCCCTCTCACTTATAGCCTATATCAAAAAAAAATCGTATATCCCCCTTTTCTTTTTCTTTTTCTTTTTCTTTTTCTTTTCCTTTTTTTTTATTTATTTATTTCAGCATGATTCTCATATAAATGCGCATGTTTTAGGTAGTTTGTTTAGTTAATTTTATCATTTTACTTAGTTTCGTCAATACTCGCTTAGTATCTATAGCATTGTATTCAAGTGTTTAGTCCATCCATTATTTTATGTTTATTTTCTTGTCAAAAAAATCTTAAGAAATTTATTTATGAATTCCTTGGTTTGTTATTGATTTCCTGCCTAAGATGTGAATTAATGTAGATACTTAAACTCTATGAAAAATCAAAACAAAACTCGGGTTTTGAACCCTCCAGAAATTCCAATTTCTGCTTTAGCAGAAAAGAACCTCTGAAATCACCCCTTGGGAGATTCAGATTTTTCCTTAAAAATTAAAGTGGATTCACAATCGAATATTCTAATGATCTAGAAATTTTGAGATTTTTATTAGTAGATTTACCCTCTTTCAAAAATCGATTTTCTCAGACCTCTGGGCAAATCTCAATTTTCCTTTGTCACGGTATAGACAGACCCTAATGCACCAAGTCTGCTCAACATGTAGCTCGTCTGCAAAAACTTTCAACACAAAAGTTGTTTTTAACAAATTTTCCTATCATTTCCGAAAATTTGGTGATTTTTAGAACTATCTCAGTATTTTTCCCGAAATTTTCTTTTCTGTCTGACAGATTCTAATATCCAGAAATTTCAGAGATTCAGGTCTCTGATAATAGTGTGCCCTTTTCCAAACTGTAACTTGAATCCCAATGATGAAAAAATATAAAATTTTCTTATCTTTGTCAGGACATGTTCCCACAATTTCAGACTTTTTCTCATCAGTCTGATATTTTTCCCACATTTTCTCCCAAAACCTGTCTGTTTCCCCCAAATCCTAGAGTCGCTAGATTTCGATCCGACTTGCTGGAGCTGTACAGCTCCGACCATAGGTCAAAACCAGAATATGTAAAAGGAAAAAATCATTGCTTTACTGTTCTCTATCACCCCATAAAATTTGAGAAATTTTTATGGAAGTCTAATATCCGAAATCCCCTTTAAAATCAGCATCTTAGGCAAAATTTTGATTTTCTTAGGATTTTAGCTATTTTCCATATTAAGAAAATACAAAAAAAATAGATTTTCGAGCTCCATTCTATTTTTAGGGTTAGTTTAGGTATCCATGACAAATTTGGCTCAATTCCAAGTTCATTTGATTTACATGTTAGTTTATCTTTAAATTCAGAAGCGAATATCAAGTTAAATTTGATATTTTATGATATTTTCGCCATTTTAGGGTTTTTATCATGTACATAAGCACATAGAATCATATTAAGGTTAATTTTAATGTCATTTGCATCTCACATTTCCTATTTTGCAAAATTTATTTCAGAAAACCTTGGTTTCAAGGCCATAGTCTTGTTATCAGAGGTATTTTGGTCATTTTGACCTAAATTTCGAATTTTCAATTTTTAATTCCATAAACTTTTATGCATATCATTATATTTCATCATATTGTATTTGATTTATTTCATTTGATTTTCAAATTTTCAAATTTTCAAATTTTACAAAATTTATTTCAGAAAACCCTGATTTCAAGGTCATCAGGGGCATTTTGGTCATTTTGACCCCAATTTCGAATTTTCAAGTTTATTTTCAAAATTTATTCATTATTTCTCATGTTTATATCAAAATGGGTATGATTTTGGGTTTATATCTGAATAATATCCGATAATTTCCCATATTTTCGGATAAATTCAGAAAGACCTACATTTTTGTGCTAACCTTGTTTTCTAGTTTTGCAGGAACATCCAAGAAGAAGGCTTAGTTATTTTATTTCTTTGTTTTATTCAATTCAATGTAAAAAATCAATATAATATTTGGAATAAGAGTTACATTTCTGCTTAGAATAGGGCTGCATTGCATATAGTTTAATTTCTGCAAATTTCAATATTTAATGTATGATTCATGCACATTTATTTCAAATTCACTATGGTTGACACGAATGGCACGTGCACAAGCTCTTATGGAGTTTATAAACTTGATGGAATTTGTATTTTTGGCCATAGTCAGAATACGAATGAAACCTAGATTTATGATCTTCGTATTAGCCACATTCAGCCTACACTCTTAGGCTAACTTCAAAAATGCACTGCATTTCTCAAAGTTTCAAAAGGATTTCCCAATTCCTCGATTGAAATTCCCTTTCAAATTCATATTCATTCATTCATTTCATTCAAATTGCATTATTTTCAAATTCATTTTTTAATTTCAATTTCAAGAAAATCAATTTTCTCAAAGATTTACCAAGTCTTTCTCAGGATTGAATTTTCTCAGAATTCTAAATTTTTAAATGAGATTTCAAAGCATTTCCCAAGTTCAAATCAAGATTTTCCAATATTTTAAAATTCTCAAATTTCCAAAATCCCAAGTTTTCAGAAATCGATTTTTTTTCAGAGTTCCCATTTTCCTAAGAATCCATTTTCCATTTCAAAAGTCATTTTCCCAATGAACTTCCTGACTTTCTCAAGATTCTCAAATCCATTTCCTCAGAAAAGCAATTCCAAATCTCAAAAATTGATTTTCCCAAGATTCAAGTTTTTCTAAGAATTCATTTTCCAATCCAATTTCTGATTTCCAATGAAATTCAATGATTTTCCCAGGAATTCCAATTCCAAGCATTTTTCCAATCATTTTTCAAGCATATTTCAATTTTCCAAAGCAAACATCATATTTTCTCAAACTTGCATCTTTTCAAAATTTCATAGCACAAGCCTGATTCTTTGTGCATTCTAGGAAAAATAGAGCATAATTTAGATATTTGAGTCAAGATAAAGCACATATTTGATCCTTGGTTCGATTACCCCTGGTAAAAGTGCCAGGAATGGTTGAACCTCGTACCGACAGGCGGATCCCATTCCAAAGAATTTTCCCGCAAATTTTCAAAAAGGAGGCGAGTAATTTTCAAAAACCATTTTCAAAATTTTGGTCGAGTTTGACTCACGAAATCGTTTCTCTCACTCTCGCAAGAGAGGGGAAAAATTTTGCGATGATAACAACCGTACTTGTAAGAGCCGCTGCGCCAAAGTAATGGTAGCACCTTGATGAGGTATTAAGCTCGTTGCGTAAAAATACGCCGAGTAGTCGATCCGTAGAGATTGAGTCATGTGCATGCTCATTAAGAATTTGTACACAACCAAGACTCGTAAGATCAGCTGAGCCAGAGTGTGTTGTTTTCCACCTAGAAGAGGTGAGGTGCTCGACAGGGCCGAAGTGCAGAGAGCAGAGTTAAGCATGCAAATGAATCAAACTTTGTTCCATGGTGAAAACCGTGTGGTTACTGATTGGGGTCGGGTACATACTTCTCAAAGGCTACCCTATTGGCACGCAATGTTCGTCAAGTAATTATAAGACTGGCAAACCCCTTCAGAATTTCTCACCGAGGAAGACAGTGATGGCGCAACCTTGAGTGACATATATTTCACCCGAACCTGATAGAGTTCATTGATGGCCTCCGTCACTCAGAGGTATGGAGGTCGTGGTTATCCTTAAATATTTAAGGATTGAACCCAACTACTGCAGTAGCAGGATGCATCCGACTATCTAGTAAGGATCTCTTCTGGTATGTTGTACCATCCTACTAGTAGAATGGGGTCAACAGGCCTCTGGGGTATCTAAAATAAATAGAATAATCAACCCCCAGATCGTCGCGTTGTCTCCCAGATATGAGTCCCCTAAGCCCAGGGGGAGGTGCAATTATCGAAACAAAGCATTAGCTTAGGTACAGTGATACTTTGAATGTATGAGTGAATGAACGTTGTTATGTCAAGTCCTGCATACCCTTATGCAAAGGTGTCATGGTCGGTATACTACTAGACCGATTGGGAAAGAACCCAAATGATATCCATACGACTAAGCGAAGCTCGGAGAGCTGTCCTTAGAATCGTAGGATATGGATGTGCCAAGCATAAAGGCTTGAGCTAGACATCCATTTGAGACCCTGAAGAGGTCAACGCTAAGTCGTAGAGACTTGAGTATGTTATTTCAATCACATCCCTAAAGAGGCTTGCACTAAGTTATGAAGACTGGAGCGGATGTTCAACTCATAGCCCTGAGGAGGCTCTTGCGATATATGCTAAGTCGTGGAGGCTTGAGCGTCGTTATTACGAACTGCGACCCTGAGTGGTCAACGCATTTACTTGAGTTGAATGGATGTGTGATTGCTTGCTTACCAGACCATCAGTGGTTCTGACCCCGTTTAATGGGGATTTCAGGTGTTGGACCTGTGTGGCGATATGCGGAGCAAGGCGGCATCGAGTTCCAGGGTTTCTCTAGATAGAGTTGTATTGCTTCCTTTTATTGAACCTATATTATTTTTTCAAGCAGTGATGTTATAATAAATATTTGGTTTTCGATAAAATGAAACACTTTGGTGGTCAATGAGTTGCTTGGCCACATACTTGTAATGTGCTCGGAGTTTCCTAAAACTGATGATTCATTATCATCTGATTCCGCTGTTAAAAGCTTTTCTAAGTTCCGCTGCAAAGAAAAAAAAAAGAAATTCATAAAATTTTTAACTTAGCTTTGTTTTGGAAATCCAGGGCATTACATTCAGTGTTAGCATAAGTTCGACGATGAACTCGTGATGGGTAATGCTGAGACCGAAAAGAACGAGGCTTCTGGGTTTGGTCTGGCACAGTCAGCAGTTGACCTATTGGGAAATACACAGGATGCACCACGTTCTCCCGAGTATACACCAGCTCCCTACTCTCGTTTTGTTTCTCCGGACTACACGCCAGCTTCACTTCCGTGGTCTCAGGCAGTGAGTCCTCCTGAGTACACATAATCATGCATATATTTTAGGGATATTTCATAATAAAATATGCATGATTTCATGAGAAAATGAATTAAAAACCCAAATTTATGCTAGTTTTGAGTAAATGAGCTAAAATGATTTAAAAATAGAAAATGCATGAAAAATAGTGTTATTTTACATTTTAATGCATATTTTAGTGTTTGACATAATTATAGTAGTTTAGTTTTAAAAAAAATAAAATCTTTATAGAGATGGTTATATGTTTTCAAAACATAAGCAAAATGAGTTCTTTTGTAAATATTTTTTTAAAAAAAGGTAATCATTAGAATTTACAAAATTCCAAAACAAACTCATCCGATGGCTTTCAAACTCAATGAAAGGGGAATTTTCAAAATGTCTCTCATCCTGTATGCCAATTCCTTCCCCTTTCCCCTCTTTTCCCTCTCTTTTCCCTATCTTCTCTTTTCTAACCCTTCCGGCTACGGTAAGTCCTTTATTCTTCTTCTTCTTCTTCTTTCTGAATTTTCATTCTTTGTAATGTTTGAGTTTTGGCTGATCAGCAATTTGGAAAAGATAAAAAAAAAGAAAGAGAAAACATAAAAAAAAAACAAAAAAAAACTAAACATATGCAAAGGAGTTCCGGCGATCAACAGAGCTCTGTCGGAATTTTTTTCTGATGAATAATTTTTTATAAATACTTGCATTAATTTTTGATCAAAATATTAATCTGGATCTGCTGGATTAAATTTTGTATATCGATTATTTGAATCAATAAAAATTTGTTTCTAAAGAAGGATCGATCACCTGGATCGATCAAAATTTCTGGTGAATGTTTTTTTTTCAGAAATCTGTAATAGCCAATGGAGACCTCTGATTCATGATCATTCTTCTGGCAATGTATACTTGTATTAGCTGTGGAATCGTGATTGCCAATCATGATTCACTGTGAAGCTGCCGGAATCCCTCTGCTCTCTGATTGGATTTTTAAAAGCAAACGAAAATCATCTCCTGTGAAGCTGCCAGAATCCACTCTGTTTCGCCGGAATTCATTTTTCTTCACCATACAAATCGGTTTCATGGTGGAATGGTTTAATTGCCTGATTTTTGGATTGAATATCAGATCTCAATCGATAGATTACTATTTGATTGTTGTCAAATGTCTGAATTTCTGAAGTTTTGATCTGTTGTTTTTGAATTCTGGTAAGTGCTCTATTGATTCACAAGTGACATCCGGCTCTTGTAAATAACGATCGATCAACTGGATCAATTGAATTGAAGTGTTTCATTTTCCTGTTTCTTTCATTCTTTAAATTCCTGTTTTTACATTACAGTCATTTTCTTGTTTAACATTGATTTTCCTATTTTCTGAAATTTTTAATGTCGTATTTTACATTCAGTTTTTCTCTCTATTTTTTTAGTAATTCCTTGTTTTTCACCTTCTAAGTTCATGTTTTTTTTTTTTTGCTAAGTTCCTTGTCTTTCGTTACATGTATTTCATGTTTTTAATTCATTAAATTTCCTGTTTTACAATTAAATCATTTTCTGTTTTGTTTCTTTTTATTCATTTTCCAGTTTTTAAAATCGATTTCCTGCTTTTCAATTCAATAGTTTCCTTTTTTTTTTAATCATTGTATTTCCTGTTTTTCCAATTAATTTCCTATTTTTTTCATTATATTTCATTTCTTGTTTTTTCGGTTTTTCCATTCATTTCTTGCTTTTTTTTTAAATCCTTTAATTCCTGTTTTATAAAGTTATCTTTTGTTTTGTTTTGTTTTTTTTTTTTCTTTTACATTCAGTTTTTCCAGCTTGTTTTTACACTGTTCATGTTTTCTTTCATGCTCTGAAGTACTGTTTTTCAACTCTTTGATTTCTTGATTTTTTTTACTAATTTCCTGTTTCTTTTACATTATGAGTTTCTTGCTTTTCATTACATCTTCTGTGATTTTTAAATTCTTGAATTTCTAATCCCCTGTTTTGATTTCATATGCTTCCATAATTAGTTTACTTTACTGTTAGATATTAGTTAATTGAGTATTAATTAGTTGTTAGTTAAGTAAACTGTCAGTTAATTAGTTTGTAATTAGTTAGTTAGTAGTTAGATGTACTTAGAACTCATTCTCACTTAAAATTGTCATTTAGATCTCTTTTTTTTATTTCTTTCATGTTTTTAGCAATTAATTAGTATAATTTGCTTAATATAGTTTCTACTTCTATCTCTGGTACTGCTCATGTTCGTTTGATTTGTGCAGGATAGCATAAGAGTGGAGCTCAAGTGTATACATGACACGGAAACACAAGAGTAGAAGCTTCTTGTTTTCAATTTAGAATTAGGAATTTAATTTTGGGTTTATAAATAATGTCTTTTACGCCCTCTGCATAGGGTATTCATTTGTTGTAATAAGCAGTTACTTAGACTTCTTTCCTTTCATACTTTTTCTCCATTTCGGCAATAAAGAGTAGTTTAATTGTTTGTTTGAATACAAAATATTCCCGTTCCCTGAGTTCGACCCGGTCTCATCCACTAGTGAGAACCAGTTTTTATTATTTGATGTCTGGTTTTCACATGTTCTTCATTTAAAAATCTTTTCAAAACTACAACAGATTTCAAAAGGACATCAACACACCTTCTCCTCCTCGTCCGATGCAAAGACGATACGGGAATCGGAACACCTACCGCAACTACTACACTTGTAGGCAGCAGTGATTGTGTTTGTTAAGATGTGAACATTTTGTGGTTGAAACATTGAGTTATAGTTCATTTTGTTAGACCAACTTATGTTCCTTATTGCAGAGAAATTTGTGTTGAAACCTTGTTATAGAAGGGTAATTTTGGCTTATACAGAATATATGTATGCTTCACTTGTTTTATGTAATGGAATTGTGTTTTGATTTGTCTCTTTACTTATATGAGTTTTCCTTTTGTTTAAGATGGCTTGGCGCGAACATTGCGACCACATCATGGACACTATGAACAACCTGGCAGAGGTTGTCGACAGACAGGCTGAGGCCATGCGTGCTATGGGTGAGAACCTGCAAGCCTCTCAGGGATGAGAGGCTTTGGTTCCTACACCTTCTCCAGTGTTAGCAGCGACAGTCGTGCCCTACAAGCTGTTCATGAGTATGAACCCTCCGTCCTTCGATGGGAAGTCTACTCCAGAGGCAGTTGAAGATTGGGTTCGAGAGATCGAGCAGATCTTTCGCATGCTCCGAGTAGCAGATGATCAGAAGGTGGACTTCGGCACTTACAGACTTCGTAAGGATGCCGAAAGGTGGTGGGCGACCACCTTAGACATTAATTTCTCAGGCGGTACAGTTATGTGAGAGCAGTTCGTAGAGGTTTTCTATGTAGCCTACTTCTCGACCCACGAGCGTAGCCAAAAGAAATAGGAGTTCCTCGACCTTCAGTAGGGAAACTCTACCCTGGCTGACTATATCATGGAGTTCCATAGCCTGGAGCGCTTCTGCCCTCATGTATATGTGACCGAGAAAGAACGAGCCATGAAGTTTGCTCATAGCCTGAAGCCATCATTGCGTATGAGGGTATTTACGCATGCACCTTCGACTCTGGAAGAAGCCTTAGAGACGGCTACCCTAGTAGAGTAGGAATGGACAGAATCACAGAAGACACAACATTCCTGATGGAATCAACAACAGACAGGCCAAAAGAGTTGGCCTAAGAAGCGGACGTATCAGCAGAATACCGATGGAAAGAAATTCACTCCACCAGTGAAGAAGAACCGGCACAACAACAACAACCATCAACAGCAGCAGCAGAGACAGGTGGTGGCCTCATCGGATTGCCCGAAATATCATATGGATCATCTTGGCTGACCATGTCCTCGTGATGTCGGAGGATGCATCTACTGTGGCAAGATGGGCCACTACATCAGGAATTGTTGGAAGAAGCAGTTCGATGATCTGAGGAGGAACACACTGAGAACATCACAGTCAGCACCTCAGCGACCGCCTCAGTAGTAACAACATGTGATCATCGCAAAAAAAATTTCCTCTCTTTTGTATTTCTCTCTTCCTTATCTTTTTCCTTTCTAACCTCTATTTTCTCCTTTTTGAAGGGAGAAAAATAATAGGACAGAAAAGAAGAGAGAAGAAAAAAGAAAAGAAGAGAAAGAGGAACTCTTTTGCGGGGTCTCACTTGACCTTGATTTGAAAATATTTAAGAAAATAACTTGCCTCCGTTTTGAAATATTTGGGGGAAAACTGAGAGACGGGATTCACTCGTCGGTACGAGGTTCGACCGTTCCTGGCGCCTTTACCAGGGGTAATCGAACCAAGGGTCGAATTCATGTCTTTTAGCTTTGCTTAAATATTGTCTAGGAATTTATCCTAAGTCTAGATGCACAAAGAATTAGACTTGTCCAATGCAAATGCAGAAATGTATGCTCTTGAGAAAAATGTTTTTAAAAATTTCCAAGTTTTTCTGAGATGAATTTGATAATGGAGTGAAGAAATGGTTGAATCTAGCTTTAGAACTTGAGATAGATCAGGAAAGATATCTTGAAGTTCTAAGTCTTTGAAATAATCAGAGTTTGGAAGAATAAATCTTTGGATTTTGGAAAGAATGATTTAAAGCTGAGATAAAAAAGAAAAAGGAATGAAGTTTCAAGGTCAGGAATGGACTTTGAATTTGAATTGTGAATTTAGAGAAGAGATAAAATTTGAGATGGAATTGAATTTCAGATTTTAAGGTTGGAAATCAGGGTGGATTTGAGAAAGCTAAATGGTATTTAAAAAAAATAGAAATGGACTTAAGAGGTCCAGATGAGATCTGAAAATAAAGTTGGATTTGAAATCTGAAAATCAAGATGGAATTTGAATTCAAAGTTTGAATCCTAAATGGAATTTAGATCTGGAGTCTGAGATCCAAAAATGAAGTTGAATTCTGGAACCCTAGATGGAATTTGGATTTGAAATCTGAGATCCAAAAGTGGAATTGGATCCGGAATTCAGAATGGAATTTGGACTTGAAGTCTGAGATCCGAGATAGAATTGAATTCTGGATCCTAAAATGAGTTCTGGATCTGAAGTCTGAGATCCGAAAGTGGGGTTTACACTTGAAAATCTGGATCCAAGTGGGGATTAGGATCTAATTTTGGATTTTGGATTTTGAAAGTCCAAATGGGACTTTTGAATATGGATCTGGGTTTTGAAAACCCAGATTAAATTTAAAACTTAGGGAGATTTAAGTTTTGAGATTCAGAATCAATCTCAAACTTTGATTTTGAATTTTGAAGATAAGAAGATAAATTTATTTTTTTGAATTTTGAAGATGAATAAAAAAAAACTTCAAAGTTAAATTGAACTTTGAATTTTGAACTGAATTGGAATTTTGAAGTTTGAATACAAGATGATTTTGAATATTTCAAAGTCAAATTGGACTTTGAAATTGAATTTTTGAACCTTGAAATGAGATAGAATCGAATTTGAATCTATAAATAAGATTTGATCTGAGAAATGAAGAAAAAGAATCACTTGGAATTTTAAAAAGGGAATTTTGAAAATATGATGCAATTCGATCCTAAATGATGAATGAATTTAAAGGATTTGAAATTGGATTTTGAAAATCATATTTCATTCTTTAACTGAATGTAAATGAGATTAATGATATAATACACTCCTGACTATGGTCATTGAATGTATTATATAATAATCACATTTAAATTCAGGTGAAGAATTTATTTGAGAGCCAAGGTTATTTGGTCAGCCATTATTTCTGGGTTCACATCAGAATTACAGAAGGATACGCAGGATGCATGACACAGGATATTAGTGGGTTATTAACCATGAGAAATTCAGATACGTGGGTGATCACAACAAACATGGCATATGACAATTAATGGATGATCAAAATATGGATTAATTATTAAAATCTAACAGAAAACAGGATGTAAAATAAAAAAAAATGGTGATAACCTCTTCAGATTACCCATTATAAAAGAAACACAACTTCAGGAAACACAAATTACTAAAGATAGACTAACAATCTTAAATCGCAGTTTACAGGAAGTTAACCTTAGGAAATACAGATCACTTGAATGAATTGAACTGCAAATCGCAAAAAAAAAAAATGTAATGAGCATGGCAGAGAGCAATGGCTGGAATATGAAATATATAAAAAAAAAGAACACGGATATGAGGAACTACAAACAGAAGGTTGCACTTGAAATAATGTAAATAAACCTCTACCCTTATGTAAACTACTGAGAGGATTTGACAAAGTAATTCATGGAGCAGAAAAGTAAGTATGGGAATTAGAAAATTCCGTTGTTATAGCACTTAGTGGATCGATCCTGCTATAGGCAGATCGATCCCACTAAAGGTGCGTTAAAAGAAAGAAAAAAAAAGAGACAAAGAAGGACCAAATCAAAGAAAAATAATAACGTAAAGAGGTATTTTACAGAAAATCAGGAATGGAGGAGGAATTCTTGCCTCTTTTTTTTTTGCAGGGGTTCTGAAGGAGGGGAGCTCGGTCGTGGGATTCCCTTCAAGGAAAATGAAGAAGAAGGCGCAATGGGAATCTTGTAGTCGACTTCCTTGCTTTTGGTAAGGTATTGAAAGAGGGAGCTGGGGCTCCTTCGGTAGAGCCAGAAAGGAAGCCTGTTGGCTTCTCTTGTTTGCAGAATTTTCAGAGCTTGAAGAAGGAGATCGAGGAAGAAGAAGGAAGGAAAAAAGTGAGAAGAAGAAGCTGGGGTAGGGTGGTAACGGATGGAGATTGGGAGCCCTGCGTGCCTCCTTTTAAGGATGGAGAGGAAGGTTCGAGAGGGAGAAATCGGTTGGGCATCGATGGCGGAGGAAGGGGGGTTTGGAGATGGAGGGTTTGAGGAGGGTTTCAGATGGTTAGGGAAGCCGAGAGAGAGAGAGAGAGAGAGAGAGAGAGAGAGAGAGAGAGAGAGAGAGAGAGAGAGTTTTCCAAAGAATAAAGCTTGCGTGCGAAGCTTTATTTGTGAAATTTTCTAATTTTCCAAAAAGAGGCTCCTTCAAAAAGATTTTTCATAAAAGGGTTTTTAAAATGAGGTTTTTAGCAAAATTAACTTTAAAAAGCTTAAACTCATTTGTTTTTCTCATAATTTTTCCAATTTTTTTGATTTTTTGTGTTGTTTTTCTATATTTTTGTATTTTTAGAATAAAATCCTAAGATTAACAAGGAAATAAAGATTTAAAACTATTTTTTTTGTATTTTTGCAAAATATTTACAAAGGAGAGTTTTTCTGAGAATTCAAGGCTATTTTGGGGAAATCTCTTCAGAAAATGGGTTTATATCTGGATTTTTAGGAAATATCTGAGGTTTAAGACCTCGAATTGAGAAATACAAGGTTGTGGATCTAACAAGATACCAGATGGAGTGTCTGAGCTTTTCAAAAATTATTTTGGGTATTTTGAAATTTTAATTTAAAAAATTGGATAACGAAGCTCAGATTTGGATTTTAAACACTGGGTCCGAATCTGGGATCGATTTTGAATATATCAACATGGAATTCAATCCAGAAAATCTGAAGAATAATTGAATTTTAGCTTTGAAGTTGCTTTGATTTTCTCAGAAAATGGGGGTCAGGGGCAAAAAGGACATTTTTACAAAACTTTGAAAATTTTGGGGTGTTCACAGATGCCCCTCTTTGCTACTAAGCCGGTTGAAAGCCGAGCTTAGTGGCAAAGATAACACTCCAAATTTTGAAAATGCCCCAGTCAGCAGATCTGAACTGGGTGTAGAAGAATTATTTTGAAAATATGACTTTGCAGGCTTAAAATAAACCTTATCCTTAATGGTTTTGGGGAGACGAAATGCTCAAAAATGATATGATTGAGTAGAAAATGAGGAAATCGTGATGGGACTTTGGGTGAGAATCCTGAAATGATGAAAGATAAGAAATTTGATCAAGTCTCGTGGGTGAGACAAGATCAGCCTTTTGGAATGACTTAGGTTTAGCCCTTAACCTGGATGGGACGAATATATCTCAAGATAACCTGAATGGAGAAAGGAATATGAGTGGACCTCGATGGGACATTTTTGAAACATGTCTCACGAGATGAAGCTCAAGTAGGATCCTATCTTGGATAAATATATAAAGCATGGATTTCTCGATGGGAAGAACCATGATGGGACTGGAAGAAAAACATCTCATCACAACAAGAAATCTCATTGGAACGAGACTCAGGTTTAACCCAAACCTGAGAAAGGAAGAAACCTCATGGGGCGAGGTTCAGGCTTAACCCTTAACCTAAAGGGGTCGACCAAAATGGAATCCTCAAATGGAAAAACCATGATGGGACCTTCGGAGTTTGGACGAACAAATCCGAAAAGGGGTTTGCGAAAGGAGGAAAATGGGGTTCCCTAAAGCTTTGAAAAGGGGATGATATGGGGCATCTCATTGTTGAGACTGAAATAGCTTTTGAAATCAATGACCTCTCACAGAAAATTCAGGTTTTGACCCTTAACCTGAGTGGGAACTACCATACGGAATTCTCAAATGGAGAAAACGTGATGGGACAGAAAGAGATACTTCAAGTGAATGAGGCAACTCTTCCTGGTAGATATAAACAAAGCTAGGTTGCATCAAAATGGATATTGGATTTTTATTTCATTCTTGGAATAGCTAGAAAATTTTGCCAATAAGATAAAATTGTAGTTGACTCAATACTGGAAAATGTGTACATATGTGCAAAAGATATTTCCTCTTTTACCTAGAGTATTTCCTCTATCGTGGTTAACTCCTCGGTTTTAAGAGTCAAATTCAAAATTTTAGCGCTGATGATTTTCTTCAAGGAAGCTATCCATTTCCTTGATATGAGAAGAGAAGAAATATTCTTAATTTCATAAAAACAAGTAGTGAAAAGATATTGATAAAAGAATTTTGCATGAGAAAAGATGACTTCTTGCAACTTTGGCAGTTTGATATCTGGGTGTTTCCCCATGATGATCCTTTTGCATTCTTTTTTAGTCATTGAACTTTCTCGGGTTTTTACATCATCCTTCATTTGGATGTGTCCTGACTTTTCTCTCTTTTTCGGGGAAGGGTATGTTACAAACTCCTTCATCTTGGAGATGTTTCGATTCTTCTTTTATCTCAGGAATTCTATTGGAGGTATTGGCTCAAAAGGTCTTTAAATGATAGCAGAAATCAAATATCATTTAGGGTTTGTCGGTAGGTTCATCATACTCCCCTTCATCTTGACGGTGATCTGAACTTTCCTTGGAAGGATCCTTCACAAACCCCTTCATCTCGAAGATGATCCAAATCTTCTTTGACCTCGGGGGTCTAGCTCGCATATTCGTCTTCATCTTGACGACAGTTGAAAGATCCCTTTTGCAGATATTTGATTGCAACTTTAAATGAATGAGAAGACATGGATTGAGTGGATTCTTTTTATAGCTCGAGATATTTCCACTACCTGATTGCCAGAAAGTCGTCTTAAAACATGCGCCATAGCCATGATCAGTACCAATTTGCTTCTGGCTTTTCAACATCATTGAAGATTTCTTTCATTGATCATATCGAGGACATTTCTTATATCCTTTTGGTTGATCAATAGGAAAAGATTTGAATTTTACCTCTTTTTCGCAAAAAGTTTCACCTTTTTGGAAAGAATACTAGAGGTAATTTGAGAAAATTCCTTTTGTGTAGTCAGATTTTTAGAATCAACAAATGTTTTTAGCAAATTGGCATAATGTTCCAGAATCCTTTTGTAAAATAATCACTTAATATAGATTTTGATGCGACCTTTAGTTGAAATTTAGAGAAATGGTGTAAAAATCAAATTTTGGAAAACTTGACTTTTAGATTTTGGAAATCCCGACCAGTTTTAAGAAACTGGATTTTGATAATCCCGACCAGTGAAAACACTGGATTTCAAATCCCGACCAGTTATGAAAAACTGGATTTCAAATCCCGACCAGTTATGAAAAACTGGATTTCAAATCTCGACCAGTTATGAAAAACTAGATTTTTTATTTGAAAAAGGTTTTATATGAAGGTTTTGAGAATGATTGAATTTTGAGAGATTATAATCTTGAAGGTTGAGAAAATGATGAAATTTTTGAGAATGTTGCAACCCAGAGGTCGGGGAACTGATAGAATTTGAGAGGTTGAAGATTTTGAAGGTTTGGAAATGATAGATTTGAGAAGATTGAAAACCCAAAGGTTCAGAAATAAGAGAATGGAGAAATCGCACCCTGAAGGTTTGATTTGTGGAATAGATTGATTTGGGAGCTCGACACTTGTGAGTTGGGACTTTTCGAAATACATGACCAGCGAGATGCTGGGTCTTTTTGGAATATATGACCAGCGGGAGCTGAATCTTTTTGGAATACATGACCAACGAGTGTTGGATCCTTTTGGAAATACAAGACTAACGAGTGTTGGATCTTTTGGAAATACATGACCAGCGAGATGTTGGATCTTTTGGAAACACATGACCAACGAGATGCTGGATCTTTTGGAAACACATGACCAGCGAGATGCTGGATCCTTTGGAAATACATGACCAGTGAGATGCTGGATCCTTTGGAATACATCAAATTTTGATAAATTAAAGTCAGAATTTGAATTTTGTAGAACGAAAAGCTCTGATCAGAAGGTTGAATTTTAGGAAGTTTACCGATGCGAGGACCGGATTTTCAAAAATGAGCTCAATATATGATTGAAAAAGTTTGAGAAATAACCAGTGCGAGGACTGGGTTGTGAAGATGAGCTAGAAAAGACTCTTGGTGAAGATTTTGAATCCAATGGACCATCACACCTTGATTGTATGTGGTATGCTTTCAAGATTTATCCCCTTATCCTGAACGGGGAAAAATAATAGAAGAAATAGCTCATTGAAAGGAGGCATCAGGTTTATCCCTTATCCTGAAAGGGTAAAAGAAGAAGAGAATAAACCTGAATCTTGAAATTTGGAATGGATTAGCCGGGAGGTTGGATTTTGGAAGAAGGTCCCGCCTGGCAGTTGCGGTCCAAGTTGAAACTTGGATATTTAAAATGGAAGATGGAATATATAAAGAGGAGAACCCGAGTAGGAACCTGGATGTTCAAGATAAAAGATAAGAGAGAAATTTTTGAGTTTGGAAAAACTCGAATTCTCGACGCAACGATTGGTCCCAACGTGAGCATTGGATCCAAAAGGAAGCCCTAGTCGGAACTCGGAACTTCAATCAAAATAATAGAGGGGAAAACCCGAGCTGGAACTCAGATCTTCAAAATAAAAGATAAAAGAAAATTTTGATTTGAAAAATTTGAAATTTCGACGCAACGATTGGTTCCAATGTGAGCATTGGATCCAAAAGGAAGTCCTAGTCGAAACTCGAGACTTCAAACGAAAGAATAAAGGGAAAAACCCGAGTGGGAACTCGGATCTTCAAAACAAAAGAGAAAAATTTGAGTTTTGAAACATTCGAAATTTCGTCGCAACGATTGGTTCCAACACACGCATTGGATCCAAAAGGAAGTCTGAGTCGAAACTCGGAACTTCAAACGAAAGAATAAAGGGAAAAGCCCGAGTGGGAACTCGGTTTTTTGAAAAAAGTTTTTAATCAGAAGATTAAGTTTTAAAAATTTGCCAGTGCATGGACCGGATCTGGGATTGAAAATGACCAGCTCGAGGACTGAATTATTTGATTTACAATAAAGGAGATCATCACAGTTAATTGTATGTGGTCTGATTTTCAAGATTGCCCCCTTATCTTGACTGGGGATAAAATTTGAGAAGACCTGACGAGAAGAGATAGAAATTGATGGAAGATTTGACAAAAGAGAAAAATCAAGGAAATTTATGAAAATTATCTTTGTAAAAGAATTCTCACAGGTAGCATTGTTGCTCCTATGAGTGTTTTCAGGATTATCCTTTATCCTGAATGGGAAGGGAAATTAATAAAAGGCTTGATAAAGAATCGATAAAATTTGATAAAGAAAATAAAACTGATAAAATTGGATAAAGAAAAAGATTTGGCAGAGATTAATGAAGCTTTGAAAGAGGAAGAAAGACATTCAGGACTATCCCTTATCCTGAAGCAAGAAGGACCTCGTAGGACGAGGTTTTAGGTTTATCCTTTAACCTGAAGGGGAAACAAAGAAGGAAAAAGAAATACCTCATGGGAAATAGGCATCAGGTTTATCCCTTAACCTGAAAGGGTACTTTTTGAAATAAGAATTGACAAGAAGAATTAATAAAAATGGATGAACAAATAAAATTTAATAAAATTTGATAAAGATGAATAAAACTGATAAGACTGAAAAGGATCTATAAACAAAAAATTGATAAAAGTTTAAGAAAAAGAGTTTGTTTGATCCTGCCTGCATGTGAAATCCTTAAAATGAGAGAAGAATAGAGGAAAATCATTTTTGGAAAGAGGATTAACCGTGAGAAGAATGATCAGTGCGAGAGCTGATCTTTAAAAGGGAATCAATCATGAGAGATCATCATGAGGGTCAATTTTTTGAAAGCAATGACTTAAAAACCTTAATTTTTTGGAAAATAAGATCAACACGAGGGTTAATTTTTTGAATGCAATGGTTTGAAAACCTATTTTTGGAAAAGATGATCAACACGAGGGTTGATCTTTGAAATATAATTGTTGAAAACCATTTTTTTGAAAAATATGATCAACATGAGGGTTGACCTTTGAATGCAATGGTTCAAAACCAATTTTTGGAAAATATGATCAACACGAGGGTTGATCTTTGAATGCAATGGTTCAAAACCAATTTTTGGAAAATATGATCAACACGAGGGTTGACCTTTGAATGCAATGGTTCGAAACCAATTTTTGGAAATGCAATGGTTCGAAACCAATTTTTGGAAAATATGACCAACACGAGGGTTGATCTTTGAATGCAATGGTTCGAAACCAATTTTTGGAAAATATGATCAACATGAGGGTTGATCTTTGAATGTAATGGTTCGAAACCAATTTTTGGAAAATATGATCAACACGAGGGTTGATCTTTGAATGTAATGGTTGAAAACCTATTTTTGGAAAAGATGATCAACACGAGGATTGATTTTTGAAATATAATGGTTGAAAACCTATTTTTGGAAAAGATGATCAACACGAGGGTTGATTTTTTAAAAAAGGTTGGACTAAAATATTTGAACTTTTTTGGTTATCATGACGAAGATCAAAATTTCATGATTTTTGAAAGACCCTCATAGATAATATCATTTCTCTCATGAATGATATCAGGATTGTCCCGCATTTTGAAAAAGAATAGGAATTTAATGCCCCAGTATGGCAAAAGAAGGAAGTATTGAATATCAAAGATATAAAGAAAATTGACATTTCATTGATAAGCAAAGGTAAATAAAAAAATTGAATATTTACAAGTATTTTAACCAAAAAGTCACAAAAGACTGGGCTGACTTGCCCCTATAAAGTGATTGTCAAAAGCGGGTGGAAGCGAAAAACTTTTGGCATTCTCAATTCTCTGAGTGGTCTGAAAATGGTTTGGGTGGAACTGCAGGCTGCTCCTCTCCTTCCTCTGTTACCAAAAGTTCTTTGTCAATGTAGTCCTGCACAATACTTTTGAGGATGAAACAACGTTCCGTATCATGCCCCCTTGCTCGATGAAACTTGCAGAAGCAATCTTTCCATATCCCTTTGGTGACAAAGGGATCATCCTTCCTTGGGAGTTTGATCATGTCTTTCGCAAGCAGGTATTATAGAACTTCTTCGATTGGCTGACCTAGAGGGGTAAGCTCGCGATCATAACCCCAACCATCACGCTTCATTTTCTTTGGCTTGCTTGACTTCCGCTGAGCGCTGACCCCTGTCTGAGAGCTGGACTGGGCTTGCATGATTAGGAGATCTGGATGCTTTTCTTCTTCATTTTTGACAAAGAGATTCTTATCAAGGCAGTCTTGAACGATATTCTTGAAGACAAAGCAATGCTTAGTGTCATGCCCTGTTGCCATATGGAACCTGCAGAATTGGTCTATATATTTTCCCATGATTGTGGAAGGGCTGGCGGCCTTTGGGAGCCTGACTAATCCGTTAGACAACATATATTCAAGGATTTTGTCGAGCAGCTCATCTAAATGAGTGAAATCTCGATCATTGCTCCAATCCTTGCACTTTGGTCTTTCTTGCTTCTTGCCTTTTTGCTAAGGATTGTATTGGAGAAGTCTATCATGGTTTTCACAACATTTCCCAATCTGGCCTTTATACTCTCCCAAGTTGCTGCTCTGGTTGCTGCCCCTGCTGGCTTTAGAGTTTCCTGCACTGATATTGCTGTGTTCATTCATGGGGAAGGTGACAGGTGCCTCTCCTTCGGTGGGAGCTTTTCCGCAACTGGCTTCAGCTTGCTCGGATAATATCTCAAGCATCATCTTTTTGAATAACCGATATATAGCAGGATCAATCTCACTTTTGTTGTCTTGAACTCCCTCTCTGACAAACTTTTGGGAATCCATTACTTACTCTCTGCTTGTAAACGAGATGTCAGAACGGTGCAATCTTTGATCTTGCCTAAGTCAACTGATACTGCCAATGCTCTCTGTAGAGCAAAATGGGTTCTTTTAGAAAAGATCTTGGAAGAAATTTTAATAAAGGAAGAAATCATAATCTGACAACGAAAATATCCCATTACGAGGGATCGGGTTGTCACCAAAATTTGCGACAACCACATTGTTTTTTCTGTGAAAAGGATAAACAATTAAAATATGGACAAATATTAATTTTGAAAAGGACATCTCCTGACAAAAGATATTTTATTGCAAAAGAGGGTAATGAATAGAATAGAAAAGAATTTCGAAAGTAGATGGCAAAGATTTAAGATTTGAAGAATTTGCAGGCAGAATCAAAAGAAATTAGGAGAAGAAAAGAAAAATACACCTGGGTTTTAAAAACAAAGAGGAAATTTTGAATAATATATACCCAGGGTTTTGGAAATATAAGAAATATAAAATATCATACAATCACAGATGTACAAACAAGGATGCACAAACAGTACTCCCTAGAGGCTGACTCTAAATGCAATATTTGAAATAGCTGATAGGACCTTAATCCTAACTCTAAGATTTTAGATCCTCTGATTCTCATCAAGGTATGCCAATATACTCAAGCCAAAGCTTGAAGTACGTGGCATAGAAATATTTCTCCGGTTCTAAGGTAATGGCTTCCCAACATCTTTGAGCACCTACCGATATACCTCGGACTATGGCCCTTAGGTACATGGTAGGGGGGCACGAACCCAAATAAGTGGTTTAGTTGTGAGGCTCTCTCCCGAATTATGGTTCAGTGAGACAGCCCAGCAACGTGAAGACCGGAACAATATAGGTAGGGATGTTTTCAAAAAACATGTTCAACATGCAAGAAATCAGATGGCTCTAATGCAAGTCCTAAAGAGATAAACTTTAAATGAAAAAGAAGCATACATTTGCATACATTGTTTACATTCAATCCCTAAAACTGAGGAGAGTCGTATTTCAGACCTAAGTCTAAGTGAGCATGCAATAATCTCCTCAATATGGTCCTACCAAATCATACTTAGATCCTATATGCAATGATGTCAGCTTAGGACGGAGTCTAGGCTCCTAAGGTTTGCATGAAAATGAAGCTAACATATGTAGAATAAAGACTTAGATAATATCAAAGCAAAGCAAAAAGGCAAAAATTTCAACCGGATGAAGACGAGTCCCATCACGGTCGCCAAAACTATGATTATCGCAAAAAAAAAATTCCTCTCTTTTGTATTTCTCTCTCTTCCTTCTCCTTTTCCTTTCTAACCTCTATTTCCTCCTTTTTAATGAGAGAAAAATAAAAGGACAGAAAAGAAGAGAAAAGAAAAAAGAAAAGAAGAGAAAGAGGAACTCTTTTGCGGGGTCTCACTTGACCTTGATTTGAAAATATTTAAGAAAATAACTCGCCTCCATTTTGAAATATTTGCGGGAAAACTGGGAGACGGGATTCGCTCGTCGGTACGAGGTTCGATCGTTCCTGGCGCCTTTACCAAGGGTAATCGAACCAAGGGTCGAATTCATGCCTTTTTGCTTTGCTTAAATATTGTATAGGAATTTATCCTAAGTCTAGATGCACAAAGAATCAGGCTTGTGCAATGCAAATGCAGAAATGTATGCTCTTGAGAAAAATGTTTTTGAAAATTTCCAAGTTTTTCTGAGATGAATTTGATAATGGAGTGAAGAAATGGTTTAATCTAGCTTTAGAACTTGAGATAGATCAGGAAAGATAGCTTGAAGTTCTAAGTCTTTGAAATAATCAGAGTTTGGAAGAATAAATCTTTGGATTTTGGAAAGAATGATTTAAAGCTGAGATAAAAAAGAAAAAGGAATGAAGTTTCAAGGTCAGGAATGGACTTTGAATTTGAATTGTGAATTCAGAGAAGAGATGAAATTTGAGATGGAATTGAATTTCAAATTTTAAGGTTGGAAATCAGGGTGGATTTGAGAAAGCTAAATGGTATTTAAAAAAAATAGAAATGGACTTAAGAGGTCCAGATGAGATCTGAAAATGGAGTTGGATTTGAAATCTGGAAATCAAGATGAAATTTGAATTGAAAGTCTAAATCCTAAATGGAATTTGGATCTGGAGTCTGAGATCCAAAAATAAAGTTGAATTCTGGAACCCTAGATGGAATTTGGATCTGAAGTCTGAGATCCAAAAGTGGAATTGGATCCGAAATTCAGAATGAAATTTGGACTTGAAGTCTGAGATCTGAGATAGAATTGAATTCTGGATCCTAAAATGAGTTTTGGATCTGAAGTCTGAGATCCGAGAGTGGGGTTTACACTTGGAAATCTGGATCCAAGTGGGGATTAGGATCTAATTTTGAATTTTAGATTTTGAAAGTCCAAATGGGACTTTTAAATATGGATCTGGGTTTTGAAAACCCAGATTAAATTTAAAACTTAGGGAGATTTAAGTTTTTAGATTCAGAATCAATCTCAAACTTTGATTTTGAATTTTAAAGATAAGAAGATAAATTTATTTTTTTGAATTTTGAAGATGAAGAAAAAAAACTTCAAAGTTAAATTGAACTTTGAATTTTGAACTGAATTGGAATTCTGAAGTTTGAATACAAGATGATTTTGAATATTTCAAAGTCAATATGGACTTTGAAATTAAATTTTTGAACCTTGAAATGAGATAGAATCGAATTTGAATCTATAAATAAGATTTGATTTGAGAAATGAAGAAAAAAAATCACTTGGAATTTTAAAAAGGGAATTTTGAAAATATGATGCAATTTGATCCTAAATGATGAATGAATTTAAAGGATTTGAAATTGGATTTTGAAAATCATATTTCATTCTTTAACTGAATGTAAATGAGATTAATGATATAATACACTCCTGACTATGGTCATTGAATGTATTATATAATAATCACATTTAAATTCAGGTGAAGAATTAAACATGTTTTTGGTGCTTCTATAGAGTTTAGAATGAAATTAACTCTCAATATATCCTGACTATGGCCATTGATATATGTATTGAATTAATTTTAAACTAAACTCTGATAAAAGAGGAAAGTATTAAAAAATATGATGATTTTTGAAAAAAAAGATCCAGGGTGAACCCAGTGTTATTCTATAAAAGATAAAAATCCTAAGTTTTGTTTACATCCTGACTATGGCCATTGATGTAAATCATCAATTTAAGATTAATTACCTTTTATGAAATGATGCACGTGCCATTCGTGTTTCACCATTGTGAGATTTCGGAAAATAAAGGCAAAAAGCATGAAAACAAGTAATTCATGATATTTACTATGCTCATTCATTCTATCTAAAAGCTGGAAATGTAAATTTTCATTAAATCCTAACTTATTACAACACTTAAAATTGAAAATACTAATCCCAAGTAATGACATTTTCCCCATATTTCCTGCAAAATTCAAGTTATGACAAAATATCATATTGGACTTAAAAGGGTAAATGATGGAATGCTAATGCCTAGGTTTCAAACTAATGAAATTCTAATGTGTCATGAATGAGGAAACCTATGTATTTACATGATGGAATGAATACCTATAATGCTTATGTAATATGTTATGACAGAATGCAAATGTAGGGGTAATATACATATGATGTAAAGGGGTTGATATGTATATGAATTTTGAACCATGATGAGCATATACAGTGATATAAGATACCTAAATGCAAGGGTTAAATGCATGTAAGTAGTGATGTTTGGAAGACTATGATTCATACTGATGCAAGAGTTTTATTGTGGAAACAAAGGGAATCACAACAACCAGAGAAATGACACAGCAATTTTTGGAATTGCTGTGAAAAACGCGAAACTTAGTGGTTCTTTGAACTGCTGTGTTTCTCAAGGAATCATAGCAACTCATTGAGTTGCTGTGAAAAGACGAGAGTGACAGCACATAGTGACTCATAACAGTTATAATGGAGAGATAGAATGGGAGATGATACTAAAGTTAGCTATAACGATGTGGTGGGTGTTTGTAGCATGATGAAGGGTATGTACAGGAATATGAAGGTATGACTAATGTGTAAGTGCAATAAATGTGTAATGAAGGAATATACAGGAGATATTAAGGAGATGTCCTGAATTAATTAGAACATATATACCATCTAGGTGGAGATGCAATGTGCCAAACTGCTGGGAAAGTGAATACTGTCCTATGTGCCCAATATCCTAAACTAATGGTAAGATGGGACAATAAATGGGGTGCAATGTGTAGTAGGTTGGATGCAGTGATAGACGAACTGTAATGATATCGTAGGTGTGAGTGAAGTGTGGCAGGTTGTAGAGGGATGTGATAATGGACAACATCAGTGAGTGTACAATGAATGGTGTAAGGTGGAGTGTTGAAGGTAAAAATGGGGGTAACGCCAGATGCAGCTGATTGTGAGGCAGAAAGTGAAGTGAGGGCTGTGTTAATGGAATATGTATTATACTGAAACGTCACTGAATATTACACTAAAAAGAAAAAAAATGATATATGCCGAATGCTTTGTGGTGACAGGGTGATGACAGAGGTGATGCTATAGGTAAATGGCATTTATACAAGGAAACGAGGGAAGATATATAATGAAAATGAAACCAAGAATCTATGTATTAATGATAAAACAACTCTTTAAAGGTGTTAGTAACACAAAATATGCAGAAAACACCAGTAACACCATGAAACTTGATGAAATGCAATAAAGAAAAACATACTAGATCAAAAAGAAGGAAGAAAAGAGAGAAAGGAAATCAAACCTGCAACAGCAAAATCAATTGGATATTCATGAGAAGTTCTTAATATTGATATTCTAATAAAGAAAGTGTTTCACCCATACCTGTTCCTTGACATTGAATCAATCAAAATTTTCAACGAAGATGGGGATGAGAGCCCCAAACATTTCAGATCCCTCAACCGATCCGGGAGTTCGCAGGGTAATATTAAATTCGATGATGACACGAGGTCTGTGTTTGTGCGCTTCAAAGAAATTCATTCTTCTACTAAAAGAAGTAAAATCCCTCTGCTTGTTGTAAAATGCGCATGGGGCAAATCAATTTTTGATCCACTGTGGCTTGCAACATAGTTGCATTGAACATTATCAAGGGACCGCTATATAGGTATCGTTCAGCCTGGTTTTGCTGCAATGACGCTTTCCTGCAACTGTCTCCTTTGAAAATGGGTTAGATCAAGCAGAGTGGAGATTTAAATATCCTGGATATTCCATAAAACACATAAAGCCTATGGAGTTTCTCTGCAGTACAAGTTTAACCTGTAATGGTCTTTAGAAAACTCAAACCTGATATAAAAACAGTAATTCAGCAATGGAGCTCAGATATATTAAACTTAGCAACTTAATTTTCATGACAAGTGGATATAGTAAAAATCCTTGATTGAGATTTTAACAATAGTTCTCATATGATCGGTTAGTCTATTTTATCACAGACCTTTACAAAATGAAACTCATGCTATTGGGTCAATTTGATAGCCAATTACGATAACCATTGCCAGGTACTATTGACCATAACTCGCAGATGGAGTTAATTAACAGATAACATTGGTGGCTCGGTGAGGTTGCCGGAATGAGAGCCCATGCAAGCATCCATTCAATACACAAATTACAAAGTGAGGGGCATGGTCAAAAAGAATTTACAATATAAATTACTTGATAAATTAATAAACTAAGTAACAGGTTGAAATGCACATTGCAGGATATGAAATGCAAAAAAAATGAGGATGTAGCAGGTGCATAAGTGTTGTGCAGCAACTGCTAATGAAGGATTATGCAATATTGCTACAATATGGTAGCAACAAGGTGAGAGGTACACCTGACTTATGAAATTCGCCCAGCAAATGAATAAACTCAGCCTTACATGCGAAAAATTCAGACAGGTAGCAGAAAAACACGGCTTCAGTTGTTCCCCTGCAATAATTTGAAGGTACTTCATTAATTTTCCCATGCCTAGAGAACTTCTGCATACAGTGAGGACACCCTCCACCAATACCGAGACCAATTTATCATCCAATTCAGCATGAAACATGATATCAGTTGAAGACCTTTATATTCTTCAATGTTCTGGGAAATCCTGCTCTCTTGATTACCAATGCTAAGACCAGAGTTAATGGGCAACAAATCACGTCATCCTCCAAATTGTTTGGGTCATCCTCCAAAGGCGCGAACATCTCATTTTATTTGAGAGCCAAGGTTATTTGGTCAGCCATTATTTCTGGGTTCACATCAGAATTACAGAAGGATACGCAGGATGAGTGACACAGGATATTAGTGGGTTATTAACCATGAGAAATTCAGATACGTGGGTGATCAGAACAAACATGGCATATGACAATTGATGGATGATCAAAATATGGATTAATTATTAAAATGGAACAGAAAACAGGATGTAAAATTAAAAAAAAATGATGATAACCTCTTCAGATTACCCATTATAAAAGAAACACAACTTCAGGAAACACAAATTACTAAAGATAGACTAACAATCTTAAATCGCAGTTTACAGGAAGTTAACCTTAGGAAATACAGATCACTTGAATGAATTGAACCGCAAATTGCAAAAAAAAAAATGTAATGAGCATGGCAGAGAGCAATGGCTGGAATATGAAATATATAAAAAAAAAAACACGGATATGAGGAACTACAAACAGAAGATTGCACTTGAAATAATGTAAATAAACCTCTACCCTTATGTAAACTACTGAGAAGATTTGACAAAGTAATTCATGGAGCAAAAAAATAAGTATGGGAATTAGGAAATTCCGTTGTTATAGCACTTAGTGGATCGATCCTGCTATAGGCAGGTCGATCCCACTAAAGGTGCGTTAAAAGAAAGAAAAAAAAGAGACGAAGAAGGATCAAATCAAAGAAAAATAATAACGTAAAGAGGTATTTTACAGAAAATCAAGAATGGAGGAGGAATTCTTGCCTCTTTTTTTTTTTTGCAGGGATTCTGAAGGAGGGGAGCTCGGCCGTGGGATTCCCTTCAAGGAAAATGAAGAAGAAGGCGCATTGGGAATCTTGTAGTCAACTTCCTTGCTTTTGGTAAGGTATTGAAAGAGGGAGCTGGGGATCCTTCGGTAGAGCCAGAAAGGAAGCCTGTTGGCTTCTCTTGTTTACATGATTTTCAGAGCTTGAAGAAGGAGATCGAGGAAGAAGAAGGAAGGAAAAAAGTGAGAAGAAGAAGCTGGGGTAGGGTGGTAATGGATGGAGAACGGGAGCCCTGCGTGCCTCCTTTTAAGGAAGGAGAGGAAGGTTCGAGAGGAAGAAATCGGTTGGGCATCGATGGCGGAGGAAGGTGGGTTCGGAGATGGAGGGTTTGAGGAGCGTTTCAGATGGTTAGGGAAGCCGAGAAGGGGAGAGAGAGAGTGAGAGAGAGAGTGAGAGAGAGAGAGAGTGAGAGAGAGAGAGAGAGAGAGAGAGTTTTCCAAAGAATAAAGCTTGCATGCGAAGCTTTATTTGTGAAATTTTCTGATTTTCCAAAAAGAGGCTCCTTAAAAAAGATTTTTTATAAAAGGGTTTTTAAAATGAGGTTTTTAGCAAAATTAACTTTAAAAAACTTAAACTCATTTGTTTTTCTCATAATTTTTCCATTTTTTTTTTATTTTTTGTGTTGTTTTTCTGTATTTTTGTATTTTTAGAATAAAATCCTAAGATTTACGAGGAAATAAAGATTTAAAACTATTTTTTTTGTATTTTTGCAAAATATTTACAAAGGAGAGTTTTTTCTGAGAATTCAAGGCTATTTTGGGAAAATTTCTTCAGAAGGTTTATATCCGGATTTTTAGGAAATATTTGAGGTTTAAGACCTTGAATTGAGAAATACAAGGTTGTGGATCCAACAGGATACCAGATGGACTGTCTGAGCTTTTCAAAAATTATTTTTTGTATTTTGAAATTTTAATTTAAAAATTTGGATAACGAAGCTCAAATTTGGATTTTAAACACTGGGTCTGGATCCGGGATCGAGTTTAAATATATCAACATGGAATTCAATCCAGAAAATCTAAAGAATAATTGAATTTTAGCTTTGAAGTTGCTTTGATTTTCTCAGAAAATGGGGGTCAGGGGCAAAAAGGACATTTTTATAAAACTTTGAAAAATTTTGGGTGTTCACACAACAATCTTACCCGCCGCAGCAATCTTCCCAGCAGAAAACGGGTAACCAGAAGATAGTGGTAGGGCGTGCCTACGCAGCCACTATCGAGCAAGTGACCAAAGGAGAGTTGGTCCAAGGTACTATTCTGGTTACTGGACATGCAGCTTTTACCTTGTTTGACTATGGTGCTTCACATTCTTTTATAACTGCTAGATTTGCTAGTTCTTTTCCTATGTCTACTGTATTATTGAATTACCAGTTGAAGGTTTTTACACCGACTAGTGATCAGTCTTTGTGTACTTTGTACATTCCAAGAATTGAGGTGTCAGTGTCAAGTCAGAACTTGCCAGCTGACTTGGTCCTGCTAGATACGACAGAGTTTGATGTCATTCTAGGCATGAACTGGTTGTTTAAATATCATGCTCAAGTTCTGTGAAGAGAAAGCAAGGTGGTTTTATACCCTCCTGATCGTCCAATTTTGGAGATCAGCCTTGCTCGACCCATTCAAGACAGCTGTCTGATTTCGTCTTTTAAGGTTCAGAAGTATCTACGGAATGGGGGTATTGCATTCTTGGTCAATATCTTCCCAATTGAACAAATGTTAACCCCTATCGAAGATCTTGATGTAGTTTGGGAGTTTCCTGAGAAACTGCCTGGACTACCTCCGAAGCGAGAGATCGAGTTGTTACCTGGAACAACTTCGATCTCGAAGGCACCGTATCG
This sequence comes from Nuphar pumila, assembly GCF_984573655.1. Taxonomy (NCBI): domain Eukaryota; kingdom Viridiplantae; phylum Streptophyta; class Magnoliopsida; order Nymphaeales; family Nymphaeaceae; genus Nuphar; species Nuphar pumila. The sequence goes on from NC_143249.1 coordinate 69,954,361, forward strand.
TATGACTCCGACAGAACTCGAAGAACTAAAGCGTCAGTTGGAAGAGTTGATGGAGCATGGGTTTATCAGAAACAGTGCATCATTGTGGGGTGCACCTGTTTTGTTCGTGAAGAAGAAAGATGGATCCCTGAGGTTATGCATTGACTATAGAATGCTTAACCAAGTGACGATCAAGAACAAGTATCCGTTGCCAAGAATAGAAGATCTCTTTGATCAGTTGCAGAGAGCAAAAATATTCTCAAAGATCGACCTCAGATCAGGTTATCACCAACTTCGGATCAAAGAGGAAGATGTTTCGAAGATAGCCTTTCGAACTAGATACAGGTTGTATGAGTTCGTTGTGATGCCTTTTGGGCTTACGAATGCACCAACAACATTCATGGATTTGATGAATCGTATCTTCCATCCGTTCGTGGATACATTCGTGATTGTATTCATTGATGACATCTTGATCTACTCAGAGACTCCTGAATAACACCGAGAGCATCTGCATATTGTTTTAGGGGTACTTCAGGAGCACAAATTGTTTGCCAAGTTCTCCAAGTGCGAGTTTTGGCTCCGGTGAGTCATGTTTTTGGGTCACGTGATATCCAGTGATAGAGTGTCAGTTGATCCTACGGAAGTTGAAGTAGTGTTGGACTGGAAGCAGCCTCAGTCTGTTACTGACATCTGCAGTTTTCTCGAGTTAGCTGGTTACTACCAGCGTTTCATTCAGGATTTCTCCAGGATTGCACTTCCTTTGACAATGCTTTTATGTAAAGGAGTCAAGTTTGAGTAGACTGACTCTTGTGAAGAGAGTTTCCGGATCCTGAAAACAATGCTGACTACCTCTCTGGTGTTAGCTTTACCTTCTGGCAGAGGTGATTTTGTGGTGTACATAGACGCCTCTGGTATAGGATTGAGATGCGTGCTAATGCAGCACGGTCGAGTTATTGCGTATGCTTCATGACAGTTGAAGATTCACGAATGGAATTATCCGACTCACGACTTGGAGTTGGTAGCAGTAGTGTTCGCCTTGAAGTTATGGCGACATTATCTGTATGAAGATACATTCGAGGTCGTTTCTGACCACAAGAGTCTCAAGTATTTATTTTCTCAAAAGAAACTAAATATGAGATAGCGTCGTTGGCTCGAGTTCATCAAGGATTATGAGTTCATGTTGTCTTACCATACTGGTAAGGCTAACGTAGTGGTAGATGCGCTTAGTCACAAATCGCACAATGTTTTGGCTAGTCTTGTGTGGAGCCGGAAGTTGATCGAAGATTTCGTGGCTTGGAAACCATTCTCCGTTGGAGGCGGAACGATTAGATTGTCTGGGTTGACCATTCAATCAGAGTTTTTGCCTAAGGTTATTGAGGCATAGAAGTGAAACACTTAGTATCAGAAGTTCGTTGATCGAGCTTGTGAAGAGGGCTCAGTTTTTCGTGTTGTTGACAACAGTTATATCCGTATGAAGGATCGACTCTAGGTGCCAAATGACCCTGAGTTGAGGAAAGAGATTCTTGATGAGACACATCTATCGAAGTACACCGTTCATCCTAGTGGTACTAAGATGTTCAAGGATCTTCAACGAAAGTATTGGTGGAACGGGATGAAGAGTGAAGTCGCAACGTATGTATCGGGGTGTTTGACTTGTCAGTAAATCAAGATCGAGCACCAACGTCTTGGAGGTTCCATGCAGAGGATCGAGATTCCTCCATGAAAATAAGAAGATATCACGATGGATTTTGTGGTAGGTTTACCGCGAACCAGGCAAAAGCACGATGCAATATGGGTGATTGTGGACAGACTCACCAAGTCTGCTCACTTCTTACCTATCCGGATCAGTCAGCCACTTGAGAGCTTAGCCGACTTGTACATTTGAGAGATCGTACGGTTACATAGTGTACCTACGTCTATCATTTCTGATCGTGATCCTAGATTCACGTCGTGACTGTGGGGACAATTGCAGTCAGCTTTGGAAACAAAGTTGAAGTTCAGTACGACTTTTCACCCTCAGACTGATGGTCAGTCGGAAAGAACGATTCAGACGTTGGAAGAAATGTTGCGGGCTTGTATGTTCGACTAAAAGGGTGAATGGGATTCACACCTGTGTTTAGTCGAGTTTGCCTACAACAATAGTTATCACGCTAGTATCGGGATGGCTCCGTACGAGGCTTTGTATAGGAGACCTTGCCGATCACCATCATATCGGGACGATATCAACGATCGATCCAATGAGTCACAGATTGTTCTTCAGCACTACACTCAACAGGTGCAGAAGATTCATGAGCGTCTGAAGGCAGCTCAGGACAAACAGAAGAGTTATGCCGACAAGAGGGGGCGAGAACTTCATTTTGATGTGAACGACATAGTTTTTATAAAAGTATCACCGATGGTTGATCTTTTTACAGTGGTATTTTTAAAACATTATTTTCATTAAAAGCATTTGGAAAATCATCAACCAAATCTAATAAAAACCGACTTTCCACGAATGTGGCAAGTACGGGTCGAATCCTCAGGGAACAGGAAATATTCAATTTACTTCTAAAAATTTCAATTTATTAATATCAGAATGTTATTCTAAGTCAAACAATATAATTCTAATGAAATTACAAACTAAAAACTAAAGTTAACTAGAAACAGGTTTCTAAAGTCTTCACCAGATCAACAGGGGTAATTCTGTCTTTTTACCACATATGTACTTGCACTCTCACTCTGAATTCACCTTTTGACCTGTTGTAAACTTTATCAACCTAAAACACAATAAGACACAAAATTAGTACGCAATTATAATAAATGATTCTAAAAGTTATACTAAACCTAATTCTACCAGGAATTACTGAACTTAATCATAGTTAAAAATCAAGATTAACTAAAATGTCATTTCTCATTACATCAACTAATTATTATGGATCTAACTAAGCTAGTTGCTTCAAATATACTAACTAAAATGCAGAAAAATAATAAGAACTACCGAAATTCACACAACTAATAAAATAACTGTTTTGCCCTCAAATAGTGTAAAAGTGGATTCTAATAGGTTTTTGCAAACAGTAAATTTAAAGGGGAAAACGAAGTCCGATTTTAACGAATTTTCTTTTGTTGTTCCTGACCGATTCAAGAATATGTCAGACTTTACGGATTTGAAAAATTCATCTGGAAGCTCCGGATATAAGCGTTTCAAGTTCGTATAAAATCTGAAAATCGTGTGTCCCGAAATTTAAAAACTCGAAAAAACTGATTTTGAAAAACGCTTAAAAGTCTGACCAAATCAACTCAAAATGAGTTGATTTTTGGTCTTCTGACCGTGAACACACAGAGGAAAAGAATAGAATAAATTTTTTGGAAAAACTCAGAAAATTTTCACATAAAATGACGAGTGCAAGTTGATGCAAAAATCTGGTTTTTAATTCAATGCACTATTCATTTTAAAGAATCCAATGCATACACTATGACATTGAAATACATACAAAAACAGTCATAAACACCTCTAATATACTGTTAGACTACAGATAATGGAATCAATGAAACTAACTAAACAAACATGCAAGCAACTTAAGTAAGTTAACTCTAAATCTAATCTAAAAGACACGCTATTACTAAACTAATTTAAACTAAAATGCAATTACCAGTTAGAATGTCTAAATTAGTGAAGTTAACTAATCCTAATAAACTCATCTTAATGTAAGCTAACTAATTAACTTGACAACTGGATGTTAAACTAGTTTAACTTTAAGTTAAAACTAAATTATACCTAACTAAGGTTAGTTACCTAATTAGGGTTAGTAAGGGGGACGGTTTGGAAGTTGACTTTGACATAGGCTCATACCCTTTGGTTGATATTTTGGAATGCGCTTTTTAAAACAATTATTTTCAATAAAACTTTTGGAAAATCGTCAACCAAAAATTTAAAAACCGACTTTCCACAAAGTGGTAAGTACGGGTCGAATCCATAGGGAACAGGAATTAAATACAATATTTCTATAAAATTCAATTTATTAATGACAAAGGTCAACCTACAATTATAAAATTAATACAACTGCAAATAGTCACTAAAAGAAAAGTAATCAAGCAATCAGTCTTCTGCTCCACGCCAAGGGTATTTCCGTCTTTTTGCCACGTAGAAAATCTTCTCACTTGGGCAATAACCCTGGACACTAAATATGCTTTTCAACCTAAAAATGCAGAAAAATACAAAGTTAATTTTCTATTCTAACAATTAAAACAATAACTAAAACTATTTCTAATTTTACGAAAATTGTAAAACAAATATTATTTATCAAGCAAAAATCAAATAAAATACTAGATTAATGCTAAAATTACCCAATTTCACTCTACTAATGCTGTATGATGATGATGCACATCCTAAAATGCAGAAATTATGGAAAACAAGTCTAAATTACCGAAACTACGAAAATTACGAAACTGCCCCTAACTAGTGTAAAATAGCATTCTGATAGGTTATCGGAAAACCACTGTTTGACAGGGCAAACGATGTCCGATTTTCCCAAAATTTGTTCTGTTCTGCAACTGACAGATTGAACAAAACAACAGTTTTTACAGAATTGAAAAACAGTATCTGGAACTCCAGATATAAGCGTTTCAAATCTGGGAAAAATCAGGATATCGCCAGTCCTGTAATTTAAAATCCAGAAAAAGCGGTTTTTGCAAAACGCTTAAAAATCAGACCAAATCAACTCCGAATGAGCTGAAATTTGGTCTGCAGTTAAATAACACGTCAATAAAGTGAATAGAAGAAAAAAATTTGGAAAACACAGAATTTTTGCACAGAAAATAATTCTGTTGCAACTGAGCAAAAATCTGGTTTTTATTTGAGTGCACTATTCACTTTATGAACCTATGTAAACACTATCAAATGCAATCTACACCTAATGCAATCTAAATGACACTGTATAACAGTGTATATGCAGATGATAATTAGGAAAACACTAAATGAACGACGAACAAAACACGACAAGCAATTTATGACTAGAACTACGTTAACTAACAATGGAAATGCAACTATGCTAAATAATAAAATACAATCTAACTACTAAGTTAACTAATATCTAACTATCATTCAAACCACAACAAAACACATTTCACACATACTAAACAAATACGCTATACGTATACACACTTCTACACTAAAACTAAATTAGATAAATAAACTAATTAATATAGAAATCAAAAGAAATAATACTAAATGAACTTACTTCACTAAAGAACGAAGGTTAAGGTTAGGGTTCACTCGATTGACTCGACTATGATCGGTTTTGGCTTGAGTAGGTTCGGATTGGGTTTGGATGCACTCGGGTGGGATTAGGTAGGCTCGATTTTGACTAGGTTGAAAGAGATAGGCTCGAGCTAAGGTTGACTCACTAATTGGGTTCGGTTTTGAGTTGCCTTAGTCAACTAGGTTCGGTTGACTTAGGTGGACTCGGTTTGACCTTAGCTAAGGTTGGGTTGGGTTTGGTTAAGGTTGACTCGACCTCGGATTAGTCTTAACTTTGACTTAGACTAGGTTAGGGTTTGACTTAATCTTGACTAGGGCTAGGTCTAGGTCTTGGACTTAGGCTTATTAAGACTAGATTGAACTCGGTTTAAGTTTGACTTAGTCAACTAGGTTCGAGTTGACTTAGGCTCAACTAAGTCGGACCCAACTTAGGGTTTGACTAGACTCGAAGGGGCTAGGGGTTGACTCGACTAGGTTTAGGTTTGATTTCGGGTTTGACTTGATCAACTAGGTTCGAATAGGATAAGGTAAACTCGGTTGACTAAAACTAAGGTTGACTTGACTAGGCTCAAGTGGGTTGAACTAGGTTTGGTTCGACCTAGGCTCGGTTTGGGTTAGGTCTAGGTCTTGGACTAGGTTGACTGGGGTCGGTTAGAAGGATAGGCACCCAATAAAAAAATCAAAGATAATTTTGGAAATGGAGAAGTCCAAAAATCGTCCTTTTTAATGGGGAGTTACAACCTTAAAGAGCTTTTAAATCCCCTTGGGAAACAAGGAGTAATGCTATTTCCAAAACCAAGGTGAGGGAAAGCCTTTAATTACAATTAATTCCTTTTTGAGCAGCCAAATCGTCCAACCTAGATAATCACACGATTTTAGCTTTCCAACCAAGAATTTAGGGCAATTACTTCTTTCTTGAATTCATACACCTACTTTGGAAATTTAATTGATTTTCACATTGGCTTTTCAAATCTCAATTTGTAACTCCCTATTAATAGGCACTCAAGAATTAAATCTTTCTTCAAATAGTCCACACGATTTTTTGAAACTTATCTTTTTCCAAAAACTTTCCATATTTCAATGCATTAATTGCTTCTCCTCTCAAAAATCGTCAACCCTAAAAATGGCTACACTTTCTAAAAAGTAGTAAATCTACCTAGGGAATAAAAGGAATTAAAGAGAAAAATGATTTCCTAAGAGTTTAATGCTAACCTAATTCTCAAAACCTACTTAATTAACCTCTAAAAACGGCTAGAAAAGAAAGACCTAATACATTGAACCTAGACACCTTCCTAGCTCAACTAATGACCATTAAGACTTTCTAAAAATCGACCAAGAGCTCAAGGAGAGCTCTAATGGCTGCCGCCCCACCTAGGGGAAGAAGAAGAACCACACGAAAATAAAAAAAATAAAATTGTACACTAGCAAAAAAAAAACAATAAACGAAATAATCACTATTTTGATAAAACTAACTTAGAAAATAATTCAAATGACTCCTAATTACACAAAAGCTAACAAGAACAGCACTATGCTGGAATTAAAAACATGAGAGAAAACAATAACTTGTTTTTTTTGTAATTTTCTACTATAGACTCAAAACACAAAAACGAAAAAATGATTAATACAATTAATTAAACCAATCCTAAGACAATGAAATGACAAACACCAATTTGTACTACTGTTAACATACAAAAACACAGCAAACTCCACGGTGTATCCACATCAACACAAACATTTAACCAAGATACAAAGATCGGCTAGAATATCTCTAGCCGATTTTTTTTCTTTTTCAAAAAAAATAAAATCAAAACGAAACACCAACACAACCCACGACTTAGAATAAACTAAAATGACATTTCCTAATGAGATTTTCAGCAACACAATACAAGACACATGCTGGAATTAAAACAAAAATATCAAAACAGAAAAATATTTTTGGTAAAAAAAATCAAGAATCGGCTAGAATAAGTCTAGCCGATTTTTGAATTTTTATTTTCAATTAAAATCAAATGCAACCCACACACAAAACCGACTAAGATGAATCAAAATAAACACTTTCTTTATTGGATTTTCTGTAAAACAACACCAAGAACAATTATGACCAACTTGAAGAATCGGCTAGATGAAGATCTAGCCGATTTTTATAAAAAGGATGAAAAAGCAATAAAAACTCGATTCCAACGAATAAACCAAACACATAAACCTAATCTAACGTGCTGGTCTATGCACGAATGCTACTCTAAGGTTGAAACAAAAAGAAAACTAAGAAACATACAGAAAATAACAAAACACAATCCACACACACAAATCGGTTTTATCTAGAAGAGAAGAAAGAAGAAAACCTACTTTTTGGAAGATCCGATGACCGGGGGGATGAAGAAGAGCGACCGTGGCTGGAGATGGACGTCCTACACAGTTCGAGAATGCTGTACTTCACCAAAAAATGGCACCTTTGCAGCTGCTACACGTTGGAGATCCACCGATGATGGGATGTGAGCCGATTCGCGATCGGAGGGTGTAGAAAGCCGGATGGAGGTAGGGCCGGCTCACCTTGGTGGTGTGTTGCGCACTCCCACCCAAGGTCAATGGTCTCCACCTCTGCTACACCTGCAAAAATACAGAAAAATGGTAAATGCTACAGCAAGGAACAAGAAAGAAATGAAAAGAACACAAAGGGGATCGAGGTATGCTTGGAAACCAAGCATAGGCCGGTCTTCAATGGCCAAAACATTGGGGAAGATGGAGAGGAAGGAGCTGCTGCTGTAGAGTCACTGTAGGGGGCGTCCAAACACAGCCAAAGACGCCTAGGTCTTCTCTAAAAAGTATATTTATACTTTTTGGAATTTGCAAAAACAATGTTATAAAAAAATATTTTCTAGGCGCCTCTTTTTGGGGGGTTTTCAGAAAAACTTTTTGAAATGGATCTGGATAGGCGTGTGGGTTGGGTTTTGGACTTTTAAAGAGTTGATCCAAGGTCTAATTAATCTAATTGGGTCGGATATGGATCCGATCCACCTCGAAATCCGTGCCCAAACACTGAAATAGCCATAACTCTCTCCTTTTAACTCCGATTTTTCTGAAATTCGAACCATAGCCCCTTACTATCAAAACACATCTAAACATGGGTTTAAAACCTTAAACTTGATACAAAATGCATGAAAAACTTGTTTACATGATGTGCATTTCATGCATCATCACCCTTCCTAAGTGGACCCACTAGGTTAGTCACTAACTTAATTTAACCCTCTACACAATTTTAGACACCTATTGTAAAGTCAAGACATTCTAAAATTAGACCAAGACACCTAATGACTAATGCAACTTACTAAAAGAAAATACTGGAATTAAATTAGTATTTGACCTATCACATGGATTTTCCTAAGGTATACTACATGGCTAATGGGACCTAACCCTAATTAAAAATCAAAACTTACTTAACCTAACCATTCAAAATAAGGAAATTACCTAAATTACCTAAAGCTACACAACACAATTAATGGGCTTACCTAAAATGTATTACACGATTTTGAAAACCTAGTTAACATGTCAATCTATTTCTAAATTACTTAATGAATTAAGAAAACACTATGTTAGGCTATATAATTTTTGGAAAGAAGGCCAATTGTACTAGGTGACGAATTTGGGAACAAGTGGACCTATTACACTCTTGCCTTAAGGTGAGACTTGTATTTCAAAATTAAAACTCGCCCAGCCTTATGGCCCCACACGGTTTGATTGACTTGCTTAAAACAAATTTGATCTTTCTCAATTCGTTTAAGAAGGTTTTAAGAAAGTCTTTGAAAATGGAAGCTCATTGCCTAATTTGGAGAGCAATTCGATTTCTCTTGAATCTCTTTCATTAAGTGCTTAAGGAAAGGAGATTCAAAACTGGACCAATGAAGAGGACATCCAGACTTTCTAAAACGGTTTTGGAAAAGAATAAATCTCACTCAATTTCCAAACTCGTCTAACTCAAAGATTTCCAACAATACCCTTCTTACTTAACATACAAAACACTTAGAAAGTTACCCTAAATACTATACCAACTCCAGACTGACCTAACTACAATGTAAATAGAATATGAGGTTAGGATGGACTACAATAAAAATCGTGACTGCTAATTTGACAAAAATCACAAATCTAAATTAATTAGCTAAATCATAAAACCTACCAAAACTACATACATTGAATTTAGACTCTAAAATGAATTTTCCTAAACCTGCTAAACTTAACAAATGACACCTAGAACCTAGCTGTTGGACCAACCATGGCTGCCATCCCCTTGGAGAAGACGATAGCCATTAACACACATAGAACAACTTTGGCCTACACTATAGAAAAACAATTTTTTATTGAAATAAACTTTAAACTATATTAAACCTAAAACTCCATCCTAATTATCAACTAAACCAGACTCTATGACTCACACCATACCTCTTAATTCTGCTGGAAGCAATACCAACAAAATCAGAACTCAAACATTAAAAATCGGTAAACATTGGCAAGACACAAACGAGTGGAATGGATTGATGCCTAAAGTAAGACTTAAACTCGACCTCAAAACAGCACAAAATACAGAAATAAGGATAGTGGTTCTTACTGTAAAAAAAAATCATAATTAAGAAAAGGTTTGGAGATGAGAAGAAAAAAACCATGGGTGGACTCGATTTTACTAAAAGCAATAAGGAAGAAGACGACAAACCTCTAGGGCAGTCCGACGAAGGTGGGGATAAGGTAGAGTAGTTTGAGCCAAGGAACGTTGCTGCCAAACTCGTTGTTGTTGTGCTTCACATCAACATGGCTATGTATTGCTGCAAGAATACACCCAACGAATGGTGCCGAGTGGTGGAAGTGAAAGGGCTGCGTCCAATGGAGAAGAGGGCCAGAATGGGAAGAAACCAGCCTTTCCTAGTGGTGTAGACGGCACACCAGCTGGGAAGAACACCCACATTGGTTTGCAACCCTGCAAAAATACAGCAAATCACACGTTAATCAATTCACACTATGATAGGGGAGAAAATGGAGGAGGAAGAAAAACATGAAGGAAAAGAAACAATAAAGAAAGGAGAATCAATGGAGGTGGAATGGAGAGGAAGGCATGGAGGAGGAAGAGGGGCTCTGGCTGGGCACAAATTCCAAGGCAAAAAACATCCTAGGGTTTTCATAAAATCATATTTAAACCTAATCTAAAGTTTTTACAAATTCAAAAAGAGGTTTAAAGTGAAATTAATGCTAGGCGCCTCTTTTGAAGGGAGTTTTCTAAAAACGGTTTATGAATTGGGTTTGGATCACATGTGAGTTGGATTGTGATGTTTATGGACTAATCCAAGACCCAAAATGGGATATTTGGGTCAGATCTTGATCCAATTTGCCTTGAAATCCATGCCCAAGCACTAAAATTGCAATATCTCACTCAATTTAACTTTGATTCGATTGAAATTCGAACCGTAGCTCTTATACACTCAAATGCATCTATGTATGGGTTCTTAGCCTACAAATGATGCCTATATGCATGAATAAATGGTTAGATTGATGCACATTTTATGCATCATCAAATACCCCCATTCTTGAATGATTGCTAGTCCCTAGCAAACTAAACTAAACTATCTTAATATGCTAAAAATAAATAATGCAAGTAAAATAAAATAGAATTCCTAACTCACTTTCGTAGGAATCACGGTTGCATTTAGCTTATACAACAAGCCCTTTAAACCTTTGGGTTACCCCAGTGGACAAGTAAGGTCTCGTGAGGGTTTGCAGAGATGCTACCCACAAACATCAATGTCGTGCAGGAATTAAAATTATTTTTCAAAAATATTAGGCAATTAATAAATCAATTTAAGCAAATATTTCATGTAATTTACACTCTCATAACAAATTTAGAATTCTTATGCCACCACAATAAAAACCTTTTTCTTTCACTTTTCTAAACTTGTAATTATTTATGATTTTTCTTAGAAAATCAAGTACTATCATGTTATTATTTATCATCACTTGTATGTTTTCTGCATAGTATTTCATAATTATTCCTAAGCAATGAATTTTCCTCATTATGCTTATTCTTTTTCTTTTGATTTTCAATTTTTCACCATTTTTCAATTCTTCTAACTTGAGCACTATTTCAAATTTCCAGTGTTCGTGACTCATGTAGCGAGCTTTAGGTCAGTGACTCCCAGGCCAGATGACCTTAAGGAACCAGAATACAGAGTATCCCTCAGACTTAATTGCTCGAGTAGCTAGACCTTTCATTTTAATAGTTTACGTATAGTCTTCCTCTCATCATGTGCAATGTCTCTATCTCTTAGGCTTTCTATGAAGTTCATGTAACGAGCCTTGGAGTCGATGGCTCCCAAACTAGATGGCTTTAGGGCACCAGGTGTAAAACACCCTTCAGACTCTACTTACTCGAACTACATAGGCCACAGATATCGACTAGACAAGAAGACGATCTCCTTCGTTATCCTTTTCGTCATGAGACTTCAAACACTTCAACTTGTGTCTAAGCTTAAATACTGGGAATCACAAAGACATCAACAACTAAACGTAGCTCTTTTCTTTTAAGCTCATATTTCTAAATATTTTTCAATTGCTTAGTTCTTCCATAAACATACTATGCATACTTATACTAAAGTGATTCAAAAACAATTCTAATATTCAAATACTATCTTTTCTTTGAATTATTTCATAAATAACTATTCTTTTTAGATCAGATCAGAAATTTTTTTTACATGGGGCTTAAAATTTTCTAAATTGTTAGATTATGCAAAAACAATCATATATGCTATAAACTAGTTCTTAAAGACCTAGTTACCAGAGATAATAAACCAAATTTTAGTGTGCATCTAAACCATCCCCCCCATGCTTGAATGACACTGTCCCTAGTGGCATATAAGATATGCAAACATGCAATGCAAATGCGCACTAAAGATCAATAAAATAAATACGGGAGAAACGATAGATACAAGCTGATATGTGTCGGGCCTCTGAAGTTGATGATTGACTGAACTTTGATCAAAAGTGTGTTTGACTTAGTTCAATTATCGAAACTGTGTTCCAAAAATGTCAGCTCTTTTGCTTTCTGATATCATGCGAACCTAGGAGCCTAGACTTTGACCTAGCTGACATTGATTGCATATAGCTTAGGCATGGTTTGGTAGGACCATATTGAGGAGATATTTTTATGCTCACATAGACTTAGGTCTAAACACAACTCTCCTCAATTTAGGATCTGAATGCAAACAATCTATGCTCTTTCAAAGATTTTCAAAATCTATCTCTCTAGGACTTAGAGCCCTCTATTTCTTGCATGTGATCAATTTTTCAAACCTCCCTTACCTATCTTTACTCGGTCTTCACGTTGTTGGGCTCTCTTCCAGAACCCTAGTTCGGGATAGAACCTCACAACTGGGCCACTTGTTTGAGTTGACACCCCCCTAACACGTACTAAGGGCCACAGTCTGAAGTATATCGGTAGAAGCTCAAAGATGTTGGAAAACTTTACCCTAGAATCGGAGTTAAAATTCTATGCCACGTACTTCGGGTCTCAACTCGAGTATATCGGCATAACTGGATTGGACAAAGATGATCTGAACCTAGAGTTATGATTAGGGTCCTACAGCTATTTTTCAAAGTGATACATCTAGAGTCAGCCTTTTAGGGAGTGTTGTATGTGCATAAATGTTTGTACAGGATGTGACTGTTTGTATTATCGTTATTCCTCTTATATTTTCCTCAAAAATATTTTTTCAAATATCCATATTCTTATCTTTTTCTTTTGTTTTCTCAAACCCTGGATGATTTTCCCAACCATCTAATTTTTTTTCAAAACTCTAGGTGATTTTCCATTCTTCCGTTCTACTGGATCTCAAATTTTCAGCTGCATTTTATATCCTGCCTGCAATTTTTCAAAATTTCCATACTTTTCCTAAGTCTGATTTTGAGTCTTTCTCTGTTTTTAGTCTGATGGCATCCAGTCAAATCAATCCTATTTTTCCTAAAGGTCACATCTCCTACGAGGTGCGACAAGGTCATCCTGAACATCGAGCCCTTAGCAGCGGATCTTTCATTCCCCGGTGGTACTACTCATGGCTCAAAAGCTTTTCTTTGCATGTTCCTGGACCATTTGAGCGAGTGCGGATTAGAATTGGCGTCAACAGTCGGAAAGCAGACCATCAACGACAACCTGATCCATGCAATGACAGAGCGATGGAATCCACGAACATGTACCTTCTTGTTCCCGTGGGGAGAGATGACCATTTTAATGGATGAATTTTCAGAGATTATGGGATTACGAGAACCAGCCGGTCAACCAGGAGATCCATTAGAGCATCAGTTTCTGATCAATGTCAAGGGTGTGGACCCTCGAGATTCTTTAGCTCGTATGACAAGTCACCGATCTTGGCCCCTGATCCAGTTGGATGGAAATGAATACGTCAATCTGCTTGAGTTGTACCATCAGTACGGGACCTTCGTCGAAGTCAGCTCACTATCAAGGACAACTAGAGAAAGGATTCAGAATGCAATGGTTTTATGCACTATAGGATTAGCCCTCTTCCAGGCGGACAAAACTACATGGATATTAGAATAATCCAGCTCATGAGAAGATGGGGAAGTCGACAGACCAACCGTCTCTCCATAGCCATAGCAACGCTCGCTTTCCTGTATCGGGGTTTGACTCGTTTCTCACTTGGAGAGTCTACTTTTGTCAAAGGATGCATCTACGCACTTCAATCCTGGTTTTTCCAACACATTCAAGCCCGAGCAAATTCTTTCAGATACAATGGTCAAGAACTCCTTCCAGTGGCATAGTATCGGTCCATGATCGACAACATTCAAGAAGATGACATCATCTGGGACTACTTTAATCGACAATTATTTCCTCCTAGATATACATATGCTTATGACAAGTGGTTCAAATTATTGGGACCATTCTTCTGCACTTACTATCAGTTGGAGTGATGTGTTCGGCAGTTTTCCCAGAGGCAGCAATACATCGAAGCTCGACTACTATAAGGGGCTATGGCAGAATTCGATCTCACTTCCGCACAATGGTCCGGGGCATATCATTCTGCCCGCTACAGCTGGGATTCCTTTGTTACTCTCAAATTCTTTTCTGGTCCTAAAGTGTCTGCCAACTATCATGAATGGTGGCAAACTGTTTGTCCTCCACCTCTTCGTCAAGATCAATAAAATCATATTTTTCTCATTTCAATAAATTTTTTTTCTCTTTCATCATAGTTTGACGACCTCGCCTAGGTAACAGGGCACATTTTTTGTCATTTATTTCTCTTGCAAAGAATGACAACACAATTGTCATGATTCCTGCGACGACTCAATCCCTAGTAATGGGATACTTTTTCAAATTGTCTACCATATTTCCAACAAATATTTCTTCCAAGAAACAAATTCCCTTAGAATCTAATCAGATCTTTATCCTGCAGAGAGCATTTATAGCATTTAATGGTTTAGACAAGATCAGGAAGGAAAACAACATCATCTCAGTATTCATCAGCTTCAGAAGAAGAGATGAACTCCCCACGTTTAGTTAGGAGCCAAGGCCAACAAGAAGATGATGGCATAGATCCGCAGATGTATGCTATGTTCCAGAAGATGATGAACAAGATGATGAGTGAGCATGTCGGGACTAGTTCAGAGAAGAATCCATTTAGGCAAAAATTCCACGGTCACAAGGCTAAGAAATCCATAAAGACTTCTCAGAAGCAGGTTCAGCCAGAAGAAATCTCAGACGAAACGAAATCAGCAGAAGACACCGATGAAGAATATGAGGTGCCCCCAGCATTTTAGAAATATGGCCGGAAGCAAAGGGGTGCCCGCAAACTGAAAAGTCAGGTCACAGAAGATCCACTGCAAGCACAGTTTAGGGAAATGGCTAGAGTTGTCAAAGATTTACAATTCTGGGACAAGGGCAAGAAAGTCTTCACTAGCGAGGACTTCTATGACGACTTAGAAGGGGATGATGATCTCATAAATCTTCCCTGTAAATTCATCAAGTTTGATGGTTCTGGCAACCCTAAAGCACATCTCGCCATGTTTTTTGCTGAATGCTCTAAGTTCAAGAGGGACAACAAGGCACTATTTCTATGCTTCCCCCACAACTTGGAAGGAGTTAGAGCTAAATGGTATGCTGAGCAAATCAATCCTATCGAGCTCAAGGAATTCGATAAAGTTGTGAACTTGTTTATTGAACGCTTCCTATTCAACACGGAGGTGCTCCCAATATTAATCCATCTCTGCAATCTAATGCAGAATGAAAATGAAAAGGCAAGGGATTTCATTCATAGATGGAGGTCAGCTTGCAACAAAATGAGGGATCCCATATCAGAAAGGCATGCTTTATCACTGATCCTCAATAATTTTTTGCAACCTCTGAGAGGATTAATCTCCACCGCACCATCCAGGACTTTCATTAAGCTGACTGAACGAGCCAAATGGCTCGAGCTAAGCGTGGAGAATGGAGTCTATGAAAGCTTCACATTTTTCAAGAATAACCCCCAAGGTGAACAGAAGAAGAGAACTCACTTCACCTACTCTGCCAACAACAACAACAATAATCGAAATCATTACAAAGAGCAAAAGAAAGATTACTGCTATGGCACAGGCAATGTAAACAACAAAGGTGATAAAAAAGGGAAGCCTGCTCCTCAATACAACAAGCCCCTTCAGTAAGATCAAGGGCCAAAACTATGCAAAAAGACCAAACATGAAGGATGGAGCTACGACAGAAAATTCACTCCTCTCGACCAATCACTCGAAGATGTGCTCGAGTATATGTTGTCGAAGGAAATGATCAAATTACCTTGACTGGCCGATCCCCTTGTGCCTATGGGAAAGTGGAAAGACCAATTCTGCAAGTTCCACAGGACAGTGGGACACAACACTGAGAACTGTTTCGTTCTCAAGAATATTGTGCAGGATTATATTGATAAGAATCTTTTGGTAGAGAACGATGAAGAAGAACAAATGGACATTCTCAATCAGCCATTTCCTCCGCACACGACAGCAGTAATATCCGAACAACCATTCCTACCTCAAGAACACATCAAGTCGTGTTCCCTTCTAGATCTCCAATTTCAGCATCAGGTGTTAGTGGTACGACAATCAGCCCCAACCACTAAGAAGATGGACATAATTTCAGCATTTGGCAAGCTGAAAGTATCTGAAGAACCTACAAGGTCATCCCCTAAGAAAGTAAAAGGAATTCCTGAATTCCTTAGTCAGTTCATCAAGCCCATGCCAGACAAGGGAGAAATATCAACTCAAAAGCCACTGACTGCTTTGTCCAATGTTTTAATTTTGGACTTAGCTAAAAGTTCTTGCAAGCATCAACAAGTACTGGACGAACTATTGCGGAAAATCAAAGTCAAACCCAGTACCACGCCTGAGGACATGGCTCAGATTGTGAATTCAGCCATGACAAATGCGCCAATCACCTTCTCAGATGAGGACCTTTCAAAGCCTCACACCTTTCATAACAATGCCTTGTACATTGTCATTCGAGCAAAAGGAATGACAGTACCCCATGTATTGGTTGATGGAGGCAGTAGCCTCAACATATGTCCTGAGATGACATCAAAGGCACTAGGCATCAAGGAGGAAGAATATATTCCAGATCCTATCACCATATATGGATTCGACAACCATGGTCAAACGGCAAAAGGAAAGATTTTTTTAGAAGTATTTATCAATTACTCAGTGCATTCGGTGCTCTTTCACGTGGTTAATGTACCACCCACCTATAATTTGCTTCTCGGAAGACCCTGGATCCATAATACAAATGCAGTGCCTTCCATTCTTCATCAGTATATAAAGTGGTCCAAAGGTGGGATAATCACAACTATATTGGGAGAGGACCCAGAAGAAAGGCTCCCGCAGCCCATGATTCCTAGACCCGCATTCACTCTAGATATTCCTAGCATCAGGGAAAGAGAAGAAGTTAGTCTCAGAGAAAGTCTAGAAATACTCTAGACATTAGAGCCATCTCTGCACACTGTAGCCATGACCCGATGGAGAGGTCCTCAATTCTTTAAGATCGGAGGTCGGATCAACTACAGCACTCTCAAAGATCATTTATTGTTTCCGCAGTTCATGAAAGCAAGAAAATGATTCGATTTACTTCTGAAACATGGTTATCAACCCTTCAAAGGACTGGGCAAAAACAAAGACGGTCGCATCGAACCAATGATTCAAAAGCATCGTCCCCATAGAGCAGAACTAGGGGTTTTCGGTGAAAGCCAGCAAAAGAAGACTGTTTTTGTTAAAGGGGCATATTGAGAACCATTTTGTTATTCCCTTTTCATTCTCTTCAAAATAAATGTCTCATTCTACATATGTCTTTGATCAAAGTCAAAATCAATAAAATTTCAAGTTTCTTTGCCTATCTGGATGTCATCTATTTCCTTTCTCTATCTTCTCATTTTATAATTCCAATGTCATTTTATGCATGATTCTTTTCAAATACTATTTGTCTTATGATGGGCGATTTTACCTGAATCAAATTTCTTATCCAAAATTTCAGAATGTCTCCTCGAGCAATCAAGAAGCTCGTTCTCAATCCAAAGGCTTTCCAGAAATCGACAGCAATTCATCGAGTCAAAGCAAGCACAGAAGATGGCGAAATTGCAAAGCAGCCAGATGAATATGCGGAATTCGATCAGTCTCTTTAGGAATTACCAAAGTTTGCCTCAGCCCAGAAGCAGGATGAACCATCAGTTATAGTCCAAGATCCGACTGAAGATGTCAATATAGGTT
The DNA here is from genome assembly GCF_984573655.1 of Nuphar pumila. Lineage (NCBI taxonomy): Eukaryota > Viridiplantae > Streptophyta > Magnoliopsida > Nymphaeales > Nymphaeaceae > Nuphar > Nuphar pumila. The sequence goes on from NC_143249.1 coordinate 69,972,347, forward strand.
CAGAAGACAATTCCAAGATTCTCAAGATCGGTACCAGTCTAAGTCTGGAAGAGAAGGAAAGACTCACTAATTTTCTCAAGCAACATGAAGAAGTGTTCGCAAGGACATATGAAGATATGCCAGGTTTAGACCCAAAATTAGTCGAACACCGCCTCGTTTTAAAGCCAGATGCTAAGCCAGTCAAGCAGAAGCTGAGGAAAATGGATCCCAGAATAGAACAACAAGTCAAAGAAGGACTCAAAGATCTGCTCAAAGTAGGATTCATTCAAACTATTGACTACCCAGATTGGTTAGCCAATATTGTCGTTGTTTCAAAGAAAAATGGCAAAGTGAGGATTTGCATAGACTTTAAAGATCTCAACAAAGCAATTCTGAAAGATGATTATCCCCTTCCAAGCATTGATCTTCTAATCGACAGCACGACAGGACATGCCATGTTCTCTTTTATGGATGGATATTCCATCTATAACCAGATTAAGTTGGTCACCCGCGACCAATCAAAAACTTCCTTCACCATGCCTTGGGGCACTTTCTGTTATACCATTATGCCGTTTGGACTCAAGAATGCTGGAGCAACATATCAACGAGCAATGGCCGTCATTTTTCATGATCAACTGTGCAAAATCATGGATGCATATGTTGATGATATCCTCGTGAAATCCAAAAAAGAAGAAGATCACCTCGAAGCTCTTGATCAAGTTTTTAAGCGACTCGTCCTTTATAAGTTAAGACTTAACCCTCAAAAGTGTGTTTTTGGAGTCGAATCAGGCAAACTGTTGGGTTTTCTGGTCAGCAAAAAGGGAATTGAAGTTGACCCAGCCAAAGCAAAGGCTATCATTGATATGCCACCCAAAGAATTGCGTAGCCTTCAGGGACGCATGCAATCAATTCAGCGATTTATTTCCAATTTAGCAATAAGATGTGAGTCTTTCAATCACTTACTCAGAAAATGAGTGAAGTTCGAATGGGGACCAGAATGTCAGCAATCATTCGATCGTATCAAAAAGTATCTTCTTAACCCTCCTATCTTGAAGCCGTCAAAATTAGGAAAACCTCTTTTGCTATATATCTCAGTCAATCAAGTCGCATGCGGCAGATTCTTGGCGCAATACAAAGAAGGCAGCTTGATAGAACACACCATTTATTATCTGAGTAAGACTTTCATAGACTATGAAAAGAAATACTCTCAAATAGAGAAGACCTGCCTAGCTCTGATATGGATGTGTCAAAAGTTAAGACACTATCTGCTAGCATCTGAAGTCAAAATATTGTCCAAACTCAATCCTCTCAAGTACATCCTAGAACAACCTTTTCTCAGTGGACAGATCGCCAAATGGCATGTCTTGCTAATGCAGTATGACTTAGAATATGTCTCACAACAATCAATTAAAGGCCAAGCAATTGCAGATCAATTGACAGACTTTCCTTTAGCAGAAGAAGTAAAAGCCGAAGATAACTTCCCTGACTAGCAAATATGTAATATCCAGCAATCTCCAGTCTGGAATTTATTTTTCGACGGTTCCAAGAATATGGCTGGAATAGGCATTGGGATCTTATTAATCACTCCTGAGAAGGAGATGATTCCCTTTTCTCTTAAGCTCGATTTCCCATGCACCCACAATATGGCCGAGTATGAAGCTCTAATTCAAGGTCTAAAGATTCTACTAGACTTCAATGTCAAAAGAGTGCATGCCTATAGCGACTCGCTTCTAGTTGTCAATTAAGTCCAAGTCGAATGGCAAGTCAGGGATCAAAAGCTACTTCCTTATCAAAAGATCGTCTCAGCTCTTTCCAACAATTTTAAAGAATTTCAGCTTTTCCATATCAAGAGAGATTTTAATGAAGTGGATGATAGCCTAGCCAATTTAGGCTACATTATGGCATTCAAAAATGGAGAATCTTGTCGCTCCTTTGAAATTGGCAGACTTGACCAACCTGCCTTTCTTCCAACAAAACAAGTAAACCAAGTTGAGCAAAAGAAGAAGCCTTGGTATTATAACATCAAGAATTTCATAGAAACCGGTGAATTTTCTCCAGAACTCTCAAAGAAAGAACAACGAGCAATCCAGCGTATGTCTACCCGATATTTCATTCTGGCCAATGTTCTTTATCGTCGCGGATTCAGTTTTGAGTATTTCAGATGCTTAGACGAAGATGAAGCCAAAGAAATCATGCGAGAGGCACACGAAGGCATTTGTGGTGACCACGTTGGCTACCAAACCCTTGTTAAACAAATCATCAGAGCAGGTTATTATTGGAAGACTATGCAGCAAGACTGTTACCATTTTGTGAAGAAGTGTATTCAATGTCAGATACATGCACCCTCTATTCATGCGCCAATAACATATTTGCAATCTGTTGTCTCTCTATGGCCGTTCTCTATGTGGGCCTTTGATGTCGTAGGTCCCATCACTCCTTCTGCTTCAAATGGCCATAAATACTTCCTTGCTGCAACAAAATATTTCACCAAGTGGATAGAATCTATCACTCTACGCACAGTAGAAGGCCGACATGTAGTCTCATTCATTCACAAGAGCATCCTTTGTCGATTCGGCATACCACATGTATCATGTCGGATAATGGCAGTCACTTCAAGAACGAAAGAATGAAGACATTCTGCTCAAAGTTTAATATTCATCATCATTTCTCTGCTCCCTACTACCCTCAAGGGAATGGTCAGGCAGAAGCTACCAACAAAATCTTAATTTGTATCTTGGAGTGAACTGTAGAAACCGGCCTTGACTGGCATGAGAAGATCCATGATGCGCTATGGACCTACCAGACCACCATTCGCATTTTAACAAATGCTACTTCATAAGAACTGGTCTATGGAACAGAAGTAGTATTGCCTCTGCATGTTCAGAAGCCCGCTTTGAAATTTGCATCACTTCTAGAATTACCTCTTGATCAATACCAGCAGCAGTGATTAATTCAGCTAGACTTGCTCGACGAGAGGAGACTAAAAGCAGCAGAGCATGCTCAATCCTATCGCCAAAGAATAGCCAGACAGTACGCAAAGTCTGTCATCGAAAGGAGATTCAAAGTCAATGATCTAGTGCTTCGATCCACAACTTATCTCAAACATCATCCTGGCAGAAAATGGTCGCCAAATTGGGAAGGTCCTTATGTTGTCAAAGAAACATTACCCCGCAACTCATATCGGCTCATCAATGCCGATGGGGTAGAATTACCAGATCCCATTAATGCTCGACACTTGAAAAAGTTCTATACTTGAAGCATCTATTCTTCCCTTGTAATCTTCTTATTTCCTTCAATAAGGATCAAACTTTCTTTCTCAGTTACACTAGGGCATTTTTAAATTTTTGTTCTGTATACAGGCAGGATAAACAAATCTCTCATTTTACACACTTGTGCATCCATGTGCATCAATTTGCATTCATTTGCATTCAACTGCATTAATATCAATTTGGTCATTATTGAGATTTCAGCAAACAGTCCCATCACAATTCCTAAGTGTTATTCAAAATTGAAAGACAGTCATTAGCACTGAACCAAAATCCAGTGCTCGAACTGGTATTATTTCAAAATTCAGTACTCGGACTGGTATATTTTTAAAGATCCAGCGCTCGAACTGGTACATTTTCAAAATCCAATACTCGGACTGGTACATTTTCAAAATCCAGGGTTCGAACTGGTACTATTTTAGAATCCAACGTTCGTACTGGCATATTTTCCAAAAATCCAGTGCTCATACTGTCACATTCCCAAAATCCAATGCTCGTACTGGTACACATTGTAAAACCCAGTGCTTATACTGGTATTCTTCCAAAATCTAACCCTGTGTTAGTATCCCATCAATCACATTGGTCGATCTTCTAGGTTTGGTCATCATACGAACCTCTCATCAAAATCCAATTTCCAATCTTGACCTCCGGGTCATTCAATTCTCAATTTCGACCGTCAGGTCATCCAATTTCCAATTTTGACCTCCAGGTCACCCAATTTCCAATTCTCAATTCCCATTACCAAATTCTTAATTTCGACCGTCAGTTCATCCAATTTTCAATTTTGACCTCTAGGTCATTTAATTTCCAATTTTGACCTTCGGGTCACTCAATTCTCAATTTTGACCTCCGGGTCACACAACTTCAACCTTTGGGTCAACCAATTCTCAATTTCGACTGTTAGGTCATCCAATTTCAAACCTTCAGGTTACTAATTCTATCTCAATCATTTTCGACTTGCGGGTCACCTTTGCCAATCATGGTCGTATTCATTCCGCCTATTGGCCCAATATCCAAATTTCAATCATTTTCTCTTGCGAGAGACCCTTTTAGGGAGAGTTTGAGGGAGCTCATTCTTTTTGCATGCTATCCAATTCGTTCACTTAGCCCCTTTTCAGGGAGAGTTTGAAGGGACTCGCGTCTTCGTGAACCGTTTGCAAAACAATTTCCATATTCATACAAGGAACCCTTTTATAGGGAGAGCTTCGACGAAAGTTTGCTTTTCTTGTGGCCCCCAAATTTCATACTAGGCCATCTTCGTCATGGAGTACCCTCTTTTCAGGGAGAGTGTGATGGACTCGTTCCTTCATGACCCAATTTACCGACCTCACTACTATCGGCCCCCTTTCCATAAGAGAAGCCTAATGTTAGGGAGCTTTGACGGAAACTTAATTTCTCTTCGAAAGTTCATTTTGCAAACACCTCCTCTTCAGGGAAAGGAGTAATTTTCATTTCCCATTCAAGTAAGGGCTAAGCTTGAGTCTTCTTCTTTGGAGAAATGAGAGGATAATTTTCGTCACGGATGTGTTGAGCCGGACCTCAAATGCTCTCTTTCACCAAGGATTTCAAGAACATTTTGTCAATTTGTCAATCAATTATTTGTTGATTTCAAAATCTTTATTGCACTAATCTTTGCCTCAAAATACCTTCAGAATTACTTCCAAAGAGGCAAAACTTTTGCAAAGAAAGATCAAAAATCCAAATTCTTTCTATTGGCCAACCAAAAGGATGAAGGATAAATCCTCGATATGGCCAGCAAAGATAATTCAATGTTATTGCAAAGCCATAAATGATTGATATTGATCGCAGTTATGACACATCTTTAAAGACCATTTTTGTGAAGATGAGGCAGTGGAAATATCCTGAGCGCTAGAAAAAGAGAGAATTTACCCAAGCCCTGTCTCCTCAAAATCACCTAAGCTGCAATTAAATATTTGCAAAAGGGATCTCTCAATTGTCATCAAGATAAAGGTGAATTATGTGAGTTTGATCCCCGAGGCCAAAGAAGATTTGGATCATCTCCAAGATGAAGGAGTTTGTGACGGATCCTTCCAGGGAAAGTCCAAAGCACTGTCGAGATGAAGGCAGATGCGATGAACCTCCCGACAATCCCTAAAAGATATTTAATTTCCGCTATCATCTAGAGATCTCCAACCCATGAGCCAACATCATCAACATAACCCCTGAGGCAAAGAAGGATCGAAACATCTCCAAGTTGAAGGAGTTTGTGACGTACCCTTCCAAAAAGAGAAAAAGAGAGGGAAAAGAAAGAGAGAAAAAGTCAGGACATCTTCCATAATAAAAGATGATATAATAAACTCCCCTGAAGCCTAAGAAAGCTCAAAAGAGTGCATGAAGAATATCATGAGAGAAGCTCCCAGGATATCAAACTGCCAAATCTATCAAGAATCTTCTTTAAATTTGTGAAATTCTATTATCAATATTCTTTCATCAATTGCTTTCATAATATTAAATTCTCACTTTCCTGTTCATATCAAGGAAATTGATAGCTTCCTTGAAGAAGGTTAATCGCAAGCAATTTGGATTCCAAATCTTGATTCTATGAAGTTAATCCCATTTGGAAGTAATACTTCAGGTAGGAAAAAAGGAATATTTTTGCAACAATGTGCATCATTTTCAAATACTTTGAATCAACAACAGAATTCTCAACATTTTGACAATATTTTCTAGCTATCTTGATGTGGAGTGAGAGCTTGATGTCCATTTTGACATATCCCGATATCATTTTCATCCCTCTTTAGGACTTGATTACGGGAGTTTTCAAGATTCCTTCCCTTCTTTTTATAATCTGAGCGCCTGGGCTTTCAGATTCGCACACTTCCCTGTGTCCCTTCTGTCCAACCACAGACAGTCCAATTTCGGTTCGAGGTCGAACCACCAATCATTTTATCGCAAAAGGCAATTTCAAAAGCTATTTAGTCTCAACAATGAGACGCCCAAGATCAATCCCTTTTCAAGCTTTAGGGACCCTATTTTTCCTTCCTTTTGCAAAACCCCTAACGGATTTATTGTGCAAAATCCAAAGGTTCCATCATGGTCTCTTCCTTCGAGGATTCCATTTCATTTTCCACCCGATCAGGTTAAGGGTATAAACCTGAGCCTCCTTTGATGAGGTATTTCATTTTCTGCCTGATCAGGTTAAGGGTACAAACCTGAGCCTCATTTGATGAGGTATTTCATTTTCTGCCCAATCAGGTTAAGGGTATAAACCTGAGCCTCATTTTGATGAGGTATTTCATTCCCCAATCAGGTTAAGGGTCAAACCTGAGCTTTTTCCCATAAGAAGCATTTTCTGTTCCATCCAGGTTAAGGGCAAAAACCTGAACTTCACCACCACAGAGCAAATCTTTCTTCTTCGTTCTCCATTTCATATCTACCATCTTCACCAGGCTAATATCTCTATACCGAGTCAGATCCTTCTAACTAGGGCATTTTTTTTAGCCTAAATTTGGTGTGTTTTTCTTTGCCACTAAGCTCGGCCACAAGCCGGCTTAGTCGCAAAGAGGGGCATCTGTGAACACCCCAAATTTTCACTCACCTCCCCCGATACCTCCACCAGTCATCGTGATCTATCCTCTGAGATCATCAGGAGGGCAAAATGGTCATTTTTTAAGATGAGACCTTGCAGAAATTCATTCTCAATTCTCAAAATTTCTCTATTTAGGCTCAGAAATATCTTCAAACTACAAATTTTTAAAATCCTACTCTTGACAAGAAACTAAAATTTCCAATTCCTGATTCAGAGTGGCATTTCATGAGACATGTCTTTGCATATCATCGCATGAGTATTTCATATCATTTCATTGCACAGCATGTCATTTCGAGATCCAGAATTCCTAATTTTCAAAATTATCAATCCAAATTCGAATTTTAACTCTTTCAAAATTGGTTTCAAATCCCTGGGTTTTTCAAAATTGTCAGTTTCTCTCATCTTAACCCCCAAGATTCCAAATTATAAAAAAATTTCTCAGGAAAACAATCTGGATATTTTAATATTGATTTTTTAAAAAATGTCGTTAGTTGGAAAGAAGGGGACGAAGCTTTAAATTTAGAAATTTTATTTCAACTTTTGTAAAAAGACTTCTGAATTCCTTTACAAAATCCATATAGTTTTAATACTTCGCCCTAAGGGGCCATCTTTCTTCTAAATTTTTGCAATTTAGCCAAATTTTGCTTTGTATTTTCTAAATTAGTCTAGTCTTATAAAATTTCCAAAAAAAAAAAGAGTTTTTTTATATTTCGGCTTTGCTCTTATTTCAAATAAAGAAATGATGTGGAACCCACCTTGAGGTGGCGTCACACTCAAATTCCCAATTATTTCTCTTATTTCAATATCGATTTCAAGCAGGGCCCACCCGGAGGTGGCACCAATTTATAAAACCCTCTCTTTAATTTTCAGTCTTATTTATTTTATAAAATAATCAGTGGGCCCACACATAGGTGGCGCCTCACTATATCTTCCTGTAGAGAAAAACAAACAAAAAAAAATTTATTTCAAAAGGTTTTCAAATCTGGCTGAGGTGGCACCACCTTAAAAAAAAAAGAGAAAACCTGTTTCATTGGTTATACTTTCATTTTTTTTAACCTAGCCTAAATTGGCGCCACGGCTAAAATTTCCTAAGAAGAATCATTTATTTTACCTAGACTTTAGGTAAATGAACAATTTTTTTTTTAAATCTAGGAAATCGTTCCCCTCTAAAAATGGTGAATTTTCAAAATAAATCAATTTTCGGTTTCAAGATTTTCAAAATTTTGTAACGGAACCTCAACAGAAAGGGAAAGCTGCAATCTTTTGATGGAAAGGGGCTCCAAATCTTTAAAAAGGGACATTTTGATGGCATTGAGGGAGGATCCTGGCCGATTTTCTTTGGTCCTTGTGTTCTTATCAGAGGAATCCCTCTTCTCTGTCGTGGGGTTTTTCCTTCCCATTCCTTCTCCCCTTTACGGTAGGCTCCTTCTATCTTCTTCCATCAGTATATTTACATAACAAACAGAGAGGGCGTGGATCTCTTTTCCCTCTAGAAGCACAATCCACCATTGAAAGAAACATTCTTTTCAACCTCTATTAAGCCAAGGTAATCATTCTTCCCTCTTTCGTTTTCCCCAGATTGTCGATCTTCTGATTCATGGATGCACTATATACAATATCAGTCTGCATATGGCAGCACCGATGTGTATTTTGCAACAAAAATTTTGACCCCCTGCTGGGTCACATCCTTCCTCTTTGACATTTTACACATTTCTGGTTTTCTGCATCCTATATTATCATGATTCATGTTTCTGCATCCTGTAAGATTTGATATCACTGAAATTGTTTCATGTAATTATCTGGATTTGTGGTATATCTTAGTTCATATAATAGCTATAGGCATATTATAGTATATTGATAATCCCTCTGCAATATCACATCCTATTTACTGTGTAATGAAATACCCTGTTGGGCTTTCACGTCTTTCTTGTCAGATACGTGATACTAAGAAGAGCATTTTGTTGGTAATTTCCACAGAAATTTTGATTAGATTGATTGCAGCATTAGATGCAAGTGTTTCAGCAGAATCTTTGGACGAACAAGGTTGCTTTTCATCTGAATATCTGCTGCCCGAAATCAGGTTACAATAACATTTGTTGTGGGAGCTCAACCTATTAAAGATGGTTGTTTAAGCAAAATGTCTCTTATGTTTACTCAGAACAGCAGAATTTACAGTTATGATATGACCTTCAAACCTTCAATACACAAGCACTTATGCAATATACAGTTTTAGCATTTAGATTTTATTCATTTATGGCTTCTTAGTTAGAACATCACTATATTATATTAATCATGTCTATTTGTACATCACTTCATTGCCTTTCATTTGTTAATTCCCCTCTAAAGGCATATCATCTGTATATTACACGTTTCATTGCACATTTTTTTTTTTGCTTCATCAAACTAAAGCATTCCCATCACCTGTCATCATTCCCATTCTTAATTACAGAAGCCAAGAAACCGTGTTATAGAGAGAAAGGCATGTTTTTACAAGATAATCCTGTTATATTATTTTTTAAGATAGCAAATAGGAATACATATACGTGCTGGAGCCTCCAACAGGATAAAATGCTCCTTGTCTGTTAACCATCCCAAGAACAGTTTACGGGAATCAATTTGTAGTTGGCAGTTCATTTGAATCATACTCTACAGTCACCTGTGCCTTCCATGGCAACCAATGACTTCATCATTTGCATATCATCAGTCATCTCCTCTACTCACCTTAATTTCAACATTTTACGTCCCTTGTAGGCCACCTACCTTGATGCCCAGATTTTTGCATATTGACCACCCCAATATATCCTCTGTAATTTCGCACATTATACATGTTGCACTCTGTCATGACATAGCACCCTGCACAAATCACCTCTTCACAAGCATATTTGTTTTTGCAAATTCATATTGCCTTTCACTATAACCTCTACATTCAAATCTAGGGCTTTACATCCTTATTTCACTACACTCACACATTGCCATCTTGTATCAATACTCATCTACAACAACTCTTCCCCTGTACACTTTAGCTGCAGCTTATCCATTGACACAGCTACATGCTTTTATTATCAATTTTCTGTAGGTCATGGTGTAATGGCCTTTTGCACAGTAATCTGCATTATGTATAGCCTATTTATGAAGATGTCCATCATGTAGATATCCATTACACCCTAGTCATTGGTTGCATCTTCCTCCACAGTCTAGATATACTCACTGTTATATTCATATAGTCACTCATGTATTCCACAACACATTTGCATATTTCTAGTTATATGTATTCCTGTATATCATTGCAGCTTGCATTTACCCATTACATGTGGGAATTCGATTATTATGCATATTTTTCATTATAAGAACATATATATATATATATATATAGATCTCTTCATATACATTTGTTTTTATGCATAAGCATTTAGGTAGATACTTTTTCCTGTATATTCAAGTAGATATACTTCCATTAGCATATTTCATTTAGTATAAGTCTAAGCATTTAGATATATATACATACATTTCTCATTTAAGTTTAAACGTGGCGTCTAGATATTATCATATGCATTCCAGTCATATTTTAGCCATTGTATTATACATTTCCATTGTAGTTCAGACGTAATTACTTATGTATTGTCATTAATGTAAAATTTTCAAATCTCTCTTTTGTATGCCATATTTCTCGTACTAATTCATTTTGCAGGAAAATCTGGAAGATGTGGCTTCTTTTGGCGCTATTATTTTTTTTTGTCAACAATGTAACAATCAATTATAAATTTAGAATAATATTTATTTTTCTGCTTAGATTAGGATGCATATCATATAGTTTGAGTTTCTGCAATATCCTGATTATGTGATTCATGCATTTTATTTTGAAAATCACTGTGAATGTACACGAATGGCACGTGCACTAACTCTTACGGAGTTGATAAACTCGGTGGAGTCCATATTTACGGCCCTAGTCAGAATATGGATGAGACCCAGATTTAGCATCTTTCTACTAGTCACACCGAGCCAACACTCTTAGGCTATCTTCCAAAAAGCATTACATATCTTCAATTTTACAAAATATTTTAGAATTAACTAAGTAAATTACAAGCATATTTACGGCCATAATCGGAATATGTGGTAATCTTACCTTAGTTTAATTTTAAAATTGCATATTTTTCTGAAAAGATATTTTCACAAAAAGATATTCATCCATTCAAATCATTTGCATCATGAAATTACCTGCATTTTCACACTTTTCTCAAGAAAATTTCATTCTAAGGAAATCAATTCTTCAAGAGACTGAAAATTTTCAAAGTCAGATTTTCTCAAGTTATGTTTCCTGCGATTTTCTTGGAAAATATTCTTTCTTAAAATTCATTTTCAATTATTCAAAAGGAGTTTTTCATCATTCTAAAAAATTCAAGATCGATTTTCAAATATTTCAAGGCTAAGATTTTTCAGAATTTTAATTTCCTGAGTTTTGATTTTCCTTCTCCAAAGAGTGTTCCTATGATTTTTTAATCATTTTCCAAAGAAAAGTTTTCAAAAGCTGGAATTTTTCTGACAAACATTTTCTCTTTCGATGATTACCTTTTCTCAAGAATCCTTTCCATTTTCCCAGGATTTTCTCACATCCTCAGAAATTTTCTTATGATTTTCAAAATCCCTTTTATCAGAGTTTTTCTGAAAAATTGATTTCCCACTTTCCTTAGAAACATTTTTTAACTCCAAAGCAATTTTTCAAGCATGCATCATGTATTTCAACCTGCATTTTACGAAATCTCATAGCACATTCCTGAATTCTCTGTGCATTTAGGATAGAACATGATTTTGATGATTTAATTAAGCTAAGCACACATTTGATCCTTGGTTCGATTACCCCTGTTAAAGGCGGCAGGAATGGTTGAACCTCGTACCAACAGGTCGAGTCCCATTCTTCAGAATTTTCCCGCAATTTCAAAACGGAGGTGAGTATTTCAAAACAGTTTTCAAACTCTGGTCAAGTTTGACTCGCAGAATTGTTTCCCCTCTCTCCCGCAAGGAAGGGAAAAATTTTGCGACGAAAACAGTGATACTGCTCACCGATAATTTGAAATATACAATTATTGTAAACTGAAACTTAGTAGAAAAGTTCATTTTCATTTTTAAATACGGATGCCTGACATATTGAAATCTAAAGTCTAACTAACTTAGACTTAGTATTTAGCAGCATTCTCACCTGCAGTTCACATAAATTGCATGTGCCATGACCTGTGGGTTAATGGGAAACAAGATGCATATTTTCCTTTACCATTGGGTTAAGACACTACCCATGAAATTTGCAGTATAGTAGGAATAACTTAGTAATAGCAAATTTGAGACAATGGCAGTTAGCATTTTTATAAAATTGTATAATGCCTTTTTATGATGCATTAAGATGATTTATTGTCCCTGCTAAGATCCGTTCTAAATCAAATTGAATGAATCATAATAGTGATGGGTGAACACGGATAAGGCAAAGAGTCTTGTGCAAGGTTTCACAATAGTCCATGGGTTAAGAATGTTAATATGTAATATAAATTTTAAATCTTCTGCCTGACTGATTTAAAGGTACCGGAGCATCGGTGCTTGACCGGTTTAAAGGTACCGGAGCACTCTGAGTGGGTTTGTGCAATCAATATGAAAAGAGAAATTGGGATGTATGTGTACCTTGGTAAAATAACTAAGGCTGGGAACTTACTACTATGGTAGTAGGAGGTAGTTGGAGAAATGCCCATGTACTTTGGGAAAATAATTAAATGAAACGATTAACCCACTCACATTCGGGCTTACCTTGGAAAGGGTAGGTGGTACAAAACTCAGGGGATATGTGTTTATCTGTTTCGAGGTAAAGTGACTCGTTGGTCCCCAGTCCTCGGAGTTGGGGGGACCCGAACTACCAATGTGTCCTAAGTGGTAGCTCTTTGTTCTTCTGCAAAAGTTAGGGATGCATTCTGTTTTGGTTTTGGCCTTTAGGAGATTCTCTTGGTCACTGGCCGCTTCCTTAGGATTTACAGTTTTGGTTAGAACGTTCGGGTTAATAACACACCCATGAATAATAAACCCCTAAATGTTCTCTTCCATTACGTGTGATTCGGTCTGCGTGTACCCGCGGGATAAATAAAGATAAACATTGATTAGAACATTTTAGGTATCACACTGAGTAAATTGCTAGATTTATAGCTTCATAACTCTTTCAGAATATAGTTTTTTACTTTTAGCATGCTTTAGAAATTATAACATGTGAGATATTTGAATCATGTTGATGTGTAGCTAAATGTTATCCATGCTAATGTTGTGGTTGTTAGATTAAATGATATACATGTTATTGTTGTTGTGTAGTTTCTTTATTTAATACTGTATATGCTGAAAATCATACATGGCACCCACATCACATACTTGACACATGATATACCTGCAAAAAAAATTACAGAATTTCCTACTTAGACAGTTGTTGTCTAATTCCTATAATTTTACCATTTTTCAGGTAAAGAGTAGAGTTATGAGCGGTTGCGGGATGAGGCATCAGATTGAGACGTTGGATTTACTGTTCCCGGGATATTTTGAGTTCCTTTTTTATTTATTAGAATATGTCATTAAAACTCTGATGTTATTATTCATTGATAGTGAAATGACATAACCATGTTGGCTTGCTCTCCACTGTATTGTTCCAGAATGTTTAACCCCGTAATATTACTTATTTCTGCTGTTATAAAAAAAAAATCCTCATAAATTTGGGTTAAAATTTTGAGGCATTATAGTTATGAATCCTATGTGCATAACTCGAACTACGTAGAAGTTACGTATCTTGAGGTTTAGTTGACTCTTAGTATATGTAGATTCACATTGTATAGAACTTATGCCTTGGTTACGCATGCTTCAAGGTTAAATTTGGAAAATGCAATATTCCTGGTGGCAATGATATGATGCTTAGGAGAATATGCTTTTGTATGATATGATTGAAATGTCACGTGATCTGAAATTTTGAAAGCATGTGATATATGCTTAAGTTCAATAGTGAATTATGGTTCATGAAACCTTATTAGTGAAAGGTGGATTCCATGATTTTTAGTGCCATGTGAAGTGATGTGATGCATATTAATGATATCTATGCTTGTGCCCATATTGGTGGCTATCGACCTTGAGAACAGTTATTTGTATTGATGTATATATCACTACTTTGACACCTGTTAAGAATTTGTTTCCAAAGGATTATCTGTGAGAGTATGTATGATCAAGAGAGGTAATCCGGCTAGAGTGGTAGATTTCTGTGAGAAAGTACATTGTTCAAGAGTGGGTAGCCGCAAAGACGATGAGTTCCTGTGAGGAAGTGTATTGTCCAAGACCAGGTATACCCTCTAGAGCGGTAATTCCTTGTGAGGTCGTATATTTTCCAGATCAGGTGATCCGGCGTGGATTTTGATAATCTTTAATTAATAAAAAATTATGATAAATTGGGAGAATTTGCCGAGATTGATTGATATAGCCAGTTAGAGATCAAAAGATTTGACTTTAGTTATAGAAGAATTGAATCATTATTAATTTTAGATCTCGATATAATGACATGTTTGTGTCTTTGTGGATAGATGAGCCATTCTGTGAGATAATTATGCCTTGATCGAGATCTCGATCGGAGACAACTAGCCGTGCAAAGCCTTGAGAAATAGGAATAAGTAGAGGTTATTCAGGACAAAGAGTCTGTTAGAAATAGTGAAGACAACAAACAACAATGTAATTATGATAAAATAAAGGAAACTTCACTCAATAATTAAGAACAAGCTAAATGAATAGCAGGTCATGTCTATCATTCGTGACTAAACCAGTAGGAAGTAGTGAACATACACTCCAATTGTCTTAGGTTAAGACTTTCCATGATTTAGTATGAATTTTGCCATCAAAGAATTCATGTATGAATTTTGTCGAGACCAAATTTTAGCTCCAAACTTCTCTTAGAAACTCATTGGGTGTTGTCCTGATCCTTATATATTGGGATATATGTTGAGAGCTCACAAAAATATGTGCATCCATGTCGATACCAATCCCCTCAGACTACAATCTCTATGGGAATCCTGCAATGAAATTTTGAGGACAAAATTCTTTTTAGGGGGAAAGGATGTAATAACCCTGAATTTTATGAGATAAATAAACTTGAATTTCATATTCAGAAGCTGCTACAAGGATACTTTCATTGTTTTAATTTTTATATCCAATTGGATCTCGGATGTCCTATTTAGATCTTTGATGTCGGATCCTTAAAATACTATTTGAATCTTCGATAATTGGATCCAGATAAATACCTAGTAGTAGAATTTTATTTTTTTGTTCGGATCCTTGATATTGGAACTTCGATATCATGGTTAGATTTGATATTGGATCCAAAACTTATTATGTGGATCTGCGAATTTATATGTAGATCTTAAAGGGGGAAAACTTTATATAGGATCCATAATAGTTTATTTTGGAGCCATATTCATCTACTGAAGGTCTGGATCAAAATTACATCATTTGGATCCATAGTTTCAATCATGTGATAAAGAGAAAATTTTTGGAACCAGGATCCCTATCAATTGGGGGTCCATATATATATATATATATATATATATATATATATATATATATAATATCATACACATGCATTAGAAAAATAAAATAAAATAATAAATAATATAACAATAAAATATACTTGGATCCACAGTTGGACCCATATATATCCGACCTGCATACCCAAACAATCGTTGAGTCACGGATCCAACTTGTAGATCCATAACCCAGACGAATTACGGATCCAAATCACGGATCCGAATATGCATTTCAGACACAGTTGGTTCGCGGGTCTCAGACCCGACTCGTGCCCCATATAACGAAAAAAAGAGAACCTCGAGTTAAAAAGGGCAGGACCTACCAATAATAAAAAAAAAAATGTAGTTAGGGTTCTGAAGGAACCCTAACTCGATAGATGCAAAGGGGAAGGGCGCGGAGCCGCTGGAGGGAAAGTCGATCCCCTCTTCAAAAGGGGGTCTCGCGTCTCTTCCTCCTACTCTCGCTCCTCTCTTCCATCCCTCTTCCTCCCTCATTCTCCTCTCTCTCTCTCTCTCTCTCTCTCTCTCTCTCTCTCTCTCTCTCTCTCTCTCTCTCTCTCTCGGCCTTCATCCTCTTGTTTTCGTGCGCGACAACAGTGCACCGCTGCTGGCGACTTCCTTCTCGCAATAATAGCTGCCCAAACGCCGGTCAAGGTAGGATTTCTGAAATTTTTCTTTTGGGTTTTGATTGTGTCCAGTCATGTTGAGGTGGGATGTAGAGGGAGCTCTAACTCGATCGACCTAGAGTTCTTTTGGGTTATCGGTTGTCGGAAACCCCAAATCTGTGAGTTGGTGGTTTTGGCAGCTACGAAATCCCTAAATTGGAGAGGGGTGTTCAACATTCTGAAAAAAAAAAGGGTTCTGTTAACCCTAATTTGAGAACCCCAAATCTACGATTTGGGGGTTTCAGATGTATAGGGTTCTCTGTGATTTGGCATATGTGCCGGTTCCAAGTATGAAATGTGATGCTGTCAAACTCGTATCAATTTTTTTGGGGGATTTTCGATTTGAAGGGAGGGCTTGGATTTTGGATGCCAGGAAACCAATGGCTCACAACTGCCAAAATCCCAAATCCGCAAGTTGGCAATTTCGGCAATTGTGAAATCTGAGTGTGTGGATGTTGGAAAATCTGAAATCTCAAATCTGCTATTAGAGGATTTCAGATTTTCCCAGCCAGCAAGGTTTGCTTTCTGTTACAGACTGAAAAAAAAAAAATGAATGACAACTTTTGTTATACTGTTGATGTACCATTTGAGATCTCTTGTATTATTTAGTTTATTTTGCTCAATAATGATGTTAGATAATTATTGATATCATATGTTAAATTTCATTGTTGTACAACTGAATGAGTGGTCCTTCGAAATGTTGGAATTTTCTATATTCATCTTTCTAACATAGGAGTTTTAGAGGGTCTGAATTATTGGGTATACTATTGGACTGATAATCTGAAATATGCAACTACTATAAACTGAAACTTAGTAGAAATGTTCATTTTCTGTTTTGGTGATGTTGTTGACCGATAATTTGAAATATACAATTATTGTAAACTGAAACTTAGTAGAAAAGCTCATTTTCATTTTTAAATACAGATGCCTGACATATTGAAATCTAAAGTCCAGCTAACTTAGACTTAGTACTTAGCAACACTCTCACCTGCAGTTCACATAAGTTGCATGTGCCATGACCTGCGGGTTAATGGGAAACAAGATGCATATTTTCCTTTACCATTGGGTCAAGACACTACCCATGAAATCTGCAGTATAGTAGGAATAACTTAGTAATAGCAGATTTGAGACAATGGCAGTTAGCATTTTTATAAAATTGTATAATGCCTTTTTGTGATGCATTAAGATGATTCATTATCCCTGCTAAGATCCATTTTAAATCAAATTGAATGAATCATAATAGTGATGGGTGAACACGGATAAGGCAAAGAGCCTTGTACATAAGGTTTCACAATAGTCCTTGGGTTAAGAATGTTAATGTGTAATATAAATTATAAATCTTCTGCCTGACTGGTTTAAAGGTATCGGGGCATCAGTGTTTGACCAGTTTGAAGGTACCGAAGCACTCTGAGTGGGTTGGTGCAATCAATATGAAAAGATAAATTGGGATGTATGTGTACTTTGGTAAAATGACTAAGGTTGGGAACTTACTACTATGGTAATAGGAGGTAGTTGGGGAAATGCTCCTGTACTTCGAGAAAATAATTAAATGAAATGATTAACCCACTCAGATTCAAGCTTACCTTGAAGAGGGTAGGTGGTACAAAACTCCGGGGACATATGTTTATCTGTTTTGAGCTAAAGTGACTCATTGGTCCCCAGTCATCGGAGTTGGAGGGACCCGGACTACCAATGTGTCCTAGGTGGTAGCTCTTTGTTCTTCTGCAGAAGTTAGGGATACATCCTGTTTTGGTTTTGGCCTTTGGGAGGTTCTCTCGGTCACTGGCCGCTCCTTTAGGATTTACAGCTTCGGTTAGAACATTTGGAATAATAATACACCCATGACTAATAAACCCTCGAATGTTTTTTTCTGTTATGAGTGATTCGTCCTGTGTGTACCCGCGATATAAATAAAGATAAACATTGATTAGAACATTTTAGGTATCACACTGAGTAAATTGCTAGATTTATAGCTTCATAACTCTTTCAGAATATAGTTTTGTACTTTTAGCATGTTTTAGAAATTGTAACATGTGAGATATTTGAATCATATTGATGTGTAGCTAAATGTTATCCATGCTAATGTTGTGGTTGTTAGATTAAATGATATACATGTTATTGTTGTTGTATAGTTTCTTTATTTAATCCTGCATATGCTGAAAATCACACATGACACCCACATCACATACTTGACACATGATATACCTGAAAAAAAATTACAGAATTTTCTACTTAGACAGTTGTAGTATAATTCCTATAATTTTACCATTTTTCAGGTAAAAAGTAGAGTTATGAGTGGCTGTGGGATGAGGCATCGGATCGAGATTTTGGATTTATTGTTCTAGACATCGCTTGAGTTTATTATAATTGAATGGTTCATATCATCTAAAACTCTGAGGTTAATTTTCATCGATATTGAAATGAAATATACTAGCCCAATCTCCACTCAGAGACACTCCATAACACAAGGCTATTTTAACCCATTCAAATTGCTCACAGTTCAAACCCCATCTCTAGGTGACCTTGAGCTCGCCTACTTTGAGGCAATTATCTGATTATGTACATGTATATTTAGTCTTTTCATTTCTCTGTGCTCCACGAGCACCCGTGGGTCTCACCGAACCTAGTCTCACTCATGAGCCATGCTCATGTCCATACTACACATCATTATTACCATCCATATACCATATCATGTGTCCAAATGCTTACTTAAAGGCTACATACATAATTCAGTCATGATTATGCTTCATTAAACAAAATAACATGTGTATTCATTTATTTTTTGTTGATCATGCCTTATGATGCATAATGCACATTAACATATATGACACATGAATTGTTGTCATTCATGATTTATCGGACCATAAATTGAATTTTAAGCATCATTCATCATGTTAAATAATGCAGGAACAAACTAGGCACCAATGCGTGTTAACTATATAACTCGGATCCTTGTTAACCTAATTTTGGAAAAGCCACAAAAAATCATATGTACTAGTTTTAGCTCTCAAAATTTAACTGGGGTTGCCCTAACATGTCTAAAACATAATTCAAGAAGTAGAACTTCAAAATCATTTATAAAAAAAATTTGAAAAGTTTGTAACTGAACCCTGTTCTGAAAACTATAAGACAGATATTGTCAACTGCTGAAATTTGTCTTGACTTGGAGAATTTTATGAGATTTACTGTAAACTCTTTTGACAAAATTCTTTTTACAGAATCTTCCTATGTGTATTATCTTCCACTCAAATTATTCATAATTTATTTTGAATAATTTTGATTAGGTTTCTAGGCTTTTCAAAACAACTGGTTGAAACAATCTTGCTGAGAGGGAAAAAACCTATGCTCTATTGCAACAAACATTTTGCCCTTAATATTGACTCAAACGAGACCAAACAAGATTATAAAATCAAGATTCAAATGGGTAGAACATTGTACTATTTTTATTTATTGAATTCGTATTCCCAAAGATATAATTTTTTTTCTAAAATAGAAGCAGGATATCAGAGATTTCAAACTCTTAAGGCATTCTTTACGCAAGTAAAAGGATGATATTAAAATCTAATCAATCATGATTACAAATGTTCTAAGCATATTTAAAGCACCTTACAACACATATTCAAACATGTTTGTGCTAAACAACATTAAAACATTAGCATCCATCATCCAAAATCATATTTCATTCATGTAGTTATTCAAACAAATTTGCCTCTTTTCATTAACCACATGGAACCTAATTAATACATTAAATCATGGTTCACACAGGTACTAATATGATGATTAACCATACAAACATGAATTAAACTAACTGATCATGCTCATATTAATCTAACATAATCATAAAACATAAAACTCCTACAACAATTTTGCCTCATCCTTTCTATAAAACAGTTTTGCATAATTGATCATAGATCTAGGCATATTTAAATTTCAGAATTTTTAGGACTTATATTGCATCATTATAATCTAATAATCAACAATAAACATGATGGAATTAATCAAGTTATAACAAAATAAATAAAACCTAAGCCTCTCCTAATTGATTTGTGTTTTAGAAGCCAAAAGAGTTTAGTTTTGCAAAATGATTTTTCCCAACGTCCCATGGTGACATGGATTCACTAAAAATGATTTTTCAAAGTGAAAATTAATTTTAGAAAAAGTGTTTTCAGGTTTGATCCCTATTGGTTCAGATCTAGAAATTGATCCTATGCATACCTCATGCGCTTGGATCAATTTATGTCTACGCGATTAATGTACCTACCTTGAAAAGGCTGAATCTGATACTGAAGTAGCGTGATTCGCACGAGCCGGTTAGATCCTACATAGGTTCTGTAAACACCCCAAAATTTCACCCTCATTCACAAACACCTACCGCCTGCCACTAGGACCCACTCTCTACAGCCTTCAAGGAACCAGTTGGTTGATATCTGAGTCAGGGCCATTCAGAGCCCGAATTTTTGCCCCAAATTCAAATATTCCAAAAGACAATCTCCATTTTGGCTCAATTTCAATCATCAATCTTTGTCTTCGAACATAAATGTTCATTTCTTTGTCTCTGCCAGGGGTCTGGGATTCCAAATCCCTCATCCAGGGTCTACATTTTATATTCCACTTCATATCCCTGCATGCATTTGGCATATCATCTCATATCATTTCATGACATTGCATGTCATTACATCTCATTGTCGAGATCCAGCACTCTTGTTTTCAAAATATTGAATCCAGATTCGAGTTTTAAAACTTTTCTTTCGAAATCAATTTCAAAACATGGGTTTTGAATCTACATTTTTCATTTGTTAACCCCCAGGATCATATTTTCTTCAGAAAAACAATCTGGATTTGTTTTAAAGCCAATTTTAAACTAATTTCAATCCTCAGATGAGACCCAACTAGATGGTGTCGCTTCTGGATTTCTTCATTTATCAAATTTCTCAAAAATTTTAGAGTCCTAGTTGGAACAGGACTCTGTCTTTTCATCTTTTTAAACCTTTTTCAAAATTCTATTTTGATTTTAAATCAAAAGTTATCTTAGCCCCTGCCCATTTCTGTCATTTTTGGCCGAAATCTTAGAGTCCTAATTCGATCAGGACTCTTTTTCCAGAGTCCCAGTCGGATCAAGACTCTACCTTTTACTACCATTTTTACCTGTTTTTGAGAAAACCTTTCAAAATCTTTTGTTTTAGCCAAAATTCTAGAGTTCTAGTTGGATCAGTACTCTTCTTTAGAGTTTCAATCGGACTAGGATTCTATCCTGATTTCATCCTTTACTCATGTTCTTCACCTGTTTTCGAAAACCTTCTCATCTAACTTTCAAAAGAGCCAAAATCTTAGAGTCTCAGTTGGATTAAGACTCTATTACAGAGTTTCAGTTGGACTACGATTCTGCTTTTCATCTCTATTTTAAACTGTTTTCAACAAAATTTTGTCAAAACCCTTCATTTTGGTCAAAATTCTAGAGTTTTAGTTAGACTGAAACCCTACTTCAGAGTTTCGGTCGGATTAGAACTCTATCTTTCGTTGCCATTTTAACTGGTTTTCAACCAAATCTTTCAAAAATCTTTTAAAAGGATTCGAAAACTCAGAGTTTTAGTTGAACCAGGACTCTATTCAAAGAGTCCTAGTTGGACCAGGACTCTGACCCTGATTCAATTTTGAGAGAATCTTTCAAAAATCTCTTCATTTATCTCTCTAGAAACCAAAATTGTTACACTTTTATCACAGAGTTTCAAAATTCTGGGACTCTATCCCAGAGTCCTAATCAAACCAGGACTCTATCCTGAGTTCATTTTTTAACTTTATTTTCACTTGTTTTAAAAAGTTCTTTTTAAAATCTCATCATTTGCTTTCTAGAAAACCCAAAATTCTCAAAGTTCTAATTGAATTAGGACTCTCCTTTAGAGTCCTAGTCAGATCAAGACTCTGAACCGGACTTCAATTTATACCTTATTTTCATCGGTTTTCTAAAATCCTCTCGTTTGTTTTCTCAGAAAATCTAAAACTTTAAGAGTTTTAGTCGAATTAGGACTCTGTCCCCAGAGTCTTGGTTGGATCAGAATTCTGTTCTGATTTCATTGCTTGTTTCTATTTTCACTGGTTTTCGAAAATTCTTTCATCTGTTTTTCAGAAAATGCCAAAAATCTAGAGTTTCAGTCTGATCAGGACTCTCTCCCAGAGTCCTAATCCGGTCAAGACTCTAATCTGATTTTTGTTTCTACTTCCATTTTCATCCTCTTTATTTATTTTTCAAAAAAAAAGTAGTCTATTTCGTAGAGTTCTAGTTGATTCAGGACTCTATCTCAGAGTTTCGGTTGAGTTAGGACTCTAACCCTGACTGCATTTCCTGACTTATTTTCACTAGTTTTGAGAAAATCCTTCAAAAATGTATTTATTTGGCTTTCAAAAACCTAAATCTCAGAGTTTTAGTTGGTTTAGGACTCTGGTCTAGAGTTCCAGTTCGCTTAGGACTCTATTTTCAAAACCTCTGATTTTCATTCGGTGATTTTAATTCTGTTTTGAAACCATTTCCAATTTTTATTCCAACTTTTTGTGGGGACCACTCAGTTGGCACCACATCTGGAGGAGTCTTGATCCATTCAAAATTCTAATGGACTCAAAACCTCCAATTTCAAGACCAACCTCATTTTAAACCCCCTTTTGAAAACCTGTATTTTTAAATTTTAAAATCATTTTTAAAAAATCAAGTGGGGCCCACTCTCGGTGGTACCACATTTGAAGAAGTTGGGGTTAGATTAGGGTTAGTCAGTATCCTAGTTAGGTTAGGAGTTTAGAAAAGTCAAAAACTTGATTTTAAAACCTCATTTTCACTTTAGATTTTAATATAGGTTTTTAAAGTTTTAAAAATTAGGGTTTTAAAAACCAAATGTGGCACCACATTTGAGAAGTTTTCTAAAACATTTAGAAGTTTAATTAGGGTTAGTGTAAACACCCCAAATTTTCACTCACCTTCCTGACATTTCCAACAATCATCACATTTTGGTTCTCTGAGATCACCGGAGGGCAAAATGGTCATTTTCTGAGATAAGACCTTGTCAAAAGTCCAAAATGAATTCTCAATTCTTAAAATTTCTCTATTTTGGCTCAGAAACATCTCCAAATCGCAAAATTTTAAAATCCTACTCTTGACAAGAAGCTAGAATTTCCAATTCCTGATTCAGAGTGGTATTTCTTGAGACATGTCTTTGCATAGCATTACATGAACATTTCATATCATTTCACTGCACAATATGTCATTTAGAGATCCAAAATTTCCGATTTTCAAAATTATCAATCCAGATTCGGATTTTAACTCTTTCAAAATTGATTTCAAATCCCTGGGTTTTTCAAAATTGGTAGTTTCCCTCATTTTAACCCCTAGGACTCCGAATTACAAAAGTTTTCTCAGGAAAACAATCTGGATAGTTTTTTATATTGATTTTAAAATTTCGTCAATTGGAAAGAAGGGGACGCAACTTTAAATTTAGAAGATTTTATTTCAAACTTTTGCAAAAAGACTTTGAATTTCTTTATAAAATCTCTACATTTTTTTTTTTATATTTTGCCTTGAAGGACCATTTTCCTTCTAAATTTTTCAAATCAAGCCAAATTTCACTTCATATTTTCTAACTAGCCTACTATTATAAAAATCCCAAAAAGAATTTATTTTGCTTTTATTTTAAATAAATGATGTAGGACCCACCCTGAAGTGGCGTCACACTCAAATTCTCAAGTATTTCTCTTAATTTCAAGCAGGGCCCACCTGGAGGTGACACCAATTTATAAAACCCTCTCTTTAATTTTCAATTTTATTTATTTTATAAAATAATCAGTGGGCCCACACATAGGTGGCACCTCACTAGAGCTCCCTGCAAAGAAAAACCAATAAAAATTTTTATTTCAAAAAGGTTTTAAATCTGGTTGAGGTGGCACCACCTTAAAAAAAAAAAAAGGTAAAGTGAACTCAAAATTCTTCTTCAGAAAAGAAGTCGTTCCCCCTCCAAGATTGGCAAACTTTCAAAAATTTGTTCAAATACTTTCAAAGTCCGGTTGAGAAGTTTCAAAATATGCTGATCTTTTAGATGAAACTTCTGGAAATCTTTCAAAAGGAACCCCTTTGATGGCAAGAGGGACCCCGGATCCCGATTTGAACTCCGGCCTCTCTTATCTCTCAGACTCTCTTGTTTCCTCCAGCCGTTTTGGAGACATTATTTGCAGAACCCTTAATCGGACACCCATTCCCTCTCAATCTCTCTTCTCCTTTTACTTTCCCTCTTTCCCCTTCCTATAGCACGATTTCCCTTTTTCCCTCACAGTGGGCTTCCCCTTTCTCTCCTGGCCTCCTTTGGGTCATTTTCTTCTCTGATCAATTAAAGACAATTGCCACAATAATAATAGCCAGAAGAAGACCATCTTCCTCCAGAGCTCCAGCCATCCGGTAAGAATCCTCCTCTCTTCCCAATTTGAATCTTGTTTTCTTGATATTCAATCCATTGACGCCCTGTTGCAGTATCGGTTTCGCCTATGGCAATGTCGGTCTACATATAGGCAATATCAACGGAATATATATATATATATATTCCAACATTTTTGTTTTTTTTTTGTTCTTTCCATCTGCTATATCGCAAATTGCTCTCTGGATTTACTGGTGATTAGTTAAATCGACAATTACTGTTGATTTGGCATAAATCATTGCATATGTTTTACATTGAAATCCTTTGATTTCACTAAAGAATTCCACTAAGCAATGGATCTCATCCTTTCTCGCTTCATAACTGATAGCCTCTAAATCCTCTCGCAAGATAGTCGAGTTACTTTAAAAGACTTAAACTAGTTCACGCCTAGGATTCTTATTGCCACATGCTCTCTATTGTCATGCTTAGCACTGCGTGTGGTGATTTATATCAATGAGCTGTGTTGTGTAGATAGGTATATTTCTCATCCAGCCTTGTATTATCTATAAAAATAAGATTAGTAGTATTAAGATTCCTGCTACAAGATCTCATAATGTACCCTGTTCATTTCCTAGCATCATCTTCATTTAGTTTTAATTGTATGTATGAATCTCCAGATCAGATTTGATCATCAGTAATTGTTGTTCATCTTCTTCCTTGTGATGTTTATTATTTCATAGCAGTAAAATTTTTGATCGCTGATCACCTGATTTGTCCTTATCTCTAAATACTTATACTTCTGCATTTAACGCCTAGCAACATTCTCTTTCATTTTGGCATTGTCTTTTATTCCAACCATACCCTATTGGCCTATTGTATCATCTGTGTATGATCCCACACCTCCTTGCTTAGACCATCTGTAACATCATGTTCTATTTATTATGTAATGAAATGCCCTGTTAGGCATCCATCGACCCTTTCAATTGGCTTCTGCTAGACGTCCTACTGTAGCTTCACTTGTGGTGGCCAGAGATTAATTACTCTGAGAGATTAACATTAGTCTTGTTATTTCCCTAGTGACGATTCAATTTTTTTTTTTTTTTGCATTTGTTACATCACATGTTGTTGTTGAATATGACACATTCACATTGTCATCGTATATATATTCATCCACTGTATAGCCTTGTTCACTGCACGTTGTGAGTATCACATATGTCACGCTGGTACATAGTCTGTTGCATTGGCTCATCAATAACACTATTTGATATGTTCAGTTCATTGATCAATCCTGAGCATTTTACATTTAAGTAACATACACTTCATTTCATTACACAGCCCATTCTCTGCATCTATTTTCTGAACTTGTTCATTGATCTACTCACAGCATACAAAATTTGCAGCATTCATTACCTCCATAAACATACATTATCCTCTGCATTCATTGTTCTACTTACAGCATGTTCAGTTTTTTTTTTATTTGCTGCCACATACTAATCGGCTGTCACTAAAATAATTCACAAAACTGCTGTATTGAATTAAGATGGTTTGAAATTCGGATAGACGTGATATCTACCATATAGTCCACTTGCATAATAGACGTCTCCTCCTACAGTTGTATGACCACATTTGCATATTCTGCACTATATCATTTATCTTCCCCTCATATCATAAATACTGCCTGCATGTCACCTCTTGCTATCACTGTTGTCATTCTCTGAGCGTTGTATCATATTTGCATGTGTAACTGCAAAATGCACCTCCTCACCACGTGCCTATGGCCCATTACCCATATATTGCCATCTCATGCATATGAATGCATTTCATTAAATCTGTATATCATCAAATTTTGTTACGGGTTATCGCATTTCACAACACATCTGCATGCTTCCAGCTCCCTATATTCCTGTATGTCGTTGTATATCACCTTTGCACATTACACGTGTAAACTTGATTATTATGTATATTTTCAATTATGGGAACATGTCTATATCTGTATATACATATATATATAAATATGTATGTAAGAATATATGTCTTCACATACATTATATTTTTTTTTAAGCATTTAGGTATATGCACTATCCTACGCATTTAGGTAGCTACATTTTCCTGTATATTCAAGTAGATATATCTCTATAGGCATAAACTTTGGTCATTGTATATACATTTTGTCATTAGCACAGGTTCAATCATATGTAGTCTGGTATAAATATGATGTTTTCAATTTCCTTGCCTACTTTGTATTTCTATTTCTGGTATTAACCCACTTTGCAGGGAAAATCTGGAGGATGCTGATTCTTTTAACTCTATTTTATTTATTTATTTATTTTGCTTTATGACAACAATGTAACAATTAGGTGTAATCTTGGAATAAGAGATTTAATTTCCTGCTTAGATTAGGATGCATCTCATATAATTTGAATTTCTACAATATCCTGATTACGTGATTCATGCATTGTATTTCAAAATCATTGTGGATGAACACGAATGGCACGTGCACCCACTCTTAGGGAGTTGATGAACTCGGTGGAGTCCATATTTACGACCCTAGTCGGGATATGGATGAGACCCAGATTCAACATCTTTCTACTAGTCACACCGAGCCTACACTCTTAGGCTATCTTCAAAACTGCACATCATATTTTCAATTTTGCAAAATATTATAAATTAAATCAATTAAATTCTAAACATGTTCACGGCCACAGTCGGAATATGTGAAGAGTTTACTTTGGATTAATACACAATTTTCCAACAAATCCTTCCGAAAATCTTTCTGGATATCTTTCTCAAAGTGCATTCATCCATTCAAATCATTTCCACCATGAAATCACCTGCATTTCTCAAATTTTTTCTCAAGAAAAATTTCATTCCAAGGAAATTGATTCCTCAAGAAACTCTGTAAAATTTCCAAAGTTGGATTTTCCCAAGTCAAGTTTTTCACGATTTTCCCTGAAAAAAATGTTTTTTTCTTAAGATTCATTTTCAAAAGGAGTTTCTCATCATTCTCAAGAATCAAAATCGATTTTCAAGTACTTCAAGGCTGAGATTCTCAGAATTTCAATTTTCTGAGTTTTGATTTTCCTTCTCCAAAGAGTTTTCCTATGAATTTTTAATCATTTTCTAAAGAAAGTTTTTAAAGCTGGAGTTTTCCTGGCAAACATTTTCTCTTTCAATATTCTTTTCTCCAAAATTCTTTTCATTTTCCCAGGATTTTCTCACATCCTCATAAACTTTCTTATGATTTTTAAATCCTTTTATCCGAGTTTTCCTGAGAAATTGATTTCCATCTTTTGTCTTAGAAACCTTTTCCAACTCCAAAATATTTTCTAAGCATGCATCATAATTTTCAACCTACATTTTACCAAGTTTCATAGCACATGTCTGAATTCTCTGTGCATTTAGGATAGAACACGATTTTGATGGTTTAACTAAGTCAGGCGCACATCTGATCCTTGGTTCGATTACCCCTATTAAAGGCGGCAGGAACAGCCAAACCTCGTACCGATAGATCGAGTCCCATTCTTTGGAATATTTCCTGCTATTTTCAAAACGGAGGCGAGTATTTCAAACAATTTTCAAAATTCTGGTCAAGTTTGACTCGCGGAAGGTTTCCCCTCTCTCCTGCAGGGAAGGAAAATTTTTTTGCGACGATAACAGGTTTGGCGACCGAGATGGGACCTGTCATTGTCTGATCAAAAGTGTTCTTGACTTAGTTCAATTATCAAAACCGTGTTCCAAAAATGTCAACTCTTTTGCTTCCTGATATCATGCGAACCTAGGAGCCTAGATTATGACCTAGCTGACATTGATTGCATATAGCTTAGGCATGGTTTGGTAGGACCTTATTGAGGAGATATTTTCATGCTCACATAGACTTAGGTCTAAACACAACTCTCCTCAATTACGGATCTGAATGCAAACAATGTATGCTCCTTCAAAGATTTTCAAGATCTATCTCTCTAGGACTTAGATCCCTCTATTTCTTGCATGTGATCATCTTTTTTTGAACACCCCCCCCCCTTACCTATTTTTATCGGGTCTTCATGTTGCTGGGCTCTCTTCCAGAACCCTAGTTCAGGACAGAGCCTCACAACTGGGCCACTTATTTGGGTTAATGCCCCCCTACCACGTACTAAGGGCCACAGTCCGAGGTATATCGGTAGGCGCTCAAGGATGTTGGAAAACTTTACCCTAGAACCAGAGTGAAATTCTATGCCACGTACTTCGGGTCTCAACTCGAGTATATCGGCATAACTGGATTGGACAAAGATGATCTGAACCTAGAGTTAGGATTAGGGTCCTACAACTGTTTTTCAAAATGATGCATCTAGAATCAGCCTTTTAGGGAGTGTTGTATGCACATAAGTGTTTGTGCATGATGTGACTGTTTGTATTTTATCTTTATTCCTCTCATATTTTTTCCAAAAATATTAAACCATTTTCCAAATATCCATATTCTCATCTTTTTCTTTTATTTTCTCAAACCCTGGATGATTTTCCCAAACATCTAATTTCTTTCAAAACTCTAGGTGATTTTTCATTCTCCCGTTCTACTGGATCTCGAATTTCCAGCTGCATTTTCTATCCTGCTTGCAAAATTTTCAAAATCTTCTATATTCTTCCTAAGTCTGATTCTGAGTCTCTCTCTATTTTCAGTCCGATGGCATCCAGTCAAATCGACCCTATTTTTCCTGAAGGTCACATCTCCTACAAGGTGCGACAAGGTCATCCTAAACATCGAGCCCTTAGCACCAAAACTTTCATTCCCCGGTGGTATTATTCATAGCTCAAAAGCTTTTCTCGCATGTTCCCGGACCATTTGAGCGAGTGCGGATTAGAATTGGCGTCAGCAGTC
Source organism: Nuphar pumila (assembly GCF_984573655.1). Classification (NCBI taxonomy): domain Eukaryota; kingdom Viridiplantae; phylum Streptophyta; class Magnoliopsida; order Nymphaeales; family Nymphaeaceae; genus Nuphar; species Nuphar pumila. Next base: position 70,001,622 of record NC_143249.1, read on the forward strand.
AGTAAACAACAACCTGATCCATGCAATGGCAGAGCAATGGAATCCACGAACATGTACCTTTTGGTTCCCGTGGGGAGAGATGACCATTTTATTGGATGAATTTTCAGAGATTATGGGATTACCAGAACCAGCCGGTCAACCAGGAGATCTGTTAGAGCATCAGTTTCTAATCAATGTCAAGGGTTTGGACTCCCGAGACTCCTTAGCTCGTATGACAGGTCGTCGATCTTAGCCCCTGATTCAGATGGATGGAAATGAATACGTCAATCTGCTTGAGTTATACCATCAATATGGGACCTTTGTCGAAGTCAGCTCACTATCATGGACAGCCCGAGAAAGAATCCAGAATGCAATGGTTTTATGCACGGTAGGATTAGCCCTCTTCCTAGATAGACAAAACTACATGGATATCAGAATAATCCAGCTCATGAGAAGGTGGGGAAGTCGACAGACCAACCGTCTCTCCATAGCTATGGCAGCACTCGCTTTCCTATATCGGGGTTTGACTCGTTTCTCACTCGGAGAGTCTATTCTCGTCGAAGGTTGCATCTACGTGCTTCAATCCTGGTTCTTCTGGCGTATTCCAGCCCGAGCAAATTCTTTCAGATATAATGGCCAAGAACTCCTTCCAGTGGCACAATACCGGTCCATGATCGACAGCATTCAGGAATAGAACATCGCGTGGGACTACTTTGATCGACAATTGTCTCCTCCCAGATATACATATGGTTATGGCAAGCGATTCAAATTGTTGGGACCATTCTTCTGCATTTACTACCAACCGGAGCGATGTGTTCGGCAGTTTTCCCAAAGACAGCAGTACGTCGAAGCTCGACTACTATCAGGAACTATGGCAGAATTTGATCTCACTTCTGCACAATGGTCCGGGGCATATCATTCTGCCCGCTACGGCTGGGATTCCTTTGTTACTCTTAAATTCTTTTCTGGTCCTAAAGTGTCTGCCGACTATCATGAATGGTGGCAAATTGTTTGTCCTCCACCTCTTTGTCAAGATCAATAAAATCATATTTTTCTCATTCCAATAAAATTTTCTCTCTTTCTATCATGGTTTGACGACCTTGCCTACGTAACAAGGCACATTGTCCGTTGTTTATTTCTTTTGCAAAGAATGACAACACAATTGTCACGATTCCTGCGACGACTCAATCCCTAGTAATGAGATACTTTTTCAAATTGTCTACCATATTTCCAGCTAATATTTCTTCCAAGAAAAAAATTCCCTAAGAATCTAATCGGATCTTTGTCCTGCAGAGAGCATTTGTAGCATTTAATGGTTCAAACAAGATTAGGCAGAAAAACAACATCATCTCAGTATTCTTCAGCTTCAGAAAAAGAGATGGACTCCCCGCAATCAGTCAGGAGTCAGGGCCAACAAGAGGACGATGGCATAGATCCGCAGATGTATGCTATGTTCCAGAAGATGATGAACAAAATGATGAGCGAGCAAGCCGGGACCAGTTCAGAGAAGAATCCATTTAGGCAGAAATTCCATGGTCACAAGGCTAAGAAATCCATAAAGACTTCCCAAAAGCAGGTTCAGCCAGAAGAAATCTCGGATGAAACAGAATCAGCAGAAGACACCGATGAAGATTATGAGGTGCCCCCAACATTTCAGAAATATGGTTGGGAGCAAAGGGGTGCCCGCAAATTGAAAAGTTAGGTCCCAGGAGATCCACTACAAACACAGTTCAGGGAAATGGCTAGAGTTGTCAAAGATCTACAAGCCCGGGACAAGGGCAAAAAAGTCTTCACTAGCAAGGACTTCTATGATAGCCTAGAAGGGGATGATGATCTCGAAAACCTTCCCCAAAAATTCATCAAGTTCGATGGTTCTGGCGACCCCAAAGCACATCTCGCCATGTTCTTCGCAGAGTGCTCAAGATTCAAGATAGACAATAAAGCACTATTTCTATGTTTCCTCTGCAGCTTGGAAGAAGTTGCAGCTAAATGGTATGCTGAGCATATCAATCCCATCGAGCTCAAGGAGTTCGATAAAGTTGTGAATTTGTTTATTGAACGCTTCCTATTCAACACGGAGGCACTCCTAACATTAAACCATCTCTACAATCTAAGGCAGAATGAAAATAAAAAGGCAAGGGATTTCATTTATAGATGGAGGTCAACTTGCAACAAAATGAGGGATCGCATATCAGAAAGGCATGCTTTATCGCTGATCCTCAACAATTTTTTGCAACCTCTGAGAGAATTAATCTCCACCGCACCATCCAGGACTTTCATTAAGCTGACTGAACGAGCCGAATGGCTCGAGCTAAGCGTGGAGAATGGAGTCTATGAAGGCTTCACATTTTCCAAGAATAACCCCCAAGGTGAACAAAAGAAGAGAACTCACTTCACCTACTCTGCCAACAACAACGGCAACAACAATCATTTTAAAGGGCAGAAGAAAGAGTACTGCTATGGCACATGCAATGCAAACAACAAAAGTGATCAGAAAGGGAAGCCTGCTCCTCAATATAATAAACCCCCTCAGCAAGATCAAGGGCCGAAACTACGTGAAAAGACTAAACATGAAGGATGGAGCTACGACAGAAAATTCACTCCTCTCCACCAATCACTCGAAGATGTGCTCGAGTACATGCTGTCGAAGGAGATGATCAAGTTGCCAAGACTGGCCGATCCCCCTGTGCCTATGGGGAAGTGGAAAGACCAATTCTGCAAGTTCCACAAGACAGTGCGACACAACACTGAGAACTGCTTCGTTCTCAAGAATATTGTGCAGGATTACATTGACAAGAATCTTTTGGTGGAAGGAGATGAAAAAGAAAAAATGGACATTCTCAATCAGCCATTTCCTCCGCACACCACGGCAGTAATATCCAAACAACCATTCCTACCTCAAGAGCACATCAAGCTGTGTTTCATTCAAGATCTCCAAGTTCAGCATCAGGTGTTAGTGCTACGACAAGCAACCCCAACCTCTAAGAAAATGGATATAATTTCAGCATTTGGAAAGCTGAAAGTATCTGAAGAACCCATAAAATCACACCCTAAGAAATTAAAAGGAATTCCTGAATTCCTTAATCAGTTAATCAAGCCCATGCTGGAAAAGGTAACTCAAAAGCCACTGACTGCTTTGTCCAATGTTTCAATTTTGGATTTAGCTAAAAGTTCTTGCAAGCATCAACAAGTACTAGATGAACTACTGCAGAAAATTAAAGTCAAACCCAGTACCACGTCTGAGGACATGGCTCAGATTGTGAATTCAGCCATGACAAATACGCCAATCACCTTCTCGGATGAGGACCTTCCAAAGCCTCACTCCTTTCATAATAATGCCCTGTACATCGTTGTTCGAGTAAGAGGAATGACAATACCTCATGTATTTGTTGATGGAGGCAGCAACCTCAATATATGTCCCGAGATGACAGCAAAGGTACTAGGCATCAAGGAGGAAGAGTACATTCCAGATCCTATCACCATATACGGATTTGACAACCATGGTCAGATGGCGAAAGGAAAGATCTTCTTAGAAGTATTCATCAATTACTCAGTGCATTCAATGCTCTTTCATGTGGTTAATGTACCACCCACCTATAATCTGCTTCTCGGAAGACCCTGGATCCATAATACAAATGCAGTGCCTTCCACTATTCATCAGTGTATAAAGTGGTCCAAAGGTGGGATTATCACAACTATACTGGGAGAAGACCCAGAAGAAAGGCTCCCACAACCCATGATCCCTCGACCGACCTTCACAACAGATATCCCCAGGATCAGGAAAAAAAGTGAAAAAATCAGTGTCGGAGAAAGTCTAGAAATACTCTAGACATCAGAGTCATCTCTGCACACTGTAGCCATGACCCGATGGAAAGGTCCTAAATTCTTCAAGATTGGAGGTCAGATCAACTACAACACTCTCAAAGATCATCCGTTGTTTTCGCAGTTCATGAAAGCAAGAAAGGGATTTGATCTGCTTCTGAAACATGACTACCAGCCCTTTAAGGGATTGGGCAAAAATGAAAATGGTCGCATTAAACCAATGATTTCGAAGCATCATCCCCACAGAGCAGGACTAGGATTCTCCGGCGAAAGCCAGCAAAAGAAGACTGTTTTTGTTAAAGGGGCACATTGAGAATCGTTTTTGTATTTTCTTTCTATTCCTTTCAAAATAAATGTCTCATTCTATCAATGTCTTTAATCAAAGTCAAAATCAATAAAATTTCAAGTTTCTTTGCCTATCTGGATGCCATATGTTTCCTTTCTCTCTATCTCCTAATTTTATAATTCCAATGTCATTTTATGCCTGGTTCTTTTCAAATGTTGTTTGTCTTATGATGGGCAATTTTACCTGAATCAAATTTTTTATCCAAAAATTTCAGAATGTCTTCCCGAGCAATCAAGAAGCTTGTTCTCAATCCCAAGGCTTTTCAAAAATCGACAGCAATTCACCGAGTCAAAGCGAGCACAGAAGAAGGCAAGGTTGCAAAGCAATTAGATGACTATGCAGAATTTGATCAATCTCTTCAAGAATTGCTAGAATTTTTCTCAGTTCAGAAGCAAGATGAATCATCTACTGAAGATGTCAATATAGGTTCAGAAGACAACCCCAAAATTCTCAAGATCGGAACCAATCTGAGCCCGGAAGGCAAGGAAAGGCTCACTAATTTTCTCAAGCAACATGAAGAAGTGTTTGCATGGACATATGAAGATATGCCGGGCTTAGATCCCAAATTAGTCGAACACCGCCTCGTTTTAAAAATAGATGCTAAGCCAGTCAAGCAGAAGCTGAGAAAAATGGATCCCAGAATCGAACAAGTCAAAGAAGGACTCGAAGACTTTCTCAAAGCAAGATTCATTCGAACTATTGATTATCCAGATTGGTTAGCCAATATTGTCGTTGTTCCAAAGAAAAGTGGCAAAGTGAGGATTTGCATAGACTTCAAAGACCTCAATAAAGCAACTCCGAAAGATGATTATCCACTTCCAAATATCAATCTTTTGATCGACAGCACCGCAAGACATGCCATATTCTCTTTTATGGATGGATATTCCAGCTACAATCAGATTAAGTTGGTCGCCCGTGACCAATCAAAAACTTCCTTCACTACGCCTTGGGGAACTTTTTGTTATACAGTCATGCCATTTGGGCTCAAGAATGCTGGTGCAACATATCAACGAGCGATGACCGTCATTTTTCACGATCATATGCGCAAAATCATGGATGCATATGTTGATGATATCCTCGTAAAATTCAAAGAGGAAGAAGATCACCTCGAATCCCTTGATCAAGTTTTTAAGCGACTCATTCTTTATAAGTTAAGACTTAGCCCTCAAAAGTGTGTTTTTGGAGTCGAATCGGGTAAACTGTTGGGTTTTTTGGTCAGCAAAAAGGGAATTGAAGTTGACCCAGCCAAAGCAAAGGCTATCATTGATATGCCACCCCCAACTAATCTCAAATAATTACGCAGCCTTCAGGGACGCATGCAATCAATTCGGCGATTTATTTCCAACTTGGCAATGAGATGCGAGCCTTTCAATCACTTACTCAGAAAAGGAGTGAAGTTTGAATGGGGACCAGAATGTCAGCAATTGTTTGATCGAATCAAGAAATATCTTTTCAACCCTCTGTGATCATCGCAAAATTTTTCCTTACTTGTGGGTTCTCTCTCTCCCTTCTCTTTTCCTTTTCTAACCTCTATTTTCCTCCTTTTTGAAGGGAGAAAAAGTAAAGGAAAGAAAAGAAAGAGAGAAGAAAAAAGAAAGAAAGAAAGAGAGAGAAGAGGAACTATTTTGCAGGTTTTCACTTGACCTTGATTTGAAAAAAAAAAATATTTAGAAAATTACTCGCCTCCGTTTTGAAAATATTTGCGGGAAAAATGGAGAGACGGGATTCGCTCGTCGGTACGAGGTTCGACCGTTCCTGGCGCCTTTACCAGGGGTAATCGAACCAAGGATCGAATCTATGTCTTTTGCTTTGCCTAAATATAATCTAAGAATTTATTCTAACTCTAAATGCACAAAGAATCATGCTTGTGCAATGCAAGAATGTATGCTCCTTTTGAAAAGATGTTTTGAAAAATTTCCAAGTATCTTGAGATGAACTTGGTGAAGAAATGATTTTCTAAATAATCGAATTTAACTTAGAACTTGAGATAGATTAGAGAGGTTCTAAGTCTTTGAAGTAATTTAGAGTTGGAGGAATAAATCTTGATTTTGAGAAAGAATGATTTGAAGTTTTGAAAATGAAAGGAAATGAAGTTTCAAAGTCGGAAAAGGGGCTTTGAATCTTGAACTTGATTTTAGGAAAGGGAATGAATACTTGAGGTGGAATTGAATTTAGATTTTTGAAGTTTTGAAATTGGAATGGACTGAGAGAATCAAATGGTATTTAAGAATGGAAATGGATTTAAGAAATTTAGATCCGAAAATAGAATTGAAATCTAGAATTGGAATTGGATTCCGGATACTAAACAGAATAGGATCCGAGATTTGGAATCCAAGATGGACTTGGGTTCTGGATCCTAAAATGGAGTGGATCTGAAGTCTGAGATCCAAATGTGGAATTGGACTCTGGATCCTAAGATGGATTCGGATCTGAAGTCTGAGATCCAAAGTGAAATTGGATTCTGGATCCTATAGAGGAATTGGATCTGAAGTTTGAGATCCAATATGAGATTGGAGCCTGGATCCTAAAGAGGAATCGGATCTGAAGTCTAAGATCCAATATGAGTGTTGAATCCTGGATCCTAAAAGGGATTTGGAGTTAAATTCAAAAGATGAATCAAGAATCTCAAAGTTTAAATCGAACTTTGATTTTGATTAGAGTTTTGAATATAAAATGAATTTGGAATTTCAAAGTCAATTTGAACTTTGAAATCTGATTTGAATTTGAAAAAATGATTTTGAAATCTCAAAGTTAGATTGAATTTTGAGGTTGAAAATGAAATTGAATTTGAAAATGAAAAGGATGAATTGGATTGGATAAGGATTGAAGATAGATTTGAGAAAAGTGTTTACATTACTTGGAGTTTTGGAAAAGGAATGATGCAGTTCTATCCTAAATGATGAATGTATTTAAGTAATTTGAAATTGGATTTTTGAAAAGCTATTCTATTCTTTAAATGAATTAAAATAAGATTAAAGATATAATACATCCTTGACTATGGCCATTGAATGTATTATATAATAATCTATATTTAAATTCAGGTGAAGAATGAAACACATTTGGTGCTTTTATAGAAATTAAAATGAAATTAACTCTCAATATATCCTGACTATGGCCATTGGTATATATTTTGAATTAATTGTAAGTTAAATTCTGATAAAAGGAGAAAATATTTAAGGAAATATGATGAATTTTGAAAATGGATCCAGTGTGGATCTAGTGTTTTTCGTAAAAGATAAAAATCCTAAGTTTTGTTTACATCCTGACTATGGCCATTGATGTAAATCATCAACTTAGGATTAATTTACCTCTTACGAAATGGTGCACGTGCCATTCGTGTTTCACCATTCGTGAATTTTGAAATAAAAAGGAAATGATATGAAAACGAGCAATTTCTAAGATGCATGCTCATACATTCTAATCTAGGGCTAGAAGCATAAAATTTTCATTCATTATCTAAGTTATTACAATTTGAATGGAATTGACACCACAAGTTTCTAATTTAAGTAGAAAGATTACCTTTTCTACCTGATTCCTGCAAAAACTCAAGTTAGGACAAGGTAAAAGAAATATAGAGACAAGTATCATATTGGATTGAAAATGTAAATAATGGAAACGCTCATGCTCATGCTTCAAGCTAATGAATTTCTAATATGTCATAAATGAGGAAGCATATACATTGGAGTATATTGAAATGATGAAACAAATACCCTATATGATATGTTATGATAAAATGTAAAGGTAACATACATATGATATATAGGGGAAGGCAAAGCAGGAGAAAGGGCTGCGGATACAATCAATGAATGCTAAATGATGAGGATATGAATGGTAATGAAAATGAGGGTATAATGTGTGAAAGTGCTATGCTGTGGTGCAGGTGGTATTGTGTTGGGGCTGAGTGAAGGGCAACATAGAGGTGATAACAGTATGATATGCAAGAGAAGATGCAGCAGTGTGTGAATGGTAGATGAAAATAGTGCAGAAAGTGAAGTATATAGGTGGTGATGTGAGGACAACACAGGTCCTGCTGCAAGCACAGTGGTAAAGGGGAAGTTGGGAACGCTGGACGTGACTAAAGGATAGTACCAACAGTGGGAAATGGAGATGAGTATGTGCATTTGTGAAGGTGCCTATGGATGAAGTAGTGAAGATGTGGAATGGCAAGGGTGTAAGATATAGGTGCTAAGTGATTGTAGGAAAATACAGCAGGAGGGACTCACTGTGAAGGTATATATGACAATGGTGCTGGAAGTGGCAAGTGCTATGTGTACAAGACATGGCTGGGTAGAAGTTGTAGGAAACAAGACTATTTACATATGGTTGCAACAGTGGATATTGAAGTGCAACAGGTAAGGTAGGTGTTGTCATCGCAAAATTTTTTACTTTTTGCGAGTCAAACTAACATTTGAAAAAGTTTTTGAAAATAACTCGCCTTCGTTTTTAAAATGTGGGATTATTCCGAAGAATGGGACTCGCCTGTCGATACGAGATTCAACCGTTCCTGGCGCCTTTACCAGAGGTAATTGAACCAAGGATCAATCTTATGCTCTATTCTATTCAACTTGTCTAAATCATATTCTAATTTCTAAATGCACATAGAATCAGGCATGTGCTATGAATTTTCAGAAAATGCTCATTTTGAAAACATGATGTTTGCTTTGAATGATTGAAATATTTAGAAAATGTAAATCTTGGAAAATCGTGAATTGGGATTTGAAATGTACTTCTGAGAGAAATAAAATCGATTTTGAGGAATCCCTGACATTTGGTGAAAATCGATTCTAAGAGACTTGGTTTCTCTGAATTCAAACTTGGAAATTGAAATTCTAACTTGGAAAATTTGAATTTGGAACTTGGGAAATACTTGAAATATCATTGGCAAATCCATATTCTTTTGAATAAGACTTAGAAAAATTCTAACTTCAAACTTTGAAATTGACTGCATAACTTTGGAAAATTGAGTTTTTGAACTTGAGAAACACTTGAAATATTCTTTGAAATTCAATGCTCTTGGGAAAATCGATTTTGCTATAAGACTTGGGAGATTTTGAGGAAATGAACTTCTTTGAATTGAGATTTGAATTGGAATTGGCAAATGCATGAAATGAATGAATATGGATTTGAGGAATTGAGAAATACTTTTTGTATTTTTGAGAAATGCAGTGCATTTTTGAAATTAGCCTAAGAGTGTAGGCTGAATGTGGCTAATGTGAAGATCATAAATCTAAGTATCATTCGTATTCTGACTATGGCCATAAATACGAATTCCACCAAGTTTATAAACTTCATAGAAGCTAGTTCATGTGCCATTCGTGTAAACCATAGTGAGTTTGAATATGCATGAATCATCATCCATCACACATTAACATTATTAAAAAAAAAAATAAACTATATGCAATGCTGCCTAAGCTAAGCAGGAAATGTAAATTCTTATTCCAAAGTTTAATTACAAATTACATCACTATTGAAATTTAAATACATGAAAAATAAAGTCTTCAATGTACCTGCAAAACTAGAAAACTTTGTTAGTGATGATATGTTGGCTTTTCTAGATTTATCCAGCAATATCAGGAAATTGCTGGATTTTGCTAGATATAAGCCTTTTTGCCATGATTCCATTAAATCAAAATGATAAAGTATGAAATAAAATTAAATAAATAAGGAAAATAAGATATGAAATTTCAAAATTGGGGTCCAAATGACCAAAATACCCCTAATAACAAGACTATGGCCTTGAAATTAGGGTTTTTTAGAAAGATATTTGGATAAAATGCAAGTTTTGAAATTTGAATGGAATAAGCTAAGCTAAATATGATGTGACATGATTAAAAATATAGAAATTAGGGTTGAGGATTTCGAAATTGAGGTCAAATGACCAAATTGCCCCCGATAGCAAGACTATGGCCTTGAAATCAGGGTTTTCTGAAATAGATTTTGGTAAAAACTTAGGTTTTATGCACTAAATGAAATCAAATGAGCATCAAATTAAACCTAAAGCATCCTAATATGATTATGAACATGATTAAACCCTAAAAATATATGCTTATGCACGAAAATCCAATAATATCACAAAAACTGTGATTTTAGCAGTGTTTTTGGATCTTTCAGGAACCCAGTTTTGCAATTTTATTAATTCAGAGATCAAATGGATTCCAAAATCCATAAAAATTGGTACCTGCACTTGTTATAACCCTAATGTCGAATTGGAATTATAAAAATAAATTTTTTTGACATTGAATTAATCCGAAAATTGCATTAAACCCTAAAAATATGCTATTTTTGACCTAATTCACCAACCAGTCTCAGTCCAAGACCTGAACCAGGGGTCAAATATCCATGAAAATCCATGAAATTTTACAGAGACTAACTAAGAAGAAAAACAGAGATTTACCAATTTACAGATCGGAAAAAGCATCTCCGGTTAGGGAAAAACCCTTCCGGCAATCTGAGCTAAAATATATCACTTTTAACAGGGATTAAAACAACTGTTTCAGATTTAAAATACCAACGTAAATAGCAATCCTAAACAAAAATCTCTGAAATTTTAGTGGTGAATAGTAGACAGAAAAATAACAATATTCACTATTTACAGATCATAAATCGGATCTGTAGTTTGGGATTTATGACTAACACAAGTCTGATTAGGGTTTTGGTAAACCCTAACGAGTTTTAAATTTAAAAACAGATTCTCTGAAAGGGGAAAAATACTAAACAGTGATAAAAAAATCCGAAAATTTCACAGCAGACAGATCTACTCAATGTGAATCCATAGCACTTTACAGATCTAAAATCGGATATAAGATGAGAAAAATATCATCACAGCAAGTTACCTTCTTGATTTTAACCACGATTTTAAAGCTTTAAAAACCCGATTTGATGTCTGATTTTTTTGACAGGGTTCCCGAGATACCTCTGATTTTTCTACAGTAACTCAATAACTCATGCATGCATCACATATAAAAAAATCAGAAATAAACAATGAGTAATTCAATCCGAAATAACATTATCTTTACTGTTCTAAACCTAAAACACACAGAAATTTAAGAAACTTGAAAAACCATGCATTAACTAATGTAAATCAATAAAATAAACCATAAAACAGTAAATAAAAATTATTTCCATGCTATAGAACGTAAAAAAAACATGAATAAACCATGAAAATAAAATAAAAACAGGGAATCAATGTCTGGAATTTGATATCACCTTTAAAACATAGATTTAACCCATTAAAAGGGTAAATCGTACATTTTATTGGTTAATAATGTAAAGAATCATATTAAAATCAATTCTAATGGATTAAAATCCCTGTAAATCACATAAAACAGGGTTAGATCACCTTCTTGGATCGTTCTTGCTGATTCTTGATGGTTCTTGAGATGAAACCATGGTTGAATCCATGAAATAGGAGGTATTAATGGCTAAATTCATGTTTAAATTAGCAAAAGTATTAAATAAACTAAAGAAATTAAAAGAAATAAATACCTTGGAGTTGCAGAAATGGAGGAAGGGTTGGAGAGGAGAGAGAAGCTCCAAGAATCCCAAGGAGAGCAAGTTGGAAAAATCGACCCCCTATGACCTTGTATTTATAAGAAAAATTTAGGTTAAAAATCAAATGTTTTTTTAAAAAAAAATGGACTCTTCTAAGGGGGGCGATTTTTGGGTGGAAAGACCTAACTACCCCTAGCCTAAATTATCTAAACTAATGCCTAATTAACCCCTAGACTTTCCTAAAAAATCCCCAAATGTAATGCCACTTGGCATTTTCTACATTTGGTTTTTAAAACACCTTTAAAAACTTTTAAAAACACTATTTTTAAAAACTAACTTTCAAAATGAGTTTTTCAAAATGGTTTTGACTCTTCTAAACCTCTAACATTAACCAAGACACTGACTAACCCTAGTCTAGCCCTGACTGACTCGAATATGGCGCCACCCCGAGTGGGCCCTACTTGAATTTTTTTCAAAAAGCGATTTTAAAACTTGAAATTGAAGGAGTTTTCAAAAGGATTTTCAAAAGCAATCTTAAAATTAGAATTTTTGAAATGGCATAGGGTTCTAACCAAGTCAGAACTCCTCTGGATATGGTGCCAACTGAGTGGGCCCACATCGAATTTTGAAGAATTTTGAAATAAACACTGAAAATGGCTTTGAAAAGGGGTTAAAATCGATATTTGAACTTCAAGATTTCTGAAAATAGGGTCTCAAGCGAACTGGAACTCTGAGTTAGAGTCCTGAACTCTTTGGACTCTGAGATTTTAAATTTTAGAATTCAAATGTAAACATTTTTGAAAGATTTTATCAAGAAATGATGAAATAAGTCAAAAAAACACAGTCAGGGTTAGACTCCTAACTCGACCGAACTCTAAAATAGAGTTTTGAACTAACTAGACTCTGTAAAATGACCTAAATTTTGACAATAATCGAAAAATACTGAAAATGGAAGTAAAACAGACTTCAAAACAGACTCCTGACCGGATTAGGACTCTGACACAGAGTCCTGATCAGACTGAAACTTTCAAAACTTTGAGAAATTTGATGAATAGAGGGATTCAGAAGCGACACCACCTCAATGGGTCTCATCTGTGAATTGAAATCGATTAAAATTTGAATTTGAAATGAATCCAGATTGTTTCCTTGAGAAAATATCTCGAAATATAAAGTCCTGGGGTTGGAAAATGATAGAGTATTGAATAAAAACCCAGGTTTTGAAATTGATTTTGAAAGAAAAAGTTTTAAAACTCAAATCTGGATTAAATATTTTGAAAACAAGAGTGCTGGATCTCGAAAATGAAATGCAATGACATGCAATGACATGCAATGCTATGCAATGATATGCAGAATACATGCAATGATATGCAATGACACATGAAATGGACAAACACTGGATGAGGGTGAAAATTTGGGGTGTTTACAGTAGGTAGATGGGCTAATGCCAATATGATGACACAAAGAGGATGTGACTTACATCTGGGTATTAATGAATAGTAAAAAAAAAAAAAAATTTGTGCACAGATAATCAACTAATATGCAAATGATAAACTACCTAATATGAAGGGGAATGTACATATGATAAAATAGCATACAGGGCGTGGCTTTTAGCTGGAGATGACTTACACAGGGAATTATTTTCTTTGTCCATCCTACTGAACTTCTTTTTTTTTTTTATGATGAATATCTATCAACACCATCTTTATGACTATTTTGCAGAGGTGGGCTGTGACAAATCAACAATGACTTGATCCCTTGCCAGCTGATTCCTGCGAGATGGTTGCCATGGCCAAAGCAAAGTCCCTTCGCTGGAGTGCCACTTTAGAGATTGCAGTACATGGGATTCTGATGCCCATTTTTAAGCAAAACGAAATACCATAGAGATGAAAATCATGTTTGCAAAAGGAAATTTAGGAATACAGGGTACAAGCAAAAGGGACCAAATACACAATAAACTATACCCAACATGATTCTTCCATATGAAAACATGATTAATGTAATAGCTTGTAACAAAAATTACCAGCTAATATGCAGGGAGATACAGTGGAGATGGCGTGACAGTGAAAGGAAGCTGCTGGTGGTCTCCAGATGGTGGGAATCGATGGAAGAAGGAACTTATACCGCTTTGTGGTTTTCTTGCCATCCATCTATCATGGTGGAATTATCTCATATTCCGTCCTGGTTCTTGACCCAATCATCAAAGTTAAAAGGATAGAAGAGCAAGAAGCTTCAGGGCTTATATATAACACGGAAGTAATTTTGAAGTGGGTACCAAGACAGTGGGATCATAACTGAGTCCCTGCTGGGAGCGATCTTCAGCCCAAAATCGAATCAGTGCTTTATTAAAGCACATTTAACCAGATTATCAGCTCAATATAAAAAAAAAAAATTTACCAAATGCAACAGTTCTAGTGCTAAATATCAACAGACGCATGTTTATATACAAGTCATAAATCAAGACAAACTAACAAGTTCATGGAAAGCCCTTGCTACTATTATGCTGTATATGAATTCCACTGATAAGCTGAAACATGGTGATAACTTGTGAGATAAAATTTTAATGAGATTGGATTTAAAACAGAAGAGTAACCAAAACGATGCTTAAATTTAAATAATGAATCTAGGGAAGCCAGGCACGGAGGATGCCACCAACGACTACAGGATGCCACCAACGACTACACCCAAATGAGCAAAACAAGGGAAAGAAACAAGTAGAAAGGAGTGATTCGGTAGATGAGGTTGTTTATCATCCATTAAATAAGGCAAATATCACGAACTCATTCCACCTCCTGAAATAAAGTCTACAGGTCACCGATCGTTGCTCATTCCCAATGCTTCAAGTTTTTCCGATAATATAATCCGAGTTAGGCAAGGCTTTCAAAAATTCCCAAGTGGGGAAGACTTCCTCGGATTCCTCATATTATCAAGAGATGTATCGGAATATAACCCATCCCCCTTTGCTCCATGGACTAAAGCTAAAACACAGAGAACAAATGATGAAAAAGTAATACCCCCTGTAGCTCCACAATGCTATAGAAGGGGGAATCATATTACCGCAGAGATGATAAGCTTCCACCAAGAAAAAAAAGTCAAAAGGTAAAATACAAACTGAAAACCACAGATCGCCAATGTAAGTCGATCATCAACGAAGAAATGAAAACCAGGTATAAGTCAGAAAAGTAAATGAAAGAGAAAGAAAGTAAACTAAACCATAGAAAAGTTAAACCAAAGAATGAGAATACAAGAGGGATGAGAAGGGATCCGAGGGATTCTACGGATGCTGATGTGCATCCTATGTTTTACCAGTAGATGGATACTTAGTGCCCGAATATGCCTCCTCTATATGCTAGCAGCAGGATATAACCAGGGAGATTTATCGAACAAGTTCTTGCAGAGATGCTGAAGGAAGAAGGTGATCGGAAAGCCAATGGTAGTCTACAAATGCTTGGTGGCGCTAATGGATGTCCATGGAGAGGTAGGAGACCGATTTGTTGGATTCGAATGGCCGAAATTGATTGATTTAATGTGAACTCTAGCCGCTCTGCCAATGTTCTGAAGAAGGAGAGAGGAGGAAGTCTTCTCTTCCTACCTTGGAAATCCTCTTCTGTGGGCTGTAGCTTCGCAGGAGGGCTTGATCCTTTCCGATTTGCAGGTATTCTGAAGGGAGGAGAAAGAAGAGTGATCGAAGGGAAGAAGATGCAGGGGTGATAACGGATCCTTTGAAGAGGCACATGCGACCCCTTCTTAAAGAAGGAGAAGCTGACTCCAGAGAGGTCGAGTTGTTGGAGATCAAGGGTTAATGGGAGATTCAGTTGGTGATGGGTGGCCGAACGGAGGTTGCACATGGAGGGTGATGGAGAGGTTTCGGCTGGTGAGAGGAGAGAAGGCGAGAGTTAGGGTTTTCAAAACCCTAACTCGACTTTTAAACATTGAAAATAAGGTTTTCCTAAAAAGGGCCTCTTTAAAAAGTTTTCTCTAAAACGGGTTTCTTAAAAAACCATTTCTATTTTTTTTTTGTAATTTTCTTTCATTATTTTTTATTTTTTTGTTCTTTTCTTGAATTTTTATTTTTTGTATTTTTGGAATGAAAATCTGAGAAAACAAAGACTAAACCCTAATTTTTTTTTGTATTTTTCTAAAAAGAATATTTACAAAAGTATTTTCCTGAGAATTTCAGACCATTTCGGGGAAATTTCTTCAGAAGAATGGGTTTGGTGCCAGGTTTTGAGAAAATGTTCGAGTTTTGATGCTCGAATCGAGAAATACAATGTGATGGATCCAAACGGATGTTGAATGGACTGTCCGAGCTATTTAAAGGCTATTTTTGGTATTTTCTATAATTTTGATTTGAACAAGGAGATTCAGATTTGGATCTGGACAATAGATCCAGATTCAAAATCAAGTTAAACATATGAAATGAATTTAATTTCAATAAAACTAGAGAAATGAGCTGGAATTTAGATTTAAAATGGCTCATTTGCTCAAAAAATGAATTTAGGGGCAAAAAGGGAATATTTAAAAAGATTTTGAAAAATTTAGGGTGTTTACACCCTCCTATCTTGAAGCTGCCAGAATTAGAGAAACCTCTTCTGTTATACATCTCAGTCAATCAAATCGCATGCGACGGATTCATGGCGCAATACAAAGAAGGCAGCTTGATAGAGCACACCATTTATTATGTGAGTAAGACTTTTATAGACTATGAAAAGAAATACTCCCAAATAGAAAAAACCTGCCTAGCCCTGGTATGGATGTGTCCGAAGCTAAGACACTACCTGCTGGCATCTGAAGTCAAAAATCTTGTCTAAACTCAATCCTCTCAAGTACATTCTAGAGCAACCTTTCCTCAGTGGACGAATCACCAAATGACAAGTATTGCTAATGTAGTGTGACTTAGAATATGTCTCCCAGCAATCAATCAAAGGTCAAGCAATTGCAGATCAATTGGCAGATTTTCCTTTGGCAGAAGAAGTGAAAGCCAAAGATGACTTCCCTGATGAGTAAATATGCAATATCCAGCAATCTCCAATCTAGAATTTATTTTTTGACGGTTCCAAGAATATGGCTGGAATAGGCATTGGAATCTTATTAATCACTCTTGAGAAAGAGATGATTCCATTTTCTCTCAAGTTAGATTTTCAATGCACCCACAACATGGTCGAGTACGAAGCTTTAATTCAAGGTCTAAAGATTCTACTAGACTTCAATGTCAAGAGAGTGCATGCGTACGGCGACTCATTACTCATTGTCAATCAAGTCCGAGCCGAATGGCAAGTGAAAGATCAAAAGCTATTTCCTTATCAGAAAATCGTTTCAGCTCTTGTTAGCAAGTTTGAAGAATTTCAGCTCTTCCATATCAAGAGAGATTTTAATCAAGTGGTTGATAGCCTTGCCAGCCTAGGCTCCATTATGGCATTCAAGAACGGAGAATCTTGTCGCTCTTTTGAAATTGGAAGACTCGACCAACCCGCCTTCCTTCCAACAAAACAAGTAAACGAAGTTGAACAAAAGAAGAAGCCTTGGTATTACAATATCAAAAACTTCATAGAAACTGGTGAATTTTCTCCAAAACTCTCAAAGAAAGAGCAGCGAGCAATTCAGCGCATGTCTACCCGATATTTCATTCTGGCCAATGTCCTCTATCGTCGTGGATTCAGTTCAGAGTATTCCAGATGCTTAGATGAAGACGAAGCCAAAGAAGTCATGTGAGAAGCATACAAAGGCATTGGTGGTGGCCACGTCGGCTGCCAAACCCTTGTCAAGCAGATCATCAGAGCAGGTTACTATTGGAAGACTATGCAGCAAGACTGTTACCATTTTGTGAAAAAGTGTGTTCAATGCCAGATACATGCACCCTCTAATCATGCACCAACAACATATTTGCAATTTGTTGTTTCTCCATGGTCGTTCTCTATGTGGGCCTTTGATGTCATTGGTCCCATCACTCCTTCTGCTTTAAATGGCCATAAATACTTTCTTGCTGCAACAGAATATTTCACCAAGTGGGTAGAAGCTATCACCCTCCACACAGTAGAAGGTTGACACATGGTCTCTTTTATTCACAAGAGCATCCTTTGCCGTTTCGGCATCCCACATGACATCGTGTCAGATAATGGCAGTCATTTCAAGAATGAAAGAATGAAGACTTTCTGCTCGAAGTTCAAAATCCATCATCATTTTTCCGCTCCCTACTACCCTCAAGGGAATGGTCAGGCAGAAGCTACCAACAAGATCTTAATTCGTATCTTGGAGCGAACTGTAGAAACAGGCCGTGACTAGCATGAGAAGATCCACGATGCACTATGGCCCTACCGGACCACCATTCGCACTCCAATAAATGCTACTCCATCAGAGTTGGTCTATAGAACAGAAGTAGTATTGCCTCTGCATGTTCAGAAGCCCGCTTTGAAATTCGCGTCACTCCTAGAATTACCTCTTGATTAATACCAGCAGCAGCGACTGGTACAACTAGACTTGCTCGACGAAAAAAGGTAAAAAGCAGCAGAACATGCTCAATCCTATCGCCAAAGAATAGCCAGACAATATGCAAAATCTGTCATCGAAAGAAGATTCAAAGTCAATGATCTAGTACTTCGATCCACAACCTATCTCAAGCATCATCCCGTCAAGAAATGGTCACCAAATTGGGAAGGTCCCTATGTCGTCAAATAAGCATTACCCCGCAACTCATATTGGCTCATTAATGCCGATGGGGTAGAATTACCAGATCCCATTAATGCTCGACACTTGAAAAAGTTTTATACTTGAAGCATCTATTCTTCCTTTGTAATCTTCCTATTTCCTTCAATAAGGATCAAACTTTCTTTTCCCAGTTACACTGGAGCATTTTTAAATTTTGTTCTGTATGCAGGCAGGATAAACAAATCTCTCATTTTACACACTTGTGTATCCATGTGCATCAATTTGCATTCATTTGCATTCATTTGCATTCAACTGCATTAATATCAATTTGGTCAGTATTGGGATTTCAACAAACAGTCCCATCACAATTCCTAATTGTCATTTAAAATTGAAAGACAGTCATTAGCACTGAACCAAAATCCAGTGCTCGAACTGGTATTATTTCAAAATTCAGTGTTCAAACTGGTATATTTCCAAAATCCAGTGCTCGAACTGGTATTTTTTCAAAATCCAGTGCTCGAACTGGTATATTTTCAAAATCCAATGCTCGAACAGGTATATTTTCAAAAATCCAGTGCTCAAACTGGTACGTTTTCAAAATCCAGTGCTCGAACTGGTACATTTTCAAAATCCAACTTTCAAGTTGGTTTATATTTTTCTTTAAAGATCCGAGTTCCGACTCGGGTTTTCCTTTAAATTAGTTTCCTTTAAACCGAGTTCCGACTCGGGTTCTTCGTCAAAATTATTTTTCCTCTGAAAAATCGATTTCCGACTTGGGTTTTCCTCCAAATTATTTCTCATTTGTTGATCCGGGTTCCGACTCGTGATCTCTTTACTTTATTTGAGCTCTGACCCAAGCTCTTCATTCTCCTTTGTTGATCTGGGTTTCGACTCGTGATCTCTTTACTTTTTTCGAGCTCTGACCTGAGCTCTTTATTCTCCTTTGTTGATCGAGGTTCCGACTCATGATCTCTTTACTTTATTCGAGCTCTGACTCGAGCTCTTTATTCTTCTTTGTTGATCCAAGTCACTTCGATTTCCAGTGTCAGTCAATCTCTCAAATTTGACCTTTTGTCCACCAATTTCCATTTTAAATCTTTGGATCATTCAATTCTTCAATTTTGACCTCCGGGTCACCCAATTTCCAATTTTCAATTCCAATTACCAAATTCTCAATTTTGATCGTCAGGTCATCTAATTCTCAATTTTGACCTCCGGGTCACACAACTTCAACCTTTGGGTCAACCAATTCTCAATTTCGACCGTTAGGTCATCCAATTTCAAACCTTTGGGTTACCAATTCTATCTCAATCATTTTTGACCTGCGGGTCACCTTTGCCAATCATGGTCGTATTCATTCCGCCTATTGGCCCAATATTCAAACTTCAATCATTTTCTCTTGCGAGAGACCCTTTTAGGGAGAGTTCGAGGGAGCTCATTCTTTTCGCATGTTATCCGATTTGTTCACCTAGCCCCTTTTCAGGAAGATTTTGAAGGGACTCGTGTCTTCGTGAACCGTTTGCAAAACAATTTTCAATTTCACACAAGGAACCCTTTTTATAGGGAGAGACTCGACGGAGACTCATTTTCCTTGTGGCCACCCCAATTTTCATACTAGGTCATTTTTGTCATGGAGAACCCTCCTTTTAGGGAGAGTGTGATGGACTCATTCCTTTCATGACCCAATTTTTCGACCTCACTATTATCGGCCCCCTTTCCATAAGAGAAGCCTAATATTAGGGAGCTTTGACGAAAGCTCAATTTCTCTTCGAGAGTTCATTTTGCAAACACCTCCTCTTCAGGGAAGAGAGGAGTAATTTCCATTTCCCATTCAGGTAAGGGCTAAGCCTGAGTCTTCTCCTTTGGGGAAAGGAGAGGATAATTTTCGTCACGAATGCGTTAAGCCGGACCTCAAATGCTCTCTTTCATCAAGGATTTCAAGAACATTTTGTCAATTTGTCAATCAATTACTTGTTGATTTCAAAATCTTTATTGCACAAATCTTTACCTCAGAATAGCTTCAGCATTACTTCCAAAAGGGAAAAGCTTTTGCGAAGAAGGAATCAAAATTCAAATTCTTTCCATTGGTCAACCAAAAGGATGAAGGATAAATCCTCGATATGGCCAGCAAAGAAAATTCAATGTTATTGCAAAGCCATAAATGATTGATATTGATCGCAATTATAAAACATCTCTAAAGACTATTCTTGTAAAAACGAGGCAGTGGAAATATCTTGAGCGCTAGAAAAAGAGAGAATTCACCCAAGCCCTATCTCCTCAAAATCACCTAAGCTGCAATTAAATATCTACAAAAGGGATCTCTTAATTGTCGTCAAGATGAAGGCAAATTATGCGAGTTAGATCCCCGGGGCCAAAGAAGATTTGAACCATCTCCAAGATCAAGGAGTTTGTGACGGATCCTTCCAGGGAAAGTCCAAAGCACTGTCGAGATGAAGGCAGATGCAATAAACCTCCCGACAATCCCTAAAAGATATTTAATTTCAGCTATCATCTAGAGATCTCCAACCCATGAGCCAACATTATCAACATAACCCCTGAGGCAAAGAAAGATCGAAACATCTCCAAGTTGAAGGAGTTTGTGACGTACCCTTCCAAAAAGAGAAAAAGCTAGGGAAAAGAAAGAGAGAAAAAGTCAAGACATCTTCCATAATGAAGGATGATGTAATAAACTCCCCTGAAGCCCAAGAAAACTCAAAAGAGTGCAGGAAGATTATCATAAGAGAAGCTCCCAGGGTATCAAACTGCCAAATCTATCAAGAATCTTCTTTAAATTTGTGAAATTCTATTATCAATATTTTGTCATCAATTGCTTTCATAATATTAAATTCTCACTTTCTTGTTCATATCAAGGAAATTGATAGCTTCCTTGAAGAAGGTCAATCGTAAGCAATTTGGGTTCCAAATCTTGGTTCTATGAAACCAATCTCGTTTGGAAGTAATACTCCAGGTAGAAAAGAAAGAATATTTTCGCAACAATGCGCATCATTTTCAAATACTTTGAATCAACAACAAAATTCTCAATATTTTGACAATATTTTCTAGCTATCCTGACGTGAAGTGAGAGCTTGATGTCCGTTCTTGATACATTCTGACACCATTTTCAATCCCTCTTTAGGACTTGATTACGGGAGTTTTCAAGATTCCTTCTCTTCTTGTATAATCTGAGCGCCTAGGGTCTCAGATTCGCACACTTCCCTGTGTCCCCACTGTCCAATCACAAACAGTCCCATTTCGGTTCGAGGTCAAACCACCAATCATTTTCGCGCAAAAGGCAATTTCAAAAGCTGATTTTAGTCTAAAAAATAAGACACCCAAGATCAATCCCTTTTCAAGCTTTAGGGACCCCATTTTCCTTCCTTTTGCAAAACCCCTGTCGGATTTATTGTGCAAAATCCGAAGGTCCCATCATGGTCTCTTCCTTCGAAGATTCCATTCACTTCCGCCCAATCAGGATAAGGGTACAAACCTGAGCCTCATTCGATGAGGTATTTCATTTCCACCCAATCAGGATAAGGATACAAACCTGAGCCTCATTTGATGAGGTATTCCATTTTCTGCCCAATCAGGTTAAGGGTCTAAACTTGAGTCTCATTTTAATGAGATATTTCATTCCCCAATCAGATTAAGAGTCAAACCTAAGCTTTTTCCCGTGCAAAGCATTCTCTGTCCCACCCAGATTAAGGGCAAAAACCTGAACTTCACCACCACAGAGCGAGTCTATTCCTCTTCATTCTCCATTTCATATCTACCATCTTCACCAGGCTAATATCTCTATACCCAGTCAGATCCTTCTAACTGGGGCATTTTTTTATGGCCCAAATTTGGTGTGTTTTTCTTTGCCACTAAGCTCGGACATAAGCCGACTTAGTAGCAAAGAGGGGCATCTGTAAACACCCCAAATTTTCACTCACCTTCCTGACATTTCCACCAATCATCATATTTTGGTTCTCCGAGATCATCGAAGGGCAAAATGGTCATTTTCTGAGATAAGACCTTGCAGAAAATCCAAAATGAATTCTCAATTCTTAAAATTTCTCTATTTTGGCTCAGAAACATCTCCAAATCGCAAAATTTTAAAATCCTACTCTTGACAAGAAGCTAGAATTTCCAATTCCTGATTCAGAGTGGTATTTCTTGAGACATGTCTTTGCATAGCATGAATATTTCATATCATTTCACTACACAGCATGTCATTTCGAGATCCAGAATTCCCAATTTTCAAAATTATCAATCCAAATTCGGATTTTAACTCTTTCAAAATTGATTTTAAATCCCTGGGTTTTTCAAAATTGGCAGTTTCCCTCATTTTAACCCCCAGGACTCCGAATTACAAAAGTTTTCTCAGGAAAACAATCTGGATAGTTTTTGATATTGATTTTAAAATTTCGTCAATTGGAAAGAAGGGGACGCAACTTTAAATTTAGAAGATTTTATTTCAAACTTTTGCAAAAGGACTCTGTATTTCTTTATAAAATCTCTGCATTTTTTTTTATATTTTGCCCTGAAGGACCATTTTCCTTCTAAAATTTTGAAATCAAGCCAAATTTCACTTCGTATTTTCTAACTAGCCTACTATTGTAAAAATCCCCAAAAGAATTTATTTTGCTTTTATTTCAAATAAATGATGTGGGACCCACTCTGAAGTGGCGTCACACTCAAATTCTCAAGTATTTCTCTTATTTTCAAGCAGAGCCCATCCGGAGGTGGCACCAATTTATAAAACCCGCTCTTTAATTTTCAGTTTTATTTATTTTATAAAATAATCAGTGGGCCCACACATAGGTGGCACCTCACTAGAGCTCCTTGCAAAGAAAAACCAATAAAATTTTTTATTTCAAAAAGTTTTCAAATCCGGTTGAGGTGGCACCACCTTAAAAAAAAAAGACAAAACCCGTTTTACCCTGTTTTTGTTTTTACTTTTTCAACCCCAAATGGAGCCACCGTGAAACCCTACCCAAAATTTCACTTTACCTAAGTTTTAGGTAAAGTGAACTCAAAAATCTTCTTCAGAAAAGAAGTCGTTCCCCCCTCCAAGATTGGCGAACTTTCAAAAATTTTCAAGAATTTGTTCAAATACTTTCAAAGTTTGGTTGAGAAGTTTCAAAATATGCTGATCTTTCGGATGAAACTTCTGAAAATCTTTAAAAAGGAACCCCTTTGATGGTCAGAGGGACCCCGAATCCCGATTTGAACTCTGACCTCTCTTATCTCTCAGACTCCATTGTTTCCTCCAGCCGTTTTGGAGACATTATTTGCAGAACCCTTAATCGGACACCTATTCCCTCTCAATCTCTCTTCTCCTTTTACTTTCCCTCTTTCCCCTTCCTATAGCACGATTTCCCTTTTTCCCTCACAGTGGGCTTCCCCTTTCTCTCCTGGCCTCCTCTGGGTTGTTTTCTTCTCTGGTCAATTAAAAACAACTGCCACAATAATAATAACCAGAAGAAGACCATCTTCCTCCAGAGCTCCAGCCATCCGGTAAGAATCCTCCTCTCTTCCCAATTTGAATCTTGTTTTCTTGATATTTAATCCATTGACACTCTGTTGCAGTATCAGTTTCACCTATGGCAATGTCGGTCTGCATATAGGCAATATCAACGGAATATATATATATTCCAACATTTTTTTTTTGTTCTTTCCATCTGCTATATTGCAAACTGCTCTCTGGATTTACTGGCGATTAGTTAAATCGACATTTACTATTGATTTGGCATAAATCATTGCATATGTTTTACATTGAAATCCTTTGATTTCACTAAAGAATTCCACTAAGCAATGGATCTCATCCTTTCTCGCTTCATAACTGATAGCTTCTAAATCTTCTCACGAGATAGCCGAGTTACTTTAAAAGACTTAAACTAGTTCACGCCTAGGATTCTTATTGTCACATGCTCTCTATTGTCATGCTCAGCACTGCGTGTGGTGATTTATATCAATGAGTTGTGTTCTGTAGATAGGTATATTTCTCATCCAGCCTTGTATTATCTACAGAAATTTGATTAGTAGTATTAAGATTCCTGCTACAAGATCTCATAATGTACCCTGTTCATTTCCTGGCATCATCTTCATTTAGTTTTAATTGTATGTATGAATCTCCAGATCAGATTTGATCATCAGTAATTGTTGTTCATCTTCTGCCTTGTGATGTTTATTATTTCATAGCAGTAAAAATTTTTATCGCTGATCACCTGATTTGTCCTTATCTCTAAATACTTATACTTCTGCATTTAACACCTAGCAGCATTCTCTTTCATTTTGGCATTGTCTTTTATTCCACCCATACCCTATTGGCTTATTGTATCGTCTTTGTATGATCCCACACCTCCTTGCTTAGACCATCTGTAACATCATGTTCCATTTATTATGTAATGAAATGCCTTGTTAGGCATCCATCGACCCTTTCATTTGGCTTCTGCTAGACGTCCTGTTGTAGCTTCACTTGTGGTGGCCAGAGATTAATTACTCTGAGAGATTAGCATTAGTCTTGTTATTTCCCTAGTGACGATTCAATTTTTTTTTTTTGTATCTGTTACATCACATGTTGCTGCTGAATATGACACATACACATTGTCATCGTATATATATTCATCCATTGTATAGCCCTGTTCACTGCACGTTGTGAGTATCACATATGTCACGCTAGTACATAGTCTGTTGCATTGGCTCATCAATAACACTATTTGATATGTTCAGTTTATTGATCAATCCTGAGCATCTTACATTTAAGTAACATACACTTCATTTCATTACACAGTTCATTCTCTGCATCTATTTTCTGAACTTGTTCATTGATCTACTCACAGCATACAAAATTTGCAGCATTCATTACCTCCATCAACATACATTATCCTCTGCATTCATTGATCTACTTACAACATGTTCAGTTTTTTTTTTATTTGCTGCCACATACTAATCGGTTGTCACTAAAATAGTTCACAAAACTGCTGTATTGAATTAAGATGGTTTGAAATTCGGATAGACTTGATATCTACCATATAGTCCACTTGCATAATAGACGTCTCCTTCTACAGTTGTATGACCACATTTGCATATTTTGCACTATATCATTTATCTTCCCCTCATATCATAAATACTGCCTACATGTCACCTCTTGCTATCACTATTGTCATTCTCTGAGTGTTGTATCATATTTGCATGTGTAACTGCAAAATGCACCTCCTCACCACGTGCCTATGGCCCATTACCCATATATTGCCATCTCATGCATATGCATGCATTTCATTAAATCTGTATATCATCAAATTTTGTTACGGGTTATCGCATTTCACAACACATCTGCATGCTTCCAGCTCCCTATATTCCTGTATGTCATTGTATATCACCTTTGCACATTACACGTGTAAACTTGATTATTATGTATATTTTCAATTATGGGAACATGTCTATATCTGTATATACACACATATATATATATATATATATATATATATATATATATATATATATATATATATATATATATATATGTAAAAATATATGTCTTCACATACATTATATATATTTTTTAAGCATTTAGGTATATGCACTATCCTACGCATTTAGGTAGCTACATTTTCCTGTATATTCAAGTAGATATATCTCTATAGGCATAAACTTTGGTCATTGTATATACATTTCGTCATTAGTACAGGTTCAATCATATGTAGTCTGGTATAAATATGATGTTTTCAATTTCTTTGCCTACTTTGTATTTCTATTTCTGGTATTAACCCACTTTGCAGGGAAAATCTAGAGGATGTTGATTCTTTTAACTCTATTCTTTATTTATTTATTTATTTTGCTTTATGTCAGCAATGTAACAACTAGGTGTAATCTTGGAATAAGAGATTTAATTTTCTGCTTAGATTAGGATGCATCTCATATAGTTTGAATTCCTGCAATATCCTGATTATGTGATTCATGCATTGTATTTTAAAATTACTGTGGATGAACACGAATGGCACGTGCACCCACTCTTAGGGAGTTGATGAACTCGATGGAGTCCATATTTAGGACCCTAGTTGGGATATGGATGAGACCCAGATTCAACATCTTTCTACTAGTCACACTGAGCCTACACTCTTAGGCTATCTTCAAAATTGCACATCATATTTTCAATTTTGCAAAATATTATGAATTAAATCAATTAAATTCTAAACATGTTCACGGCCACAGTCGGAATATGTGAAGAGTTTACTTTAGCTTAATACACAATTTTCCAACAAATCCTTCCGAAAATCTTTCTGGATATCTTTCTCAAAGTGCATTCATCCATTCAAATCATTTCCACCATGAAATCACTTGCATTTCTCAAACTTTTTCTTAAGAAAAATTTCATTCCAAGGAAATCGATTCCTCAAGAAACTCTGTAAAAATTTCAAAGTTGGATTTTCCCAAGTCAAGTTTTCTACGATTTTCCCTGAAAAAAATATTTTTTTCTTAAGATTCATTTTCAAAAGGAGTTTCTTATCATTCTTAAGAATCAAAATCGATTTTTAAGTACTTCGAGGCTGAGATTCTCAGAATTTCAATTTCTTGAGTTTTGATTTTCCTTCTCCAAAGAGTTTTCCTATGAATTTTCAATCATTTTCCAAAGAAAGCTTTCAAAGCTGGAGTTTTCCTGGCAAACATTTTCTCTTTCAATATTTATCTTTTCTCCAGAATTCTTTCCATTTTCCCAGGATTTTCTCACATCCTCAAACTTTCTTATGATTTTCAAATCCTTTTATCCGAGTTTTCCTGAGAAATTGATTTCCATCTTTTGTCTTAGAAACCTTTTCTAACTCCAAAACATTTTCTAAGCATGCATCATAATTTTCAACCTACATTTTACCAAGTTTCATAGCACATGCCTGAATTCTCTGTGCATTTAGGATAGAACACGATTTTGATGGTTTAACTAAGTCAAGCGCACATCTGATCCTTGGTTCGATTACGCCTGTTAAAGGCGAAAAGAACGGCCGAACCTCGTACTGACAGGTCGAGTCTCATTCTTCACAATATTTCCCGCTATTTTCAAAACGAAGGTGAGTATTTCAAACAATTTTCAAAATTCTGGTCAAGTTTGACTCGCGGAAGGTTTTCCCTCTCTCCCGCAGGGAAGGGAACAATTTTTGCGACGATAATAGTTAGTTAGAGTCCATTTAGGGTTAGGATCCTTATAAAAATTGTCCCCTCTTAGTGGTTTTAGATAGAGTTTGAAAAAGTCAAAGTTATGTATTAATTAAGCCCTAATTACATGGATTTTCAAAAAGCTATAAAAAGGGCTCTTTAGAGGGGTCAAGGAGGTGTTTTCTCTCTCAATTTTCGTGATCTCTCTCCTCCCAGCACCTTCTCCTTTCTCCATTGAAGTTGTAGCCCTCCAAGGTGAGATTCCATTTTTTTTTTAGTTTTTATTATTTTTTTATGCTCTTTACCATAGATTTCATCATTATCGCCCCTTGTTTATGGATTTCAAACATGGTTCACCTTCAAGAACCCTAAAATGAAATAAAAAACATGATCTAATGCTGATTCATGGTGTATTTCATGTTTTCAATCCATTAGAATAGTTTAGAATAATATTTTTTATGCTTTTGCCAAATAAAAGATGAGATTCGCCCGTTAAATGGCTTGAATTCCTCTTTTGAAGGCTAAATCAAGTTCTAACCATACTTCCCTTGATTTTTTTATTTTATTTTACTGTATTAATGCTTATTTTGATCATCCAAACATCAAATTCAATTTCATTATGTTGTTTGCATATTTGTTTCATTATTTTTCATGTTTAAATTATGGTTTTTAGTGTTTTATTGAATATCCATGTGTTTTGATCCTAGAGCCGTAAAAAATTGTATTATTTCATGGGTAAATATTCATTGGAAAAATCTTATTTTTTTAGGGTTGGTTCATGGATTTGTCAGTGACTCCCTGTAAAAAAATCAGATAGTTTGGGTTCGATAACTCTGTAAAAAAAATAGAAAACCGAACCCTATTTTTTAAACTATGAAATCGCTATTGAGATTCTAGAGCAACTTGCAGATATGATATTTCTATCATCCAAGATCCGATTTACAATTCGTAGATTGTAGTGGCTTCGTCTTGATGTTTAATATTTATTGTATTTTTTTAATATTTTTTTGTTTCTGTTTGCTATTTTTCCTCTGTCAGAAAGTAGAATCATTTTCTCAGAGCTCGTTATACTTTGTTAAAACCCTAGATCGATTTGTGTTGATCGTATCTCCCTAGCCAAAGATCCGATCGATGATCTGTAAAAAGGAACATTTTTCTATGTGTTTCTTCTATTCACTTCTAAAAGTTTGTAATCTTTTAATATGATTTGGTATATTTTCGTTTACCCAAAACTAGAAGTATATGTTTTAATAAGTTTTATATTCGTTATAATTGATCGTGTATTGCCGGAACGATATCTCCCTAATCGAAGATGATTTTTTTGATCTGTAAAAAGAAAAATCTTTTTTTATGTCTAGTATCTCTCTATAAAATCTTATGAATTTCTATGGTGATTTAATCCCTAATTTGGATATAACACTGTGATAGGTACGTACCCGCAGGCAAAATCGAATATTTTAAGGTTTTATGCAATTTTCATATTGAGATAATGTGTAACGCCCCAACTTTTTATAGTAAAAATTTTGGAGTAAATTTTTTTATTTATTTAAAATGACGGAAGTGCGAAAAACACAAGTCAGGTGCATTACAGGGTAAAACAGAGAAGTACCAAAAAGCATACCATTCGTTAAATAAAACATTAATGTCATTAACTACCTCTCATAACAGAAATGTAAATCTACTAATCAGAGTTCAAGCATAAAATACTGAAATAAATGAGATCTCTTGGCTATTTCTATAACGACTCCCTGATGCTCCGATTTAGTTGTTACCTGAAAACAATTAAAGCAGAAGGGTCAGACTTCCCTATCTGCGTAAGAAGCATTATATTTATATGTGGTGCTCAGTGTCCTGTGTACAAATATGTGCAACATCTACAGATATAAATAGTATGAAAATTTACATCATTCTAAGGAAATGCTTATGCTTTCTAATTCATGATAACTGAATTAAAAGTACTTTTATTCACATTAGCATAAGTTGTAGTTCCACAAGTTCTATAAATGTCATATCAACAGTCCATAATTCTTTAGAAATGAGTTTTTCAATAGACTTAAATTATTTGATGTTTATTCTACTCTTATCGTGTGGGTACGCACAGGCATAGACCTCGTAGCGGACCGAGACCATATGGGGGTCTATTATTTAATAACCGGTATGACTAGCCGTACGGATATCCAAAGGGGACGGTCAGTGACCGAGAGAGAACTCCCCAATGGCTAGAACAAGTATTAGAATGCACCCTGTACTTCTGCAGAAGACTTGGATCTACCACCTAGGACGCATTGGTAGTCCTGGTCTCCTAACTTTGTGGACTGGGGACCTGGTGAGACGCCTAGCTCTCACAAAAACAAGAATGTCAACGAAGCTTGTACCACCTACCCTCTCCAAGGTAGACCATGGGTCCAATAACATACACCATCTTTCAGGTGTACCCAGAGCCTGGAGAATCCGGTAACATATATCATCTTTCAGGTATACCAAGAGTCTCAAAGGTTTTATGTTTTATATTTCATTTTACATTTTCTTTATAACCAAGTGCGAGCTATCGCACTACGAGGGGTACGGTAACATATACCTTTTTTCAGGTATACCTAGAGCCTCATAAATCTCATATTTGATTTCTCAATTATTTTTCTGTGCGATTCATCGCACCACAGAGGATTCTCAAAATCCCGAACCCGCCTTGGGGTTCACACACATTGTATGAACATATATTTTTTTTTTTGTCAGGGTGCCATGAGCACCATCAAGATAGCATTTCTCGGAATATGGCTCGACTCGAAGCCCACAGTCATCATTTTTTTTTGAAGTTATGATCTAGGGTATAGGCATTTGTACACCATGAACTATGCCAACTTTGTGGCATAATTTATTATTTTATACATTCTTTCTAGAGTATTCTCTGGTTATGGTAATCGCAACTCATCGCGTCATAGCGACTACCCGAGTCCTTGGTACAATAGCCTCCTGATACTTTTATTGGAACAAGTCGTTATAGTAGTGCTCGTCTTGTCGCAAACTGTCTGACAAGAAACGGGACCCATTGGTCCCGTCAGTTACACCTACGTATGTAGGATCCAGCTAGCACCCGAGTCAATGGTGCTCTGTCACCATCAGGTCACGTAGTTATGGCAGACCCTGAAAGGTCACCCCAATAATACTCAAAGTCTTGCACCGCTGCAGTCACCAAGGAGAGGTAATCTACGGTTTTGCTCCAGCCGAGTGTCACTCCTAGGTAGTACGCAATGCCAGCTTCTCCAGTCCGCAACTGAAGATGGTAACGTCACAAGACCCCTGGCCCAACCCGGTTAGACAAGAGTGGCCTAGCCACTGGTTGGGACCAAATCAGGTCCCCAATCGAGCCTCTCCCACAACCAACTGAAACCAGTCAAATGTTGGGTGCCAAAAAAATGTATTTTATTTTATTTATTTTTTATATAAGAAGCATAATAAGCTATAATAACATGTGTGTTGTTGTTCAGCCCCTTTCAACCGGTTGTGTGTCACCTTTCTATTCATATGTGTACTACTACTATTTAACTACAATGTTGGCAATATACTGTAGAAACTCACAGCTAACTAACCATCCAATATTAATTTTCTAGAACAAGAAATAAGAAGTAGCTTTACATGTTGTGTTAACCTTAAGTCATGGTTTCATATATACTTTATTTTAAACCAACATAAGCATTAAATCATCCAGACGTTGAACTATATCTTTTATCCATAGCAAATGAACTCCATCCATTTCATGCAATTCACTGGATTAATATATTTCAGCTTGAATTGACCTATATTGACATGAAGCTACATGCGTGAAAGAGCAGGCCTAATGTTTTAACATGAGCAACAACAGGTATCATGCCAACTAGCACACACATTAGCTTTAAATCAGAAAATAAATAAATCAATATTACATCCAAGAAGCAATCGAACCCACCAGATCGGATTAAGATCCGTCGGCAATAAGGTCCACATAGACCTTGCAAACAGGTACTCAGCGATGGGTCGGGTCAGCAAAGCCTCCTCATTTTCTATTTTAATAAATCACTGTACATGTCGTTATGAGTTTCTCTTTTTAAATGCACTACTTGTTATTCAGGGTGTGCAACACCACGGTTGGCATACACCTAAGTATGCTTTATTTGAGTTCTTCATGTCTGATATAAAACCTAAAGTAAGCAATGATATACTATGTCAAGTACTGTGTTCAGCATTTGTAACACCTTATAAGCAATTGAGGCATGCAATACACGGTTTCCAATTTTTCTCAGTTTTTGTTTCTCAATTTCAGAATACACCATGAAATTACAAGTAGCAAATAAATTTCTAGTTACTACATATTTCCTATCTTAGTTCTAGCCATGGCACGGTAGGACATATTTAGTAGCAACATTTTGACAAGGTCATCAAAGCCAAAACCTCTACTTAAAATCCAACGATCTCATCATTTTCTTTTTATGAAGTGGAACACACCTCATACTACCACCATGTACATTGTAGGGGGTGTTCACAGTCCAACATTGGACGATGTGTTTGCTTGAAGAAATGTCATGGTGGCCTTGCGTCCACCATGACGTGGCCAATGGCTGAACGTTCGGTATCACCATATAAAAAAATGAAAGGTGGAATCCATAAATGAATGGACCCCGAAACCCCAACGCCCGCACATGTAGATGGTGCTATTTACTTGATTTCAATGGTGCTGCAACATGGTTTTGCTACAGGACCCCGAACCCTACATACAAAGATAACGCTCCTTACCTCGTTGGAGTCTCACGACGGCGCGACTACAACTTCTTCCTTTTGTTGGAGTAGCACACTACGTTTGCCAATGGAGGTCCAATCGTGCAGCAATAGAGAACCACACAACCAACTATGGAGGTCTGATCCCCCGAGAGAGAGAGAGAGAGAGAGAGAGAGAGAGAGAGAGAGAGAGAGAGAGAGAGAGAGAGAGAGAGAAGGAAAATATGAAACGTTTTCTCCTTCTCTACTTTAATTCTTTCTCTCCCCACTTAGGAGAGTTTTTTTTTTTTCAAAACCTAACTTTCAGCCCACCTTTTTAGTAGGTGTTTGGAAGTTCCAACATTGCCCCTCCCTCTCTTTTGTAAAAATACCCTAAATTTCAAATTTTCTCTCTTTTAGTGGTACCCTCCCCCATTTGATGGGATTGTTCCTTGTTTATTGAGAAAAGAAGCTAAAAACACTCCCACACGTTTTTGGTGGGAGGTGGTTATGAAATAAATTTATATATATAAATAAATAAATATATATATATATATAGAAATCGTCACTTTTCTGTGCAAAAAGAAAAATTCGTGCATAGGGGGTTTTGAACCAGGGTCTTCCACCAAAGGGGCAACAAACCCCACCACTTGTGCTATGTTGCTTTTCGTTGCAATATGTATGAATTAAATTGTATTTACCCCTTTCAGTTTTGTTCCAGATTTCATGAAAAAATATAATGTTTTTCACTTCTACGTGGGTGCACCATGGATTTTGAATTTGGGTTGTGGCTCCACACAACTGTGTGTCCTGCCACTACACCACATCATCACTTGGTGTTTACTTTTGCAAGAAAATTCTTTTTATGTCATATTGGGACGTTTTTCTTTGTTATGGATTTCTTTCCTTTTCACATGGATTTTTCTCCAGTTTGTTCTAACTTGCACTCTCCTACCTTAAAGGTATTTCAGATCTCACGCTATTATCCCGAGACTATCGTGTCTCCTATTGGGCCCCGTGAGCCGGGTCAGATCATCGGATCTTGCCAAGATCCGGATCCAAAAACCACTTTTGAGAGTTTGTTACCGGTTTCGTTCTAGAAACCTCAAGTCATGAAAATTGTATTGCATAGCATAAAATCTTACTATTTCACATAAATGCTTCACTTTTATTCATTTAGAATTCCATAAATTTCACGGGTTTTACATAATGTCTAAAATAGATTTTTTTGGTTTCAGTCTAATTTTAGGGTCATCAAAAGTGCATGTGTCAATTTTTATTAATTTTGAAATTCGTTTGAGGCTTGGTTTGATCAAATTACAAAAACAGAGTGCCTGTGGAGTCCCGATTCGAGCAAAACATAGGCAAAATCATGATTTTTATGATATTTCTGATTTTTTTTTCATAAAAGTTTATGTTTTTAGGGTTTGTTTATGTTTATAATCATGTTAGGACACTTCATATTCAATTTGGTTTTGACTTGAGTTTTTTTGAGCCCTAAATCCAAAATTTTATAAAAATATTTTCTGAAAACCCTGATTTCAATGCTATAGTCTTGTTTTTAGGGGTATTTTTGTTAATTTTTCTCAAATTCTGAATTTTAATGTTATTTGTTTTTATTATTTCTTTAATTTTACCTCATATTTTATTATGTTTATCTTGAGGAATCATGAAAAAGGCTTATATCCAGATAAATCTAGTAATTTTTAGATATTACTAGATAAATCCAGAAAAGCCAACATATTTTCACTAATAAGTTTTTCAGTTTTGCAGGGATATTAAAGGCTATATTTCTTTTATTTTCCTTTATTTAAATTCAATTAGTGATGTAAATTAATTGTAAATTTGGAATAAGAATTTACTTTTCCTGCTTAGATTAGGGTTTGCATGTGCATATAGTTTAATTTTATAATAATGTCAATGTGTGATGAATGATGATTCATGCATATTCAAATTCACCATGGTCTACACGAATGGCATGTGCACTAGCTTCTAGGGAGTTGGTAAACTTGATTGAGTTTATATTTATGGTCATAGTCGGAATATGAACCAAATCCAGATTTATCATCTTCTTTTAAGCCACAATCAGCCTACACTCTTAGGCTATCTTAAAAAACCATTGCATATTTAAATCTTTTATAAATGTTTTCTCCTTTTAGAATAAAATGAGATATATTCAATCCATATTTGTAGTCATAGTCAGGGATATGAGGCAAATTTATTTTTTTTAAGTTCTATAAGGCACATAAACTTCATTTTTCAAACAATTTTCTCAAAAGTTTTTTAGAAAATGTTTTCTTCAAACTTGCATTCATTCATCTAGGTTTTGATTGTATCATTAAAGTTCTATAAGGCACACCCCTTCTTTTGATTTATTTCTCAATTTCATCTCAGAAAAATCGATTTTCTTTCAATTTCCCCTTATTTTCCTTAAAATCGATTTTCTCAAAAACCCTTAGTTTTTCAAAGCATTTCCAAATGCTTTTCAAAACCCAAAAATCAATTTTCTAAGTTATATTCCCAAATCCAAAGTTCAAGTTTATAGAAAACAAACTTTTTCTCAGAATTATCCAAGTTTTCCTTAGAAATCAATTTTCATAAAGCATCAAAGGTTTCTTCAAAAATTGGTTTTTTTCTTTTCTTCAGAAATACTTTCTCAACCATGATTCATGATTTTCAAAGGTTCATCTTTTCCAATAATTCTTCAAGTATTTCAAATCTCTGAAGCATACATCATGTTTTTTAATCAAAATTTTTTCTAAGTCATATATCACATGCTTGATTCTTTGTCCATTTAGAAATAGAACATCGATTTAGACCAGTTGAGTAAAGCAGAGCACATGATTAATCCTTGGTTCAATTAACCCTGATAAAGGTGCCAGGAACGGTTGAACCTCGTACCGACAGGCAAGTCCCATTCCTTAAAATTATCCTGCATTTTAAAATGAAGGCGAGTTATTTTCAAAATCTTTTTTAAAGGTCAATTTGACTTGCAAAAGTAAAATTTTGCAATGATAATAGGTTTGGCGACCGAGATGAGACATGTCTTTTCCTGATCAATCTTGTGCTTTGTTCTATTCAACTTGTCAAAATCGTGTTCTACAATATCAGCTTTATATTTTGTGAACCTAGGAGCCTAGAATCAAACCCCGCTGACATGGATTTCATATAGACTTAGGCATGGTTTGGTAGGACTGATTGAGGAGACATTATTCATGCTCACGTAGACTTAGGCCTAATATAATCCTCTTCAATTTAGGATTTGATTGAAAACAATGTTTGCTTCTTAAAGCTTTTCAAAATTCTACTTCTTTAAGTCTTAGAGCCCTATGTTTTCTTGCATGTGATCATATTTCTAAAAACAACCCCACCTATCTTTACCCGGTCTTCACATTGCTGGTTTTTCTTCTAGAACCATAGTTCGGGACAAAGCCTCGCAACTAGCCTACCTATTTGGGTTGATCCCCCCTACCACGTACCGAGAGCCATAGTCCAAAGTATATCGGCAGGTGCTCAAGGATGTTGAAAAACATGAGCCTAGAACCGAAGAAATTTTTTTATGCCACGTACATTGAGCTTCGGCTCGAGTATATAGGCATATCATGATTGGACACAGATGATCTGAGCCTTAGAGTTAGGATTAGGGTCTTACAGCTATTTCAAAACTTGTGCATCTAGAGTCAGCCCTTAGAGAATGTTGTATGTGCCTATTTTTTTGTGCAGGATGTGATTGAATGTGCTTTGTTTATTTTCTTTTATTCTCTTTATTTTTTTATATTTTTCATAATTTTCAGAAAATACTAGATGATTTTTCAAAATCCTCTATTTTCCATTTACTTTCATATACTACCAAACATTTCCCTTTTGTTTTCTTCAAATCTTGGACGATTTTCCCAAAACCTCTATTTTCTTCAAAACTCCAGGTGATTTCCATCATCCCTTTCCTCTGGATCTCAAAGTTCCAGCCTTCTTTTGATCTTGCCTGCAATTTCTTTAAAAAATCATAT
This sequence comes from Nuphar pumila, assembly GCF_984573655.1. Taxonomy (NCBI): domain Eukaryota; kingdom Viridiplantae; phylum Streptophyta; class Magnoliopsida; order Nymphaeales; family Nymphaeaceae; genus Nuphar; species Nuphar pumila. Next base: position 70,037,769 of record NC_143249.1, read on the forward strand.
ATTTTCTTCAAGTCTTGCCCTGATTTTCTCTTTATTTTTCAGTTTATCTTGATGGCATCCAGTCAACTTGATTAAGTCTTTCCTGAGGGCCATATCTCTTATAAGGTGCGGTAAGGTCTCTCTGATCATTGAACTCTTAACACTTGTAACGCCCCGGATTTCCAAAACAAAGCTAAGTTAAAATTTTCATGAATTTCTTTTTTTTCCTTTGCAGCGGAACTTAGAAAAGCTTTTAGCAGCGGAATCAGACGATAATGAGTCGTCAGTTTTAAAAAACCCCAGACACATTACAGGTATGTGTCCAAGCAACTCATTGACCACCAAAGGGTTCCATTTTATTGAAAACTACATGTTTATTACAACATTACTGCTTGGAAAAGCAGTATAGGTTCAATAAAAGGAAGCAGTACAACTCTGTTTAGAGAAACCCTAGAACTCGATGCCACCTTTCTCCGCATATCGCAATGCAGGTCCAACACCTGAAATCCCCATAAAATGGGGTCAGAACCACTGATGGACTGGTAAGTAAGCAATCATATAACCATTCAACGCAAATACATACGTTGACCACTCAGGGTCGCAGTTCGCAATAACGACGCTCAAGCTTCCAAGACTTAACGTATATCGCAAGAGCCTCTTTAGGGCTATGAGTTGAACATTTGCTTAAGTCTCCACGACTTAGCCTTCACCTCTTTCAGGTCTCAAAAGGATGTCTAGTTCAAGTCTTCATACTTGGCACATCCGTATCCCACACATCTAAGGACAGCTCCTCGAGCTCGTGCAGATACAACACGAGTCTTTGCCCAGTCGGTTCAGTCGTATACCGATCATGACACCTTCACAAAGGTTATACAGGACTGACTCAACAATGTCTATCCACTCATACATTCAAGCATCGCTGAACCTAGAGCTAATGCATTGTTTCGATATTTAACCTCTTCCACCCTTGGTACGTGGGCGAAGCAATTGTCCGGGCATCAACTTGACGTTCTGGTGGTTGATTATTCTATGTATTTTAGATACCCCAGAGGCCTGTTGACCCTATCCATAGTAGGGCAGTGTGTTTCAACTGGGAAAACCCTACTAGGTCCATATTCAGATGCATCCTCTACTTGCAGTAGTTGGGTTCAATCCTTAGATCTTAAGGATAACCACGACCTCAAAACCCATGAGTGACTGAGGCCATCGTGGACTCTCTCAGGTCCAAAGTTAATACATGTCACTCAAGGCTGTACCATCACTGTCATTCCACAATGAGCATAATTCTTGAAGGGGTCTGCCAGTCTTACGGATACTTGGTCAGATATTGCATGTCATTTAGGCAGCCCGTGCTTCAATACTACGGGAGTATGTACTCGACCCCATTCAGTATGCCCCAACACAGTCATTAACTGAGGGGGATACCCCTAACACGATTTTCAACTGCGGGGTATATGCGACCTTAAGTCTTATTCATATGCATGTTAAACACCGCTCTCGGCACTGCAGCCATCACGAGCATCACACCTATTCCAGGTGGAAACAACACACTTTGGCTCTGCAGCCCTTACGAGTCTGGTTGTGTAACCGTTCTCAATGAGCATGCATATGATTCGATCTAAATAGATCGGCTGCTCGGCGTATTTTTATGCAACGAGTCCAAACCTAGTCAAGGCGCAGCCTCTACTCCGGCTCAGCGGCCCTTACGAGCAAGGTGCTTTTACACGTATTTGAGAGACGAGCCATTCTGGCATCGTTCCAACAACGGACATCATTATGTCGTTCAACCGGTTTCGGCAGCTCTTCTGCCAACCATTTCGTTAGCACCTCCCTTGCTCTACTGGCAGTGGTGCGATGATCCTTTTGACGTCATAGAAAGCATTCCATGAACTTGATAGCACTTCACTATATGACGAAGTATCCTGCTACGATCTTTTTGAGCTATTCTTAGCTTCTTCAGAAATTTCAGCAACACTTCCTCTCTTTGACAGAGAAAGCGTGTGTTTCTTTTATCCATTTCAGCGGCATCTCATCTCTTTGACGGGAAATCGCTATGCTTAACTCGAGAAATGGATGTGAACCGTTGTGCATACCTTGCATCCATCAAGGTCGTTTAGAACCTTGGGCCATAGCCAGGCCATACGTAAATGACTTAGTATTTACGAAAAGAGCATTTTGCCAAAAAGCGAAGCCTTTCCAATAGGGGCTTCATTCGTCAAGCAGAATCTTGAACGAGGAGCGGTAAGAGAATCACATTGGCGATTTGGAGTTGATCTCCATTTGAACGCTCATTTACGTGCCATATATGTAATATAAGCAGAAGTCTGTGCTTTCTATGGTGGCGGCGTAAATGGAATGCATATACATATTGTTCAAGGTGTGTAACTGAACGAAATATTCTACATATATATTTGCAAAAAGCAAGAGCCTTGGCATCTTTCAACGCGATGGTGTAATGTAAATACATAATCGAAAGTGCATTAATCGAAAATTGCAGAAAATAGGGAGCCTTGGCATCATACGACATGACGACAAAGTTAAATTACAAAGCCTTGGCGATATATGACGCGACGACAATCACCAGACGATATACACGAAGTTTGGCATCCTACGAGAGTTACGAGGCGAGCGGGTGAACACCGAAGTGTCCCGAAAGCCTCAACCAAGAACTTGTGAACACCCCAAATTTTTCAAAATTTTATAAAAATGACCCTTTTGCCCCTAACCCCATTTTCTGAGAAAATCAAGTCATTCTTCAGATTTTTTGAACTAAATTCCATAATGGTATATTCAAAATTAATTCCGGATCCGAATCCAGTACTTTAAATCCATATTTCCTCAAAATCCGGATCAAAACCCATTTTCTGAAGAAATTTTCTCAAAATAGCTTTTAATTCTCAGAAAATTTCCCTTTTGTAAATATCTTACAAAAACACAAAAAAAATAGTTTTGATCTTTGGTTTCTCGTAAAACTTTAGGTTTTTATTCTAAAAATACAAAAAAATGGAAAAATAACATAAAAAACCAAAAAATTGGGAAAAGCCATGAGAAAAATGAATGATTTCTAAGCTTTTTGAAGTCATTTTGCCGAAAACCTCACTTTTTAACCATTTTTTAAAAATTTCCTAAAAAAGGGAACCCCTTTATGAAAAAGTGGAGAATTCCAACGACCCTTTCCCGCGCTTCCCTCTTCTCCTCTCTCTATCGTCGATCTCAAAACCGACTCCTCTGTTCTTCACTCCACATCTTCAACGAACTTCCTCTCTCGAGCTTTCCACGCCCTCCTTAAGAAGAGACCCCGATCTTCTTTGGGGGGATCGATCCATTTTTTTTTCTCTGGCTAATATCCATCAACATCATCGATGATCAACATCTTTTCATCCCAAGACATCGAGTGCTTTTCCGGCTAAACCATTATCGGCATCCGGGTTTTTCCATCAATATCTCTGCTGATCGAGGGTTCTTCTCCTTCTAATCCATTATCGACACCCCTTTGGCATCCCACTTAATCAAGTTCTCGGCTAATCCATCATCAGTTTTTATTCTTTGATATCCATCATCAAAATCCCTGCAAGAATAAGAAGAAGAACATCTCTGCAAGGCGTTTTCCCTGCAGTCGCCTGTAAGAAAGTTAATCCTCAACATTTCTGGTAAGGCCAATACTCTTCTACTTCTTCATTTCTTCTTAGTTAACTTCCTTTTCTTCTGATTTCTTTTTACATAAATCCCACTAAAATTTTCCTTTCCATTTATTTTGCCTCACTAACGCACCATGGGTAGTGCTTGAGTTGCCTGTGCAACGTCAAAACCACCTCTGTGCAATAGTAATGGATCATTTGGTCCAACATTCTCTTTTATATTTATCAAATTCCTCTGGTTGATAGGCTATCATCTGTTGATATTCGACATTTTTTTTACTTCAATCTATGTTTACAATAGTATATTATCCTTCCTTCATGTTTTAATGCCTTTCATGCTTCGAAATTCTGTTGTTGGCCTATAATCATCATTTGAAACGTCTCGTTCATTGACACAGTGCATTGCTTATCCCTGTTTCAATGTATTCAAATTCCTGTTTATGTTGTTCCTTCTCTTTCGATTATCATTTTTCACCTTAATTTTGCTTTTGTCTGTGTTATTCCCGACATTAATTTCTAGTTTATATAGCTATTTTTGTTCTGATTGCTTTAACGCATGTTGTTTCCAGATTATTTTCTATTAATTAGGGATCATCGGTGATATTTTGATTATTTATGCTTTCTCCCCTGTTTTGATATAATCTTTTCATTTTTTTTATTTTTTATTTTTATTCTGCCTGATTCTTCGTTCATTTGGATTAAGGGTTATAAAAATATTTAGAATCTATGCAGACTTTGTTCGTATGGCACCATGTGCTGGCCGTGTTTCACAATATACTATCCTCTTCACCTCATATCTGTCGGTTGCCATGTTCTGGGCCATTTCTCGGATCCATGGAGTGAGGGATTCCGTCATTTCCTTTTGCTTTCAACTAATTTTCCCTGCTATATTTCCTTTCTGAGCGTAACCCACCATATTCACGTCTACCTGTGCTGTTGCTGACTTCCTTAATAGGAATGATCCTGGGGTTGTGTGAACCATTGCTCAAGACCGGAAGTAGCAGCAGCACTAGCCTTCATTAGCTAGTTCACTATATTCCCATCATTCCTTCTGAAATTTCGATCTCTGATTTCTAGATGGAATAGGTACACCTGTTATGTTTGATATTATCTTACATCAATAGAATAGGTTGAATCTCAGTGATAACCAACCCTAAAGGGGGTTGTCTTTCAATTGAAGGACAAGAGCTATCCTTGTAATAGCTGCTTGTACGAGGATAAAGTTGGGTACAGGCATTTGCTGATATTCTCAATCTTCTCAAATAGCACATATAATTCCTGTTGTTCCATCAAGAGCATCTTCTGGTAAAGATGTCTCTTGATCATTTGGGTAACTTTCTGTGGATTAGACAGTGGCAACCACCGTGCTTCAGTCTGCTTGTTGTTAAATCATGTGCCTATTTTGCTATATGAGTCAATTAATAGTCATATTCGCGTCATTTTGATCAGCATGTTACATCCGCATCATGTTTAGTCTTTTTATTTTTTATTTTGTAGAATGTTTGGTTCAGTTCCTGCAAACCTATGTTTCTTTCATAAATCTGGTGGATTTCCTGTAAAATGGTGTGCCATATACCTTGAGATTGGTTCTGCACTGCCTCCTTTCGTAAGGGTAAGTTGCCAAAAACTGACCCAATAGCTGGTATCACTTTGGTGAAGCCCATGGAATTCAAGAAATCGATCTAATATGATAAGTGAATTTAGAAAATCATACTGAGTGCATATAGTCTGTCAAGAACTGATGAAATAATTTGGACAAGCCTCTGTACATTTGGATGATGGCCTGAGAAGGTATTTATAAATCCACTATTCAATTCATGGTCTGGTGTTTCTATAATGTGTCTAATGTTTAAATGTCATTTATCGGTAGTTAGTTGTTTAACCTTTTGGCAACTAGGTCAGATTTCATGATCAAAGACTTAAAATCAGATAAATGGTAATCAGACCATAGTATCAAAGCATTTCATAAACAACATTCTTGAAAGTGTCTATTGTGAGGGATCAAGGGTAAAAGATCTTCAAAGTCAGAGTGTATAGTTGATATCATTGAAGCTCTGAGTGATGTGTGTCTTTTGAGTAAGGTTGGAAAGGATATCGGCAAAGCAATAGGGCTGTAGCAGGAGTGGCTTTCTTGGCTCCTTCAGGTCCCGGATTTCTTGCACAAGGGTGTTCACAGGAACCAGGTTTTATCTGACGCAATTGTGATAACATTGTGCTTTCTTTTTGGATTGTCATAAGAGACCATCATTCTTATATGGTCAACTGTAAGCTCCTTTCTCCCTTACTGTAAATCCTCATTTCCTGCTAAATTTTTTTTTTCTTCTCTTCCAACCTTGAACATAAAATCAGAAGCATTATAGTATTAATTCAAAATTGCAAATGTCGATATATTGTGCAATAGATCTGTTTAGGGTCTGTAGTTAGCTAACTTGCTGAAAAGTGAAAACTGCTTGTTATACATATTCACTGCAGCATCACTGCCCACTGTATACCCGCAACTTCTTACACCATCTTCATTTCTAACATCTTCACTACATTATTACATGTTAATAATTTTTGTCATCACCTCCACCGGCACACATATTAAGCACCCCATCTATATCTGTTGCATAGCATATGTCCAATAAAGTTTACACTGTATCATGTACTACTATCTGCCACACAATACATACATTTCTTGTACTGAATATGTATTGGATCATACCCATTCTCAGCAAATTGCATAACATTTTTTTTTTATGTATAAATGTTTCTATTCCCCATGTTCTCCTGCATCATTTCACTATGCATGTACCCTGTGCATCTTATTTCTTAAGGATGAATTTTATAGTAGGTACCAACACAATCACCCACTAAATTCCCACTACTGTCTTCCACCTCCCCTGTACCTTCATATATACCCTAGTAGATGCAGTCCCATGTATATCAGCACTACATTTTCTATATTACATCCTTCTCATTTTCATGTATAACATAATGTGTATATATATACATATATATATAAATATATATATATATATATATATATATATATATATATATATATATAAATATATATATATATATATATATGCAATTTCCCATTCATAGCAGTTCTTCCTTCATTGTCCATATGATGCATCAGTAACTTCATCATCCACTTAGGATTAGCTTTATACACGCATGATCATATGCTCTCTTTTAAGCCATATAGGCATACTCACATGCATATTATATAGGTGTATATATGAACCCTTTTCCATTCACATCTTTTGGATTTAACACAAATTTTGCAGGTTCTTTTTTTTTTTTCTTTCTTTCTTCTATGAGCTTCTTTCATCTTGTACTAACTCCTGTTCTGCAGGACTTTTCCCTTGGCTTAGAATTTTTGACATTTTCAAATTCAATTCAAATAATGTAATAGGTAGAGCATAATGAAAATTCTACATTTTCATTCTTAGATAGAATGAATGAGCATTGTAAATGTCATAAATTGCTTGTTTTCATGTATTTTTGCCTTTATTTCTCAAATTCTCACAAATGGCAACACGAATGGCATGTGCACCATTTCGTAAGAGGTAAATTAATCCTAAGTTGACGATTTACATCAACGGCCATAGTCGGGATGTAAACAAAACTTAGTATTTTTATCTTTTATAAAATAACACTGGATCCACACTAGATCCTTTTCAAAAACCATCATATTTTCTGTAGATATTTTTCTCTTTTATCAGAATTTAATTTAAAATTAATTCAATATACATACCAATGGCCATAGTCAGGGTATGTTGAGAGTTAACTTTATTTTAAATTCTATAAAAGCACCAAAATGTATTTTATTCTTCACTTAAATTTAAATGTAGTTATTACATAATACATTCAATGACCATAGTCAGGGATGTATTATGTCTTCAACCCCATTTTTAATTCATTTAAAGAATAGAATAGGTTTTCAAAAACCAAATTCAAATTCTTTAAATTCATTTCATCATTTTGGATAGAATTGCATCATATTTTCAAAAATTCCTTTTAAAATCCAAGTGATTGTGAATATCTCTTCTTCAAATTCCTATTTCAATTCTATCTCATTTCTAAACTTTGAAATCAAATTCAAAGTTTAAAACTCAACTTGATTCATTTTATAAAAATCCAAATTCAAGTTCAAAGTCCAATTTGACTTTGAAAATCATTCTCAAAATCAAATTCCAAAAATCCAAAAAGTTAGATCCTAATCTCAACTTGAACCCAGATTTTTCACTTATAAATCTCTACTTTTCGGATCTCAGACTTCAGATCCAATTCTACTTTTAGGATCCAGAACCAATTCTACTTTGGATCTCAGACTTCAGATCCAATTCCATTCTAGGATCCAGAACCCAATTCTACTTTGGATCTCAGACTCCAGATTCAATTTTCATTCTAGGATTCAGAACCCAATTCCCTTCTAGGATCCAGAATCCAATTCCCCTTCGGATCTCAGATCTTAGATCCAATTCCATTTAAAAATCAGAATCCAATTTCATCTTGGATCCCAGAGTTCAGATCCAACTCCCATTTCGGATTCTAAATCCAGAAATTCAATTTTGATCTCTATTTAGAATCCAGACTTTGGATTCAAATTCCATCTTGAATTCCAGATTTCAAATCAACTTCTATTCTCAATTCTAATTCTTAAAACCAATTTCATTTCATCCCAAATTTCAAATCCAAATTCCTATTTAGGATTCTAAATCCAGAATTCAATCTCATCCTGAATTTTCAACTCTATTTAGAATCCAGACTTTGGATTCAAATTCCATCTTGAATTTCAACTTTCAAATCAATTCTATTTTTCACGTTTCATTCTGATTTCAAACTTCAAAGTTAGAATTCAATTCCATTTCATTTCTATTCTAATTCAAAGTCTGTTTATGACTTTAAAATTTCCTTGCTTCTCCTTTTATCTCAAAATTCAAAAATCATCTCCTTTTCAATATCCAGATTCATTTTTCCCAAACTCTGATTATTTCAAAAACTCAGAACTTCAAATCTTAAGTTCTAAGTTAAAAACCATTCCTTCACTTTATCATCAGATTCATCTCAGAAACACTTGGAATATTTCAAATCATTTTTCAAAAGAGACCATACATCTTTGCATTGCACAAGCATGATTCTTTGTACATTTTAGACTTAGAATAAATTCTTAGATAATTTCTTAGCAAAGCAAAAGGCATGAATTCGACCCTTGGTTCGATTACCCCTGGTAAAGGCGCCAGGAACGGTCGAACCTCGTACCGACGAGCGGATCCCGTCTCCCAATTTTCCCGCAAATATTTCAAAACGGAAGCGAGTTATTTCAAATATCTTCAAAATCAAGGTCAAGTGAGACCCCGCAAAAGAGTTCATCTTCTCTTCTCTCCTTTTCTTTTCTCTTCTCTCTTTCTTTCCGTCTTTTATTTTCTCCCTTCAAAAAGAAGGAAATAGGGGTAGGAAAGGAAAAGAGAAGGAAGAGAGAGAGTATTACGAGAGGAAAAATTTTGCGATGATCACAGTTTTGGTGACCGTGATGGGACTCGTCTCCGTCCGGTCGAATTATGGCTTTTTCTTTTGCTTTGATATTATCTAAGTCTTTATTCTTCAAATGTCAGCTTCATTTCCATGCAAATCTTAGGAGCCTAGACTCTGTCCTAAGCTGACATCATTTGCATATAGGATTTAAGTATGGTTTGGTAGGACCATATTGAGGAGATTATTCCATGCTCACACTAGACTTAGGTCTGAAATACAACTCTCCTCAATTTTAGGGATTGAATGCTAAACAATGTATGCAAGTGTATGTTTCTCTTCATTTTAATTTATCTCTCTAGGACTTGCATTAGAGCCATCTGATTTCTTGCATGTTGAGCATATTTTGAAAACCTCCCTACCTATATTGTCCCGGTCTTCACGTTGCTGGGCTGTCTCACTGAACCATAGTTCGGGAGAGAGCTTCACAACTGGACCACTTATTTGGGTTCGCGCCCCCCTACCACGTACCTAAGGGCCATAGTCTGAGGTATATCGGTAGGTGCTCAAGGATGTTGGGAAGTCATTACCTTAGAACCGAAAAAATATCTCTATGCCACGTACTTCGAGCTTCGGATTGGGTATATCGGCGTATCTTGATTGAAATCAGATGATCTGAATCCTAAAGTTAGGATTAAGGTCCTACAAGCCATTTCAAATATTGCATTTAGAGTCAGCCTTTAGGGAGTGTTGTATGCGCATCATTGTTTGTGCAGCTTTAGTTGTATGATATTTCTCTTATTCTTTCATATGTATGTATCAAACCTTTTTTTCAAAAACCCTGGGTGTATTATTCAAAATTTTCCCTTACTTTCAAAAACCCCAGGTATATATTTTCCTCTACCTACATTTTCTTTTCTATGTTTAATTTTTTCAAAACCCTGGAAAATTCCTTTAAAATTTCCTCAACCTTTTCAAAATTTCCAGGTTTGATTCTTCAAAGAGTCTATCCGTAAGTCCTGCATTCTATCTAATTTTCCTCCTTATTTCCTCTTTGCCCCAGTATCATTTCGATGGCGTCGGATTCTCTCGATGCGATCTTTCCCCGAGATCATGTCTTCTATCAAATTCAGGATGGATCCCCAGATCAACGGGTCATCCAGTCTCTCCCTTTCTTCCCTCGGTGGTATTATTCTTGGTTCGCCACCTTCTCACGTATGTTCCTAGACCACTTGGATGACTGTGGGTTGGAGATGACATCAGCGGTAGGCAAGCAAACCATCAATGGAGCTTTGATTCAAGCTATGGCGGAACGGTGGAATCCACGTACCTACACATTTTGGTTTCCTTGGGGAGAGATGACTCTACTGATGGATGAGTTCAATGATATTATGGGATTGCCCGAACCAGCTGGCCAGCCGGATGATCCTGTCGAGCAGCAGTTCCTGATCAACGTCAAAGGGGTGGATGTTTGAGAAGCCTTGGCCAGAGCAACAGGGAGCAGATCCTGGCCTCTCACTAAGATTGGTGGGAATCAATTCATTGACCTGTTCGGACTCTATCGCAAGTATGGAACTTATGAGGAGGTTGACACCTTGTCTCGAGCAGCAAAAGACAGAATTCAGCATGCCATGATCCTATGCACAGTAGGATTAGCTTTCTTCCAAGATGGCCAGAATTTCATGGATATCAGAGTCGCCCAGCTCTTTCGAAGATGGAGAAGCAAGCAGACCCGTCAGCTATCAGTTTCTATGGCAGCCTTGGCTTTTCTTTACAGAGGCTTGGCTCGATTTGCTCTTGGGGAGACCATTCTAGTAGAAGGATGCACTTATGCCCTACAGTCATGGTTTCTGCGACACGTTCCCTCGAAGGCCAGTTCTTTCAGATTCAACAGTAAGCAGCCCAAGTCAGTCATTCAGTGCCGAGCTTTGATCGATAAATTGCATCAAGAGGAGATTGTTTGGGACTTCTTCGACAGAAGAGAGACCATCCCTCGATACACCTATGCTCGTGACAAGCGCTACAGATTGCTTGGCCCTTTCTTTTGTGTTGATTATCAGTCGGAATGATGTCTCAGATAGTTTTTGCAGCGGCAGGTCCGTGCCAACACCCGCTTCCCGATGGGCAACATGCCAGAATTCAACCTGCAGTCGGATCAATGGTTTGGGGCATACCATGTCACCAAATATACTTGGGACTCCTTTGTTTCTCTGTTTGTAGTTCCTGGGCCAAATGTATCATCTGAATATCAAGAGTGGTGGCAAACTGTCTGTCCACCCTCTCTTTGTCTTTGAATGTTAAATATCAATAAAAATTACTTTTGGCCAAAATTTTACTTCTTGTATTTTTTTTTATAGTACAAATAGTCACAATTTTGGTAACGACCTCATCCCAGGTAAATGAGACATTCCTCCCACATTTTCTTCAATATATATTTTATCACGGTTGACAACCTCGCCTAGGTAACAAGGCACATTTCTCTGTTATCATCAAATGGTAACACAATTATCACAAATCGTGTGATGACCCAATCCCGGGTAATGGGATAATCTCTTGAAATTGTCTACCGAAATCCTTCATTTTTTTTCCTCAAAAAGTTATAAATTTTCAAAAAGCTTCTCCATACTCTAACCATTCCCATATTCTTCTGGAAAACTTTGGCATTTGAAGATGGTTCAGACAAGGGCTGGTAAGCAGGCCACTCAACGGCACAGTGACAGCGAACCAGAAGAGATAAATTCTCTTAGATTATCCAAGAAGCATGACTCAGAGGATGAGAGCGACGCTGATCCGGCCATGTACCGGGTCTTTCAAAAGATGATGACCAAGATGATGGCCGAGCAGGCTAAGGCTGGTCCCAAGAAGGCAGCTTCTGAGAGGAAAGCTAAGAAGAAGCCCATAAAGAAGCCGGTCAAAATCAGTAAGTAGAAGGTACAGCGTGACATCACCTTTGAGGATTCTGGGTCAGCAGAAGAAGTCTCTGAAGAAGAAGAGCAGTTGATTTACATCCCTGTAAACACCCTAATCCAGTACTTATGTTTCATATATCATCGCAATATCACTTCATCCATTTGACATGTCATTTCATAGCATTACATGGCATTGCATGCCATTATATCTCATTTTCGAGATCCAGCACTCCTGTTTTCAAGATATTTAATCCAGATTCGGATTTTAAAACTTTTCTTTCAAAAACAATTTTAAAACCTGGGTTTTTAATCAACATTCTGTCGTTTGCCAACCCCCAAGACCTTATATTTTGAAGCATTTTCTCATAAAACAATCTGGATTCATTTCAAACTCAATTTCAATTGATTTCAATTCTCAGATGAGGCCCATTTAGATGGTGTCGCTTCTATATTCCTTCATTTATCAAAAATCTCAAAATTTTTTTAGAGTCCTAGTTGGATCAGGACTCTATTTTCATCTTTTTAAAACATTTTTAAAACATCATTCCAATTTTAAACAAGTTATAGCCATATCCCTTGTCCATTTCCTCCGTTTTGGCCAAAATCTTAGAGTCCTAATTGGATGAGGACTCTTTTTCCAGAGTCCTAGTCGAATCAGAACTCTACTTTTCACTATCTTTTTACCTGTTTTCGGAGAAAACCTTTCAAAATCTTCTGTTTTGGCCAAAATTTCAGAGTCTTAGTTAGATCAGGACTCTTCTTCAAGAGTCCAGTCGGATCAGGACTCTTCTTTAGAGTTTTAATCGCATCAGGACTCTAATATTTTACAGCTATTTTATCCATTTTCAATCAAATCTTTCAAAATCTTTCAAAAAGAGTCAGAAACTCAGAGTTTTAGTCAAAACAGGACTCTATTCAGAGAGTCCTAGTTGGATCAGGACTCTGATCCTGATTTCAATTTTGAAAGAATCTTTCAAAAATCTTTCCATCTATCAAAACTGTTACACTTTTATCAAAGAATTTGAAAATTCTGAGGTTTTATCCCAGAGTCCTGATCAAATCAGGACTCTACCCCAGAGTCCTGATCAAATCAGGACTCTATCCAAAATTGGTTTTCATACTTCATTTTCACTGGTTTTCAAAAGTTTTCCCCAAATTTTATCATTTGCTTATCAGAAAACCAAAATTCTTAGAGTTCTGATCGAATCAGAACTCTTTCTTAGAGTCCTAATCAGATCAGAACTCTGAACCAAAACTTCGATTTCATCCTGTTTTTAACTGTTTTTCAAAATTCTCTCATTTGTTTTCTTAGAAAATCCAAAAATCTGAGAGTCCTAGTTCAATCAGGACTCTGTCCTTAGAGTCTTAGTTGAATCAGAACTCTGTTTTATTTCAATATTCGTTATTGTTTTCACTGTTTTGACAAGTTCTTTCATTTGTTTTTCAGAAAATACCAAAAAATCTAGACTTTCAGTCCGATCAGGACTCTGTCCCAGAGTCCTAGTCCAGTCAGGAGTCTGTTTTGAAGTTTGTTTTTACTTCATTTTTTATTTATTTTCATTTGTTTTAAAAAATTAGGTCATTTTGTAGAGTCCAGTTAATCCAGGACTCTATTTCAGAGTCCTGATTGAGTTAGGAGTCTAACCCTGACAGTATTTTCTGACTTATTTCATCATTTTTTATAAAATATTTTCAGAAACTCCTTATTTGGCTTTTAAAACCCAAAATCTCAGAGTCCTATAAATCCAGGACTCTAGCCCAGAGTTCCAGTTCGCTTAGAACTCTATTTTCAAAACTTTGAATTTCAACTATTGATTTTAACCCTTTTTTTAAAGCCATTTTAGTATTTATTTCAAGTTTTTCAAAACTTCGATGTGGGGCCCACCCCGTTGGCGCCGTATCTAGAGGAGTTCTGACTCAGTCAAGTCTCTGTACCATTTCAAAACTTTCAATCTTAAAGTCTACTTTTGAATCTCTTTTGAAAAACCTCTCATTTTCAAGTTTTAAAATCGTTTTTGAAAATTCAAGTGGGGCCCACTCGGGGTGGCGCCACATTTGAAGAAGTCAAGGTTAGACTAGGGTTAGTCATTGTCCTAGTTAGGTTAGGGGTTTAGAGGAGTCAAAAGCAATTTTAAAAATCAATTTTATTTAACCATTGGTTTTTAAAGGTTTTAAATTCAGGTTTTAAAAACCAAATGTAGGTCCATACTAGGTGGTGCCACATTTGGACTTTTTAGGGTTTAATTAGGTGTTAATTAAGGTTTAGTTAGAGTTCATTTAGGGTTAGGAAACCACAAAAAATTGTCCTCCCTTGGTGGTTTTAGATAGAGTTTGAAAAAGTCAAAGTTAGGTATTAATTAGTCCTAATTACATGGGTTTTGAAAAACTATAAATAAGGGGACTTCAAGGGGGTCAAAGGGAGCTCTTTTTCTCTCAAATTTTTGTGGCTTCTCTCTCCTCTCCAGCACCTCCACCTTTCTCCATTGCAGCTGCATCCCCAAGGTGAGTTATTTAATATTTTTTTATTATTTTTTTATTAGTTTTTTATGACTTTTCAATAGATTTCACCATGGAAACTCTTGTGTTCATGGATTTAACCATGGATTTCATCCAAGAACCACAAAATCAATTCAAGAAGATGATCTAACCCTATTCCATACTGTTTTTCATGATTCAAATCCATTAGAATCGTTTATTGCATTATTTTTTATATTCTTAACCATTAAAACATGCGATTTACCCGTTAAATGGGTCAAATCCATGCTTTTTAAGGTAAAATCAAATTCCAGCCATGGATTCCCTGTATTTTATTTATTTCTTTGCTTATTTATGTTTATTACACGTTTTTCAGCATAGAAATCAATTTTATTTTACTGTTTTGGTATTTTCTTTATTGTTTTCATTGATTAATGCATGCTTTATTAGGTTTTATCAAATTTTTGTGTGTTTTAAGCTTAAATCAGCAAAAAAAATGTTATTTCGTATTGAATCACTCACTGTAAATTTCTGATTTTTTTATATGTGATACATGGATGTGTAATTGAACTACTGTAAAAAAATCAGAGGTTTTGGAATTCGGGAACCCTGTGAGAAAAATCAGACATCAAATCAGGTTTTTAAAACTTTAAAATCGTTGTTAAAATCAAAAGGGTAATTTGCTGTTATGATATTTTTCTCATCCGATGTCTGATTCAAGATCTGTAAAATGCCATGGATTCATAGTGATGAGATCTATTTAATGTGAAATTTTGGGAATTTTTTATTTCTGTTTAGTATTTTTCCTCTGTCAGAGAATCTGATTTTAAATTTAAAACTCGTTAGGGTTTACCAAAACCCTAATCAGAGTTTTGTTATTCATAGATCCCAAACCACAGATCCGATTCATGATCTGTAAAAAGTGAGTATTATTATTTTTCTGTTCTCTGTTCACTGCTAAAAGTTCAGAAATGTTTGATTAAGTTTGCTATTTATTTCTGTATTTTCAATCCTAAGTAGCTGTTTTAACCCCTGTTAGATTTGTTAGATTTTAGTTCAGATTGCCGGAAGGGTTTCTCCCTAACCGGAGATGCTTTTTCCAATCTGTAAATTGGGAAATCTCTGTTTTTCTAAATAATTTATTTTTGTAAAAATTTAGAAGTTTTTATGGAGGATTGATCCCTGATTCGAGTCTAACTCTGAAACTGGTTTGTAACCTAGGTTAAAAATAGCTTATTTTAGGGTTTTTATGCAATTTTTGGATTAAAATAATGTCAAAAAATTATTTTTATGATTTTAATCTGATTTCAGAGACATAACAAGTGCAGGTACCAATTTTTATGCATTTTGGAATCCGTTTGATGCCTGAATTGATCAAATTGCAAAACAGGGTCCTTGAAAGATCCAAAAACACTGCCAAAATCACAATTTTTGTGATATTTCTTGATTTTCGTGCATAAATATATATATTTTTAGGGTTTGTTCATGTTTATAATCATATTAGGGTGTTTCATGTTTGATTTTGTGTTTATTTTAATCATAAATCCCAAGTTTTTACCAAAATCTATTTCAGAAAACCCTGATTTCAAGGCCATAGTCTTGCTATCAGGGGCAATTTGGTCATTTGACCTAAATTTCGAAATTCTAAACCCTAATTTTCATATTTTTAATTATTTCACATCATACTTAGTTCAATTTATTCTTATTTGGATTTTAAAAGTTGCATTTTTATAAAATATCTTTCTAAAAACCCTGATTTCAAGGCCATAGTCTTGCTATCAGGGGTATTTTAGTCATTTTAACCCCAATTTCGAAATTTCATATCTTATCTTCTTTATTTATTCAATCTTATTTCATATCTCATCATTTTGATTTAAGGTAATCATGGCAAAAAGGCTTATATCTAGTAAAATCCAGTAATTTCTAGATATTACTGGATAAATCTAGAAAAGCCAACATATCTTCACTAATAAGTTTTCTAGTTTTGCAGGAACATTGAAGACTTTATTTTCTTTTATTTGCTGTATTTAAATTTGATTAGTGATGTAAATTGTAATTAATTTTGGAATAAGAATTTCAATTCCTGCATAGAATAGGATGCATTGCATATAGTTTTAAGCTTTGATATATAACTGCTATGTATGCCAATTCATGCATATTTTTACCAATTCACTATGGTCTACACGAATGGCACGTGCACTAGCTCTTATGGAGTTGACAAACTTGGTGGAATTTGTATTTATGGCCATAGTCAGAATACGAATGATACCTAGATTCGTAATCTTCGTATTAGCCACATTCAGCCTACACTCTTAGGCTAACTTCAAAATGCACTGCATTTCTCAAAAATACGAAAAGATTTTCTCAATTCCTTAAAATTAAGTCTTTCAAGTCCATATTCATTCATTTCATTCATTTGCAAATTCCAATTTCAATTCAAAGAAATCAATTTCTTCAAAATTTCCTAAGTCTTATTCAAAAATCTATTTTCTCAAAATATTGATTTGCCAATGATATTTCAAGTATTTCCCAAGTTTCAAATTTGATTTTCTAAGTTACATTTCAATTTCAAAGTTTGAATTCAAAGAAATCAAGTTTTCCAAAGCTATTTCACATTTCTCAAAATCGATTTTCACAAAACCTCTAGATTCTTCAGAAATCGATTTTCACTTTCTCAGATACAATATCTTAACCATGATTCATGATTTTCCATGTGATATCTTTTCCAAGTATTTCAGTCATTCAAAGCAAACATCATGTTTTCAAATATGCATTTTCAAAATATCATAGCACATGCCTGATTCTTTGTGCATTTAGGAAATAAAACATGATTTAGACAAGTTGAGCAAAGCTAAGCACACTTTTGATCCTTGGTTCAATTACCCCTGGTAAAGGCGCCAGGAATGGTTGAACCTCGTACCGACAGGCGAGTCCCATTCTTCGAAATTATCCTGCATTTTAAAACGGAGGCGAGTTATTTTCAAAAACTTTTTCAAAGGTCAGTTTGACTTGCAAAAGTAAAAATTTTGTGATGATAACAGGTTTGGCGACCGTGATGGGACCTGTCTTTGCCTGATCAATCTAATGCTCTACTTAGTTCAACTTGTCAAAATCGATTTCCATGGAATGTCAGCTTTTTCTTTATGATATCATGTGAACCTAGGAGCCTAGACTCAAACCCAGCTGACATGGATTGCATTTAGACTAGGTATGGTTTGGTAGGACCATATTGAGGAGAATTATTCATGCTCACATAGACTTAGGTCTAATACATCACTCCTCAATCTAGGAATTGTATGAAAACAATGTTTGCTTCTTCAAAATTTTCAAAATCTCTATCTCTTTAGGACTTAGAGCCCTCTGATTTTCTTGCATGTGATCATATTTCAAAAACCACCCCACCTATCTTTACCCGGTCTTCACGTTGCTGGGCTCTCTTCTAGAACCATAGTTCAGGACAGAGCCTCACAATTGGGCCACCTATTTGGGTGAAAACCCCCCTGCCACGTACCAAGGGCCATAGTCCAACGTATATCGACAGGCGCTCAAGGATGTTGGAAAACTTGAACCTAGAACCGGAGAAATTGATTTTATGCCACGTACATCGGGCCTTGGCTTGAGTATATCGGCATAACTGGATTGGACACAGATGATTTGAACCTTAGAGTTAGGATTAAGGTCCTACAGCTATTTCAAAACTTGTGCATCTAGAGTCAGCTTTTAGGGAATGTTGTATGTGCATACTTGATTGTGCAGGATGTGTTTAAATGTGTTAAAGTCATTTCTTTTTATTTTCCATATGTTCCCAATTTTCTAAAATACTGGACGATTTTTTAGAAATCCCCAATCCATGTCCATATACTATCCATGTTTCAAACCCTGGACGATTTTCCAAATTCTCCTCTATTTCCTTCAAAACTCCAGATGATTTCCATCCTTTCTTTCTTCTGGATCTCGAATTTTCTGCTTTATTTTTATCCTGCCTGCATTTTTCTCAAATTTCCTGTATTCTCCTGAGTCTTACTCCAATTTTCCATGTTTTCCAGTCTGATGGCATCCAGTCAGCTTGATTCAGTCTTCCCTGAGGGTCACATCTCCTACGAGGTGCGACAAAGTCTTCCTGAGCATCGAGTCCTCAACATCGGATCCTTCTTTCCCCAGTGGTACTATTCATGGTTCAAGAATTTCTCTCGTATGTTTCCGGACCACTTGGACGATTGTGGATTGGAACTAGCGTCCGCAGTGGGAAAGCAGACAGTCAACGGCAATTCGATTCATACACTAGCAGAGCGGTGGAATCCGAGCACTTCTACCTTCTGGTTTCCATGGGGCGAGATGACGTTGCTGATAGATGAATTTTTAAAAATTATGGGATTACCTGAGCCAGCTGGTCAGCCTGAAGATCCATTGGTGAAGCAGTTTCTGATTAATGTCAAGGGTCTGGACCCTAAAGACGCCTTAGCTCGCATGACAGGACGCAAGTCTTGGCCATTGATCGAGGAGGATGGAAACGAATATGTGAACCTGCTTGAAATCTACAAACAGTATGGGACATTTGTGGAAGTCAGTTCCTTATCTCGAACAGCTCGAGAAAGAATTCAGCATGTGATGGTTCTGTGCACGGTGGGATTAGCTTTCTTTCCTAATGGACGGAATTATATGGATATCAGAATAGTTCAGCTTCTAAGGAGATGGGGAAGTCGACAGACCAGGCACCACACCTGAAGACATGGCTCAGATCGTTAATCAGGCCATGACCAATGCTCCCATAACCTTCTCAGATGAGGATCTGCCAAAACCTCACGCATTTCATAACAATGCCCTGTACATTATAGTGCGAACCTAGGGAATGACTGTACCCCACGTGCTTGTAGATGGAGGTAGTAGCCTCAACATTTGTCCTGAAATGACTGTCAAGGCTCTGGGTATAAAAGAAGAAGAGTATACACCGGATCCGATCACCATTTATGGGTTCAATAATCATGGACAGACAGCAAAGGGAAAGATCTTCTTGGAAATATTTATTAACTACTCTGTTCATACAGTGCTTTTCCATGTCGTTAACATGCCGCCAGCGTATAATCTTCTACTGGGAAGAACATTGATTCATAATGCCAACGCCGTACCATCCACTCTGCATCAGTGCATCAAATGATCTAAAGGTGACATGATAACTACTGATTTGGGGGAAGATCCTGAAGAGAGGATACCTCAGCCTATGATCCCTAGGCCAACTTATACTGCTGATATCCCCAGCATTAGGGAAAGTGAAGAGGTTGTTCTTAGTGAAATCCTTGAAATGCTAAAGTTAGAAGCAGCATCAGAGACAAACCACACAGCAGCGATGGTCCAATGGCAAGGACCACATTTCTTTAAGATCGGAGGTAGTCTCGATTATAGTACTTTCAAGGACCATCCTCTTTTCCTGCAGTTTGTTAGAACCAACAAAAGGGTTTGACCTGTTACTGAAGCATGATTATCAGCCTTTCAAAGGATTGGGCAAGAACGAAGATGGCCGACTAGAGCCAGTGGTCCCTGATCATCATCCGCGCAGGGCAGGATTGGGATTCATGGGCAAAAGATCTCACAAAAATATTGTCTTCATTAAAGGGATCCATTAAAAATTTTCTACCATCTGTCTTTTCTATTTCATTCATTTGATTTCGGCAGTTTGTAGGGACAATGTTCCATTTCAGTTCATTTTAAATGTCTTCATTTCAAGTCTTCAATAAAGTTATCAATTTTCTCGTCTATCTGGATGTCATCTTTCTCTTATTCCTCTGTAATTTGTCTTCAAAATTCATTGTTCTTATCTTTTTTATTCTCATGCAATTTATGTCATAGTGAATGAACTTTTTCTAAAAGCTATTCCTTTTCAAAATTTCAGAATGTCTTCTCAACCGATAAAAAGATTAGTCATCAATCCTTCAATCCTATCGAAACCGGCAAAGATACATCGGGTTCGTGCAAGAGCAGAAGACAGTAAGGTCATAAAGCAGTCAGAAAAAATGGCAGAATTTGATTCGTCGCTTCTAGAGTTGCCAGAATTTGTAGCGATTCAGAAACAAGATGAACCATCGACCCTAGTCTAGGATCCGACTGAGGACATCAATATTGGTTCAGAAGATAGTCTGAAAATTCTCAAGATCAGCACCAGCCTAAGTACATATGAGAAGGAAAGGCTCATTGACTTTCTCAAGCAGTACGAAGAAGTATTCGCATGGACTTATGAAGATATGCCAGGTTTAGATCCTAAATTGGTGGAACATCGACTCGTTCTGAAGCCTGATGCGAAACCTGTTAAGCAGAAGTTAAGAAAAATGGATTCTCGAATCTAGCAACAGGTCAAGGAAGGACTTAAGGACTTGCTTAAAGCAGGATTCATTCGAGCAATAGATTATCCGGACTGGTTGGCGAATATCGTTGCAGTTCCCAAGAAAAATGGCAAAGTGCGAATTTGTATTGACTTTCGCTGTAACGCCCCGGATTTCCAAAACAAAGCTAAGTTAAAATTTTCATGATTTTTTTTTTCTTTGCAGCAGAACTTTAAAAAGCTTTTAGCAGCGGAATCAGACGATAATGAGTCGTCGGTTTTAGAAAACTCCGAGCACGTTGCAGGTATGTGGCCAAGCAACTCATTGACCACCGAGGTGTTCCATTTTATCGACAACCACATGTTTATTACAATATCACCGCTTGGAAAAGCAGTATAGGTTCAATAAAAGGAAGCAATACAACTCTGTCTAGAGAAACCCTGGAACTTGATGCCACCGTGCCCCGCATATCGCCACGCAGGTACAACACCTGAAATCCCCATAAAACGGGGTCAGAACCACTGATGGTCTGGTAAGCATGCAGTCATAATTCCATTCAACTCAAGCACATATGATGACCACTCAGGGTCGCAATGCGTAATAATGACGCTCAAGCCTCCAAGACTTAGCGTATATCGCAAGAGCCTCCGCAGGGCTATGAGTTGAACATCCGCTCAAGTCTTCATGACTTAGAGCAAGCCTTTTCAGGGCTGTGATTTCCATAACCGCTTAAGTCTTCATGACTTAGCCATGACCTCTTCTGGGTCTCAAAGGGATGTCTAGCTCAAGTCTTCATACTTGGCACATCCGTATCCTACGCATCTAAGGACAGCTCCTCGAGCTTCACTTAGTCGTGCGGATACAACACGGGACTTTGCCCAGTCGGTCCAGTCGTATACCGAACATGACACCTTCACAAAGGTTATGCAGGACTGACTCAACACGTCATCCACTCATACATTCAAAGCATCGTTGTACCTAAGCTAATGCATTGTTTGATAATTAACCGCTCCCGCCTTTGGTACGCAGGTAGAGCTATTGTCCGGGCATCAACGCGATGTTCTGGGGGTTGATTACTCTATGTATTTTAGATACCCCAGAGGCCTGTTGACCCTATCCATAGTAGGGCAGTGTGTTTCAACTGGGAGAACCCTACTAGGCCCATATTCGGATGCATCCTCTACTTGCAGTAGTTGTGTTCAATCCTTAGATCTTAAGGATAACCACGACTCCAAAACCCATGAGTGACTGAGGCCATCGCGGACTCTATCAGGTCCAAAGTAAAATACGTGTCACTCAAGGCTGTACCATCACTGTCATTCCACAATGAGCATAATTCCTGAAGGGGTCTGCCAGTCTTACAATTACTTGGACAGAATCTGCATGCCATTTAGGCAGCCCGTGCCTTAGCACTACGGGAGTATGTACCCGACCCCATTCAGTCTGCCCCAACACAGTCATTACTGAGGGGGGTACCCCTAACACGATTTTCAACCGCGGGGTATATGCAACCTTAAGTCTTATTCATATGCATGCAGAACACCGCTCTTGGCACTTCGACCACCACGAGCATCATACCTCTTTGGGTGTAAACAACACACTCTAGCTCTTCGGCCCTTACGAGTCTGGTTGCGTAACCGTTCTCAATGAGCATGCATATGACTCGATCTAAATAGATCGGCTACTCGGCGTATTTTTATGCAACGAGTCCAAACCTAGCCAAGGCGCAACCTCTACTCTGGCTCGACAGCCCTTACGAGCAAGGTGCCCTTGCATACACAGAGATACGAGCTGATCTGACACCGTTCCATCAACAGACATCATTATGCCGTTCCATTGGTTCCGGCAGCTCTTCTGCCAATCATTTCGTCAGCACCTCCCCTGCTCTATCGGCAGCGGTGCGACGAACCCTTCTACGTTGTAGAAGGCATTCCTTGAACTGGGTAGCACTCTGCTATATGTCAGAGTATCCTGCTACGTTCTTTCTGAGCTATTCTTAGCTTCTTTAGAATTTTCAGCAGCACTTCCTCTCTTTTACGGAGAAAGCGTGCGTTTCTTTTATCCATTTCAGCGGCATCTCCCCTCTTTGACGGGAAATCGCTACGCTTAACTCGGAAAATGGATATGCACCATTGTGCGTACTTTGCATCCATCAAGGTTGCAGGAACCCTGGGCCATAGCCAGGTCATACGTAATTGACTTAGTCTTTACGTAAAGAGCATTTTGCCAAAAAGCGAAGCCTTTCCAGTAGGGGCTTCATTCGTCAAGCAGAATCTTGAACGAGGAGCGGTCAGGGAATCGCATCGTCGATTTGGAGTTGATCTCCATTTGAACGCTCATTTACGCGCCATATATGTAGTATAAGCAGAAGCCTGAGCTTTATACAGCGGCGGCGTAAAGAAATGCATATACTATTGTTCAGGGTGTGTAACTGAACGAAATATTCTACATATATAACAAAACAGGAGCCTTTGTGTCATTCAACACGACAGCGTAAGTAAATATATTACAGAAAGCAGGAGCCTTGGCATCATACGACGCGACGGCAAAGGTAAATTACATAGCCTGTGCGATATAGGACGCGTCGGCAAAATCAGCAGATATACACCTAGATCCGCATCCAACGATAGTTACGAGGCGAGCGGGTGAACACCGAAGTGTTCTGAAGGGCTCAACCAAGAACTAAAGTGAGATACCATTTTTAAAACGCATATACTACGTATTTGAACATAGATATATCCGACGATAGTTACGAGACGAGCGGGTGAACACCGAAGTGTCCAAAAAGGGCTCAATCAAGAACTAAAGCAAGATACTACTTCAGAAAGTATATGCTATATACAAACAATCAAATACTTGAGAGAGATGGATCAACGAAGCGAACTTACTTCAAATCGTGGAAGAAACGGCTCCGGGGTGCTCCTTTGGCTTCGAGCCTTCCTTTGAGAGGCCAGACTAAGTCAGATGAAGCTGACTTAGTTGAGAAAGAGGTAGAGCAGGTCAAGCTACTCAACCTAAGTGGTTTGAACCAAACAGGGTTCGGTCCAAGTCAACTGGGTTCAGCAGGTTCGAACTCAGCTCAAGTAGGCTATGTCTGGGTTCAGAAATCCAAACCAGAATCTGGACCAAAAAGGACTTTGACTTTGACTTTAAACCCAACTAGGTTCAAGTCAAGTCAACTAGGTTTGGACTAGGTCAAGTGGGTTCAGACCTAGGTCAGGTGGGTTAGGACCAGGTCAGGCAGGCTCAGGCTAAGTCAAGCAGGCTCAGACCAGGTCAGGTGGGCTCAGGTGGGCTAGGCTAGGTAGGGGAGGTTTAGGAGAGAGAGAGAAGGCAAGAGAGAGAGGGGGGGTCGAAATTATGAGAAGAGAGAGAGTGGGGAGGGCTATTTATAGCCCAAGCCCACCTCCTCTTGGGAATTTTTATCCCCCTTTTGCCCCTTAGCTTTATTTTAATTCCAGGAGGTTCCTTTTGAGGTGGGGCCCACTTGGATATTTCCATAGGATATTTTGTGGGTCCCACAAGATATTTTCTGAGGAATATTTCTGTGGGTCCCACCAACATTTCCGTGGGTCCCGCAAAAATTTCGGGTTTTCGGTGATTTTTTCTGAAAAATTCTGAGTACGCCATTTTCTTCGTATTGACGTAACTAAGAAAGTTGGCTCGAGGAAATCCTTTGATTTTGTTTAGGTAGGAAGTTATGGCTTCCAGAGTGTTTGAGCATATATTCACGAATCGACGAATATCCTAAGTATAACTAGCTCGCAGGAATTGATCCGTTTCGCATTATGAGAAAAAATGCTATTTTTACCGATGAATGCCTCATGAATTTTTATTCAGAGATCATCTGAAAAATTGCGGGTCTTACATTCGCGATCTCAATAAAGCTACTCCGAAGGATGACTATCCACTCCCAAATATTGATCTCCTAGTTGATAGCACGGCTGGGCATGCCATGTTCTCCTTCATGGACGGATACTCCGGATATAATCAGATCAAGTTGGCCGCTCGTGACCAATCCAAAACATCCTTCACTACGCCATGGGGCACTTTCTGTTATACAGTCATGCCGTTTGGGCTCAAGAATGCTGAGGCAACCTATCAGCGTGCAATGGCTGTCATTTTCCATGATCAGATGCACAAGACTATGGATGCATACGTTGATGACATCCTGGTCAAATCCAAAGAAGAAGAAGATCATATTGATGCTTTAAGTCAAGTCTTCAAGCGACTCATTCTTTACAAAATGAGACTCAATCCTTAGAAATGTGTCTTCGGGGTTGAATCAGGCAAATTGCTAGGCTTCTTGGTCAGCAAAAAAGGGATAGAAATGGATCCCGCTAAAGCAAAGGTCATCATTGACATGCCACCTCCAACTACTCTTAAGGAATTGCGTAGTCTTCAGGGACATATGCAATCAATTCGGAGATTCATATCCAACCTTGCCATGAGATGTGAACCTTTCAATCATCTACTCAGAAAAGGAGTGAAATTTGAATGGGGACCAGAGTGTCAGCAATCGTTTGAACGTATCAAGAAATATCTTCTTAATTCGCCCGTTCTGAAGCCACCAGAATTGGGAAAGCCTCTTTTGCTATATGTTTCAGTTAACCAAGCCGCTTGTGGCGGATTCTTGGCACAGTATAAGGAAGGCAGTTTGATTGAACATGCCATCTATTATGTAAGCAAGACTTTCATTGATTACGAGAAGAAATATTCTCAGATAGAGAAGACATGCCTAACACTGGTATGGATGTGTCAGAAGTTGAGACATTACCTGTTAGCATCAGAAGTCAAGATTCTCTCAAAACTTAATCCTCTCAAGTATATTCTCGAATAACCATTTCTCAGTGGACGGATTGCTAAATGGCAAGTCTTGTTAATGCAGTATGATCTGGGGTATGTTTCTCAGCAATCTATCAAAGGCCAAGCAATTGCGGACCAATTGGCAGATTTTCTTTTGGTAGAAGAAGTTAAAATCGAGGATAGTTTTTCCAATGAACGGATCTGTAATGTCCAACAATCCCCAGTTTGGAATCTATTTTTCGATGGATCCAAGAATATGGTCGGCATAGGGATCGGAATCTTGCTGATCACACCAGAGAAAGAGATGATCCCCTTTTCTCTGAAACTGGATTTTCAATGTACCCATAATATGGCTGAGTATGAAGCTTTAATACAAGGAATGAGAATTTTGCAAGACTTCAATGTTAAGAGGGTACACGCTTTCGGCGATTCATTGCTCGTCGTCAGCCAAGTCAAAGCTAAATGGAAGGTAAAAGATCAGAAGTTGCTCCCTTACCAAAAGATCGTTTTAGCCCTCATCAACAATTTCGATGAATTTCAGCTTTTTTATATCAAAAGAAAGTTTAATCAAATAGCTGACGGTTTGGCCAGCTTAGGCTCCATTATGTCTTTCAGAAATGGAGAATCTTGCCGCTCTTTTGAAATCAGTAGACTTGACCAACCTGCCTTCGTTCCGGTAATGCAAGTCAACCAGGCAGAACAGAAAAAGAAGCCTTGGTACCAAGATATTAAAAACTTTATTGAAACCGGTGAGCTTCCACCAGAACTATCAAAGAAGGAGCAAAAAGCAATTCAGCATATGTCCGCCCGCTATTTTATCCTTGCCAATGTTGTTTATCGTCGTGGGTTCAGTTCTGAGTATTCCAGGTGCTTAGACGAAGAAGAAGCCAAAGAAATCGTGCGAGAATCGCATGAAGGTATTTGCGGTGGTCATGTCGGCTACCAAACCCTTGTTAAACAAATCATTCGGGCAGGATACTATTGGAGAACCATGCAGCAAGACTGCTATCGTTTTGTGAAGAAGTGCGTTCAGTGTCAGATGCACGCACCTTCCATTCATGCGCCAGCCACGTACTTGCAATCAGTCGTGTCTCCATGGCCATTTTCTATGTGGGCCTTCGACGTCGTAGGACCCATCACTCCTTCAGCTTCCAATGGTCATAAATATTTCCTTGCCACAACAGAGTATTTCACCAAATGGGTTGAAGCCGTCACTCTGCGTACAGTGGAAGGTCGACATGTAGTCTCGTTCATTCATAAGAACATTCTTTGTCGTTTCGGTATACCGCACGACATCGTGTCAGATAATGGTACTCATTTCAAAAATGAGAGAATGAATATCTTTTGTTCAAAATTCAGAATTCATCATTATTTTTCAGCTCCTTATTATCCACAAGGAAATGGTCAGGCAGAAGCAACCAACAAGAGTTTGATTCACATCTTGGAAAGAACCGTTGAGACTGGTCGTGATTGGCACGAGAAAATCCATGATGCACTTTGGGCATATCGAACTACCATTCGAACCTCAACCAATGCAACTCCTTCAGAACTTGTTTATGGGACTGAGGTGGTGTTACCTCTTCATGTTCAGAAGCCCACCCTTAAGTTCGCATCTCTTTTAGAGCTACCACTCGATCAGTATTAGCAACAGAGATTGGTACAGTTGGATTTACTCGATGAGAAAAGACTCAAAGTAGCAGAGCACGCTCAGTCTTATCGTCAGAGGATAGCAAGGCAATATGCCAAGTCAGTCATCGAAAAGAGATTCCAAGTTAATGACTTGGTCCTTAGATCAACGACTCATCTCAAGCATCGTCCACGTGACAAATGGTCACCAAAGTAGGAAGGTCCCTACGTGGTGAAAGAAGCGTTGCCCCGTAATTCATATCGTCTGATTAATGCAGACGGGGTAGAACTATCTGACCCCATTAATGCTCGACATTTGAAGAAATTCTATACCAAGAAAATCTCTATTCTATCTTTTATATTCTTTAAAAATTCCCTTCAATAAATGATCAATTATTCTTTTATCGAAATATCTCTCTTCCCCAGAATATACTGGGGCATTCTTGTTATAAAGTTGCCTTTTATTCAAAACAACCTGTGTGCAGGCAGAATCTAATAAATCTCTCATTTTGCACGCATGTGCACTCAGTTGCATCCTTTGCATTTGCATTCATCTGCATCCATTTTACATTAAGCCTTATCACCCATTCAGGATAAGGGATAAATCTTGAGACCTCGGCAAGTCGTCCAAGTCATCGTCAATTAATGACCCTTCAAAATCCAGTGCTCGTACTGATAACCTTTTTAAAAATCCAGTGCTCGTACTGGCAATCTTTCAAAACCTAGTGCTCGTGCTGGTAACCTTTCAAAATCCAGTGCTCGTACTGGTAATCTTTTAAAACCCAGTGCCCGTACTGGTGACTTTTTTGAAAATCCAGTGCTCGTACTGGTAACCTTTTAAAACCCAGTGCTCGTACTGGTAACCTTTTAAAACCCAGTGTTCGTACTGGAAATCTTTCAAAACCTAGTGCTCATACTGGTAACCTTTGTAAAATTCAGTGCTCGTACTGATAACCTTTTTAAAATCCAGTGCTCGTACTGGTATTCTTCCAAAATCCAGTGCTCGGACTGGTAATCTTCCAAAATCCAGTGCTCGTACTGGTAATCCTTTAAAATCCAGTGCTCGTACTGGTATTTTATTAAAATTCGGTCTTCATACTGGTCGCAACATAAATCTCATATTGGGGTTCAGATTCAATGTTAATCTTCAAACCTGCGAACCAAACAATCTATATCAGACCCTTGGGTCGTTTCATTCTGTTAATCTGACATTCGGGTTGCCGATTTTGTCAAACCTCTAGTCATTCGTGTTATCAAGCAGTTCTTTGAGTTATCAAAATCAATCGTCAAGTACTTCTCTTGCGAGGGACCCTTTTTTCAGGGAGAGTTCGAGGGAGCTCGTTTCTTTTCGCATGTCTTTATTGTTCGTTCGTTGAACCCCTTTTTCTAGGGAGAGTTTGAAGGAACTCGTGCTTCACGAACAATTTGCAAAATAATCTTTATTGTCACCCAAGGAACCCTTTTTCCAGGGAGAGTTTCGACAGAAGCTCGTCCTCCTTGTAATCTTAAATGTCTTTTGTTAGGCCACCCCCGTCATCGAGGACCCTTTTTCCAGGGAGAGTATGATGGACTCGCTCCTCTATGATATCCTTCCAATCTTTGTTAGCGCCCCCCTTTCTATAAGAGAAGCCTAGAAATAGGGAGTTTTGACGAAATCTTAATTTCTCTTCGAAAGTTTGTTTTGCAAACGCCTCCTCTTTAGGGAAGAGAGGAGTATCTTTTTATTACCCGTTCAGGTAAGGGTCAAGCCTGAGTCTCTCCTTTGGGGAAAGGAGAGGAGAATCTAGCCACGGATGTGTCATTTAGATCTCAAGTGATTTCTTTCACCAAGGATTCCAAGAATATTTTGCCAATTTGTCATGAAAAATAGTTGTTGATCTCAAAATCTTTATTACATAAAATTTTACCTCGAAATACCTTCAGTATTACTTCCGAAAGGACAAAGCTTTCGCGAAAAAGGATTCAAAGTTCAAAATCTTTCTATTGGCCAACCAAGAGGATGAAGAATAAATCTGCGATATGGCCAACAAAAAAAATTCAATGTTGTTGCAAAGCCAGAAGTGATTGATATTGATCGCAGTCAATGGCATATTTTTAAAGATCATTCTTGAAAAATAAGCAGTCGAAATATCCTGAGTGATACAGAAAAATTCACTTAACCTTCATATCTCCTCAATCACCTAAGTTGCAATTAACTATCTGCAAAAGGGATCTCTTAATTGTCATCAAGATGAAGACAAATTATGCGAGTCGACCCCCGGGGCCAAAGAAGATTTGGATCATCTCCAAGATGACGGAGTTTGTGACGGATCCTTCCAGGGAAAATCCAGATCACCGTCGAGATGAAGGCGAGTGTGATGGACCTACCGACAAACCCTAAAAGATATTTAATTTCTGCTATCATCAAGAGATTCTCAACCAATGAGCCAATAATCGTCAAGATAATCCCTGAGAGAAAAGAAGGATCGAAACATCTCTGAGATGAAGGAGTTTGTGACGTACCCTTCCCAAAAAGAGAGAAAAGTCAGAACATCTCCAAAATGAAGGATGATGTAATCCCCGAAAAATCCAAGAGAGCTCCAATTATATCAAAAGTGAGTGCAGAAAGATCATCATGAGAAAAGAATCCCAGGATATCAGACTGCCGAATCTATCAAGAATCTTCTTTAATTTTGTGAAATTCTTTTATCAATATCCTTTCACCAATAGCTCTCGCAATATCAAGAATATATTCTTTTCCGCCCATATCAAGGAAATTGATAGCTTCCTTGAGAGAAATTCAATGGCAATGATATTTGAATTCGAATCTTGATTCTACGGAGTTAAGCCCAGTCGGAGGTAATACTTCAGGTAGACAAGAGGGAATATTTTTCATATATATGCTTATCATTCTTGAATTAACCACAATTTTTATCTTATTGGCAATCTTTTCAAGTTATCCCGACATGAAGTGAGAGCTTGATGTCTATTTTGATGTATCCAGGCGTTGTTGTTATCCCTTTTAGGATCGGATGATGGGAGTCATCCAAGATCCTTCCCTTCTTGTTTTAATTTGAACACCTGAGCTCTCAGATTAGCACACTTCCCTGTGTTCCCCACTGTCCTACCATAGACAGTTCTCGTTCAGGTTAAGGGTTAAACCTGAATTTTTCTGCAAAAGGCAATCTGTCTTAAAAGCCATACAGTCTCAATAATGAGACACCCAAGATCAATCACTTTTCAAGCTTTAGGGAACCCCCTTTCTTCCTTTTGCAAACCCCTCTCGGATTTGTTGTGCAAAATTCGAAGGTCTCATCATGGTTTCTTCATTTGAGGATTCCGTTTATCGTCCCCTTTCAGGTTAAGGGTTAAGCCTGAGCCTCGTTTTGCCACGAGGTATCGTCCCCTTTCAGGTTAAGGGTTAAGCCTGAGCCTCGTTTTTCCACGAGGTATCGTCTCCTTTCAGGTTAAGGGTTAAGCCTGAGCCTCGTTTTTCCACGAGGTATCGTCCCCTTTCAGGTTAAGGGTTAAGCCTGAGCCTCATTTTTCCATGAGGTATCGTCCCCTTTCAGGTTAAGGGTTAAGCCTGAGCCTCATTTTTCCACGAGGTATCATCCCCTTTCAGGTTAAGGGTCAAGCCTGAACCTCGTTTTTCTACGAGGTATCGTCCCCTTTCAGTTCAAGGGGTTAAACCTGAGCCTCATTCTGATGAGGTATTTCATTTGTCGTCTCATCCAGGTTAAGCGCTAAGCCTGAGCCTCATTTCGATGAGGTGAATCTTCTTCTTTATTCTTTATGCTAAATCTACCACCATCATTTGAACTAATTCTTTCATACCCAATCAAATTTATCTAACTGGGGCATTTTTATAGTCTGAATTTGGTGTGTTTTTCTTTGCCACAAAGCTCGGCCTCTAACCGGCTTAGTAGCAAAGAGGGGCATCTGTAAACACCCCAAATTTTCACCCTCATCTAGTACTTATGTTTCATATATCATCGCAATATCACTTCATCCATTTGAAATGTCATTTCATTAGATTGCATGGCATTATATCTCATTTTTGAGATCCAGCACTCTTGTTTTCAAGATATTTAATCCAGATTCGAATTTTAAAACTTTTCTTTCAAAAACAATTTTAAAACCTGGGTTTTTAATCAACATTCTGTCGTTTGCCAACCCCCAAGACCTTATATTTTGAAGCATTTTCTCAGAAAACAATCTGGATTCATTTCAAACTCAATTTCAATTGATTTCAATTCTCAGATGAGGCTCATTTAGATGGTGTCGCTTCTGGATTCCTTCATTTATCAAAAATCTCAAATTTTTTTTAGAGTCCTAGTTGGATCAGGACTCTATTTTCATCTTTTTAAAACATTTTTAAAACATCATTCCAATTTTAAACAAGTTATAGCCATATCCCTTGTCCATTTCCTCCGTTTTGGCCAAAATCTTAGAGTCCTAATTGGATGAGGACTCTTTTTCCAGAGTCCTAGTCGAATCAGAACTCTACTTTTCACTATCTTTTTACCTGTTTTCGGAGAAAACCTTTCAAAATCTTCTGTTTTGGCCAAAATTTTAGAGTCTTAGTTGGATCAGGACTCTTCTTCAAGAGTCCAGTCGGATTAGGACTCTTCTTCAGAGTTTTAATCGCATCAGGACTCTAATATTTTACAGCTATTTTATCCATTTTCAATCAAATCTTTCAAAATCTTTCAAAAAGAGTCAGAAACTCAGAGTTTTAGTCAAAACAGGACTCTGTTCAGAGAGTCCTAGTTGGATCAGGACTCTGATCCTGATTTCAATTTTGAAAGAATCTTTCAAAAATCTTTCCATCTATCAAAACTGTTACACTTTTATCAAAGAATTTCAAAATTCTGAGGTTTTATCCCAGAGTCCTGATCAAATCAGGACTCTATCCAAAATTGGTTTTCATACTTCATTTTCACTGGTTTTCAAAAGCTTTGCCCAAATTTCATCATTTGCTTATCAGAAAACCAAAATTCTTAGAGTTCTGATCGAATCAGAACTCTTTCTTAGAGTCCTAATCAGATCAGGACTCTGAACCAAAACTTCGATTTCATCCTGTTTTTAACTGTTTTTCAAAATTCTCTCATTTGTTTTCTTAGAAAATCCAAAAATCTGAGAGTCCTAGTTCAATCAGGACTCTATCCTCAGAGTCTCAGTTGAATCAGAACTCTATTTTATTTCAATATTCGTTATTGTTTTCACTGTTTTGACAAGTTCTTTCATTTGTTTTTCAGAAAATACCAAAAAATCTAGAGTTTCAGTCCGATCAGGACTATGTCCCAGAGTCCTAGTCCAGTCAGGAGTCTGTTTTGAAGTTTGTTTTTACTTCATTTTTTATTTATTTTCATTTGTTTTCAAAAATTAGGTCATTTTGTAGAGTCCAGTTAATCCAGGACTCTATTTCAGAGTCCTGATTGAGTTAGGAGTCTAACCCTGACAGTATTTTCTTACTTATTTCATCATTTTTGATAAAATATTTTCAGAAACTCCTTCATTTGGCTTTTAAAACCCAAAATCTCAGAGTCCTATAAATCCAAGACTCTAGCCCAGAGTTCCAGTTCGCTTAGAACTCTATTTTTAAAACTTTGAATTTCAACTATTGATTTTAACCCTTTTTTTTAAAGCCATTTTAGTATTTATTTCAAGTTTTTCAAAACTTCGATGTGGGGCCCACCCCATTGGCACCGTATCTAGAGGAGTTCTGACTCAGTCAAGACTCTGTACCATTTCAAAACTTTCAATCTCAAAGTCTACTTTTGAATCTCTTTTGAAAAACCTCTCATTTTCAAGTTTTAAAATCGTTTTTGAAAATTCAAGTGGGGCCCACTCGGGTTGGTGCCACATTGGAAGAAGTCAAGGTTAGACTAGGGTTAGTCATTGTCTTAGTTAGGTTAGGGGTTTAGAGGAGTCAAAAACAATTTTAAAAATCAATTTTATTTAACCATTGGTTTTTAAAGGTTTTAAATTCAGGTTTTAAAAACCAAATGTGGGTCCATACTAGGTGGTGCCACATTTGGATTTTTTAGGGTTTAATTAGGTGTTAATTAAGGTTTCGTTAGAGTTCATTTAGGGTTAGGAAACCACAAAAAATCGTCCTCCCTTGGTGGTTTTAGATAGAGTTTGAAAAAGTCAAAGTTAGGTATTAATTAGTCCTAATTACATGGGTTTTGAAAAACTATAAATAGGGGACTTCAAGGGGGTCAAAGGGAGCTCTTTTTCTCTCAAATTTTCGTGGCTTCTCTCTCCTCTCCAGCACCTCCACCTTCCTCCATTGCAGCTGCAGCCCCAAGGTGAGTTATTTAATATTATTTTATTATTTTTTTATTAGTTTTTTATGACTTTTCAATAGATTTCACCATGGAAACTCTTGTGTTCATGGATTTAACCATGGATTTCATCCAAGAACCCCAAAATCAATTCAAGAAGATGATCTAACCCTATTCCATACTGTTTTTCATGATTCAAATCCATTAGAATCGTTTATTGCATTATTTTCTATATTCTTAACCATTAAAACATGCGATTTACCCGTTAAATGGGTCAAATCCATGCTTTTTAAGGTAAAATCAAATTCCAGTCATGGATTCCCTATATTTTATTTATTTCTTTGCTTATTTATGTTTATTACACGTTTTCCAGCATAGAAATCAATTTTATTTTACTGTTTTGGTATTTTCTTTATTGTTTTCATTGATTAATGCATGCTTTATTAGGTTTTATCAAATTTCTGTGTGTTTTAAGCTTAAATCAGCAAAAAAAATGTTATTTCGTATTGAATCACTCACTGTAAATTTCTGGTTTTTTTATATGTGATACATGGATGTGTAATTGAACTACTGTAAAAAAATCAGAGGTTTTGGGATTCGGGAACCCTGTGAGAAAAATTAGACATCAAATCAGGTTTTTAAAACTTTAAAATCGTTGTTAAAATCAAAAGGGTAATTTGCTGTTATGATATTTTTCTCATCCGATGTCTGATTCAAGATCTGTAAAATGCCATGGATTCATAGTGATGAGATCTATTTAATGTGAAATTTTGGAAATTTTTGATCTCTGTTTAGTATTTTTCCTCTGTCAGAGAATCTGATTTTAAACTTAAAACTCGTTAGGGTTTACCAAAACCATAATCAGACTTTTGTTATTCATAGATCCCAAACCACATATCTGATTTATGATCTGTAAAAAGTGAGTATTATTATTTTTCTGTTCACTGTTCACTGCTAAAAGTTCGGAAATTTTTTATTAAGTTTGCTATTTATTTCTGTATTTTCAATCCTAAGTAGCTGTTTTAACCCCTGTTAGATTTGTTAGATTTTAGTTCAGATTGCCGGAAGGGTATCTCCCTAACCAGAGATGCTTTTTTCGATCTGTAAATTGGGAAATCTCTGTTTTTATTCTTAGTTTATCTCTGTAAAAATTCAGAAGTTTTCATGGAGGATTGACCCCTGATTCGGGTCTAACTCTGAAACTGGTTTGTGACCTAGGTTAAAAATAACTTATTTTAGGGTTTTTATGCAATTTTCGGATTAAAATAATGTAAAAAATTTATTTTTATGATTTTAATCTGATTTAAGAGACATAACAAGTTCAGGTACCAATTTTTATAAATTTTGGAATCCGTTTGATGCCTGAATTGATCAAATTGCAAAACAGGGTCCTTGAAAGATCCAAAAACACTGCCAAAATCACAATTTTTGTGATATTTCTTGATTTTCGTGCATAATATATATTTTTAGGGTTTGTTCATGTTTATAATCATATTAGGGTGTTTCATGTTTGATTTTGTGTTTATTTTAATCATAAATCCCAAGTTTTTACCAAAATCTATTTCAGAAAACCCTGATTTCAAGGCCATAGTCTTGCTATCAGGGGCAATTTGGTCATTTGACCTAAATTTCGAAATTCTAAACCCTAATTTTCATATTTTTAATTATTTCACATCATACTTAGTTCAATTTATTCTTATTTGGATTTTAAAAGTTGCATTTTTATAAAATATCTTTCTAAAAACCCTGATTTCAAGGCCATAGTCTTGCTATCAGGGGTATTTTAGTCATTTTAACCCCAATTTCGAAATTTCATATCTTATCTTCTTTATTTATTCAATCTTATTTCATATCTCATCATTTTGATTTAAGGTAATCATGGCAAAAAGGCTTATATCTAGTAAAATCCAGTAATTTCTAGATATTACTGGATAAATCTAGAAAAGCCAACATATCTTCACTAATAAGTTTTCTAGTTTTGCAGGAACATTGAAGACTTTATTTTCTTTTATTTGCTGTATTTAAATTTGATTAGTGATGTAAATTGTAATTAATTTTGGAATAAGAATTTCAATTCCTGCATAGAATAGGATGCATTGCATATAGTTTTAAGCTTTGATATATAACTGCTATGTATGCCAATTCATGCATATTTTTACCAATTCACTATGGTCTACACGAATGGCACGTGCACTAGCTCTTATGGAGTTGACAAACTTGGTGGAATTTGTATTTATGGCCATAGTCAGAATACGAATGATACCTAGATTCGTAATCTTCGTATTAGCCACATTCAGCCTACACTCTTAGGCTAACTTCAAAATGCACTGCATTTCTCAAAAATACGAAAAGATTTTCTCAATTCCTTAAAATTAAGTCTTTCAAGTCCATATTCATTCATTTCATTCATTTGCAAATTCCAATTTCAATTCAAAGAAATCAATTTCTTCAAAATTTCCTAAGTCTTATTCAAAAATCTATTTTCTCAAAATATTGATTTGCCAATGATATTTCAAGTATTTCCCAAGTTTCAAATTTGATTTTCTAAGTTACATTTCAATTTCAAAGTTTGAATTCAAAGAAATCAAGTTTTCCAAAGCTATTTCACATTTCTCAAAATCGATTTTCACAAAACCTCTAGATTCTTCAGAAATCGATTTTCACTTTCTCAGATACAATATCTTAACCATGATTCATGATTTTCCATGTGATATCTTTTCCAAGTATTTCAGTCATTCAAAGCAAACATCATGTTTTCAAATATGCATTTTCAAAATATCATAGCACATGCCTGATTCTTTGTGCATTTAGGAAATAGAACATGATTTAGACAAGTTGAGCAAAGCTAAGCACACTTTTGATCCTTGGTTCAATTACCCCTGGTAAAGTCGCCAGGAACGGTTGAATCTCGTACCGACAGGCGAGTCCCATTCTTTGGAATTATCCCGCATTTTAAAACGGAGGCGAGTTATTTTCAAAAACTTTTTCAAAGGTCAGTTTGACTTGCAAAAGTAAAAATTTTGCGATGATAACAATCCCAAAGCATCTGCGGCTATCCAAGAGGCCAATAGAAGAGCCAGTGTCAGTAAACAAGCCCAAGTATGGGGCCCCCGCAGAGGATTCAATCCAGGCACTGACCAAAATAGTCAAAGACCTGCAAATTCGGGACAAAGGGAAAAGGTCATACACCAGACAGGATTTCTACCTCGGCTTGGAAGGGGACATCAGTCTGGAGAACCTCCCCCAGAAATTCATTAAATTTGATGGATCCGGTGATCCTAAGGCTCATCTTGCCATGTTCTTTGCAGAATGCGCCTGGTTCAGCGAAGACAACCGTGCCCTATTTCTCTGTTTCCCCCGTAGTCTGGAGGGGATAGCTGCCAAATGGTATGCCGAGCATATCAATCCCATCGAGTTAAGGGATTTTGACAAAGTTGTCAACATGTTTGTTGAACGCTTCCTGTTCAACACGAAAGCCCTACCTACTCTGAACCATTTGTGCAACCTCAAACAAGAGCCTAATGAGAAGGCCAGAGATTTCATCCACAAGTGGAGGAGCCTTTGTAACAAAATGAGGAACCCTATTTCTGAGGAACACACCCTCCAAGTCATTCTCAACAACTTCTCCCAGCCCCTAAAAAGCCTCCTCTTCCCATATCCCTCCAAATCATTTATTGAACTGACAGAGCGAGCTGAATGACTCGAGATGGGGGTGGAAAATGGAATGTATGAAGGTGTTGCTTTGGCCAAGAATATCCCGGACCCAAAGAAGAAGGCACACTTCACTTACTCCGCCGAGATTCCAGGGGATGACCAGGGCAGTAGCAGCAAGCAAGGCAGCGGCAGTGGCATGAAGCCCGAACAAAACAGAGGCAGAAAGGGCAAATTCTTCAAGAGCAATGATAAACCCCTCCCGACCGGTCCTCAACAAAAAGGGGACCTTCAAGAAAAACCCAAACACATAAACTGGAGCAGGGATCGGAAATTCACTCCCCTCGACCAGCCTCTAGAAAAAATTCTGGAATACTTGCTGTCTCACGGAATGGTGAAACTTCCCAAAGTTGCAGATCTGCCAGTGATCATGGGAGGATTCAAGGAACAGTATTGCAAATTCCACAGAGCAATGGGCCATGACAATGAATACTGCTTCGTCCTGAAGCATCTGATCCAGTACTGCATTGATAAAAGCATCCTCATCGAGGATGAAGAAGAAGGCAAAATGGATATCTTGTCTGCCCCATTTCCAAAACATTCAGCGTCAACCATTTCTGAACATTCTTTCCTGCCACAGAATCACATACATCCATGTTCCAGCAAAGAAATGAGTTTGCAGCATCAGGTGATGGTTCTACATCAGGATCAGCCTGCGTTTCAGAGAGGGAATATCCTCTCATTTTTTAATATAAGAAACATGTCAGTTGAGAGTGGAAAAACCCAAGTTTTTCCAAAGAGATTTTTGAAAAAGGAAGCCTGCACAGAGGAAGCAGAAAACTCCGAAGCAGCAGAAGAGCGGGCCAAAAGCCTTCAGAAGCCTATTACAGCGCTCTCTAACATCTCCATTTTCGAGTTAACTCATGATTCTCCCTAGCATCAAGAGAAATTAGATGATCTACTAAGAAAGATCAAAGTGAAGTCAGGCACTACGCCCGAAGACATGGTGCAAATTGTGAATCAGGCGATGACTAACGCGCCTATCACTTTTTCAGATGAGGACCTGCCAAAGCCTTATTCATTCCACAACAATGCACTATACATTGTAGTAAGAACCAGGGGCATGACTGTCCCACATGTGCTCGTTGACGGGGGCAGCAGTTTAAACATTTGCCCAGAAATGACAGCAAAAGCCCTGGGATTGAAGGAAGAAGAATACGTGCCTGATCCCATCACCATTTATGAACTCATTTTTATACATCTGACTCAGTTTCGGATCTGGATCCATTGCCAAAATCCAAATCTAAGCGTCGTTGTCCAATCTTCAAATTGAAATTATGAAAATACC
Organism: Nuphar pumila; assembly: GCF_984573655.1. Classification (NCBI taxonomy): domain Eukaryota; kingdom Viridiplantae; phylum Streptophyta; class Magnoliopsida; order Nymphaeales; family Nymphaeaceae; genus Nuphar; species Nuphar pumila. Next base: position 70,076,250 of record NC_143249.1, read on the forward strand.
AAAAAAATAGTTTTTGAATGGCTCGAATAGTCCATCCGGCATCCGTTTGGATTTATTGCTTTATATCTCTCAATTTAAGGTTAAAAACTCGAAAATTTTCTCAAATTTCAAATCCAAACTCATTTTCTGAAGAAATCAAATCCAAAATTTCAGAAAACTCCTCTTTTTGTAACTATTTCTCCAAAAATACAAAAAAATAGCTTTTTGTCCCTCATATTTTCTTAGGTTTTAGAATTTTATTTCTGAAATAACAAAAAAAAAATCAAATCAGAAAATATCAAGATTTTTTTTTTTTTAAATACAAAGAAAATTGCAAAAATCCCTTTTTAGAGAAAGTTTTAGAAACCGGAGGACCCTTTTTTTGAGAAAACGCCAAAAGAAATTCTTTTTGCAAACGACCCCTGTCTCGCCCTCTCTCTGTGTCTCGGTTCTCTCACACTCTCCCTCTCTCCTTCATCCCACCAACCCCCCCCAGAAGCTTTCCCCCCTTTATCTCTTCCACCCATCCTCCTCCTGCTTCGCCTCAACCCTTCATCACCAACGATTTCAACCCCTCTTCCTCATCCCTCAATCGCCAACCAAGCTCGCCTCAACCTTCCATCGTCAACAGAATTCCCTTCTTTTCCTCCACCCTCCAATCCATGGCTCCAGACCATCTGCCCTCCATCACCAACAAACCCTCTCCTTCTCAATGGTTCACCTCTTCCTAATGAAGAGGCATCGAGAAGGGGGGAGGGGGATCTTTTTCATCACTACAACATCCATCATTCGCCTCTCATCTCTCCTTTATCACCGAGCTCTATCTGACCCCCCCTCCTCTCGGGATTCCTCTCCTGACATCCGGGTTGCTGAAGGAATCAACTATCCATCGTTGGTGCTCTCATCAGACTCCATTCAGATTATCACCCTTCCAAAAATCTTGATCAATCCACGGTAGGAACCCCTATTTCCCTCGGTGATCTTTTGTTTCCTTTTTGACTATTTTCTGTTTCAGCCCCCATTAATGCACTATGGGTGGCGTTGGATTGTTCATAACAATCTCAACCCCTCTCATGCGACAACAACGAGATCCGTTAAAACCCCAACAATCGTTTTCATTTTTTTTCACAATTTATTGTATCAGGTTTTTCTTTAATTTACACAAGGGTAGACTCTTATTCATGTTGTTTCAGATTAAAATCTTCCAATCTTAATTCATTTTTTTTCTTTCTTTTTGCATTTTGGTTTTGTTTATATCACATTTTTGCTCTTGTTGGGCTCAGGCTATCAGATTTAATAATCCGATAGGATTCGTTCGAATCCCAGTCCAACCGCCATGCTAAACTTTGCCTTCATTTTTTTTTTTTTAAGTTTGGGTTTCATATGAGGTTTCTGTCATAACGTTTGATCTCTTGCCCTTGTTGGACATGCTTGTGTTTTGTGTCTTGAATCTTCTCAATACAATATACTCTGCATTTTAATTAAGTATTATTATCGCTCATACATTCTAGGATATTTTATCTTCAGCATCTTATTAATAATATTTTGTTGTTTCTGTGTCTTGTTTTATCGTTAACATATCCTCAACAGCATGTAAGCAATCAACTTCCTGTTTCGGTTAATACAAGCTTAGGAATTACTAAAAAAAAAATATCACAGGTGAATGAATCATTCACCATATGTTCTTTTTCATTGCCTATAGTTATTTTTGATCCATTACTATAAATATGTTTCATCAATAGATTTTGCTTATTTACTCTGTTTATTTTCTCGTTGGGGCACGATCCTTTCATCTCGTTCTGTCTGTTTCCATTTGGATTGTTTGTCACAAAGACATCCAGAATCGACTTGAATCTGTTTGTGTTTTACCATGTATGGGTTATATTCCTGTAAAGATGCAACCCCATCACCCCTTTTGATGTTGATTCTGGAGCCTGTTAGCGCCAAATGTCTAACGAGAATAAGAGGAAAATTTGTTTCTGCAAACAAGCATCTCTGTGCACTACTACCTGCAATTTGACAATTCAGGACTGTTGGGATGTGTTGGAATTCCATATTCTGTTCTTAAATGATGAAACTAGTGTGTTGCAATGATGGGTCCATGCTTAACTTGATCCTGAACTGGGAATGAAAATTTTCCTTCTCGATGATCGATGTCACTTCATTGCTCTCATAATGTGGCGTTAAAACCCACAGATGAAAGCATTGACTTTAACATCTAAACTTGAAATTAGATTTGTGGATTCTCGATGGTTTTGTATGATCTTATTTTACAGCTTGTGACTCCGTGATTAGGCTACAGAAAGCTTTTGGTTTAGGCAGCAGTAAAGGAAGGGTAGGTGGCAGAGGTGCTCAGTTGGTGACGCACCTGATTGTTTGATACCAGAAGCATTCATTGGCTCTGGGTGTAGTGCCGCTGCAAAGATCATAACTCAATCACCAGATGAAGTTCATGGTGCATTATTTCTAGAAGGGCAGAAGCAACATTAATAGGACTTGGCTTTTGATCTCCCCCTTTATTGCATTGTTGGGCGATAACATCTATAAGTGCAAAGAGCTTTTCCACATCCAATTGTAAGATAAATTGAATGATCATTTTTTTTTCTCTTTTCTTTATTTACCTATTAGTAGTCTTGCTTCAATGGTAGCTCATTTCCTGTCCCCTGTTTGGATCATGAAAACTCAATTTGAACATGTGTAAAATAATTGTCTGGATTAGGTATCATTAGATGATTGTGGCTATCTTAGCCGGCTCGCTGCAACCTGCGACCTACTAATTATATGTTTGTGATTAAATCATTTTTTTGCACACAGTTGCTGTATGTATCTGCAGGGTGATCCTCATGTTTCTATGCGCTGCATCTTTTGATCACAATGAATATGGTTTTTCCCTTTTAGTTATTTCCTTTTTTTTTTCTTTCTTAGCAATAAATAGTTCACTTCACAACTGATTTTTTTTTGCTATTAAGAAGTGTTTCTTAACATTTCTTCATATTTATAAATGTCATAGTCTGTCTTTTTGTGGTCCTAGGGTCCATTTTTCAGTGGTCCTATACCTGTAGCATTGTTGGCTGTGATAGGTCCGGTGTCTTTCCTGGTACATCTTGTTTTTTTTTTTCTAAAGACACTGCTGCAGATAATTCTCATTTGGTGAATAACTTTGGATGTTATTGGAGTTGCTGGAAAGGCTGATCAATTATTATATCAATACCTGTAACTTTCATCATCACTAATATTATTATATGGATGATTACCACCATATTGAATACTTGAAGTTGTCAAGCTCTTAGTTTAATGCCCCAATTTTTAATCGAATAATTATTTGTATGTTAATCTGGTTTGAGAGCAATGTATACTTTGTAAATTTTCCTACTGAAAACAATGATCACTTTTTTTTTTTTGATTTCCTATTACTGTAAATATCAATAACCAGATGAACATCTTATCAGAAATCTTTGGCCTGTATACAACTGGATTTGGTTGCTTCTGAAATCTGCATGCATTTTTTTTATAACAAATACATGCTATTAGTAAATTCTGATTATGTTATCAGAATTCACGAATTTGACAATGAATTAGTGGGAAAAACTAACCTTTCAATTTCCATTTGAGGGTAAGCTTGTGAAAACAAGACACATTTTGTTGATCGACTGTCGGACTGATTAGCTTTGCATCTTCCCATTTACCTTGCATGTAAAATACTTGATTATCTCGACCACCAATTTGTTGAAACGATACAAACAATATTCATAAAAAGGTTTTTGTTTTTGTCCCGTCATTTAGTTACTCTAGCAGTAATGTTTGCTTACCCTGCAATTGTGCAGAATTCTCCTGAAATTTTATCTTCAGTTGTATCTGCTGATGGAACAAAATCTCAGCCTTGGAAGACACATTCTAGACTATTTGATAAGAGGTTATTGTTTCAAGTTCCTTTCCTGTCAACAAGATTGTCATAGCTGTTTTGTCCACAAAAGTTGTCGCTAGCTTGCTCCCTGATGTCGTTTGAGCAGATCCTTGGTGACATTCTAAGAGTATTTGGCTGTAACATCTTTTCTAGTAGATGATGTTTTCCTTAGCTGTGCATTGAATGTAATAGTTGGAGTGGTAGAGTTATACTATCTTTAAACAAGGGATCTTGGAGTCATATCCAACAACCACTCATCCTCAATTCCATGTTTTCCTGCAACACTCTCACCACCCTCATCTGTATACATTCATTCACTACATACTTAAGCATTTTTTCTGTACTTGAAATCTCCATTTGCATACATGGTTCACGATGGTACAGCAACCTCACCACCATTTCTTCAAATTTCAGCATGTCCTCCATCCACTGATTCTAATATTTTCCGATTCAGCTTCAACTGAATCTCCTTAAAATACCCACATACCATAAGTCCTTCATTCACACTTACACAACATGTTCATTTTTTTTTTAAAAACTGTATATCTATTGTATATATCACTCTTGCCTTCACTCGTTGCATATAAATGTTTATTTAACTATGGCATTACCGACACACACACACACACACACACACACACACACACACACACACACACATATATATATATGTATACATTTTCTAAATGCAGGGTAGGCCAAATGCCTTTCTCATTCAAATATGAGTAAAACATCTTGTGTAAGATTTGGAATAGTCATTTACATTCACATTTTCAAATTTCCTTTTTGTGCTAATTCTATCTTGCAGGAATATGTGAAAAGCTTGGATTAGAAATTTTTGATGTTTTCAATTCCAGTGTTGTAATAATCTAGATATTTAATGAAAACTCTATGTTTCCAGTCTTAGATTAGAATGTATGAGTATGTAAATAACATTTGTTTCATTATTTTCCTTTGTTTCTGAAAATTCACAGATGGGAAACACGAATGGCACGTGCACCATCCTAATAAGACTTAGGATTTACATCAATGGCCATAGTCAGGGTGTGAACAAAACTTAGAATTTTCATCTTTTATGGAATAACACTGGATCCTTCTTCAAAAATCATCACATTTTTTAAATATTTTCTTCTTTTATTAGGGTTTAACTTAAAATTAACTCAAAATACATATCAATGGCCATAGTCAGAATATATTGAGAGTTAATTTCATTTTAAACTCTATAAAAGCACCAAAATATGTTTTATTCTTCATGTGAGTTTAAATACAGATTATTATATAATACATTTAATGGCCATAGTCAGGGATGTATTATATTTTCAATCTTATTTTAATTCACTTAAATAATGAAATATGCTTTTCAAAGTTCAATTTCAAAATTCCTTAAATTCATTTCATCATTTAGGATAGAATTGCATCATATTTTCAAAATTCCTTTTCCTAAATTCCAAGTAATCTCAAATATCTTTCTTTAATCTCTATTTCAAATCATTCTTCTATTCAAAATTTCAATTTCAAAGTCCAATTTGACTTTGAAATTTCAGATTCAAATGTTACATTCAAAATTCCATTTCCAAATTCAAGTCCAATTTCAAAGTTCGATTTAAATTTCTGATTCATCTTCTGATTCAAAATCAAGTCTATTTTTCTTATCTTCAAATTCTAAATCGAAGTTTGAGATTGATTCTGGATCTCAAAATTTAACTCTTCCTAAGTTTTAAATTCAATCGATGATTTCAAAACCCAAATCCAAAGTTAGAATCAAAATTCATCTCGGATTCCAGATCTTGGATCCGATTCCATTTAGGATCCAGAACCCAACTTCATCTTGGATCTTAGACTTCAGATCCAAATTCCATTTTAGGTTCAAGATTCCGGATCCAATCCGATCTTGGGTCTCAGACTTCAGATCCAAATTCCATTTTAGGTTCTAGATTCCGGATCCAATCCGATCTTGGATCTCAGACTTCAGATCCAAATTCCATTTTAGGTTCCGGATCCAATCCGATCTTGGATCTCAGACTTCTGATCCAAAATTCCATTTTAGGATTCCAGAATTCAACTTCATCTTGGATCTCAGACTTCAGATCCAAATTTCATTTAAAATTCAGACCTTGGATTCAAATTCCATCTTGAATCCCAGACTTCGGATCCAATTCTATTCCCAACTCCAGATTTCAAATCCAAATCTATCTTGATTTCCAGATTTCAAAATCCAACTCCACTTTCAGATCCCATCTGGGCTTCTTAAAGTCTATTTCTATTTCAAATTCCATTTTGATTTCTCCAAGTCCAAATTCCATCCTGATTTCAAGCTTCAAATCTGGGATTCAATTCTATTTCAAACTCCATCTCCAACTCTGAAATCCAGATCTAGAATTCAAATTCAAAATCCATTTCTAACTCTAAAATCTCATTTTCTTCTATCTCGGCTCCAAAATCCTTCTTTTCAAAAATCAAGATTTATTTTCCCAACTCTGATTATTTCAAAGACTTAGAACTTTAAACATCTTTTCTGATCTATCTCAAGTTCTAAGTTAGAAACCATTTCTTCACTCTATTATCAGGTTCATCTGAGAAAAACTTGGAGATTTCCAAAATCATTTTTTCAAAAAGAGCATACATCCTTGCATTGCACAAACATGATTCTTTGTGCATTTTAGACTTAGGATAAATTCTTAGATGATATTTTTAGCAAAGCAAAAGGCATAAATTCGATCCTTGGTTCGATTACCCCTGGTAAAGGTGCTAGGAACGATCGAACCTCGTACCGACGAGCGAGCCCCGTCTCCCAATTTTTCCCGCAAAAATTTCAAAAACGGAGGCGAGTTATTTTCCTAAATATTTTCAAATTAAGGTCAAGTGAGACCCTGCGAAAGAGTTCCTCCTCTCTTCTTTCTTTTCTTTTCTCTTTTCTCTTCTCTCTTCTTTTCTGTCTTTTTCATTTCTCCCTTCAAAAAGGAGAAATAGGGATTAGAAAGGAAAAGAGAAGGAAGAGAGAGAAAGATACAAGATGAAAAATTTTATGATGATCACAGCCACAGGTAAGTAAAGTATAAGCAACATGTTTTGAAATTCACAAGGGTACAAAATCTAAGTTTAAGAATTATACAACCCATAAGTTTAGAGATATAAAATGAGACAAATTACAACAAGTCTATCAGTCTCTCAAAAATAGGGAGAAACATCCCCTTAAAACCCAAAACCATACAGGCGTAGGATTGGCAGATAAGTGTGGATCCCCAAGCCTCCATCATGTGCTGTCGTATCGCCGTTGTACCTATTCATCACCTGCATCCTCATAAAACGGGTTCAACACTCTTAAGAGTTGGTGAAGAATCAACAACATATATCTCATTTCTCAGGGAAAGGCAGGTAATGAGAAATGTGTAATATGTGAAACATCAGATACATGTGTTTGTGGCAGGTAAGTGCACGTGTAACTAGTGCTAACGAGGTAAAACAGTGCATAGAAACTAAGCAACTACATCACAAGTAGATAAGGAATAGTAAAAGTGTAACAAGTGCTGAAGTAAGTAAGCAAGTAAAGAGCTATTAAGATACATCAGCTGTGATTGGTTAGTAATTAAGTTCTTTTGATTACTCCTTCAGGTACGCAAAGGAACCTCGCATTCTGTGAGCCATGCACCCGACGTTTATTATTCAAATTGTAAAGGTGGTAACCGAAAATGCTACAGATCGAGTAAACCTCATGCGAGCAGCACCCAACTGAGAGAAACCCTCGCATAGATAAGGATTGCAATCCATACTACTGCAGTAGTGAGGTCCTAAAAAGGTAACCTCGACCTCCCTGACTCTGAGTGACTGGAGGTCAAAGGACGCTACAACTCCTCTCAAAACACGTGTCATAGTAACGACAAGTCACTCAGGGTTGTACCATCCACCCTCTCTAAGGCAAACCATCTTGTGAATGGGGCATGGCAGGTTTATCTTTCTTAGGCTCATTTATCATGTCATACCTCCTTTTCGACGTGTTTATGCCTTATGGTCCCCGCAGGGTACGCAAACGAGGACTTAGCCTGCCCATTCACATCCTCGGCCTCATGTGGCTAACAAGAGCACATCGCTCATGAAAGCGATCATAACACCATTTTATCTTTTTCATTACTAGGGTATATACATACGTGAGCTCACGCACGAGCAAGGGCCATCACCCAAAGACTCCAACTGAGTCCAAAAACCACAACGGTGTGCTACTCATACCCTATGGTGTTTAAGTTTTTGTGTCACTCTTTACATTACATGTATAACGTGCATTTCGTGCACCCATCAATGCCTCAAGCACAAGACCAAAATGTACCCTTTTTGAGGTACATACTAAGTAGCACAGGTGTCAAGATGTACTATGTGCAGGTGCGAACTAAGAACCTCATGATCTCCAGTTAATCACACAATTTAAGAAATAGAGGCAAAGATACATATGCATAACTAGGAACCACATTTCAATGATAATGTGTATGTGTGTGTACAATTCCATAATTTCAAGAGATATGCAAATCAAGAATATTATGTAAACATCCCTTCAAGTACAACCAATCTGAAACAATTGTGGCAAGTTTCTCAATTTCAATTTCAACAGATCAGAACTTTTAAAAGTCTTTGTTTGGTGTTTTTCATAAAACGAGGCCACTCTTATAGAGAAGACTCACGATTTTGGTACACTCAGGTGTTGAGATTGAAATCTTAGACATTCCCATACGTATGGAAATTACATTTGCATTTCCAAGGTGGATCGCCACACTTACAGGAGAAACGATACAAAGATGTCACGAGGACAAAAATATGTATGTGCATCACTGGATTACTAATGTTTGCAAAAACATCTTGCTCTGATGCTGATAGAGTGGAACCAATTCCATATGGGGATTCATGAATTTGACACACTTATGTTTCGAGGATGAAATCTAGCATATTCCCAACTTATGGGAATAATATTAGCATTACCACGGTTGGGGTGCTGCGCCGGCAGACCCAACGATGATATGATGAAAATCCTAAGGCTTACGACAAATGTAGGACTTTATATCTGTGTGGGTGGCTCAGAGCTTGCCTAACTAGTCATACTGAACCATCCATACGGAGATCAATGAGGGTACGAGGTTAGCTAAGGATTCGTATTCCAATTCGGCTACCCCACATGGTCAAACCCAAGGTACGAAGTACCTATGTGATGAAAACACTAATTTGGGTCTAAGGGTTACGGATGAAACCTTTGGACAAGGCACAAGAGTGCCATGTGTCCGACTAGGTTCATCTAGACATCGAACCCCCGCCGTCCAAACTATATATATATATATATATATATATATATATATATATATATATTCGTACCTCCATCTAACACGTTCATAGTGCCCTAATAAAAGTGTGACCCGATCAAATGCACAAGGGGTAAAACAAAAATATATGAGGAAAAGGAGTTCGAGTCTGGTCCTTTAGACCAGACCATGGTTTTGGTCCAGCCATAACCTGAATGCCCAAGCTGAAACTAGGTGGCTGTGGGTGGTAACAGCCAGCGAAAAGGGGAAGGGGCACCCGACCAGCAAGGCACCCGGATAGGGTTAGCACCAGGCAGCCCACTGCTGCGCCAGGGTGAACCCAATAGGGCTAGATAGGTGCAAGTATGGTCCTCTGGACCAGACCATAGATTTGACATGGGTTCTGGTCTGAACCCATGGTTCAGACCAGACGTCTAGGTTAGGGCAAGGTAAGCCCAAATGTGGACTACCAAGGGCGGCTAACACCTGAAAGGCACCACGGTGCCAAGGCAAGAAGGAAGGGGAAAGGTCATGGGTCTGGTCCTCTGGACCAGGTTGCATAGGTCAGACAACAAATCTGGTCTAAACTCACTATCTGACCAGATTCACTACTGTAAAACAGTGGACGAAACGGCTACCCGGGTGCGGCTAGCACTCGGTACTCATCATGGCGCCAAGGCCAAAAATGGGAAAACAAACGGGTCTGGTCCTTTGAACTAGGCCACACATGCCTGAATAGGCTCTAAACTGAACCCTTGGTTCGGTCCAGACAAACGAGACAAAGGGGACAGTGGTCCTGGAACAAAGTGACCCGGGTGCGCCTAGCACCCGTTGGTCTGTTATGCGCAAAATCCAGGACGGACAAGTTTGGGTCATAGGTCTGGTCCTCTGAACCAGACCACTCGGTCTAACCAGACAACCTAGTCTAAACCAAGAGTTCAGACCAGGCACCATCGTGAGACAGTGGCCAAGACTGGGCGCTCAGCCCGGTTGGGCCACCCGAGTGTGTCTAACACCCAGCGTCTAGCGTGCCAAGAGAAAGAAGTGCAAAACTGACCAGGTGTGTCTGGCCGAGCTCCGCTCGGACCAGGATGCACTTGGTCGGGTCTATCCTAGCAGGTGGACAGGCCGATCAAAACACCCCGCAACAGAGAAATAAATCAGAAGAAAGACGAAAACAAAATGGAAAAGAAATAAGGGGAATTTTGGGCAATTTCCAGCAAGAAAAAAAAAATGATGATATGACAAAACACAAGGCTTCACAAGTCCGAGCCTTTTCCAGAACTGAAATGCATAGCCCAAGTGCAACAAAAGGGGAAAAGAATTTGTTTGAACCATATGTAAAACAAAAAAAAATGAAATGTGCAAAATAACGATCCACTCGTTTGGAGCATCCTCTTGTTTTTTTTCATAGATTGAAATTAGAGGCGTTGTTCAAACACATAGGAAATGAAATGCATATACCAAATCCACCGAGAGCCTATGCATGCCAATGATGCAAGAAGGCTTCAAGGTTTCATGCTCAATATTAAGCTATCCTCCACGAAGAACCGAAAATGATATTAAACTCCAATTTCCATAAAATGTGCCATAACATCAAGAAGACGAAAATACAAAGTTGTAGGCCTTCACCTTGAATGTTCGGAAGAGATGGGTTCAGTTGCAAGAGCTCTACGCCAATGGTGGCTGAGCCACACCACACGGCTAAGGGAGGAGAAGAGTGAGGATGGGAGAGAGAGAGAGAGAGAGAAAGAGAGAGAGAGAGAGAGAGAGAATCGCCTAGGGCTCTCTCCTTCTAAAAAAAAGTTTTTATACTTTTGCATGCCAAATGAATGGCTAGGATCTCTCCATGAGATCTTATGGCTAGGGTGGATTTCACACCCCTCTAGGCGGTGGCAAGGATGCAAGATGTAAGGTCCATGAATATTTTTCAGGAGTTTACTGCATACTTAGTGTTGATATATGTGCTTTTGTATAATTATCCGGTTATATTGCATAATTAAGTAAATTTTGGATGTGCCCTGTGTTTTGGCTTTGTACGCGCGACCCGAAAATTGCATAGATATACTGTGTAAGTAAGAAGTGCCTAATTCTGGATGAATTAAGCTTTAAAATTTTAAGGGTCGATTTATAATATGTTTTTATAGTTTGTCCCCGAATTTGGGACCTATACAACGTAAAAACCTTGTCAGTGCATGTGAATTACATGTTTTGGACCCGAAATCTTAATACGCTTAATTCTCGCAAATGAAAGGCAATTTCCTTAAATAGCCTTGACCATTTTGTATTAATTGAGGTTAATTAGAGAACTAAATGATTTATTTGAATTTATCTAATATTTTAGTGCATTAATTAAGCGTGGTTTTGAAATATACCAAATGGCGATTTTTGGATTTGGACCGGATCAACTAGGAGAGGACCCAAATCCATTGGGCGCCCTCTCTAGTAGACACTCTTGGTCATGGTTGACCAGCTGGTCAAGGTTTGACCAGTTGGGTGGCAATTTTGAAAACTTTTGCATGGATTTTGAAAAGGAGGCCACTATTGGCCCTTGGTCTTTTCAAAAACCCCATTATGAAGCATCATAAGGGGGCACACTTTTCAAAGAGAGCATGGGGCTGGTGCTCCATGGCATTTTTGATAAGTTTTTAAATGAATTCAAATGCTAAAAAATGATTGGGCATAGCCAAGGGGCAGCCCATGTTATTTCCTCAAGTTTTAAAGGTACTCTTAAATGGCATTTTTGAAAGAATTCTGAAAAGTTTTAAAACACCTACATGCATTGGGCGTGGACTCCTAGGAGGGGGCGTGGAGCACCCCAGCCCTCCATCCTAGCTGGGTTAATCCCAGCCGTCCTTTAGTGAAGCCCTACCTATTTTATGTTGTGAAGAGAGAGAAAGAGGCAATGCCTTAGACGATTTTCTTGGGGAGCTTCTCTCTCCTCCTTCCCTTCTTCTTCTCCAAACCGTGCGTGAGAGAGAGTTTGAGAGTGAGTGAGAGACATACCTTGTTGCAGCTCCTTGCTCCAGCCGTAAACCCCTTTACCTCCAGCTCCAATAAAGCCTCGTAGGTGAGACACTCCTACTTATGTCCATAAGTGTGGTCTTCAATGGAGCATTTGGGTTTCTCTCATTATCGATTTTCTGAGCTAGTTGTATGCATGTTGAATAGGGTTCCATTTTGAGCAAATTTACATGTTCATGCATTCAAAAAAATTTCCTCTTTGCATACCTCATTGTGGGTTTGTTTGAGCAAGAGTATGGGTGTTTTTATGTTTGTCGTGAGCTACTACATGTTTAGCTTGAAATGGCGGATTTTAATGGTGTGCTTGCATGCATGAAGATTGTGTTTTCGTTTTTGACATAATTTCATGTGTTTTGATGTGCATTAAAAGTAATAGGTACCATGGAATTATTCCAGACTTCGTTTGCTTTGGTTTTTCCTTTTCACAACCATGCATCGTTCATTTTTGTGGGATTGATTCATGGCAGCCATGGTTCTGCCCTGTTATGGCAGTGAACCGTGTTGCCAAGGCACTTCCTATTTGGCAAGGAGGCCTTAAGACCGACCCCTTCTATCCAGCAAGCCATACCCAACTGGGTTGGCCCCTTTAGGGGTTCGGATGCTGCTGGACTGGGGAAGGCGGGCTGAGTCGGGATGGTCCAGCACCATCGCCCCCTTCTTCCTTTTAATTATGTCTGGCCTGGGACGTTATGGTCCCTTTTGATGTTCGACTAGACCGGTCCAGCTAGCTGGACAAGTCCAGCATTGCTTGTTCTAGGTCGACCACGAGTGGGGAGGCCTGGGTCGTTTTTCCCTTTTTGTGGGTTTCGGCATCCTTCTGCTAGCACCCATGGGCTGAGCCCCATTTTCGGTAGCTTTGGGGTTTTGATTTTAGCCCTGCACGGCTTAGCACGGTCTAGACCGACAGGTCCAGACCTGTCAAACCCTTGTCCCACGTTTGGTTGATGGGACGTCTCTCTCCCTATCTCCATTTCAGTTTAGGCGCACTTGAGCCAGCACCCATTTCGGGTGGCTGGGGTGTTCGGATGGCCTAACATGGTCTGGACCGAATAGGGTCCAGACCTGTTAGAGGCCCCTAACCGAACCCAGTTTCGGTTAAGGGCTCCTCGTTTTTGTGCCCAGCTTAGTGCTGGTGCTGCTTGGGGTTGCTGCACTCTAGCCGCAGCACTTTGGACCACAGTTGGGTGCAGGTCGTGGGCCTACATCCCTCCATTTTGTGGCAGCCATGCCACGGCTTGGGTCTGGACCTTTGATCCAGACCCTACTCTAGTAGGAACAACCATTAGTTGGTCTGGACCAGTTGGTCCAGACCTCGGCCTTTTCCTTTCTCATCGCAGGCGGATGTTTTGGCCCCTTTAGCAGGGCCACATTGGCACCGCATGACAGCATAGCTGCTGTCCTCCTTTCAGGTTTGCAGCGCTGCCCAAACCGGGCCTGCTGCGGGTGCATATTACCCCATGGCTTTGTACGGCCGGTTTTGGAGTGGGTCCAATTTTGGCAACTTTGGACCAGCGAGCTGGAAGTTCTTTCCATGCCACACTTTTAGTATCGTTAGCGGGCTCCCGAGCCGCAGCCTATGGGCTGCAAGTGTGCTTGACATGGGATCCAATATCCAAATGTAAACATTACAATTTGGTGATTAAGTTATGACTTGTGCGATATGGGCACGTAGACCTATGCAAATTACGCATAATATTGTGATAAACCCAAAGATGCAGGTTTCAAATACCCCAATGATTCCACTTTCTGACTTGATATGTCATAGGAAAAGAATGCTCGGTTGCCAGAGCAAATAAGATACACATAGCGAAAGGTGCGTAAAGATATAATAACCCTTTAATGTGATGTAGTATGGACTCACGTAGGTGTGTATGTCCGCCTTTGAAATGGGTTTACTCTTGCATAGAACACGAATTACTTTGATGCTTGTTTCATGCTTTCAAGAGAAATAAGGTTTTGCTTGATTATGAAACACATTGTGTATATCTTTGAAATAATGCAATTGGGGCTTTCACTTGTCACATGTTGCGGGCACCTTGGCACTTCACAAATTATTTAAGTATATTTTAGTGTGTTACGTAGCGTAGTGTCACGGAGAAGCTGTGCACTGCCACACACTTTAGCACATGAAGCCTTGCACTAACGAATGCGATCGTATGCCCTCATTGGTGATTTTTGAATATATAATTACATCGGCAAATTACATGTTTTCCCTACGTACGAGGGAGTTTGAGGCACCTTCCTAGAGTCGCAGTCTTATGAGACTTATGCGACTGTTGGAACTCCTTGGCGAGTCTTGTTGCAGGCAATGGCCCCACTTAGCGAGATGAGCTCGCTGTTGGTTGCAATGCTTGGTTTATGAACCCTGGCACAACTTCTGAGTCATGCCTTACCGTGACAAATGTTTCTAACCGTTCCATCATAGCGTATAATGTTTGTATTGTCGCTTGTTTAGTTCTCGCATGTATAACATGATGCACATCCGTGTCCACCTGTATCTATACACAGTTCACAATATTACATCAGTAACTTTTATGTTCTGTGATGCATACCTCCTCGTGTTGTCGTGACTATCCTTAATAGTTCTTTCTAGGCCAAACCCATTTGATCCAGGGGATTCAGTCCCAGTAGTATGCGGATTTCGGGACAGTGCAGTTTGCTGTCCCTCTCCGTCCCTCTCCGGTTAGACCCTTGCAGCAACTGGTTTGCTGTCACCTCGTCATGGGTGCTGCCGCAGTTCGGCAGCACAACCCAAGCCGGGCATGCGAGTGTGCGCTTATTACCTTTTACATTAGTGTGGTTGATAAGGTTGCTGACCTCTTTGGGAATCTGTTCCAACATAGCTATTGGATTCTCCCTTCCATTTTGTCTCATTCTCCAATTTTGTCAAAGAGCTCCAGACTCCAGCCTATGGGGCTGCATTTATATCGACGACTCACAACCCGATGAACCTGCTACCTAGGTCTATGTCGTTGTCTAGACCAACGGGCCGCATGGGTTCGCATGACAGTATCACCTTTATAGTGTTTTGGGGACTTCATTCCTGAGTTATGTAGTTGCAGCACTTTGGCCGCATTCTAGTTTGGAATGATGCTGCGAGTTTTAGGAAAGAGTTGGCCCTTGTTACGTCCAAATTGGGTTGTTGCTGCTGCGGTTTCAGTGCAGCAAGTGTTCGGGCTTCATCCTTATAGTTTCGTAGTCCTTTGCACGAGATGGCTAGTTGACTAGCCGTACCTTTCCCATCGCACGACATAGTTGCCACTTTACTCGTTCACAATGACTATCTTTGTTGCCGCCTGGATAGCAATAATAAGTAGTTATATATGTATTTTGTTACTCATGCTTTGTTATGTTAAATGCGTTGGAATTAGTACTCTCTGCTTATGTGGTAAGCAAATTGCATAGCATAGTAACGCTGGAGTATAGTGCAATTCAGTGTTAACCAAGGAGAGTCATTTGTTCTATTGTCTTGCATAAGATTAGATCATCTGAATGCTTTGGGTTCGATGATTCGAACCATGTGACTCCTCCCTTGTGTTCATGACACTTGGCTATTGCACACCACTCGATCGGTTCGAGAGTTGCTTTGCCTTGGCCAAATGTTTCTAACTGTCTCATCATGAGGAACGTTGCTCGGCAATATTGTATTAGCTTGTTTGTGTACTTGTTATGACTACTCGCACTTAAGATTTACTCGCCAGCTTATGCAATTACATTGAAGTATGATGCATGCTCACACTTGATTGTTCAGTACATACTCGTACTGTTTTGCCTTGTTTGTGGATATGCGAGTGCCATTGTTAATGATTTAGAGACAATGCTTTACATAATGGAATATTGATGAAATATCATATGCATGTAAATGTGTATTTGCTTGTACACTTAACTGTCTCTCAGAAATGATATATGCAATGCCTTTGTGGTTATATTTGTGCAAAAGATAGAACTTGTGATATTCTTACACTTTGCACTTGGCACACTTTGACACAGTTGTTGAGTAGTGCGTACCCTGAGGAGGTACTTTGCTTGAGGTTTTGGTAAGCGCACCACGTGCCCTTACTTCATGGAATGAAAATATAACACCATAGGGTATGAATAATGATATGACTTGATATGGGCTCAGTTGGAGTCTTCGGGCAGTGGCCCTTGTGTTGTGTGAACTCTTGTGTTATATACCCTAAAACATAAATGAATAATATGGTGTTATGACTGCTTTCACGAGTAGTGTGCTCTGTTGGCCGCGTGAGGCTGAGCACGTGAATGGGCAGGCCAAGTCCTCGTTTTGCGTACCTCGTAGGGACCACGAGGCAAATTCCTCGTTGTGAGGTATGATTGAACATGAGCCTTAAGAAAGATAAACCTGTTTCGCCCCATTCACAAAATGGTTCACCTTGGGAGAGGGTGGATGGTACAGCCCTGAGTGACTTGTCGTTACTACGACACGTGTTTTGATAGGAGCCGTAGCGCCCTTTGGCCTCCAGTCACTTAGAGTTAGGGAGGTCGAGGTTACCTTTTTAGGACCTCACTACTGTAGTAGTATGGATTGCAATCCTTGCCTATGCGAGTATTTTTCTCCTAGCCGTGTGCTGCTCGCATGAGGTTGACTCGGTCTGTAGCTTCCCCGGTTACCACACTAGAACGTGAATAACAGACGCCGGGTGCATGTCTCATAGAATGCGAGGTTTCCTTCGCGTACCCGAAGGAGTAATCAGAAGAACTTAAAGACTAACCAATCAGCTGACTTACTGTAGTTGTACTTTACTTGTTCTGTAGTCTGCGTTTTAGTTGCCTTCCTTGTTCAGTTGTTACTTTGGCTGCCTTATTGTTCAACACTGGGTATTGTTTGTTACTGCCTTGTGTGCCTGCTTTACAGCCATTTCAGTTGTTGCTATAGTTGCTTGCTGATTTGCACTCGTTACCGTTCAGATTGGTTGTTTTAGTTACTTGTTGTACGGCTGCTCTGGTTACTGGTTCGTTCCAGCACTTGTTATAGTTACTACAGTCCAGTTACCTTTCAGTTGACTTGTACTTATCCTTCTCGCACTTACTTGACCTCGTTCACAGCACATTGGTTATTTATGTTCCTTGATGCATGCTTTACCAGTTAATATAGATTGTGAAATGAAGTAGCGTAGTTACTGTTCATGAATTCCTGCTAGTTACTTCCACTTATATTTTTGTACTCTTGCTTATGCTGCAACTGCTTAATTATAGTAAATATGCATGCCACGTATGTCATTAATAGCTCTGTTTCGTCTTCCACACTTTGGTATATTGTGTTTGGTTTGTCTCACCAGCTCGAAAGAGTACTGACCCCGTTTTATGGGGATGCAGGTTGCTTAGGCATGCGATGGAGCTCGATGTGCTACAGCGGACTCTGAACCCACACTTTTGATGTTTGCTGGATCTTAGCATATTTGATTTTTGTATAAGGAAAATGAGATTTGTACACTTTGTAAATGTATTTAATAAAAAGTTGTTTCCCTATTGTTGTTCTCTGTAGCTCGCCCAGAGTTTCCACTTGTCCTTCCCTTTTGTTTTTCGCACTTGTGCTCTCTGGTTTTCAAAAAAAAAAATTCCCTAAAAATTCAAAGGATTTTCCAAGTAGAAATTCTTGGGCGTTACACAATATCCCTGTATGGCTGCCCAACTCCCCCATTCAGCTCATGAAATTTGAAAGAGGCTCATAATTGCCTTCTTTGAAAAAAACAAAAGGAGATTTCCTTGAAATCCCATGGGGCGCAGCCCCATGCTGATTTCTTGGAGAGGCTCAATGGTGTCCCTTGCACCATTATGAACCCAAAAAAAAAACTCGACTTTTATGGGCAGGGCCAATCGTGGCCCTCCCCAAAAAAATTGTCCTACTTATTTTACTAGGATGCCATTGCCCCAGCTAGTCAACTTGACCAGCTGGTCATGTCTAAAATTGTCCCCATATGACCCAAAGTGGTCCACCAAAGGCTTGGTCGACCCTTTGACTAACTATCTCAGAAAAATGTTTTTCCTCAATTTATTAATTTTGTCAATTAAGATCAAAATATACTATGCCATATATATATATATTGTTTTTAAATTATTAATACAATTACCTTTCGAAAGCTCATCTAAGAAGAAATTTCTATTCTTCTATCGAATTTTCTCTTGCATCGCCCCTCATTCTATTTCTAGGCGATCTCCCGTAATCCACATGCACTGACGAAGTTTCTTCATCGTTTAGGTCTCAAATTTGAGGACAAACTATACATATAAATTATAGATTTACCCTTAAAATTTTGGAAGTTAATTCATCACGGATTTTTCTCATTTGCCATTTACATTCTACTTATGCGATTTCGGACCTCGCGTATCCAAACAGGTACAAAAATGAAAAATTCACGAATCGCACAAGAAATTTCCATTCACTGAAACACTTTGCATACTATTACCTTAAAATTATCATGGACCTTACATATACGTCGCTAGTCTGTCGCAAAATTCATCGCAAAGATAGGCAGCGATGGACTAGCGACGTATAGAATTCGTCGCCAATATGTATTTTCCTTGTAGTGCAACCTAAAGTGTGCTTCCAATGGAGTATTCACGGGCTTGCAATCCTTCATGCCAAACTGCTCCAGCACCTTCTCTACGTACTTCTTCTGTGATAAGTACAACTTTTCAGTGCCACAGTCCCTGTGAATTTTCATGCCCAAAATTTCCTTTGTTGCTTCAAGATCTTTCATCTTGAATTCACCATTCATCTGAGACTTAAGTGATTGATTTTTGATATGTTCTTGGTAGCTATCAACATGTCATCTACATACAATATCAAGTAAATAAATGAACTGTTTGGAAGCCTTCTATGATACACACAACTATCATAGTCACTTGTAGAATAACCCTGATTCAGTACAAAAGTATCAAATCTCTTGTACCATTGTCTTGGTGATTGCTTCAAGCCATATAGAGACTTCTTTAACTGACACACATGATCTGCTTTACCAGGAACTATAAACCCCTTTGGTTGGTGCATGTAAATTTCCTCCTCTAGCTCAACGTGTAAGAATGTTGTCTTAACATCTAGTTGCTCTAACTTTAAATTAAGCAAAGCAATGCATGAATAAAAGTATGTTTTACAAAAGCAGAGAATGCCTTATTGAAGTCAATGTCCTCTCATTGTGTGAAACCCTTCGCTACCAATCATACCTTGAATCTAGCATCTTTCATAATAGGGATTCCTTCTTTCTTCTTAAAGACCCACTTGCACCCCCACAATCTTTTTACCAAGTGGTACTTTTACTAGCGCCCATGTCTTGTTCTTTTGTAGAGACTCAATACCCTCCTGTATGGTCAACTGCCACTTAGAAGACTCATCTGATGCAACTGCCTCTCTATAAGAACATAGTTATGCTTCCTCATCATAATCTGTGATAGACAAAGCAAAGGCTACCATGTCGGCATGAATGTACCAGTTGGGTGGTATGATCACCCTCTGCTCTCTATCTATTGCAATATTGTACTACCTCTGAGGGACCTATTGTTGTGTTGTATTACTCTCTAGCATATCAATTGTCTCATATGTGACTTGTATTGTCTCCTCTTGCACTGCACTTTCTTCTGAGAGCTTCACCTCTAACTCTTTGTACTTGCCACTAACCTGCTCTCCACTTTCTATTATTGACTTCTCTCCCACCTGGAGCATCATAGACTCATTAAAGGTCACATCTCTCTTAATCATGAACTTGGGTGAGTGAGGATCGGTACACCATAACTGATATGCCTTTGCACCTTGTGTTTGTGCATATCCTAAGAAAATGCACTTCTTTGCCCTTGGCTCTAACTTGTTACTTGTGACGTGAGCATATTCAAGACAACCAAAAACTCTGAAGTGAGAGTAATCAGTAGGAGAACCAGACCATAGCTCCTCGGGAGTTTTCAACTCTATAGTTGTGGATGGAGATCTATTTACTAAGTAACAATCTATGTTGACAGTACAGAGGCGCTTGATTTTCTTTCTAGTCTGTCTCTCAATCAATGCCTTCCACTGCTTGAAAGTGATAAACACCTCACTCTTTTTCTTCATAAAATATACCCAGACCTTTCTTGAGAAATTATCAATAACAATCAACAAATAACTTGCTCCTCCCTTCGAGACAACTGGAGATGGACCCCGAAGGCCAGAGTGGATATAGTCCATAGTGCCCTTAGTTCTATGAATTGTTGTATTGAATTTCACCTTGCACTGCTTGCCAAACACATAATGCTCACAAAAATCTAGCTTCTCAGTCTTCTGACCAGTAAGCAAACCTTGCTTGCGCAATTTCATCATGCCTCTTTCACTCATGTGGCCTAGCCGCATGTGCCACATTTGGGTAGGATCATCTAAACTCCGCACCATATTGGCATTGTCCATCATGGTGCTGCCACGTAGATGATAGAGACCACCAACTAGCTTTCCTTTCATTACAATTAATGCACCTCAGAAAACCTTTATGATTTTATTCTCTACTGTGAACCGGTTATCCATGTGTGTCCAAAATACTCAAGGAGATCAGACTCTTTTGCAGTTCTGGAATATGTTGCACCTCCAATGTTCTGATGACATTGTCAAACATCTAGATTTTAATTGTACCATTCCCAGTAACTGCAATAGTTCTATTGTCTCCCAAGGTTACAGTACCACTACTCATTGAGGTGTAAGTAGAAAACTACTCTCTTTGGGTACATATGTGGAAGGTACAATCAAAATCAAGTATCCAGTCATCTTTGGTAGTGCCAGTAGAAACAGACAAAACAGGCTTATCGTCAACAGTCTCCTCTTGAACAACATTTGTTGCATCAGTAGAAGAGTCCTCCTGTATCTTGCCTTTTCTTTTTAATTTTGGATAGTCTTTCGAGATGTGCCCTCTTTGATTGCATTCATAACATGACCTTTTTTACTTATTTGGATTTTGATCTTGATTTGCCCTTCTTGACAGACTCCTTTTTTCAATTCTACCACTCATCATTAGGCCATTTGCCCGATCTTCACTATGAGTTCTAACACATGCCATTTCAACTTTTTAGAGTTCAGGAAAGCCTGGACATCTTCTACAAAGATATCATCTCTTTCATATAGTAAACAACAACAACAACAACAACAACAACAACAACAACAACTATGCCTTCATCCCAAAACAATTGGGGTCGGCGATATGAACCAACAAAGAAAATCATTATGGGTCTTCCACATGAATCCTTCTCCTCCATTCATTTCTATCCAATGCCATGTCCTCAGTGAGGTTCAAAGCATTCATATCCTTTCTTATCGCCTCCATCCATGTCTTCCTAGGCCTACCCCGACCTCTTTTAACTAATATATTTTCCAATTTCTCCATCCTTCTAACTGGAGCATCATTAGGCCTTCGTCGAATATGTCCAAACCACCGTAAACGATTCTCTCTCATCTTATTTTCAATGGGTGCAACGCCTACCTTCTTACGTATCTCCTCGTTCCGAATCTTATCTTTTATTGTATTTCCACACATCCATCTCAGCATACGCATCTCAGCTACACTCATTTTTTGAATATGATGTCTCTTAGCAGCCCAACATTCCGTACTATATAGTAAAGCATGCCTAATAGTCGTCCTATAAAACTTTCCCTTCAAATGCAATGGCATTCTACGATCGCACAACACTCCAGTTGCACTCTTCCATTTCATCCACCCAACCTTTATCCTATGATTTACATCTCCATCAATTTCTCCATACTTTTGAATGATAGATCTCAAATATTTGAAAGAATCATCCACCGGTAATTCGTGCTCACCAAGCTTCACTACACTCCCATCACTACTTCGTTGCTTACTAAATCGACATTCCATGTATTCTGTCTTACTCTTACTCAACTTAAAACCTCTTGCTTCCAATGTCTGTCTCCATAATTCTAACTTAGCATTAACCCCAGCTCTAGACTCATCAATCACAACAATATCATCAGCAAACAACATACACCACGACACATTTTTTTGAATTGATCTCGTAAGCTCATCCATCACTATAGCAAATAGGAAACGGCTTAAAGCAGATCCTTGATGTAACCCAGCCGTTATAGGAAAATTGGTTGTCACCCCTCCACAAGTGCGGACATTGGTTACTACTCCTTCATAGATATCTTTAATTATACTAATGTACTTGAGAGAAACACCTTTCTTCATCATTGTCCACCAGAGAACGTCTCTAAGTACTCTATCGTAAGCCTTCTCCAAATCAATAAAAACCACATGCAAATCTTTGTTCCTCTCTCTATTTCTCTCAATAAGTTGTCTAAGAAGATGTATAGCTTCCATAGTTGATCTTCCAGGCATAAAACCAAATTGATTCTCCGATATCATGACAATCTTCCTCAACCTAGACTCAATCACCCTCTCCCAAAGTTTCATAGTATGACTCATGAGTTTTATACCACGATAGTTTGTGCAATCTTGTATATCACCCTTATTCTTATATAGAGGCACCAAAGTACTCTTCCTCCACTCATTAGGCATCTTATTTGTCCGCCAAATCTTGTTAAAAAGATTTGTCAACCATTCTAAACCTTTCTCTCCCAAGCATTTCCAAGCCTCGATAGGTATACCATCTGGGCCAACTGCCCTTCTTGATTTCATTTTCTTCAAAGCCTCTGCAATTACTTTCTTTTGAATCTTGCGCATGAAGTCACGATTCATCTCATGAAAATGAATTGAAAAGTCTCCAAGATCCTGAGCATGACTTTCATTAAATAGCTTATCATTTTGTTGATTTACAGCAGAAAAACAACAAAAAAATTGCCAGACGACCAACCTATGGTCTGGCACCAAATCACATGAATTATTCAGAAAAATAATTCTGCAATTACCAGCCCATACAATTGGTTGTTGAGGACAGTTCTTACGCACCCTGCAGGACAAATCCCATTTCAGCTATTCCAGAATGTGGGCAACAGAAGAGAGAGTTGCGAAAAACTCTATGGTTGCGCTCCCACCATAGAAGATGCCATGCTGATAAAACCCATGCACGCCATAGAAATTTTCAGTTTCTTCCTTTGGCATGAAGGTGAGGAGCAATAAGAATCTGCCTCGTTAAAGAAAGCAGATCACAGTCGCTACAAACATCACCCCATGCCTGTTGTAATAAGCAATGCATAAAAGAGCACTCCCAAAATAGGTGCTCAGTCTACTCTTAGCTACAAAGGTGGAAGCCAAGCCTTTTCAAATAACGCTCAGATTTAATTTTATCCTGCAAAATGAACCAACCCACCAATGAGCCCCATAACGGCATCCCACCACCCCATAGAGAGTTCTTCGGCAACCATTGTGCCAAGGAGATAGATAACGCCCCCTATAAAAGGAGAGGGTGGTGTATGTTCCCCCCCGATGATTCACTGAATCCCACGTCTGTGTTCGGGGCTTTGAATGAGCACCACGTATGCAAGCACATGGGGCTCGTATTCCCGTGTATGTTGACATAACTTTGCATCAGACTCTGGTGTCGTTGCAAAGACTTAAGTACCCTTTCTTGCTATTCTTCTCATAAAGTGATGGTTTGAGAAAATGACAAAAATGCCTTTCATTCAAAAAAGAAAAAACAAACAGTTCAAAAAAAGGACAAACATGTCCTCCATCCAGAAAGTCGAGGATGATGTTGACTCTTCAAAGTCTTCTTCTTCTTTCTCCGTAAAACACTGTAAAACCCTCTCTCTCTCTAGAGAAGAAATCAAGGGAGAATTCTTGAAAAGACTTAAGTGCCCCAAAGATGATTATTTAAGACCTAGTCTTTGCACTGCAGGATTATCTGAGAAAGAAATCTCCCCTGCAGGAGGCCATGAACATCAAGCCTCTCACTCTCTCTCTCCCTTCTCTTTCTGCTTCTGTGCACATCCAGCAGAAGATCCTACATTGCTACATCAAGCACCGACTGACCTGCACATTGACTGTTGTGGAGCCTGATTCAGAGTTTTTACCCTTACAGGAGGAGGGTTTGGGGGCTCCTCCCAGCGTGGGTATCATCATTCAACTAAATGAGTTGTAGATCCTGATTCAGAGTTTTTACCCTTACAAGAGAGGGGTAAAATCTCATCTTACTCTCTCTCCCTTCTCTCTCTACTTCTGTGCACATCCAACAAACGATCCAACATTTCTCCATCAAACACCGACTGACCTGCACACTAACTGTAGCATCGTTCAACTTGATGAGTTGTGGAGCCTGATTTAGAGTTTTTGCCCTTACAGGAGGGGGGTTTGGGGGCTCCTCCCAGCGTGGGTAGCATCATTCAACTTGAAGAGTTGTGGAGTCTGATTCAAAGTTTTTACCCATTTATATTTTAAGGCATTAGATCTCATGTTTGAACATCCATGCATGTACAGTTTGCTTTCATCATGTTCAATTGCTTTCTAGATTATACTTTGAATTCTGGTGCATTTTAGATCTATCGATTTGTATGTAACCAGATCTCATTTTAATATGAATTTTTTACTGCAACTTCATGCATATGTCTTCATGCTCTCCACCAAAAATCAGATCATTTTGAGTTTGTTTGACCCACTTTAAAAATCGAGATTCAGAACCTGTTATTTTGCACTGTCAGGATTTTAGCAGAATCAGGACCAATTTGCGGGAGTGATTTCTCCCTAACCAGAGATGATCTTTCCGATCCGTAAAAAGGGTTGTTTTTTAAATTAAATCTAGTTTGTTCATAACAAAGTTTAGCGATTTCTATGGTGTTTCATACCCGTTTTGGGTCGAAAACCATAACCCTGCCACCCTGTGTCATTTTAACGGCTCAGATTTTGATCCATTTTGTTTGAATTTTATTTCTCTAATGGGAGATCATTTTTCAATTCTGTAAAACGGGTTCTCTTAGTTTATGTGTCTAGTTCATCCCTGTAAATTTTTAGAATTTTTCATGGTCAATTACTATTTTATTTTGATTAAATACCAGAACCTTGTATCCAGATTTTATAAATGTTCTCATTTTGGCCCCCATAAATCATGACTGTTGTAGCACTTCTTCAAAAAATCGTTATTTGATTGGCAATATTCTTCAGCAAATTGTTGTTATGATTTTTTTGGGTCTCTAATGAGTCCCTACTATGATTTGTAGTATTTTTGGGTCTCCAACGAGCCTCACAATGATTTATAGTGTTGTTCGATCTTTTAACTATGATTTATGGTGCTTTGGGGTCTCCAACGAGCCCCACATCGATTTATAGTGTTTTTCGGTCTTTTAACTATGATTTATAGTATTTTCGGGTCTCTAACGAGACCCACAACGATTTATAGTGTTGCTGGACCTCGCTATAGCTATTTGTAGTGTTTCTCGCTAAACACTACAGCGATTTGTGATACAAATCGCTATCTGAATCAGGACCAACTTGTCAGGGCCATATCTCTCTAACCAGAGATCGGATTTCAAATCCGTAAAAAGTAGTGTCTTTGCTATGAAGTTTAGTTTATTCTTGTAAATTTTCAGCGATTTCTATGGTCATTTGATATCCCATTTGGATCTAAAACCAGACCCCTATGAGTCTGCCTTATTTGAGTGACATAGGTTTTTATTTCATTTTGTAAGAGTCATATCTCCTTAACGGAAGATCATTTTCCAAATCTGTAAAAAGGGTTATCTTTCTCTATGTGTCTTGTTTATATCTGAAAAGTTTTATAACTTTTTATGCTCATTTGATATTTCAAACTTATTAAAAACCGAGACATGTTATTATTCCATTTTAAGTGAGTGGATGGAAGTTGATTATAACTTGTTGGAGACATGTCTCGGTTTTTAACAGATTTGAAATATCAAATGAGTATAAAAAGTTATAAAACTTTCAGATATAAACTAGACACATAGAGGAAGAAAACCCTTTTTACGGATTTGGAAAATGATCTTCCGTTGGGGAGATATGACTTTTACAAAATGAAATAAAAACCTATGTCACTCAAATAAGGCAGACTGATATGGGTCTGGTTTTAGATCCAAATGGGGTATCAAATTACCATAAAAATCGCTTAAAATTTACAGGAATAAACTAGACTTCATAACTAAGACACCACTTTTTACGAATTTGAAATCCGATCTCTGGTTAGGGAGATATGGCCCTGACAAGTTGGTCTTGATTCGGATAACGATTTGTATCACAAATCGCTGTAGTGTTTAGCGAGAAACACTACAAATCGCTATAGCGAGATCCAGCAACACTATAAATCGCTGTGGGTCTCGTTAGAGACCCGAAAATACTATAAATCATAGTTAAAAGACCAAAAAACACTACAAATCGTTGTGGGGCTCGTTGGAGACCCAAAAGCACCATAAATCATAGTTAAAAGACCGAACAACACTATAAATCATTATGAGACTTGTTGGAGACCCAAAAATACTACAAATCATAGTAGAGACTCATTAGAGACCCAAAAAAATCATAACAACAATTTTCTGAAGAATATTGTCAATCAAATAACGATTTGTTGAAGAAGTGCTACAACAGTCATGATATGGGGGCCAAAATGAGAACATTTATAAAATCTGGATACAAGGTTCTGGTATTTAATCAAAATAAAATAGTAATTGACCATGAAAAAATCTGAAAATTTACAGGGATGCTAGACACATAAACGAAGAGAACGCATTTTACAGAATTGAAAAATGATCTCCCATTAGGGAAATAAAATTCAAACAAATGGATCAAAATCTGAGCCGTTAAAATGACATAGGGTGACAGGGTTATGGTTTTCGACCCAAAAATGGAATAAAACCACCATAGAAATCGCTGAAATTTGGTATGAAAAAACTAGATTTAATTTAGAAAACAACCCTTTTTACGGATCGGAAAGATCATCTTTGGTTAGGGAGAAATCACTCCCGCACGTTGGTCCTGATTCTGCTAAAATCCTAACGGTGCAAAATAATAGGTTCTGAATCTCGATTTTTAAAGTGGGCCAAACTAACTCAGAATGATCTGATTTTTGGTGGAGAGCATGAAGACATATGCATGAAGTTACAGTAAAAAATTCAGATTAAAATAAGCTCTAGTTACATACAAATCGATAGATCTAAAATGCACCAGAATTCAAAGTATAATCTAGAAAGCAACTGAACATGATGAAAGCAAACTGCACATGCGTAGATGTTCAAACATGAGATCTAATGCCTTAAAATATAAATGGGTAAAAACTTTGAATCAGACTCCACAACTCTTCAAGTTGAATGATGCTACCCACGCTGGGAGGAGCCCCCAAACCCCCCTCCTGTAAGGGCAAAAACTCTAAATCAGGCTCCACAACTCATCAAGTTGAACGATGCTACAGTTAGTGTGCAGGTCAGTCGGTGTTTGATGGAGAAATGTTGGATCATTTGTTGGATGTGCACAGAAGTAGAGAGAGAAGGGAGAGAGAGTGAGATGGTTGATGTTCATGGCCTTTTACAGGGGAAACTCTTTGCCTCCCTTGATTTCTTCTCTAGAGAGAGAGGGTTTTACAGTGTTTTACAGAGAAGGAAGAAGAAGAAGATGACGATGAAAAGTTCAAACATACATTTTTGATGGCTCAGGTTTGTTTCGTCGGATGACCATTGGGAGGAGCCCCCAAACCCTTCTCCTGTAAGGGCAAAAACTCTGAATCAGGCTCCACAACAAATCAAGTTGAACGATGCTATCCACATTGGGAGGAGCCCCCAAACCCTCCTCCCCACGCTGGGATGAACCTACAAACCCTCCTCCTGTAAGGGTAAAAACTCTGAATCAGGCTCCACAACAGTCAATGTGCAGGTCAGCCGGTGCTTGATGGAGCAATGTAAGATCTTCTGTTGGATGTGCATAGAAGCAGAAATAGAAGGGAGAGAGAGTGTGAGAGGGTTGATGTTCATGGTCTCCTCCAGGGGAGATTTCTTTCTCAGATAATCCTGCAGTGCAGAGACTGGGTCTTAAATAATCATCTTCGGGGCACTTAAGTCTTTACAACCACTCCTTTTCAAGAATCGTCATTTTTTTTGGCACCAATGGAGGAGAGGGTACTTAAGTCTTTGCAATCGCATCAAACTCCAACGCTAATTAATGCTGACAAACATGGGGATACGAGACACACATGCTTACATACGTGGTGCTCTTTGGGACCCCTGTTCTCGTCGTGAAATTTTTCCCCCGTCTTCCCTTCCTTGCGGAAGAGAAAAAGAGAGAAATGCTTTCGCGCCTCAAACTTTGACCGGATTTTGGAAATTGTTTTGAAATACTCGCCTCCGTTTTTGAAAATTGCGGGAAAATCCATGGGATGGGGCTCGACCTGTTGGTACGAGGTTCGACCGTTCCTGCCGCCTTTAACAGGGGTAATCGAACCAAGGACCAAAACTATGCTTGACTTGGTTAAATTATGGAAGTTATGTTCTACCCTAAATGCACAGAGAATTCAGGCATGTGCTATGAGATTTTGGAAAATGCAAGTTGGAAAACATGATGTATGCTTAGAAAACATTTGGAGTTGGAAAGAATCTCTCAGGAAAGAGGTCAATTTCTCAGGAAACTCAGATAAAAAGGGTTTTTTTGAAAACATGAGAAAGTTTATAAAGATGTGAGAAAATCAGGAATAGTTGAAAATCTTGGGAAAATGGAAGTGATTCTTGAGAAAAGATGGACTTTTTGAAAAGGGAAGCACTTCTTAGGAAAACTTGGACTTTGAGAGTTTTCTTAGGAAAATGATGGAAGATTTATAGGAAAACTCATTGGAGAAGGAAATTCAAAACTTGGGGAATCGAAATCCTGGGAATTTTACCTTTTGAAATACTTGGAAATCGATTTTGGATCTTGAAGAAAGATTGGAAAACTCTTTTGAATATCTTAAGAAAATATCATTTTCCTGGGAAAACTGTGGAAAAACTTGTCTTTGGAAAACCGATTTTGAAAAATCCTTAGAATTTCTTGAGAAATCGATTTCTTGAGAATGAAGTTTTCTTGAGAAAATCTTGAGAAAATCAATGATTTCATGATGTAAATGTCATGAGTGAATGAATGCACTTTGAAAAGATTTTCTAAGAGATTTGTTGGAAAAATATGCATTAAGTCAAGATAAATCCTTCACATATCCTGACTGTGGCCATGAATATGTTCAGAATTTAGTTGATTTGATGCACATGATTTTGAAAACTTTGGAAATATGATGTGCATTTTAAGATAGCCTAAGAGTGTAGGCTCAATGTGACTAGTAGAAAGATGATGGATCTGGGTCTCGTCCATATTCCGACTAGGGCCGTAAATATGGATCCCACCGAGTCCATCAACTCCCTAAGAGTTGGTGCACGTGCCATTCGTGAACATCCATAGTGCTTTTGAAATAAGATGTATGCATCACATAAGCAGGATATTTGCATAAATTCAAACTATATGATATGCATCCTAGTCTAAGCAGGAAATTAAATCTCTTATTCCAAAATTTACATTATTACATCACTAAATAAAGGAAATAAAAAATTTGCAGACTTCAGCTCCTTCTTTGGAATGTCCCTGCCAAGCTTGAAATAAAGTTAGCTCAAATATGTGGGTTTTTCCAAGATTTTCCAATAATATTATGAAATTATTGGACTTAATTGGATATAAACCCTATTCTCATGCTTTCTTGATATTTGAAATGATAAAAATGCAAGAAATTCAGTGGAAAACAGTTTGAAATTCGGAATTGGGGTCAAAATGACCAAAATACCCCTAAAATTAAAGTTACACCTTTAAAATCAGGGTTTTTTTGAAGGAAAACTTAATAAAATTGGGATTTCGAAATTCAATTTGAATTCAATGATGATGAAATGTAGTATGACATGCTGCTAAACACATTAGGACTGTAAAATCAGAATTTGGCATTTTGCAATTTACTCAAAATAACGAATTTCGCTTGTTTTTCGCTTGGATCTGGGTCCTGCGGGACCCTGTTTTGGTATTATGGATGATCTGAACCTCAAATGGATTCCAAATTGCACCAAATTCGGTATGAAGCATCTAAACACTCTGATAAACAACCTAGAATGCTAAAAATCACGAAATGATATGATTTAAATGCTAAAATTCAAGGAAAGTCCTAAAATGATGGATTTTGCCTATGGATCCGAACCAAATGCAATGCCTAATATGATAATGCAAGATTTACACCATAGAAACTTCTGATATTTTGCAGACTGCTAAAAGACCCGAAATGGAACATTTTTGGTTTTTACAGCCTCGGGATTTGAGCCATGGTGAGTTCAATAACAGGGATTTAGTTCTGACAGAGGTAAAAATCACACTAATCTGATGTAAAATGCTAAACAAATACAAAACGGCCATGAAAATTTATGAAATTAATCATAGTTATGCACGACACCTACATGAACAACTTTCATGTTTATGACTTCGGCATTTGATCAACGGAAACACAAATAAAAATATAACTATTTCTGCCTAAACTAACAGAACAGACAAATGTAGCAAAACAAGGGGCTGACAAAAAAAATTCGAAGCAGGGGTCAACACTGTTCTAAAAATTACAGGCTTTCAGATTCAAATAGAGGACATCTCGGACACCACTTTCACTTTTTACAGTTTTGGATTTGGAGCAACACACAAAGAGAAACCATAGCCCTAAGTCGATCCAAGATCTCAGAGGCCCAAATTAGGCTCTGACACGTGTACCGACATCTCGGATTTTTGTCAGACATTAAAAAAAATCAGAAAACTCTGATAACATCATATTAAAAACTAGACATTTTCTCGAGTTCAAAACATCTTTCGGATCGGAAATCGGATCTCCCATGAGGGATATCTCGATTTTACAAGTCGGAAAATGATTTTCAAAATGTATCCCGGGTAAAAAAAACCCGACTTGCCATTTTGAATGTTTACCGCAGTAAACAAATTCAAATGCCTCCGAATTTTTGGCAAAATTTCAGGGACACATAAGGGCGCATTCCGTGATTTTTTTGGGATTTTTAATAAAAAACAAATGCATGAAATGACGTGTGGACTGACTGACAAAAACAGAGACCTACTGAAAATAAGCAGAATTGAAATAAAGGCTAAATTAATCCTAATTAATTCATGAAATATGCTAAATGAATGAAATAAAATGCAAATTAAACCTAGCTAACTATATGAATGTTAAAATAATCAAGGAAGCATAATGAAACATTTTTATATATGTCGTTTTACGAGAATAGCTCAATCCATCCCTCGGATGAGCTTTTTCTTCAAACGACTCCCGATTCGGATTATAGAATCACATCAAGGGGAAAAAAAGTGCACCTTGTTTCGTTACGCAGCGTAGGAGCTCTTGAAATGGGCAGCTATCACGAGCCTCCTTCGTCCTTCGCTCCAAGCTTCGGATGGTTCACAAAAATCGACCTCTGTTGGAATCGAATTCGCCACAGCACGAGCTCTACTCCACCTTTCTTCAATGAGCCAAAGGGGGCACGATTTCCAAAGTTCAAAATCGGATTTTAGGAAGGCTAGGTCGGGTTTTGCAGATTCACAAGAGCTAAAAAAAAATCCTCTCCCTAGGCTGGGCGTGAACCCTTGTTTTTATAATTTTTCTGAAAATTTTTGAAATTCAAACAGGTTCAATCTGAGCCCTCCATGTGGCGCCATCTCAGGGGGTGCCATCTGGGGGTTTGAAATTCGAATTTGGCTTTTGCAGGGAGCCCTCAGGTGGCGCCACCTCAAAAGGCTATTTTGATTTTTTGAGAAAAAATAAAAATGGAAATTTTGTGGGTGAGACACCTCAGCAGGGGGAATTTGGAATTTTTCAAAAGTTTGCTTGATTCTCTCTGCAGGGAGCTCCCAGAAGGCGCCACCTCAGAGGGTGCTCTCTTGGAGTTTGAATTTCAAATTCACTTTTTGTAGGGAGTCTTCAGGTGGCGCCACCTCATGGTGGGCTACCTTTATTAAAAATAAAATAAAAAAATAAAAATGGAGCCAAGTGGAGTCCTGGAATGGTGCCACCTCAAAAGGTGTTTGACACATGTCAGAAGGACAGAGCAGTGGGCTCAGAAGGCGCCACCTCAGAGGAATTTGAATTTTGCTTTTTCTGGTGAAAGGAGATCTGGACATGTGGCAGTCCAGGATGGTTCCAAGTGTCAGCCTGCTGGAGAGGCTTTCTCAGATGGCGCCACCTCAGGGGAAAGTTTGAAATTCAAATGGAGGTTGGCCCTAGAGGAATGGAGGATGGACATGTGGCACCACCTCAGGGTGGCTCCTACAATGCCATGTGGCAAGATGGAGGAAAAAGAGGGCAGTGACATGTGTCTCCTACTTTTCTGAAAAAAGTAGGGAGAGGACATGTGTCCTCTACTTTTTCTGAAAGAAGCAGAGGGTGACACGTGGCAGAGGGGAGAGAAGGTGGGCCAAGCCATGTGGCGCCATCTCAGACAGGATGAAAAAGGTAGGAGTTCTTGATTTTCGCCACCTATGAGGAGATTTGAACTTTTGAATTCTAGTTTTTCTGAAGAAAGCAGGAAATGACACATGGCACTTGCTTTTTCTGAGGAAATGAGAGCTTGCCATGTGTCCTCTGCAGGAGACACTCCAGATGGCGCCACCTCAGAGGAGACAAGCCTACCTTTTCTGTAGGAATTTAGGAGTGACACATGTCTCCTACTTTTTTGAGAAAAGTAGGAAGAGACATGTGTCAGGCTACTTTTCTAGAAGGAGGGAGAGGTTGACACGTGTCCTCTGCAGGAGACACACTTCAAGTGGCGCCACCTCAGAGGAGACAAGCTCCACTTTTTCTAGACAAGACAACCTATGACACTTGGCATCTCCTGGTAGTCTTTGAAATGACACATGGTGCAGGATGGATAGGGTGACACATGGCAGATAAAATGGGATGACATGTGGCGGCTTCTTAGGGTAGCCCCACACTGACACTTGGCAGAAGAGGGAAGGTGACATGTGGCACCAACTCTAAGTGAACCCTATGCTGACACATGGCATGTAAATGGGAGGAGAGAGAAAAGACAAGTGGCACCAATCCAGGGGACAAGGCTCCTATATTTTTGGGTTTTTCAAAATTCAAATTTTCAAAAGGAAAGCTTGTGTGACACCACCTCAGTGTGGGTCCCACATTGCTTCTTTATTGAAATAAGGATAAAACCACAACTTCTTTTTGGAATTTTCATAAAATCTGGACTAATGGGCAAAACAGGAATTTTGGAAAGAGTTGGCCCTTGTAGGGCGATTTTGTAAAAGAAAGATATTTGAAATTGTCAAAAAGGGCAAAATCGGAGATAAGGTGGCTGAAATCCATATTAAAACTATCCAGATCATTTTCCTGAGAAAATATTTTGACATTCAGAGTCCTGGGGGTAAAATGGGAAGAATTGATAATTTTGAAGACCCAGGGTTTTGAAATCAATTTTGAAAAGAGTTGAAATTCTAATCTGGATTGAAAATTTTGAAATCAAGAGTTCTGGACCTCGAAATGACATGCTGTGCAGTGCAGTGATTTGAAATGCTCATGCAATGATATGCAATGTCATGTCTTATGAAATGCAATCTTGAATCCAGACTTGGAGATGTCTGTCTCCTGTCAGGAGTAAAATTTTGAACATCTGAGCTAAAATTAGAGAAATTTTGAGAGTTGCAGATGAAATTTGGACTTTTGCAAGGTCCGGCTCAGAAAATGACCATTTTGCCCTCCAGCGATTTCAGAGGCTGGATGTTGATGCTTGGTGGAAATGTTGGGGAGGTGAGTGAAAATTTGGGGTGTTTACAACCCCCGAGCATGAGATGTAGCTAACTGCCCTGTTCGGGGGGGGAACATATAACCTGCTTTGCTATAAAAGGACAATGTGCTGAATTCCCCGTCCGGTTAATGTCCAAAACAGTCAGTCCGGTTCTTGCTTCAAAGAAAATTATTCCAAAGTCGACAAAAGCAACGACCATTGGGAGAAAGCTTCTTCTATAGGGTCCTGCCGCAATACGATTTCTCACTCATTTGAAGAATGAGACCAAAACTCATAGATTCTTCCATATTTCTTATGCGCCACAGCATAGAAGACAAGGAACGCCTTACTCAATGACCACTCACCCCCACCAAGTATCATGCCAAAAAAGTGTGCTGCACCAATTTTCACTTGATATGGCTAGAGAAATCCGCTATAGCGGTCACCCGTCCATTCCAAATACCCGATCAACACCCCCCTTGCCATTTATGGGATTCTGCCCAATTCGGCCATGGTTAATCCTGCAAGCTATATTTTTTCAAAAAAATAGTGAAAATCATACCCTCTCTTTTACAAATTATCCATAACCAATTGGAGATTAAAGCCTTGTTGAAATGACTTAGGTTGTGTATACCTAGACCACCAACCTCAAGTCGTTGGATAATAATTTCCCAATGCACCAAAGATCTTGAGAGCTACTATCCGCGCTCCCATGCCAAATATAATTTTGAAAAATGTTGGTCAGACTCTTCTCCACAATCCTTGGAATGATAAAAATTCACATAAAGTGATTAACTAAACATCATGGATATGTTGTGTCAAACCAAGTTAATTCGGCCAGCTCTAGATAGAACTCGAGAGGCAAATTTGGACCTTGGCATGAATACGATCTTCCACCCTACTCCAATGTATTTCGTGCGTGACTCCCAAATGAAGCTTAAGACCTAAGTAATCAATAAAAAAAGATACTGGTTGACAGTAAAAAATAGTAGCTGCCCTTGTTTGCATGAACCTCGAACAGTCATTCAAGACCAATACTTGACTCTTAGCTCCATTAACATGTATGATCTATAAAACTACCATATTTTCCTCCGAGGCCTCCCAAAACACCATAATGTCATGCAAAAAGTAAATTGAAAATGTTAATGCTATTTGAAACACAACCACCACAAAAAATGCCACCCTCAATTGTTGAGTTTAGCAATACCAACAACACTTTCATAGCCAAAATAAAGAGCAAAGAAGAGGGTGGATCACCTTGGCACAACTCCCTCTTTGGTTTAAAAGACTCTTCCTTTTTACCATTAATAGAAACTACTATTGATGTGGCGTGAAGTAACCTCTCAATCTACTTTTTTCATTTATCCCCAAAACCCATACATTACAAGCAACATAAAAGAAAATATCAATCTAATGAATCAAAAGCTTTTTCAAGATCAACCTTCAAACCAAAAGATGGCTTACCTGATGACTTGATGGAGTAAACCATTTTATATATACGCCAAAATGCTTGCCCCATGTAATCGCCTACCCGGAATGAACGTGAATTGAGAAGGGAAAATAAGAGAATTTATCACGAGCTTCAATCTTGAGGCCAATATCTTGGTAATAATCTTGAAACAAGTTCCCACCAATGAAATTGGTCAAAAATGGCTAATGTCTTCGGCTTGCAGCTCTTTAGGTAAGAGGATGAGAATCGATCTTCCCATAATACCTGGCACCTTTAACATTGGAATAAAATTCAAGAAACATGTCCAGAAAGTCTTGTTTGACACAATCTCAATAATATCTAAAAAATTCAATGGAAAAACCATCTAAACCTGGTGTTTTCCCATTTGGAAGCATCCATACCCCCGCTTTACCTCCTTCAAGGTGAATAGGATGTCCAAGCTAAACACTACAAGAAAAACTCCAAATAGCGACGGATATTGGCGACGGATTTTTTTCATCGCCCATTAGCGATGGCTTAGCGAGAGCAAAATATCCATCAATACCATTCGAATTATTTGTGGAATTAGCAACGGAAATTAGTCCGATGCTAATCCGTCACTACCTAACCATGGATTAGCGACGTACAAATTATGTCTCTACTCCGTCGCACAGTTGCAACGGAACAGGCGACGTCATTTGGCCGTCGCTAAATTTCCCATAAATCCCTAATTCGAGCTGCTTTTTCCTTTCTTTTCTCTATTGTCGGTCGTCGAGCGCTCGTTGCCCGCCCACCCGTCGACCTACCACCAGCTGCCCGTCGCCCCACGACCTCCCGTCGGCCGCCTACAGCCCCACAACCTCCCGTCGGCCACCCACCGCCCCGCATCCTCCCGCCGCCCACCCGCCGGTCGTCGTCCTCTTGTCCAACAACCAGAGGTGACCCCGCACCCCTCTTCTTCACCTTTTTCTTGGTCCCGCCCTCCTCACTCTATTTCGGGTTGCCGGAGGACTGACAACCCCTGTCGTGCCCTCCTTTCTCTCTGTTTCGTTGACGGGAGGTCGGTGGCCCCCTGCCGCGTCTCTCGCCCCCCTCTCTATCTTTCAGGTTCCCGGAGGGTCGGCAACCCCTATCGTGCCCTCCCCTCTCTCTGTTTCAGGTTGTCGAAGGGCTGACAACCCGAAACAGTGTGCTCCCCTCTCTCCGTTTTGTTGTCGAGAGGCCGACAGAAGGCCGGTGGCCCCCTGTTGCATCTCTCACCCCCCTCTCTCTCTTACAGGTTCTTGGAGGGTCGACAACCCCTGTCGTGCCCTCCCCTCTCTCTGTTTGGGGTTGTCGGAGGGCCGGCAACCCCTGACATGCCCTCCCCTCTCTTTGTTTTAGGTTGTCGATCCTCCGGCAACCCCAGCCGTGCACCACAAGAAATATGTCAATTAGTGACGGATAGTAGCGATGGAATTTTTCCATCGCCAATTAGGGACGGCTTAGCGAGCGACACTAATCCGTCGCGAAGTTTCGTGATATTCACAGATGTAGCGACGAAAAATATTCTGACGCTAAGCCGTCACTACGTTGCGACGAACCATTTTTGTCGCAACAACACGCTGCAGTTAGCGATGGATTGGGCAACGGCATTTTTCCATCGCTACGTAGCGACTCCGTTAGCGACGAACATATTCCGTCGCTAAGGAGTTGTATATATTTACGCCGGCTTTGCGACGGAATAATTCTGTCAGCCAATCCGTCGCTAATTTTCGCATAAATCTGATAAAAAACCCTTTTCCCTCTTTTCCTGTTTCCTCTCTCCCGCCCTCCCTACGCCGCCCGACGCCTTCCTCCGCTGCCCCGTCGCCTCGCCGACCAACGCAATCCCTGGCCTGTCGCCCCTCGTTCCGCCCGAGCCGTTGCCCTGCCGACCGACGCAATCCCCGACCCGTTGCCCCACCAACCGACACACTCCCCGGTCCGTTGCTACGCCGACCGATGCCCCAGCCCGTCTCTACGCTGACCGATGCCCCGGCCCGCTGCCCGTCGCTCCCCGGTTCACCGCCCGTCGCCCCCCGCCCGCCGCAGGTAAAGTTTTTTTTTCCGACAAAGGGGGGGGGGGGCTGCCCCTTCTATTTTTTCCGGCAGGGGCAGCAGGGAGTCCGCATTTTGTTTTTTCCGGAAGGGGGCCGACCCCCTATCGGCGATGCAACACTTTCCAGGGTTTTTGGTATTTAATTGATAGGCAATGTGATTTTCAGGTTCTGTTTTTGTACCCAATACGTTATAGATCTTTTTTTGGGGTTTTAGTTTAAATGCGTTAAAAAATAACTTGTTTGTTACATGGGTGTCAATTAGATTTGCCGTGGAAAACATGAAAATGCGTGTTTTGGGTGTTTTTATTTTTCCATTCGACAATTAGAATGAGTAGTTGAATATAATGTTGCTTTTCAGATGTCTATCATCGTCATGCTTATGAGATTGCAGTTGTTTGGGATTTTGTGAAAAAGTATGGTTGCATTTCATTATTATTGTGTTTGATTAGCATTTGTGTTCCATGGGTATTGATCAGATTGATGTGAAAGGTTTGGAGTTGACTGAAGTTTTTAATGTCTAAATGGGTGTTATTGTCAGTTGGGGAGTCTTCTTCAGCAGAGTTAATTGGCCTTTCTGGTTTTTGGTCGTGTGTGCCTGAGTTCATTTTGGTATTTGATTGTTGAGTGGGTCTCAGAGACCATGATCTTGTAATATTGATTTTTAAGTATTTGTGAGTGATTGCGTTAAGGATGATGAGGTTTTCTATTGACATACCATATAAAGTCCTTGGGAAACAAGAGGGCCCCCAACATTGCATTGCATTGCATCCCTTCTCAATATTTTGCTTTCCTTTATGTCTTTTTTTTTATGTTTGTGAGCCTACTAACACCACCACTTTCCAACTCAATTTTGATGATTCTGTGTCCGACAAAAGTCATCTGACATGCCAGATTAGATCCTATTCTAAAATGGAGAAAGCAAGTGTGGCGGTTGGATACTCATTTTTGTAGAAGTGCAGTTGAAATAAGCATATGAGATAGCATAGTTGGGAACTTTTCTGTAGCAAATTAAGTTATGAGCATTGGAAAAGTTTATGGTGTTTGAAGGTGTCGTTCTTTATGAATGGGGAGAATTTCTACAAATCCTAGAGTGCTCTTGCTACCCAGTGATGTCTTTGTAGTCTGTTTATTTTTTTCTGGTCAGGTATATGAAAACATACAAGTGAATGATGATATTATTATGATGTATGCTTGGTTGCCCTAGGTACATGACTCATTCTGTTGTTTGATGAGTTGAGGTTTAGGATTGGTCCATTGTGTCCCTAGGGGTTTAGGTTGGATAATTTTATGCCTTCCTTTATTCTTTGCTTTAATGTCATTCACTCTTATTTTGATACGAAATTAAGTTTATAAGTTGTGCATTAAACAATTTGAATGTATTGCATGACATTTTTTATTTGTTAGAATATGGTTCATGGAGGTTACAGTGGTCGTTCATCCAGTGGTAGCCAGGCTCAACCTTCATCTTCACGGGCTCCTTTGATAGGTATATCATTTAACTAATTTGATACTTGATTAGTTGAAATGTGCATTCTGAGAATTTCTAACGTATTTTTTTATAGATGATGTTTCGCCTGTACATGACCCACCTACACCAGTTGATCATACAAGTCAGGAGCCAACACAGAATGCAGAGTCTTTTCAGACTAGCACAAGAAGACTCATTCAAATAGTGTATATCGATAATCGACCGTAAGTATTTTGCTTTCACTTATTGCATATCTTATAAATATTGTATATTGATATTTACTGTGTACCAATTCATGTGAAGCACGAGGTTCGAGCCACAAGAAGTAGTATGCGATATTAGGAATTCACTACTTCAACATCTACTAGGACCGGTTGCTCAATGGAAAGAGTACCCAAAGGAGGTGTTAGACAGATTGTGGTCCTCAGTCACGGTATACAGTTGTTTTTCATAGTTAATGTGTTTCATATTTATTTATTTTTTAGTCATGTCTACTAACTTTTTGAAAATATTTGTAGGCTTTGAATCGCTTCACAACTATGATGGAGGAAAATGATGCAAGGAAGGTGTGACAGAAGGTGGCTGCCAATTGATTTGCAGACATGCTATACAATATGAAGACTGCAGCAAAAAAAGAACCTGGCAGAATAGATGATCCACTACAGTGGAAGGGCCATGGCCCTATTACTATCAGGAGAGATTATTGGGAGGGAATGTGCGACAAGTGGGCGGGGGATGCATTTCGAAACCGCTCAGCGAAGGCTGCACAAAATCGAGCGAAAATGCCCAAACACCATCTACACAAAGGTGGATCTAGGACTTTTAGGAGCCACCAGAAGAAAATGGTAACTCATCAATATATATATTGTCAATTTTATAAATATTGTTGCAAACTTATTAACTAAATCTTTTATTATTTTACTTCGCAGGAAGGGAAAAAAGAAGGCATTGTGCCATACAAAGATGTGTTTGTTGAAACACATAAACGTAAGACCATGGGAGAGTTCGTATCAGAGAAGGCAAGAACGACAACGGTATGCATTTATTATATTAATAATCATTGTAATATACAAGTTATCATAAATATCGTAATTCTTAATTATTAATGCATACTGTAAACATCATTTTATAGGAGGCATATGAGCAACAGATGGTAGAGCGATATGACGATGACTCTACTCAACATCCATCATTTAATCCTGCAACATAGGTGACTGCAGCAGGTAAACCCAAAAAGGGTCGTGTGTTCGAGTTTGAGAGTAATGTGAACACCTCACCAGTTGTTGCTTCCTCCAGTCATGGCTCACATACTTCTCCCATCAACATCAGCTCCAAGCATCCTATTCTTGACGGTGATGATGTACGTCAGATCGTTAAGGACACAATGCGTGACTACTTCATGAAACAATGCGTGATGTTTTCCGAGATGAGTTCAACAATTTTTTCCAGGACAAGGGAACTTTGATTGCAGGTGCTTCTCAGGTATGAAAGTTTCATGTGATGTATTGCATGTCGTTAGATTTCATATAACTTTGATTGCCTTAACTTAGACGCATTGGATATAATTTATTTCAGTATATGAGCATGGTAGAATCACATATACAGTTTTTTGCCTGCCTTAGAACACATATGAGCATGGTAGAATCATGTATAAAGTTTTTTTACTGCCTTAGAACACATATGAGCATGATAGAATCACGTACGAAATTTTTTTACTGCTTTATAACACATATGGGCATGATAGAATCATTTATAAAGTTTTTTTACTGCCTTAGAACACATATGAGCATAATAGAATCACATATAAAGTTTTTTTACTGCCTTAAAACACATATGAGCATGATAGAATCACGTATGAAGTTTTTTTACTGCTTTATAACACATATGAGCATGATAGAATCACATATAAAGTTTTTTTATTGCCTTAGAACACATATGAGCATGAT
The DNA here is from genome assembly GCF_984573655.1 of Nuphar pumila. Taxonomy (NCBI): domain Eukaryota; kingdom Viridiplantae; phylum Streptophyta; class Magnoliopsida; order Nymphaeales; family Nymphaeaceae; genus Nuphar; species Nuphar pumila. Next base: position 70,117,021 of record NC_143249.1, read on the forward strand.
AGAATCACGCATGAAGTTTTTTTACTGCCTTAGAACACATATGAGCAGGATAGAATCATGTATAAAGTTTTTTTACTGCCTTAGAACACATATGAGCATGATAGAATCATGTATAAAGTTTTTTTACTACCTTAGAACACATATGAGCATGATATAATCATATATAAAGTTTTTTTACTGCCTTAGAACACATATGAGCATGATAGAATCACGTATGAAGTTTTTTTACTACTTTATAACTCATATGTGCATGATAGAATCACATATAAAGTTTTTTTACTGCCTTAGAACACATATAAGCATGATAGAATCACGTATGAAGTTTTTTTACTGCTTTATAACACATATGAGCATGATAGAATCATGTATAAAGTGTTTTTTTACTGCCTTAGAACACATATGAGCATGATAGAATCACATATAAAGTTTTTTTACTGCCTTAGAGCACATATGAGCATGATAGAATCACATATAAAGTTTTTTTACTGCCTTATAACATATATCAGCATGATAGAATCACATTTAAAGTTTTTTTACTACTTTAGAACACATATGAGCATGGTAGAATCACATATACAAGTTTTTGATGGTCTTAGAGCACATATGAGCATGATAGAATCACATATATTGTTTTTTTACTGCCTTTGAACACATATGAGTACGGTAGAATCACATATAAAGTTTTTTTTACTGCTTTATAACACTTATATGAGTATGATATAATCATGTATAAAGTTTTTTTACTGCCTTAGAACACATATGAGCATGATAGAATCACATATAGAGTATAATTTATTTCAGTATATTTTGTTTATCAATACTGACATTTCTTTTCTCGTGTAGGTTGCTGGCGATAATCAGCGTAGTGGAGCTGAAGGGACAAATCGAGATAACGAACAAGAGGACGCACAAAATCTTGGCGATGATTAGATTTATGTGTTGAATTTGTTTTACTTTATCTTTGTTTCAAAAATATAATTGTTGAATTATAAATAATTAGAACTTGAGAATTTTATAGTGGATCGATTAATTGTTTCAGTTTCCGTTTATATGTATTTTGATGTGTACTTTGTTTTGTATTCACAGGAAATATAAATTGTACAGGAAATATAAATTGTATCACGAGAATTTTTTTCTCGATATTAAATTTTTAAATATTTTTTTATTTTTTTCATTTTTTACGACGGATTAGCGACGAATATATCCGTCGCTATTTTCTATGGTCGCTAAATTTAGCAAGGGAGTAGCGACGGATATAAATCCATCACTAATCCAAATCTCCGCAGAGTAACGATGACCTTACGATGAATTTTGGCATTCGTTAATCCATTGCAAGTTAGCGACGGAACGGGCGACAGATATATTCCGTCACTAATTAGCGTCGAAAAAATCGCGATGAAAGCTATCCGTCGCTAAACAGTTTAGCGACGGATTAGCGACGGATTTAGGTCATCGCTAATCCACAGATTTCCTGTAGTGGTGCCCTCCCCTCTCTCTGTTTTGTTGTCAAGAGGCCGACAGGAGGTCGGTGGCCCCCTGCCGCGTCTCTCGCCCCCCCCCCCCCCCCCCCCCCCCCCTCTCTCTTTTGGGTTCCTGGAGGGCCAGCAACCCATGTTGTGTTCTCCCCTCTCTCTCTGTTTCAAGTTGTGAAAGGGCCGACAACCCCTGTGGTGCCCTCCCCTCTCTGTTTTGGGTTGCCGGAGGGCCCGCAACCTCTGTTGTGCCCTCCCCTCTCTCTGTTTTATTGTCGGGAGGCCGTCAGGAGGTCGATGGCCCCCTGCCACATCTCTCGCCTCCTTCTCTCTCTTTCGGGTTCCGAGAGGCTGACAGGAGGCAGAAGGTCGGTCGGCCCCCTCTTTTTTTTTTTTGCAACGGCGGGGCCGAGCCCCCTTCCTGTTAATTTTTTTGCCAGGGAGGGGTCGAACCTCCTCCCTGTATTGTTTTGTATATATGTTCTTTGTAGGTACATTGCTAAGCAAATTGCACGATACTTATTGCCAAGCATTGCATGCTCTAAAAAATGCAATGCAAAAAGAAATAAAAAAAAAAATTGAAAGGCAAAAGCAATTCAAATCGGGTAAATACCCGTGGTGAGTAAGTGATGCAAGCGCATCACATGTTATTTAATTTTTTGGATGCGACACTTTTCTATTCACACACTCACTTAGTTGTTGATATCTAGGACTATTTTGATGGAGTTTGGAGATCATGCTAAGCATGATTTTAATGTATGTGAATAAAAGTGTTCTTATTTTTGGAGTACGGATTCCATTCTAGGCATGGTAGTAGTTAGCTGGATATTGAAGTGTATTTGTTGCAAGTACATGTTTGACTTTTTTTTTATATGAATGATTTGGATATATTGCAATGTTTGATGTGATTGTATCCATGCTTGCATGTAGTTACTTTCAATTTGATTATAACTTCCATGTGAAATTATATAATGAAAGCATGCTTCAAATAAATGTATCGTGTTATGAATAGTTTGTATATGAAAATATTAAGTTATCAATACATGCATCATAGTTCTTGTGATTGTATGACATTATATATATATTTATATTATATATATGTATGTGTGTGAGTGTGATATATATCAAATATATAGCATGCATCATATATTGCATGATAAATTTGATATTTTCTTCATCATATCATTTTGATGATTCTCTTTTAATTGGTTAGGATACTATTCATAACATTATACGATAAAATGACTGCAAACCGTGAATGGGTGTACCGTAGGATAGTTGACAATGAGGTATTGCATGAATATATAGATGGTGTTGAAAGTTTTATTGAATTTGCAATGGCAAGTGTCAGTACAGTGGATCCCACAGGTCGGATTAGGTGTTCCTGCAAGATTTGTAAGAATAATCGATTTGTAGAACCTCATAGTATTAGACATCACCTATACAGGAAGGGTTTTGTGAGTGATTATCAGAATTAGACCTTTCATGGTGAAGAATTTAAGAATAATTTTGACGCATGGGTGGATGTGGTGCACGATAATTCATATATGGATTTGATATTTGATGCCGCAGGAACAGAACTGGGTTCTGCTATGAGTCCTAGTGATGTAACAATTGGGGTAGAGGAAGAAGCACCAAACGATGCAGCTAGTATATTTTATAACTTACTTAGAGATGTTGATGAGTCACTTTGGAATGGTTGCGAAAGTCACACTATCTTGTCTGCAGTTCTTCAACCACTCAATTTGAAGTTTGAGTATAATTTGAGTCAATCATGTTTTGATCATTTATGCATGATAGTGAAGAGTATGTTGCCCAAAGATGAGAAATTGTCACAAAATTTCTATCGTGCGAAGATTATGATCAACGCTCTAGGTATGGGGTATCAAAAGATAGATGCTTGTACAAATCACTGCATGTTGTATTTCAAGGATCTGAAAAATAACATATCATGCCCGCCATGTGGGCATCCTCGGTTCAAGACAAAGACAAGAGGCAATGATAGTACGAGATCAAAAAAAGTTTCATACAAGTCGCTTCGCTACTTTCCTATCACCCCTAGATTGCAACGATTGTATATGTCTTCAAGGACAGCTAAACACATGAGATGACATGCAAATAAAGTTCGACATGATGAAGACAAGATCACGCATCCTGTTGATGCGGAAGCTTGGAAGCACTTTGATGATACTCATCAGAACTTCGCAATGGAAGTGAGAAATGTTAGACTCGGTCTATGTACAAATGGATTTAATCCATTTGGGGATAGATCAACTCTATACTCATGTTGGCCAGTATTTGCAACTTCATACAACCTTCCACCAAGCTTGTGTATGAAGCGTCAGAATCTTTTCTTGTCTCTATTGATCCCTGGTCCGACCTCACCTGGCCAAAATCTTGATGTATATTTAAGGCCATTGATTGATGAACTAAAAGTACTGTGGGATGACGGTGTTATCACGTACGATGCTCACAAAAAATAAAATTTCAATATGAAGGCCACTGTTCTATGGACAATCAGTGACTTTCCTACATATGGTATGTTATCTGGTTGGAGCACATATGAGAGGTTGGCATGTCCATACTGCATGGAGGACATAAAATCATTTAGATTGACGCATGGAAGGAAGCCATGTTGGTTTGATTGTCATCGTCGATTTCTATCCAGTGACCATCTGTTCTGAAGATAAAAGAATGTGTTTTGAGCAAGTACAACTAAAATGGAAGGTCCATCGACAAGATTGTCTAGCATAAAGATTTTAAGAAGATTGTGATACTTTCCAGATGTATTAACAGATGCCCGTAGTCCGACACCCTTCCTTGGATTTGGAAATGATCACAATTGGACAAAGAAATCTATATTTTGAAAACTACCATATTGGCTGACCTTATTGATACGGCATAATTTGGATATGATGCATATGAAGAAAAATGTGTTTGATAATGTGTTCAATACAATATTGAATGTTAAAGGGAAAACGAAGGATAATCCGAAGGTCTGTATGGATTTAAAAGTAATATATAAAAGACCAGAATTGGAACTCAAAGAGTATAATGGCAAAGTACTAAAACCAAAGGCAAGATACGTGCTTCGACCTGATCAAATAAAGCAGGCATGTCAATGGTTGAAACAGTTGAGATTTTCAGATGACTATGTCTCTAACATTGCTCGGGCTATGAAGATCGACAATGAACAATTATATGGGTTGAAGAGCCATGATTGGCATATCTTTATGCAACAATTGATACCCCTAGCATTCCATGGTATGTTAGACAAACCTATATGGGGGTATTATCTGAGTTGAGTAGATTTTTTAGAACATTGTGTGCATCGGAAGTCGTAGTATCTGAGGTAAAGAATCTCGAGGATTCTGTCATCACTACTATTTGTCAGCTATAGAAGATATTTTCACCAGCATTTTTTGATATTATGGAACATTTGATCATACATTTGCCATATGAACTAAGGGTTGGTAGTCCTGTGCAATATCAGTAGATGTACCCATTTGAAAGATATATTTTTCTCTTCAATGACAGATATTTCAAATTTGAGATGTATATTTTTGACAGATGCATGTTTGACCTCAAAAAAAAGGTTCGGAATAAAGCAAGAGTAGAAGGCTCTATTTGTGAGGAGTACACTTTAGAAAAGATTTCAAATTTCTCATCTATATACTTTAAACCTCACATTCCAACATGTTACACTTGCCCACCTCTTAACGATGATGGAGAACAATTTACTGTAGCTAACAAACTGTCGATATTTCAACCATTTGGGCATGCATTTGGTAGTTGTCGATCAAGACTCTTGGCAGATCGAGAGAAAGACGTAGTACAAATCTATATTCTCTTTAATTGCTCAGCGATCGTCCCATACATCGAGTAAGTACATGTAGACGCAACACAAATCTAAATCCTTTTATGTTCTATATGTGCATACATGGTTCGGTAATATAAGTATTTTTAAGTGCAGACGATTTGATCTGGAGTTGCGAAGAGAAGTTTCACATCTCACTGATGCAGAAGTGCAAAAAGAACGTGAAACTAAGTTTATGGAGTGGTTGAAAGAGTTGGTAAGGACGATGACATAAATTGTTTACGTGTAAACAATACTAAGTTACTTAATTGGTTGTGATCATAAATTGTCTTCTTCATTGTTTATGTTTATAGGTTTGCTGTGGTGATGTTAAACATAAAGGAATATGTGATTTATAAAATGGTCCAACCAAAGTTGTGCAATGTTACAACGGGTACATCATAAATGGTTATCGATTCTATACAAAAGACTACGGTATAAACAAATCAACGATGAATAGTGGCGTGTGTGTCAAGGGTAGCAGTTACGATGAAAATGAACATGATTACTACAGTGTTATAAAGGAAATAATGGAGTTGACTTACATAGGCATAAATAATAGGGTAATTTTATTCAAGTGTCATTGGTTTGATCCAACTGCAACAAGAGTTGACAAAGCCTCAGGCATTGTGGAGGTGAATCATAAATCAAGGTTTGAAATATATGAACCATTCATATTAGCCTTGCAAGCTCAACAAGTTTACTATACTTCATATCTAAGTACAAAGAAGTCATAGAAATGAATGGTCGGCAGTTTGCTAGGTGAAGTCCAAACTATACCCTGAGTATGATCAGTTACAGAAAGACAAGTTAACTAAAGAGAGTGATTACTATAAATCAGATAATATCTATGAATTCTCTTATGGTCACGATGTCGCACATGATATACATGTCATATCTCCATTGGTCGATACTTCATTCATGGAAGAATATGATACAAATGATATACCAAGTGAATGGGCAAACAATGAAGAAGAAGAAGATGAAGAAGAGGAGGAAAAGGAAGAATATGAAAGTCAAACAAGTGATGAGTCAGAATTCTCGAGCTAGTGAACAAAATCTTGTAATACAAACCCCTATTGAATGTATTGTAATGTATTTGAATGATTTGAATGTATTGCAATACTTGATGTGAATGATTTGAATTATTTGAATGTATTGAAATATATTGCAATGATGTGAATGATTTGAAGGTATTTCAATGTTTGAATATTATACAAAATTATTTTTTATTCTTTGATTATGTATCTTCGATTCGTATCGAGTTATGTTTTGAATGTATTGTAACGTGTTTGAATGATTTTAATGTATTGCAATACTTGATGTGAATGATTTCAAATTATTTGAATGTATTGCATGGCATTTTTTATTTGTTAGAATATGGTTCATGGAGGTTACAGTGGTCGTTCATCCAGTGTTAGCCAATCTCAACCTTCATCTTCATGAGCTTCTTTGATAGGTGTATCATTTAACTAATTGTATACTTGATTAGTTTAAATGTGTATTCTGAGAATTTCTAACATATTTTTCTACAGATGATGTTTCGCCTATACATGACCCACCTACACCAGTTGTTCATATAAGTCATGAGCCAATGCAGGATGTAGGGTCTTCTCAGTCTGACACAAGAAGACTCATTTAAATAGTGTATATCGATAATCGACCGTAAGTATTTCATTTTCACTTATTACTTATCTTATAAATATTGTATATTGATAGTTAGTGTGTACCAGTTCATGTACAGTGCAAGGTTCGAGCCACAAGAAGTAATACGAGATATTAGAAATTCATTACTTCAACATCTACCAGGACCAGTCGCACAATGGAAAAAGTACCCGAAGGAGATGTTGGACAGATTGTGGTCCTCATTCACGGTATACAATTGTTTCTTATAGTTAATGTGTTTCATATTTAATTTTTTGTTATAATCATGTCTACTAACTTTCTGAAAATATTTGTAGGCTTCGAATCGCTTCGCGACTACGATGGAGGAACATGATGGAAGAAAGGTGTGACAGAAGGTGGCTGCTAATCGATTTGCAAACATGTTGCACAATATGAAGACTGTAGAAAGAAAAACATCTGGTAGGATAAATGATCCACTGCAATGGAAGGGCCATGGACCTCCTACTATCAGGGCAGATGTTTGGGATGCAATGTGCGACAAGTGGGCGATGCATGAATTTTGAAACCGCTCAGCGAAGGCTGCACAAAATCGAGCAAAAACGCTTGATGCCCATCTACACACAGGTGAATCTACGATTTTTGGGAACCACTTGAAGAAAATGGTAACTCATCAATATATATTGTCAATTTTATAAGTATTGTTTCAAACCATTTAAATAATTTTTTTATTATTTAACTTCGCAGGAAGTAGAAAAAGGAGACATTGTGCCATATAAGGATGTGTTTATTGAAACACATAAACGTAAGACCACGGAAGAGTTCGTATCAGAGAAGGCGAGAATGATAATGGTATGTATTTATTGTATTAATAATCATTGTAATATACAAGTTATCATAGACATTATAATTCTTAATTATTAATTCGTATTGTAATCATTACTTTGTAGGAGTCATATGAGCAACATATGACAGAGCGATATGGCGATGACTCCACTCAGCATCCACCTTTTGATCCTGCATCATGGGTGACTGCAACAGGTGAACAAAAAAGGGTCGTGTGTTCGAGTTTGTGAGTAATATGAACACCTCACCAGTCGTTGCTTCCTCCAGTCACGGCTCACAGAGTTCTCTTGTCAGCATCAGCTCCAAGCATCCGACTGACCTGCCTAATTTTTGGCATGGTATACGCCAGCTCATTAAGGATACAATGTGTGACTACTTACATGAAGCAATTTCCGACGTTGTCCGTAATGAGTTGAGAAATTTTTTTCAGAACAGGGAAACTTCGTCTGCAGGTGAATCTCAGGTATGAAAGTTTCATGTTATGTATTGTATGTCGTTAGATTTCATGTTACTTTGATTGCCTTAACTTAGGTGCATTGTATATAATTTATTTCAGTATATTTTGTTTATCAATACTAACCTTTCTTTTCTCTTATAGGTTGCTGGCGCTAATCAGCGTAGTGAAGCTGAAGGCGCATATCGAGACAATGAAGAAGAAGACGCACAGAATCTTGGTGATGATTAGATTCATGTGTTGTATTTGTTGCACCTTCTTTTTGTTTAAAAATTTTAAATGTTCAATTGTAAATAATTAGAACTTGCGAATTTTATAGTGGATCGATTAACTATTTTAGTTTCCTTTTATATGTGTTTGGATGTGTACTTTGTATTTTATTCACAGAAAATATAAATTGTATTACGAGAAATTTTTTCTCGATATTTATGTTTTAAATATTTTTTTTTATATTTTTTTCTTTTTTTGCTACGGATTAGCTATGGAAATATCCGTCGCTATTTGGTACTAATTTAGCGACGGATTTAATTCATCGCTATTTACTAGCAGGTCAATGTTTTTACGATGGATCTTAGTTCATCGCTGAGTTAGTTGCTATATTAGCGATGGCATTAACGACGAATATTAATCCGTCACAAAACAAAAATCTTCGTATAGTAATGATAGCTTTGCGACGGAACTTGGCGTTCACTAAGTCATCACAAATTAGCCACAGAACGGGCTACAGATAGTTTCCGTCGCTACTTAGCGACTATAATTTTGCGATGAAAGCTATCCGTCGTTACTCTGACGCTAATCCATTGCTTAACACTTTAGCGATGGATTAGTGCCGGATTAGCAACGGAGTAGGGTCGTCGCTAATTCACAGATTTCTTGTAGTGAGAGTGGCCCGCCCCACTAAGTTTGGAAAGATTCAACGTTGATAGATTAAGGGAGTCCAAACCGGCCTTCTCAAAATGACCTTTGAAGTAATTTGTTGCCTCCAAGGGGATAGATTGACCTTTCAGTTTTCTATAGTTATCCATTAAAAAAAACAGTTCAGTCACACAAAACCATATTTTCAAGTTTCAACTATTGGCGATATCTTGAAATTATCATGAAGTTTTCGTGAATCCGGTCGTTATATCCTCAATAGGCAATAAAATCATGAAAAATCATTACAGTTTACAATGATATTACCCATATCCTATACACATCACTGACACACCCACGTACTAACATTTTATTGCTTGCCTAATATTCTATCCTACTCCACATAATATTCTAAATCCCACGTGCTTGACATGGATCCAGATCTGTTATCCAATATGAAATGTAACAGGATTGCTACAGTCTATTGAGGACGTGCGTTTGACTCATTGTAGCTGCTTGGGTGGGGACAGACCTGTCCCTGCCCTTTGTTTAATACACGGCAGAAAATGGTCGTGGTGGGGATTGCTTTGTCCCCACCCTTTCATTTATAAGGGGTGCGACCTATGCATCCAGGACAAATGCCGCACGTTCTGTCCATGCAACATTTGTCTTGCAAGTCAAAAACTAATAGTACAAGCAGAACTGATTTCACTGTATTCTCTTCCTGCTACACACGGGGGGCTGGGTATAAGTAACCTACCCTGGGCAGCTGTTTCCAAGTCTTATGGGTTGTAACCATAGGCAGCGCTCCGGTGGGGGGTGGGGGGTGGGGGGGCAGAACTGGGCTGTAGCCCAGTCCTGCCTCTCGGCCCAGTTAAACAAAAAAAAATTAAAAGCCCAGCCCTGACTGCAGCAAATAGTTTGATTTGTCCATATGAAATAAATTTTTATTAATAATTGTAGCCATTTTTTATTTTATCTCAAAAAAAAAATTTTTGGGGGCGCTGCCCCCAACCCCAGACTATCACACCAATTTTTTTTTTTTTTTTTTGCTACACCCCTGTTTGCCCCCTTCCCCTCACATGAATCCTAGCTACGCCCCTGGTTGTAACCACATGTTTTATGGTTATCCTTAGTTGGTTATGCAACCAACACCACCTTCTGTCTCTTTGGATTCCAGTTGTGAGACCCTATGACTGCACCACATTCAACACCTCTCACTTGGCTATATGGGGCAAACAAACAAATTATATCACAATTTGTGCATCATACCATAGCTTAAAAACTCACTGGGTCAACCAGTGACTCGGCATGGATCGCACAATCATTGGGTAAAAAATGAGTATAAACATGTTTTATACAAAACTCAGTTGAGTCATCGAGTTGACCCGGCCGAGTCATGGACGAGTCAACCAAGTCATGTGTGAGTCATGAATATATATACATATATAATATATTTTATATATAATTACATATATTATATAAAATATAATATAAATATATTATATTATATATAAAAGTATGGTTATCCATATACTAATAAAATTATATATTACAAAAATATCATATAATGAATATTATATATAATATATTGATAAAATACTATAAAATATACATAGTATATTCATATATTTATATAAAATATAAAGTTAATATGACCTGGTTGAGTCACCAAGTTGACCTAGCTGAGTCACGGGTCACTCAAGGATGAGTCGAGTGACGAGTCAATGAGTTTTAAAACCATACATCATATATCATATAAAATACTTCATGAAAAAACATTGCACCTAATAAACTTGCATGATTCCTTGGGTCATATCTATGATGTTTTTCTCGCATGTTATGCATTATTTCCTACATAATCATGTAAACTTTTTTATCGTTCAATCTACGAGTATGAGGTTTTCACACATGCTACAGGTTATTTTTCATATAGGCAAGTGTATTTCTTTTATTTCAAATATGATATTTTTTGCACATGCTATGGATTATTTTTCATATAGTTATGTGATATTTTCATCATTAAATAAACCATGATTCTTTTCACATATGATATGAATTTAGCCATGACATTGTCCTTCTTCCCTTTGACTTACATTGTAAAGTTGCATCTACAGTATGTTTTGTTTTCGTTGAGTCTGATGTAAGTTGCCCAGTTCAGGTTAATCAATACCCCGAAGGGGCAGCCCGTATACTTGAACTGTAAGAGGCCTATGGGCTAAATTGTGAATGAATTAAATGCATTGAGCTTTCTTTTGTTCACCCTCATTATGATTGCAATTCTTCTCCCTCTATTCTCTCTTGCTCTCTGATTACAAGCTTCCACGACTGGCAAGCGAGCGATAACAAGGCTTGCGGCAATAAGGAAGGATCATCGCACTGTGCTGACCTATTGAAGGAAATAGGCCCATGACAAGTGGTACAAGAGCCTGTTTTCGTGCTGGGAAAGGGATTCTGGAGTGAGTGTCGAGAGACGCATCGACATGCTACGATTTGTGAGCAAGACATCGTAACACCAAAGGCAAGACAGTTGCCTAAGCTGAGGAGATGGGTTCACCTCGGGGCCAAGAGCAGATGGCTACAACTATCAACAAGCTGGTGGAAGATATAACTTCACATGAAGAAGCAATTTCATATGCAGTTGAATCATTCGATGGACTGAATGATATGGTGGCGAGCCTGTAAGAGCAAGTGATCTTACTGATGGAACAGGTCACCTCGTTGACGACAAGAGTAGCCAACTTACAGACTGAAGTAGGGAAGCTTCAGTTGAAGAACCACACATTGCAGCAGACAGTGACCCTAAATGGTGGAAATGGTGAGAGGCCATTAAGGATTGATATGCCAAGACCAGCAAAGTTCAATAGTTCTCACGATAGCAATGCCATTGAGAACTTCTTGTTCCAAGTAGAAGATTATTTGGATATTTAGAATGTGACAGTTGAAGATCTCAGGATTAAGGCTACAACAGCTCTACTGGATAAAGATGCTATCGCTTGGTGGAGGCAGAAGCGCAGTGACATGGACAGGGATCAATGCGTGATAGACACATTTGATGACTTCAAAATAGAACTGTGTAACTACTTCATATCGAGGAATGTGCAAAGACAAGCTTATAAAATGGTGTTGGATCTTAAACATATTGGTTCATTACAAGACTATGTCAGAACGTTTCAGAAGCTTATGCTTGAAGTGCCTAACATTCCATATGAGAACAAGCTCAACTGGTTCATTGTGGGACTTCAACTATGGGCACAGTCCGAAGTGGAAAGGAGCAACCCCAATATTTTTGAAGATGCATATGTGACAGTCGAGCGCTTAGCTAACACTCAGCGCAAGCCCTTCACCCCATCAACCAAGGTCGGGAAGAAGCCTGACCACGGAGGCAAGAAGGATGAGCAAAGCGACAACAAAGGTGAGGCATCGATATCCCACCAATTTGACATGAAACAGAACTTCAAGAAGTATAACAACAACAACAAGGGAGCAGTTGTTACTTGTTGGTTCTATGGCAGCAGGCATATCACCAGACAATGTCTAAAGCGTCTTATAAAGGACAATGAACAAGCCAATGTAGCGCAGGCAGAATGCAGTGATAATGAGACCATGCAACTAAGGATGGGGGTCATGTGATCGATTAACGCAACTAAAAGTTGCAGAGTTGAAAACATGCAGGTCAGCAAGGAACTCATGTATCTAGAAATTATTACGAATAGAAAGTCTACTTCAGCAATGGTAAACTCCAAGGCCACACACAATTTCGTCTCGCAGAGTTGGGCTTGAAGCTCGAAGCTCGAGCCAAAGCAGAGAACCATCAAAATTGTGAACTCTGAGGCCAAGCCCATCCTTGGTGAAGCAAGGGATGTGGTCATCCAAATTGGGAGTTAGGCCGGCAAGGCCAACTTCTCTTTGGTGCCCCTAGATGATTTTGGGTATGGAGTTTTTGCGCAGTCAGAATATGATGATGCTGTCAAAGTTTAACTCGTTGACGATTATGGGGCCAAACCAGTCACATACAGTTCAGTGCCTTACTCAGAAAGGCAAGACTTCAGTGTTGTCGGCAAAGCAGTTGAAGAAGGGTGTCAAGCTTGGGGAGCAATCATTCTTAGTTGTCGTGCACACAGAAGAAGGGAAGGTGCAAGCAGTAGTGCCACCAACCCTAGCTCCACTGTTGGTGAAATTTCGGGGGGTGAATCCTTCGGAATTGCTGAAGCATCTATCACCAAGATGCGAGGTCGACCATAAGATTGAGTTAACCACGGAAGCAAAGCCTCCTACAATGGTTTCATACCACATGAGGTCAGCTGAACTGAAAGAGATGCGTAGGTAGCTAGATGAGATGTTGGATGCAGGCATCGTTCATCCATCAAAAGCTCCATTTGGCACCCCAGTCCTATTTTAGATGAAACATGATGGCTCCAATCTGTTATATGTGGACTACCATGCGCTAAACAAGGTCACGATAAAGAACAAGTACCTATTTTCACTAATAGCGGACTTGTTGTAAGACCCACTGTATTTCTGAGGAAATTTTATATGTCATATGCTTCAGTGTTGGTAATTTCTTGCTTTAACGCGAGATTTTTTTGAAATTTGTGCTTATATAGCTATATGAGGTTCTGAATCGCGTAATTTTGCTTTACAAGGCGATTCACGGCAAACCTCTATGAATTGAACCTTGATATTTCTAGGGTAGATTTATATTTTATCTAATTAGACTCACTCCAAATTTAGAGCCTAAACGAGAAAAATATTTTGTTATTTTATGTAATTTCACGAAAAAGGGTATATCGATAAGTATGAGTCGTAACGAGGTCCAATTTCATCAGAACTAAAAATCTAAATAAATGATTTTAACACGTAGGTCTTAATTCATGAAATAAAAGTTTAAAATATGGCATTTAAACTATTTTAAACCTAACTTTGAATTGAGAAAGTAAATTGGGTTTTTAATTAAGTGAATTGTAATTTTTACAAAACCTAAAAGAGGTTTTCAAAAAGTTTTAAGAAGAGGGTTTGTTTTGGGCATATTAGAGAAGTAGTTGGCATGGGACCCACCTCAGCCCATGACAATTTAAATAAAAATAAATGAAAATTTCAAAAAAATGCACTTTTGAAAGGTTTTTTGAAAAGCATGAAAAATGCAAGACTTGGGGTTGGGTTTTGGCATTGAAAGAAGTGGTTGGCCAAAACCCAACGACCTTTTGGGATGGGATGGGCGCCCCTTAGGGAGTAGCCCCTACCCCATTTATTATAATTCAAAAAAAATATATAAAATGTTTAAAACTTTCAAAAAAGTTGATTTGTGGGTGCAGGCTTGTCTTTGACAAGTCAAAGCCACCCACTTCCCTCAAATCAAGGGGAGTGGTTGGGGCCACCCCTTGACCACCCTTGACCCCATAGGCCCAAGAGAGGGGGTAGGGGGGGGGGGGGGGCGTGAAGATGGAGAACCCTCCATCTTCCCTCCTCTACTCCCCACCCTCCATCTTGTCTTCCCTTTATAAAAATGAAAGAGAGAGAGGAGAGAGAAGGTCGATGCTCTCACTCCTTCTCCTCTCTTCTTCCCCACCGTCTCACCTCTCCTTCCTTTTTCCCTGTGTGTGTGTAGCTTAAGTGCAGCCCAGCCCCAGCTGAGAAGGACTCCACCTCCTCCATCCAACTTGAGGTGAGCTTTCTTCTTATGCCTCTCTCATTTTTATTGAAATATTTTTCGATTTGGGCATGAGCACCTAAACCGAATTTGCACACACTTTATGCAACGGATTTTGGGTTGTTTGAAACCCACGAGCATGCTATGGAAACATTTGGTTTCCTCTTGTTCAACCTTCAATTTTTGCTTCTCATACCATATAGCATGTTTCATTGTTTTGCTTCCATGAAATACATATTTTTTTAGATGGGAACGTCCTTGAGGGGTTGTGCTTATTAGAAGCTGGGCTGGACTCCTTCATAGCCAGCCCAGACCTTATGTTGCTCGTTTGGGGCCCCATGGACCCACTTGGGGGCTGCTGCGACCCTTGCAGCAAGCTCCCAGACTGACCAAGGGTCGGTTATGTTACGACAATGAAGTCGTGCATGATACTTCAAGTACAAGATTTTGATGATGAACAAGTGAATCAACTGCATTTCAGCTAAGGCAATGAAGAAATATGACAAGCATTGAAGAATTCGATGAGGAATCTTTAAAAACTAGTGTGAAAATGTTAAAATTCATTAAAAGTCTTAGATTCTTGTAAGAGCCTTACTTAGAGTGCATATTTCAGTTGCATTTCACCTAAAAAGTCTTTAGAAAAACTTTTCTAAAAGAACCCTTCATGAAAATCTTTTTAGAAAACTCTTTTCATAAATTTTCGTGTTTATTAGTCGACCAATAGACTCACCAGTCGACTAATTCTTTCACGCCAAATTTTCTAAACAAAATGTCATTTTTGTCAAATTAGTCGACCGAAGGTTTTATCAGTCGACCAGACAGAATGTCTGTTTTCTTGAAATTTAGCAACAGTCGACTAATGATTTTATTAGTCGACCGGACAAAATATGTATTTTCAGAAAAATTTAGCAGCATTCGACTGAAAGGTTTTTCATTCTACTGATGATATTATCAGTCGACTAATTTTTTCTCTAGTCGACTAAGTTTCAAATCTTCAGATTTTCAAACGGCTCGATAAACAGATCAGTCGACCGACGATAACTGTCAGTCTACTAATAGTTAATTATCAGTCGACTAACTACTGTTTCTGTCGACTAATTTTGTCGTTTTTTCCTAAAACTTTAAAAAAGCATGTCTTTTCATTTTTCAAATGTTTTGATTGTTCAAAATGGACTGTTTTGACACCCTTTCATACCCTCAACGTATGAAATGTTTCAACTATAAATATGAGTGCATTTTACACTAAAAAAACACTGCAATTCAATCAATTTGAATCAATTACTTTTTGCTTTTCACTCATATTCATTTTCTCACTCACGTGATATTTTTCACTTCAGTTTTTCACTCAAATTCCTTTGAGAGACAGTGAATTCATGAGTAGAGTATTTCAACAACCTCAAAAGCCAATTGCATCTCATTTGCATGCATAAGAAGGGCTCGTAGGTTGTTTTTGTAAGTTGTTACTTATTTCAATTTTCTGTAAAAGGAAGGACTCCTTGGTTTAAAGAAGTTGTTTGCTTTCAGTAGGTGTGTTACTGAAAGTGGGACCAGATTTGGTCTGTATGATCTTGTAGTTACACAAGGTTGATAGTGAAAATCTCAAGCGGGTTTTGCTTGGGGACTAGATGTAGGTCGGGAAAGACCGAACCATGATAAATTATTGTGTTCTTTGTGTGTTTGCTTTGCGAATTGCAAAATCCGTCAAAATTCCAAAGACGATATTTAAAAGCACTATTCACCCCCCCTCTAGTGCTCGTTGTCTCGATCCTACTGCACTTTCATTTGGTATCAGAGCAGGTTTGCTATTTTTTTTATTTGACCATCATCTAGCATGGCAACAACATCTCAGCACAAAGAAGGATGCGCCTCTTTTCGTCCTCCTCTCTTCGACGGAACAAACTATGAATACTGGAAAGTGAGAACGACAATATTCTTATAATCCATGGATCTCGAAATTTGGAGAGTTGTTTCAGAACAGTACCAAATGCGATCAACTGATTTCAGCCAATGGACCGATGAAGAAAAGAAGACTGCTTCACTTAATGCCAAGGCTATGAATGCATTGTATTGTGCCGTTGACAAGGTAGAGTTCAATCGCATCTCTCAATGCTTTACAACAAATAAAATTTGACATACTCTTCTCGTGACTTACGAAGGTACGTCAAAGGTAAAGAAATCTAAAATCGCTTCTTTAGTTCATAAATTTGAATTGTTTAAAATGAAGCAAAATGAATCTATATCGGACATGGTAACAAGAATGATCGATATCACTAACACTCTGAAATCCCTTGGAAAAGAATATTCACAAGTTGATTTAGTCAGAAAAATCCTAAGGTGTTTAACTCTTGAATGGAAGAGAAAAACCACAGCTATTGAGAAAGCAAATGATTTAAACACTCTCACTCTTGAAGATTTGGTTGGTAACTTAATGGCATATGAAGTCCAACTTCAAGACAGACAAGAAGAAGAACCCAAGAAGAAATCTCTTGCTTTTAAGGCTACTTTCGATTCTAAAAATTCAAAAGAAGATGAAGATGAAGATATTGCCCTCATCACAAGGCAATTCAAAAGATTCATCAAAAAGGGAAGATTTCAAAGAAAGGTAAAGAAAGTGGATTCTTCCAATCCTAATGAAGTCAAGTGCTTTAACTGCAAAAAGTTAGGACATATCAAGAAAGATTGTCTTCTTCTCAAAATCAAGCCCAAGGACCAATTCAAGAAGAAAAAGGTATTTCAAGCATGTTGGGATGATAGTGACTCCTCTTCCGATGAAGAATCAAATGAAGAAGTCTACATGTGTTTTGTAGCTCAAGAAGACTCGGTAAGTCAATTTGAGTATGATGATTTATTAGAAGCATTTAATGATTTATATGCTAAATTTAAGAGTCTAAGTTCTAAAAACAAAGAGTTAAAAGCTGAAAATTCAACTTTTGACTCTCAAAACAAAGTGTTATTTCAAGAGATAGAAGATCTTAAGAAGGAAAACTCTTGTCAAGCATTTGAGTTAAAAAAAATTGGAATTAGAACCAATCTCTTACAAAAAGAAATAAATAGTCTAAAAGAAAAATCAAATGATCTTCTTTCTATAGTGACCAAATTCACAAATGGTCAAGAGAATCTAGAAAGACTTCTTGGTTCTCAAAGATGCTCGGTTAATAAACCAGATTGGGATATAGCTTCTTTGATACTCAAAATAGACCAAACTATGTGGTGAAGAATCAAAGACAATATTCTCAACCATTTGTTCAAAGAACTAAATTTTCTAGAACTGCATCTAATCATGGAACTTATAATGTTTATAAGCCTAGACATGATAACTCTAGAAATGCTAAATCTTTTTATAAAAAGAATATTTATTATCAAAGGAAACCAAAATCCAAATGGATATGGGTTCCTAAGACAAACTCTCATGGACCCAAAAATAGAAAGGGGTCAAATGCTTTGTCTTCTAATTTTGTTGTAGGTACACAAAATAAGGAGCAAATGGATATTAGACAGCGGTTGTTCCAAACATATGACTGGAAGGCCAGAGTTATTTTTCACCCTCCAAAATAAGGATGGAGGAACCGTCACCTTTGGTGACAATAACAAGGAAAAAGTAATAGGTATTGGTAATATTGGTAATCCAAAATTTCCCTTGATAGAAAATGTTTTTTTAGTAGATGGTTTAATGCATAATTTATTATCAAATAGTCAATTATGTGATAAAGGTTTTTTTGTTTCTTTTGAACATGATTTATGCTTAATTTCTGATTTTCAATCTAAAAAGATCATTTTTAAAGGTAAAAGAAGGAACAATGTGTATGAACTTTATCTAGATGAATTACCCACTTTTAATGAAAATTGTCTTATTGTTTCAAATGAAATTCAATGGTTATGGCATAAGAGACTTGGACATGTTAATTTTAAAATTATTTCCAAGTTATCCAAGAATGACTTGTTAGAGGCCTACCTAGAATACCATATAAGAAGGATCACTTATGTGATGCTTGCCAAATGGGTAAACAAATCAAGAGTTCTTTTAAAGCAAAAGATATAGTTTTAACAAAACGTCCTCTTGAACTTTTACATTTAGATCTATTTGGACCATCTAGAATTCAAAGTTTGAATGGTAGCAAGTATGCTTTTGTTATAGTAGATGATTATTCTCGATTTACATGGGTGATTTTTCTAAAAAGAAAAAATGATGCTTTTCCTAAATTTTCCAAACTTTGTAGAAGAATTACAAATGAAAAATCTACATCTATTATTAAAATTCGTAGTGATCATGGCAGTGAATTTGAAAATGAATCTTTTCTAAAGTATTGTGATTTACATGGTATAACTCACAACTTTGCTTTTCCTAGAGCGGCTCCACAAAATGGAGTTGTTGAAAGAAAGAATAGAACTTTGCAAGAATGTGCTAGAACCGTGCTTCAAGATAAAAATTTACCAAAATACTTTTGGGCTGAAGCAATAAATACAGCATGTTATGTTTTAAACCGTGTTCTTATTCGACCAATTTTACTTAAAACATGTTTTGAATTGTATTATGATCGTATACCAAAGATCTCATATTTCAAAATTTTTGGTAGTAAATGCTTCTTGTTAAATACCAAAGATAATCTTGATAAATTTGATTCAAAATCAGATGAATCAATATTTCTTGGATATTCTTCTAGAAGTAAAGCTTATCGTGTTTTTAATAAAAGAACATCTTGCATTGAAGAATCTTTACATGTTGCATTTGATGAGAATTGTGAGCAGGTTATACCTCTAAGCGAAGGAGAAGAAGTAATACTTCAAGAAGAACCTTTGATAGAGAATACTTCTCAAGAAAATGTTCCTCTTCAACCGGTTTGGAAAGAAGTTCTCAATCATCCACATGAACAAGTTATTGGAGATATAAAGAGTGGTGTCCAAACTAGAAGGCAATTGCAATATATTGCAAATATTGCTTTCATATCTAAAATAGAACCAAAGAATATCAATGAGGTTTGTGATGATGAATTTTGGCTTTTGGCCATGTCTGAAGAACTTAACCAATTTACTATGAATGATGTATGGGATCTAGTTGATAGACCAAAGGATCATCCAGAAATTGGAACAAGATGGGTCTTCCGAAATAAGCTGGACGAAAATGGCGAAGTCATTCGAAACAAAGCAAGGCTAGTAGCACAAGGCTATAATCAAGAAGAAGGCATAGATTTTGATGAAACCTATGCACCAGTGGCTCGATTGGAGTCAATTCGAATGATGCTTGCTTTTGCTAGTTACATGAACTTTAAGTTATATCAAATTGATGTTAAGAGTGCATTCTTAAATGGACACATAAATGAAGAAGTTTATATAGAGCAACCTCCAGGCTTTGAAAATGAGAAATATCCAGAAAAAGTTTACAAATTAAAAAAAGCTTTGTACGGACTTAAACAAGCACCAAGAGTGTGGTATGAAAGACTACAAAATTTTCTAGAACAATCTGGTTTTTCTATTGGTCAGGTAGACTCCACTTTATTTATTAAAAATCTTAATTCAGATATTCTTATTGTGCAAATTTATGTTGATGACATAATATTTGGTTCTACTAATGATTCTCTTTGTAAAGAATTTGCTAAAGTTATGCAGGAAGAGTTTGAAATGAGCTTGATGGGGGAATTAAACTACTTCATTGGACTTCAAATAAAGCAAACTAAAGAAGGAATCTTCATCAATCGGGCTAAGTTGTGATCATCGCAAAATTTTTCTTCTCGTAATATTTTCTCTCTTCCTTCTCTTTTCCCTTTCCAGCCTTTATTTCCTCCTTTTTGAAGAGAGAAAATAAAAGACAAAAAAGAAGAGAGAGGGAAAAAGAAAAGAAAAGAAGAGAAGAGGAACTCTTTTGCGGGGTCTCACTTGACCTTAATTTTGAAAGTATTTAAGAAAATAACTCGCCTCCGTTTTGAAATATTTGCGGGAAAACTAGGAGACGGGATTCACTCGTCGGTACGAGGTTCGACCGTTCCTGGCACCTTTACCAGAGGTAATCAAACCAAGGGTCGAATTTATGCCTTTTGCTTTTGCCTAAATATCACCTAAGAATTTATCCTAAGTCTAAATGCACAAAGAATCATGCTTGTGCAATGCAAGGATGTATGCTCCTTTTGAAAAGTGATTTTGGAAATCCCCAAGTGTTTCTGAGATGAATAGAGTGAAGAAATGGTTTCTAACTTAGAACTTAAGATTTAAAATTCTAAGTTTTTGGAATAATCAGAGCTTGGGAAAAAAATAAATCTGAACTTCGAAAGGAATGGTTTTGAAATTGAGATTAAAAGGAGAAGAAAGGAAATTTCAAAGTCATAAATGGACTTTGAATTTAGAATTTTGAATCAGGATATAGATGAAATTTGGAATGTAATTTGAATTTCAGTTGTAAAGCTTGAAATCAAAATAAGATTTGAGAAATCAAAATAGAATTGAGAAATAAAATTGGTTTTTGGATTCAAGATAAACTTGGAATGGAATTTAGATTTGGAGATAGAATTTGATTCAAAATTTTGGAGTTCAGAATGGAATTTGAATCAAAAGTTTGGATTCTAAATAGAGGTGAAATCCAAGATGAGATTGAATTCTGGATTTATAATCCTAAATGGGAATTGGATCTAAAATCTGAGATCCAAGATGGAATTGGATTCTGGATCCTAAAATAGAATTGGATCTGAAGTCTGAGATCCAAAGTGGAATTTGGGTTCTGGATCCTATACTGGATTTTGGATCTGAAGTCTGAGATCCATGGTGAAGTTGGACTCTGGATCCTAAAATGGATTTTGGATCTGAAGTCTGAGATCGAAGGTGAAATTGGATTCTAGATCCTAAGATGGATTTTGGATCTAACTTTTGTATTTGGATTCTGAAAGTCCACATGGGACTTTTAAAGATGGATCTGGGTTTTGAAAACCCAGATTTGAATTTAAAATTTAAGAAGGGTCAAGTTTTGAGATTCAGAATCAATCTTAAACTTTGATTTTGATCTTGATTTCAAATTTGAAGTCAGAAGATAACTCAGAGGTTTCAAAGTTAAATTGAACTTCGAAAAAAAAATGGATTTTTGAGATATTTTGAATTGAATTTGAATTTGAATTTTGAATTTTGAAAATGAATTTTGGAATTTCAAAAGTTGATTTGAGAATTGAATTTCGAATATACAAATGAATTTCAAAGTCAAATTGGATTTTCAATTTGAAGCTTGAATTTGGAATTTAGAGAATGAATCAAGAATTTCAAAGTTAAATTGAACTTTGAATTTGATTTCAAAGTTAAAAATTTGGACTTTGAAGATGAGATAGAATTGATGAATTGAAGTAGAAACTGAAGAAAAGATATTCACAATCACTTGGGTTTTTGAAAAGGGAATTTTGAAAATATGATGCAACTCTATCTTAAATGACGAATGAATTTAAATAACTTCGAAATTGAATTTTGAAAATCATATTTCATTCTTCAAATGAATGTAAATAAGATTAATGATATAATACACTCCTGACTATGGTCATTGAATGTATTATATAATGATCATATCTAAATTCAAATG
This sequence comes from Nuphar pumila, assembly GCF_984573655.1. NCBI lineage: Eukaryota > Viridiplantae > Streptophyta > Magnoliopsida > Nymphaeales > Nymphaeaceae > Nuphar > Nuphar pumila. Next base: position 70,139,320 of record NC_143249.1, read on the forward strand.
AAGAATAAAATACATTTTGGTGCTTTTATAGAGTTTAGAAAGAAATTAACCCTCAGTATACCCTGACTATGGCCATTGGTATACGTATTGAATTAATTTTAAACTAAACTCTAATAAAAGAGGAAAATATTTAAAGAAAACATGATGAATTTTGAAAATGACCCAGTGTGGATCCAGTGTTATTTTATAAAAGATAAGAATCCTAAGTTTTGTCTACATCTTGACTATGGCCATTGATGTAAATCATCAACTTAGGATTAATTACCTCTTACGAAATGGTCCACATGTCATTCGTGTTTCACCATTGTGAGATTTCGAGAAATAAAGGTAAAAAGCATGAAAATAAGCAATTTATGATATTTACAATGCTCATTCATTCTATCTAAAACAGGAAATGTAAATTCTCATTAAGATCTAACTATTACAATACATGAATTTGAATATGCAACTCCAAATAATGACCCTTTCCACATATTCCCCTGCCAAAACACTTGATTAGTATGAAAAGAGAAGAAAAATTGCACATATCATATGGATGTCAATGGTAAAAATGCTCACATGCCAAGGTATTTAAGATCTAAAAGTGTGGAAAAATGATATATATTTATGTACATATGTACATGCATATACATATATATGTATATACTTATATATATATATATATATATATATATATATATATATATATATATATGTGCATGGACATGAATGTATATATATATATATATATATATATATATATATATATATATAGGTGGAATGGTATGCACAAACAAATTGTATGGTGGCAGGAAAACAATGAGGCAGTGAGATGTTATGGCTGGTGACACACTAAATGCAAATGCACAGGTAGTAGAGGTGCCTAATGAAATGTAAGGAGGGCAATGGCACTGATTCAAATCAGTATCTACATGAATGCAGGAAATGAGATAACATATTTTGTAGAAATGCAGCCATTAGTCTGATGCAACTTCAAATGGCAAAATGTGAACATGATAATAAAGGAAATAGCTTTGATGTGCCATTTGCACTAGACCATTGAATGTAGTTATATATGACACTTTCTACATCTCCCTATGGATCAGGAAATGAAGTAAAGTAGTGGCGGGAGATCACAACAATCTCTTAACCTATTGTGTCATGAACACACAGGAGACCATAACAGCCATGGGGCTTGCTGTACTATGAAGACACAAGACGCCATAGTGTTTATTGTGTCGTGAAGGCACAAAAAATCTAATGAATTCACCATGCTTTCTTGGTTGGGAATGACCCAAGCAAATCTTATAATAGATATCAGTCTTATTTTTTTGCAGTAAAAACCGATATTCTCTAAGCAAATCATAATAAATTCTAAGTAAAGTTTTGCAACAATTTCGAAACAGAAATTCATCTTAAGTCAAGGAAGAAGAAAAAAATGGAGGCTGAAAGGGAAGTTTTCAAACCTGTTACAGGCTGAAACTATTCGTGGGTTACTGATAACCTGCAGCGAATAGATATTAACCCAATCAGAAATCAATGTATTAGCAAGATGGGTTCCAACGATGTTGACAGGTGGGTTTTGGCAATGTAAATGTGTGCTATGGGGGATGGGATTACAGATGGAATATGGGGGTGCCATCAATGATAATATTGACGTATCACTACAATACATGTATATCAAAGAATAGAAAAAAGAAATGTTACACAACATATAGCAAACAGAGAGAGTAAGTGACTTATGTCTGATTAGCAGCTTAGTTCCTGCAAAAGGACTAATCAGATTGATGATATATGATATAACAAGATGGTTCTCAGCACCTTCAGGCTTCTGGAAGGGATCCACGAACACAGAGGAATCAACAGGCCCGGAAGAAAAATCCTCTACTGTCAGCTTTTGGCCCACACCCAACATCAAGAAATATAGGATGATATAATATGAAACTACCCGGTCTGCAGATTGAAAAAAAAAAAATACACCCCACGAGCAATATAGTTTTCATCAATATTAGCTTAGCCCCATCAACCCAACACTAACAGGCCAGACTATCTAACACTAACTATCTTGCAAAATGAATAGTAAGAAATGTACAGGAATGAAAGGTGATTGATATATCAGGCTAAGGGCTGTAGTTCCCAAAAGAAGAAGATACATCTTTCCCTTAATAAGATGAAGATTTGAGGCACGACTTAAAAAGACAAAAGCAAATTCTCCAATTTGTGCAAGAGAAACGCCTACCAGGAAAGAAGACCTCATTCCATAGCCAAAGGCTCTGGTCACCACACTAATCACTATTGTTTTTATTGTAACAACCAGAATGACAGATGCAAAAATATCTACATGGCTCCACAGAAATTGGACATGTATAAGCATTCCAATGCTAGCAAGAAAAAGTGCCATAAATAGGTTACAAATGGGCTCCACCTGACCTAGTGTATGCTGAGCAAAATCAGTGGTTGATATCATAACACCAGCAACAAATGACCCCAACTTAAGACTGAGGCCAAGTCACTGCACCAAGCTAATAATAAGCAAAAAGCCACAGAAGCTAGCTGATAAAGCTCATTTGTCCTGGCTCATCGACTTCAAGAAACAGGGAACAAATGACCAACACAATATGGATGCAGCAATCAGGAACACGGACAACACAAGCAACAATTTTGCTATGGATACAATCCCTTGAATAAGGCCACCATTGCCACCTAAAACTGGAAGCAAAACAAATAACAGACCAACAACACAATTCTGGAAAATAAGTGTTCCGATTGTGACCTGGCTATGAACAACATTGGTACTATTATGCTCCACCGAAAACTTGAGCACCACAACTATTGATGACATGGACAGAAAAGCACCAACAAATATGCCCTTTAACAACTTTGCACTACATAGCACTCTTTTGCAGGGGAAGAGGATGCAACTGGTGGATGGACGCCACAACAATATGGGGTGATGGCAATATCAATAAAACTTCTGATTTGAAAAGAACAGACGTTCAATTATTATGATATCATAATATTGAAAAGAAGAGAAAAACAAAAAAAAAGGAGAAGAAGAAGAAAAAAAATGATTAGATTTTGATACTCCCTTTTGCGTATCCTATGATGCCCAACATCACAGTCCCAAACCACTGATTTACTTGGATGAATGTAAGTTCCTCCAGTATGGAGAGGTTGAATAGTCACAAGATTAAGAATCTTGTCCTGCAATGCCCAAACCTCATCCATGTGGTATGCAGTCAGACACGGATATAAAACATTTTGATAGGATGTCCATACATTTGTTATCAAACTGTCCTCATCAAGGAGTTTATCCAAATCCTTCACAGAGCTTCTCTTTTCTTATTAAAAAAATTGTTAGGTAATCTGCCTTCATAATATTGGTCGATACCACCTTGGATTTTGGCTGAAGATTATTTCCAGACGTTATGGAACCAACGTGTTCAGCAAGAGAAAATGGATAATCATATATAATGATCATCTATACAAAACCGACTCTGCTCTGGATCAAACTTGATATCCCTCATAATCTCAGAGGGGTTTGGGTGTTGAAAGGCGAATCAATAAAGCAAACAATAAATCAACTTACCGGATGACTTCTGCAAATTAATCTTAGGAATAACCGTTAAGGTAACTGGGAGATACATGGTCATCTTCCCTGAGCATCCCATTGGCAGGCAAGTGGGGAATCAATACAGAAAATGCAGAATGCTAAAATACCCAATATGATCAGAATATATACAGAAAAAAAAAGGTAAGGTAACGTGAGAAAGCTTTGGCATACAGAGATCCAGAAATTTCTTTATAACAGTAAGCTTCTTGCAGTAAACTTTATTGAGAATGACGATGTTGATGTAATCCAATATAGTATGGTATGCTAACAAAACATGATACTTATACAATAAAATCAAAAGAAGATGGAAGATAGAAATTGTAATGATAAAACAAAGACGGCAGAAGAAAATATGAACCGAAAATAGCAATGAAACTCCCATCGATCTAACATTCGATCATATGGCATAGCAGATAACGAATACAAGACAAGAAAACATACTTACAGGACTAGAGCATGGTACTGAATGTTGTCCTTCGTGAAATTGATGGAACAAACAGGGATATGCATCAATCAAAAAATCAAAACATTTCAAGTAATTACGATCAACAAAAACTTAACAAAAAATAACATGAAATCAAATTGCAGTAGCGATGGCACTTTGAGCCATAATGCAGTAGACATAACAGTTTAAACATAAGAATCCAGATGAATATAACTAATTGGGGCTAAAGGAAAAAGTGGAGCGTAGAAGCAAAATCAAAACCCATGTCGATTCATCAAGACGGGATTTGAGATTTTGATGTAAACAAAGAAATGACAGACGAAGAATTAGGAACAAATCGACTTATAAATCAGAAAAAAAACAAAAATACTAAAAAAAAGAGATAAAATATGGGAAAGATGAAGGAAATATGTGGGAACCGTGGCTCCATTCATTGTAGCACAAGGGTGTATCGGAGTTTGCTACAGGCAACCCGATAACCCATGGTGCGGTAATGGTGATAAAATCAAAAGAAATGACAAAAGATCAGAGTCAGAGAGAGAGGAAGATCTTACCTGATTCTACAAGGATTCTTTGACAAAAGAGAGTTCTTCTTTGTTCTGGTATATACCGAAGAAATAGAGGAGAAGCATTAGGAAAAAGAAGCAATAGGATGAGAAATCGATCTCTTCGATGTAATGACGAGGTGAAAAGAAAATGGATTGTAGAGAGAAAGGGGAAGAAAACCAGAGGTGCCGAGGTGAAGAAGTGATGGAGGGGTGATAACGGATGCCTTTAGGGTTTTCTTGAGTGCCTTTTTAAGAAAGGAGAGGAAGGTTTGAGAAGAAGATCAGTTGGAGATGGGCGGAGGAGGAAGAGGGTGGTTCCCCGATGGGCGAAGCAGAGAGAGGGTTTGAGGAGAAGAGGGTTTCGAGAGTTCTGAAAAAAAAGTGAAAGAGGTGAGAGTGAGGGCGATTTTCGCCCTTTTCCTTTCTTACGAAGGGTTTTAAAACCCTAAAAGAAAGTTTTGCAGAGGAGCCCCTTTGATTTTCAAGATTTTACAAAGAGGGGGCTCCCGAGGTTTTTAGCAAAATTTACTTCAAAAGGGTCAAAATCATTTTGTTTTTCTCGTTAGTTTTTCCAATTTTTTTTGGTTTTTGTGTTATTTTTCATTTTTTTGTATTTTTTGGAATAAAAGTCTAAGACTTTACGAGAAAACAAAGATTAGACACTAATTTTTTGTATTTTTGCGAAGTATTTACAAGAGAGAGATTTTCTGAGAACTCAAGGCTATTTTGGGAAAATTTCTTCAGAAAATGGGTTCATATCTGGATTTTGAGGAAATATTCGAGGTTTAAAGCCTCGAATCGAGAAATACAGAGTTGGGGATCCAACAGTGTGCCGGATGAACTGCCCGAGCCATTCAGAACCATTTTTTTGGTATTTTTATAATTTTAATTTGGAGCTCAGATTTTGATTTAAAACACTGGATTCGGATCCGGAATTGAATTTGAATATATCAATATGGAATTTAATCCAGAAAATCTGAAGAATAACTGAATTTTAGTTTTGATTTTCTCAGAAGATAGAGCCAGGGGCAAAAAGGTTATTTTTACAAACCTTTAAAAAATTTGGGGTGTTCACATAAGTATACAAAAGAACTTCTCAAGAGGTTTGAGATGGACTCATCGAAATAAAAAAGAAATCCTATGAGTACAACTACTTGTCTTGATAAAGATGAAAATGGTAAAAATGTAGATACTAAGCTCTACAAAGGTATGATCGGATCTCTATTATACTTAACTGCAAGTCGACCTGATATTATGTTTAGTATTTATATGCGTGCTAGATTTCAAGCTAATCCAAAGGAATCTCATTTAACTGCAGTAAAACAAATTCTTCGTTATTTGAAAGATACTTCAGATTTTGGTTTGTTTTACCCAAAATCATCTTCCTTTGATTTAGTTTCATATAGTGATGCAGATTTTGCAGGAAGTAAATCTGATCGCAAGAGTACTAGCGGAACTTGTCATTTCTTAGGAAATTCCTTAGTCTCTTGGTTTAGTAAAAAGCAAAATTCAGTGTCACTCTCAACAACTGAAGCAGAATATATAGCGGCTAGTTTAGAGTGTTCACAAGTACTATGGATGAAACAAACCTTAAAAGATTTTGGTTTGAATTACTCCACAACTATTTATTGTGATAACACTAGTGCTATAAATCTTTCGAAAAATCATGTTCAGCACTCAAGAACTAAGCATATTGAAGTTAGTCATCATTTCTTAAGAGATCATGTGTTAAAAGGAGATATTTCGTTAAATTTCATTTCTACTAATGAACAACATGCCGATATCTTCGCTAAACCACTTAAAAATGAAGATTTTATGAGAATTATAAGAGAACTAGGCATTTGCTCATTTTTGGATTTATAAAATGCTGATTTTTGAACAAAATCTCAAAATCGCACCATATTAGTCGACCGATAAATTTCTAGTCGACCGATGCTTTAAAAATTTTACAGAATGAGTCGCACCTTATTAGTCGACTAATATTTTTAATTTTTTTTTTAAAGGACCCGATACCCCTTGGTTTTTAACGCATCGTTTCATTTTTACGCACCTTTTCGTTTTTCTTAAACGAAACCCTTTGAAAAACAAAACTTTCTCTCTCTCTCTCTCTCTCTCTCTCTCTCTCTCTCTCTCTCTCTCTCTCTCTCTCTCTCTCTCTTTCGAAAAACCCTCGGAGTGAGGTTCGAACCTCTCCTCGCCAGAATCTTCTGGCCGTGACAGGGAGTCTCTTGACTTTTCGCTGGAATCCTCTTGCCGTGACCGGTGTCTCTTCAGTCCTCGCCGAAATCCCCTTGTGGCAGCCTCCTCTCACCTGCCGTCATCCACCTCGGACTCCTCCTCGTCTCTTCCCTCTTGCCTAAAATCTGTGGAGAATCGACATCCCTTTTCAGTGGGTTGTTACTGTTGATTATTTTGGCCACTACCAACGAATTTGAAGGCACATCGTTCACTTTGAACAAAGTGTTTCTATTGCACGACGATGGATATCTTCCTCCTGTCGGACGTCATTTGGAAGCCGACATCAACACCATCTTCAACTGTTCTTCTCAACGACTGTGTTGATCAATCATTCTCTGCAACTGAATTTTTTTTTTGGGTGAATCTGCTTCAACCATGCCTCGTCAGAAGACTGCATCCGCACAAGGTTCTCCTCCTACTACACCTCCAACAAGACATGGATTTTCTCTTAGATTACTCTGAAATCCTCTTTTATATGATACTTTTGGATCGATTTCTGCACTTCCTATTTTACCAGGCTGAAATGTCCTATTTCACCTGTTTTCTCGTTACAAAATCAGAGAATTATTTTCAGGTATTTCACATCTTTTTGATGTCGGTGCAGGCCCCCTTCATTATCCTTTTCTGATCCACTTGTTTTACACAAATTTACAAATTGATCATGAAACTGGATTTCTTTTCTCTCTTGTTCGCGATGTTGAAATTGAGTTTGATTCTAAAATGCTTGGACAAATCCTAGAAATTCCACCTTCAGACACTCTTTTTAATACTATTGAACTTAATGATGAAAGAATTTTTGAACAAATTCTTCTTCCTAGTGCACCTCATTGTCCTCCTTTCAAAAATACCAATCTTCAAACTCGCGCACTTATTGCTGGATGAATTCTTGCCCACAATGTTCTACCTAAAACTAGTTCTTTTGATTACTATTCCACAGATCTTTCTACGACTCTTTATGTCTTATTTGGAAATATTTTTGTAAATTGGGCCAACGTGTATTTTACTAATTTGTGGAAACAAAAACCATTTCTTCCTTATGGATGTCTTCTTACTCGTATTTTTAGATATTTCAAAGTACCCTTAACCAATGAAAAATATATTAAGCAAAAGGAGTTCTTTGATCAAACTATTTTTAAACGAATGAAAATCAAATATCTGCCTCCTTTAAACTTTGATCAAACTGAACCATCTGAACCATCAATTTCTGAACCCTCACCATCTCTTGTGACACCTTCATCTCAAGCAAAACGAAAGAAATTTTCTACTAGTCAAGACAATGATGAAGTTTTGCAGCGACTGGAAGCTTTGGAGCTGCATCAACACACTTTTCGTGAAGATGTGACTCAACAACTTTCTTCGATTCAGAAAGATATTACTGCAATCAAGGAGTTTCTCAACTCACTTTTCTGATCTTTGTTTTCTGTCTTTACTGAACTTTGATAATTTATGGGTTGTAATATTTTGAACTTGAATTCACATTTTGCTTATACTATTTCTGCCCTTACTCTTTTTTATTATGACAAAGGGGGAGAAATAGATAGAACTTGCATAAGAAACATGAGAAATTAAGAGAAAAAGATAGAAATTGCATATTGCATCATAACATGGAAATTGCATCATGTGAAAGCATTGAAAATTACATTTATGAAAAAGTTTTAAGTTTTAAAAATGCATGAAGTAATGATGGAAATGCAAACCAATCAATATGTGATATATGTGCTTTGAATGTACTAACTTTTAATGTTTTGCAGCATATTGATAGGGGGAGTAAAATATCCATCTATGCATCTAAATGCTCCATCTTTGATTAGTTTGTCATCATCAAAAAGGGAGAGATTGTTACGACAATGAAGTCATACATGATACTTCAAATACAAGGTTTTGATGATGAACAAGTGAATCAACTGCATTTCAGCTAAGACAATGAAGAAAAATGACAAACATTGAAGAATTCGATGAAGAATCTTTGAAGACTAGTGTGCAAATGTTAAAATTCATTAAAAGTCTTAGATTCTTGTAAGAGCCTTACTTAAAGTGCATATTCCAGTTGCATTTCACCTAAAAAGTCTTTAGAAAAACTTTTCTAAAAGAACCCTTCATGAAAATCTTTTTAGAAAACTCTTTTCTTAAATTTTCGTGTTTATTAGTCGACCAATAGACTCACCAGTCGACTAATTCTTTCGCGCCAAATTTTCTAAACAAAATGTCATTTTTGTCAAATTAGTCAACCAAAGGTTTTATCAGTCGACCAGACAGAATGTCTGTTTTCTGGAAATTTAGCAGCAGTCGACTAATGATTTTATCAGTCGATCGGACAGAACATGTATTTTCAGAAAAATTTAGCAGCAGTCGACTGAAAGGTTTTTCAGTCTACTGATGATATTATCAGTCGACTAATTTTTTCTCTAGTCGACTAAGTTTCCAATCTTCAGATTTTCAAACGGCTCGATAAACAGATCAGTCGACCGACGATAACTGTCAGTCTAATAATAGCTAATTATCAGTCGACTAACTACTGTTTCAGTCGACTAATTTTGTAGTTTTTCCTAAAACTTTAAAAAGGCATGTCTTTTCATTTTTCAAACATTTTGATCGTTCAAAATGGACTGTTTTGACACCCTTTCATACCCTCAACGTATGAAATGTTTCAACTATAAATATGAGTGCATTTTACACTCAAAAGCACTGCAATTCAATGAATTTGAATCAATTACTCTTTGCTTTTCACTCATATTCATTTTCTCACTCACGTGATATTTTCACTTCAGTTTTTCACTCAAATTCCTTTGAGAGACAGTGAATTCGTGAGTAGAGTATTTCAACAACCTCAAAATTCAATTGCATCTCATTTGCATTCATAAGAAGGGCTCGTAGGTTGCTTTTGTAAGTTGTTACTTATTTCAATTTTCTGTAAAAGGAAGGGCTCCTTCGTTTAAAGGAGTTGTTTGCTTTCAGTAGGTGTGTTACTGAAAGTGGGATCAGATTTGGTCTATATGATCTTGTAGTTACACAAGATTGATCGTGGAAATCTCAAGCGGGTTTTGCTTGGGGACTGGATGTAGGTCGGGAAAGACCGAACCCTGATAAATTATTGTGTTCTTTGTGTGTTTGCTTTGCGAATTGCAAAATCCGTCAAAATTCCGAAGACGATATTTAAAAGCACTATTCAGCCTCCCTCTAGTGCTCGTTGTCTCGATCCTAGTACACTTTCAGGTCAGTCCAGACCCCCCTTTAGTAACCTTTGGGCGGTTTTGAGGCCGAGCATGCAGCAGTCCCAGTTGGGTTATTGTAGCCTCTATGTTTTGGCAGGGTGGTCTAGGCCACCATGGACCCAGACCCACCCTGGTAGACCCACTCACGAAGTGGGGCCACCATTTGGGGGCCAACCCCCACTCGTTTCAACCCCATGGCATAGGAGTCAGGTGCACTTGGCACCCGGGTTGCCTCCTCCTTGGTGCACCCATCGAGGGGGAGGGCTTGGGCAGTGGCAGCAGCCCTGGTTTAAACCCCTATCAGATTCAAACCATAGAGCAACCCAGTCCCTTTCCCTCTTGGGAGTTGCCTTGAGGGAACTGGAAACCGAGTGCACCTAGCACCCGGATTCCATCATCTGGCCGCACTCACCTTGTGGGGCTCCAACTTTGTTCGGGCATGGTCTAAACCCATTTCGGGGTCAGACCAGGGGGTATAGACCCACATTCTGTGTCCCCCTTCCCCTTTGCTCAGCAAGGTCTGGACCCATTGGGACCAGACCGTGCTGCCTTGACCGCCCCACCCAAACTGGGTGTTAGGTCGCCCCCATGGGTGCACCTAGGTGCGGGTGCGGGTTGTGGCCTACAGCCTTGGTCGGGACCCTTTCCCGGGGTCCGACCAGAGGCATAGGCCTAGCACACATCCCTGTGTGCTACCCTGCCCCATTTGACACAGTAGGGTCTGGACCCAGAGGGTCCAGACCGTGCTGATGTGTTGACCCACCGGACAGGGGTCTTTGGGCTAGCCGCAGCCCATTAGGGTTCAGGCTAGGCCTGGTCCGAACCCACTGGGTTCAGACTAGGGGCTCTCCCATGACCCATCTGGGTCTGGTCACTGTTGGACCAGACCTTGCTAAGTGGTCTAGGCCCAACCCTTTGGGCATCTAACCCAACTGAGCCCTCTTATGGCACTCTAGACCTAGCCGGGTGCTAGTACACCCGGGTGAGCTAGGTGCTGCACTCCTTGGGATAGTGTTGCACCCCAGCAGCACTTGGTCTGCACGTGAAGTGCAGACCAAGGTTGACTTGGGCCCAATGGCCCAGTCAAACGGCAGGCCCCCTACAGGCCTTGGCTTACTCCTTGGTGCAGGATTGGCACCGGGTGCTAAGGCACCCGACAACCTTGTTGCCGCTTTGTGCGGGTCGGTGTTGGACTGCACGCAGTCTGTGGCCTGTTGTCGAGTTCAACTGGATGCCATGACCTTGGTGAGCCTCCTGCTAGAGCTCACTAGGTGGCGGTGACTTCCCCTTCATTGCCGCCAACCTACAAAACGAAAGAACTTGTTAAGCGAGGAATTTCTCTTGTAAGCAACTTGAGCGTTGCGACCTTGGGCATCCGATGCTCGTGCCCCATTGTCCCATCATGACAGCAAGGTGGTTAGGCTTGTGACATGTGTCACGCTACATGCTTGCATGTATTTTCCCCCTTTTCGTCAGACGCTCTCGGCAGATAGTCTTGTCCGTGCCTCGTTTATGCCTCGTTTGTGCGGGCAAAATGTGGCTACGTATTTGGAATTGATAATGTAATTCCAATATGAATGGGATTAAGTTGGGCCTCGTTCTCGACACTCATGAGTGTTGATTGCGCAAAGGTCCTTCATAAAACAGGGGGACCCGATCTGAGAGGGGCCTAATGGCCACCTCTTATAAAATCGACCCTCAGGGGGTCAAGAAAGGCATCCATTACAATACACAATTCTCCTCCTTCTCCAGCATCCTTCTTCCCCTCGATTCCCTCCTTTTCAGCAGCATTAGAGGATCTCCCAAGCATAACAAAGAGAAGACTCTTTTATCCTTTAGAACTTCAATAACATCCAGGTAAGTTATCATTCGACCTTCATTCTGGCTCTTTTCACTTGAATTTCTCCAAAATTTTCTCATTTCTAATCCCGTAAATGCACTCTCGAGGGTGCTGGGTTGCTCTTAGCAACATCAGCTCCTCTCCTGTGCAATAGCAAACAGAGTAATCACGCTACAACATTTTTTTTTTTTGCTCATGCTGCGAATTTTGGACTCAGGCTGCCGGATTCAATAATCCAGCAAGGTTCATTCGAATCCCAGTCCAAATTTCCTGTTGAATTTTGCTTTCTTGTTAAGTTTTTGGTAAACTTCGGACTCCCCCTTTTGTGTCATTACTTCTGTTTTGAAATTCGATTCTCTTGTTTTTATTGGTCAATATATTTCATTAAACACCTCTCTCGTATTCACCCTGATTTTGAGAGGTATTGGATTCCTTTGCTTTATTTTTGGCATTATATCGATGTCTTTGCTTCTGTGTATCCTTGACATCATAAGCATCAAAGCAAGGGATATGACAAACGGTGAAACCAGATGTTCACCACACTCCATCGTGCGTGCTATGCATTTCATTGGGTCCGAATGAGGCTTGATCCGATGTATATGACCATCCCCCGCCCCCTTTTTTTTTTAAGTTCAGTTTTCATTCTTTTTTTTTTCTGGCTATTTCTACGACACATATAATTTCTTTTCCTAGCATCTTCAAATATGACGCCTGCTCTTTCTGAAGCATTGCAAAATCCCGTAAGAGGTTCTCGCCCCTTTGATCCGGTTGATGTGAGCATCTCTGATGGCATCATGAAGAACGCAGCATATACGTTTTGCTGTAAAATCACTGAATATCCTGTAGTGAGATTAAGTATATTTTACCATGAAATCCTCCACCAAAGATCAGTTACTCCTGGACTGGCACATCGATTCATTGAAAATTGGTCATCAATCTGCTGATAGAATTACTCAATGCTGAATTCGGATGTTTGCATCAGTTCGTTCCAGCATCATGTTACTATGCCAAATTCACTTCATGTGCTTCATGTTTTGATTTGATTCATAACATCAATCGTCTATTTTCTACAGCATTTCCTTTGTTTGTTTTTTTTATTATTGCTTTCTCACTTCAACATCTCCGCTATGTGTGAGCATGTCGCTTGTTCAGGAACAGGGTAGTAGACAAGATCAAGAGATTTCACCATCCGGTCCATGTGACCCGGTCGCAGCTGACTGGACTAATTAGATCACAAGGATATTTTATCTGATCTACAATCTCCATGTTAAATCCAGATAAGCTTGCTTTCATTGAATATCAGCTACAGTTGAAGCATCATATCCCATCTGATCATCTTTCTTTTTACATCATATTCTTGGTTGACAATACCAAGTCCACCTGCATTTCACCATCTTATTAGTTTAGCCCATTCATCATCAGGTCATACATTAATTTCTGCATCAACTTATGACAAATTACTTGCCAGAATATCAGATGGCTCTTTTGTTATAGAAATAAATTCAATGCCCATACACTCCTCAGGGTCATTCGTTGATCCTCCCAGGCATACAGATGAGCCCAGCAGCTTAGTCAATATTAAAGACTCTTCTTCAGTTATTGATAGATTGTCTTATGAGAATGATGCCTTTGATAGTTCTCCTAAAACAAAAAAAAAATGTGCTTTCATTCTCTTCTAAAGAGGATGTGAACTCGCCTGGTATTCAACAGCAAGGGGGTCGTATACAAGCTATCACTAGTAAATATTCATAATGACGGGCAATTTCTGAAGAAAAACTTTGAGAACAATATACTGAAATATCTTAAAGGCAATTGCAGGGATTCCCATCAAATACTGTTTGATATCCCTAGTGGCTTATCTGATTTTCATTAGATAGGTCCAGTATGTGTGCATTTATTTATTATGAATTGTTGTATATTTGTTAATTGAAGTAGCCATTCCCATAATCCACTATATTCTTTGCTATTCATGTTTTTCTCCTTTTGCAATTTTTTTTATTGATTTTCTTCAGGGATTTCCCCCTCTGCATCCTTAGGTTGCCACTATCTGTAGAGTATTTCTGATCCCCATTTAGTCTTTGTTCTGTATACTCATAATGATACCCAGACCCCCATTTCAGAGAGGTCTAGCGAGGTTTGATGGTACAGGTCCAAAGCCTCTGCGTGGCTATGATTCTTAAGAAGCTTTCCAATATGCTGACTGTAGGGTACCCATGTTATCATCAAGGAATCAAGGTTATACCATAACATCCTGCTGCGCTGGCTACAACAGTCAACTCCCAGTATATGCTTTCCAGCTTCACACTACCATCTCACTAAACATTTTTAGTCACACTCACCTATGGCTGTCGTCATTAGCCCATATTCTCTCGCCATATGCACAACTGCCACAAATATTCCCAGCACCCTGTCAGCCTCCCATTGCACTACCTACTGTGCATATACCCATTTCACTACCAATACCTTCATTCCCATAGCACCTTTATTCACCCTTGTATGACACTCCTCAACACACACTACCTCACTGTATGTTTTCATTATGCACCCACTGCTGTCATACTCCATTACTGACATGCGACATGTTTTCACTTTCACAGCATTCATCTATTGTATCTTACAGTTGCATCTTACCTCCTATCGTTATATATATAAATTGTTGACAAGCTCATAAATAGACAGCACCATTACCACTCATACAACATACATAACTTGTTGCACTTCCTTATTGCTGTGCACATTTTATACCTGTATCATCATTTCAGCTCCACTTTCGCAGCCCATATGACCTACTACCTATGAATTTGCTGCCACCTTCTCCATTTTCACAACCACTCATTACCTCAACTCCCCTTTAATTCATGGTACCTTACACTGTTATCCCTTTGTCACCTTTTTTTTTTTCACTGAGCATAACTCTTACCTGTATATCCATTTGCAGCAACCCCAGCTGCATCATATTGTATCCCATTCGTAGCATGTTTCAGCCTATACATTATTACAACACCTCCTACTGCAACCCTCCATTTGCTACTGCACCTTCAACCCCTTTCATTTGCCTAGCCTCTTATACATGCATGTTCACTCGTAACACCCACACTCTACTAAGGTGCTGTTACATTTCCAGCACCATCAAGCTTACACTTCATCTACTGTTTTTCACAATATTATCTTGTAACATTTGTCAAATGGCTATCTGTTGTATATCTCCATAGCAACGTCTACCACTTTACCATCCACCATTCATTGTATACATATATCTTTCATTAAAACCTTGTATATGCCTTCTTACATGTGAATTTTTGTTTGCCTATGGTATTGCTTATATATATATATATATTAATATGTATAGTTATATATGCACATTTTCTCATAAATACAAGATATGCTATACGACTCTTGTAGCATGATGTATCATCTTAAGCTAGAATTAATTTCTTTCATTTTATTTTGGCTTGGTGCTAATTCTTCTTTCTTGCAGGAATCTCTAGAAATGTTGACATCCTTCTTAGATTAGGATTTCAAATTCAGTTGTAATAGTTAGGTATTAATGAGAATGTTTACATTTACAGCTTTTAGATAGAATGAATGAGTATTGTAAATGTCATAAATTGCTTGTTTTTTTCATGCTTTTTGCCTTTATTTTTTTAAAATCTCACAATGGTGAAACACGAATGGCACATGCACCATTTGATAAAAGGTGATTAATCCTAAGTTGGCAATTTACATCAATGGCCATAGTCAGGATTTGAACAAGACTTAGAATTTTCATCTTTTATGGAATAACACTGGATCCACACTGGATCATTTTTAAAATTCATCATATTTTCTTTAAATATATTTCTCTTTTATCAGAGTTTAGTTTAAAATTAATTCAATACATATATCAATGGCCACGGTCAGGATATATTGAGAGTTAATTTCATTTTAAACTCTATAAAAGCACAAAAATGTATTTTATTTCTTCACCTGAATTTAAATCTGATTATTATATGATACATTCAATGACCATAGTCAGGGATGTATTATATCTTCAATCTTATTTACATTCATTTAAAGAATGAAATATGCTTTTCAAAACCAATTTCAAATTCTTTAAATTCATTCATCATTTAAGACAGAATCACATCATATTTTCAAAATTCTTTTTCAAAAACCCAAGTGATTTTGAATATCTTTCTTCAAGTCTCTATTTCAAATTCAAATTGTATCTCATTTTCAAGATTCAAAATTCGATTTCAAAGTCCAAATTGACTTTGAAATTTCAAATTCATTCTGTACTTCAAATTTCCAAATTCAAAATTCAAACTTCAAAGTTCAATTTAACTTTGAAGTGTCTGATTCACCTTCTGATTTTAAATTCAAAATCAAGTTTATCTTCAAATTCAAAATCAAAGTTGAGATTGATTCTGAATCTCAAAATCTAAATCTTCCTAAGTTTTAAATTCTATCTGAGTTTTCAAAAACCCAGATCCATCTTCAAAATTCCCATTGGGACTTTTAAAATCAAAATTCAAAGTTAGATCCCAATCCCAACTTGGATCCAGATTTTCAAATGCAATCTCCATCTTGGAACTCAGACTTCAGATCCAAATTCCATTTAGGACTCAAAATTCAATTCCATCTTGGATCTCAGACTTCAGATCCAAATTCCATTCCAAAATTTGAATCCAATTCCATCAAACTTCAGATCCAAATTCCATTTAGGATCCAGAATTCAAATTCCATCTTGAATTCCATATTTGAAATCAAATTATATTCCCAACTCCAGATTTCAAATCCAAATCCACTTTCAGACCCCAACTGGATTTCTTAAATCTATTTTTTCCATTCGGATTTCTCAACTCCAAATTCCATCCTGATATCAAACTTCAAAACTGATATACCATTCCATTTTCAAATCTCATCTCTTCTCCTAAATCCAGGTTCAAAGTCCATTTCTGACTTTGAAACTTTATCTCTTTTTATCTCAACTTCAAATCCCATTTTATCTTCCCAAAAACTCTGATTATTTCAAAGACTTAGAACTTTAAATCTCAAGTTTTGAGTTAGAAATCATTTCTTCACTCTATTATCAACATTTATCTCAGAAAACTTGGAAATTTTCAAAACATTTTCTCAAAAGAGCATACATCCTTGCATTACACAAGCATGACTCTTTGTGCATTTTAGACTTAGAATAAATTTTTAGATAATACTTTAGCAAAGCAAAAAGGCATAAATTCGATCCTTGGTTCGATTACCCCTGGTAAAGGCACCAGGAACAGTCGAACCTCGTACCGACGAGCGAGCCCCGTCTCTCAATTTTTCTCGCAATATTTTTAAAACGGAGGCGAGTAATTTTCTAAATATTTTCAAATTAAGGTCAAGTGAGACCCCGCAAAAGAGTTCCTCTCTCTTCTTTCTTTTCTTTTCTCTTCTCTCTTCTTTTCTGTCTTTTTCATTTCTTCCCTCAAAAAGGAGAAATAGAGGTCAGAAAGGAAAAAGAGAAGGAAGAGAGAGAAACACCAAGAGAGGAAAATTTTTGCGATGATCACAGTTTTGGCGACCGTGATGGGACTCGTCTTCGTCTGGTTGGATCTATGCCTTTTGCTTTGTTTTGATATTGTCTAAGTCTTTATTCTATAAATGTCATCTTCATTTCCATGCAAACCTTAGGAGCCTAGACTCTATCCTAAGTTGACATAATGCATATGGGATTTAAGTATGGTTTTGTAGGACCATATTGAGGAGATTATTCCATGTTCACATTAGACTTAGGTCTGAAATACAACTCTCCTCAATTTTAGGGATTGAATGCAGACAATGTATGCAAGTGTATGCTTCTATTCATTTAAATTCTATCTCTTTAGGACTTGCATTAGAGACATCTGATTTCTTGCATTTGAACATGTTTTTGAAAACATCCCTACCTGTATTGTTCCGGTCTTCACGTTGCTGGGATGTCTCACTGAGCTATAGTTCGAGAGAGAACCTCACAACTGGACCACTTATTTGGGTTCGTGCCCCCTACCACGTACCTAAGGGCCATAATCTGAGGTATATCGGTAGGTGCTCAAGGATGTTGGGAAGCCATTACCTTAGAACCGGAGGTATATTTCTATGCCACGTACTTCGAGCTTCGGCTTGAGTATATCGTCGTACCTTGATTGGAATCAGATGATCTAAATCTTAGAGTTAGGATTAAGGTCCTATTAGCCATTTCAAATATTGCATATAGAGTCAGCTTTAGGGAGGGTTGTTTGTATATCCTTGTTTATACATCTGTGATGGTATGATATTTTATATTCCTTATATTTTCCAAAACCCTGGGTGTATATTATTCAAAATTTCCTCTTTGTTTTAAAAACTTAGGTGTATTTTCGTTTTATTCTTCTGATTTCTTCAAAATTCTTCTGATCCTGCCTGCAAGTTCTTCAAATTTTAAATCTTTACCATTTATTCTCAAAATTCATTTTTCCTCCTATTTCTTATGATTTTATATTCTTGTTTATATTTCATAAATAAAATTTCTTTCTGCCAAGAGATATCCTTTTCAAAATAGCATTTTTCTTCGTGTTTTAGTTAGTTACTCTCCCTCATGGAGTAACAACGCAATTGTCACAAATTTTGTGGTGACTCAATCCCTAGTAATGGGATACAATTTTTTAACATATTTAACCTAATCCTTCCTCCTGACAAAACTTCTCCAAAAGTTTCTTCGGTCTAAAAGCCTCCCCATTCCTCTGCAAAAAGCATCGATATTCGAAAATGGTTCAGACAAGAGCTGGAAAAGAAATAGTTCCTCAACATAGCGACAGTGACGCGGAAGGGATGGACTCTCCTAAGTCGGTCAGGGGACAAGGTCAGAACAAAGGGGATGACATTGACCCCGCTATGTATGGTCTGTTCCAAAAGATGATGGCGAGGATGATGTCGGAGCAAGCCGAGGTCAATCTGAAAGAGGCAGTTCCTAAAAGCAAACTGAGGAAGAAGCCTGTCAAAAAGCAAGTCAAAATCATCAGAAAGAAGGTACAGCCAGACACTACTTTTGAGGAATCAGAGTCAGCCGAGGAAGAATCAGAAGAGGAAGAGCAGTTTGTCTACAATCAGAATCCTCCGAGGCAGTCCATAAAGATAGTTGCAGAAGAGCCCGAATCCGTCAACAAGCCCAAGTCTGGGATTCCAGCAGAGGACCCGATGAGCAAGCAAATAAAGGAGATGAATCGAGCAATCAAGGACATTCAAGCCAAGAGTAAGGGCAAGCAGACCTACACCGGCGAGGATTTTTACGATGGCTTAGATGGGGATGACAACCTGAAGAATCTTCCTCGCAAGTTTCTCAAGTTTGATGGAATCGGCAATCCTAAGGCTCACCTAGCCACTTTTTATGCAGAATGATGTCGTTTCAGAAAGGACAACAGAGCTTTGTTTATTTGCTTTCCCTGCAGTCTAGAGGGTGTAGCAGCTAGGTGGTATGCCGACCACCTCAATCCTATCGAACTATGAGAGTTCGATAAGGTAGTAAATTTGTTCATTGAGCGCTTTATATTCAACACTGAAGCTTCACCTACATTAAATCATCTTTACAACCTGAAGCAAGGTGAGACTGAAAGGGCAGGAGATTTCATTCACAGGTGGAGAAGCACTTGTAATAAGATGAAGGTACCCATTCCAGAGGAGCACGCATTGCAGATAATCCTCAACAATTTCTCTCAGCCCATGAGGAGCCTCATCGCCACTTCCCCGGCAAAATCCTTTATCAAGTTGATTGAGCGAGCCGAATGGCTCAAAGCAGGAATAAAAAATGGGCTCTACGAGGGCATGCCTCTGGTCAAGAATATCCAAGACTAGAAAAAGAAGGTGTAGTTCGCTCATTCAGTTGATACCTCCAGCAATAGTCTTGGCAGTAGCAGCAAAGGAAAAAACAACAACAGTGGCAGTGGCCCGAGAATAGATCAGAACAAGGGGCAGAAGGAGAGATCCTATAAGAACAATGACAAGCCATTTCTGACTTGCCTCCAACTAAAAGGGGATCTTCAAGAGAAGCCCAAGTACATCAAGTGAGAGAAAGATCGAGTCTTCACTCCTTTAGATCAAACTTTGGAAACAGTTATGGATTACCTGTTAAAGCATGGGATGATCAAATTCCCTAAAATAGCGGATCCTCCCGTAATCTTGGAAAAATTTAAAGACCAATTCTGTAAGTACCATAGGGCAACAGGACACGACACAGAGCACTGCTTCGTCCTCAAGCATATGATACAAGACTGCATTTACAGAAGTGAGTTGGTGGAGGACGAGGAAGAAGAGCACCCAACAGTCCTGACAGAGCCATTTCCGGATCACTCCAAGAAATGAGGATGCCCAAGTTTTTTTCTGCAGTGTCATTCCTTTTTTAGTCGTCTTGTAGGGGCAAGTCAGCCCAGTCTTTTTGAATCCTTTCCTTTCAAAGTTCTTATAAATATTTAGTTTTGTTATCGAACCTTCGCTTATTAATGAAATGTCAATTTTCTTTATATCTTTTATACTTCTTTCTTTTGCCACACTGGGGCATTAAATTTCTGTTCTTTTCAAAATATGGGACAATCCTGACATCATTCATGAGAGAAATGATATTACCTATGAGGGTTTTTCAAAAATCTTGAAATTTTGAAAATTTCTGCAAAATCTTCGTCATGATAACAAAAAATTTCAAATATTTTTTGTCCAACCTTCTTCAAAAATCAACCCTCGTGTTGATCGTACTTTCCAAAAATGGGTTTCGAACCATTATCAACCCCCGTGTTGATCGAATGGGTTTTCGAACCAATATCAACCCTCGTGTTGATCATATTTTCCAAAAATGGGTTTCAAACCATTAACAACCCTTGTGATGTTCTTATCTTCTAAAATTGGTTTCAAATCATTATATTCAAAGATCAACCCTTTGGTCTTATCTTCCAAGATTGGTTTTAAAACATTATATTTAAAATCAACCCTTGTGTTGATCTTATTATCAGTTTCGAACTGTTATTTTCAGAAATCAAATCTGTTGTTGATATTCTTTTTCAAAAGGTAGGTTTTCAAACCATTGCCTTCGAAAATTGACCCTCATGATGATCTCTCATGTTTGATTCTCTTTCAAATTTCAGATCTCGCGCTGATCATTCTTCTTGCGGTTGATTTTTCTTCCCAAAAATGATTTTTCACTTGTCTTTTAAAAACGAACATTTTTCTTTCACATTGAAGATCCCATATGCAGGCAGGATCAGACAAACTCGTTTTCTCAAATCTTATAAAATTTTCAGTTAAATCTTGTTATCTTTATCAGTTTCATTTCATTTTATTCATATTTCTATCAAGTTTACATCAAATTTTTTTTTTTATTAAATTTTAACAAAATTTTTCCCTTTCAGGTTAAGGGATAAACCTGATGCCTCTTTTCAATGAGGTATTTCTTTTATTCTCTATACCCTTTCAGGTTAAGGGATAAACCTGACCCTCGTTGTCCGAGGTGTTCCCATTCAGGATAAGGGATAATCCTGACGCCCCTCACGGAAGCAACAAGGCTATCTGTGAGCATTCTTTTCAAAAACAAAATTGTCATAAATTTATTCGATCTTTTCCCAATTTTTATAAATTTTATTCTTTATTACCCTTTCAGGTTAAGGGATAAACCTGACCCTCGTTGTCCGAGGTGTTCCCATTCAGGATAAGGGATAATCTTGAGACCTCTCATAGGAGCAATAAGGCTACCTATGAGAATTCTTTTGCAAATACAACTTTTATCAATCTTTATTTTCTAAATTTATATCAATTTCTCGTCATTAATTTTCCTTAAATTCTATTCTTTTTCCCATTCAGGATAAGGGATAATCCTGAAACCCCTCGTAGGAGCAATAATACTACCTACGAGAAATCTTTTACAACACAAGTTTCCTCAATCTTTATTTTCTAAATTTATATCAACTTCTCTTCATTAATTTTCATTAAATTCTATTCTATTTCCCATTCAGGATAAGGGATAATCCTGAGACCCCTCATAGAAGCAACAAGGCTGTCTGTGAGAATTCTTTTCAAAAACAAAATTTTCATAAATTTATTCAATTTTTCTCCACTTTTATAAATTTTATTCTTTTCCCCTTTCAGGTTAAGGGATAAACCTGAACCTCGACATTCGAGGTATTCTTTTCCCATTCAGGATAAGGGATAATCCTGAAATCACTCATAGGGGCAACAATGCTACTTGTGAGAATTCTTTTACAAAATAAATTTTCATCAATTTCCTCAAATTTTCTTCATTTTTATCAACTTTTCATCAAATTCTATATCATTCTACCTTCTCAAATTTTATTCTTTCTATTTTCCCCGTTCAGGATAAGGGGTTAATCCTGAAAATTGGACCACATACAGCTAACTGTGCTGGTCCATCATAAATCATAAATCATAAATCATAAATCATAAATCATAAATCATAAATCATAAATCATAAATCTTGTCATATCCCTTCTAAATTCAAGTCTCAGGTTATCTCTTCACAAAATCTTCTACTTCCCCTTCAAGTTAAGGGATAAAACCTGAATCATGTTTTTTTTCTAAATTCTCATCAAATGTATATTCTATTCAGGATAAGGGATAATCTTGAAACCCCGGCAAGCATTCTTGCTTCGATCTCTAAATACCTTAAGAATGTCGGTCTCCTTCCCGACTCTCAGTTGGAAAAACCAGTGCTCGTACTGATACATTTTTTTCAGTGCTCTTACTAGTATGCTTTCAAAATTCAGTCCTCACACAGGTCATTTCTCAAAATCTTCAAATCTAAAGATCAAGTTTATTCACAGTCCATGTACTATTTGTCCCTCAGAAAGTTTCAATCTTAGATCAAATCATTAAATCAAATGTCGTTAAATGAAAGGTTCCAGCTCCTTCGCTGGTCATTAAATGAAATGTCCCAGTTTTCACTGGTCGTTAAATAAAAGGTTCCAGCTCCTTCGCTGGTCGTTAAATAAAATGTCCCAGTTTCCACTAATGAAAGGTTTCAGCTCCTTCGCTGGTCGTTAAATGAAAGGTCCCAGTTTTCACTGGTCATTAAATGAAATGTCCCAGTTTTCACTGGTCGTTAAATAAAAGGTTCCAGCTCCTTCACTGGTCGTTAAATGAAATGTCCCAGTTTTCACTGGTCGTTAAATGAAATGTCCCAGTTTTCACTGGTTGTTAAATAAAAGGTTCCAGCTTCTTCACTGGTCATTAAATGAAATATCCCAGTTTTCACTGGTCGTTAAATGAAAGGTTCCAGCTCCTTCGCTGGTCGTTAAATGAAATGTCTCAGTTTTCACTGGTCGTTAAATAAAAAGTCCCAGCTACTTCACTGGTCGTTAAATGAAATGTCCTAGTTTTCACTGATCGTTAAATGAAAAGTCCCAGCTCCTTCGCTAGTCGTTAAATGAAATGTCCCAGTTTTCACTGGTCCTTAAATAAAAAGTCCCAGCTACTTCGTTGGTCGTTAAATGAAATGTCCCACTTTTCACTGGTTGTTAAATGAAAGGTTCCAGTTCTTTCGCTGGTCGTTAAATGAAATGTCCCAGTTTTCACTGGTCGTTAAATAAAAAGTCCCAGCTACTTCGCTGGTCGTTAAATGAAATGTCACAGTTTTCACTGGTTGTTAAATAAAAAGTCCCAGCTACTTTGTTGGTCGTTAAATGAAATGTCCCACTTTTCAGTGGTCGTTAAATAAAAAGTTCCAGCTACTTCGCTGGTCTTTAAATGAAATGTCCCAGTTTTTACTGGTCGTTAAATAAAAAGTCCCAGCTACTTCGCTGGTCGTTAAATGAAATGTCCCAGTTTTTACTGGTCGTTAAATAAAAAGTCCCAGCTACTTCGTTGGTCGTTAAATGAAATGACCCAGTTTTCACTGGTCGTTAAATGAAAGGTTCCAGCTCCTTCGCTGGTCATTAAATGAAATGTCCCAATTTTCACTGGTCGTTAAATGAAAGGTTCCAGCTCCTTCGCTGGTCGTTAAATGAAATGTCCCAGTTTTCACTGGTCATTAAATGAAAGGTTCCAACTCCTTCGCTGGTCGTTAAATGAAATGTCCCAGTTTTCACTGGTCATTAAATGAAAGGTTTCAGCTCCTTTGCTGGTCGTTAAATGAAATGTCCCAGTTTTCACTGGTCGTTAAATGAAAGGTTCCAGCTCCTTCGCTGGTCGTTAAATGAAATGTCTTAGTTTTCACTGGTCGTTAAATGAAAGGTTCCAACTCCTTTGCTGGTCGTTAAATGAAAGGTCTCAGTTTTCACTGGTTATTAAATGAAAGGTTTCAGCTCCTTCGCTGGTCGTTAAATGAAAGGTTTCAGTTTTCACTGGTCATTAAATCAAAGGTTTCAATTTTTTTTGGTCATTAAATAAAAAAGGGTTCCAGCTCCTTCGCTGGTCGTTAAATGAAAGATCCCAGTTTTACTAGTCGAAATTTTCAAAATCAAAGATTCAACTCAAGGTCTTGTCAAAATCTATATTGAGTAATTATTTCACAAAGAATTCTCAAAAACTTTGCCAATTTGCTAAAAATATTGTTGATTACAATATTCTTACTATAGAAAAGAATCACCTCAGATTACCTCTAGTATTCTTTCCAAAAAGGTGAAACTTTTTGCGAAAGAGGGATAAAATTCAAATCTTTTTTTTCCCTGTTGATCAACCAAAAGGATGTAAGAAATATCCTCGGTATGATTGGCAAAATAAATATTCAATGATATTGAAATGCCGAAAGCGAATCGATATTGATAATGGCTATGGCGCGTGTTTAAAGACGGCTATCTGGCAATCAGGCAGTGGAAATATCTTATGCCATAAAAGAACCCACTCAATCCATGTCCTCTCAACCATTTAAGTTGCAATCAAATATCTGCAAAAGGGATCTCTCAATTGTCGTCAAGATGAAGACGAATATGCGAGCTAGACCCCCGGGGCCAAAGAAGATTTGGATCATGTCCGAGATGAAGGAGTTTATGACAGATCCTTCCATAGAAAGTTCAGATCATCGTCGAGATGAAGGCGAGTGTGATGAACCTACCGACAAACCCTAAAAGATATTTGATTTCTGCTATCATCTAAAGACCTTTTGAGCCGATATCATTAATATAATTCCTGAGATAAATGAAGGATCAAAACATCTCCAAGATGAAGGAGTTTATAACATACTCTTCCCCGAAAAAGAGAGAAAAGTTAGGACATCTCCAAAATAAAGGATGATGTAAAAGCCCGAAAAGTTCAATGACTCAAAAAGAGTGCAAAAAGATCATCATGGGAAAACACCCAGATATCAAACTGCCGAAATTGCCAGAAGTCATATTTTCTCATGCAAAATCCTTTTATCAATGTCTTTTCATCACTTGCTTTTATGAAATTAAGAATATTTTTTTTCTTCTCATATCAAGAAAATAGATAGCTTCCTTGAAGAAAGTCATCAGCGCTAAAATTTTGAATTTGACTCTTAAAGACCAAGGAGTTAACCTCGTTGGAGGAAATACTCCAGGTAAAAGAGGGAATGTCTTTTGCACATGCGCGCACATTTTCAAGCGTTTGAGTCAACTACAATTTTTATCTTATTGGCAAAATTTTCTAGATATTCCAAGAATGAAATAAATATTCAATATCCTTTTTTATGTAACCTAGCATTGTTTATATCTTCCAGAAGAGTTGCCTCATACAGTTGAAGTATCTCTCCTGTCCCATCATGGTTCTTCCCATCGAGAATCCATGCTTTGTATATCCATCCAGGATAGGATTCTACTTGAACTTCATCTCACAAGGCATTTTCGCAAAAATGTCCTATCAAGGTCCGCTTATATTCCTTTCTCCATTTAATCTATCTTGATATATCTTCGTCTCATCCAGGTTAAGGGCTAAACCTGAGTCATTCCTAAAGTTTATCTTGTCTCACCCATGAGACTTGATCAAAATTCTTATCTTTCATCATTTCGGGATCTTCGCCCAAAATCCCATCACAATTTCCTCATTTTTGTTATCCAGCTATATCATTGTTCGAGAATTTCATCTCCCCAAAGCCATTCAGGATAAGGTATTAAGCCTGAAACCATGTCTTTCAAATCAATTCTTCCACACCCAGTTCAGATCTGCTGACTGGGGCATTTTCAAAATTTGGAGTGTCATCTTTGCCACTAAGCTAGGCTTTCAACCGGCTTAGAAGCAAAGAGGGGCATCTGCGAACACCCCAAAATTTTTAAAATCTTATAAATATTCCCTTTTTGCCCCTGACCCCATTTTTTTGAGTAATTGAGTTAGTTTTAAAGCTAAATTCCATTTTATTTCTAAAATTTTACTAAAATTAAATTCATTTTATATATCTGACTCGATCTTGGATCCAGATCCAATGTTAAAATCCAAATCTAAGCTTCACTATCCAATTTTCATATTAAATTTTACAAAAATATCAAAAATAAATTCTAAAATATTCAGATAGTCGATCTAGTATCCATTTGGATTTGAGACTCTATATTCTTCGGTTCGAGGTTTAAACCTCGAATATTTCTTCAAAACCCGGATGTAAACCCATTTTCTGAAGAAAATTCCAAAAGATAGCATCAAACTTTCAAAAAAGCCTTCTTTTGTAAAAATTTGTAAACTTTTAGAAATCCCATAGCTTTAGAGTTTTTGTTTTCAAAAAATACAAAAAATATATAGAAAATGAAGAAAAGAACAAAAAATGAGAAAATTGAAAAAGAAAATACAAAAATAGCCTTTTTTTAAAGCACCCTTTTTTGAAAATCAAGTTGTGAAAACACCTTTTTAGAATTTTTTTTTTAAAGCCTCCTTTTTAGAAAATTTCATAAAACAGGGTGACCCGATCTGAGAGTGGCCTAATGGCCACCTCTTATAAAATCGACCCTCAGGGGGTCAAGAAAGGCATCCATTACAATACACAATTCTCCTCCTTCTCCAGCATCCTTCTTCCCCTCGATTCCTTCCTTTTCAGCAGCATTAGAGGATCTCCCAAGCATAACAAAGAGAAGACTCTTTTATCCTTTAGAACTTCAATAACATCCAGGTAAGTTATCATTCGACCTTCATTCTGGCTCTTTTCACTTGAATTTCTCCAAAAAATTCTCATTTCTAATCCCGTAAATGCACTCTCGAGGGTGCTGGGTTGCTCTTAGCAACATCAGCTCCTCTCCTGTGCAATAGCAAACAGAGTAATCACGCTACAACATTTTTTTTTTTGCTCATGCTGCGAATTTTGGACTCAGGTTGCCGGATTCAATAATCCAGCAAGGTTCATTCGAATCCCAGTCCAAATTTCCTGTTGAATTTTGCTTTCTTGTTAAGTTTTTGGTAAACTTCGGACTCCCCCTTTTCTGTCGTTACTTCTGTTTTGAAATTCGATTCTCTTGTTTTTATTGGTCAATATATTTCATTAAACACCTCTCTCGTATTCACCCTGATTTTGAGAGGTATTGGATTCCTTTGCTTTATTTTTGGCATTATATCGATGTCTTTGCCTCTGTGTATCCTTGACATCATAAGCATCAGAGCAAGGGATATGACAAACGGTGATCCCAGATGTTCACCACACTCCATCGTGCGTGCTATGCATTTCATTGGGTCCGAATGAGGCTTGATCCGATGTATATGACCATCCCCCCCCCCCTTTTTTTTTAAGTTCAGTTTTCATTCTTTTTTTTTTCTGGCTATTTCTACGACACATATAATTTCTTTTCCTAGCATCTTCAAATATGACGCCTGCTCTTTCTGAAGCATTGCAAAATCCCGTAAGAGGTTCTCGCCCCTTTGATCCGGTTGACGTGAGCATCTCTGATGGCATCATGAAGAAGGCAGCAATTACGTTTTGTTGTAAAATCACTGAATATCCTGTAGTGAGATTAAGTATATTTTACCATGAAATCCTCCATCAAAGATCAGTTACTCCTGGACTGGCACATCGATTCATTGAAAATTGGTCATCAATCTGCTGATAGAATTACTCAATGCTGAATTCGGATGTTTGCATCAGTTCGTTCCAGCATCATGTTACTATGCCAAATTCACTTCATGTGCTTCATGTTTTGATTTGATTCATAACATCAATCGTCTATTTTCTACAACATTTCCTTTGTTTGTTTTTTTTATTATTGCTTTCTCACTTCAACATCTCCGCTATGTGTGAGCATGTCGCTTGTTCAGGAACAGTGTAGTAGACAAGATCAAGAGATTTCACCATCCGGTCCATGTGACCCGGTCGCAGCTGACTGGACTAATTAGATCACAAGGATATTTTATCTGATCTACAATCTCCATGTTAAATCCAGATAAGCTTGCTTTCATTGAATATCAGCTACAGTTGAAGCATCATATCCCATCTGATCATCTTTCTTTTTGCATCATATTCTTGGTTGACATTACCAAGTCCACCTGCATTTCACCATCTTATTAGTTTAGCCCATTCATCATCAGGTCATACATTAATTTCTGCATCAACTTATGACAAATTACTTGCCAGAATATCAGATGGCTCTTTTGTTATAGAAATAAATTCAATGCCCATACACTCCTCAGGGTCATTCGTTGATCCTCCCAGGCATACAGATGAGCCCAGCAGCTTAGTCAATATTAAAGACTCTTCTTCAGTTATTGATAGATTGTCTTATGAGAATGATGCCTTTGATAGTTCTCCTAAAACAAAAAAAAAATGTGCTTTCATTCTCTTCTAAAGAGGATGTGAACTCGCCTGGGATTCAACAGCAAGGGGGTCGTATACAAGCTATCACTAGTAAATATTCATAATGACGGGCAATTTCTGAAGAAAAACTTTGAGAACAATATACTGAAATATCTTAAAGGCAATTGCAGGGATTCCCATCAAATACTGTTTGATATCCCTAGTGGCTTATCTGATTTTCATCAGATAGGTCCAGTATGTGTGCATTTATTTATTATGAATTGTTGTATATTTGTTAATTGAAGTAGCCATTCCCATAATCCACTATATTCTTTGCTATTCATGTTTTTCTCCTTTTGCAATTTTTTTTATTGATTTTCTTCAGGGATTTCCCCCTCTGCATCCTTAGGTTGCCACTATCTGTAGAGTATTTCTGATCCCCATTTAGTCTTTGTTTTGCATACTCATAATGATACCCAGACCCCCATTTCAGCCAGGTCTAGCGAGGTTTGATGGTACAGGTCCAAAGCCTCTGCGTGGCTATGATTCTTAAGAAGCATTCCAATATGCTGACTGTAGGGTACCCATGTTATCATCAAGGAATCAAGGTTATACCATAACATCCTGCTGCGCTGGCTACAACAGCCAACTCCCAGTATATGCTTTCCAGCTTCACACTACCATCTCACTAAACATTTTTAGTCACACTCACCTATGGCTGTCGTCATTAGCCCATATTCTCTCGCCATATGCACAACTGCCACAAATATTCCCAGCACCCTGTCAGCCTCCCATTGCACTACCTACTGTGCATATACCCATTTCACTACCAATACCTTCATTCCCATAGCACCTTTATTCACCCTTGTTTGACACTCCTCAACACACACTACCTCACTGTATGTTTTCATTATGCACCCACTGCTGTCATACTCCATTACTGACATGCGACATGTTTTCACTTTCACAGCATTCATCTATTGTATCATACAGCTGCATCTTACCTCCTATCGTTATATATATAAATTGTTGACAAGCTCATAAATAGACAGCACCATTACCACTCATACAACATACATAACTTGTTGCACTTCCTTATTGTTGTGCACATTTTATACCTGTATCATCATTTCAGCTCCACTTTCGCAGCCCATATGACCTACTACCTATGCATTTGCTGCCACCTTCTCCATTTTCACAACCAATCATTACCTCAACTCCCCTTTAATTCATGGTACCTTACACTGTTATCCCTTTGTCACCTTTTTTTTCTTTTTCATTAAGCATTACTCTTACCTGTATATCCATTTGCAGCAACCCCAGCTGCATCATACTGTATCCCATTTGCAGCATGTTTCAGCCTATACATTATTACAACACCTCCTACTGCAACCCTCCAATTCCTATTGCACCTTCAACCCCTTTCATTTGCCTAGCCTCTTATACATGCATGTTCACTCGTAACACCCACACTCTACTAAGGTGCTGTTACATTTCCAGCACCATCAAGCTTACACTTCATCTACTATTTTTCACAATATTATCTTGTAACATTTGTCAAATGGCTATCTGCTGTATATCTCCACAGCAACATCTACCACTTTACCATCCACCATTCATTGTATATATATATATCTTTCATTAAAACCTTGTATATGCCTTCTTACATGTGAATTTTTGTTTGCCTATGGTATTGCTTATATATATATATATATATATGTACACATACATATATATACATATAAATATGTATAGGTATATATGCACATTTTCTCATAAATACAAGATATGCTATACGGCTCTTTTAGCATGATGTAGCATCTTAAGCTAGAATTAATTTCTTTCATTTTATTTTGGCTTGGTGCTAATTCTTCTTTCTTGCAGGAATGTCTAGAAATGTTGACATCCTTCTTAGATTAGGATTTCAAATTCAGTTGTAATAGTTAGGTATTAATGAGAATGTTTACATTTCCAACTTTTAGATAGAATGAATGAGTATTGTAAATGTCATAAATTGCTTGTTTTTTCATGCTTTTCGCCTTTATTTTTTTAAAATCTCACAATGGTGAAACACGAATGGCACGTGCACCATTTGATAAAAGGTGATTAATCCTAAGTTGACGATTTACATCAATGGCCATAGTCAGGATGTGAACAAGACTTAGAATTTTCATCTTTTATGGAATAACACTGGATCCACACTGGATCCTTTTCAAAATTCATCATATTTTCTTTAAATATGTTTCTCTTTTATCAGAGTTTATTTTAAAATTAATTCAATACATATATCAATGGCCATAGTCAGAATATATTGAGAATTAATTTCATTTTAAACTCTATAAAAGCACAAAAATGTATTTTATTTCTTCACCTGAATTTAAATCTGATTATTATATGATACATTCAATTACCATAGTCAGGGATGTATTATATTTTCAATCTTATTTACATTCATTTAAAGAATGAAATATGCTTTTCAAAACCAATTTCAAATTCTTTAAATTCATTCATCATTTAGGATAGAATCGCATCATATTTTCAAAATTCTTTTTCAAAAACCCAAGTGATTTTGAATATCTTTCTTCAAATTTCTATTTCAAATTCAAATTCTATCTCATTTTCAAGATTCAAAATTCGATTTCAAAGTCCAAATTTACTTTGAAATTTCAAATTCATTTTGTACTTTAAATTTCCAAATTCAAAATTCAAAATTCAAAATTCAAAATTCAAACTTCAAAGTTCAATTTAACTTTGAAGTGTCTGATTCACCTTCTGATTTCAAATTCAAAATCAAGTTTATCTTCTTATCTTCAAATTCAAAATCAAAGTTGAGATTGATTCTGAATCTCAAAATCTAAATCTTCCTAAGTTTTAAATTCAATCTGAGTTTTAAAAAACCCAGATCCATCTTCAAAAGTCCCATTGGGACTTTCAAAATCCAAATCCAAAGTTAGATCCCAATCCCAGCTTGGATCCAGATTTCCAAATGCAATCTCCATCTTGGATCTCAGACTTCAGATCCAAATTCCATTTAGGACTCAGAATTCAATTTCATCTTGGATCTCAGACTTCAGATCCAAATTTCATTCCAAAATTTGAATCCAATTCCATCAGACTTCAGATCCAAATTCCATTTAGGATCCAGAATTCAAATTCCATCTTGAATTCCATATTTCAAATCAAATTATATTCCCAACTCCAGATTTCAAATCCAAATCCACTTTCAGATCCCAACTGGATTTCTTAAATCTATTTTTTCCATTCGGATTTCTCAACTCCAAATTCCATCCTGATATCAAACTTCAAAACTGATATACCATTCCATTTTCAAATCTCATCTCTGCTCCTAAATCTAGGTTCAAAGTCCATTTCTGACTTTGAAACTTTATCTCCTTTTATCTCAACTTCAAATCCCATTTTATCTTCCCAAAAACTCTGATTATTTCAAATACTTAGAACTTTAAATCTCAAGTTTTGAGTTAGAATTCATTTCTTCACTCTATTATCAACATTTATCTTAGAAAACTTGAAATTTTTTAAAACATTTCTCAAAAGAGCATACATCCTTGCATTACACAAGCATGACTCTTTTTGCATTTTAGACTTAGAATAAATTCTTAGATAATACTTTAGGAAAGCAAAAAGGCATAAATTCGATCCTTGGTTCGATTACCCCTGGTAAAGGCACCAGGAATGATCTAACCTCGTACCGACGAGCGAGCCCCGTCTCCCAATTTTTCCCGCAATATTTTCAAAACGGAGGCGAGTAATTTTTTAAATATTTTCAAATTAAGGTCAAGTGAGACCCCACAAAAGAGTTTCTCTCTCTTCTTTCTTTTCTTTTCTCTTCTCTCTTCTTTTCTGTCTTTTTCATTTCTCCCCTCAAAAAGGAGAAATAGAGGTTAGAAAGAAAAAAGAGAAGGAAGAGAGAGAAACACCAAGAGAGGAAAAATTTTGCGATGATCACATGATGCTACTGAAGTGGTGACTCTCTAACGATGCCATTAGAATGGTGATTCCCTAGTGATGCTACTAAAGTGGTGACTCTTCAGTATTGCCGTTATAGTGGTGATTCTTCAGCGATGTCGTCAGGGTGGTGATTCCCTAGTGATGCTACATAAGTGGTGACTCTTCAGTATTGCCGTTGTAGTGGTAATTCTCCAGCGATGCCATCAGGGTGGTGATTCTCTGACGATGCCATTAGGGTGGTGATTCCCTAGTGATGCTACTGAAGTAGTGATTCTTTAGTATTGCTGTTAGAGTGGTGACTCTCTAACGATGTGATTAGGGTGGTGATTCCCTAGTGATGCTACTGAAGTGGTGATTCTTCAGTATTGCCGTCAGGGTGGTGACTCTCTGACGATGGCATTAGGGTGGTAATTCTCTAATGATGTTGTTGGAGTGGTGATTCTCCGGATAGCATGTTAGAGTGGTGATTCTCTAACATTGGTCATCTAGAATGGTGATTTTCTGACAATAGCGCCCCTATGTGGTGTCGCTTGAGATGTTGCACAATTAGATTTATATTGTGGCACTGTTTGATTTATGTACTCAAAACCTTTGAAAGATTGTTGTGGCTATTACTTAGCAAGCATGGTTGTGAGACTTATTAATTTATTTATATTTGCTATCTAATAGATGGCAAGGGAAGGCAGATGCAACGATATCATGGATACTGTGAACAACCTTGCAGAGGTTGTGAAACAGCAGGTGGTTGTGATGCAACAGATGGGCATGAACCATCATCAAGTCACCCAAGATAGGTAAAACATAGGTACAATCACCTATAAACGCTTTATGGAAATGGATCCTCCTGCTTTTAAGGATAAGACAGACCCTGAAGCTGCTGAGTCATGGATACGAGAGATAGAACATATTTTTTGCGTTCTGGTTGTCCCAGAGGAGTAGATAGTGAATTTCAGTACCTATCGTTTGATGGACCACGCTGAGAAGTGGTGGAACACGATCTCTACGGTTAAATTCCAAAACGGGAATGTTACATGGGATGAATTTGTAGAGGTTTTCAACTCTGCATATTTTTCCAAGCATGAATGAAGCAAGAAAATCCAAGAATTTTTGGACTTGCAACAGGGGACAACAACCCTGTCCGATTATATCACTAAATTTCGTTGTTTTTAACGATATTGTTCGAACGTGTACGCCTTGAAAAAGGATCGAGCAATGAAGTTTGCTCGTGGGTTGAAGCCTACTCTAAGGACCAATGTATAAACTAGCAAACCAGAGTCACTCGACGAGGCCATCGAGGTAGCAACACTGTTGGAAGAAGACCAGATTGAGAAGCAGAAGGACCAGTGGAATGAAACCGGATCACAAACCAAGATTCTCGTGCGTACTAATGAGAAGGATCCCAGTGGAAATGAGTCCACACCGCCTACAAAGAAGCAAAAGCGTCAAGAAGACCAAAAGAACCGCCAACAACGGAGTCGATCTCGACAACTAAATGTCCAACGAAAGTGTTGACGATGCAACAAAGATCATGCGTTCGGAGTTTGCCTTCTCTATGACGGCAAGTGTTTCAAGTGTGAACAACCTAGGCATATTGCCAAGTTTTGTCCGAAGAGGTCTATTGGAGACCTTGCTTATGCTGATTCGGCTCTATCGATAGAGAAGACATGACGATGAACGAGGAAACCTGTCAAGATCGTGGATCCTTGGAATCAAAGTTTTGCGTATCGAAACCATTCTGTTTGTCAAAGTGTGTTGGCGACACCATGGCATCGAAGAATGCACATGGGAGCCAGAGGCCAGCATGAGGGAGAAATATCCTGATCTTTTTGTGGCCTAGTGTTCGTGATTTCACAGACGAAATCCATTTTTAGGAGAGAAGGATGTAAGGCCCACATTATTTCTGAAGAAATTTTATGTTATATGCTTCAGTGTTGGTAATTTCTTGCTTTAACGTGAGAATTTCTTGAAATTTGTGCTTATATAGCTATATGAGGTTTTGAATCACGTAATTTTGCTTTACAAGGTGATTCAGGGCAAACCATGATGAATTGAACCTCGATATTTCTAGGGTAGATTTATATTTTATCTAATTAGACTCACTCTAAATTTGGAACCTAAATGAAAAAAATATCTCATTATTTTATGTAATTTGATGAAAAAGGGTATATCGATAAGTATGAGTCGTAACGAGGTCCAATTTCATCAGAATTAAAAATCTAAATAAATGATTTTAACACTTAGGTTTTAATTCACGAAATAAAAGTTTAAAATATGGCATTTAAACTATTTTGAACCTAACTTTTAATTGAGAAAGTAAATTGGGTTTTTAATTAAGTGAATTATAATTTTTACAAAACCTAAAAGAGATTTTTCAAAAAGTTTTAAGGAGAGGGTTTGTTTTGGGCATATTAGAGAAGTAGTTGGCATGGGCCCCACCTCAGCCCATGACAATTTAAATAAAAATAAATGAAAATTTCAAAAAAATGCACTTTTGAAAGGTTTTTTGAAAAACATGAAAAATGCAAGACATGGGGTTGGGTTTTGGCATTCCAAGAAGTGGTTGGCCAAAACCCAGCGACCTTTTGGGATGGGTTGGGCGCCCCTTAGGGGGTAGCCCCTACCCCATTTATTGTAATTCAAAAAAAAAATATAAATTGTTTAAAACTTTCGAAAAAGTTGATTTGTGTGTGGAGGCTTGTCTTTGACAAGTCAAAGCCACCCACTCTCTTTAAATCAAGGGGAGTGGTTGGGGCAAGCCCCTTGACCACCCTTGACCCCATAGCCCCTAGAGAGGGGTAGGGGGGACATGAAGATGGAGAACCCTCCATCTTCTCTCCTCTACTCCCCACCCTCCATCTTGTTTTCCCCTTTATAAAAATGAAACAGAGAGAGGAGAGAGAAGGTCGATGCTCTCTCTTCTTCCCCACCGTCCCACCTCTCCTTCCCTTTTCCCTGTGTGTGTGTGTGTGGCTTAAGTGCAGCCTAGGCCCAGCTGAGAAGGACTCCACCTCCTCCATCCCAACTCGAGGTGAGCTTCCTTCTTATACCTCTATCATTTTTATTGAAATGTTTTTCGGTTTGGGCATGAGCACCCAAACCGAATTTGCACACACTTTGTGCAACAGATTTTGGGTTGTTTGAAACCCACGAGCATGCTATGAAAACCCTTGCTTTCCTCTTTTTCTGCCTTCCATTTTTGCTTCTCATACCACAAGCATGTTTCCTTGTTTTGCTTCCATAAAATACATATTTTTTTAGGTGGGAATGCCCTTCAGGGGTTGTGCTTGTTAGAAGCTGGATTGGGCTCCTTCGTAGCCAGCCCAGACCTTGTTTTACTCGTTTGGGGGCCCATGGCCTCACTTGGGGGCTGCTGCAACCCTGGCAGCAAGCTCCTGGACTGACCAAGGGTCGGTTAGTCCGGCCCCCCTTTAGTAGCCTTTGGGTGGTTTTGATCCCGGGCGTGCAGCAGTCCCAGTTGGGCTGTTGCAGCCTCCATGGTTTGGCAGGGTGGTCTGGGCCACCATGGACCCAGACCTACTCTGGAGGACCCACTCACAAAGTGGGGCCACCGATGGGGGGCCAACCCCCACTCGTTTCACCCCCATGGCATAGGAGTCAGGTGCACTTGGCACCTGGGTTGCCTCATCTTTCGTGCACTCATCTAGGGGGAGGGCTTGGGATGTGGCAGCAGCCCTGGTTCGAATGCCTATCAGATTCGAACCAGGTAGCAGCCTAGTCCCTTTCACTATTGGGAGTTGCCTTGAGAGAACTGGAAACCAGGTGCACCTAGCACCCGGATTCCTTCATTTGGGCGCACCCACCTTGTGGGGCATCGGCTTTGTTCGGACGTGGTTTGGACCCATTTTGGGGTCAGACCAGGGGGTACAGACCCTCAGCCTGTGTCCCCCTTCCCCTTTGCTTAGCAAGGTCTGGACCCATTGGGACCTGACTGTGCTGCCTTGACCGCCCCACACAAACTGGGTGTTAGGTCGCCCCCATGGGCGCACCTAGGTGCGGGTGCGGGTGCGGGTGCGGGTGCAGGCTGTGGCCTGCAACCTTGGTCAGGACCCTTTTCCAGGGTCCGACCAGCAGCATGGGCCTAGCACACATCCCTGTGTGCTACCCTGCCTCATTTGACCCAACAGGGTCTGGACCCATAGGGTCTAGACCGTGCTGATGTGTTGACCCACCGGACGGGGGTCTTTGGGCTAGCCGCAACCCATTAGAGTGCAGCCTACGCCTGCTAGGCCTGGTCTGAACCCACTTGGTTCAGACCAGGGGCTCTCCCGTGGCCCAGCTGGGTCTGGTCACTGTTGGACCAGACCTTGCTAAGTGGTCTTAGCCCAACCCTTTGGGCTTCTAACCCAACCGAGCCCCCTTATGGCACTCTAGACCAAGTCGGGTGCTATTGCACCTGAGTGAGCTAGGTGCTGGACCCCTTGGGCCAGTGCTGCACCCCAGCATCACTTGGTTTGCACATGAGGTGTAGACCAAGGCTGACTTGGGCCCAGTGGCCCAGTCAAACGGCAGGCCCCCTATAGGCCTTGGCTTACTCCTTGGTGCAGGATTGGCACCGGGTGCTAAGGCACCCGACAACCTTGCTGCCGCTTTGTGCGGGTCGGTGTTGGACTGCACGCAGTCTGTGGCCCGTTGTCAAGTTCAACTGGATGCCATGACCTCGGTGTGCTTCCCGCTGGAGCTCACTAGGTGGCGGTGACTTCCCCTTCGTTGCCGCCAACCTACAAAACAAAAGAACTTGTAAAGCGAGGAATTTTGCTTGTAAGCAACTTGAGCGTTGCAACCTTGGGCATCCGATGCTCGTGCCTCGCTATCCCATCGTGACAGCAAGGTGGTTAGGCAAGTGACATGTGTCACGCTACATGCTTGCATGTAATTTTCCCCTTTTCGTCAGACGCTCTCGACAGATAGTCTTGTTTGTGCCTCGTTTATGCCCCGTTTATGCGGGCAAAGTGCAGCTACGTATTTGGAATTGATAATGTAATTCCAATATGAATAAGATTAAGTTGGGTCTTCTTCTTGACACTCGTGAGTGTCGATTGCTCAAAGGTCCTTTGCAGAAGCCTTCATTACGTGAGATTTGCCGCGATATATTGGTTGGAATACACGTAATTGGGAAAAATATGTATTCCAGGCTCTGTACACTCTTCACATATATAATAGCTATTGTATATGCATTTTTTACCCTCGTGCCAGTCGAAAATTGTGATTTGTGCCATTTTAAATATGTATTGTTGCTCATTGCACGATACTTGTGCGAATTTGAGACTTTGTGGTTTTCCCTATTTTCACACGTGCACTTTGGCACATCCTGACATGTATGTCACTAGTTTTGGTTGTCGAGTATTACTTGTTTTGGCTCACATTCATATATTGATGAATATATGACGCACCAGAGGGGTGCTTCACACTCGACGTGACATACACTTGAAAATTGGAACACCATCTGGGTATTGGCACAGAACCCCTATTGAGGGTTGTGACTCGGCTAAAGTCTTTGGGTGATGACCCCATGATCATGAGAGAGCTCACGTGCTGTGATATCCTAGAGATGGAATTGAAAATGGTGTTAGATCGCCTTTACTAGCAATGTGCTCTTTTTGGGTCGTGAGAGGTCGAGCATGTGAAGGATATGGCTAAGACCTCGCTGCGAACCCCGCAGGGGCCACGAGGCATTTGTATCTAAAGATCTATGCGGAGTTTAAATTCATGCAAAGAGGCACATATTGGGTACACTTGCAATATTATAATTGCAAATATCATAATACGATCACTTGTTTATTGCTTTGTTGAATGCCACTTGGCCCTTGCACGTGTTCTCACGTGAATAGAAATGAGATACGTAAATATTAACATTTATGTTGATGGTTGAGCAATTATACTTTGCTTTGGCGTGTATTGACGCGAATGTGCTATGGATCGTATGCGACATCGGTATACATATATATGTGGTAATTCACCCCCTGGGCATTAAGTTAATACTTGTCGCATCTCTGATTGTCAATGTATGGTTATCACCTTCATCGACAAGGTTCTTCACTATGCTGATTGTGCTGGAGCACGTAATTGTTCGAGTGTAACCTCGACATTTCTACTCGTGTTGCCCTGCGGGGAACACAAGGCCAGATGGGCCTGAGTACCTCGGAAGGAGGAATTGTGACTAGATATGCCTAATTATGGAATGGTGTACATGATTTTCATCATCGTAAATGCTCCATTATTAATCGGTTTTACTGCATAAAATGTCTGATTAGTTTCGTGTATGTTTGCACACGATTTACCCTTGGCACTTGATTTGTCTCGTAAGTATATAAGGGGAACTTCTAATGCATTATAGAAGTATATGCTTGTCATTAAGACTAGATTAAATGCTATGAACTCCTTGGCAGGTTTGTGTGGGCTATAAACCCAATTTGTGAGTTGAGCTAACATGTGTTCAAAATGTGTGGTTACACGTATCTTCCTTGCACACTCACTTAGATGTTTGATATTACTGTCTAAGTGTGTTAATGCTTGACATTGTCGCTTATCACTTAGCTTTATCTTTACCGCAATGTTTATGTTAGTATTGTTCTTGTGCTTGTCTCGTGCTTGGTTCCTTATTTGCTTGTTGTTCAACAATTGTTGGGCTTAGTTCCCTCGTTTCATTGTTCAGTAGTTGCTTGGCTTGTTTTCCTTGTTCAGTTCGTAGTATGTTGTTGTACTTGTTACTTTCACTGTTGCTTAGACTTGTAACACATGCACCTACTTGACACACGCACATGTACCTTGGTTTAAATGTTTCTAATTGTTCTATCATGTTAGAAATAGCCTGTTACTTGTAGTTTTCAAGTATGACATATTTGTATCCTGCTTTATGCTTTTCCTTAGAAATGATAATGTATGGATGGTTTATCTCATCAACTCGCAAGAGTACTGACCCCATTTTATGGTGATACAGGTGTTTGGCTTCTAGTGGTACGATGGAGCTCGATGTGCGGCGGCGGACTGAACCCACACTCTAGAACTTGAGATCTTGGCAGTGGTCTTTTAAAATGAGAAATGATGAATATTTTTCACGCATTAATTTGTAATAAATAAAATGTTTCTTTCTGTTGTCTCTTCTTGTGACCTGCTGTGATCATCGCAAAATTTTTCCTCTTGTGGTTTCTCTCTCTTCCTTCTCTTTTCCCTTCTAATCCCTATTTCTCCCTTTTGAAGGGAGAAATAAAAGACAGAAAAGAAGAGAGAGGAGAAAAGAAAGAAAAGAACAGAGAGAGGAACTCTTTTGTGAAGGTCTCACTTGACCTTGATTTGAAAATATTTAGAAAATTACTCGCCTCCGTTTTGAAAATATTGCGAGAAAATTTGGAAGACGGGGCTCGCTCGTTGGTACGAGGTTCAACCATTCCTGGCGCCTTTACCAGGTGTAATCGAACCAAGGGTCGAATTTATGCCTTTTTGCTTTGCTAAAAGATAATCTAAGAATTTATCCTAAATCTAAATGCACAAAGAATCATGCTTGTGCAATGCAAGGATGTATGCTCTTTTCAAAAAAATGGTTCTAAAAAAAATCTCCAAGTATTTCTGAGATGAATTTGATAATAGAGTGAAGAAATGGTTTCTAACTTAGAATTTGAGATTTAAAGTTCTAAGTTTTTGAAATAATCAGAATTTTGGGAAGATAAATCTGGACTTTGAAAAGAATGATTTGAAGCTGAGATAAAAGCAAAGTCAGAAATGGACTTTGAATTTTGAAATTTGAACTTGAATTTAGGAGGGGAGATGAAATTTGAAATGGGATTGGATTTCAGATTCGAAGTTTGAAATCAGAATGAGATTTGGGAAATCAAAATTGAGTTTGAAGAATAGAATTGGATTTAAGAAATCAGGATGGGATATGAGAAATGGAATTGGTTTTTAGGAATTTGGAAATCAAGATAGACTTGGATTTGAAATGTGGCATCCTAAGTGGATTTGGATCTGAAGTCTGGAATTCTAAATGGAATCTGAATCTGAAGACGGAGATCTAGGATGGAGTTGAATCTGAGATCTAGGATTGAATTGGATTTGAAGTCTGAGATCCAAAATGAGGTTGAAGTTCTAGGACCCTAAATGGAATTGGATCTGAAGTCTGAAATTATAAATGGAATCTAGATCTGAAATCTGAGATCCAAGATGAAGTTGAATTCTGGATCCTAAATGGAATTGGATCCAAGATCTGGAATCCAAGATGGAATTTGGATCTGAAGTCTGAGATCCAAAATTGGAGATTGCCTTTGGAAATCTAGATTCAAGTTGAGATTGGGTTCTAACTTTGGATTTGGTTTTTGAAAGTTCAAATGGGACTTTTGAAGATGGGTCTGGGTTTTGAAAACCCCGATTGAATTTAAAATTTAGGAAGAGTCAAATTTTGAGATTTAATCTCAAAACCTTGATTTTGAATTAAGAAGCATTTTGAAGATAAAGAATAATTTTGAATTTGAAATCAGAAGATGAATCAGAAATTTAAAAGTTTAAATTGAACTTTGAAATTGATTTTGAGATATTTGATTTGAACTTGAATTTGAATCTTGAAAATGAATTTGGAATTTCAAAGTTGATAGGAACTTTGAAATTTGGATTTGAATTTGGAAATTTGAAGTTTTGAATACAAAATGATTTTGAAATTTCAAAGTCAAATTGGACTTTGAAATTTGAATTTTGAATCTTGAAATGAGATAGAATTGAATTTGAATCTATAAATAAGCATCGATTTGAGAAACAAAGAAAATACTCAAAAATCACTTGAAGTTTTGAAAGAGAATTTTGAAAATATGATGCAATTCTATCCTAAATGATGAATGAATTTAAAGAATTTTAAAATTGAGTTTGAAAAGCATATTTCATTCTTTAAGTGAATTAAAATAAGATTGAAGATATAATACACTTCTGACTATGGTCATTAAATGTATTATATAATAATCATATTTAAATTCAGGTGAAAAATAAAACATATTTTGGTGCTTTTACAGAGTTTAAAATGAATTTAACTCTCAATATATCCTGACTGTGGCCATTGATATATATATCAAATTAATTTTAAACTAAACTCTGATAAAAGAGAAAAATATTTAGAAAAAATATGATGATTTTTGAAAAGGATCCAATGTGGGCCCAGTGTTATTCTATAATAGATGAAAATCCTAAGTTTTGTTTACATCCTGACTATGGCCATTGATGTAAATCATCAACTTAGGATTAATCACCTTTTATAAAATGGTGCACGTGCCGTTCGTGTTCCCATTTGTGAATTTTCAGAAATAAAGGAAAATAATGAAACAAATGTTATTTACATGCTCATCCATTCTAATCTAAGATTGGAAATCAAAGTTCCTCATTGATGCCTAACTATTACATTATTGAATGAAATTCTGAGAGAGATAAAAAGTCTCTGATTTAAGAAAGGAAATCTGAATTCTTCATATATTCCGTGAAGGGCGACAATAAATGGGAACAGAAGGCATTGAGAATCACTACTTTAAAACAAGCAAAAACATGATAGAACTCATATGTAAGAAACGATTAAACTTAGTTGCAAAACTTAGATATAAAACTTAAATGTAAAATAATAACTGTAACATACTACCTAACACACTCGGTTACTTCTAAGCATGCCCTAAATGGAAATGATCAAGTGTGCATGTGCATCACATGTATCACTTGATTGTGAAATAACTAAAGTGAATTAAATAATGAAACAATACCACAACGTAAGTATAAATTTTCAAGTTGTACAGAACCCATATTTGCTACATTTTGATATAAATATAGAAATGAGTGATTTCATGACATTTCCACAAGCTTAACCCAGTTGGATCTAGGTGCAAAATCTGATTTGATATG
This sequence comes from Nuphar pumila, assembly GCF_984573655.1. Taxonomy (NCBI): domain Eukaryota; kingdom Viridiplantae; phylum Streptophyta; class Magnoliopsida; order Nymphaeales; family Nymphaeaceae; genus Nuphar; species Nuphar pumila. The sequence goes on from NC_143249.1 coordinate 70,181,676, forward strand.
CACCTAAATCTAGGTATAAAATCTGATTGGGCACGCACATGCACATGCACATGCTTGTGTGCATGAACACAACGTTTATTCTCCATGTTTTCTTTGTCATCTCGCACACACATTCATGCATACACAAACACATATTATCCTTTTAACTCTTTTCTAGGAGCTTCAAACAACTGAACAAGAGACCCTGTGAAACCGAACCACCTCTTTGTGATTGACGGTGCTATAAAAAAGGGCACTCCTGCAAGTAAATCAAAAGATATGGTCCTTTTTGTGGGAAACAGCAACAGTGTGTTCATGAGCCAGAAGAGGATATGAACACAACATCCATGGTTCTCCATAAGCACAGTTCAGTCATGTTCATGCATGAAAGAATGCATTACTGTTAGGCCCTCACAAACAATAATAGGAAAGAATCAATCAAAGAGTTAGCTCCTCACTGGAACAGATGGTGGGCCACCATTCCCAGGCGTTATATGAAAAGGTATGTTTCTTGACAAACACAAGAAAGTGACTGATGGAAGCCTTCAACAGCAAGCACCCTCATCAACTTCACCAAAAAAAAAAAAATGCATGCAAAAGATCATGCTCCTCCTATCATGAAAATTGGCATAGCTTCAAATTTGGCAATGAATAGCTTGAAATAGAATTTCTTTATTGGGAAATAAACATGGAACTTACTGCCAAAACCCAAAGTCTAAAGATTAAAGTTTATGCTGAAGTCGCTCATGTGTTAAACATTTTTTTGCATATAGGACCACATACAAGTCTAATAACTCAAAGAGGCATTGTTCATAATATTCACAAATCCAATTGAATCCCAAGCCTTTGTATACAAACAATATCTATTTGTGAGAACAGAGGATTGATTGGCGTTCTTGGATAAACAACCATCGAGGATAGCATAAAGTGCATATAACAAGCCAAGCGCCTAAGTTTTGATTCATCCACAAGGATTTTATAGAAAAAAGAAAAAGACAATGTTCACCCCATATTATTCCTTTTTTTCTGTAAGACCATAATACTGATATTTGAAAAATATGAACTCATGATGCAAAAATCATATAACCAGCTTAAAATTTTTTAGAGAACATATTGACTCAACTCACTTGCTATCATGCCCGCCCACCAAAGAGGTTCATATAGGTAAGAATATCCACCAATACTTCAAGAGTCTTTAAATCTTCTGAGTAAATGGTCTGCAAAAAAAAAAAGGAAAATCATATTATGATAAGTAATTAAACTTTCCCACCAAGAGGAAATAAAACTCAACCTCAATTATAAATAAAGAACTCCATCTGGCCTGGTAACTGATGCATTTTTTTATAGCTACTTGCACAGATTCGACAGTAGATTACCCGAATGAACCGATTTGAACTTACCAATTGAAAATTGATTCCTCGAGGTTGTGGCAGATTACCAGCGATGATCAACTGAAATACCATAGAAGAGTCCCAAATGCAGGGCAATGGATCGATATTTGATGAGGGGTCTTAGCATAAAATATTGAAACAATTGACACTATGGAGTAAAGGGGGATGATAACTCAATGATGTATTCCATGCCAGAACTTGGGCTAGTCCTGTGGTAAATTAAATTCAATATGGAGGTGACTTACCCCGTGATCAACAGTTTCAGCTGATGGGGGTCTTCTTTTTTTTTTTTTTTGATAATATTGTTTATTCCCTTCATTTTATGCTCGTTGATTGTATGTACTCTTTGCTTTCAAGCAGTGATAAAAAGGAAGGGAAAGAGCTATATGATACAAGTGAAACAAAATGATAATATTGATGCAGTATTAGCATCACGTTTCTATGACAGTGAAGCATAGTGATGGGTTTTTTTTTTAAAAAGAAGGGGCAACTTAGAGGGAGCTGCAACCAAACATGGCGACGAATTGATAACACCCGACTCATCTGGGTGAAGATTTTCAACGGAAATGGCATTTGGGACCTCATCCAAACAACATCTTGAATCCTTCATCGCCATGCTCATTACCATCCTCCATCTTGCGCATATTGAAGAGTACAGGATGATCTTAAATGAACATGCAGATGAAGATTAATAATTCAAATTTAACAAAGAAACAGGGAAATTAAGATGATGACGATCAAATATATAAATGAATGTCAAATACGATAACAATCTGAATGATCAAATGTTTAAAGGGATTGTAGACAATACGAGAGGCATAATATATAGAGATGAGATGGAAGATCCAACAAATGCAATAGACAAAACAAATTGAAACTGTCCTAACTTGCAAATCTCCAGAATCATGACTTAATGCAACAATTTTCTGCAACAAAGCATGCAAATGAGAAGTTAATGATAAACAACTAGCATCCGAGTATAAATAGATATGCATAGCAAGAAAACAGAAAGAGGGGAAAAGCTTGAATTGATGCAATCTTGTCATGGTAAAAAAAATAATAATTACATGAAAAAATTGCGAAAACCTAAGAGAATGTTTAGAGTAGGGATGACTTTATCCATGAACCGATGGCCAACCTCATCCCGAATTAACACGATAGTTGGTTTTCAAAATGAAATAGGGGACTGGGTAGCAATCGAATTCTGGATGAACATGCTTAACTAATATCCAGTGGAATATTTCACAACAGAGGATCCTGAACTTCACTGCAGATCACATAATGATCTCATAGTGAAACATATGTTGGTTCATGTCCCCATTGTGAGATCACCAGAGGTATCCACCCTAGTTGAAACAATAGTGCGATGCCTTCGGTGTATTTCTTACATGATCTGTCAAGGCGACGATAACGCTCATCGGAGACCGAGTGGAATTGATTAAAGCTTCAAATGTCTGGTTCTAAAATATCCAGTGACCTTTAATTAGATCAAAATTTCGACAAACCTCCGATCAATCTGATCCAGATCCCTAATCGAATCAGAGACCAATAGGTCAGACATCTGATTCTAATATTTTCATCAATTGGATTGAAACAAACGGAAGAGGCTTCATGGGTTTGCAAATCAAACACTCGACCAAAGGTTGAAATAAAACAAAAAAAATCAAAATCCACCAAACTCAAACAGAAACCGATGAGAATAATTGGAAACAAAATCAAAGAAACACAATCAGATATGGGTTGAGATGTACATATCGATAATTGGAAAATCCACCATACTCAAACAAAAACCGATGAAAATAATAAATTATAAAAAGAGGAAAAAGATGATTTTAGAATGTAAGATGTTGAATCTGATATGCGATGAATGCAGATAAACTGAGGGAATTTAATGATAAATGGCGAGAAAAGAAGGAACAAAGTAAAATAAAACCAAGAAGGAGTTGTAGGAACGTGAATGCTCCGTTTGATATTGCACAAAAATGTGGATCAGTGTTTGCTATATGCAGCCTGATATCACAGTGGTGCTTTAATGGGGGTAACGAATAAGAGAATTAACAAAATCAGAAAACAATGGAAAAATGGAAAAAACGAAAAATAAAGAAGACAAAACAAAAACAAAATGAAGGGAAGAACAATGGACGACAAATCTTACTGTCAAACAAAACTAGAATGAAGGGAAATAAACAGAGGAAAGAATCCATGTTTACCGTGAATTGATTTGAAAAGTGAAAGGGATGTTCCTTCTGAATACTGTTATTTCTATATTCACTTGTATCCTTCCTGAATGGTAATTGATCTTCAAATGCGAATTGCCAGAAAATTGTTTGATCGTAGCCTTGCTGCAATGGTCGGCTTCCTCTGACTGTGGTTCGAACCTCAAAGAAAGGGGTGCTCCTTTGGCTCCTGATGTGGATTGCTTCGTGCAAAGGAGATTGAAAGGGGCGAGGCTTCTTTAGTGGCTCCCATAGGAAAAGGGAACCAGAGGGGAAGAAGAAGGAAAAAGATCAAGGAGAAAAGGCGATGGGGGTGAAGTTGGATCGTGAAGGAGAAAATGGGGAGGTGAAGACGAGTGGGTCTGATTCCTCTCGTTCCTCTTTTTATAGATGAGGAAGAAGCTTCAGGAACGGGGGATCTTTGGAGATAGAGGGCCATCGAGCGGGAGAGAGGGCGATAGAGGGTGCGAACGGGAGGTGGCCGTTGCAACTTTCCTCAAATTCCAAAGAGGGGGCTCCCTTCAAGAGTTTTTTAAAAAGTGGTTCTTTATAAAACGATTTTCAAAAGGGTTTTTTTTAGAAAAAGGAGGTTTTCAAAAACTATTTTTTCTTTTCTATTTTTTTATTTTTTTGTTCTTTTCTTCATTTTCTATATTTTTTTGTATTTTTGAAAACAAAACTCTAAAACTATGGGATTTCTAAACCATTTATAAAATTTTACAAATATTTACAAAAGAAGGCTTTACTGAGAATTCAAGTTCATCTTTTGGAATTTTCCTCAAAAAACGGGTTTACAGCCGGATTTTGAGGGAATATGTCGAGGTTTAAACCTCGAATCAAGAAATACAAAGTTGTGGATCCAACCAAAATACCAGATCAGCTGTCTGAGCCTTTCAGAAATGATTTTGGGTATTTTTGAAATTTTGGTTTAAAACTGGATGACGAGGCTCAAATTTGGATTCTGATATTGGATCTGAATCTGAAATCGAGTCAAATATATAAAATGAATTTAATTTCAGTAAAATTTAAGAAATAAAATGGAATTTAGATTTATAAGTGACTCAATTACTCAGAAAATAGGGTCAGGGGCAAAAAGGGAATATTTATAAGATTTTAAAAAATTTGTGGTGTTCACACCTGCTCAGAATTTCCAACTATTTTCCCTTGCTAGTTTTTTTGCTTTGCGCATTGCTTTAAAAAAAATTACCCTAAGAATTTAAGGATTTTCCAAGTTGGGATTTTGGGGCATCACAGATCATGGTATCAGAGCAGCGTTTTAAGAGTGAGGTTGAAGTCCCTGCACGCATCGACTATCGCACTATAAGTATGCCTCATTTAATAGAATTGTGTTTCTGTTGCTTAAATTGTTTTTCCCTGTATGATTGAGGTAGTGTACTCATAAATGGGTTGCATTGCGCTTATGGATGCAGAATCCTAAGCTAGTTAGTGATTCCTTGTGTTTTTCCGCTTCGTTGGATATATTCATAACCATATCCTTGCTGAAAGGTATTTTGGGAAGCGATCTTTCGGACAGAAGGCCAGAGCCTTGTCTGTGTCGATTGAATCTTTGTGTTCCTCGTTGGAGGATGTTATTGATCCCCAGTTGTTCTCGGTGATGAGAACATGTGCGCTTAGTAGTGTCTTTTGCGTTGCCGATGATGGCAATTGACTCCTGAGAGGGTCGTTGATTGGGGGCAACTTAACATCGAACTTCAGGGTGTTGCTGCTTTTGATAGAGCATTGTGGAAATTCTTATTTCCTAGCCATAGTCTGAGGGACTCATGGTGTCTTGTGTTGGCTCAGGTGGTGAATCCTAGTAGTGCAAACGATGCCGTCTGGGTGGTGATTCTCTGACGATGTCATTAGGGTGGTGATTCCCTAGTGATGCTATTCAAGTGGTGATTCTTCAGTATTGTCGTTAGAGTGGTGACTCTCTAACGATGCCGTCCGGGTGGTGATTCTCCAGCGATGCCATTAGGTTGGTGATTCCTAGTGATGCTACTGAAGTGGTGCCTCTTTAGTATTGCCGTTAGAGTAGTGACTCTCCAGTAATGCCGCTAGGTGGTGATTCCCTAGTGATGCCATTAGAGTGGTGATTCTCTGACGATGCCATTAGGGTAGTGATTTCCTAGTGATGCTACTAAAGCGGTGACTCTTCAGTATTGCCGTTAGAGTGGTGACTCTCTAACGATGCCATTAGGGTGGTGATTCCCTAGTGATGCTACTGAAGTGGTGACTCTTCAGTATTATCGTTGGAGTGGTGATTCTCCAGCGATGTTGTCAAGGTGGTGATTCTCTGTCAATGCCATTACGGTGGTGATTCTCTAGTGATCCTACTGAAGTAGTGATTCTTTAGTATTGCTGTTAGAGTGGTGACTCTCTAACGATGCGATTAGGGTGGTGATTCCCTAGTGATGCTACTGAAGTGGTGATTCTTCATTATTGTCGTCAGGGTGGTGACTTTCTAACGATGCCATTAGGGTGGTGATTCTCTAATGATATTGTTGGAGTGGTGACTGTCCAGCAATGCTGCTAGGATGGTAATTCCCTAACGATGCCATTAAAGTAGTGATTCTCTTATGAAGGTTGTTGAAGTAATGATTATTCAACGATGTTATTTGAATGATGATTCTCATGTGATGATGTCGACGTGGTGATGTGAACACCCCAAATTTTTCAAAATCTTTTAAATATTCCCTTCTTGCACCTAAATTCATTTTTTTTAGCAAATGAGTCATTTTTAAATCTAAATTTCAGTTAATTTCTCAAGGTTTACTGAAATTAAATTCATTTTATATGTTTAAATTGATTTCGGATTTGGATCCATTGTCCAGATCCAAATCTGAGTCTCATTGTCCAAATTTTAAATTAAAATTACAGAAAATACCAAAAATACTTTTTAAATAGCTCGGACAGTCCATCTGAAATCCGTTTGGATCCATCACGTTGTATTTCTCGATTCGAGTGTCAAAACTCGAACGTTTTATCAAAACCTGGGTCCAAACCCCCTTTTCTGAAGAATTTTTCCCGAAATGGTCTGAAATTCTCAGAAAGATACTTTTGTAAATATTTTTCAGAAAAATACAAAAAATTAGTGTTTAATCTTTGTTTTCGTATAAAAACTTAGATTTTTGTTCCAAAAGTACAAAAAAATGGAAAATTCTGAAAAATCGGAAAAACTACGAGGAAAATAAGTAGTTTTTAAAGACTTTGCTAAAAACCTCTCTTAAAACCCCTTTTTTTTTTTTAAAACCAAAAACCCTTTTTGATAAAACCCGAAAATGAAAGGAGCCCTATTGTAAATCTATTTTTAGGGTTTTGAAAACCCTTTGTAAAGAAAAGAGGGCGGCGCCGCTTTCGTAAATGCCCTTCTCTTCCCCTCCAGAAGAAAACTCCAGCCGAACCCTCATCACACGCCCCCATGTGCGAGCTCCTCCATCTCCCGATCTCCCTCCATTTGCCTTTGCCTTCGTCCTCCTCCGCCCATCTTCAACCACTTTTCTTCCTAAACCTTCCATTTTCCTCCTTAAAAAGGCACGCAGGATGCCCCATGCCATCATCCATCTTCACCCCGGCACCCTCTTCTTCTCCTTCACGATCCACCACTGCAACTCCTCTTTTTCACGTACTATCCATCTTCTGCCTCTCCACCTTCTTCTTCTTCACTACCGCTTCTTCACCTCCCCATTTCTTCTTCTCGATTTTCTTCCTCCCTCCTTCTTCTCTTCGATTTCCTCTTTCAAGCCCTAAAATCCTGCAAATAAGAGATGCCGACAGCAGCACCAGTTTCCTCTTTTCCCTTCTTCGGATCCTCTCCTTCGAGCAATCAAAGGATCTTCGGCTCCCGGCAAAAGAAGCAAGAGGTAAATGCCTCATCTCCCTCTTGCCCTTTTCCATTTCAAGTTTCCTTATGATTCCTTTCTTTTGTTTTTATTTTGTTTTACCTCTTTTCTTTTGTTTTTCTTTTTGTTTTCCCCCATTCTTCTTGCGTTTTTCTCTATGAAAGCATCAGTGGTAAAAACTGGTTTACTTGTGGTAAATTAATCCATCACGCTGCTACATTAACGGAATTTTTATGATTCCAACATCTTTTTTATTTTATTTTATTTTATCTTTTTCATTATTCACTGATCTCCTGTTTCCCGATAATCACCCATTGTATGTGATTTCTTACTAATATCATTGAATTCCTGCATTTAGTCTTTTGTTTTCTTTTCTCCTCTAAGCTTTATGTTGTACATTACATTACCTATATTTGATAAGCAATGGTTTCTTTTTCTAAAATCTGTTGGATGGAAACGATTGGGTACTTTTCCGATTCGATTTTATTATAGTATCATCACCCATTTAATTTCTTTTCTTTTCTCCTTTTTTTTTTCTCTTCATATATGCTTTTAGTTTATGTTCATGCATTTACATCTTTTTGATCTGAGAAACGGGCATTAATGAATCGGGAATGAGAAAGTATACTTTCGGTTCGGTACATGTGAACTTCTGAAGAAGGGTCTGATTGCAGAGGAATGGGTATTCATGAATCAGCAATAAGAAAGTTTGCTTTTAGTTGTTTGCATGTGAAGTTCTGAAGAAGGGTTTGACAGATTCGATGCCTAGCGTGTATTGAGATTTTGGTCGATGTGTTTAATGTGTTATGTCTCTTCAAGGAGAGTCCAGGAGGGAGTACTCGTCTACTATGAACCTCCTAATGTAACTTTAGATTTTCCATGGATGGTTATGCATGTGCCTGCTTGTTGTCTAGGCTCCTGTAAGTGAAGTTTGTACTAAAAGCATCTTTCTGGTCTGATATCACTGTTGATCTAGCCGTTGCTTTGTATATGATCCTCATGTGCAATGTCTATAGATGCTTGCATTACATTTTCTAAATATTATGCCTGATCTGCACCAGTTAAATCGGATTCAAACTCCTGCCATTGGCTACTCATTTCTAATAATATCATCTTCAGTGGAAATGGTTTTTCTTTCTATGTAGAGATTATAGGCATAAGGAAATATCTTATTATCATCAAAAGCAATCTACTGCTTGAGTTATAGAGACTGAGCGTCAATAGCTCTTTCACGATTTTCGGTGGCCATTTGCTTGAGGTTCTCATCAAAATATCCATTGTTATGATGAGGAATCTGCTCAGTTGATACTTGTACCTGCTGAAATTGTATCGGAACGTGAGGGCCTCTTTGGTGCACTTCCTAGTTCTAATTAGTACCAACACCCTGGCATAAAAGCAAGAAATGACTCAGCATTCTGGTGTTCCCAAAGTTCTCTCATGAATCCGGACTCCTAATTCTGGAGGGTGAAACCTCAAAGTAAATCCTGTATTTCAGGTGGGTATGTTCAAAGAATCAAGGTGACTCAGCAGGTAATCCCAGACTCAGTAAGTTAAACTCATGCCACATCTTCTCCATTTGCCTACCACACATTTTTTTTTTCTTTCTTCTGTTGACATTCCCATCAGCGTTTTTTTAGGCATATATCAGTGACCTTGCTGTTCCATCCCCTGTGTAATGTAGATTTCTGTTCCTAGCAGCATCAATATTTTGCAATAAAAGATCACCTCATATAACTCTCAAATCGATGATGTTATTTCTATTAAGATATCCTTATATAAAAAAAAAAGTCTTATTGCATGCTTTAAAATCATATTTGTTTGATATATGATATCCTGATCATTTGATTCATTGAGGTTTTAAAACCAGGTTTTGAGTTTGGCTGAAAATCCATTGAAGTGTTAGTTGCAAACTAGATTTTAGTGCATCTTAAGACATGCTTTACTGATTAAAGTTTTGAGTTGTGATTTCCTGCACATTCATTGTACATTGTATATGAGCCCTAAACCAATTCACAATGAAAATTCTGTAATATAGTGATCTTGACAGTTTTGAGTTCTAAGATGGAAGGCCTGAAAGTGTGAATGATCTAACTGTTCAACTCTATGGCACAGGATGCCACTTGTCGCGGTAAGTCTGGAGTTTTATGCCCATCTTTGTTTCCGGTCTTACCTTGCAGCACCCTGCGATATAACAGGTCAGTGCTCCTCCTCGGCTCCTCCACCCGAATATATTGCAGTCATGCTTCCTGTGGAAAGCAGTCATTCTGAACTTATTGCCAAGGTATGTCATTGGCATCTTTGTAGGTCATCAAAGGCATTTAGGAAAAGATAGTCGGTGGTCTTTTTAAAACTTGCATCAGGAATGGGAAGTGATGTTGGGCGTCTCAGGCCAAGCATTTCTTGTGTTTGCTGTAATCATGCTTCGAGGTTTTTCTGTTGATAGCGTTACACACCTATCATGTATATGTTAAAATCCTCTCGCACAATAGCAGCCCTACTGCATAGCAGTAACAATACTTTCTGTAGCTCCCCATACGACACCTATCTGCTGAAGAATGATGTACATGAGGATGGTGCTTGGTTTCCATGGCAAAGTCCAGGCGAATTAGAGTTCAAATGCTATGGTAGCTGCCCAATAAGTTTCCTCTGTCACAGGATTGGTTTATACTGGAAACCCTTCAGACCAAAAATCCTGATAAATTGGATCCTAGTCAAAGCAGCTGAAGACGTTGTTCAAAGGCAATTTCAGAGATAAATTCCTTCCCACTAATCTCATTGTCTACTACATTGAAGCACAGCTTTCAGAGTCTTCTAATATCGAACAGTAGTCATTTCCATCATCATGCTGGTCTGAGGTTTGATAGCCCGGGGACTTGGGGGTCAGTCCATCTGAATTTCAGATTCTTCTTCAAGCATTTGGGGAATTGCTTGTGAAAGTCGGATTCCCAGAATCGGCGCGGCAATCAGCAGAGCTTGCAAGGAAATCCTTTTCCTGCAATACCCTTATCACCTTCAGTGCACCTTTTGCTTTGCTTATCTATCCCCTGCTATATCCCTTCACATTTTACTTACCATGTTTTTGTTACCACCCATGGCAACAATACAGCATCTACTTGCTGAAGCATATACCACCCATTTGCTAGGAACACCCAACACCTATCATCCTTCATCAACACTACAGTACCTTCACATTTAAACATTTCCACCTATATACATATATATATATATATATGTATATATATGTATATATATATATATGTGTGTTCATATATGTTTATACATATATGCATATAGATATACATATATATATATATATATATATATATATATATATGTGTATACATGTTTAATATCATTTCTCATCTTTCTATCATGTATATCTTGGCACATGAGCATGTTACCATTAACATCTATATAATATGTGCAATCTCTCTCTTCTTTTCATATTAATCGATTGTTTTGCAGGGAATATGTGGAAGATATCACCATTGGGAGTTGTAAATTCAATTTTGGTATATTGTAATAATTAGATCTTGATGAAAATTTACATTTGCTGTCTTAAAATAGAATGAATGAGCATGTATATATCTTCTAGAATTGCTTAATTCATGACATTTTTTCTCTTTTATTTTCAAAACTACACCAATGGTGAAACACGAATGGCACGTGCACCATTTCGTAAGAGGTAAATTAATACTAAGTTGATGATTTACATCAACGGCCATAATCGGGATGTAAACAAGACTTAGTATTTTTATCTTTTATAAAATAACATTGGATCTACACTGGATCCTCTTCAAAAATCATCATATTTTCAAATATTTCCTTCTTTTATTAGAGTTTAACTTAGAATCGGCTTAAAATATATACCAATGGCGATAGTCAGGGTATATTGAGAGTTAATTCCATTTTAAACTCTATAAAAGCACAAAAATATGTTTTATTCTTCACATGAATTTAAATATAGATTATTATATAATACATTCAATGACCATAGTCAAGGATGTATTATATTTTTCAATCTTATCTTAAATTCATTTAAAGAATGGAATAACTTTTATAAATCCAATTTCAAAGTTACTTAAATTCATTCATCATTTGAGATAGAATAGCATCATATTTTCCAAATTCTTTTCCCAAAATCCAAGTGATGTAAATATCTTCCTCAATCTATCTTTAATCCTTATCAAATCTGATTCATCCTTTTATTTTTCAAAATTCTATCTCAAAGTTCAATTTAACTTCGAGATTTCAAGTTATATTCAAATTCAAATCAGATTTCAAAGTTCAATTTGACTTTGAAATTCCAAATTCATTTTATATTCAAAACTCTAATCAAACTCAAAGTTCAATTTAACTTTGAGATTCTTGATTCATCTCCTAAAATTCCAAATTCAAACTTCAAAATTTTAAGGTCTAATTTGACTTTGGAATTCGATTGTATATTCAAATTCTAAATTTCATTTTTCAAGTTCAATTTAAACTTGGAAGTTCTTGATTCATCTTCCTGAATTTAACTTCAAATCCATTTTAGGATCCAGGATTCAACACTCATATTGGATCCTAGACTTCAGATCCAATTCCATTTTAGGATCCAGAATCCAATTCCACTTTTGGATCTCAGACTTCAGATCCAATTTCCTTATAGGATCCAGAATCCAATTTCACCTTGGATCTCAGACTTCAGATCCAAATTCATCTTAGGATCCAGAGTCCAACTCTACATTGGGTTTCAGACTCCGGATCCAATTCCAGTTTAGGATCCAGAATCCAACTCTACTTTGGATCTCAGACTTCAGATCCATTTCAGATCCAGAACCCAAGTCCATCTTGGATTCTAAAATCTCGGATCCCATTCTGTTTAGGATCCGGAATCCAATTCTAATTCTAGATTTCAAATCCATTTTCGGATCTAATCTGAATCTCTTAAATCCATTTCCATTCTTAAATACCACTTGATTTTCTCAAATCCATTCTAAGATTCGAATTCAATATCACTTCAAAATTTCATCTTCTTCTCCTAAATCCATTCAAAGTCCATTTCCGACTTTGAAAACTTCATTTCCTTTCATTTCAAAGCTTTAAATCATTCTTTTCTCAAAATCAAGATTTATTCTTCTAAACTCTGATTTACTTCAAAGACTTAGAACTTCTCTGATCTATCTCAAGTTCTAAGTCAGATTCAAACATTTCTTCACTCCCTTATCAAGTTCATCTCAGAATAACTTGGAAATTTTTCAAAAACATCTTTCAAAAGAGCATTCATCCTTGCATTGCACAAGCATGATTCTTTGTGCATTTAAAGTTAGAATAAATTCTTAGATTATATTTAGGCAAAGCAAAAGGCATAGATTCGATCCTTGGTTCGATTACCCCTAGTAAAGGCGCCAGGAACGGTCGAACCTCGTACCGACGAGCGAATCCCATCTCTCCATTTTTTCCCGCAATATTTCAAAACGGAAGCGAGTTATTTGCTAAATATTTTCAAATCAAGGTCAAGTGAAAATCCGCAAAAGAGTTCCTCTTCTCTCTCTTTCTTTCTTTTCTCCTCTCTCTTCTTTTCTCTCTTTTATTATTCTCCCTTCAAAAAAGGAGGAAAATAGAGGTTAGAAAAGGAAAAGAGAAGGAAGAGAGAGAAACCACAAGAGAGAAAAAATTTTGCGATGATCACAGGTGATTCTTCGGATAGCATGTTAGAGTGGTGATTCTCTAACATTGGTCATTTAGAATGGTGATTTTCTGACGACAGTGGCCCTATGTGGTGTCGCTTGAGATATTGCGCAATTAGATTTGTGTTGTGGCATTGTTTGATTTATGTACTCAAAACCTTTAAAAGATTGTTGTGGCTATTACTTTGTAAGCATGGTTGTGAGACTAATTAATTTATTTATATTTTCTATCTGATAGATGGCATGGGAAGCCAGATGCAACGATATCATGGGTACTGTGAACAACCTTGCGGACGTTGTGCAACAGCAGGTGATTACGATGCAGCAGATGGGCATGAACCATCATCAAGTCACCCAAGATAGGTAAAACATAGGTACAATCACCTATAAACGCTTTATGGAAATGGATCCTCCTGCTTTTAAGGGTAAGACGGACCCTGAAGCTGCTGAGTCATGGATACGAGAGATAGAACATATTTTTTGAGTTCTGGTTGTCCCAGAGGAATAGATAGTGAATTTCGGTACCTATCGTTTGATGGACCACGCTGAGAAGTGGTGGAACACGATCTCTACGGTTAAATTCCAAAACGGGAATGTTACATGGGATGAATTTGTAGAGGTTTTCAACTCTGCATATTTTTCCAAGCATGAATGAAGCAAGAAAATCCAAGAATTTTTGGACTTGCAACAGGGGACAACAACCCTGTCCGATTATATCACTAAATTTCGTTGTTTTTAACGATATTGTTCGAACGTGTACGCCTTGAAAAAGGATCGAGCAATGAAGTTTGCTCGTGGGTTGAAGCCTACTCTAAGGACCAATGTATAAACTAGCAAACCAGAGTCACTCGACGAGGCCATCGAGGTAGCAACACTGTTGGAAGAAGACCAGATTGAGAAGCAGAAGGACCAGTGGAATGAAACTAGATCACAGACCAAGATTCTCGCGCGTACTAATGAGAAGGATCCCAGTGGAAATGAGTCCACACCGCCTACAAAGAAGCAAAAGCGTCAGGAAGACCAAAAGAACCGCCAGCAACGAAGTCGATCTCCACAACTAAATGTCCAACGAAAGTGTTGACGATGCAACGGAGATCATGCATTCGAAGTTTGCCCTCTCTATGATGGCAAGTGTTTCAAGTGTGAACAACCTAAGCATATTGCCAAGTTTTGTCCGAAGAGGTCTATTGGAGACCTTGCTTATGCTGATTAGGCTCCATCGACAGAGAAGACGTGACGATGAACGAGAAAACCTGTCAAGATCGTGGATCCTTGGAATCGAAGTTTTGCATATCGATACTATTTTGTTGGTCAAAGTGTGTGGGCGACACCATGGCATCGAAGAATGCACATGGGAGCCAGAGGCGAGCATGAGGGAGAAATACCTTGATCTTTTTTTGGCCTAGTGTTCATGATTTTGTGGATGAAATCCCTTTTTAGGAGGGAAGGATGTAAGACCCACTGTATTTCTGAGGAAATTTTATATGTCATATGCTTCAGTTTTGGTAATTTCTTTATTTAACATGAGAATTTCTTGAAATTTGTGCTTATATAGCTATACGAGGTTCTGAATCGCGTAATTTTGCTTTACAAGGCGATTCAAGGCAAACCACAATGAATTGAATCTCGATATTTCTAGGGTAGATTTATATTTTATCTAATTAGACTCACTCCAAATTTGGATCCTAAACAAAAAAATATCTCGTTATTTTATGCAATTTGATGAAAAAGGATAATCGATAAGTACGAGTCGTAACGAGGTCCAATTTCATCAGAATTTAAAATCTAAATAAATGATTTTAACACGTAGGTTTTAATTCACGAGATAAAAGTTTAAAATATGGCATTTAATCTATTTTAAACCAAACTTTTAATTAAGAAAGTAAATTGGGTTTTTAATTAAATGAAATGTAATTTTTACAAAACCTAAAAAGGGTTTTTCAAAAAGTTTTAAGAAGAGGGTTTGTTTTGGGCATATTAGAGAAGTAGTTGGCATGGGCCCCACCTCAGCCCATGACAATTTAAATAAAAATAAATGGAAATTTCAAAAAAATGCACTTTTGAAAGGTTTTTTGAAAAGCATGAAAAATGCAAGACTTGGGGTTGGGTTTTGGCATTCCATGAAGTGGTTGGCGAAGACCCAATGACCTTTTGGGCTGGGCTGGGCGCCCCTTAGGGGTAGCCGCCACCCCATTTATTGCAATTAAAAAAAAATATAAAATGTTTAAAACTTTCAAAAAAGTTGATTTGTGGGTGGAGGCATGTCTTTGACAAGTCAAAGCCACCAACTCTCCTAAAATCTAGGGGAGTGGTTGGGGCCAGCCCCTTGACCACCCTTGACCCCATAGGCCCTAGAGAGGGGGTAGGGGGGAGGGGGGGGGGGGGGGGTGGGGGTGAAGATGGAGAACCCTCCATCTTCCATCCTCTACTCCCCACTCTCCATCTTGTTTTCCCCTTTATAAAAATGAAAAAGAGAGAAGGTCGATGCTCTCTCTCCTTCTCCTCTTTTCTTCCCCACCGTCTCACCTCTCTTCCCCTTTCCCTATGTGTGTGTGTGTGTGGCTCAAGTGCAGCCCAGCTGAGAAGGCTCCACCTCCTCCATCCCAAGTTGAGGTGAGCTTCCTTCTTATACCTCTCTCATTTTTATTGAAATGTTTTTCGGTTTGGTTATGAGCACCCAAACCGAATTTGCACACACTTTGTGCAATGGATTTTGGGCTGTTTGAAACCCACGAGCATGCTATGGAAACCCTTGGTTTCCTCTTTTTCTGCCTTCCGTTTTTGCTTCTCATACCATATAGCATGTTTTGTTGTTTTGCTTCCATAAAATACATGTTTTTTTAGGTGGGAACGCCCTTGAGGGGTTGTGCTTGTTAGAAGCTGGGTTGGGCTCCTTCGTAGCCAGCCCAGACCTTGTGTTTCTCGTTTGAAGCCCCATGGCCCCACTTGAGGGCTACTACAACCCTTGCAGCAAACTCCATGACTGACCAAGGGTCAGTCAGTTCGGGCCCCCTTTAGTAGCCTTTGGGTAGTTTTGAGCCCGAGCGTGTAGCAGTCCCAGCTGAGCTGCTGCAGCCTCCATGGTTTGGCAGTGTGGTCTGGGCCACCATGGACCCAGACCTACCCTGGTGGACCCACTCACGAAGTGCGGCCAACCCCCAATCGTTTCACCCCCATGGCATAGGAGCCCGGTGCACTTGGCACCCGGGTTGCCTCCTCCTTGGTGCACCCATCGAGGGGGAGGGCTTGGGCAGTGGAAGCTGCCCTGGTTCGAACCCCTATCAGATTCAAACCAGGGAGCAGCTTAGTCCCTTTCCCTGTTGGTAGTTGCCTTGAGGCAACTGAAAACCGGGTGCATCTAGCACCAGAATTCCTTCATCTGGGTGCACCCACCTTGTGGGGTGCCAGCATTGTTCGAGGGTGGTCTGGAGCCATTTCGGGGTCAGACCAGGGGGTACAGACCCCCAGTCTGTGTCCCCCTTCCCCTTTGCTCAGAAACGTCTGGACCCATTGGGACCAGACCGTGCTGCCTTGACCGCCCCACCCAAACTGGGTGTTAGGTCGCCCCAATGGGCGCACCTAGGTGCGGGTGCGAGATGAGGCCTACAGCCTTGTTCGGGACCCTTTCCCGGGGTCCGACCAGGGGCATAGGCCTAGCACACATCCTTGTGTGCTACCCTGCCCCATTTGACCCAGCATGGTCTGGACCCACAGGGTCCAGACCGTGCTGATGTGTTGACCCACCGGACGGGGGTCTTTGGGCTAGCCGCAACCCATTAGGGTGCAGACTAGGCCTGCTAGGTCTGGTCCGAACCCACTGGGTTTAGACCAGGGACTCTCCCGTGACCCAGCTAGGTCTGGTCACTATTGAACCAGACCTTGCTAAGTGGTCTTGGCCCATCCCTTTGGGCATCTAACCCAACTATGCCCTATTATGGCACTCTAGACCTAGCCGGGTGCTAGTGCACCCGGGTGAGCTAGGTGTTGGACCCCTTGGGATGGTGCTTCACCCCAGCAACACTTGGTCTGCACGTGAGGTGCAAACCAAAGTTGACTTGGGTCTAGTGGTCCAGTCAAACAGCAGGCCCCCTACAGGCCTTTGCTTACTCCTTGGTGCAGGATTGGCACTGGGTGCTAAGGCACACAACAACCTTGTTGCCGCTTTGTGCGGGTGGGTGTTGGACTACACGCAGTCTGTGGCCTATTGTCGGGTTCAACTGGATGTGATGACCTCGGTGAGCTTTTCGCTGCAGCTCACTAGGTGGCGGCAACTTCCCCTTCGTTGCCGCCAACCTACAAAACGAAAGAACTTGTTAAGCGAGGAAGTTTGCTTGTAAGCAACTTGAGCGTTGCGACCTTGGGCATCTGATGCTCGTGCCCCGTTGTCCCATCCTGACAGCAAGGTGGTTAGGCTTCTGACATGTATCACGCTACATGCTTGCATGCATTTTCTCCCTTTTCATCAGACGCTCTCGACAGATAGTCTTGTTCATGCCACGTTTATGCCCCATTTTTGCAGGCAAAGTGTGGCGACGTATTTGGAATTGATAATGTAATTCCAATATGAATGGGATTAAGTTGGGTCTCGTTCTCGACACTCATGATTGTCGATTGCGCGAAGGTCTTTCACAGAAGGCTTCGCTACGCGAGATTTGCCGCGATACGATGGTTAAACTACACGTAATTGGGAAAATACATATTCCGAGCTCTGAACACTCTTCGCGTATACAATAGTTATTGTATATGCATTTTTGAGCCTCGTGTCATTCGAAAATAGTGATTTTTGCCATTTTAAATATGTATTGTTGCTCATTGCATAATAGTTATGCGAATTTGAGAGTTTGTGGTTTTTTCTATTTTTGCACGTGCACTTTGGCACATCCTGACACGTATGTCACTGGTTTTGGTTGTCGAGTATTACTTGTTTTAGCTCACATTCATATATTGATGAATATACGATGCACCAGAGGCATGCTTCACACTCGACGTGACATACACTTGAAAACTGGAACACCATCTAGGTATTGGCACAGAACCCCTGTTGAGGGTTGCGACTCGACTAGAGTTTTTGGGTGATCGCCCCACGATCGTGAGAGAGCTCACGTACAGCGATATTCTAGAGATGGAATTAGAAATGGTGTTAGATCGCCTTTACCGGCATTGTGCGCTTTTTGGGTTGTGAGAGGCCGAGCACGTGAAGGATATGTTTAAGACCTCGCTGCGTACTCCGTGGGGACCACGAGGCATTTGTATCTAAACATCTATGCGGAGTTTAAATTTGTGCAAAGAAGCACTTATTGGATACACTTGCAATATTATAATTGCAAATATCATAATACGATCACTTGTTTACTGCTTTGTTGAATGCCACTTAGCCCTTGCATGTGTTCGCACGTGAATAGAAATGAGATACATAAATATTAACATTTACGTTGATGGTTGAGCAATTATACTTTGCTTTGGCACGTATTGACGCGAACGTGCTATGGATCATATGCGACATCAGTACATGTATATATGCGGAAATTCACCCCCTTGGCATTAACCTAATACTTGTCGCATCTCTGATTGTCAATATATGGTTATCACCTCCATTGGAAAGGTTCTTCACTATGCTGGTTATGCTGGAGCACGTAAATGTTCAAGTGTGACCTCGACATTTCTGTTCGTGTTGCCCTACGGGGAACACAAGGCCGGATGGGCCTCAGTACCTCGGAAGGAGAAATTATGATAGATATGCCTAATTATGGATTGGTGTACACGATGATTTTTGTCATCGTAATGGCTCCATTATTAATTGGTTTTACTGTATAAAATGTTTGATTAGTTTCGTGTACGTTTACACACAATTTACCCTTGGCACTTGATCTGTCCCGTAAGTACATAAGGGGGACTTGTAACGCATTATAGAAGTATATGCTTTTCCTTGAGACTGGATTAAATGCTATGAACGCCTTGGTTGGTTTGTGTGGGCTATAGACCCAATTTGTGAGTTGAGCTCACCTGCGCTGAAAACATGTGGTTACACGTATCTTCCTTGCACACTCACTCAGATGTTTGATATTACTGTCTAAGTGTGTTAATGCTTGACATTGTCGCTTATCACTTAGCTTTATATTTACCGCACTGTTTATGTTAGTACTGTTCTTGTGCTTGTCTCGTGCTTGGTTCCTTAGTTGCTTATTCTTCAACAATTGTTTGGCTTAGTTCCCTCGTTTCATTGTTCAGTAGTTGCTTGGCTTGTTTTCCTTGTTCAGTTCATAGTAGGTTGTTGTACTTGTTACTTTCACTGTTGCTTAGACTTGTAACACGTGCACCTACTTAACACACGCACATGTAACTTGGTTTAAATGTTTCTAACTGTTCTTTCTTGTTAGCAATAGCCTGTTGCTTGTAGTTTTCAAGTATGACATATCTGTATCCTGCTTTATGCTTTTCCTTAGAAACTATAATGTATGGATGGTTTATCTCACCAGCTCGCAAGAGTACTGACCCCATTTTATGGTGATGTAGGTGTTTGGCTTCTAGTGGTACGATGGAGCTCGATGTACGGCGGCAGATAGAACCCACACTCTAGAACTTGAGATCTTGGCAGTGGTCTTTTGAAATGGGAAATGATGAATATTCCTCACGCATTAATTTGTAATAAATAAAATGTTTCTTTCTGTTGTCTCTTCTTGTGACCCGCTCGAAATTTCCAACTGTTTTCCCTTGCCAGTTTTTTCGCTTTGCGCAATGCTTTCAAAAAAAAAAATTACCCTAAGAATTTAAGGATTTTCCAAGTTGAAATTTTGAGGCGTTACAGATCTTAGTATTAGAGTAGTGTTTTAGGAGTGTAGTTCAAGTCTCTGCATGCATCGACCATCGCACTATAAATATGCCTCATTTAATAGAATTGTGTTTCTGTTGCTTAAGTTGTTGTTTTTTGTATGCTTGAGGTAGTGTACTCATAAATGGGTTGTGTTGCACTTCTAGATGCAGAATCCTAAGCTAGTTAGTGCTTCTTTGTATTTTCCAACTTCGTTGGATATATTCGTAACCATATCCTTGCTGAAAGGTATTTTGGGAAGCGATCTTTCGGACAGAAGGCCAAAGCCTTATCTTTGCCGATTGAATCTTTGTGTTCCTCGTTGGAGGATGTTGTTGATCCCCAGTTGTTCTCGGTGATGAGAACATGTGTGCTTATAGTTGTGGCTTTTGCGTTGCCGATGATGGCAATCGACTCCTGAGAGGGTCATTGATTGGGGACAACTTAACACCGAACTTCAGGGTGTTGCTGCTCTTGAGAGAGCGTTGTGGGAATTTTTGCTTCTCAGCCACAGTCTGAGGGACTCGTGGTGTCTTGCGTGGGCTTAGGTGGTGAATCCTGGTAGTGCTAACGATGTCGTCCGGGTGGTGATTCTCTGACGATGCCATTAGGGTGGTGATTCCCTAGTGATGCTACTGAAGTGGTGATTCTTCATTATTGTCGTTAGAGTGGTGACTCTCTAACGATGTCGTTCGGGTGGTGATTCTTCAGCGATGCCATTAAGGTGGTGATTCCATAGTGATGCTACTGAAGTGGTGACTCTTTATTATTGCCGTTAGAGTGGTGACTTTCTAACAATGCCATTAGGGTGGTGATTTCCTAGTGATGCTACTGAAGTGGTGATTCTTTAGTATTGTCATTAGAGTGGTGACTCGCTGACGATGCCATTAGGGTGGTGGTTCCCTAATGATGCTACTGGAGTGGTGACTCTACAGTAATGTCGCTAGGGTGGTGATTCCCTAGTGATGCTGTTAGAGTGGTGATTCTCTGACGATGCCATTAGGGTGGTGATTCCCTAGTGATGCTACTGAAGTGGTGACTCTCTAACGATGCCATTAGGGTGGTGATTCCCTAGTGATGCTACTGAAGTAGTGACTCTTCAGTATTGTTGTTGGAGTGGTGATTCTCTAGCAATGCCGTCAGGGTAGTGATTCTCTGACGATGCCATTAGGATGGTGATTTCCTAGTGATGCTACTGAAGTAGTGATTCTTTAGTATTGCCATTAGAGTTGTGACTCTCTAACGATGCCATTAGGGGGGTGATTCTCTAGTGATGCTATTGAAGTGGTGATTCTTCAGTATTGTCATCAGGGTGGTGACTCTCTGACGATGCCATTAATGTGGTGATTCTCTAATGATGTCGTTGGAGTGGTAACTCTCTAGCAATGATGCTAGGATGGTGATTCCCTAATGATGTCATTCGAGTGGTGATTCTCTGATGAAGGTTGTTAAAGTAATGATTCTTCAATGATGTCATTTGAATGACTATTCTTCTATGATGATGTCGAAGTAGTGATTATCTAGATAGCGTGTTAGAGTGGTGATTCTCTAACATTGATCATCTAGAATGGTGATTTTGTGACGACAGCGACCCTATGTGGTGTCGCTTGAGATGTTACGCAATTAGATTTGTGTTATGGCACAGTTTGATTTATGTATGAAAGATTGTTGTGACTATTACTTAGTAAGCATGGTTGTGAGACTAATTAATTTATTTATATTTTCTATCTGATAGATGGCATGGGAAGCCAGATGCAATGATATCATGGGTAATGTGAACAACCTTGCGGAGGTTATGCAATAGCAGGTAGTTGCGATGCAACAGATGGGCACGAACCTTCAGCAAGTCGCCCAAGATAGGCAGAACATAGCTACGGTCACCTATAAACGCTTTATGAAAATGGATCCTCCTGCTTTTAAGGGTAAGACAGACCCTGAAGCTGCTGAGTCATGGATTCGAGAGATAGAACATATTTTTTGAGTTCTGGTTGTCCCAGAGGAGTAGAAAGTGAATTTTGGTACCTATCGTTTGAAGGACCACTCTTAGAAGTGGTGGGACACGATCTCTATGGTTAAATTCCAAAAAGAGAATGTTACATGGGATGAATTTGTAGAGGTTTTCAACTCTGCATATTTTTTCAAGCATGAACGAAGTAAGAAAATGCAAGAATTTTTAGACCTGCAACAGGGGATGATAACCTTGTCCGATTATATCACTAAGTTTCAATGTTTGGAGCGATATTGTCCAAACATGTATGTCCTAGAAAAGGATTGAGCAATGAAGTTTGCTCGTGGGTTGAAGCCTACTCTAAGGACCAATGTATTCACTAGCGGGCCGAAGTCACTCGATGAGGCTATCGAGGTAGCAACATTGTTGAAAGAAGACCAGATCGAGAAGCAGAAGGACTAGTGGAATAAAACCGGATCACAGACCAAGATTCTCACGCGTACTAACGAGAAGGATCCCAATGGAAATGAGTCTACACCACCTACAAAGAAGCAAAAGCATCAGGAAGACCACCAGAACCGCCAGCAATGGAGTCAATCTCGACAACTTAATGTCCAACGAAAGTGTTGATGATGCAACAAAGATCATGCATTCAGAGTTTGCCCTCTCTATGGCGGCAAGTGTTTCAAGTGTGAAGAACCTGGGCATATTGCCAAGTTTTGTTCGAAGAGGTCTATTGGAGACCTTGCTTATGCTAATTAGGCTCCATCGACAGAGAAGACGTGACGATGAATAAGGAAACCTGTCAAGATCGTGGATCCTTGGAATCGAAGTTTTGTATACCGAGACCATTCTATTGGTCAAAGTGTGTTGACGACACCATGGCATCGAAGAATGCACATGGGAGCCAGAGGCCAGCATGAGGGAGAAATACCCTGATCTTTTTATGGCCTAGTGTTCGTGATTTCGTAGATGATATCCATTTTTAGGAGGGAAGGATGTAAGACCCACTGTATTTCTGAGGAAATTTTATGTCATATGCTTGAGTGTTGGTAATTTCTTGCTTTAACGTGAGAATTTCTTGAAATTTGTGCTTATATATCTATACGAGGTTCTTAATCGCCTAATTTTTCTTTACAAGGAGATAAAGGGCAAACCACGATGAATTGAACCTCGATATTTCTAGGGTAGATTTATATTTTATCTAATTAGACTCACTCCAAATTTGGAACCTAAACGAGAAAAATATCTCATTATTTTATGTAATTTGACCAAAAAGGGTATATCGATAAGTATGAGTCATAACGAGGTCCAATTTCATCCGAATTAAAAATCTAAATAAATGATTTTAACACATAGGTCTTAATTCACGAAATAAAAGTTTAAAATATGGCATTTAAACTATTTTAAACCTAACTTTTAATTGGGAAATTAAATTGGGTTTTTAATTAAGTGATTTGTAATTTTTACAAAACCTAAAAGAGGTTTTTCAAAAAGTTATAAGAAGAGGGTTTGTTTTGGGCATATTAGGGAAGTAGTTGGCATGGGCCCCACCTCAACCCATGACAATTTAAATAAAAATAAATGGAAATTTCAAAAAAATGCACTTTTGAAAGGTTTTTTGAAAAGCATGAAAAATGCAAGACTTGGGGTTGGGATTCGGCATTCCAAGAAGTGGTTGGCCAAAACCCAACAACCTTTTGGGATGGGATGGGTGCCCCTTAGGGGGTAGCCCCTACCCCATTTATTGTAATTAAAAAAAAAATACAAAATGTTTAAAACTTTCAAAAAAGTCAATTTGTGGGTGGAGGCTTGTCTTTGACAAGTCAGAGCCACCCACTTCCCTTAAATCAAGGGGAGTGGTTGGGGGTGGTTGGGGTCAGCCCCTTGACCACCTGTGAACACCCCAAATTTTTCAAAGATTTGCAAAAATGACCCTTTTGCCCCTGACCCCATTTTTTTAAGAAAATCAAAGCTAATTTTCAGTTGTTCTTCGGATTTTCTGGATCAAATTTCATTCAAAGTCGATTTCGGAGCCGAACCCAGTGTTTTAAATCCAAATTCGAGCCTCATTGTCCAATGTCCAAATTAAAATTATAAAAATACCAAAAAATGGTTTTTGAATGGCTCGAGCAGTTCATCAGGCATCCTCTTGGATCCACGACTATATTTTCCAATCCGAGGTTGAAAACTTCAAATATTTCCAAAAAAATCTGGATATAAACCCATTTTCTGAAGAATTTTTCTCAAAATAGCTTTTAGTTCTCAGAAAAATTCCTTTTTGTAAATATTTTTTGCAAAAACACAAAAAATTAATTTTAATCTTTGTCTTCTCGTGAAACTTTAGAATTTTATCCTAAAAATACAAAAAAATGAAAAATAACGCAAAAAACCAAATTGGAAAAGATTATGAGGAAAACAAATGAGTTTAAATCAATTTTGCTAAAATCATTTTAAAAGCACTTTTTATGGAAAACTTTTAAAGGAGCCCCTTTTTATAAAATAAATTTTTTTAAGAGGGAGTCGTCGGAAGGCTTTTTAGGGTTTTGAGAACCCTTCGTAGAAGAGGAGACCGAAACCCTTTCTCCATTCTCTCTTCGCCGCCTCTCTCACCCTCTATCGGGCACCCTCTTCCTCCTCCATTCATCTCTAACAGACTTCAAAACCTCCCGAATCATCTTCTTCATCTTCAAAAGGGGCACGGAAGGCCTCTTTTCCATCGACCACTTCCTCACCTCCGCACCTTCTTCCCTCTTCTTCATTCCCCCCTTCTTATGCTTCCTATTCTTTTTCCTGCTCTTATTCCCAAGTAGCTGGAGATCGGAGATTACGGAGGAAAAACCCAGAGCCCTTCTTGCTTCTTCCCCTGGTCTTTTCTTTCCTTCCTCTTTCAGCATCCATTCGTGACCACCCCTCCATCTCATGCTCTTTCTCTGATTTCTCCTTCTCTTCCTTCCCTTTCCTCTTTATGAGCTTCTCTTTTCTTAATCCACTGGAGAAAATCGACCCTCCCGGCAACAAAAGCCTTCTTCATCCTTCTCTTGCTCTGGTTCTCGTGAGCATCAGCTGAAGGATATCTGCAACACCCAATTCTCCATCGAATCACAGTCGGGCTCCCCTTTCATCCAAAACCCTTGCAGAGTTACAAGATCTTCAGCTCCAACAATACAAGCTGAACCAGGTAAGGATTCCTTTCCCTTCTGATCTTAAATTTCCTTTTGATTTCTTGTTTTCGTTCCAATAAACGCACGCCCTGTAAATTCGGTTTACATATAGTAAATCGGTTTACACAGTGCGATAGCAACGGAACTTACATGTTCCAATATTTTCTCTCTTTTCCTTATAATTTAACTCTGGATTTTTCTGTTTTAAGCCCTCGTTGTATCATCTCGTGCTTTCTCGTTTTCTCCTGATTTATAATGTATTTTATCGTCTGATGGCCGATGCTAGCAGCCGTTCTTTCTTTGATTTTGTTCATATTTAAAAGCTTTGTAATTCTATATGCTCCTCTCACTGGTTAGTTTCTTTCTCGACAGTTTCCTTTTTAATAGTATCGCTTAGTTTTCATGATTTTCTTTTATGTCATTTTTCTTGTTCCTTTTTTTTTTTTTTTTGATTTCCTCTACCGTCCACAAATTTTCTTTTATTTTTACTGACTTGTCTGTGGTTTCCATCTGTTCGTTTGATGATTGTTCAGTCCAACCATATAACCCTTCTACTGTTTACCTGATTCATCCGATTGATATGTTGGTTACTTGCCCAAGTCACCGATCCTCTGTAGGATCACTTGGCGTTTTAGTTAAGCCACTGGTTATTATGTGTACCACAGAAATTCACAGCTCAAGTTGTAAAGTTAGCTTCATAGGCCTCTAAGGTATGTTATGTGTCTCATTCATTTCCAGCATTATCTTATCCCTCTTTTTTTGCATCTACGCCATTTGGCCCAAAGAAAGAAGTGAAGAGACTTTCAATAAGGAACTGAGCAGGAGGATGACTTTCAAGCCACCCAGAGGATGTGTCTTGATGTTATCACTGTGATCTCTCACCATCCACATATTTAACTTCATAGTTGAAATTGAGCAACACTGATGCAATAAGTTGTATAGAATTCGCAGGGAAAGCTTCCCTGTATGATGAGTTAAATATCAATTGTAATCAAAATGACATTTGCTTATGAAATCTGGAGTTAACTTACAGACATATCTGCTCCTATTCTAAGCATCAGAATGGCCAATTGACCATTGATATGAACATCTGTTTAAGAGGGAAATGATAGAATCTACGTGCTGATTACCCGAGTTCGCTCAGGAACAACGAGGCTCTGCTGTATGTCATCCTCTCAGGTCTTGTAACAGGTGAGAAACAAAAAGCTAAACTCTCAAGGTTGACTGAAATCAGCTTGCTATGACGGCTGGAGGAATCCTGACAAATTGATCGAAGCTATATTAAATGCGTGTCATATTGGAGTGGTGTTCCCTACACTGACATCTTTGCATCTAATATCTCTACCATTTTGGGATTCAGTAGCAGGATATCTGGAGCCTCATAATTAGCATTCAAAGTCTTTCAGTTCATTGTAATTTCAATTGTTTCCTCACAGAAATTCACGTTTCACTGGTATTTTTCATATCTCGTTTCCTATGATTTCTGCTGGTATTCATTAATATCCTGTTCATTCACTCCTTTATATCTCATTAGCCATTTATTTTCAGTATTTTATTTGGTATGCTACTACATCTGACATGTTTAGATCATTAACGTAGGCATCATTGTACTATACTGTTTACTCCCCATTGTATCTGATATGTTATTGCACCCTGCATTTTGCAACATAAAATGGTTAGTATGTGATAATCTTAAACCTGTCATTGGCATCAATTAACTCAGAGCATGAAAAGTATTATTTGGAGAATCGCCCATAGGTGACATTGGGTTACTTCATTCTATAAGAACCGGTTGTTAAAACTAACCTAAGGGCTGGAACCACCTTTGCGAAACCCATTAGATTCAGGAAATCGACCTACTACGAGAGGTGGATTTAGAACATTATGCCAAGAGCATTCAGTTTGCCGAAAGGGACTGCCAAAATCTTGTCACAATTTGTGTTGAGCAAAATTTTGATGGAAATGATTTGTCATCAAAACCCTGTTGAACCCCGGCTGCCATTTGAATGATATTGTTATTTGAGAATCTGTTGAATGTTCCATCCAGTGAATGTCAGCTTTGAATCTGATGTGAAGGTTAAGCGACCTGATTTTTGAATCAGTGATCGGATATCTATATCCTATTCTTGCCACTTTTTCTGTTGACAGCGGAGCTCAAGCAGTTGAGCTATTTACCTTTCGATGAACCGCTGAGTTATGGACCAGACTGAATTTCAAGTTTACTATTGATTAAGTGTTGATCTTTTCAATGTCTGAAATTCATCTGTTAAAATTTCCTTCTGATCCACTAAACAACAGAGTTGGATCTGTTACATTGGACCTTGATCATAAGCAAGTTATCGTAAGCACTGAATATTGTCTGGTGCTTTTACTAATACTTGCTCTGTTTGAACCGTTGCTGAGTTTCACCAGGGGAGTTTCATTTGTGCTTGCAACAAGGAATGCAGATGTATTAGATTTCCTGTAATATGTATCTGGATTTCAAAGCAGACAATGTAAGCAATGGATGTGAATATGTTATTCTCTTACTGGCAAATGTACAACCCCACTGTTATTTCTCTGTACTAATCCTCTACATCTTCTCTGCAACCTGCTGATGATTCCTACCCAAACATTCATAGAAATGCTTTGTATGGCTGTACACTATTTCGGCAATATGTTGCAGCCACTTGTGGTAAGGCTCGATATTACTGTATTGTTACTTACAACCTGACCCTTGTGATTCATAATAATATCACCATAGCAGCTTCACTCTACTGTAAAGCAAATGCCCTCCCAGCATGATACCATTAACACTACCACACAGCTTCACTTGTTATTTTTATCTCCTCTCACTTGTATATCAATTCAATATATATGACTGCATTACATTAAATAATGTATATATGTGTTGTTTAGGTATATACATTCCATCATGCTGTCTTAAGCTTCCATTAGGATATCTCTTGTGATGTATTGTCTCTTGTTTAGGCTAACTCTTGTTTTGCAGGATTTCTTCTTTGATTTAGAAAGCCTTGATATTTTCAGATTAAGTTCAAATAATGTAATAGTTAGATAATAATGAGAATTTTATCTTTCCTATCTTAGATAGAATGAATGGGCATTGTAAATATCATGAATTACTTGTTTTCATGCATTTTTTCCTTTATTTCTCAAATTCTCACAAATGACAACACGAATGGCACATACACCATTTCGTAAGAGGTAATTAATCCTAAGTTGATGATTTACATCAATGGCCATAGTCAGGATGTAAACAAGACTTAGTATTTTTATCTTTTATAAAATAACACCGGACCCACACTGAATCCCTTTTCAAAAACCATCATATTTTCTTTAACTATTTTCCTCTTTTATCAGAATTTAATCTAAAATTAATTCAATATATATACCAATGGCCATAGTCAGGGTATATTGAGAGTTAATTTCATTTTAAATTCTATAAAAGCACCAAAAATGTATTTTATTCTTCACTTGAATTTAAATGTGGTTATTATATAATATATTCAATGACCATAGTCAGGGATATATTATGTCTTCAACCTCATTCTTAATTCATTTAAAGAATGAAATAGCTTTTCAAAATTCTTTAAATTCATTCATCATTTAGGATAGAGTGGCTTCATATTTTTCAAAATTCCTTTTTCAAAAATCCAAGTGATTGTAAATATCTCTTCTTCAATTTCTATTTCATCAATTCTATCTCATCTTCAAAATCCAAATTTTGACTTTGAAATCAAATTCAAAGTTCAATTTAACTTTGAAATTCTTGATTCATTTCTTTTAAATCCCAATTTCAAATTCAAAGTCCAAATCTGACTTTGAAATTTATTTTTTTTAAAAGTTCAAATTCTCAAATCAATTTTGAAATTACAAATCCATTTTAGGATCCAGAACCAAATTCTACTGTGGATCTCAGACTTCAGATCTAAAATTCATTCTAGGATCTAGAAACCAACTTCATCTTGGATCTCAGGATTCAGATCCAAAATCCATTTTAGGATCCAGAATTCAAATTCCACTTTGGATCTCAGATTTCAGATCCAAATTCCATCTAGGATCCAGAATCCAATTACATCTTGGATCTCAGATTTCAGATCCAAATTCCATCTAGGATCTAGAATCCAATTACATCTTGGATCTCAGATTTCAGATCCAAAACTCTACTTAGGATCCATAATCCAATTCCATTTTGAATTTCAGACTTTAGATCCAAAACCCATTTTAAGATCCAGAATCCAATTCCATTTTGGATCTCAGATTTTAGATCCAAAATTCCATTCCAAATTTCGGATCCAATTCTACCTTGAATCTCAGACTTCAGATCCAAATTCCATCTTGAATTCCAAATCTTGGATCCAATTCCATTTAAAATTTCAGAATCCAATTTCATCTTAGATCTCAGATTCAATTCCCATTTCGGGTTCTAAATCCAAAATTCAATTTTGAACTCTATTTAGAATCAAGACTTTGGATTCAAATTCCATCTTGAATTCCAACTTTCAAATCATTTCCATTTCTCAATTCCATTTCCTAAATTTCCTTCTGATTTCAAAACTTCAAAAGTTAGAATTCAATTCCATTTCATCTCTATTCTGATTCAAAGTCCATTTATGACTTTGAAAATTCCTTTCTTCTCCTTTTATCTCAACTTCAAAAATCATCTCTTTCGAAAACCAGATTTACTCTTTCCGAATTCTGATTATTCCAAAAACTTAGAACCTTCAAATCTTAAGTTCTAAAGTTAGAAACCATTTTCTTCAATCTCGTCTCAGAAATACTTGGAGATTTCCAAATCATTTTCAAAAGAGCATACATCTTTTTGCATTGCACAAGCATGATTCTTTGTGCATTTAGACTTAGGATAAATTCTTAGATAATTTCTTAGCAAAGCAAAAGGCATGAATTCGACCCTTGGTTCGATTACCCCTGGTAAAGGCGCCAGGAACGGTTGAACCTCGTACCGACGAGCGGATCCCGTCTCCCAGTTTTCTCGCAAATATTTCAAAACGGAGGTGAGTTATTTTCTCAAAAAATTTCAAAATTAAGGTCAAGTGAGACCCCGCAAAAGAGTTCCTCTTTCTCTTCTTTTCTTTTCTCTTCTCTTCTCTCTTCTTTTCTGTCTTTTATTTTCTCCCTTCAAAAAGGAGGAAATAGAGGTTGGAAAGGGAAAAGAGAAGGAAGAGAGAGAATATTACGAGAGGAAAAATTTTGCGATGATCACAGTTTTGGCGATCGTGATGGGACTCGTCTTCGTCCGGTCGAATTTGCGTCTTTTGCTTTGCTTTGATATTATCCAAGTCTTTATTCTTCAAATGTCAGCTTCATTTCCATGCAAAACTTAGGAGCCTAGACTCTGTCCTAAGCTGACATCATTGCATATAGGATTTAAGTATGGTTTGGTAGGACCATATTGAGGAGATTATACCATGGTCACATTAGACTTACGTCTGAAATACAACTCTCATCAATTCTAGGGATTGAATGTAAACAATGTATGCAAGTGTATGCTTCTTTTCATTTTAATTTTATCTCTTTAGGACTTGCATTAGAGCCATTTGATTTCTTTCATGTTGAGCATATTTTGAAAACCTCCCTACCTAATATTGTCCCGGTCTTCACGTTGCTGGGCTGTCTCACTGAACCATAGTTCGGGAGAGAGCCTCACAACTGGACCACTTATTTGGGTTCGCGCCCCCCTACCACGTACCTAAGGGCTGTAGTCCGAGGTATATCGGTAGGTGCTCAAGGATGTTGGGAAAGCCTTACCTTAGAACCGGAGGAATATTTCTATGCCACGTACTTCGAGCTTCGGCTTGGGTATATCGGTGTATCTTGGTTGGAATCAGGTGATCTGAACCCTAGAGTTAGGATTAAGGTCCTATCAGCCATTTCAAAACATTGCATTTAGAGTCAGCTTTAGGGAGTGCTATTTGTGCATCCTTGTTTGTCTATTTCTAATTGTGTAATATTTTATATTTCCCTTATATATTTTCCTAACAACCCTGGATATATATTATTCAAAATTTCCTCTTTGTTTTAAAACCCAGGTGTATTTTCTTTTTGTTCTCTTAATTTCTTCTAATTCTTTTTTATCCTGCCTGCAATTCTTCAAAATTTTAAATCTTTGAAATTCTTTTCTATATTCTATTCCTTACCCTCATTTACAATAAAACATCTTTTGTCAGGAGATGTCCTTTTTCAAAATTAAATCTTTGTTCATATTTTACTTGTTTATCCTTTTTTTTTCAGAAAAACAATGCGGTTGTCGCAAATTTTGGTGACAACACGATCCCTCGTAATGGGATATTTTCATTTTCAGATTATGATTTCTTCCTTTATTAAAATTTCTTCCTAGATCTTTTTCTAAAAAACCCCATTTTTGCCCTACAGAGAGAGCATTGGCATTATCAGTTGATTTAGGGCAAAGATCAAAGATTGCGCTGCTCTAACATCCCAGTTACAAGCCGAAAGTAAGGAATGGATTCTCAAAAGTTTGTCAGAGAGGGAGTTCAGGACAACAAAAGTGAGATCGATCCCGCGATATATCAATTATTCAAAAGGATGATGGTTGAGATATTGTCTAAACAAGCTGAAGCCAGTTGCGGAAAAGCTCCCACAAAAGGAAAGGCTGTCACCTTCCCCATAAATGAACGCAGCAATATCAATGCAGAAAATTCTAAAGCCAGCAGGGGCAGCAACCAGGGCAGCAATTTGGGAGAGTATAAAGACCAGATTGGGAAATATTGTGAAAACCATAATAGACTTCTTCAATACAGTCCTCAGCAAAAAGGCAAGAAGCAAGAAGAACCAAAGTGCAAGGATTGGAGCAAGGATCGAGATTTCACTCCTTTAAATGAACCGCTCGACAAAGTCCTCGAATACATGTTGTCCAACGGATTACTCAGGCTCCCAAAAGCCGTCAGCCCTTCCACAATCATGGGAAAATATATAGACCAATTCTGTGGGTACCATCGAGCAATAGGGCATGACACTGAGCATTGCTTCATCTTCAAGAATATAATTCAAGACTGCCTTGATAAGAATCTCTTTGTCAAAAACGAAGAAGAAAGGCATCCAGATCTCTTAAACATGAAAGCTCAGTCCAACTGCCAGGCAGGGGTCAACACTCGGCAGAAGTCAAGCAAGCCGAAGAAAGCAAAGCATGAAGGTTGGGGTTATGATCGCAAGCTTACCCCTCTAGGTCAGCCAATTGAAGAAGTTTTACAATACCTGCTTGCGAAAGGCATGATCAAACTTCCAAAGCAGGATGATCCCTCTGTCACTAAGGGGAAATGGAAAGATCGCTTTTGCAAGTTTCATCGATCAAGGGGGCATGACACCGAGCGCTGCTTCGTCCTTAAAAATATTGTGCAAGAATACATTGACAAAGAGCTTTTGGTGCCAGAGGAAAGAGAAGAGCAGACTGCAGTTCCGCCCGAACCATTTCCAGACTACTCAGAGAATTAAGAATGCCACAAGCTTTTCGCTTTCATCCTTTTCGACAGTCACTATGTAGGGGCAAGTCAGCCCAGTCTTTTGCGACTTTTTAGTTAAAATACTTGTAAAATATTCAGTTTTGTTATCAGCTTTTGCTTATCAATGAAAGGTCAATTCTCTTTTTATCTTTGATATTCAATACTTCCTTCTTTTTGCTATACTGGGGCATTAAATTCCATTTCTTTTTCAAAATGCTGGACAATCCTGACATCATTCATGAGAAAAATGATATTACCTATGAGGGTCTTTCAAAAATCATGAAAATTTTTCATATTTTAATCCAACCTTTTTTTCAAAAATCAACCCTCGTGTTGATCATATTTTTTATAAATTGATTTCGAATCACTGCATTCAAAGATCAACCCTTGTGTTGATCACATTTTCTAAAAAAATCGATTTCAAATCATTATATTCAAAGATCAACCCTTGTGTTGATCACATTTTCTAAAAAATCGATTTCAAATCATTACATTCAAAGATCAACCCTTGTGTTGATCATATTTTCTAAAAATCGATTTCAAATCATTACATTCAAAGATCAACCCTTGTGTTGATTATATTTTCTAAAAATTGATTTCGAATCATTACATTCAAAGATCAACCCTTGTGTTGATTATATTTTCTAAAAATTGATTTCGAATCATTACATTCAAAGATCAACCCTTGTGTTGATCATGTTTTCTAAAAATTGATTTCGAATCATTGCATTCAAAGATCAACCCTTGTGTTGATAATATTTTCTAAAAATTGACTTCGAATCATTACATTCAAAAGATCAACCCTTGTGTTGATCATATTTTCTAAAAAATTGATTTCGAATCGTTGCATTCAAAGATCAACCCTTGTGTTGATCATATTTTCTAAAAAAAAAAAAATTGATTTCCAATCATTGCATTCAAAAGATCAACCCTCGTGTTGATCATATTTTCTAAAAAATTGGTTTTCAAATCATTGCTTCAAAAAATTAACCCTCATGATGATCTCTCGTGAATGATCCCCTTTCAAAGATCAACTCTCGCGGTTAATCTTTCTTTCCAAAAATGATTTTCTCATATTCTTCTCTCATTTTAAAGATCCCACATGCAGGCAGAATCAAACTCTTTTTTCTTAACTTTTATCAACTTTTTGTTTATCAATCTTTATCAGTTTTATCAGCTTTTATTCATTTTTTTTTATTGATTGTTTATCCATTTTCTTAATTCTCCTTGTCAATTCTTATTTCAAAAATTTACCCTTTCAGGTTAAGGGATAAACCTGATGCCTTCTTTCAATGAGGTATTATTTTTATTATTTTTTCCCCCCTTCAGGTTAAGGGATAAACCTAAAACCTCATCCTACGAGGTCCTTCTTGCTTCAGGATAAGGGATAGTCTTGAATGCCTTTCTTCTTTTTTTAAAAAGCTTCATTAATCTCTGCCAAATCTTTTTCTTTATCTAGTTTTATCAGTTTTATTTTCTTTTCCAAATTTTGTCGATTCTTTTCTTTATCAAGCCTTTTATTAATTTTTCTTCCCATTCAGGATAAGGGATAATCCTGAAACCCCTCATAGGAGCAACAATGCTACCTGTGAGAATTCTTTTACAAATATAATTTCCATAAAATTTCCTTGATTTTTCTCTTTTGTCAAATCTTCCAACAATTTCTATCTCTTCTCGTCAATTCTTCTCAAATTTTATTTTCTCCCCAGTCAAGATAAAGGGGCAATCAGATCGCATGCAAATAAATTCAGTCCTCGAGCTAGTCATTCTCAAATCCAGTCCTCACACTGGCAAAGTTTTCAAAACTCACAAACCCGAGTTCTCACTCGGGCTTCTCCCTTTATTCTTTCGTTTGAAGTTCTGAGTTCCGACCAGGACTTCCTTTTGAATCCAATCCTCGCATTGGAAATCAATCATTTCTTTAGAAATTCGAGTTTTCAAAACTCGGGTTTCTCTTTATCTTTTATCCGAGTTCCAGCTCGGGTTTTTCCTCTATTATTTTCGTTTGAAGTTCTGAGTTCTGACCAGGACTTCCTTTTGAATCCAATCCTCGTATTGGAAATCTGTCATTTCTTTAGAAATTTGAGTTTTTCAAAAACTCGGGTTTCTTTTTATCTTATATCCGAGTTCCAGCTCGGGTTTTTCCTCTATTATTTTCGTTTGAAGTTCTAAGTTCCG
This sequence comes from Nuphar pumila, assembly GCF_984573655.1. Classification (NCBI taxonomy): domain Eukaryota; kingdom Viridiplantae; phylum Streptophyta; class Magnoliopsida; order Nymphaeales; family Nymphaeaceae; genus Nuphar; species Nuphar pumila. The sequence goes on from NC_143249.1 coordinate 70,216,349, forward strand.
ACCAGGACTTCCTTTTGAATCCAATCCTCGTATTGGAAATCCATCATTTCTTTAGAAATTCGAGTTTTTCAAAAACTCTGGTTTCTCTTTATCTTTTATCCGAGTTCCAGCTCGGGTTTTTCCTCTATTATTTTCGTTTGAAGTTCTGAGTTCCGACCAGGACTTCCTTTTGAATCCAATCCTCGTATTGGAAATCTGTCATTTCTTTAGAAATTCGAGTTTTTCAAAAACTCGGGTTTCTCTTTATCTTTTATCCGAGTTCCAGCTCGGGTTTTTCCTCTATTATTTTCGTTTGAAGTTCTGAGTTCCGACCAGGACTTCCTTTTGAATCCAATCCTCGCATTGGAAATCAGTCATTTCTTTAGAAATTCGAGTTTTTCAAAACTCGGGTTTCTCTTTATCTTTTATCCGAGTTCCAGCTCGGGTTTTCCCTTTGTTATTTTCGTTTGAAGTTCTGAGTTCTGACCGGAACTTCCTTTTGAATCCAATCCTTGTATTGGAAATCCGTCAATTCTTTAGAAATTCGATTTTTCAAAACTCGGGTTTCTCTTTATCTTTTATCTGAGTTCCAGCTCGGGTTTTTCATCTATTATTTTCGTTTGAAGTTCTGAGTTCCGACCAGGACTTCCTTTTGAATCCAATCCTCGCATTGGAAATCAGTCATTTCTTTAGAAATTCGAGTTTTTCAAAAACTCGGGTTTCTCTTTATCTTTTATTCGAGTTCCAGCTCGGGTTTTTCCTCTATTATTTTTGTTTGAAGTTCTGAGTTCCGACCAGGACTTCCTTTTGAATCCAATCCTCGTATTAGAAATTCGTCATTTCTTTAGAAATTTGAGTTTTCAAAACTCGGGTTTCTCTTTATCTTTTATCCGAGTTCCAGCTCGGGTTTTTCCTCTATTATTTTCGTTCGGAGTTCTGAGTTCCGACCAAGACTTGCTTTTGAATCCAATACTTACGTTGGAACCAATTGATTGCACCGAGAATTCGAGTTTTTCAAAATAAAAAATTTCTCTCTTATCTTTTATCTTGAACATCCGGGTTCCGACCCAAGTTCTCTCCTTTTTCATCTTCCTTTCAATACACGAGTCCCAACTTAGACTCTCTTCTTTTTCAAAAAACCCCAATTGTCAGGCGGGACCTTCTTCCAAATTCCAGCCTTCCGGCTAATCCATTTCAAAATTCAAAAATTCAGGTTTATTCTCTTTAAAAATTCTTCTTTCCCCTTCAGGATAAGGGATAAACCTGATGCCTCTTGCTAACGAGGTATTTCTTTCCTTCTTCCCCCGTTCAGGATAAGGGGATAAATCCTAAAAGCAGACCACATACAGTTAAAACTATGATGGTCCATTAATTTTTACCAAAGATCCATGATTCCTCAATTCTTTTCGAAAATTTAGCTCTCTTCAAAATCCGGTCCTCGCATCGGTTCAATGTTCTGATCAAATTCTTTCCTTTTACAAAATTCAAGTTCTGACTTAAATCTGATGTATTTCCAAAAGATCCAGCATCTCGCTGGTCATGTATTTCCAAAAGATCCAACTTTCGTTGGTCATGTATTTCCAAAAAGATCCAGCATCTCGCTGGTCATACATTTCCAAAAGATCCAACTTTCGTTGGTCATGTATTTCCAAAAGATCCAGCTTTTGCTGGTCATGTATTTCAAATGTTCCAGCTTTTGCTGGTCATGTATTTCAAACGTTCCAGCTTTCGCTGGTCAGGTATTTCAAACGTTCCAGCTTTCGCTAGTCATGTATTTCAAACGTTCCAGCTTCTGTTGGTCATGTATTTCAAAGGTTCCAGCTGGTCATGTATTTTTAAAATCAAAGATTGCAACTCAAGGTCTCATCAAAATCTATATTGAGTAATTATTTCACAAAGAATTCATGAAAACTTTGCCAATTTGCTAAAAGCGTTTGTTGATTCTAAAAATCTGATTACACAAAAGAATTTTCTCAGATCACCTCTAGTATTCTTTCTAAAAAGGTGAAACTTTTTGCGAAAAAGAGGTAAAATTCAAATCTTTTCCTGTTGATCAACCAAGAGGATGTAAGAAATGTCCTCGATATGATTTGTGAAAGAAATGTTCAATGATATTGAAAGGCCAGAAGTGATTTGATATTGATCATGGCTACGAAGCATGTTTAAAAATAGCTTTCTGGCAATCAGGCAGTGGAAATATCCTCAGCGATAAAAAGAATCCACTTAACCCATATCTTCTTATTCATTTTAAACAGCAATCAAATATCTGCAAAAGGGATCTCTCAACTGTCGTCAAGATGAAGACGAATATGCGAGCTAGACCCCCAAGGCCAAAGAAGATTTGAATCATCTCTGAGATGAAGGAGTTTGTGAAGGATCCTTTCAAGGAAAGTTCAGATCACCGTCGAGATGAAGGCGAGTGCGATGAACCTACCGACAAAACCTAAAAGATATTTGATTTCTACTATCATCAATAGAATCCCTGAGATAAAAGAAGGATCAGAACATCTCCAAGATGAAGGAGTTTGTGACGTACCCTTCTCTGAAAAAGAGAGAAAAGTCAGGACATCTCCAAAATGAAGGATGATGTAAAAAGCCCGGAAAGCCCAATGACTCAAAAAGAGTGCAAAAAGATCATCGTGGGAAAACACCAAGATATTAAACTGCCAAAGTTGCCCGAAGTCATCTTTTCTCATGCAAAATTCTTTTATCAATATCTTTTCATTACTTGCTTTTATGAAATTAAGAATATTTCTTCTATTCTCATATCAGGGAAATGGATAGCTTCCTTGAAAAAAATCATCAGCGCTAAAAATTTGAATCTGACTTTTAGAACCGAGGAGTTAACCTCATTTGGAGGAAATACTCTAGGTAAAAGAGGGAATATCTTTTGCACATACGTGCACATTTCCAAGCATTTGAATGAGCTATAATTTTATTTTATTGGCAAAATTTTCTAGCTATTCCAAGAATGAAATAAACATTCAATATCCATTTTGATGCAACCTAGCATTGTTTATATTTCCCAAAAGAGTTGCCTTTGAAAGAAGTATCTCTTCCTGTCCCATCACGGTTTTCTCATTGAAGAATTCCGTATGGACGACCCACTCAGGATAAGGGTCAAAACCTGAAATTTCTTGCAAAAGATCATTTGATTTCAAAAGCTATTTCAGTCTCAGCAATGAGATGCCCAATTCCTTCCCCTTTTCGAAGCTTTAGGGAACTCTATATTTTCCTCCTTTCGCAAAAACCCCTTTAGGATTTGTTCGTCCAAATTCCGAAGGTCCCATTATGGTTTCTCCATTCGAGAAATCCGTATGGTAGATTTCTCCCACTCAGGTTAAGGGTCAAACCTGAACCCCCTGCGAGAGGTCATAGATTTCAAAAGCTATTTCAGTCTCAGCAATGAGACGCCCAATTTCTTCTCCTTTTCAAAGCTTTAGGGAACCCTATATTTCTCCTTTCGCAAAACCCCTTTTGGATTTGTTCGTCCAAATTTCGAAGGTCCCATCGTGCTTTCTCCATTTGAGAAATCCGTATGGTAGATTTCCCACTTAGGTTAGGATCAAACCTGAACCCCCTGCGATCGGTCATAGATTTCAAAAGCTATTTCAGTCTCAGCAATGAGACGCCCAATTTCTTCCTCTTTTCAAAGCTTTAGGGAACCCTATATTTCTCCTTTCGCAAAACCCCTTTCAGATTTGTTCGTCCAAACTCCGAAGGTCCCATTATGTTTTCTCCATTTGAGAAATCCGTATGGTAGATTCCCACCCAGGTTAAGCCTGAATTTTTTTGCGAAAGATCATTTGATTTCAAAAGCTATTTCAGTCTCAGCAATGAGACGCCCAATTTCTTCTCATTTTCAAAGCTTTAGGGAACCCTATATTTCTCCTTTCGGAAAAACCCCTTTCGGATTTGTTCATCCACATTCTGAAGGTCCCATTATGGTTTTCTCCATTTGGGAAACTCGTATGGTAGATTTCCTATTTAGGTTAAGAGTTAACCCGGAAACTCGCTTCGCGAGGTATCTTCCTTGCAGGTTTGGGTTAAACCTGAGTCTCGTTCCAACGAGAACCCTCGTTTTGACGAGATGTTTTCCTTCCAGTCCCATCTTGGCTCTTCCCATCAAGGAACCCATGCTTCATATATTCATCCAAGAAAGGATCATACTCGAGCTTCATTTCACAAGGCATTTTCCAAAATGTCCCATCAAGGTTCTCATGTATTCCTTTCGTTATTCAATACACTTTTGATATATCTTCGTCCCATCCAGGTTAAGTGCTAAACCTGAATCATTCCAAAAAGAGTATCTTGTCTCACCCATGAGACCTGACCAAAATTTTGATTTTCCACCATTTCGGAATTTCCACCCAAAGTCCCATCACGATTTTCTCATTTCTATTATTTGATTACATCATCTTCGAGAATTTCGTCTTCCCAAAACCATTCAGGATAAGGTTTTAAGCCTGAAAAGCCATATTTTCAAAATTAATTCTTCCACACCCAGTTCAGATCTGCTGACTAGGGCATTTTCAAAATTTGGAGTATTATCTTTGCCACTAAGCTCGGCTTTCAACCGGCTTAGTAGCAAAGAGGGACATCTGTGAACACCCCAAATTTTTCAAAGATTTGCAAAAATGATCCTTTTGCCCCTGACCCCATTTTTCTGAGAAAATCAAAGCTAATTTTCAGTTGTTCTTCGGATTTTCTGGATCAAATTTCATTCAAAATCGATTTCAGAGCCGAACCCAGTGTTTTAAATCCAAATTCGAGCCTCATTGTCCAATGTCCAAATTAAAATTATAAAAATACCAAAAAATGGTTTTTGAATGGCTCGAGCAGTTCATCCGGCATCCTCTTGGATCCACGACTATATTTTCCAATCCGAGGTTGAAAACTTCAAATATTTCCAAAAAAATCTGGATATAAACCCATTTTCTGAAGAAATTTTCTCAAAATAGCTTTTAGTTCTCAGAAAAATTCCTTTTTGTAAATATTTTTGCAAAAACACAAAAAATTAATTTTAATCTTTGTCTTCTCGTGAAACTTTAGAATTTTATCCTAAAAATACAAAAAAATGAAAAATAACGCAAAAAACCAAATTGGAAAAGATTATGAGGAAAACAAATGAGTTTAAATCAATTTTGCTAAAATCATTTTAAAAGCACTTTTTATGGAAAACTTTTAAAGGAGCCCCTTTTTATAAAATAATTTTTTTTAAGAGGGAGTCGTCGGAAGGCTTTTTAGGGTTTTGAGAACCCTTCGTAGAAGAGGAGACCGAAACCCTTTCTCCATTCTCTCTTCGCCGCCTCTCTCACCCTCTATCGGGCACCCTCTTCCTCCTCCATTCATCTCTAACAGACTTCAAAACCTCCTTAATCATCTTCTTCATCTTCAAAAGGGGCACAGAAGGCCTCTTTTCCATTGACCGCTTCCTCACCTCTGCACCTTCTTCCCTCTTCTTCATTCCCCCCTTCTTCTGCTTCCTATTCTTTTTCCTGCTCTTATTCCCAAGTAGCTGGAGATCGGCGATTATGGAGGAAAAAACCAGAGCCCTTCTTGCTTCTTCCCCTAGTCTTTTCTTTCCTTCCTCTTTCAGCATCCATCCGTGACCACCCCTCCATCTCACGCTCTTTCTCTGATTTCTCCTCTTCCTTCCCTTTCCTCATTATGAGCTTCTCTTTTCTTAATCCACTGGAGAAAATCGACCCTCCCAGCAACAAAAGCCTTCTTCATCCTTCTCTTTCTCTGGTTCTCGTGAGCATCAGCTGAAGGATATCTGCAACACCCGATTCTCCATCGAATCACAGTCGGGCTCCCCTTTCATCCAAAACCCTTGCAGAGTTACAAGATCTTCAGCTCCAACAATACAAGCTGAACCAGGTAAGGATTCCTTTCCCTTCTGATCTTAAATTTCCTTTTGATTTCTTGTTTTCGTCCCAATAAACGCACGCCCTGTAAATCCGGTTTACATATAGTAATTCGGTTTACACAGTGCGATAGCAACGAAACTTGCATGTTCCAATATTTTCTCTCTTTTCCTTATAATTTAACTCTGGATTTTTCTGTTTTAAGCCCTCGTTGTATCATCTCATGCTTTCTCATTTTCTCCTGATTTATAATGCATTTTATCGTCTGATGGCCGATGCTAGCAACCGTTCTTTCTTTGATTTTGTTCATATTTAAAAGCTTTGTAATTCTATATGCTCCTCTCACAGGTTAGTTTCTTTCTCGACAGTTTCCTTTTTAATAGTATCGCTTAGTTTTCATGATTTTCTTTTATGTCATTTTTCTTGTTCCTTTTTTTTTTTTTGATTTCCTCTACCGTCTACAATTTTGTTTTTTTTTACTGACTTGTCTGTGGTTTCCATCAGTTTGTTTGCTGATTGTTTGGTCCAACCATATAACCCTTCTACTGTTTACCTGATTCATCCGATTGATATGTTGGTTACTTGCCCAAGTCACCGATCCTCTGTAGGATCACTTGGCGTTTTAGTTGAGCCACTGATAATTATGTGTACCACAGAAATTCACAGCTCAAGTTGTAAAGTTAGCTTCATAGGCCTCTAAGGTATGTTATGTGTCTCATTCATTTCCAGCATTATCTTATCCCTCTTTTTTTGCATCTACGCCATTTGGCCCAAAGAAAGAAGTGAAGAGACTTTCAATAAGGAAGTGAGCATGAGGATGACTTTCAAGCCACCCAGAGGATGTGTCTTGATGTTATCACTGTGATCTCTCACCATCCACAGATTTAACTTCATAGTTGAAATTGAGCAACACTGATGCAATAAGTTGTATAGAATTCGCAGAGAAAGCTTCCCTGTATGATGAGTTAAATATCAATTGTAATCAAAATGACATTTGCTTATGAAATCTGGAGTTAACTTACAGACATATCTGCTCCTATTCTAAGCATCAAAATGGCCAATTGACCATTGATATAAACATCTGTTTAAGAGGGAAATGATATAATCTACGTGCTGATTTCCCGAGTTCGCTCAGGAACAACGAGGGTCTGCTGTATGTCATCCCCTCAGGTCTTGTAACAGGTGAGAAGCAAAAAGCTAAACTCTCAAGGTTGACTGAAATCAGCTTGCTATGACGGCTGGAGGAATCCTGACAAATTGATCGAAGCTATATTCAATGCGTGTCATATTGGAGTGGTGTTCCCTACACTGACATCTTCGCATCTAATATCTCTACCATTTTGGGAATCAGTAGCAGGATATCTAGAGCCTCATAATTAGCATTCAAAGTCTTTCAGTTCATCGTAATTTCAATTGTTTCCCCACAGAAATTCACGTTTCACAGGTATTTTTCACATCTCGTTTCCTATGATTTCTGTTGGTATTCATTAATATCCTGTTCATTCACTCCTTTATATCTCATTAGCCATTTATTTTTAGTATTTTATTTGGTAAGATACTACATCTGACATGTTTAGATCATTAACTTAGGCATCATTGTACTATACTATTTACTCCACATTGTATCTGATATGTTATTGCACCCTGCATTTTGCAACATAAAATGGTTAGTATGTGATAATCTTAAACCTATCATTGGCATCAATTAACTCAGAGCATGAAAAGTATTATTTGGAGAATCGCCCATAGGTGACATTGGGTTACTTCATTCTGTAAGAACCGGTTGTTAAAACTAACCTAAGGGCTGGAACCACCTTTGCGAAACCCATTAGATTCAGGAAATCGACCTACTGCGAGAGGTCGATTTAGAACATTATGCCAAGAGCATTCAGTTTGCCGAAAGGGACTGCCAAAATCTTGTCACAATTTGTGTAGAGCAAAATTTCGATGGAAATCATTTGTCATCAAAACCCTGTTGAACCCCGGCTGCCATTTGAATGATATTGTTATTTGAGAATCTGTTGAATGTTCCATCCGGTGAATGTCAGCTTTGAATCTGATGCGAAGGTTAAGCGACCTGATTTTTGAATCAGTGATCGGATATCTATATCCGATTCTTGCCACTCTTTCTGTTGATAGCGGAGCTCAAGCAGTTGAGCTATTTACCTTTCGATGAACCGCTGAGTTATGGACCAGACTGAATTTCAAGTTTACTATTGATTAAGTGTTGATCTTTTCAATGTCTGAAATTCATCTGTTAAAATTTCCTTCTGATCCACTAAACAACAGAGTTGGATCTGTTACACTGGACCTTGATCATAAGCATGTTAAGCAAGTTATCGTAAGCACTGAATATTGTCTGGTGCTTTTACTAATACTTGCTCTGTTTGAACCGTTGCTGAGTTTCACGAGGGGAGTTTCATTTGTGCCTGCAACAAGGAATGCAGATGTATTAGATTTCCTGTAATATGAATCTGGATTTCAAAGAAGACAATGTAAGCAATGGATGTGAATATGTTATTCTCTTACTGGCAAATGTACAACCCCACTGTTATTTCTCTGTACTAATCCTCTACATCTTCTCTGCAACCTGCTGATGATTCCTACCCAAACATTCATAGAAATGCTTTGTATGGCTATACACTATTTCGGCAATATGCTGCAGCCACTTGTGGTAAGGCTCGATATTACTGTATTGTTACTTACAGCCTGACCCTTGTGATTCATAATAATATCACCATAGCAGCTTCACTCTACTGTAAAGCAAATGCCCTCCCAGCATGATACCATTAACACTACCACACCGCTTCACTTGTTATTTTTATCCCCTCTCACTTGTATATCAATTCAATATATATGACTGCATTACATTAAATAATATATATATGTGTTGTTTAGGTATATACATTCCATCATGCTGTCTTAAGCTTCCATTAGGATATCTCTTGTGATGTATTGTCTCTTGTTTAGGCTAACTCTTGTTTTGCAGGATTTCTTCTTTGATTTAGAAAGCCTTGATATTTTCAGATTAAGTTCAAATAATGTAATAGTTAGATAATAATGAGAATTTTATCTTTCCTATCTTAGATAGAATGAATGGGCATTGTAAATATCATGAATTACTTGTTTTCATGCATTTTTTCCTTTATTTCTCAAATTCTCACAAATGACAACATGAATGGCACATACACCATTTCGTAAGAGATAATTAATCCTAAGTTGATGATATACATCAATGGCCATAGTCAGGATGTAAACAAGACTTAGTATTTTTATCTTTTATAAAATAACACCGGACCCACACTGAATCCCTTTTAAAAAACCATCATATTTTCTTTAACTATTTTCCTCTTTTATCAGAATTTAATCTAAAATTAATTCAATATATATACCAATGGCCATAGTCAGGGTATATTGAGAGTTAATTTCATTTTAAATTCTATAAAAGCACCAAAAATGTATTTTATTCTTCACTTGAATTTAAATGTGGTTATTATATAATATATTCAATGACCATAGTCAGGGATATATTATGTCTTCAACCTCATTCTTAATTCATTTAAAGAATGAAATAGCTTTTCAAAATTCTTTAAATTCATTCATCATTTAGGATAGAGTGGCTTCATATTTTTCAAAATTCCATTTTCAAAAATCCAAGTGATTGTAAATATCTCTTCTTCAATTTCTATTTCATCAATTCTATCTCATCTTCAAAATCCAAATTTTGACTTTGAAATCAAATTCAAAGTTCAATTTAACTTTGAAATTCTTGATTCATTTCTTTTAAATCCCAAATTCAAATTTCAAATTCAAAGTCCAAATCTGACTTTGAAATTCATTTTTTTTAAAAGTTCAAATTCTCAAATCAATTTTGAAATTACAAATCCATTTTAGGATACAGAACCAAATTCTACTGTGGATCTCAGACTTCAGATCCAAAATTCATTCTAGGATCTAGAAACCAACTTCATCTTGGATCTCAGGATTCAGATCCAAAATCCATTTTAGGATCCAGAATTCAAATTCCACTTTGGATCTCAAATTTCGGATCCAAATTCCATCTAGGATCCAGAATCCAATTACATTTTGGATCTCAGATTTCAGATCCAAAACTCTACTTAGGATTCAGAATCCAATTCCATTTTGAATTTCAGACTTCAGATCCAAAACCCATTTTAAGTTCCAGAATCCAATTCCATTTTGGATCTCATATTTTAGATCCACAATTCCATTCCAAATTTCGGATCCAATTCTACCTTGAATCTCAGACTTCAGATCCAAATTCCAAATCTTGGATCCAATTCCATTTAAAATTTCAGAATCCAATTTCATCTTAGATCCCAGATCTCAGATTCAATTCCCATTTCGGGTTCTAAATCCAAAATTCAATTTTGAACTCTATTTAGAATCAAGACTTTGGATTCAAATTCCATCTTGAATTCCAACTTTCAAATCAATCCCATTTCTCAATTCCATTTCCTAAATTTCCTTCTGATTTCAAAACTTTAAAAGTTAGAATTCAATTCCATTTCATCTCTATTCTGATTCAAAGTCCATTTATGACTTTGAAAATTCCTTTCTTCTCCTTTTATCTCAACTTCAAAAATCATCTCTTTCGAAAACCAGATTTACTCTTTCCGAATTCTGATTATTCCAAAAACTTAGAACCTTCAAATATTAAGTTCTAAAGTTAGAAACCATTTTCTTCACTCTCGTCTCAGAAATACTTGGAGATTTCCAAATCATTTTCAAAAGAGCATATATCTTTTTGCATTTCACAAGCATGATTCTTTGTGCATTTAGACTTAGGATAAATTCTTAGATAATTTCTTAGCAAAGCAAAAGGCATGAATTCGACCCTTGGTTCGATTACCCTTGGTAAAGGCGCCAGGAACAGTTGAACCTCGTACCGACGAGCGGATCTCGTCTCCCAGTTTTTCCGCAAATATTTCAAAAGGGAGGCGAGTTATTTTCTCAAAAATTTTCAAAATTAAGGTCAAGTGAGACCCCGCAAAAGAGTTCCTCTTTCTCTTCTTTTCTTTTCTTTTCTTTTCTCTTCTCTTCTCTCTTCTTTTCTGTCTTTTATTTTCTCCCTTCAAAAAGGAGGAAATAGAGGTTGGAAAGGGAAAAGAGAAGGAAGAGAGAGAATATTACGAGAGGAAAATTTTTGCAATGATCAGACCACCCTTGACCCCATTGGCCTTAGAGAGGGGGTTGGGGGTGCGTGAAGACGAAGAACCCTCCATTTTCCCTCCTCTACTCCCCACCCTCCATCTTGTTTTCCCCTTTATAAAAATGAAAGAGCAAGAGGAGAGAGAAGGTCGATGCTCTCTCTCCTTCTCCTCTCTTCTTCCCCACTATCTCAACTCTCCTTGCCTTTTCCATGTGTGTGTGTGTATGGCTTAAGTGCAACCCAGCCCCAGCTGAGAAGGACTCCACCTCCTCCATTCCAACTCGAGGTGAGCTTCCTTCTTATACCTCTCTCATTTTTATTGAAATGTTTTTCGGTCTGGGCATGAGCACCCAAACCGAATTTGCACACACTTTGCACAACGAATTTTGGGTTGTTTGAAACCCACGAGCATGCTATGGAAACCCTTGCTTTCCTTTTTTCAGCCTTCCATTTATGCTTCTCATACCATATAGCATGTTTCGTTGTTTTGCTTCCATGAAATACATATTTTTTTAGGTGGGAATGCCCTTGAAGGGTTGTGCTTGTTAGAAGCTGGGTTGGGCTCCTTCGTAGCCGGCCCAGACCTTGTGTTGCTCATTTGGGGTCCCATGACCCCACTTGGGAGCTGCTGCAACCCTTGCAGCAAGCTCCCGGACTGACCAAGGGTCGGTCAGTTCGGGACCCCTTTAGTTCCCTTTGAGCGATTTTGAGCCCGGGCATGCAGTAGTCCCAGCTGGGCTGCTGCAGCCTCCATGGTTTGGCAGGGTGGTTTGGGCCACCATGGACCCAGACCTACCCTGGTGGACCCACTCATGAAGTGGGGCCAACCCCCACTTGTTTCACCCCCATGGCATAGGAGTCGGGTGCACTTGGCACCCAGGTTGCCTCCTCCTTGTTGCACCCATCGAGGGGGAGGGCTTGGGTAGTGGCAGCAGCCCTGGTTCGAACCCCAATCAGATTCGAACTAGGGAGCAGCCCAGTCCCTTTCCCTGTTAGGAGTTGCCTTGAGGCAACTGGAAACTGGGTGCACCTAGCACCCAGATTCTTTTATCTAGGTGCACCCACCTTGTGGGGCGCTGGCTTTGTTCGGACGTGGTTTGGACCCATTTCGGGGTCAGACCAGGGGGTATAGACCCCCAGCCTGTGTCCCCCTTCCCCTTTGCTCAGCAAGATCTGGACCCATTGGGACCAGACCGTGCTGCCTTGACCGCCCCACCAAAACTGGGTGTTAGATAGCCCCCATGCGCGCACCTAGGTGCGGGTGCGGGCTGTGGTCTGCAGCCTTGGTCGAGACCCTTTCCCGGGGTCTGACCAGAGGCATGGGCCTAGCACACATCTTTGTGTGCTACCCTTCCCCATTTGACCCAGCAGGGTCTGAACCCACAGGGTCTAGACCGTGCTGATGTGTTGACCCACCAGACGGGGGTCTTTGGGCTAGCTGCAGCCCATTAGATTGCAGGATAGGCCTAGTCCGAACCCACTGTGTTTAGACCAGGGGCTTTCCCATGACCCAGTTGGGTCTGGTCACTGTTGGACCAGACCTTGCTAAGTGGTCTTGTCCCAGCCCTTTGGGCATCTAACCCAACCGAGCCCTCTTATGGCACTCTAGACCTAGCCGCTAGTGCACTCGGGTGAGCTAGGTGCTGGACCCCATGGGCCAGTGCTGCACCCCAACAACACTTGGTATGCAAGTGAGGTGCAGACCAAGGTTGACTTGGGCCCAGTAGCCCAGTCAAACGGCAAGCCCCCTATAGGCCTTGGCTTACTCCTTGGCGCAGGATTGGCACCGGGTGCTAAGGTACCGACAACCTTGCTGCCGCTTTGTGCGGGTCAGTGTTGGACTGCACGCAATCTGTGGCCTATTGTTGGGTTCAACTGGATGCTATGACCTCAGTGAGCTTCCCGCTGGAGCTCACTAGGTGGCGGTGACTTCCCCTTCATTGTTGCCAACCTACAAAATGAAAGAACTTATTAAGCGAGGAATTTCGCTTGTAAGCAACTTGAGCGTTTCTACCTTGGGCATCCGATGCTCGTGCCCCACTGTCTCGTCGTGACAACAAGGTGGATAGGCTTGTGACGTGTCATGCTACATGCTTGCATGTATTTTCCCCCTTTTCGTCGGACGCTCCCGACAGATTGTCTTGTTTGTGCCTCGTTTATGCCCCGTTTATGCGGGCAAAGTGCGGCTACGTATTTGGAATTGAAAATGTAATTTCAATACGAATGTGATTAAGTTAGGTCTCATTCTCGACACTCGTGAGTGTCGATTGCGTAAAGGTCCTTAGCAGAAGGCTTCACTACGCAAGATTTTTTGTAATACAATGGTTGGAATATGCATAATTGGGAAAATATGTATTTCAAGCTCTGGACACTCTTTGCGTATACAATAGCTATTGTATAAGCATTTTTGAGCCTCGTGCCATTCAAAAATAGTGATTTGTGTCATTTTAAATATGTATTGTTGCTCATTGCACAATACTTGTGCGAATTTGAGACTTTATGGTTTTCCCTATTTTTGCACGTGCACTTTGGCACATCCTGACATGTATGTCACTAGTTTTGGTTGTCGAGTATTACTTGTTTTGGCTCACATTCGTATATTGATGAATATACGATGCACCAGAGGCGTACTTCACACTCGATGTGACATACACTTGAAAACTGGAACACCATCTAGGTATTGGCACAGAACCCCTATTGAGGGTTGCGACTTGGCTGTAGTCTTTGGGCGATGACCCCACGATCATGAGAGAGCTCACATACTGCGATATCCTAGAGATGGAATTGGAAATCGTGTTAGATCACCTTTACCAGCAATATGCTCTTTTTGGGTCGTGAGAGACCGAGCACGTGAAGGATATGGCTAAGACCTCGCTGCGTACCCTGCAGGGACCACGAGGAATTTGTATCTAAACATCTATGTGGAGTTTAAATTCATGCAAAGAGGCACATATTGGATACACTTGTAATATTATAATTGCAAGTATCATAATACGATCACTTGTTTACTGCTTTGTTGAATGACACTTAGCCCTTGCACGTGTTCACACGTGAATAGAAATGATATATGTAAATATTAACATTTACGTTGATGGTTGAGCAATTATACTTTGCTTTGGCACATATTGACGCGAACGTGCTATGGATCCTATGCGACATCGGTACACGTATATATACGGTAATTCACTCTCTTGGCATTAAGCTAATACTTGTCGCATCTCTAATTGTCAATATATGGTTATCACCTTCATCGGCAAGGTTCTTCACTATGCTGGTTGTGCTGGAGCACGTAAATGTTTGAGTGTGACCTCAACATTTCTGCTCGTGTTGCCCTGCGGGGAACACAAGGCCGGATGGGCCTGAGTACCTCAGATGGAGGAATTGTGACTAGATATGCCTAATTGTGGATTGGTGTACACGATGATTTTCATCATCGTAATGGCTCCATTATTAATTGGTTTTACTACATAAAATATCTTATTAGTTTCGTGTACGTTTACACACAATTTACCCTTGGCACTTGATGTATCCCATAAGTACATAAGGGGGACTTGTAACGCATTATAGAAGTATTTGCTTGTCCTTGAGACTGGATTAAATGCTATGAACTCCTTGGCAGGTTTGTGTGGGCTATAGACCCAATTTATGAGTTGAGCTCACCTGTGTTGAAAATGTGTGGTTACACGTATCTTCCGTACACACTCACTCAGATGTTTGATATTATTGTCTAAGTGTGTTAATGCTTGATATTGTCGCTTATCACTTAGCTTTATCTTTACCGTACTGTTTATGTTAGTATTGTTCTTGTGCTTGTCTTGTGCTTGGTTCCTTAGTTGCTTGTTGTTCAGCAGTTGTTTGGCTTAGTTCCCTCGTTTCATTGTTCAGTAGTTGCTTGGCTTGTTTTCCTTGTTCAGTTCATAGTAGGCTGTTGTACTTGTTACATTTACTATTGCTTAGACTTGTAACACGTGCACCTACTTGACACACACACATCTACCTTGGTTTAAATGTTTCTAACTGCTCTATCATGTTAGCAATAGCCTGTTACTTGTAGTTTTCAAGTATGATATATATGTATCCTGCTTTATGATTTTTCTTAGAAATGATAATGTATGGATGGTTTATCTCACTAGCTTGGAAAAGTACTGACCCCGTTTTATGGGGATACAGGTGTTTGGCTTCTAGTGGTGCGATGGAGCTCGATGTGCGGCGGCGGACTGAACCCACACTCTAGAACTTGAGATCTTGGCAGTGGTCTTTTGAAAAGGGAAATGATGTATATTCCTCACGCATTAATTTGTAATAAATAAAATGTTTCTTTCTGTTGTCTCTTCCTATGACCTGCTCAGAATTTCTAACAGTTTTCCCTTGCTAGTTTTTCCGCTTTGTGCAATGCTTTCAAAAAAAAATTACCCTAAGAATTTAAGGATTTTTCAAGTTGGGATTTTGGGGCGTTACACTTGTTTGATATGTTGGGCAGTACCCGAGTCTTTTCAAAGCTAAACTTGAGATCGGGTTACTGGCAGGTGAGAATTGCAGATGACGATGAGCCAAAGACAACTTGTGTCACCCGCTATGATGCTTATAAATTCTTAGTAATGCCATTCTTGTTGATAAATACTCTAGCCACGTTCACGACACTAATAAATCAGATTTTCTATCCTTACTTAGACAAGTTCGTGGTAGTCTACTTAGATGACATCGTGATCTATAGCAGCAACATGAAGGAACATGGCCGACACTTGCGAACAGTGTTTCAGATGCTAAAGGTGAATGACCTCTGTGTTAAACGAGAGAAGTGTCTCTTCGATCAAGAGGATATCAACTTTCTCAGCCACGTTGTAGGGCATGATGTGTTGTGCCTTGATGGGCAAAAGATAAGAGCCATACAGGAATGGATTTTGTCAAGCAAAGTGCAAGAGTTGCGATCAATCCTTGGTTTGAAGAATTACTATCGGTGATTCATTGAAGGTTACTCCCTCATTGTTGCACCCCTCACTAACCTGTTAAAAAAGAATTTGGTATGGCTCCGGACTGGAGCATGCCCAGATGCCTTCGACGGCTTGAAAAAAGCCTTAGTGAGGGAGCCAGTGCTGCGACTGCCTGATCACTTGAGACCCTTTGAGGTCCACACAGACACCTCAGACTTTGTCATCGGTAGAGTTATTATGTAGGATGGTCATCCGATCGCATATGAGAGTCGTAAGCTAAAGGATGCAGAGAGGCGTTACATGGTGCATGAATGTGAGATGACAACCATCTTGTATTACCTTAAGACCTGGCGACACTACCTTTTGTGTGCCCAATTCATTGTCAAGACGGACAATGTTGTCATGAGTTATTTTCAGACACAGAAGAAGTTGACGCCTAAGCAAGCTCGGTGGCAGATGTTTTTTGGCTGAGTTCAACTTTGCCTTAGAGTACAAGGTTGGGAAGACCAATGTAGTTGTGGATGTCTTAAGACACAGGGCTGAACTGGCTGCTCTGCGTGCAAAGCCTTCCGAAGTGCATTTGGAGGGCGCTTTGTTGAGTCGTATCCGTGAAGATACGTTGCAGGATCCAACGACGCAACACCTTGTTTCTCTATTACAGACAGGGAAGACTCGATGATTTTGGCTACAGGATGGCCTCCTCGTGATAAAAGGGGGACAAATCTTTGTACCACGGTGGAGAAGCATCCGCCGAGAATTGCTTAAGGAGTGTCATGATATATTATGGGTCGACCATCCTGATCAAGAGCAGACCTTAGCACTCCTTGAGCACAACTACTAATTGCCATAGATGAGAGATGACATGGAGGGGTATGTGCAAACATGCCTCATCTTTCAGCAAAATAAGGAGACCAACCAGAAGGCAGTCAATCTCCTTGAGCCTCTATCGATTCTAGAACGTCCTTGGAAAAGCATCTCCATGGACTTTATTATTAGTCTGTCGAAGGTAGATGGCACCAGCTCCATCCTTGTGGTGGTTGATCATTTCTCAAAGTATGTCACCTTTATCCTAACTTCTAAGTTATGCCCTGCAAAGTTGTTTATAAAGCATATGGTGAAGCACTAGGGCATACCAAAAAGCATTGTGAGTGATCGTGATGCTCGCTTCACAGACAAGTTTTAATGTGAAGTATTTTGACTACTTGACTCTGATTTGCTATTTTTAATAAGCTTCCATCCACAGACTGATGGGTAAACAGAGCGTATCAATGGGATACTTGAGCAGTACCTTAGGCACTTTGTTAGTGCTAATTAAAAAAATTGGGTTAAGCTCCTTGACATGGTACAATTCTATTATAATCTACAAAAGAGCGAGTCTTCAGGCTATAGCCCATTTGAAATAGCTACGGGGCAGTAGCCGCTGACCCCGCAAACTCTTGTCGTGTAAGAAAAAGGAATGTCATAATTCTCCTATTAGTTTGTTCAAGATTGGCACGAGCAGAATGGGTTGGCAAAGACATTCCTACACAAGGCGGCGAAGAGAATAAAGAAGTGGGCGAACAAGCATCGTTGGCCTGCTGGGTTCCAAGTTGGAGACCAAGTGTTGATAAAGCTTTATCCTTATCACACGGGCATCTTCCGTGGGTGGCACTGCGGACTGATCAAAAAGTATGAAGGACCATTCACCATCACAAAGAAGGTGGGCAAACTGGCCTACAATCTGAATTTGCCCTTAGATTTCAAGGTACACCCGGTGTTCCACGTGTGCAACCTCAAATAGTTCCATATAGATGACGAAGATCTGAAACATAGCATGCCACAATGTGCTCCCATCATGTAGAGGGCCCCGACAACACAACAGGCTGAGAAGCACCTCAGTCAGATCTTTTGCTATAAGGTCAACTACTTGGGCGAAGCGAAGAAATACCTAGTGCAGTGAGAGGAAATAATGGAACCTACGTAGGAGCCAGCTTTCCGGATGAATAGCCGCTACTCGACTGAAGTGAGGGCTTACCATGAAATAGATGGCATCGAGGACGGTGCATGATTTGAAGGGGGGAGCATGTTCCCATGTGACTTACATTGTAAAGTTGCGTCTAGAGTCTGTTTTGTTTTTGTTGAGTCTGATGTAAGCTATCAAGTTCAGGTTAATCAATACTTCAAAGGGGCAGCCCGTATACTTGAACTGTAAGAGACCTACGGGCTAAATTGTGAATGAATTAAATGAGTTGAGCTTTCTTTTGTTTACCCTCGTTCTGATTGCAATTCTTCTCCCTCTATTCTCTTTTGCACTCTGATTACAAGCTTCCGCGACTGGCAAGCGAGCAATAACAAGGCTTGCGGTGGTAAGGAAGGACCGTCGAGCTAGCCTATTGAAGAAAATAGGCCCATGACAGTCCTTGCGTGCATTAATTCCATATAACCATATAGGTTTCTTATCATGTCATAATTTAAATTGTAACCTTTAGTGTGTAATATCATATTCAAATAAATAATCATATTGTGAATCTCACTTTCTTAGTTAGTTATGAGATTCTTATGGCTCTTCCATGACCATACCATCGGACATCATCATGTCCACATGCACACTAGTGAAGTACTATGGATTTTCATCAACGTATGGATCCATGATAAAATATAATTTACCAAACATAGAAAATACTCTCACTTTTTAAAACTTTCACCATAGTTAATACTCCCACCATGTATATCATCATCACATGCAACATGCTTAAATTCTCATCAGGTTAACCACCACCTAATTATTTTTTATCGATAAATATTTATATCCAAATAATCATAAATATTACTAAAAACATGAATAACATGAAGTTGCATACCATGCATAAGCTTCTAACACATGAAAAATATACCTTCATGCATTCATAAAATAAACCATAAGGAGCATGACTTATGATCATTATTTATCATCATATGCAAATAAAATATATCAACATGCATAAGTAAAATTATAATTTAGCTCTCACTTTTCCAATATATTGCATTTAAGCAATATATACATTAAGTCATCACAAACTAGAAGCAATATACACAAGAAGTAAAGCATAAATTCTTATATTCATATTCACCATGGATATGCATTAGATCCATATTCAATAGAAGTTCTCCCATTACCATTTGGATATGTCAAACATTATAAGCTCTTTCCAAGGCTTTAATCTAATAAAAATGATATTCAACAATCAAACAATAAGTATGTCAACATATAAGTCCAGATCCACTCAAAAAATATAAATCCAAATTCATTGGATTTGTAAATTCATATCCAAAATTGACTTGAGATGTTATTATCAAGTTCAACATGATCCATAGAGAAAAAATAGATTTCATGCAAATTTAAATAACTCATTCAAAATAATGCATCATAAGAGATTGACCATTGTCCAAATCTATACCTATATGTTTAAAATTCAAATAGATCCACACCACACATCGAATATTGTACTTATCTAGATCTATTAAAGTCAAACTAAGACTCATACAAAATATATTATTAGGTTTGAATATCTGACTTGATACTATCCAGATCCACCATAAACTCTAAAAAAGATCTGGATCCATATAACATATCAACATTATATTTTGTCAGATCCATCACTAGATCTGTCTAATAAGAGAACCCAATAAGGACCTATCCAAATTATATATGCATCAAACCATAAATAATTTCACATAACTAAGTTAAATAAACTTGAATGCTATTGCACTAATTTCAAACCACAATAGATCCATATATAATAAAACAAATTAGCATATCCATGAGCAATTATATAAAATGTCCTCATATCTCATATGGATCCAACTCACCTGAATCATGTACTGATTCCATTAGGACCATAACTATGTACATGTCACACCACAAGTTTTGAGACATAACTAGTTTCAAAACTGAATCTCAATCTTTTAATCCATGTTGAGCTATTTTACTCAACACCCAAATAACCTCCAAACTCATATGATGACCCATTCAAGTATGATAATAGTGCAAGCATGTTCAATGGTATTTTTTGGATCTAAAAGTATGCCCAACAGGTTTTAGCAAGTCCAATATTGATCCAAGCATCAGATTTAATGGATCCTAGTCCAGTTAAACTTGATCTGTAATACCTGATAATTTTTTAAAATTTTTGATCAAATATAAATATCAAATGAAATTGATATTTTTGATGACCCATTTTATGATTCCTGAATGCACGAATGTGACTATATCAAAATTTTGAAAAAAATGAAAATGATTTTGTCAAAATCTGAGTTCGTATAGGCCCAAAACATGCCCAACAGTTTTAAGGGCATAGAGGTAATTTCAGTGGTTTCAAGGATTGCGATGACCTGAGGGTCAATTTCATCCATGCCTCTATGGACCAAGCTTGATCAACCTTATAAAATTATTTTTGGCAATATCTACTTTTGAAAAACCTTAATTCTTAATTAAAAACTCTTATATAAGGTGTATGGCAATTTGGGGAAATAGTATGAAGTTAGTTAGGATATATTTAGCACCTAACTAAGGTTAGAACCTAATTAAACTGAATTGTGGTGGATCATTTGGACTGAATCTAGATCTGCTCCAAATCCAAATCCACCTTTCCTAAACCCCCCATATGCACCTGGTTTTATCCCATAGTTTTAAATAAACTTA
This sequence comes from Nuphar pumila, assembly GCF_984573655.1. Lineage (NCBI taxonomy): Eukaryota > Viridiplantae > Streptophyta > Magnoliopsida > Nymphaeales > Nymphaeaceae > Nuphar > Nuphar pumila. The sequence goes on from NC_143249.1 coordinate 70,236,962, forward strand.
CAAGTGTTAAGATAGGTTTAACACTTGTGATAAATGGGGTGCCAAGTGGCTACCCCATTCTATGTGTTTTTAGGACACTTTTGCCCTTGCCTCACCCTATAAATAGGATCTTTCTCTTCTCTAAATCATTCGACCCATCTCATCTCCCCTCTCTCCCTTAGCTCCCTCTTAGCCACCACTTTAACCACCAAAAGTGGTGGTACTCTACCACTTCAACCACCAAAAGTGGTGGTACTTCACCACTTCAGCCCAACTGGTTTGGTCCCTCCACCAGACCTTGTTCGGTACATCTAACAGACCCGGTTTAGTCCCTCTACTTGGCTTGATTTTGTCCCTAATGTGACCCAATTCACCTCCTTTGCTAACCGGTTCACCACCTAGGCAACCTGGTTCCCTTGCTAGCCACTCGGTTCACTTTAGGGTGACCCGGTCCCCTCTTTCATTAACTGATTCATGTAATTCAACTCCCCTACCCATCGCGTTCAATTCAATTTGGTTACATACGTCAGATATTCGTTTTGGAGGAAAATTCTGCTGGGATATTATAGGAATTTTCTGTCTCTTTTCGACATGCTCCACAAGGTAGGTTTCTATTACCAAATGCGCATATATTCAAAATATTTAATATATCTTGAGACGCACGTGTTTGCCTTCAATTATATTGGTTCATTATATATATAATGGTATTATATTTGTCTCATATTTTGAATTGAATAACATTTTCACATGCATCACAGTTCGAATAAAAATAATATCTTCGCAATGCATCATATACCAAATAAAATAATAGTTTTGCATGCATAGTATGTACTTTGAATAAAATAATATATATGCATTGTGCTTCAAATAAAATAGTTTTGCATGCATAGTACTCTGAATAAAATAATATATGTGCATTTTATTTCGAATAAAATAATAGTTTTGCATGCATCATACTCTGAATAAAATAATATATATATATATATATATATATATATATATATATATATATATATATATATATATATATATATATGCATTGTGCTTCAAATAAAATAATAGTTTTGCATGCATCCTACTCCAAATAAAAGTATTTATGCATGCATCGTACTCTAAATAAAATAGCATTTTCGCAAAGCATCATATTTTGAATAAAATAAAGATTTATGCATGCATCATATGTTGAATAAAATAATATTTTTGCTTCATGTTACGAGAAATATTTTTCCTTACTTATAAGAAAAACAATACTTTAAGCATGCATAGAATAACATGCAAATTTTCTTGGCTCAATAATAGAGCTTTGGGTTTACATAACCCTATCGACAATAAAATAGTCTTCCACTGAATATAAAAAATAGTGTACGGCTGTAAACACCCCAAATTTTCCTCATACATTCTCAAACAACCCTCCTCGTGTAGTGCCAACCCTGTTAAGTCAGTGTAGGAGTCAAACCTCGAGTTAGTTTCAGAAAATCACCACTTTACCCATTTTTACTAGGAAAATTACCATTTTACCCTTAGGTTATCCCGGACCCCAGTTAGTCGGAGTCAACCAAGCTCATTGGTCAGTTCAAAACAGTTAGAATATCAGTCATTTCAAGCTCACCCGAGCTCACAATAAATAAACCATTTTCATTTCTGACCATTCCTGCCAAAATGGGATCATTTCTTCAGAAATGAGCTCATTGCTCACTTAAATTCAAGCCAATTGTCTCTGAGTCAGTCATTCACAGTCAGTCATATTCCTCAGAGTCTAACTTGAGCTCACCAGAAGTTCAAGTGCTCCAGTGTTAGTTCAAAACCATTTCCAAGTGTCCAGGAGCCCGTTTCAGCTCTTTCAGCAGAAATTGAGCTGAGTTCAGTCATTTGAGCTAGTGTTTGAGCTTCAATTTTAGTTTATCTCAGTATTACTGACCTTTGTTTTAGCTCAAACCCAGCTCGAGTTGGTAATTCACTTCACTCTAGTGACCATTCTGTACCATTTCTCTAAAAATGGTAGCTTTTCTCAAAAATTTAGTCGGAAAGTTCAGTTGAGTCAGTGTCTTGTCAGTTCATTTGAGTTCTGAAACTCTAAAACCCAGTTCAATCTAGTTCAATTCAGCTAAAACCCTAATTTTTAGTGTCACTCTAGCTTGGTAGAGTCTGAAAACCATTTCTTGAATCATTTTGCAAATTTTATCAATTTTAACACTTTTTGAACTCATACAAGTGTCAATCCGGGTCTAACATCCAAAATTCTTCATTCAGAGCTAGCATTTTGCATGACATTTCATGTCATTTCTCGGCATTTCATAACATTTCATCATATTTCATTTCATTTTCGAAGTCCAGAACTCCAGTTTATAAATTTTGATCCAGATTGAGTTTCAAAAGTTTTTATAAATCAATTTCAAACCCTGGGTTTCCAAAATTGACATTTTTACCCCTAGGATTCTAAATTTTGAAATATTTTCTCGAGAAAAACAATCTTGATTTCTTTCAAACTCAAATTTTCAAATTCTACACTAGATTTGCTTCGCAACGGGGTATTGAACTTCAAATTTCGAGCTCGTTTCAAAAACTGCCAAAAATAGCTCATTTCATTCGAGAATTTTTCTAAAAAGACTATTCTACTCCTAAGATTCTCAAAGCGAATTTCAAATTTGAAAAATAAGCCCACTCTGAGATGACTTATTCATTTACATTTCCCTTTTATTAATATATATTTCTTTTATTCCCTTTCAATTTTCTTTTTATTTGTTTGTTTTATTTTTTTTTATTTTTTTATTTCACGTTTTGAGAGGAGGTGAGACCCACAAGGGGGTCGACCAAGCCTTCAGCCCCATTTCCTTCTTCCTTCCTTTTCTTTCTTCCCTTCCTTTCCTTCTTCTTCTTTCTTTTCTTTCTTTTCTTTCTTCCCTTCCTTTCCTTCTTCTTCTTTCTTTTCTTTCCTTTCTTCTTTTCCTTCTTCCTTCCTTTTTCTTTCTTTCTTTCCTTCTTCCCTTCCTTCCTTTCCCTTCTTTCCTTCTTTCTCTCTTTCCCATTCCTCTAAGGCCATACGGATGGGCCTCTCCTTCACTCATACTCTCTCATTCCCACTTTTATTATTGCCTCAAGACCCTAAGTTTTGGGTGATGATTTTTCCTAAGTTACCAACCTAAACAACATCTCATGCTCAGTCCCAGCAGCCCTCTCTCTCTCTCTCTCTCCCATTAGCTCTACCTTCTCCCAAGTCTCTTCTCTCTCAGCAGCTGCCCATCCTTTTCCTCTAGCTGCAGCCATCAACTACAACCCCTCTCTTGGTGGAACTCATCTCCAGCGAAGGCACCATACGCCCAGCCCTCTTGGGCCAACAGGTTCAGCCACCTCAAGCTCCAACCACCTTCCATCGGATCCAGCCTTCACGCCCAACGTCCTCCACCTTCCTTGCAGCCGAGTACTTCCAGCCAACACCAACTCCTTGCACCCTTCTTGCTTCAGCTGCACCAAGGCAGCAGCACCCCTATCTACAGCCATCTCTAACCGTGGTGACTACCACCACGGTACATCCCTCCAGTCGGTGCCATTTCCTACAAGACCTCCTCTTTAGTCGGATAAAGTGCAAGCAAGATCCCAAGGTAATGAATACTTTTACAGTGCTTTAGTCTATTTTATATGGCTGAAAAGCCATTATTTACATGTTCAAATGGTACAAAACACATGATTTTCATGGTAAGGCTAAGTAAGAGAATGAAAGATCCATCTAATCGATAGATCGGATCTTTCATTCCATAAGACAACATAAAAAGAACTGGGGATTATGCCTCCATTAAATTTTCTTGTAGTTTATATTTCATGTCATATTATATTAGAAAAGGAATTTAGATTAATTCATTTTTTTTTATTTCATTCATCTTATATAGGATGCATTGTTATCTAGAATTTATAAAATCTCAGTTTTAGGCAAAGTCTAGTTATCATTTTATGAATGTGTTTTCGTTCAAAAATCAAAAAAAAAAATTGTGATATCTTTAGTTGCATGTCTTTGTTTTCCTGACAAAAATTTGATTCAATTTGGGTTTTGAAACCCTCTCAAACAAACCGAATCCCAAACTGGGATTTCACATCTTCAGAACTTTCAATTTCTGTTTTAGCAGACAAAAACCTTCGGGACCTCATAGATGGGGGATCCGAATCTCCCCCTAAAAATTACAGTAGATTCATGGTGGAATCTACTAATTGTATGAAAATTTTGAGATCTTTATAAGCAGATTTGTCCTCTGTCAAAAATGAATTTTCCAAGACCCCTGGGAAAACCTCAATTTTTCTTTGTCAGGGTATAGACCGACTTTAATGTGCTGTATCCGTTCAATCCATGAGTTGTCTGTCAAAACTTTCAACATGAAAGTTGTTTTTAACCTATTTCTCTATCATTTCCTAAAATTTGGGAATTTTTTAAATTGTCAAATATTTTTCCCAAAATTATCTTTTGTCTGACAGATTCCAATATCCAAAATTTCAAGAGATCTAGGTCTCTGATAACAGTGTGCCCATTTCCAAACCGTAACCCGAATCCCAATACTATAAAAAGATCAAATTTTTCTCTGTTTATCAGGAACATTTTCTCAACATTTAAGCCATTTTCCCATTTGTCTGCTATTGTTCCCACATTTTCTCCCGAAACCTGTCTGTCTGCCCTAAATCCTAGAGTCGCCGGATTCCGATCCGACTTGTCGGAGCTGTACAGCTCCGAACATAGGTCAAAACTAGAATGTTTAAAAGGCCAAAATTCTTGCCTTACTGTCCTCTATCACACCATAAAATTTGGAAGACTTTTATGGAAGTTTGATATCCGAAATTTAATTTAGAATCAACATTTTAGGCAAAATTTTGTTTTTTTTAAGATTTTAGCTATTTTCCATATTAATAAAATACAAAAAATTATATTTTCGAGCTTCATTCTATTTTTAGGTTATTATAGGTGTCCATGCCAAATTTGGCTCAATTCCAAGTTCATTTGCTTTGTATGTTAGTTTATTTTTAAATTCAGAAGCGAAAATCATGCGAAAATCAAGTCAAATTTGATATTTTGTGATATTTTTGCTATTTTAAGGTTTTTATCATGTAAATAAGCATGTCATGTCATATTAGTATTAATTTCAATATCATTTGCATTTCATATTTTCTATTTTTGCAAAATTTACTTCAGAAAACCCTGGTTTCAAGGCCATAGTCTTGTTATCAGGGGCATTTTGGTCATTTTGACCTCAATTTCGAAATTTCAATCTTTAATTCTTCAAATTTTCATGCATATTATCATATTTCATCATATTATGTTTGATTTATTTCATTTGATTTTCAAAATTCCAAAAATTATAAAAATTCTTTCAGAAAACCCTGATTTCAAGGTCATCAGGGGCATTTTGGTCATTTTTACCCCAATTTCGAATTTCCAAGCTTATTTTTGAAATTTATTTATTATTCATCATGTTTATATCAAAGGGGGTATGATTCTAGGTTTATATTTGAATAATATCTGATAATTTCTAATATTTTCGGATAAATTCAGAAAAACCTACATTTCTATGCTAACATTGTTTTCTAGTTTTGCAGGAACATTCAAGAAGAAGACTTAGCTTTTATTCTTTTATTTCAATTCAATGTAACATCAAATGTAATAATTTGGAATAAGAGTTATTTTTCTGCTTAGAATAGGACTGCATTGCATATAGTTTAATTTCAGCAATTTTCAATATTTAATGTATCATTCATGCACATTTTTCCAAATTCACTATGGTTGACACGAATGGCACATGCACAAGCTCTTATGGAGTTTATAAACTTGGTGGAATTTGTATTTTTGGCCATAGTCAGAATACGAATGAAACCTAGATTTATGATCTTCATATTAACCACATTCAACTTACACTCTTAGGCTAACTTCAAAAATGCACTGCATTTCTCAAAACTCAAAAGTTTTTCTCAATTCCTCAATGAAATATCTTTCAAATTCATATTCAATCATTCAATTTGTATTATTTTCAAAATCATGTTCCAATTCTATTTCAAAAAAATCGATTTTCCCAAAAATTTCCAAGTCTTTATCAGGATCTGATTTTCTCAAAACTCCAAGTTTTCACATGAGATTTCAAAGTGTTTTTCAAGTTCAAATCAAGATTTTCCAAGATGTCCATATTCTGAATTTCATTTTTAAATCCCAAAATCGATTTTCTCAAAGATCGGATTTTCCTGAGAAACCATTTTCCATTTCAAAAATCATTTTCCAATGAACTTCCTGATTTTCTCAAGATTCTCAAATCTATTTCCTCAGAAAAGCAATCAAAATCTCAAAATTGATTTTCCCAAAGTCCAAGTTTTCCTAAGAATTCATTTTCCAATTCAATTTTCGATTTCCAATGAAATTCAGTGATTTTCCCAGGAATTCAATTTTCAAGTACTTTTCCAATCATTTTCCAAATGTGTTTTAATTTTCTAAGTAAACATCATATTTTTCTCAAACTTGCATTATTTTTCAAAATTCTATAGCACATGCCTGATTCTCTGTGCATTTTAGGAAAAACAGAGCATAATTTAGATAATTTAACTTAGTCAAAGCACACATTTGATCCTTGGTTCAATTACCGCTGGTAAAGGCGCAAGGAACGGTTGAACTTTGTACCGACAGGCGGATCCCATTCCACGGAATTTTCCCACAAATTTTCAAAACGAAGGCGAGTAATTTCAAAAACCATTTTCAAAATTTGGTCGAGTTTGACTTGCGAAATTCATTTCTCTCTCGCAAGAGGGAGGAAAAATTTTGCAATGATAACAGGTTTGGTGACCGTGATGGGACATGTCTTCGTCTGATCAATTATGTGCTTTGACTTAGCTCAATTGTCAAAATCGTGCTCTATAAAATGTCAGCTTTATTTTCTGATATCATGTGAACCTAGGAGCCTAGACTTGAACCCAGTTGACATGGACTGCATGTAGACTAGGCATGGTTTGGTAGGACCATATTGAGGAGAATTATTCATGCTCACTTAGACTTAGGTCTAAAATACAACACTCCTCAATCTAGGACTTGTATGAAAACAATGTTTGCTTCTTCAAAATTTTCAAAATTCTATCTCTTTAGGACTTAGAGCCCTCTGTTTGTCTGCATGTGCTCATGTTTTCAAAACCACCCCACCTATGTCTACCCGGTCTTCACGTTGTTGGGCTCTCTTCCAGAACCATAGTTCGGGACAAAGCCTCACAACTGGGCCACTTATTTGGGCTAACGCCCCCCTGCCACGTACCAAGGGCCATAGTCCAACGTATATCGGCAGGTGCTCAAGGATGTTGGGAAAACACAAGCCTAAAACCAGAGATGAATTTTTATGCCACGTACATCGAGCCCCGGCTTGAGTATATCAGTATAGCATGATTGAACACAGTTGATCTGAGCCTAGAGTCAGGATTAGGGTCCTAAAGCTCTTTCAAAATTGATGCATTTAGAGTCAGCTTCTTAGGGATTGTTGTATATGCATAATTGATTGAATGTATGATATTCATTTTTGTCTTATTTTCTCATATTTTTCCCAATTTTTCCAAAATACCGGACAATTTTCCAAAATACCTCAATTTCCATCTTTTGTGAAATGTCTCCTTTTTCTCAAAAAAAATGGACGATTTTTCCAAATTATCCACCTTTTCTTCAAAACTCCAGGTGATTTTCCATTCTTTCGTTCCTCTGGACTTCGAATTTTCAGCTTTTTATTTTATTTTGCCTGTAATTTTCAAAATTCTTGTACTTTCAAAAGTCTAATTCCAATCTTCTTATCTTTCAGTCCAATGGCATCCAGTCAGCTCGACTCTATTTTTCCTGAGGGTCACATCTCCTACGAGGTGCGACAAAGTCTTCCCGAGCATCGAGCTCTCAGCACCGAACCCTTCTTCCCCCGGTGGTACTATGTTTTGTTCAAAAACTTCTCTCGTATGTTTTTGGACCACCTGAGCGATTATGGGTTGGAACTGGCATCTGCAGTGGGAAAGTTGACAGTCAACGACAATCTGATTCATGCACTAGCAGAGCGGTGGAATCCGCGCAATTGCACATTCTGGTTCCCATGGGGCGAGATGACCCTGTTGATGGACGAATTTTCAGATATCATGGGATTGCCTGAGTCAGTCGGTCAGCCTGGAAATCCATTAGAGCAGCAGTTTCTGATCAATGTCAAGGGTCTGGACCCTAAAGATGCTTTAGCTCGTATGACAGGACGTAAGTCGTGGCCACTGATTGAAGAAAATGGGAATGAATATGTGAGCCTGATCGAGATCTACCGACAGTATGGGGCATTCGCAGAAGTCAGCTCGTTATCTAGAACAGCTCGAGAGAGAATTCAGCATGCGATGGTTCTGTGCACCGTGGGACTCGCTTTCTTTCAAGACAGATAGAATTATGTGGATGTCAGAATAGTACAGCTTCTGAGAAGATGGGGAAGTCGACAGACCAACCGTCTTTCGATAGCCATGGCTGCACTTGCTTTCTATACAGAGGATTAACTCGTTTCACGCTTAGAGAGTCCATTTTAGTTGAGGGATGTACTTATGCACTTCAGTCTTGGTTTCTTCAGCATGTGCCAACCAGAGCTAGTTCATTCAGATACAACGGCAAGGAGCTACTTCCAGTTGCACGATATCGGTTTCTGATTGATCATCTACAAGAAGAAGTGGTATGTGACTATTTTAATCGAGAATTATCGCCTCCCAGATACACCTATGCAAGAGATTCAAGCTACTTGGTCCATTTTTCTGCGCCTACTATCATCCGGAGTGGTGTGTTCGATAGTTTTCTCAGAGATAGAAGCACATAGAGATGCGGCTGTTATCAGGAGTTGTGCCAGAGTTTGACCTTACATCAGCACAGTGGTCTGAAACATACCATTCTGCAAGATATGGCTGGGACTTTTTTGTTACTCTTCCACTTTTTCCCGGTCCTCGTGTCTCTGCTGATTATAAAGAGTGGTGGCAAATTGTCTGTTTGCCCCCCTCTTTCCCAAGTTTATTATTGATGCAATCATGTTTTTCCTTCAATGAATAAAAATCTTGCAAATTCTTCAATTCTTGGTTTGACGACCTCGCCTAGGTAACAAGGCATAATTTTCAGATATTTATTTTCTTTGCAAAGGAATGACAACGCAATTGTCGTAATCCCAGCGATAACTCAATCCCTAGTAATGGGATACTCTTTCAATTGTCTACCAAAATTCTCAGCAAATATTTTCTTCTAATCAAAATCTCTCTCAAAAGCCTAACCCTCAACTTTGCCCTGCAGAGAGAGTTTGTGATATTTAATGGTTCAGACGAGGTTAGGGAAGAAAACTGCACTAGTCGAGGGCATCATATATTCAACGGCCTCAGAAGAAGAGATGGACTCTCCTCGATCAGGCAGAAATCAAGGGCAGTAGGTCGAGGATGACATTGATCCTCAAATGTATGCCATGTTCAAAAAGATGATGACCAAGATGCTGGCAGAGCAAGCGGAAGCCAGTATAGAGCAGACCTGTTATCATCACAAAATTTTTACTTTTGCAAGTCAAACTGACCTTTGAAAAAGATTTTGAAAATAACTCGCCTCCGTTTTTAAAATGCAGGATAATTCCGAAGAATGGGACTCGCCTGTCGGTACGAGATTCAACCGTTTTTGGTGCCTTTACCAGGGGTAATTGAACCAAGGATCAATCAAATGCTTTGCTTTGTTCAACTTGTCTAAACCATATTCTAATTCCTAAATGCACAAAGAATCAGGCATGTGCTATGAATTTCTGAAAATGCACATTTGAAAACATGATGTTTGCTTCCAAGATTTGAAATACTTGGAAAATTTTGGAAAAGATAACACTTGAAAAATCATGAATCATGGTTGAGATACTGTATTTGAGAAAGTGAAAATCGATTTCTGAAGAAATATAAGGATTTTATGAAAATCGATTATGAGAAATGTGAAATAACTTTGGAAAACTTGATTTCTTTGAATTTAAACTTTGAAGTTGAAAATCTAACTTAGAAAATCGAATTTGGAACTTGGGAAACACTTGAAATATCATTGGCAAATCCATATTTTGAGAAAATCGATTTTTGAATAAGACTTAGGAAATTTTGAGAAAATGATTTCTTTGAATTGAGATTTGAATTGGAATTGGCAAATGCATGAAATGAATGAATATGGATTTGAGGAATTGAGAAATACTTTTTGTATTTTTGAGAAATGCAGTGCATTTTTGAAGTTAGCCTAAGAGTGTAGGCTGAATGTGGCTAATGTGAAGATCATAAATCTAGATATCCTTCATATTCTGACTATGGCCATAAATACGAATTCCACCAAGTTTATAAACTTCATAAAAGCTAGTGTATGTGCCATTCGTGTAGACCATAGTGAGTTTGAATATGCATGAATCATCATCCATCACACATTAACATTATTTAAAAAAAAATAAACTATATGCAATGCTGCCTAAGCTAAGCAGGAAATGTAAATTCTTATTCCAAAGTTTAATTTAGTTTACATCACTATTGAATTTAAATACATGAAAAATAAAGTCTTTAATGTACCTGCAAAACTAGAAAACTTTGTTAGTGATGATATGTTGGCTTTTCTAGATTTATCCAGCAATATCAGGAAATTGCTGGATTTTGCTAGATATAAGCCTTTTCGCCATGATTCCATTAAATCAAAATGATAAAGTATGAAATAAAATTGAATAAATAAGGAAGATAAGATATGAAATTTCGAAATTGGGGTCAAAATGACCAAAATAGCCCTAATAACAAGACTATGGCCTTGAAATTAGGGTTTTCAGAAAGATATTTTATAAAATGCAAGTTTTGAATTTCAAATGAAGATAAATCAAACTAAATATGATATGACATGATTAAAAATATGAAAATTAGGGTTAGGGATTTCGAAATTTAGGTAAATGACCAAATTGCCCCTGATAGCAAGACTATGGCCTTGAAATCAGGGTTTTCTGAAATAAATTTTGGTAAAACTTAGGTTTTATGCACTAAATGAAGTCAAATAATCATCAAATTAAACCTAAAGCATCCTAATATGATTATGAACATGATAAAACCCTAAAAATATATGCTTATGTACGAAAATCCAAGAATATCACAAAAAACTGTGATTTTGGCAGTGTTTTTGGATCTTTCAAGAACCCGGTTTTGCAATTTGCTTAATTCAGCCATCAATTAGATTCCAAAATTCATCAAATTTGGTACCTACACTTGTTATAACCCTAATTTTGAATTAGAATTATAAAAATATTTTTTTGACATTAAATTAACCCAAAAATTGCATCAAACCCTAAAAATATGCTATTTTTGACCTAGTTCACCAACCAGTTTCAGAGTTAGACCCGAATCAGGGACCAATCTTTCATGAAAATCTATGAAATTTTACAGAGACAAACTAGGAATAAAAACAGATATTTTCCAATTTACAGATCGGAAAAAGCATCTCCGGTTAAGGAGAAACCCTTCCTGCAATCTGAACTAAAATCTAACAAATCTAACAGGGGTTAAAACAGATACTTTCAATTGATAATTTTGGGATAAATAGAAATACAGATCTAAAATATCTTCTATTTTATCAGTAGATATCAGACAGAAAAATAATAATACTCACTTTTTACAGATCATGAATCGGATCTGTGGTTTGGGATTTATAAACAACACAAGTCTGATTAGGTTTTTGGTAAACCCTAACGAGTTTTAAATTGAAAGTCAGACATTCTGTCAGAGGAAAAATACCAAAAAGAGATCAAAAAATCTCAAAATTTGACATTATATAGGTCTAATCAATATGAATCCATGGCATTTTACGGATCTCAAATCGGATATCGTATGAGAAAAATATCATCACATCAAGTCACCCTCCTGATTTTAACACCGATTTTAAAGTTTTAAAAACCTGACCTGATGTCTGATTTTTTTGACAGGGTTCCCGAAGTCCAAAATCTCTGATTTTTTTACAGTAGTTCAATCACATATGCATGCATCACATATAAAAAAAATCAGAAATTTGCAGTGAATATTTCAATCCAAAACATCATGCTCTTTTCTGTTCTAAACTAAAAACACACAGAAATCTAAGAAACTTGAGAAAACATGCATTAAATAATGAAAAACAATAAAATAAACCATAAAACAGTAAATAAAAATTATTTCTATAGTGTAAAACGTATAATAAACATGAATAAACAGATAAATAAATAAAATACAGGGAATCAATGGCTAGAATTTGCTTTCACCTTTGAAATCATGGATTTAACCCATTTAACGGGTAAATCTCACGTTTCGTCGGTTAAGAACATGAAAAACGTACCTCTCATCGATTTTAATGGATTAGAATCCTTGTAAACACCACAAAAAAGAGTTATATCACTTTCTTGAACTGTTCTTGAGGTTCTTGAGGTTGAATCCATGGTTTAATCCATGAAGGGGATGACACCAATGGCTAAAATCGATTTAAAACATGAAAAAGTATTAAATAAAACTAAAAAATATTAAAAATATTACCTTGGTGCTTGCAGCTGCAATGGAGGAAGGTAGAGGTGTTGGAGAGGAGAGAGAGGCCACGAAAATTTGAGAGAAAAGAGCCCCCCCTTTTGGCCCCCTTTAGGTCCCCTTTTATAGTTTTTCAAAAAGTCACTTAATTAGGGTTAATTAAGAGGTTTTTCATTTTTTCAGGACTCTTTCTAATAAATCCACTAAAGGCAACGATTTTTTGTGGTTTTCTAGCCTAGGTGGGACTCTAATTAATCCCTAATTAGCCCCTAACTAAACCTAGAAATCCCCCAAATGTGATGCCACTTGGCATCTTTCACTTTTGGGTTTTTAAAACACCTTTAAAAACATTTAAAAACACTAGTTTTAAAAACTAATTTTCAAAATGAGTTTTCAAAATGGTTTTGACTCTTCTAAACTTCTAATACTAACCAAGACACTAACTAACCCTAGTCTAGCCCTGACTTACTCGAATATGGTGCCACCCCGAGTGGGCCCTACTTGAGTTTTTCAAAAAGCGATTTTAAAACTTGAAATTGAAGGAGTTTTCAAAAGATTTTCAAAAGTAAACTTAAAATTAGAATTTTTGAAATGGCATAGGGTTCTAACTGAGTCAGAACTCCTTTGGATATGATGCCAACTGAGTGGGCCCACATCGAGTTTTGAAGAATTTTGAAATAAACACTGAAAATGGCTTTGAAAAGGGGTTAAAATCAGTATTTGAAATTCAAGATCTTTGAAAATAGGGTCTCAAGCGAACTGGAACTCCAAATTAGAGTCCTGAACTCTTAGGACTCTGTGATTTTGGATTTTAAAAACCAAATAAAGAAATTTTTGAAAAGATTTCATCTAAAATGGTGAAACAAGTCAGAAAATACTGCCAGGGTTAGACTCCTAACTCAATGAGGACTCTGAAATAGAGTCCTGGATTAACTGAACTCTACAAAATGACCTAATTTTTGAAAACAAATGGAAATAAATAAAAAAAAAAACAGAGTAAAAACAAACTTCAAAACAGACTCCTGGCTGGACTAGGACTCTGGGACAGAGTCCTGATCGGACTGAAACTCTAGATTTTTTTGGTATTTTCTGAAAAACAAATGAAAGAACTTGTCAAAACAGTGAAAACAATAACGAATATTGAAATAAAACAGAGTTCTGATTCAACTGAGACTCTGAGGACAGAGTCTTGATTGAACTAGGACTTTCAGATTTTTGGATTTTCTGAGAAAACAAATGAGAGAATTTTGAAAAACAGTTAAAAACAGGATGAAATCGAAGTTTCGGTTCAGAGTCCTGATCTGATTAGGACTCTGAGAAAGAGTCCTGATTCGATCAGAACTATAAGAATTTTGGTTTTCTGATAAGCAGATGATGAAATTTGGGCAAAGCTTTTGAAAATCAGTGAAAATGAGGTGAGAAAATCAATTTTGGATAGAATCCTACTTCGATCAAGACTCTGGGGTAGAGTCCTGATTTGATTAGGACTCTGAAATAAAATCTCATAATTTTGAAATTCTTTGATAAAAGTGTAATAGTTTTGGTAGATTGAAAGATTTCTGAAAGATTCTCTCAAAATTGAAATCCGGATCAGAGTCCTGATCCAACAAGGACTCTCTGAACAAAGTCTTGTTTTGACTGAAACTCTGAGTTTCTGACTCATTTTGAAAGATTTGATTGAAAATAGATAAAATAGTTGTAAAAGATTAGAGTCCCAATCCAATTGAAACTCCGAAGAAGAATCCTGATCTAGCTGGACTCTTGAAGAAGAGTCCTGATCCAACTAGGACTCTGAAATTTTGGCCAAAACAGAAGATTTTGAAAGGTTTTCTTCAAAAATAGGTAAAAAGGTAGTGAAAAATAGAGTTTTGATCCGACTAGGATTCTGGAAAAAGAGTCATGATCCAACTAGGACTCTAAAATTTTTAGAGATTTTTGACAAGTAAAGGAATCCAGAAGCGACACCACCTAAATGGGTCTCATCTGAGAATTGAAATCAATTGAAATTGAGTTTGAAATGAATCCAGATTGTTTTCTGAGAAAATATTTCAAAATATAAAGTTCTGGGGTTGAAAAATGACAGAATGTTGAGTAAAAACCCAGGTTTTGAAATTGATTTTTGAAAGAAAAAGTTTTAAAACTCAAATCTGGATTAAATATTTTGAAAACGAGAGTGCTGGATCTCGAAAATGAGATGTAATGACATGCAATGCTATGCAATGCAGTGAAATGACATGTCAAATGGATGCAATGATATGCAATGATCTGTAATAACATATGAAATGGACAAACACTGGATGAGGGTGAAAATTTGGGGTGTTTACAGATGCCCCTCTTTGCTACTAAGCCGGTTGAAAGCCGAGCTTAGTGGCAAAGAAAACACACCAAATTTGGATTATAAAAATGCCTCAGTTAGATGAATCTGACTGGGTATGAAAGAATTAGTCCAAGTGATGATGATAGATATGAAATGAAGAATAAGGAGAAAGTTTTACTTTAAAAAGAAGTGAGATTCAGGTTTTGCCCTTAACCTGGATGTGACAGAAAATACCTCGTGTAGAAACGAAGCTCAGGTTTGACTCTTAACCTGACCGGGAAATGAAATACTTCATCAAAGTGAAGCTCAAGTTTAACCCTTAACATGATCGGGCGAAAAATGAAATACCTCATCAAAGGAGGCTCAGGTTTATACCCTTGACCTGATCGGGTGGAAAATGGAATACCTCATCAAATGAGGCTCAGGTTTGTACCCTTAACCTGATCGGGCAATGAAATACCTCATCAAAGGAGGCTCAGGTTTATACCCTTATCCTAATCGGGCGGAAAATGAAATACCTCATCAAAGGAGGCTCAGGTTTATACCCTTAACCTGATCGGGCAATGAAATACCTCATCAAAGGAGGCTCAGGTTTGTACTCTTAACCTGATCGGGCAGAAAATGAACGGAATCCTCGAAAGAAGAGACCGTGATGGAACCTTCGGATTTCCGCACAATGAATCCGATAGGGGTTTTGCAAAAGGAAGGAAATTGGGGTCCCTAAAGCTTGAAAAGGGTTTGATTTTGGGCGTCTCATTGCTGAGACTAAATAGCTTTTGAAATTGCCTTTTGCTGGAATTGGTGGCTTAACCTCAAGCCGAAATTGGACTGTCTATGGTGGGACAGTGGGGACACAGGGAAGTGTGCGAATCTGAGAACCCAGGCGCTCAGATTATACCAAAGAAGGGAAGGAATCTTGAAAACTCCCGTTATCAAGTCCTAAAAGGGATGGTGTCAGGATGTGCCAAAGATGAACCTCAAGCTCTCGCTTCATGCCAGGATAGCTAGAAAATATTGTCAAAATGTTGAAAATTGTTGTTGATTCAAAATAATTGAAAATGATGCACACTGTTTTGAAAGTATTCCCTCTTTTCTACCTGAAGTATTACCTCCGACTGGGCTTAACTCCGTAGAATCAAGATTCGAATTCAAATTGCCTGTGATTGGCTTTCTTTCAAGGAAGCTATCAATTTCCTTGATATGGACGGGAAAGAAAGTATTCTTGATATTGCGAGAGCTATTGGTGAAAGAATATTGATAAAAGAATTTCACAAAATTAAAGAAGATTCTTGATAGATTTGGCAGTCTGATATCCTGGGATTCTTTTCTCATGATGATCTTTCTGCACTCTTTTTTTTAGCAAATTGGAGCTCTCTTTGATTTTTCGGGAATTACATCATCCTTCATTTTGGAGATGTCCTGACTTGTCTCTCTCTTTTTTTTTTTGGAAGGGTACGTCACAAACTCCTTCATCTAGAGATGTTCCGATCCTTCTTTTCTCTCAGGGATTATCATGATGATTATTGGCTCTTTGGTAGAAAATCTCTTGATGATAGCTGGAATTAAATATCTTTTAGGGTTTGTCGGTAGGCTCATCACACTCGCCTTCATCTCGACGGTGATCTGAACTTTCCCTGGAAGGATCCGTCACAAACTCCGTCATCTTGGAGATGATCCAAATCTTCTTTGGCCCCGGGGGTCGACTCGCTTAATTCGCCTTCATCTTGACGACAATTGAGAGATCCCTTTTGCAGATATTTAATTGCAGCTTAGGTGATTAAGGAGATATGGAAATTGAGTGGATTTTTCTGTATCACCCAGGATATTTCGACTGCTTTATTTTTCAAGAATGGTCTCTAAAAATATGTCATTGACTGCGATCAATATCAATCACTCATGGCTTTGCAACAACATTGAATTCTCTTTGCTGGCCATATCGCGGATTTATTCTTCATCCTTTTGGTTGGCCAATAAAAAGATTTTGAACTTTGAATCCTTTTCCGTGAAAGCATTGCCCTTTCGGAAGTAATAGTGGAGGTATTCTGAAGTAATAATTTTGTGCAATAAAGATTTTTGAAATCAACAAATATTTAATGACAAATTGGCAAAATTTTCTTGAAATCCTTTTGTGAAAGCGAGCATTTGAAGCACAACGCAACACATCCATGACAACAATTCTCTTCTCCTTTCCCCAAAGGAGAAGATTCAGAAATTGGAATTAGGAATTACTCCTCTCTTCCCTGAAGAGGAGGTGTTTGCAAAACGAACTTTCTAAGAGAAATTAAGCTTTCGTCAAAACTTCCTAACATTAGGCTTCTCTTATGGAAAGGAGGCCGGAATTGGTGAGGTTGGTAAATTGGTCATGAAGGAACGAGTTCATCACACTCTCCCTAAAAAGAGGGTCCTTCATGATGAAATGGCCTAGTCTGAAATTATGGGGCCACAAGGAAAGCAAGTCTCCGTCGAGTCTCTCCCTATAAAAAGGGTTCCTTGTGTGAAATTTGGAATTTTGTTTTGCAAACGGTTCACAAAGACACGAGTCCCTTCAAACTCTCCCTGAAAAGGGACTAAGTGAACAAATTGGATAGCATGCGAAAAGAGCGAGCTCCCTCGAACTCTCCCTATAAAAAGGGTCTCTCGCAAGAGAAAATAATTGAAATTGGGTATTGGGTGACTCAAAAGGGTCAAATTTTGGAAATTGGAATTTTGAAATTTGATATTTGAAATTGAAAATTGAAAATTGGAAATTGGAAATTGGAAATTTGAAAATTGATAATTGGAAATTGGAAATTGATTGACCTGAAGGTCGAAATTGTGAATTGGTTTACTGAGAATGACATGGGTTCTATAGGGATTCAGCCTAAGAACGACATTGGTTCTGCAGGGGTTCGACCTACGAACTATCAATTCCATAGGAATTCAACCTAAGGATCATAGCTTAAGAAGGAATGATTCCAACTTATGAGCTTTGAATAGACCAGGTGCTAAACTGGGTTTTTGAGGGAAGATTCGAATCAGAATTCAACTCTTCAAGGAAAACTAGATGAATTGGATTTTGAAATACAATTCGAGTCGGAACTCGGATCTTCTACACCAACTCGCAGGATAGTTTGAGTAGAAGTTCAAACTTGTAAAGGAAAGCTAGGCGAATTGGATTTGAAAGAAAATTCGAGTCGGAACTCTGATTTTCTAGACCAATCCTGAATTGGATTTGGAAGAAGATTCGAATCGGAACTCGACTCTTCTAGACCAATTCTAGAATCTAGAGGAAAGAAAATTATACGAATTGAATTTGTAAGAAAATTCAAGTCGGAACTTAGATTTTCTAGACCAATTCTGAATTGGATTTGGAAGAATATTCGAATCGGAACTCGACTCTTCTAGACCAATTCTAAAATCTAGAGGAAAGAAAATTATACGAATTGGATTTGTAAGAAAATTCAAGTCGGAACTTGGATTTTCTAGACCAATTCTGAATTGGATTTGGAAAAAGATTCGAATCGGAACTCGACTCTTCTAGACCAATTCTAAAATCTGGAGGAAAGAAATTATACGAATTGGATTTGTAAGAAAATTCAAGTCGGAACTTGGATTTTCTAGACCAATTCTGAATTGGATTTGGAAGAAGATTCGAATCGGAACTCGACTCTTCTAGACCAATTCTAAAATCTAGAGGAAAGAAAATTATACGAATTGGATTTGTAAGAAAATTCAAGTCGGAACTTGGATTTTCTAGACCAATTCTGAATTGGATTTGGAAGAAGATTCGAATCGGAACTCGACTCTTCTAGACCAATTCTAAAATCTGGAGGAAAGAAATTATACGAATTGGATTTGTAAGAAAATTCAAGTCGAAACTTGGATTTTCTAGACCAATTCTGAATTGGATTTGGAAGAAGATTCGAATCGGAACTCGACTCTTCTAGACCAATTCAAGACATTGAAAGGAAAGAAAAGATGATAAGTATAAAGATGACATTTGGGACTAGTTCAACTAGTATGAGCATCAAATTTTGGTAGAGTACCAATACGAGCACTGGGTTTTAAAAGGTTACCAGTACGAGTACTGGGTTTTAAAAGGTTACCAGTATGAGCACTGGGTTTTAAAAGATTATCAGTACGAGCACTGGGTTTTAAAAAATTATCAGTACGAGCACTGGGTTTTAAAAGATTACCAGTACGAGCACTGGGTTTTAAAAGATTACCAGCACGAGCACTGGGTTTTAAAAGATTACCAGTACAAGCACTGGGTTTTAAAAGGTTACCAGTACGAGCACTCGATTTTCAAAAAAGTCACCAGTACGGGCACTGGGTTTTAAATGGTTGCCAGTACGAGCACTGGGCTTTGAAAGATTACCAGTACGAGCACTGGATTTTAAATGGTTGCCAGTACGAGCACTGGGCTTTGAAAAAGTCTGATCAGTGAATACTGAATTTAGAGGGTTCAACTAGTAAAAACCAGATTAAGGAAGTTCGACCAGTGAAAACTGGATTCAGGAAGTTCAACCAGTGAAAACTGGATTAAGGAAGTTCAACCAGTGAAAACTAGATTTAGGAAGTTCGACCAGTAAAAACCGGATTTAAAAAGTTCGACCAGTAAAAATCGGATTTAGGAAGTTCGACCAGTGAAAACGGGATTCAGGAAGTTCAACCAGTAAAAACCGGATTCAAGAAGTTCGACCAGTAAAAACCGGATTCAGGAAGTTCGACCAGTGAAAACTGGATTCAGGAAGTTCGACCAGTAAAAACCGGATTTAGGAAGTTCAACCAGTGAAAACTGGATTCAGGAAGTTCGACCAGTGAAACTGGATTCAGGAAGTTCGACCAGTGAAAACTGGATTCAGAAAGTTCGACCAGTAAAAACTGGATTTAAGAAGTTCGACCTGTGAAAACCGGATTTAGGAAGCTCAACCAGTGAAAACTGGATTCAAGAAGTTCGACCAGTAAAAACCGGATTTAGGAAGTTCGACCAGTGAAAACTGGATTCAGGAAGTTCGACCAGTAAAAACCGGATTTAGGAAGTTCGACCAGTGAAAACTGGATTCAGGAAGTTCGACCAGTGAAAACTGGATTCAGGAAGTTCGACCAGTAAAAACCGGATTTAGGAAGTTCGACCAGTGAAAACTGGATTCAGAAAGTTCGACCAGTAAAAACTGGATTTAAGAAGTTCGACCAGTAAAAACCGGATTCAGGAAGTTCGACCAGTGAAAACTGGATTCAGGAAGTTGGACCAGTAAAAACCGGATTTAGGAAGTTCGACCAGTGAAAACTGGATTCAGGAAGTTCGACCAGTGAAAACTGGATTCAGGAAGTTCGACCAGTGAAAACTGGATTCAGAAAGTTCGACTAGTAAAAACTGGATTTAAGAAGTTCAACCAGTGAAAACTGGATTTAGAAAGTTCGACCAGTGAAAACCGGATTTAGGAAGTTCGACCAGTGAAAACTGGATTTAGAAAGTTCGACCAGTGAAAACTGGATTTGGAAAGTTCGACCAGTGAAAACTGGATTCAGGAAGTAGGCTTCACCCGAAGGTTGACGCGTAAAAATGATTTTGATAAAAACTCGGCCTGAAGGACGAACTTGAAAAAGGTTGGTGTTTAGAAAGTGCTTGATGATTGTAATGTGAGATTTTCAATCTTCACCCTCACGCTGACCTAGACAAATGCCACGAGTCTCAGAGTTCATCCCTTATCCTAAATGGGTAATTCGATGCAAATGCAAATCGATGCAGATGAATGCAGATGAATGCAAATGAATGCATGCAAATGCAAATGAATGTAAATGGGTGCACATGCGTGCAAAATGAGAGATTTGTTTGATCCTGCCTGCATACAGGATGTTTTGAAGACAATTTTTAAAATAATGCCCCAGTGTAATGGGGGAGTAAGATATTGGATGAAAGGATAAATAATTGATATTTGAGGAATGTTCTCTGAAGATAACAGTGGAAAGATTGACAATGTGCTTCTTGATGAATTCGGGAGACACTCTGAAAGAGGTTACTCCTTGTAAAAAGACATTTTGTAAAGAAGGAGAAATACAAAAGATGATGCCAAACTATGAGGAAGATTGATAATTTTATTGATGAAAGAGATGAGACCATGCCATCCATACAAAATGACGAAAGCAAAATGTAAGAATGAAAGAGTGATGGCCTTGTCGCTCTTAGGGTGCTGATGAGCAAGCTACTTTGTCTTCTTCTTTGCCTTCCACAAGGATATTTTTATCAATATAGTCTTGAATAATATTCCTGAGAACGAAGCAGTACTCGGTATCATGCCCCATGGCCCGATGAAACTTGCAGAATTGATCTTTAAATCTTCCCCTAGTGATAGGAGGATCATCGACTCTTGGGAGCTTAATCATCTCCTTGGCCAACATATATTCAAGGATTTCTTCACGCGGTTGATCTAGGGGAGTAAAGTCACGTTTAAAACTCCAGTTGTCGTGCTTCGACTTTTCTTGAGGTCTCGACCCTTGCCCAAAAGATCGCTGAGGTTGCTTATCATACTGGGGAATCGACTCACCTTTTTGCTCATTTTTGCTGAGGTTTGGTCCCCCTGGGCCAGAGCTGTGATCTTTCACATTTCCCTTATAATGGTTCTTGTTGTTGCTGGTAGAGTAGGTAAAATGGGTTTTCTTGTTAGATTCCTGCTGACTGCTGCTTTTGGTGAACATGAAACCTTCATAAGATCCATTTTCCATACTCAACTCAATCCATTCAGCTCGTTCTATCAGTTCTATGAAGGTCTTTGATGGAGAGGTGGAAATCAGTCCCCTTAGGGGTTGCGAGAAGTTGCTCAAAATTAAGGATAGCGCGTGTCCCTCTGATATTGGATCACACATTTTGTTACAAGCAGATCTCCATCTATGAATAAAATCCCTGGCTTTTTCATTTTCTTTCTGCTTCAGACTGCAGAGGTGGCTGAGAGTCGGGAGGGCTTCGGCGTTGAATAAAAAGCGCTCAATAAACAAATTGACCACTTTATCAAACTCTTTCAGCTCTATGGGATTAATATGCTCTGAATACCATTTTGCTGCAATACCCTCCAGACTGCGAGGGAAACAAAGAAATAAGGCTCGGTTATTCCTCCTGAACTTGGAACACTCTGCAAAGAAAAGGGCAAGGTGTGTCTTTGGGTCACCCGAACCATCAAACTTAATGAATTTCTTGGGGAGGTTATCGAGATCATCATCCCCATCCAATCCGTCATAAAAGTCTTCGCTTGTAAAGACCCTTTTACCCCTGTCACGAGCTTGAAGATCCTTAACCATCTTCATCACATCTTTTAGTTGTGACTGCGTAGGGTCGTCAAGAGACTGATTCTTGGATTTGTAGGCCAACCCCTGCCCCTGAGTCGACCTTTTGAATTCTTGCTTGTTTTCATACTCTTTGTCAGTATCATTTGTTGATTCTGACTCATCAGACATTTCCTCATGGCGATTCTGCTTTTTAATGATTTTCACATTCTTGGCTGTGTGATCCCTATCCTTCTGTTTGATCTGAGTCTGTTCAGCACTGGCTTCAGCTTGCTCTGCCAGCATCTTACTCATCATCTTTTTGAACATGACGTACATCTGGGGATCTACGTCATCTTCTGCTTGCTGACCTTGACCACGGGGTGAGTCCATTTCCTCTTCTGAAGCGACTGAGTATGCAACGCCTTCAACTGATGAGGTTTTCTTTTCGGACCTTGTATGAACCATCGAGTATCACGAGTATTTTTTTAGATGTTGTTGATTCTCTCTGCACGGTAGAACTGATGGTTAGGCTTTTGAAGGAAATTTGGTTGGAGAAGAATATTTGTTGAGAATTTTGGTAGACAATTGAAATAATATCCCATTACTAGGGATTGAGTCGTCGCTGGAGTTTATGACAATTGTGCTGCTATTCTTTGCAAAATAAACAACTGAGAATATGCCTTGTTACCTAGGCGAGGTCGTCAAACCAAAGTGAAATGAAGATTAAAGGAACTTTATCGAAAATATGATTTTAATAGTACACTTGACAGAGGGGAGGGGGACAGACAATTTTCCACCACTCCGGATAATCAGATGACACTCGAGGGCCAAAAAAAATAGTAAGATTGACGAAGGAATCCCAGCCATGTCTGGCAGAATGGTATGCTCCGGACCACTGATCTGATGCGAGGTCGAATTCTGGCAGAACCCCTGCTAGTGGACGAATCTCTACGCGCTTCTGCCTCTGAGAGAACTGCCTGACACACCGCTCTGGATGATAGTATGCGCAGAAGAAGGGGCCAAGTAGCCTGAACCGCTTGCCATAAGCGTAAGTATATCTGGGAGGTGATTCCTGACGATCAAAGTAGTCCCATACGACTTCTTCCTCCTGAAGATTGTCGATCAAGAATCGGTATCACCCAACTGGAAGAAGCTTTTCACCATTGTATCTGAAGGAACTGGCTCGGGCTGGCACATGCCGGAGGAACCAAGACTGCAACGCGTAGGTGCACCCTTCGACTAGAATTGATTCTCCGAGTGCGAAATGAGTCAACCCTCGGTATAGAAAGGCGAGTGCGACCATGGCAATGGAGAGGCGGCTGGTGTGTCGACTTCCCCATCTCCTTAGGAGCTGAACTATTCTGATATCCATATAATTTCGTCCGTCGGGAAAGAAAGCTAATCCCACCGTGCACAGAACCATCGCATGCTGAATTCTTTCTCGAGCTGTTCGAGACAACGAGCTGACTTCTGCAAATGTCCCATACTGTCTGTAGATTTCGAGCAGGTCCACATATTCGTTTTCATCCTCCTCTATCAATGGCCAAGACTTGCGTCCTGTCATGCGAGCTACAGCATCTCGGGGATCCAGACCCTTGACATTGATCAAAAACTGTTTCTCCAATGGATCTCCAGGCTGACCGGCTGGCTCGGGCAATCCCATAATCTCTGAAAATTCATCTATTAGTACTGTCATCTCGCCCCATGGGAACCAGAAAGTAGAAGTGCTCGGATTCCACCGTTCTGCTAGTGCATGGATCAAATTGCCGTTGACTGTCTGCTTTCCCACTTCGGACGCCAGTTCTAACCCACAATCGTCCAGATGGTCCAGAAACATACGAGAAAAGTTCTTGATCCAGGAATACCACCGGGGAATGAAGGATCCGGTGCTGAGGACTCGATGCTCGGGAAGACTTTGTCGCACCTCGTAGGAGATGTGACCCTCAGGAAAGACTGAATCAAGTTGATTGGATGCCATCGGACTGGAAAACATGGAAATTTGGAGTAAGACTTTGGAAAATATAGAGATTTTGAAAAAAATGCAGGCAAGATAAAATGAAGTAGGAAATTCGAGATCCAGAAGAACGAAAGAATGAAAATCACCTGGAGTTTTGAAGAAAATAGAGGAATTTCATGAAAATCATCCAGAGTTTAATACTTCATAAAATGGAGTATTTGAAAATCGTCCAGGGTTTAAAACATGGACAGTACATGGACATGGATTGGGGATTTTTAGAAAAATCATCCAGTATTTTAGAAAATTGGGAAAATATGGAAAATAAAAAGAAATGACTACAACACATTTAATCACATCCTGCACAAACAAGTATGCACATACAGCATTCCCTAAAAGCTGACTCTAGATGCACAAATTTTGAAATAGTTGTAGGACCTTAATCCTAACTCTAAGGTTCAGATCAACTGTATCCAATCCAGTTATGCCTATATACTCAAGCCAAGGCTCAATGTACGTGGCATAAAATCAAATTCTCCGGTTCTAGGTTCAAGTTTTCTAACATCCTTGAGCACCTGCCGATATACGTTGGACTATGGCCCTTGGTACGTGGCAGGGGGGTTTTCACCCAAATAGGTGGCCCAGTTGTGAGGCTCTGTCCCGAACTATGGTTCTGGAAGAGAGCCCAGCAACGTGAAGACCGGGACAATATAGGTGGGGTGGTTTTTGAAAAATATGAGCACATGAAATCAAATCAGAAGGCTCTAAAACCTAAAGAGATAGAATTTTGAAAATTTGAAGAAGCAATCATTGTTTTCATACAATTGCTAGATTGAGGAGGGTTGTATTAGACCTAAGTCTATGTGAGCATGAAAATTTCCTCCTCAATATGGTCCTACCAAACCATACCTAGTCTACATGTAATTCATGTCAGCTGGGTTCAAGTCTAGGCTCCTAGGTTCACATGATATCATAAAGTAAAAGCTGACATTCCATGGAACACGATTTTGACAATTTGAACTAGGTTAAGCACACAATTGATCAGGCGAAGACAGGTCCCATCTCGGTCGCCAAACCTGTTATCATCACAAAATTTTTACTTTTGCAAGTCAAACTGACCTTTGAAAAAGATTTTGAAAATAACTCGCCTCCGTTTTTAAAATGCAGGATAATTCCGAAGAATGGGACTCGCCTGTCGGTACGAGATTCAACCGTTCCTGACGCCTTTACCAGGGGTAATTGAACCAAGGATCAATCAAATGCTTTGCTTTGTTCAACTTGTCTAAACCATATTCTAATTCCTAAATGCACAAAGAATCAGGCATGTGCTATGAATTTCTGAAAATGCACATTTGAAAACATGATGTTTGCTTCAAAGATTTGAAATACTGGAAAATTTTGGAAAAGATAACACTTGAAAAATCATGAATCATGGTTGAGATACTGTATTTGAGAAAGTGAAAATCGATTTCTGAAGAAATATAAGGATTTTGTGAAAATCGATTATGAGAAATGTGAAATAACTTTGGAAAACTTGATTTCTTTGAATTTAAACTTTGAAGTTGAAAATCTAACTTAGAAAATCGAATTTGGAACTTGGGAAACACTTGAAATATCATTGGCAAATCCATATTTTGAGAAAATCGATTTTTGAATAAGACTTAGGAAATTTTGAAAAAATGATTTCTTTGAATTGAGATTTGAATTGGAATTGGCAAATGCATGAAATGAATGAATATGGATTTGAGGAATTGAGAAATACTTTTTGTATTTTTGAGAAATGCAGTGCATTTTTGAAGTTAGCCTAAGAGTGTAGGCTGAATGTGGCTAATGTGAAGATCATAAATCTAGATATCCTTCATATTCTGACTATGGCCATAAATACGAATTCCACCAAGTTTATAAACTTCATAAAAGCTAGTGTATGTGTCATTCGTGTAGACCATAGTGAGTTTGAATATGCATGAATCATCATCCATCACACATTAACATTATTTAAAAAAAAATAAACTATATGCAATGCTGCCTAAGCTAAGCAGGAAATGTAAATTCTTATTCCAAAGTTTAATTTAGTTTACATCACTATTGAATTTAAATACATGAAAAATAAAGTCTTTAATGTACCTGCAAAACTAGAAAACTTTGTTAGTGATGATATGTTGGCTTTTCTAGATTTATCCAGCAATATCAGGAAATTGCTGGATTTTGCTAGATATAAGACTTTTCGCCATGATTCCATTAAATCAAAACGATAAAGTATGAAATAAAATTGAATAAATAAGGAAGATAAGATATGAAATTTCGAAATTGGGGTCAAAATGATCAAAATACCCCTAATAACAAGACTATGGCCTTGAAATTAGGGTTTTCAGAAAGATATTTTATAAAATGCAAGTTTTGAAATTCAAATGAAGATAAATCAAACTAAATATGATATGACATGATTAAAAATATGAAAATTAGGGTTAGGGATTTCGAAATTTAGGTCAAATGACCAAATTGCCCCTGATAGCAAGACTATGGCCTTGAAATCAAGGTTTTCTGAAATAAATTTTGGTAAAACTTAGGTTTTATGCACTAAATGAAGTCAAATAATCATCAAATTAAACCTAAAGCATCCTAATATGATTATGAACATGATAAAACCCTAAAAATATATGCTTATGTAGGAAAATCCAAGAATATCACAAAAAACTGTGATTTTGGCAGTGTTTTTGGATCTTTCAAGAACCTGGTTTTGCAATTTGCTTAATTCAGCCATCAATTAGATTCCAAAATTCATCAAATTTGGTACCTACACTTGTTATAACCCTAATTTTGAA
The DNA here is from genome assembly GCF_984573655.1 of Nuphar pumila. Classification (NCBI taxonomy): domain Eukaryota; kingdom Viridiplantae; phylum Streptophyta; class Magnoliopsida; order Nymphaeales; family Nymphaeaceae; genus Nuphar; species Nuphar pumila. The sequence continues at coordinate 70,263,789 of NC_143249.1, forward strand.
TTAGAATTATAAAAATATTTTTTTGTCATTAAATTAACCCAAAAATTGCATCAAACCCTAAAAATATGCTATTTTTGACCTAGTTCACCAACCAGTTTCAGAGTTAGACCCGAATCAGGGATCAATCTTTCATGAAAATCTATGAAATTTTACAGAGACAAACTAGGAATAAAAACAGAGATTTCCCAATTTACAAATCGGAAAAAGCATCTCCGGTTAAGGAGAAACCCTTCCGGCAATCTAAACTAAAATCTAACAAATCTAACAGGGGTTAAAACAGATACTTTCAATTGATAATTTTAGTATAAATAGAAATAGAGATTTAAAATATCTGATATTTTATCAGTTGATAGTAGACAGAAAAATAATAATACTCACTTTTTACAGATCATGAATCGGATCTGTGGTTTGGGATTTATAAACAACACAAGTCTGATTAGGGTTTTGGTAAACCCTAACGAGTTTTAAATTGAAAGTCAGACATTCTGTCAGAGGAAAAATACCAAAAGAGATAAAAAAATCTCAAAATTTGACATTATATAGGTCTAATCAATATGAATCCATGGCACTTTACGGATCTCAAATCAAATATCAGATGAGAAAAATATCATCACATCAAGTCACCCTCCTGATTTTAACACCGATTTTAAAGTTTTAAAAACCCGACCTGATGTCTGATTTTTTTGACAAGGTTCCCGAAGTTCAAAATCTCTGAATTTTTTACAGTAGTTCAATCACATATGCATGCATCACATATAAAAAAATAAGAAATTTAAAGTGAATATTTCAATCTGAAACATCATGCTCTTTTATGTTCTAAACTAAAAACACACAGAAATCTAAAAAACTTGAGAAAACATGCATTAAATAATGAAAAACAATAAAATAAACCATAAAACAGTAAATAAAAATTATTTCTATGGTGTAAAATGTATAATAAACATGAATAAACAGATAAATAAATAAAATACAGGGAATCAATGGCTGGAATTTGCTTTCACCTTTGAAATCATGGATTTAACCCATTTAACGGGTAAATCTCACGTTTCGTCGGTTAAGAACATGAAAAACGTACCTCTCATCGATTCTAATGGATTAGAATCCTTGTAAACACCACAAAAAAGAGTTATATCACTTTCTTGAACTGTTCTTGAGGTTCTTGAGGTTGAATCCATGGTTTAATCCATGAAGGGGATGACACCAATGGCTAAAATCGATTTAAAACATGAAAAAGTATTAAATAAAACTACAAAATATTAAAAATATTACCTTGGTGCTTGCAGCTGCAATGGAGGAAGGTAGAGGTGCTGGAGAGGAGAGAGAGGCCATGAAAATTTGAGAGAAAAGAGCCCCCCCTTTTGGCCCCCTTTAGGTCCCCTTTTATAGTTTTTCAAAAAGTCACTTAATTAGGGTTAATTAAGAGGTTTTTCATTTTTTCAAGACTCTTTCTAATAAATCCACTAAAGGCAATGATTTTTTGTGGTTTTCTAGCCTAGGTGGGACTCTAATTAATCCCTAATTAGCCCCTAACTAAACCTAAAAATCCCCCAAATGTGATGCCACTTGGCATCTTTCACTTTTGGGTTTTTAAAACACCTTTAAAAACATTTAAAAACACTAGTTTTAAAAACTAATTTTCAAAATGAGTTTTCAAAATGGTTTTGACTCTTCTAAACTTCTAATACTAACCAAGACACTAACTAACCCTAGTCTAGCCCTGACTTACTCGAATATGGCGCCACCCCGAGTGGGCCCTACTTGAGTTTTTCAAAAAGCGATTTTAAAACTTGAAATTGAAGGAGTTTTCAAAAGATTTTCAAAAGTAAACTTAAAATTAGAATTTTTGAAATGGCATAGGGTTCTAACTGAGTCAGAACTCCTTTGGATATGGTGCCAACTGAGTGGGCCCACATCGAGTTTTGAAGAATTTTGAAATAAACACTGAAAATGGCTTTGAAAAGGGGTTAAAATCAGTATTTGAAATTCAAGATCTTTGAAAATAGGGTCTCAAGCGAACTGGAACTCCAAATTAGAGTCCTGAACTCTTAGGACTCTGTGATTTTGGATTTTAAAAACCAAATAAAGGAATTTTTGAAAAGATTTCATCTAAAATGGTGAAACAAGTCAGAAAATACTGTCAGGGTTAGACTCCTAACTCAATGAGGACTCTGAAATAGAGTCCTGGATTAACTGGACTCTACAAAATGACCTAATTTTTGAAAACAAATGGAAATAAAAAAAAAAAACAGAGTAAAAACAAACTTCAAAACAGACTCCTGGCTGGACTAGGACTTTGGGACAGAGTCCTGATCGGACTGAAACTCTAGATTTTTTTGGTATTTTCTGAAAAACAAATGAAAGAACTTGTCAAAACAGTGAAAACAATAACGAATATTGAAATAAAACAGAGTTCTGATTCAACTGAGACTCTGAGGACAGAGTCTTGATTGAACTAGGACTTTCAGATTTTTGGATTTTCTGAGAAAACAAATGAGAGAATTTTGAAAAACAGTTAAAAACAGGATGAAATCGAAGTTTCGGTTCAGAGTCCTGATCTGATTAGGACTCTGAGAAAGAGTCCTGATTCGATCAGAACTATAAGAATTTTGGTTTTCTGATAAGCAGATGATGAAATTTGGGCAAAGCTTTTGAAAACCAGTGAAAATGAGGTGAGAAAATCAATTTTGGATAGAATCCTACTTCGATCAGGACTCTGGGGTAGAGTCCTGATTTGATCAGGACTCTGAAATAAAATCTCATAATTTTGAAATTCTTTGATAAAAGTGTAATAGTTTTGGTAGATTGAAAGATTTCTGAAAGATTCTCTCAAAATTGAAATCAGGATCAGAGTCCTGATCCAACTAGGACTCTCTGAACAGAGTCTTGTTTTGACTGAAACTCTGAGTTTCTGACTCATTTTGAAAGATTTGATTGAAAATAGATAAAATAGTTGTAAAAGATTAGAGTCCCAATCCAATTGAAACTCCGAAGAAGAATCCTGATCTGGCTGGACTCTTGAAGAAGAGTCCTGATCCAACTAGGACTCTGAAATTTTGGCCAAAACAGAAGATTTTGAAAGGTTTTCTTCAAAAACAGGTAAAAAGGTAGTGAAAAATAGAGTTTTGATCCGACTAGGATTCTGGAAAAAGAGTCCTGATTAGGGATGGCAGTGGACCGGGGGAAAGCGGGGCCCCGCCCCGCCTCGCCCCGTTTGGACCGGGGATGAAGGGTATGAAACGGGGATGGAGGCGGGGATGAAGGTTAAAATCCATCCCCGTCCGGGGGTGGAGGCGGGGATGGACTGGCACGTTCCCCCGCCCCGCCCCGCCCCGCCCCATCCCCGCCCCGGCCCCGCCCCCGGCCCATCCCCGTCCCGGCCCCGCCCCATCCCCGCCCCCAACTCAGATGAACTGTTTACTAACCCTAACTCCCTTCCCTAATTTCCTAACCCTGGAGCCGGGCGACGTTACTGTGCACGTAGGACGCCGGGTTCTCGATAGCGTACCGGACTCCGGCCTGGGCGGCGAGGTGCATCACGTGGGTGAAGGCGACGAGGTCGAAGAGCTTGGCCAGGAGCCGGGCGTCGTTGATGTCGCCGGCGATGACGAAGACGCCGTGGTCGCCGAGGATTCGACGGCGGGCCTTCTTGAGCGAGGGGTCGTAGTAGTCGTTGAAGTTGTCGAGGCCGACGACACCGTCACCGCGCTTCCGGAGGGCGAGCGAGACGTGGGTGCCGACAAAGCCAGCGGCGCCGGTGACGAGCACGCTCATCCCGCGGGGTCGGGGACGGGGGAGGGGTCGGGACGGGGACGGGGCGGGGGTGGAGGACATGAAACGGGGATGAAGGCGGGGGTGGAGGATAAAATCCATCCCCGCCGCGGAGGCGGGGCGGGGGTGGAGGATAAAATTTTGAGGCGGGGCGGGGGTGGAAACCTTGTCCCCCGCCCCGCCCCGCCCCACTGCCATCCCTAGTCCTGATCCAACTAGGACTCTAAAATTTTTGGAGATTTTTGACAAGTAAAGGAATCCAGAAGCGACACCACCTAAATGGGTCTCATCTGAGAATTGAAATCAATTGAAATTGAGTTTGAAATGAATCCAGATTGTTTTCTGAGAAAATATTTCAAAATATAAAGTCCTGGGGTTGAAAAATGACAGAATGTTGAGTAAAAACCCAGGTTTTGAAATTGATTTTTGAAAGAAAAAGTTTTAAAACTCAAATCTGGATTAAATATTTTGAAAATGAGAGTGCTGGATCTCGAAAATGAGATGTAATGACATGCAATGCAGTGAAATGACATGTCAAATGGATGCAATGATATGCAATGATCTGTAATAACATATGAAATGGACAAACACTGGATGAGGGTAAAAATTTGGGGTGTTTACAAGACCCAAGTCAAACCAAAGGCTAGGGGTCATACAGTCAAAAAGCAGGTGAAGATGTCTTAAAAATGTGTCCAACATGTTGATACAACTGATGAAGAGGGATCAGTAGAGGGCACAGATGAAGAAATTGAAACCCAGCAGATACTCCGCAAGTCTACTCAGGGGCAGGGGTCTGCCCATAAATTCAAAGAGCAATCCGTCAATGACTCTAACCAGCTGCAATTCAGAGATGTGGTCAGAATGGTTCGAGATCTGCAGGCTCGCGACAAGGGCAAGAAAATCTTCACCAGCGAAGACTTCTATGATGGTTTAGACGGGGATGATAATCTTGAGAATCTCCCTAGAAAATTTATCAAACCAAGGCTCATCTCGCCATGTTCTTCGCTGAATGCTCCAAATTCAAGCGAGATAATCAGGCTCTTTTTCTTTGTTTCCCTCGCAGTCTGGAGGGAACAGTAGCTAAGTGGTACTCAGAATATGTCAACCCGATCGAATTGAAAGAATTTGACAAAGTGGTGAATATGTTCATTGAGAGATTTCTGTTTAATGCTGAGGCACTTCCCACCCTCAGTCATCTTTGTGGCCTCAAACAGAGAGAAAATGAGAAGGCCAGAGATTTTATTCACCGCTGGAGGTCAGCTTGCAACAAGATGAGGGACCCCATATCAGAGGGACACACACTGTCCCTAATTCTAAGCAATTTCTCACAGCCTCTAAGAGGCCTCATCTCTACTGCACCATCAAGGACGTTCATTGAATTGACAGAGCGAGCCGAATAGCTAGAGTTGAGCATGGAAAATAGAGTCTATGAAGGCTTCACATTCACTAAGAACAACAATCAAACTGAGCAGAAGAAGAAGGCTCATTACACTCACTCTGTCAGAAATGACAAATGGAACCACCGCAAAGGGCAGAACAGAGATTTCTGTTATGGGGCAGGAGGTTTAAACAAGAATGATCAGAAATGAAAATTGATCCCTCAATTCAATCAATCACTTCAGTTAGAGCAGGGACCAAAGCCCCGTGAAAAAGTAAAACATGAAGAATGGAGCTATGATAGGAAGTTCACTCCACTGGACCAATCACTCGAGACTGTGCTCGAGTACATGTTGACCAAAGAGATGGTCAAACTACCTAGGTTGGTCAATCCTCCTGTGCCCATGGGAAAATTCAAAGATCAATTTTGCAAATTTCATAGAACGGTGAGGAACAATACTGAGAACTGCTTCGTTCTAAAGATTATTGTTCAAGATCTCATCGACAAAAATCTTCTGGTAGAGGGTGCCGAAGATGAGAATATGGAAATTCTGAAGAAATCGTTTCCTCATCATTCTACAGTGGTTATTTCTGAACAACCTTTTCATCTGCAGGAGCATATCAAGCCATGCTCTGAAAAAATATGCGAGTTCAACATCAGGTCCTTGTGCTGCAGCAGGCTCAGTCCAAAGCTCAGAAAATGGATCTTATTTCAGCCTTTGGCAAAATGAAGGTATCTGCCAAGCCCACTGAGGCATCTCCTGAGGTGGCTAAAAGAATGTCATGGTTCCCCAAACACTTCATTAAGTCCGCCCCAAAGATAATTGAGGCACCAACTCAAAAGCCGATAACTGAATTGTCCAATGTCTCAATTTTGGATCTAGCCCAAGCTTCCGCCAAACATCAGCATATATTGGATGATCTGCTGTGAAAAAATCAAGGTGAAACCGAGCATAACTTCTGAAGACATGGCCCAGATAGTCAATCAGGCCATGACAAATGCTCCAATTACTTTCTCAGATAAGGATCTCCCTAAGCCTCATGTATTTCACAACAATGCTTTGTATGTTGTGATTCGAACCAAAGGGATGATTATTCCTCATGTGCTAATAGATGGAGGTAACAACCTCAACATATGCTCGAAAATAATAGTCAAAGCTTTGGGCATCAAAGAAGAGGAATACATTCCTGACCCAATCACCATTTATGGGTTCGATAATCATGGCCAAACCGCAAAAGGAAAAATCTTCCTAGAGATTTTCATTGACTACTCAGTCCATTCAGTTCTCTTTTATGTGGTCAATGTGCTACCAACATACAATCTGCTGTTGGGACGACCATGGATCCACAACACGAACGCAATACCGTCTACTCTTCATCAATGCGTCAAGTGGTCAAAAGGTGGAATGATCACAACAGTCTTGGGCAAAGATCCGAAACAGAGGCTAGCACAACCCATGGTTTCCATACCCACTTTCACTACTGATATCCCTAGCATTGGGGCATTGAAGAGGTCAGTTTCGAAGAGAACAAAGAGCTTTTGGTGCCAGAGGAAAGAGAAGAGCAGACTGCAGTTCCGCCCGAACCATTTCCAGACTACTCAGAGAATTAAGAATGCCACAAGCTTTTCGCTTTCATCCTTTTCGACAGTCACTATGTAGGGGCAAGTCAGCCCAGTCTTTTGCGACTTTTTAGTTAAAATACTTGTAAAATATTCAGTTTTGTTATCAGCTTTTGCTTATCAATGAAAGGTCAATTCTCTTTTTATCTTTGATATTCAATACTTCCTTCTTTTTGCTATACTGGGGCATTAAATTCCTTTTCTTTTTCAAAATGCTGGACAATCCTGACATCATTCATGAGAAAAATGATATTACCTATGAGGGTCTTTTAAAAATCATGAAAATTTTTCATATTTTAATCCAACCTTTTTTTCAAAAATCAACCCTCGTGTTGATCATATTTTTTATAAATTGATTTCGAATCACTGCATTCAAAGATCAACCCTTGTGTTGATCACATTTTCTAAAAAAATCGATTTCAAATCATTATATTCAAAGATCAACCCTTGTGTTGATCACATTTTCTAAAAAATCGATTTCAAATCATTACATTCAAAGATCAACCCTTGTGTTGATCATATTTTCTAAAAATCGATTTCAAATCATTACATTCAAAGATCAACCCTTGTGTTGATTATATTTTCTAAAAATTGATTTCGAATCATTACATTCAAAGATCAACCCTTATGTTGATCATGTTTTCTAAAAATTGATTTCGAATCATTGCATTCAAAGATCAACCCTTGTGTTGATAATATTTTCTAAAAATTGACTTCGAATCATTACATTCAAAAGATCAACCCTTGTGTTGATCATATTTTCTAAAAAATTGATTTCGAATCGTTGCATTTAAAGATCAACCCTTGTGTTGATCATATTTTCTAAAAAAAAAAAATTTGATTTCCAATCATTGCATTCAAAAGATCAACCCTCGTGTTGATCATATTTTCTAAAAAATTGGTTTTCAAATCATTGCTTCAAAAAATTAACCCTCATGATGATCTCTCGTGAATGATCCCCTTTCAAAGATCAACTCTCGCGGTTAATCTTTCTTTCCAAAAATGATTTTCTCATATTCTTCTCTCATTTTAAAGATCCCACATGCAGGCAGAATCAAACTCTTTTTTCTTAACTTTTATCAACTTTTTGTTTATCAATCTTTATCAGTTTTATCAGCTTTTACTCATTTTTTTTTATTGATTGTTTATCCATTTTCTTAATTCTCCTTGTCAATTCTTATTTCAAAAATTTACCCTTTGAGGTTAAGGGATAAACCTGATGCCTTCTTTCAATGAGGTATTATTTTTATTATTTTTTCCCCCCTTCAGGTTAAGGGATAAACCTAAAACCTCATCCTACGAGGTCCTTCTTGCTTCAGGATAAGGGATAGTCTTGAATGCCTTTCTTCTTTTTTTAAAAAGCTTCATTAATCGCTGCCAAATCTTTTTCTTTATCTAGTTTTATCAGTTTTATTTTCTTTTCCAAATTTTGTCGATTCTTTTCTTTATCAAGCCTTTTATTAATTTTTCTTCCCATTCAGGATAAGGGATAATCCTGAAACCCCTCATAGGAGCAACAATGCTACCTGTGAGAATTCTTTTACAAATATAATTTCCTTGATTTTTCTCTTTTGTCAAATCTTCCAACAATTTCTATCTCTTCTCGTCAATTCTTCTCAAATTTTATTTTCTCCCCAGTCAAGATAAAGGGGCAATCAGATCGCATGCAAATAAATTCAGTCCTCGAGCTAGTCATTCTCAAATCCAGTCCTCACACTGGCAAAGTTTTCAAAACTCACAAACCCGAGTTCTCACTCGGGCTTCTCCCTTTATTCTTTCGTTTGAAGTTCTGAGTTCCGACCAGGACTTCCTTTTGAATCCAATCCTCGCATTGGAAATCAGTCATTTCTTTAGAAATTCGAGTTTTCAAAACTCGGGTTTCTCTTTATCTTTTATCCGAGTTCCAGCTCGGGTTTTTCCTCTATTATTTTCGTTTGAAGTTCTGAGTTCTGACCAGGACTTCCTTTTGAATCCAATCCTCGTATTGGAAATCTGTCATTTCTTTAGAAATTTGAGTTTTTCAAAAACTCGGGTTTCTCTTTATCTTATATCCGAGTTCCAACTCGGGTTTTTCCTCTATTATTTTCGTTTGAAGTTCTAAGTTCCGACCAGGACTTCCTTTTGAATCCAATCCTCGTATTGGAAATCCATCATTTCTTTAGAAATTCGAGTTTTTCAAAAACTCGGGTTTCTCTTTATCTTTTATCCGAGTTCCAGCTCGGGTTTTTCCTCTATTATTTTCGTTTGAAGTTCTGAGTTCCGACCAGGACTTCCTTTTAAATCCAATCCTCGTATTGGAAATCTGTCATTTCTTTAGAAATTCGAGTTTTTCAAAAACTTGGGTTTCTCTTTATCTTTTATGCAAGTTCCAGCTCGGGTTTTTCCTCTATTATTTTCGTTTGAAGTTCTGAGTTCCGACCAGGACTTCCTTTTGAATCCAATCCTCGCATTGGAAATCAGTCATTTCTTTAGAAATTCGAGTTTTCAAAACTGGGGTTTCTCTTTATCTTTTATCCGAGTTCCAGCTCGGGTTTTCCCTTTGTTATTTTCGTTTGAAGTTCTGAGTTCTGACCGGGACTTCCTTTTGAATCCAATCCTTGTATTGGAAATCCGTCAATTCTTTAGAAATTCGATTTTTTAAAACTCGGGTTTCTCTTTATCTTTTATCCGAGTTCCAGCTCGGGTTTTTCATCTATTATTTTCGTTTGAAGTTCTGAGTTCTGACCAGGACTTCCTTTTGAATCCAATCCTCGCATTGGAAATCAGTCATTTCTTTAGAAATTCAAGTTTTTCAAAAACTCGGGTTTCTCTTTATCTTTTATTCGAGTTCCAGCTCGGGTTTTTCCTCTATTATTTTTGTTTGAAGTTCTGAGTTCCGACCAGGACTTCCTTTTGAATCCAATCCTCGTATTGGAAATTCGTCATTTCTTTAGAAATTTGAGATTTCAAAACTCGGGTTTCTCTTTATCTTTTATCCGAGTTCCAGCTCGGGTTTTTCCTCTATTATTTTCGTTCGGAGTTCTGAGTTCCGACCAAGACTTGCTTTTGAATCCAATACTTACGTTGGAACCAATTGATTGCGCCGAGAATTCGAGTTTTTCAAAATAAAAAATTTCTCTCTTATCTTTTATCTTGAACATCCGGGTTCCGACCCAAGTTCTCTCCTTTTTCATCTTCCTTTCAATACACGAGTCCCAACTTAGACTCTCTTCTTTTTCAAAAAACCCCAATTGTCAGGCGGGACCTTCTTCCAAATTCCAGCCTTCCGGCTAATCCATTTCAAAATTCAAAAATTCAGGTTTATTCTCTTTGAAAATTCTTCTTTCCCCTTCAGGATAAGGGATAAACCTGATGCCTCTTGCTAACGAGGTATTTCTTTCCTTCTTCCCCCGTTCAGGATAAGGGGATAAATCCTAAAAGCAGACCACATACAGTTAAAACTATGATGGTCCATTAATTTTTACCGAAGATCCATGATTCCTCAATTCTTTTCGAAAATTTAGCTCTCTTCAAAATCCGGTCCTCGCATCGGTTCAATGTTCTGATCAAATTCTTTCCTTTTACAAAATTCAAGTTCTGACTTAAATCTGATGTATTTCCAAAAGATCCAGCATCTCGCTGGTCATGTATTTCCAAAAGATCCAACTTTCGTTGGTCATGTATTTCCAAAAAGATCCAGCATCTCGCTGGTCATACATTTCCAAAAGATCCAACTTTCGTTGGTCATGTATTTCTAAAAGATCCAGCTTTTGCTGGTCATGTATTTCAAATGTTCCAGCTTTTGCTGGTCATGTATTTCAAACGTTCCAGCTTTCGCTGGTCAGGTATTTCAAACGTTCCAGCTTTCGCTGGTCATGTATTTCAAACGTTCCAGCTTCTGTTGGTCATGTATTTCAAAGGTTCCAGCTTTTTGCTGGTCATGTATTTTTAAAATCAAAGATTGCAACTCAAGGTCTCATCAAAATCTATATTGAGTAATTATTTCACAAAGAATTCATGAAAACTTTGCCAATTTGCTAAAAGCGTTTGTTGATTCTAAAAATCTGATTACACAAAAGAACTTCCTCAGATCACCTCTAGTATTCTTTCCAAAAAGGTGAAACTTTTTGCGAAAAAGAGGTAAAATTCAAATCTTTTCCTGTTGATCAACCAAGAGGATGTAAGAAATGTCCTCGATATGATTTGTGAAAGAAATGTTCAATGATATTGAAAGGCCAGAAGTGATTTGATATTGATCATGGCTACGAAGCATGTTTAAAAATAGCTTTCTGGCAATCAGGCAGTGGAAATATCCTCAGCGATAAAAAGAATCCACTTAACCCATATCTTCTTATTCGTTTTAAACAGCAATCAAATATCTGCAAAAGGGATCTCTCAACTGTCGTCAAGATGAAGACGAATATGCAAGCTAGACCCCCAAGGCCAAAGAATATTTGAATCATCTCCGAGATGAAGGAGTTTGTGAAGGATCCTTTCAAGGAAAGTTCAGATCACCGTCGAGATGAAGGCGAGTGCGATGAACCTACCGACAAAACCTAAAAGATATTTGATTTCTACTATCATCTAAAGATCTTTTGAGCCAATATCATCAATAGAATCCCTGAGATAAAAGAAGGATCAGAACATCTCCAAGATGAAGGAGTTTGTGATGTACCCTTCTCTGAAAAAGAGAGAAAAGTCAGGACATCTCCAAAATGAAGGATGATGTAAAAAGCCCGGAAAGCCCAATGACTCAAAAAGAGTGCAAAAAGATCATCGTGGGAAAACACCGAGATATTAAACTGCCAAAGTTGCCCGAAGTCATCTTTTCTCATGCAAAATTCTTTTATCAATATCTTTTCATTACTTGCTTTTATGAAATTAAGAATATTTCTTCTATTCTCATATCAGGGAAATGGATAGCTTCCTTGAAGAAAATCATCAGCGCTAAAAATTTGAATCTGACTCTTAGAACCGAGGAGTTAACCTCATTTGGAGGAAATACTCTAGGTAAAAGAGGGAATATCTTTTGCACATACGTGCACATTTCCAAGCATTTGAATGAGCTATAATTTTATTTTATTGGCAAAATTTTCTAGCTATTCCAAGAATGAAATAAACATTCAATATCCATTTTGATGCAACCTAGCATTGTTTATATTTCCCAAAAGAGTTGCCTTTGAAAGAAGTATCTCTTCCTGTCCCATCACGGTTTTCTCATTGAAGAATTCCGTATGGACGACCCACTCAGGATAAGGGTCAAAACCTGAAATTTCTTGCAAAAGATCATTTGATTTCAAAAGCTATTTCAGTCTCAGCAATGAGATGCCCAATTCCTTCCCCTTTTCGAAGCTTTAGGGAACTCTATATTTTCCTCCTTTCGCAAAAACCCCTTTAGGATTTGTTCATCCAAATTCCGAAGGTCCCATTATGGTTTCTCCATTCGAGAAATCCGTATGGTAGATTTCTCCCACTCAGGTTAAGGGTCAAACCTGAACCCCCTACGAGAGGTCATAGATTTCAAAAGCTATTTCAGTCTCAGCAATGAGACGCCCAATTTCTTCTCCTTTTCAAAGCTTTAGGGAACCCTATATTTCTCCTTTCGCAAAACCCCTTTTGGATTTGTTCGTCCAAATTTCGAAGGTCCCATCGTGCTTTCTCCATTTGAGAAATCCGTATGGTAGATTTCCCACTCAGGTTAGGATCAAACCTGAACCCCCTGCGATAGGTCATAGATTTCAAAAGCTATTTCAGTCTCAGCAATGAGACGCCCAATTTCTTCCTCTTTTCAAAGCTTTAGGGAACCCTATATTTCTCCTTTCGCAAAACCCCTTTCAGATTTGTTCGTCCAAACTCCGAAGGTCCCATTATGTTTTCTCCATTTGAGAAATCCGTATGGTAGATTCCCACCCAGGTTAAGCCTGGATTTTTTTGCGAAAGATCATTTGATTTCAAAAGCTATTTCAGTCTCAGCAATGAGACGCCCAATTTCTTCTCATTTTCAAAGCTTTAGGGAACCCTATATTTCTCCTTTCGGAAAAACTCCTTTCGGATTTGTTCATCCAAATTCTGAAGGTCCCATTATGGTTTTCTCCATTTGGGAAACTCGTATGGTAGATTTCCTATTTAGGTTAAGAGTTAACCCGGAACCTCGCTTCGCGAGGTATCTTCCTTGCAGGTTTGGGTTAAACCTGAGTCTCGTTCCAGCGAGATCCCTCGTTTTGACGAGATGTTTTCCTTCCGGTCCCATCTTGGCTCTTCCCATCAAGGAACCCATGCTTCATATATTCATCCAAGAAAGGATCATACTCGAGCTTCATTTCACAAGGCATTTTCCAAAATGTCCCATCAAGGTTTTCATGTATTCCTTTCGTTATTCAATACACTATTGATATATCTTCGTCCCATCCAGGTTAAGTGCTAAACCTGAATCATTCCAAAAAGAGTATCTTGTCTCACCCATGAGACCTGACCAAAATTTTGATTTTCCACCATTTCGGAATTTCCACCCAAAGTCCCATCACGATTTTCTCATTTCTATTATTTGATTACATCATCTTCGAGGATTTCGTCTTCCCAAAACCATTCAGGATAAGGTTTCAAGCCTGAAAAGCCATATTTTCAAAATTAATTCTTCCACACCCAGTTCAGATCTGCTGACTAGGGCATTTTCAAAATTTGGAGTATTATCTTTGCCACTAAGCTCGGCTTTCAACCGGCTTAGTAGCAAAGAGGGACATCTGTGAACACCCCAAATTTTTCAAAGATTTGCAAAAATGATCCTTTTGCCCCTGACCCCATTTTTCTGAGAAAATCAAAGCTAATTTTCAGTTGTTATTCGGATTTTCTGGATCAAATTTCATTCAAAATCGATTTCAGAGCCGAACCCAGTGTTTTAAATCCAAATTCGAGCCTCATTGTCCAATGTCCAAATTAAAATTATAAAAATACCAAAAAATGGTTTTTGAATGGCTCGAGCAGTTCATCCGGCATCCTCTTGGATCCACGACTATATTTTTCAATCCGAGGTTGAAAACTTCAAATATTTCCAAAAAAATCTGGATATAAACCCATTTTCTGAAGAAATTTTCTCAAAATAGCTTTTAGTTCTCAGAAAAATTCCTTTTTGTAAATATTTTTGCAAAAACACAAAAAATTATTTTTAATCTTTGTCTTCTAGTGAAACTTTAGAATTTTATCCTAAAAATACAAAAAAATGAAAAATAACGCAAAAAAACAAATTGGAAAAGATTATGAGGAAAACAAATGAGTTTAAATCAATTTTGCTAAAATCATTTTAAAAGCACTTTTTATGGAAAACTTTTAAAGGAGCCCCTTTTTATAAAATAATTTTTTTTAAGAGGGAGTCGTCGGAAGGCTTTTTAGGGTTTTGAGAACCCTTCGTAGAAGAGGAGACCGAAACCCTTTCTCCATTCTCTCTTCGCCGCCTCTCTCACCCTCTATCGGGCACCCTCTTCCTCCTCCATTCATCTCTAACAGACTTCAAAACCTCCTTAATCATCTTCTTCATCTTCAAAAGGGGCACATAAGGCCTCTTTTCCATTGACCGCTTCCTCACCTCTGCACCTTCTTCCCTCTTCTTCATTCCCCCCTTCTTCTGCTTCCTATTCTTTTTCCTGCTCTTATTCCCAAGTAGCTGGAGATCGGCGATTATGGAGGAAAAAATCAGAGCCCTTCTTGCTTCTTCCCCTAGTCTTTTCTTTCCTTCCTCTTTCAGCATCCATCCGTGACCACCCCTCCATCTCACGCTCTTTCTCTGATTTCTCCTCTTCCTTCCCTTTCCTCATTATGAGCTTCTCTTTTCTTAATCCACTGGAGAAAATCGACCCTCCCAGCAACAAAAGCCTTCTTCATCCTTCTCTTTCTCTGGTTCTCGTGAGCATCAGCTGAAGGATATCTGCAACACCCGATTCTCCATCGAATCACAGTCGGGCTCCCCTTTCATCCAAAACCCCTGCAGAGTTACAAGATCTTCAGCTCCAACAATACAAGCTGAACCAGGTAAGGATTCCTTTCCCTTCTGATCTTAAATTTCCTTTTGATTTCTTGTTTTCGTCCCAATAAACGCACGCCCTGTAAATCCGGTTTACATATAGTAATTCGGTTTACACAGTGCGATAGCAACGAAACTTGCATGTTCCAATATTTTCTCTCTTTTCCTTATAATTTAACTCTGGATTTTTCTGTTTTAAGCCCTCGTTGTATCATCTCATGCTTTCTCATTTTCTCCTGATTTATAATGCATTTTATCGTCTGATGGCCGATGCTAGCAACCGTTCTTTCTTTGATTTTGTTCATATTTAAAAGCTTTGTAATTCTATATGCTCCTCTCACTGGTTAGTTTCTTTCTCGACAGTTTCCTTTTTAATAGTATCGCTTAGTTTTCATGATTTTCTTTTATGTCATTTTTCTTGTTCCTTTTTTTTTTTTGATTTCCTCTACCGTCTACAATTTTGTTTTTTTTTTACTGACTTGTCTGTGGTTTCCATCAGTTCGTTTGCTGATTGTTTGGTCCAACCATATAACCCTTCTACTGTTTACCTGATTCATCCGATTGATATGTTGGTTACTTGCCCAAGTCACCGATCCTCTGTAGGATCACTTGGCGTTTTAGTTGAGCCACTGATAATTATGTGTACCACAGAAATTCACAGCTCAAGTTGTAAAGTTAGCTTCATAGGCCTCTAAGGTATGTTATGTGTCTCATTCATTTCCAGCATTATCTTATCCCTCTTTTTTTGCATCTACGCCATTTGGCCCAGTGAAAGAAGTGAAGAGACTTTCAATAAGGAAGTGAGCAGGAGGATGACTTTCAAGCCACCCAGAGGATGTGTCTTGATGTTATCACTGTGATCTCTCAACATCCACAGATTTAACTTCATAGTTGAAATTGAGCAACACTGATGCAATAAGTTGTATAGAATTCGCAGGGAAAGCTTCCCTGTATGATGAGTTAAATATCAATTGTAATCAAAATGACATTTGCTTATGAAATCTGGAGTTAACTTACAGACATATCTGCTCCTATTCTAAGCATCAGAATGGCCAATTGACCATTGATATAAACATCTGTTTAAGAGGGAAATGATATAATCTACGTGCTGATTTCCCGAGTTCGCTCAGGAACAACGAGGCTCTGCTGTATGTCATCCCCTCAGGTCTTGTAACAGGTGAGAAGCAAAAAGCTAAACTCTCAAGGTTGACTGAAATCAGCTTGCTATGACGGCTGGAGGAATCCTGACAAATTGATCGAAGCTATATTCAATGCGTGTCATATTGGAGTGGTGTTCCCTACACTGACATCTTCGCATCTAATATCTCTACCATTTTGGGAATCAGTAGCAGGATATCTAGAGCCTCATAATTAGCATTCAAAGTCTTTCAGTTCATCGTAATTTCAATTGTTTCCCCACAGAAATTCACGTTTCACAGGTATTTTTCACATCTCGTTTCCTATGATTTCTGTTGGTATTCATTAATATCCTGTTCATTCACTCCTTTATATCTCATTAGCCATTTATTTTTAGTATTTTATTTGGTATGCTACTACATCTGACATGTTTAGATCATTAACTTAGGCATCATTGTACTATACTATTTACTCCACATTGTATCTGATATGTTATTGCACCCTGCATTTTGCAACATAAAATGGTTAGTATGTGATAATCTTAAACCTATCATTGGCATCAATTAACTCAGAGCATGAAAAGTATTATTTGGAGAATCGCCCATAGGTGACATTGGGTTACTTCATTCTGTAAGAACCGGTTGTTAAAACTAACCTAAGGGCTGGAACCACCTTTGCGAAACCCATTAGATTCAGGAAATCGACCTACTGCGAGAGGTCGATTTAGAACATTATGCCAAGAGCATTCAGTTTGCCGAAAGGGACTGCCAAAATCTTGTCACAATTTGTGTTGAGCAAAATTTCGATGGAAATCATTTGTCATCAAAACCCTGTTGAACCCCGGCTGCCATTTGAATGATATTGTTATTTGAGAATCTGTTGAATGTTCCATCCGGTGAATGTCAGCTTTGAATCTGATGCGAAGGTTAAGCGACCTGATTTTTGAATAAGTGATCGGATATCTATATCCGATTCTTGCCACTCTTTCTGTTGATAGCGGAGCTCAAGCAGTTGAGCTATTTACCTTTCGATGAACCGCTGAGTTATGGACCAGACTGAATTTCAAGTTTACTATTGATTAAGTGTTGATCTTTTCAATGTCTGAAATTCATCTGTTAAAATTTCCTTCTGATCCACTAAACAACAGAGTTGGATCTGTTACACTGGACCTTGATCATAAGCATGTTAAGCAAGTTATTGTGAGCACTGAATATTGTCTGGTGCTTTTACTAATACTTGCTATGTTTGAACCGTTGCTGAGTTTCACGAGGGGAGTTTCATTTGTGCCTGCAACAAGGAATGCAGATGTATTAGATTTCCTGTAATATGAATCTGGATTTCAAAGAAGACAATGTAAGCAATGGATGTGAATATGTTATTCTCTTACTGGCAAATGTACAACCCCACTGTTATTTCTCTGTACTAATCCTCTACATCTTCTCTGCAACCTGCTGATGATTCCTACCCAAACATTCATAGAAATGCTTTGTATGGCTATACACTATTTCGGCAATATGCTGCAGCCACTTGTGGTAAGGCTCGATATTACTGTATTGTTACTTACAGCCTGACCCTTGTGATTCATAATAATATCACCATAGCAGCTTCACTCTACTGTAAAGCAAATGCCCTCCCAGCATGATACCATTAACACTACCACACCGCTTCACTTGTTATTTTTATCCCCTCTCACTTGTATATCAATTCAATATATATGACTGCATTACATTAAATAATATATATATGTGTTGTTTAGGTATATACATTCCATCATGCTGTCTTAAGCTTCCATTAGGATATCTCTTGTGATGTATTGTCTCTTGTTTAGGCTAACTCTTGTTTTGCAGGATTTCTTCTTTGATTTAGAAAGCCTTGATATTTTCAGATTAAGTTCAAATAATGTAATAGTTAGATAATAATGAGAATTTTATCTTTCCTATCTTAGATAGAATGAATGGGCATTGTAAATATCATGAATTACTTGTTTTCATGCATTTTTTCCTTTATTTCTCAAATTCTCACAAATGACAACACGAATGGCACATACACCATTTCGTAAGAGATAATTAATCCTAAGTTGATGATATACATCAATGGCCATAGTCAGGATGTAAACAAGACTTAGTATTTTTATCTTTTATAAAATAACACCGGACCCACACTGAATCCCTTTTCAAAAACCATCATATTTTCTTTAACTATTTTCCTCTTTTATCAGAATTTAATCTAAAATTAATTCAATATATATACCAATGGCCATAGTCAGGGTATATTGAGAGTTAATTTCATTTTAAATTCTATAAAAGCACCAAAAATGTATTTTATTCTTCACTTGAATTTAAATGTGGTTATTATATAATATATTCAATGACCATAGTCAGGGATATATTATGTCTTCAACCTCATTCTTAATTCATTTAAAGAATGAAATAGCTTTTCAAAATTCTTTAAATTCATTCATCATTTAGGATAGAGTGGCTTCATATTTTTCAAAATTCCATTTTCAAAAATCCAAGTGATTGTAAATATCTCTTCTTCAATTTTTATTTCATCAATTCTATCTCATCTTCAAAATCCAAATTTTGACTTTGAAATCAAATTCAAAGTTCAATTTAACTTTGAAATTCTTGATTTATTTCTTTTAAATCCCAAATTCAAATTTCAAATTCAAAGTCCAAATCTGACTTTGAAATTCATTTTTTTTAAAAGTTCAAATTCTCAAATCAATTTTGAAATTACAAATCCATTTTAGGATCCAGAACCAAATTCTACTGTGGATCTCAGACTTCAGATCCAAAATTCATTCTAGGATCTAGAAACCAACTTCATCTTGGATCTCAGGATTCAGATCCAAAATCCATTTTAGGATCCAGAATTCAAATTTCACTTTGGATCTCAAATTTCGGATTCAAATTCCATCTAGGATCCAGAATCCAATTACATTTTGGATCTCAGATTTCAGATCCAAAACTCTACTTAGGATCCAGAATCCAATTCCATTTTGAATTTTAGACTTCAGATCCAAAACCCATTTTAAGTTCCAGAATCCAATTCCATTTTGGATCTCAGATTTTAGATCCAAAATTCCATTCCAAATTTCGGATCCAATTCTACCTTGAATCTCAGACTTCAGATCCAAATTCCAAATCTTGGATCCAATTCCATTTAAAATTTCAGAATCCAATTTCATCTTAGATCCCAGATCTCAGATTCAATTCCCATTTCGGGTTCTAAATCCAAAATTCAATTTTGAACTCTATTTAGAATCAAGACTTTGGATTCAAATTCCATCTTGAATTCCAACTTTCAAATCAATCCCATTTCTCAATTCCATTTCCTAAATTTCCTTCTGATTTCAAAACTTTAAAAGTTAGAATTCAATTCCATTTCATCTCTATTCTGATTCAAAGTCCATTTATGACTTTGAAAATTCCTTTCTTCTCCTTTTATCTCAACTTCAAAAATCATCTCTTTCGAAAACCAAATTTACTCTTTCCGAATTCTGATTATTCCAAAAACTTAGAACCTTCAAATCTTAAGTTCTAAAGTTAGAAACCATTTTCTTCACTCTCGTCTCAGAAATACTTGGAGATTTCCAAATCATTTTCAAAAGAGCATATATGTTTTTGCATTTCACAAGGATGATTCTTTGTGCATTTAGACTTAGGATAAATTCTTAGATAATTTCTTAGCAAAGCAAAAGGCATGAATTCGACCTTTGGTTCGATTACCCTTGGTAAAGGCGCCAGGAACAGTTGAACCTCGTACCGACGAGCGGATCTCGTCTCCCAGTTTTTCCGCAAATATCTCAAAACGGAGGCGAGTTATTTTCTCAAAAATTTTCAAAATTAAGGTCAAGTGAGACCCCGCAAAAGAGTTCCTCTTTCTCTTCTTTTCTTTTCTTTTCTCTTCTCTTCTCTCTTCTTTTCTGTCTTTTATTTTCTCCCTTCAAAAAGGAGGAAATAGAGGTTGGAAAGGGAAAAGAGAAGGAAGAAAGAGAATATTACGAGAGGAAAAATTTTGCAATGATCATACCACCCTTGACCCCATTGGCCTTAGAGAGGGGGTTGGGGGTGCGTGAAGACGAAGAACCCTCCATTTTCCCTCCTCTACTCCCCACCCTCCATCTTGTTTTCCCCTTTATAAAAATGAAAGAGCAAGAGGAGAGAGAAGGTCGATGCTCTCTCTCCTTCTCCTCTCTTCTTCCCCACTATCTCAACTCTCCTTCCCTTTTCCATGTGTGTGTGTGTGTGTGGCTTAAGTGCAACCCAGCCCCAGCTGAGAAGGACTCCACCTCCTCCATTCCAACTCGAGGTGAGCTTCCTTCTTATACCTCTCTCATTTTTATTGAAATGTTTTTCGGTTTGGGCATGAGCACCCAAACCGAATTTGCACACACTTTGCACAATGAATTTTGGGTTGTTTGAAACCCACGAGCATGCTATGGAAACCCTTGCTTTCCTTTTTTCAGCCTTCCATTTATGCTTCTCATACCATATAGCATGTTTCGTTGTTTTGCTTCCATGAAATACATATTTTTTTAGGTGGGAATGCCCTTGAAGGGTTGTGCTTGTTAGAAGCTGGGTTGGGCTCCTTCGTAGCCGGCCCAGACCTTGTGTTGCTCATTTGGGGTCCCATGACCCCACTTGGGAGCTGCTGCAACCCTTGCAGCAAGCTCCCGGACTGACCAAGGGTCGGTCAGTTCGGGACCCCTTTAGTTCCCTTTGAGCGATTTTGAGCCCGGGCATGCAGTAGTCCCAGCTGGGCTGCTGCAGCCTCCATGGTTTGGCAGGGTGGTTTGGGCCACCATGGACCCAGACCTACCCTGGTGGACCCACTCACGAAGTGGGGCCAACCCCCACTTGTTTCACCCCCATGGCATAGGAGTCGGGTGCACTTGGCACCCAGGTTGCCTCCTCCTTGTTGCACCCATCGAGGGGGAGGGCTTGGGTAGTGGCAGCAGCCCTGGTTCGAACCCCAATCAGATTCGAACCAGGGAGCAGCCCAGTCCCTTTCCCTGTTAGGAGTTGCCTTGAGGCAACTGGAAACTGGGTGCACCTAGCACCCAGATTCCTTTATCTAGGTGCACCCACCTTGTGGGGCGCTGGCTTTGTTCGGACATGGTTTGGACCCATTTCGGGGTCAGACCAGGGGGTATAGACCCCCAGCCTGTGTCCCCCTTCCCCTTTGCTCAGCAAGATCTGGACCCATTGGGACCAGACCGTGCTGCCTTGACCGCCCCACCAAAACTGGGTGTTAGATCGCCCCCATGCGCGCACCTAGGTGCGGGTGCGGGCTGTGGTCTGCAGCCTTGGTCGAGACCCTTTCCCGGGGTCTGACCAGAGGCATGGGCCTAGCACACATCTCTGTGTGCTACCCTTCCCTATTTGACCCAGTAGGGTCTGAACCCACAGGGTCTAGACCGTGCTGATGTGTTGACCCACCAGACGGGGGTCTTTGGGCTAGCTGCAGCCCATTAGATTGCAGGATAGGCCTGCTAGGCCTAGTCCGAACCCACTGTGTTTAGACCAGGGGCTTTCCCATGACCCAGTTGGGTCTGGTCACTGTTGGACCAGACCTTGCTAAGTGGTCTTGTCCCAGCCCTTTGGGCATCTAACCCAACCGAGCCCTCTTATGGCACTCTAGACCTAGCCGCTAGTGCACTCGGGTGAGCTAGGTGCTGGACCCCATGGGCCAGTGCTGCACCCCAACAACACTTGGTATGCAAGTGAGGTGCAGACCAAGGTTGACTTGGGCCCAGTGGCCCAGTCAAACGGCAAGCCCCCTATAGGCCTTGGCTTACTCCTTGGAGCAGGATTGGCACCGGGTGCTAAGGTACCGACAACCTTGCTGCCGCTTTGTGCGGGTCAGTGTTGGACTGCACGCAATCCGTGGCCTATTGTTGGGTTCAACTGGATGCTATGACCTCAGTGAGCTTCCCGCTGGAGCTCACTAGGTGGCGGTGACTTCCCCTTCATTGTTGCCAACCTACAAAATGAAAGAACTTATTAAGCGAGGAATTTCGCTTGTAAGCAACTTGAGCGTTTCTACCTTGGGCATCCGATGCTCGTGCCCCACTGTCTCGTCGTGACAACAAGGTGGTTAGGCTTGTGACGTGTCATGCTACATGCTTGCATGTTTTTTCCCCCTTTTCGTCGGACGCTCCCGACAGATTGTCTTGTTTGTGCCTCGTTTATGCCTCGTTTATGCGGGCAAAGTGCGGCTACGTATTTGGAATTGAAAATGTAATTTCAATACGAATGTGATTAAGTTAGGTCTCATTCTCGACACTCGTGAGTGTCGATTGCGTAAAGGTCCTTAGCAGAAGGCTTCACTACGCAAGATTTTTTGTAATACAATGGTTGGAATATGCATAATTGGGAAAATATGTATTTCAAGCTCTGGACACTCTTTGCGTATACAATAGCTATTGTATAAGCATTTTTGAGCCTCGTGCCATTCAAAAATAGTGATTTGTGTCATTTTAAATATGTATTGTTGCTCATTGCACAATACTTGTGCGAATTTGAGACTTTATGGTTTTCCCTATTTTTGCACGTGCACTTTGGCACATCCTGACATGTATGTCACTGGTTTTGGTTGTCGAGTATTACTTGTTTTGGCTCACATTCGTATATTGATGAATATACGATGCACCAGAGGAGTACTTCACACTCAATGTGACATACACTTGAAAATTGGAACACCATCTAGGTATTGGCACAGAACCCCTATTGAGGGTTGCGACTTGGCTGTAGTCTTTGGGCGATGACCCCACGATCATGAGAGAGCTCACATACTGCGATATCCTAGAGATGGAATTGGAAATCATGTTAGATCACCTTTACCAGCAATATGCTCTTTTTGGGTCGTGAGAGGCCGAGCACGTGAAGGATATGGCTAAGACCTCGCTGCGTACCCTGCAGGGACCACGAGGAATTTGTATCTAAACATCTATGTGGAGTTTAAATTCATGCAAAGAGGCACATATTGGATACACTTGTAATATTATAATTGCAAGTATCATAATACGATCACTTGTTTACTGCTTTGTTGAATGACACTTAGCCCTTGCACGTGTTCACACGTGAATAGAAATGATATATGTAAATATTAACATTTACGTTGATGGTTGAGCAATTATACTTTGCTTTGGCACATATTGACGCGAACGTGCTATGGATCCTATGCGACATCGGTACACGTATATATACGGTAATTCACTCTCTTGGCATTAAGCTAATACTTGTCGCATCTCTAATTGTCAATATATGGTTATCACCTTCATCGGCAAGGTTCTTCACTATGCTGGTTGTGCTGGAGCACGTAAATGTTTGAGTGTGACCTCAACATTTCTGCTCGTGTTGCCCTGCGGGGAACACAAGGCCGGATGGGCCTGAGTACCTCAGATGGAGGAATTGTGACTAGATATGCCTAATTGTGGATTGGTGTACACGATGATTTTCATCATCGTAATGGCTCCATTATTAATTGGTTTTACTACATAAAATATCTTATTAGTTTCGTGTACGTTTACACACAATTTACCCTTGGCACTTGATGTATCCCATAAGTACATAAGGGGGACTTGTAACGCATTATAGAAGTATTTGCTTGTCCTTGAGACTGGATTAAATGCTATGAACTCCTTGGCAGGTTTGTGTGGGCTATAGACCCAATTTATGAGTTGAGCTCACCTGTGTTGAAAATGTGTGGTTACACGTATCTTCCGTACACACTCACTCAGATGTTTGATATTATTGTCTAAGTGTGTTAATGCTTGATATTGTCGCTTATCACTTAGCTTTATCTTTACCGTACTGTTTATGTTAGTATTGTTCTTGTGCTTGTCTTGTGCTTGGTTCCTTAGTTGCTTGTTGTTCAGCAGTTGTTTGGCTTAGTTCCCTCGTTTCATTGTTCAGTAGTTGCTTGGCTTGTTTTCCTTGTTCAGTTCATAGTAGGCTGTTGTACTTGTTACATTTACTATTGCTTAGACTTGTAACACGTGCACCTACTTGACACACACACATCTACCTTGGTTTAAATGTTTCTAACTGTTCTATCATGTTAGCAATAGCCTGTTACTTGTAGTTTTCAAGTATGATATATATGTATCCTGCTTTATGATTTTTCTTAGAAATGATAATGTATGGATGGTTTATCTCACTAGCTTGGAAAAGTACTGACCCCGTTTTATGGGGATACAGGTGTTTGGCTTCTAGTGGTGCGATGGAGCTCGATGTGCGGCGGCGGACTGAACCCACACTCTAGAACTTGAGATCTTGGCAGTGGTCTTTTGAAAAGGGAAATGATGTATATTCCTCACGCATTAATTTGTAATAAATAAAATGTTTCTTTCTGTTGTCTCTTCCTATGACCTGCTCAGAATTTCTAACAGTTTTCCCTTGCTAGTTTTTCCGCTTTGTGCAATGCTTTCAAAAAAAAAATTACCCTAAGAATTTAAGGATTTTTCAAGTTGGGATTTTGGGGCATTACACTTGTTTGATATGTTGGGCAGTACCCGAGTCTTTTCAAAGCTAAACTTGAGATCGGGTTACTGGCAGGTGAGAATTGCAGATGACGATGAGCCAAAGACAACTTGTGTCACCCGCTATGATGCTTATAAATTCTTAGTAATGCCATTCTTGTTGATAAATACTCTAGCCACGTTCACGACACTAATAAATCAGATTTTCTATCCTTACTTAGACAAGTTCGTGGTAGTCTACTTAGATGACATCGTGATCTATAGCAGCAACATGAAGGAACATGGCCGACACTTGCGAACAGTGTTTCAGATGCTAAAGGTGAATGACCTCTGTGTTAAACGAGAGAAGTGTCTCTTCGATCAAGAGGATATCAACTTTCTCAGCCACGTTGTAGGGCATGATGTGTTGTGCCTTGATGGGCAAAAGATAAGAGCCATACAGGAATGGATTTTGTCAAGCAAAGTGCAAGAGTTGCGATCAATCCTTGGTTTGAAGAATTACTATCGGTGATTCATTGAAGGTTACTCCCTCATTGTTGCACCCCTCACTAACCTGTTAAAAAAGAATTTGGTATGGCTCCGGACTGGAGCATGCCCAGATGCCTTCGACGGCTTGAAGAAAGCCTTAGTGAGGGAGCCAGTGCTGCGACTGCCTGATCACTTGAGACCCTTTGAGGTCCACACAGACACCTCAGACTTTGTCATCGGTAGAGTTATTATGTAGGATGGTCATCCGATCGCATATGAGAGTCGTAAGCTAAAGGATGCAGAGAGGCGTTACATGGTGCATGAATGTGAGATGACAACCATCTTGTATTACCTTAAGACCTGGCGACACTACCTTTTGTGTGCCCAATTCATTGTCAAGACGGACAATGTTGTCATGAGTTATTTTCAGACACAGAAGAAGTTGACGCCTAAGCAAGCTCGGTGGCAGATGTTTTTTGGTTGAGTTCAACTTTGCCTTAGAGTACAAGGTTGGGAAGACCAATGTAGTTGTGGATGTCTTAAGACACAGGGCTGAACTGGCTGCTCTGCGTGCAAAGCCTTCCGAAGTGCATTTGGAGGGCGCTTTGTTGAGCCGTATCCGTGAAGATACGTTGCAGGATCCGACGACGCAACACCTTGTTTCTCTATTACAGACAGGGAAGACTCGGTGATTTTGGCTACAGGATGGCCTCCTCGTGATAAAAGGGGGACAAATCTTTGTACCACGGTGGAGAAGCATCCGCCGAGAATTGCTTAAGGAGTGTCATGATATATTATGGGTCGACCATCCTAATCAAGAGCAGACCTTAGCACTCCTTGAGCACAGCTACTAATTGCCATAGATGAGAGATGACATGGAGGGGTATGTGCAAACATGCCTCATCTTTCAGCAAAATAAGGAGACCAACCAGAAGGCAGTCAATCTCCTTGAGCCTCTACTGATTCTAGAACGTCCTTGGAAAAGCATCTCCATGGACTTTATTATTAGTCTGTCGAAGGTAGATGGCACCAGCTCCATCCTTGTGGTGGTTGATCATTTCTCAAAGTATGTCACCTTTATCCTAACTTCTAAGTTATGCCCTGCAAAGTTGTTTATAAAGCATATGGTGAAGCACTAGGGCATACCAAAGAGCATTGTGAGTGATCGTGATGCTCGCTTCACAGACAAGTTTTAATGTGAAGTATTTTGGCTACTTGACTCTGATTTGCTATTTTTAATAAGCTTCCATCCACAGACTGATGGGTAAACAGAGCGTATCAATGGGATACTTGAGCAGTACCTTAGGCACTTTGTTAGTGCTAATTAAAAAAATTGGGTTAAGCTCCTTGACATGGTACAATTCTATTATAATCTACAAAAGAGCGAGTCTTCAGGCTATAGCCCATTTGAAATAGCTACGGGGCAGTAGCCGCTGACCCCGCAAACTCTTGTCGTGTAAGAAAAAGGAATGTCATAATTCAACTATTAGTTTGTTCAAGATTGGCACGAGAAGAATGGGTTGGCAAAGACATTCCTACACAAGGCGGCGAAGAGAATAAAGAAGTGGGCGAACAAGCATCGTTGGCCTGCTGGGTTCCAAGTTGGGGACCAAGTGTTGATAAAGCTTTATCCTTATCACACGGGCATCTTCCGTGGGTGGCACTGCGGACTGATCAAAAAGTATGAAGGACCATTCACCATCACAAAGAAGGTGGGCAAACTGGCCTACAATCTGAATTTGCCCCTAGATTTCAAGGTACACCTGGTGTTTCACGTGTGCAACCTCAAATAGTTCCATATAGATAACGAAGATCCGAAACATAGCATGCCACAATGCGCTCCCATCATGTAGAGGGCCCCGACAACACAACAGGCTGAGAAGCACCTCAGTCAGATCTTTTGCTATAAGGTCAACTACTTGGGCGAAGTGAAGAAATACCTAGTGCAGTGAGAGGAAATAATGGAACCTACGTAGGAGCCAGCTTTCCGGATGAATAGCCGCTACTCGACTGAAGTGAGGGCTTACCATGAAATAGATGGCATCGAGGACGGTGCATGATTTGAAGGGGGGAGCATGTTCCCTTGTGACTTACATTGTAAAGTTGCGTCTAGAGTCTGTTTTGTTTTTGTTGAGTCTGATGTAAGCTATCAAGTTCAGGTTAATCAATACTTCAAAGGGGCAGCCCGTATACTTGAACTGTAAGAGACCTACGGGCTAAATTGTGAATGAATTAAATGAGTTGAGCTTTCTTTTGTTTACCCTCGTTCTGATTGCAATTCTTCTCCCTCTATTCTCTTTTGCACTCTGATTACAAGCTTCCGCGACTGGCAAGCGAGCAATAACAAGGCTTGCGGTGGTAAGGAAGGACCGTCGAGCTAGCCTATTGAAGAAAATAGGCCCATGACAGTCCTTGCGTGCATTAATTCCATATAACCATATAGGTTTCTTATCATGTCATAATTTAAATTGTAACCTTCAGTGTGTAATATCATGTTCAAATAAATAATCATATTGTGAATCTCACTTTCTTAGTTAGTTATGAGATTCTTATGGCTCTTCCATGACCATACCATCGAACATCATCATGTCCACATGCACACTAGTGAAGTACTATGGATTTTCATCAACGTATGGATCCATGATAAAATATAATTTACCAAACATAGAAAATACTCTCACTTTTTAAAACTTTCACCATAGTTAATACTCCCACCATGTATATCATCATCACATGCAACATGCTTAAATTCTCATCAGGTTAACCACCACCTAATTATTTTTTATCGATAAATATTTATATCCAAATAATCATAAATATTACTAAAAACATGAATAACATGAAGTTGCATACCATGCATAAGCTTCTAACACATGAAAAATATACCTTCATGCATTCATAAAATAAACCATAAGGAGCATGACTTATGATCATTATTTATCATCATATGCAAATAAAATATATCAACATGCATAAGTAAAATTATAATTTAGCTCTCACTTTTCTAATATATTGCATTTAAGCAATATATACATTAAGTCATCACAAACTAGAAGCAATATACACAAGAAGTAAAGCATAAATTCTTATATTCATATTCACCATGGATATGCATTAGATCCATATTCAATAGAAGTTCTCCCATTACCATTTGGATATGTCAAACATTATAAGCTCTTTCCAAGGCTTTAATCTAATAAAAATGATATTCAACAATCAAACAATAAGTATGTCAACATATAAGTCCAGATCCACTCAAAAAATATAAATCCAAATTCATTGGATTTGTAAATTCATATCCAAAATTGACTTGAGATGTTATTATCAAGTTCAACATGATCCATAGAGAAAAAATAGATTTCATGCAAATTTAAATAACTCATTCAAAATAATGCATCATAAGAGATTGACCATTGTCCAAATCTATACCTATATGTTTAAAATTCAAATAGATCCACACCACACATCGAATATTGTACTTATCTAGATCTATTAAAGTCAAACTAAGACTCATACAAAATATATTATTAGGTTTGAATATCTGACTTGATACTATCCAGATCCACCATAAACTCTAAAAAAGATCTGGATCCATATAACATATCAACATTATATTTTGTCAGATCCATCACTAGATCTGTCTAATAAGAGAACCCAATAAGGACCTATCCAAATTATATATGCATCAAACCATAAATAATTTCACATAACTAAGTTAAATAAACTTGAATGCTATTGCACTAATTTCAAACCACAATAGATCCATATATAATAAAACAAATTAGCATATCCATGAGCAATTATATAAAATGTCCTCATATCTCATATGGATCCAACTCACCTTAATCATGTACTAATTCCATTAGGACCATAACTATGTACATGTCACACCATAAGTTTTGAGACATAACTAGTTTCAAAACTGAATCTCAATCTTTTATTCCATGTTGAGCTATTTTACTCAACACCCAAATAACCTCCAAACTCATATGATGACCCATTCAAGTATGATAATAGTGCAAGCATGTTCAATGGTATTTTTTGGATCTAAAAGTATGCCCAACAGGTTTCAGCAAGTCCAATATTGATCCAAGCATCAGATTTAATGGATCCTAGTCCAGTTAAACTGATCTGTAATACCTGATAATTTTTTAAAATTTTTGATCAAATATAAATATCAAATGAAATTGATATTTTTGATGACCCATTTTATGATTCCTGAATGCACGAATGTGACTACATCAAAATTTTGAAAAAAATGAAAATGATTTTGTCAAAATCTGAGTTCGTATAGGCCCAAAACATGCCCAACAGTTTTAAGGGCATAGAGGTAATTTCAGTGGTTTCAAGGATTGCGATGACCTGAGGGTCAATTTCATCCATGCCTCTATGGACCAAGCTTGATCAACTTTATAAAATTATTTTTGGCAGTATCTACTTTTGAAAAACCTTAATTCTTAATTAAAAACTCTTATATAAGGTGTATGGCAATTTGGGGAAATAGTATGAAGTTAGTTAGGATATATTTAGCACCTAACTAAGGTTAGAACCTAATTAAACTGAATTGTGGTGGATCATTTGGACTGAATCTAGATCTGCTCCAAATCCAAATCCACCTTTCCTAAACCCCCCATATGCACCTGGTTTTATCCCATAGTTTTAAATAAACTTACAAGTGTTAAGATAGGTTTAACACTTGTGATAAATGGGGTGCCAAGTGGCTACCCCATTCTATGTGTTTTTAGGACACTTTTGCCCTTGCCTCACCCTATAAATAGGATCTTTCTCTTCTCTAAATCATTCGACCCATCTCATCTCCCCTCTCTCCCTTAGCTCCCTCTTAGCCACCACTTTAACCACCAAAAGTGGTGGTACTCTACCACTTCAACCACCAAAAGTGGTGGTACTTCACCACTTCAGCCCAACTGGTTTGGTCCCTCCACCAGACCTTGTTCGATACATCTAACAGACCCGGTTTAGTCCCTCTACTTGGCTTGATTTTGTCCCTAATGTGACCCAATTCACCTCCTTTGCTAATCGGTTCACCACCTAGGCAACCTGGTTCCCTTGCTAGCCACTCGGTTCACTTTAGGGTGACCCGGTCCCCTCTTTCATTAACTGATTCATGTAAGCCAACTCCCCTACCCATCGCGTTCAATTCAATTTGGTTACATACGTCAGATATTCGTTTTGGAGGAAAATTCTGCTGGGATATTATAGGAATTTTCTGTCTCTTTTCGACATGCTCCACAAGGTAGGTTTCTATTACCAAATGCGCATATATTCAAAATATTTAATATATCTTGAGACGCACGTGTTTGCCTTCAATTATATTGGTTCATTATATATATAATGGTATTATATTTGTCTCATATTTTGAAATGAATAACATTTTCACATGCATCACAGTTTGAATAAAAATAATATCTTCGCAATGCATCATATACCAAATAAAATAATAGTTTTGCATGCATAGTATGTACTTTGAATAAAATAATATATATGCATTGTGCTTCAAATAAAATAGTTTTGCATGCATAGTACTCTGAATAAAATAATATATGTGCATTTTATTTCGAATAAAATAATAGTTTTGCATGCATCATACTCTGAATAAAATAATATATATATATATATATATATATATATATATATATATATATATATATATGCATTGTGCTTCGAATAAAATAATAGTTTTGCATGCATCCTACTCCAAATAAAAGTATTTATGCATGCATCGTACTCTAAATAAAATAGCATTTTCGCAAAGCATCATATTTTGAATAAAATAAAGATTTATGCATGCATCATATGTTGAATAAAATAATATTTTTGCTTCATGTTACGAGAAATATTTTTCCTTATAAGAAAAACAATACTTTAAGCATGCATAGAATAACATGCAAATTTTCTTGGCTCAATAATAGAGCTTTGGGTTTACATAACCCTATCGACAATAAAATAGTCTTCCACTGAATATAAAAAATAGTGTACGGCTGTAAACACCCCAAATTTTCCTCATACATTCTCAAACAACCCTCCTCGTGCAGTGCCAACCCTGTTAAGTCAGTGTAGGAGTCAAACCTTGAGTCAGTTTCAGAAAATCACCACTTTACCCATTTTTACTAGAAAAATTACCATTTTACCCTTAGGTTATCCCGGACCCCAGTTAGTCGGAGTCAACCAAGCTCATTGGTCAGTTCAAAATAGTTAGAATATCAGTCATTTCAAGCTCACCCGAGCTCACAATAAATAAACCATTTTCATTTCTGACCATTCCTGCCAAAATGGGATCATTTCTTCAGAAATGAGCTCATTGCTCACTTAAATTCAAGCCAATTGTCTCCGAGTCAGTCATTCACAGTCAGTCATATTCCTCAGAGTCTAACTTGAGCTCACCAGAAGTTCAAGTGCTCTAGTGTTAGTTCAAAACCATTTCCAAGTGTCCAGGAGCCCGTTTCAGCTCTTTCAGCAGAAATTGAGCTGAGTTCAGTCATTTGAGCTAGTGTTTGAGCTTCAATTTTAGTTTATCTCAGTATTACTGACCTTTGTTTTAGCTCAAACCCAACTCGAGTTGGTAATTCACTTCACTCTAGTGACCATTCTGTACCATTTCTCTAAAAATGGTAGCTTTTCTCGAAAATTTAGTCGGAAAGTTCAGTTGAGTCAGTGTCTTGTCAGTTCATTTGAGTTCTGAAACTCTAAAACCCAGTTCAATCTAGTTCAATTCAGCTAAAACCCTAATTTTTAGTGTCACTCTAGCTTGGTAGAGTCTGAAAACCATTTCTTGAATCATTTTGCAAATTTTATCAATTTTAACACTTTTTGAACTCATACAAGTGTCAATCCGGGTCTAACATCCAAAATTCTTCATTCAGAGCTAGCATTTTGCATGACATTTCATGTCATTTCTCGGCATTTCATAACATTTCATCATATTTCATTTCATTTTCGAAGTCCAGAACTCCAGTTTATAAATTTTGATCCAGATCGAGTTTCAAAAGTTTTTATAAATCAATTTCAAACCCTGGGTTTCCAAAATTGACATTTTTACCCCTAGGATTCTAAATTTTGAAATATTTTCTCGAGAAAAACAATCTTGATTTCTTTCAAACTCAAATTTTTAAATTCTACACTAGATTTGCTTCGCAACGGGGTATTGAACTTCAAATTTCGAGCTCGTTTCAAAAACTGCCAAAAATAGCTCATTTCGTTTGAGAATTTTTCTAAAAAGACTATTCTACTCCTAAGATTCTCAAAGCGAATTTCAAATTTGAAAAATAAGCCCACTCTGAGATGACTTATTCATTTACATTTCCCTTTTATTAAAATATATATATATATATATATATATATATATATATATATATATATATATATATTTCTTTTATTCCCTTTCAATTTTCTTTTTATTTGTTTGTTTTATTTTTTTTATTTTTTTATTTCACGTTTTGAGAGGAGGTGAGACCCACAAGGGGGTCGACCAAGCCTTCAGCCCCATTTCCTTCTTCCTTCCTTTTCTTTCTTCCCTTCCTTTCCTTCTTCTTCTTTCTTTTCTTTCTTTTCTTTCTTCCCTTCCTTTCCTTCTTCTTCTTTATTTTCTTTCCTTTCTTCTTTTCCTTCTTCCTTCCTTTTTCTTTCTTTCTTTCCTTCTTCCCTTCCTTCCTTTCCCTTCTTTCCTTCTTTCTCTCTTTCCCATTCCCCTAAGGCCATACGGATGGGCCTCTCCTTCACTCATACTCTCTCATTCCCACTTTTATTATTGCCTCAAGACCCTAAGTTTTGGGTGATGATTTTTCCTAAGTTACCAACCTAAACAACATCTCATGCTCAGCCCCAGCAGCCCTCTCTCTCTCTCTCTCTCCCATTAGCTCTACCTTCTCCCAAGTCTCTTCTCTCTCAGCAGCTGCCCATCCTTTTCCTCTAGCTGCAGCCATCAACTACAACCCCTCTCTTGGTGGAACTCATCTCCAGCGAAGGCACCATACGCCCAGCCCTCTTGGGCCAACAGGTTCAGCCACCTCAAGCTCCAACCACCTTCCATCGGATCCAGCCTTCACGCCCAACGTCCTCCACCTTCCTTGCAGCCGAGTACTTCCAGCCAACACCAACTCCTTGCACCCTTCTTGCTTCAGCTGCACCAAGGCAGCAGCACCCCTATCTACAGCCATCTCCAACCGTGGTGACTACCACCACGGTACATCCCTCCAGTCGGTGCCATTTCCTACAAGACCTCCTCTTTAGTCGGATAAAGTGCAAGCAAGATCCCAAGGTAATGAATACTTTTACAGTGCTTTAGTCTATTTTATATGGCTGAAAAGCCATTATTTACATGTTCAAATGGTACAAAACACATGATTTTCATGGTAAGGCTAAGTAAGAGAATGAAAGATCCATCTAATCGATAGATCGGATCTTTCATTCCATAAGACAACATAAAAAGAACTGGGGATTATGCCTCCATTAAATTTTCTTGTAGTTTATATTTCATGTCATATTATATTAGAAAAGGAATTTAGATTAATTCATTTTTTTTTATTTCATTCATCTTATATAGGATGCATTGTTATCTAGAATTTATAAAATCTCAGTTTTAGGCAAAGTCTAGTTATCATTTTATGAATGTGTTTTCGTTCAAAAATCCAAAAAAAAAATTGTGATATCTTTAGTTGCATGTCTTTGTTTTCCTGACAAAAATTTGATTCAATTTGGGTTTTGGAACCCTCTCAAACAAACCGAATCCCAAACTGGGATTTCACATCTTCAGAACTTTCAATTTCTGTTTTAGCAGACAAAAACCTTCGGGACCTCATAGATGGGGGATCCGAATCTCCCCTTAAAAATTACAGTAGATTCCTGGTGGAATCTACTAATTGTATGAAAATTTTGAGATCTTTATAAGCAGATTTGTTTTCTGTCAAAAATGAATTTTCCAAGACCCCTGGGAAAACCTCAATTTTTCTTTGTCAGGGTATAGACCGACTTTAATGTGCTGTATCCGTTCAATCCATGAGTCGTCTGTCAAAACTTTCAACATGAAAGTTGTTTTTAACCTATTTCTCTATCATTTCCTAAAATTTGGGAATTTTTTAAATTGTCAAATATTTTTCCCAAAATTATCTTTTGTCTGACAGATTCCAATATCCAAAATTTCAAGAGATCTAGGTCTCTGATAACAGTGTGCCCATTTCCAAACCGTAACCCGAATCCCAATACTATAAAAAGATCAAATTTTTCTCTATTTATCAGGAACATTTTCTCAAAATTTAAGCCATTTTCCCATCTGTCTGCTATTGTTCCCACATTTTCTCCCGAAACCTGTCTGTCTGCCCTAAATCCTAGAGTCGCCGGATTCCGATCCGACTTGTCGGAGCTGTACAGCTCCGAACATAGGTCAAAACTAGAATGTTTAAAAGGCCAAAATTCTTGCCTTACTGTCCTCTATCACACCATAAAATTTGGAAGACTTTTATGGAAGTTTGATATCCGAAATTTAATTTAGAATCAACATTTTAGGCAAAATTTTGTTTTTTTTAAGATTTTAGCTATTTTCCATATTAATAAAATACAAAAAATTATATTTTCGAGCTTCATTCTATTTTTAGGTTATTATAGGTGTCCATGCCAAATTTGGCTCAATTCTAAGTTCATTTGCTTTGTATGTTAGTTTATTTTTAAATTCAGAAGCGAAAATCATGCGAAAATCAAGTCAAATTTGATATTTTGTGATATTTTTGCTATTTTAAGGTTTTTATCATGTAAATAAGCATGTCATGTCATATTAGTATTAATTTCAATATCATTTGCATTTCATATTTTCTATTTTTGCAAAATTTACTTCAGAAAACCCTGGTTTCAAGGCCATAGTCTTGTTATCAGGGGCATTTTGGTCATTTTGACCTCAATTTCGAAATTTCAATCTTTAATTCTTCAAATTTTCATGCATATTATCATATTTCATCATATTATGTTTGATTTATTTCATTTGATTTTCAAAATTCCAAAAATTATAAAAATTCTTTCAGAAAAACCCTGATTTCAAGGTCATCAGGGGCATTTTGGTCATTTTTACCCCAATTTCGAATTTCCAAGCTTATTTTTGAAATTTATTTATTATTCATCATGTTTATATCAAAGGGGGTATGATTCTAGGTTTATATTTGAATAATATCTGATAATTTCTAATATTTTCGGATAAATTCAGAAAAACCTACATTTCTATGCTAACATTGTTTTCTAGTTTTGCAGGAACATTCAAGAAGAAGACTTAGCTTTTATTCTTTTATTTCAATTCAATGTAACATCAAATGTAATAATTTGGAATAAGAGTTATTTTTCTGCTTAGAATAGGACTACATTGCATATAGTTTAATTTCAGCAATTTTCAATATTTAATGTATCATTCATGCACATTTTTCCAAATTCACTATGGTTGACACGAATGGCACATGCACAAGCTCTTATGGAGTTTATAAACTTGGTGGAATTTGTATTTTTGGCCATAGTCAGAATACGAATGAAACCTAGATTTATGATCTTCATATTAACCACATTCAACTTACACTCTTAGGCTAACTTCAAAAATGCACTGTATTTCTCAAAACTCAAAAGTTTTTCTCAATTCCTCAATGAAATATCTTTCAAATTCATATTCAATCATTCAATTTGTATTATTTTTAAAATCATGTTCCAATTCTATTTCAAAAAAATCGATTTTCCCAAAAATTTCCAAGTCTTTATCAGGATCTGATTTTCTCAAAACTCCAAGTTTTCACATGAGATTTCAAAGTGTTTTTCAAGTTCAAATCAAGATTTTTCAAGATGTCCATATTCTGAATTTCATTTTTAAATCCCAAAATCGATTTTCTCAAAGATCTGATTTTCCTGAGAAACCATTTTCCATTTCAAAAATCATTTTCCAATGAACTTCCTGATTTTCTCAAGATTCTCAAATCTATTTCCTCAGAAAAGCAATCAAAATCTCAAAATTGATTTTCCCAAAGTCCAAGTTTTCCTAAGAATTCATTTTCCAATTCAATTTTCGATTTCCAATGAAATTCAGTGATTTTCCCAGGAATTCAATTTTCAAGTACTTTTCCAATCATTTTCCAAATGTGTTTTAATTTTCTAAGTAAACATCATATTTTTCTCAAACTTGCATTATTTTTCAAAATTCTATAGCACATGCCTGATTCTCTGTGCATTTTAGGAAAAACAGAGAATAATTTAGATAATTTAACTTAGTCAAAGCACACATTTGATCATTGGTTCAATTACCGCTGGTAAAGGCGCAAGGAACGGTTGAACTTTGTATCGACAGGCGGATCCCATTCCACGGAATTTTCCCACAAATTTTCAAAACGGAGGCGAGTAATTTCAAAAACCATTTTCAAAATTTGGTCGAGTTTGACTTGCGAAATTCATTTCTCTCTCGCAAGAGGGAGGAAAATTTTTGCAATGATAACAGGTTTGGTGACCGTGATGGGACATGTCTTCGTCTGATCAATTATGTGCTTTGACTTAGCTCAATTGTCAAAATCGTGCTCTATAAAATGTCAGCTTTATTTTCTAATATCATGTGAACCTAGGAGCCTAGACTTGAACCCAGTTGACATGGACTGCATGTAGACTAGGCATGGTTTGGTAGGACCATATTGAGGAGAATTATTCATGCTCACTTAGACTTAGGTCTAAAATACAACACTCCTCAATCT
Organism: Nuphar pumila; assembly: GCF_984573655.1. Taxonomy (NCBI): domain Eukaryota; kingdom Viridiplantae; phylum Streptophyta; class Magnoliopsida; order Nymphaeales; family Nymphaeaceae; genus Nuphar; species Nuphar pumila. Next base: position 70,300,358 of record NC_143249.1, read on the forward strand.
AGGACTTGTATGAAAACAATGTTTGCTTCTCCAAAATTTTCAAAATTTTCAAAATTCTATCTCTTTAGGACTTAGAGCCCTCTGTTTGTCTGCATGTGCTCATGTTTTCAAAACCACCCCACCTATGTCTACCCGGTCTTCACGTTGTTGGGCTCTCTTCCAGAACCATAGTTCGGGACAAAGCCTCACAACTGGGCCACTTATTTGGGCTAACGCCCCCCTGCCACGTACCAAGGGCCATAGTCCAACGTATATCGGCAGGTGCTCAAGGATGTTGGGAAAACACAAGCCTAAAACCAGAGATGAATTTTTATGCCACGTACATCGAGCCCCGGCTTGAGTATATCAGCATAGCATGATTGGACACAGTTGATCTGAGCCTAGAGTCAGGATTAGGGTCCTAAAGCTCTTTCAAAATTGATGCATTTAGAGTCAGCTTCTTAGGGATTGTTGTATATGCATAATTGATTGAATGTATGATATTCATTTTTGTCTTATTTTCTCATATTTTTCCCAATTTTTCCAAAATACCGGACAATTTTCCAAAATACCTCATTTTCCATCTTTTGTGAAATGTCTCCTTTTTCTCAAAAAAACTGGACGATTTTTCCAAATTATCCACCTTTTCTTCAAAACTCCAGGTGATTTTCCATTCTTTCGTTCCTCTGGACTTCGAATTTTCAGCTTTTTATTTTATTTTGCCTGTAATTTTCAAAATTCTTGTACTTTCAAAAGTCTAATTCCAATCTTCTTATCTTTCAGTCCAATGGCATCCAGTCAGCTCGACTCTATTTTTCCTGAGGGTCACATCTCCTACGAGGTGCGACAAAGTCTTCCCGAGCATCGAGCTCTCAGCACCGAACCCTTTTTCCCCCGGTGGTACTATGTTTTGTTCAAAAACTTCTCTCGTATGTTTTCGGACCACCTGAGCGATTATGGGTTGGAACTGGCATCTGCAGTGGGAAAGTTGACAGCCAACGACAATCTGATTCATGCACTAGCAGAGCGGTGGAATCCGCGCAATTGCACATTCTGGTTCCCATGGGGCGAGATGACCCTGTTGATGGACGAATTTTCAGATATCATGGGATTGCCTGAGCCAGTCGGTCAGCCTGGAAATCCATTAGAGAAGCAGTTTCTGATCAATGTCAAGGGTCTGGACCCTAAAGATGCTTTAGCTCATATGACAGGACGTAAGTCATGGCCACTGATTGAAGAAAATGGGAATGAATATGTGAGCCTGATCGAGATCTACCGACAGTATGGGGCATTCGCAGAAGTCAGCTCGTTATCTAGAACAGCTCGAGAGAGAATTCAGCATGCGATGGTTCTGTGCACCGTGGGACTCGCTTTCTTTCCAGACATATAGAATTATGTGGATGTCAGAATAGTACAGCTTCTGAGAAGATGGGGAAGTCGACAGACCAACCGTCTTTTGATAGCCATGGCTGCACTTGCTTTCTATACAGAGGATTAACTCGTTTCACGCTTAGAGAGTCCATTTTAGTTGAGGGATGTACTTATGCACTTCAGTCTTGGTTTCTTCAGCATGTGCCAACCAGAGCTAGTTCATTCAGATACAACGGCAAGGAGCTACTTCCAGTTGCACGATACCGGTTTCTGATTGATCATCTACAAGAAGAAGTGGTATGTGACTATTTTAATCGAGAATTATCGCCTCCCAGATACACCTATGCATATGGCAAGAGATTCAAGCTACTTGGTCCATTTTTCTGCGCCTACTATCATCCGGAGTGGTGTGTTCGATAGTTTTCTCAGAGATAGAAGCACATAGAGATGCGGCTGTTATCAGGAGTTATGCCAGAGTTTGACCTTACATCAGCACAGTGGTCTGAAACATACCATTCTGCAAGATATGGCTGGGACTTTTTTGTTACTCTTCCACTTTTTCCCGGTCCTCGTGTCTCTGCTGATTATAAAGAGTGGTGGCAAATTGTCTGTTTGCCCCCTCTTTCCCAAGTTTATTATTGATGCAATCATGTTTTTCCTTCAATGAATAAAAATCTTGCAAATTCTTCAATTCTTGGTTTGACGACCTCGCCTAGGTAACAAGGCATAATTTTCAGATATTTATTTTCTTTGCAAAGGAATGACAACGCAATTGTCGTAATCCCAGCGATAACTCAATCCCTAGTAATGGGATACTCTTTCAATTGTCTACCAAAATTCTCAGCAAATATTTTCTTCTAATCAAAATCTCTCTCAAAAGCCTAACCCTCAACTTTGCCCTGCAGAGAGCGTTTGTGATATTTAATGGTTCAGACGAGGTTAGGGAAGAAAACTGCACCAGTCGAGGGCATCATATATTTAACGGCCTCAGAAGAAGAGATGGACTCTCCTCGATCAGGCAGAAATCAAGGGCAGTAGGTCGAGGATGACATTGATCCTCAAATGTATGCCATGTTCAAAAAGATGATGACCAAGATGCTGGCAGAGCAAGCGGAAGCCAGTATAGAGCAGACCTGTTATCATCGCAAAATTTTTACTTTTGCAAGTCAAACTAACCTTTGAAAAAGATTTTGAAAATAACTCGCCTCCGTTTTTAAAATGCAGGATAATTCCGAAGAATGGGACTCGCCTGTCGGTACGAGATTCAACCGTTCCTGGCGCCTTTACCAGGGGTAATTGAACCAAGGATCAATCAAATGCTTTGCTTTGTTCAACTTGTCTAAACCATATTCTAATTCCTAAATGCACAAAGAATCAGGCATGTGCTATGAATTTCTGAAAATGCACATTTGAAAACATGATGTTTGCTTCAAAGATTTGAAATACTTGGAAAATTTTGGAAAAGATAACACTTGAAAAATCATGAATCATGGTTGAGATACTGTATTTGAGAAAGTGAAAATCGATTTCTGAAGAAATATAAGGATTTTGTGAAAATCGATTATGAGAAATGTGAAATAACTTTGGAAAACTTGATTTCTTTGAATTTAAACTTTGAAGTTGAAAATCTAACTTAGAAAATCGAATTTGGAACTTGGGAAACACTTGAAATATCATTGGCAAATCCATATTTTGAGAAAATCGATTTTTGAATAAGACTTAGGAAATTTTGAGAAAATGATTTCTTTGAATTGAGATTTGAATTGGAATTGGCAAATGCATGAAATGAATGAATATGGATTTGAGGAATTGAGAAATGCAGTGCATTTTTGAAGTTAGCCTAAGAGTGTAGGCTGAATGTGGCTAATGTGAAGATCATAAATCTAGATATCCTTCATATTCTGACTATGGCCATAAATACGAATTCCACCAAGTTTATAAACTTCATAAAAGCCAGTGTATGTGTCATTCGTGTAGACCATAGTGAGTTTGAATATGCATGAATCATCATCCGTCACACATTAACATTATTTAAAAAAAAATAAACTATATGCAATGCTGCCTAAGCTAAGCAGGAAATGTAAATTCTTATTCCAAAGTTTAATTTAGTTTACATCACTATTGAATTTAAATACATGAAAAATAAAGTCTTTAATGTACCTGCAAAACAAGAAAACTTTGTTAGTGATGATATGTTAGCTTTTCTAGATTTATCCAGCAATATCAGGAAATTGCTGGATTTTGCTAGATATAAGCCTTTTCGCCATGATTCCATTAAATCAAAATGATAAAGTATGAAATAAAATTGAATAAATAAGGAAGATAAGATATGAAATTTCGAAATTGGGGTCAAAATGACCAAAATACCCCTAATAACAAGACTATGGCCTTGAAATTAGGGTTTTCAGAAAGATATTTTATAAAATGCAAGTTTTGAAATTCAAATGAAGATAAATCAAACTAAATATGATATGACATGATTAAAAATATGAAAATTAGGGTTAGGGATTTCGAAATTTAGGTTAAATGACCAAATTGCCCCTGATAGCAAGACTATGGCCTTGAAATCAGGGTTTTCTGAAATAAATTTTGGTAAAACTTAGGTTTTATGCACTAAATGAAGTCAAATAATCATCAAATTAAACCAAAAGCATCCTAATATGATTATGAACATGATAAAACCATAAAAATATATGCTTATGTACGAAAATCCAAGAATATCACAAAAAACTGTGATTTTGGCAGTGTTTTTGGATCTTTCAAGAACCCGGTTTTGCAATTTGCTTAATTCAGCCATCAATTAGATTCCAAAATTCATCAAATTTGGTACCTACACTTGTTATAACCCTAATTTTGAATTAGAATTATAAAAATATTTTTTTGACATTAAATTAACCCAAAAATTGCATCAAACCCTAAAAATATGCTATTTTTGACCTAGTTCACCAACCAGTTTCAGAGTTAGACCCGAATCAGGGATCAATATTTCATGAAAATCTATAAAATTTTACAGAGACATACTAGGAATAAAAACAGAGATTTCCCAATTTACAGATCGGAAAAAGCATCTCCGGTTAAGGAGAAACCCTTCCAGCAATCTGAACTAAAATCTAACAAATCTAACAGGGGTTAAAACAGATACTTTCAATTGATAATTTTGGGATAAATAGAAATACAGATCTAAAATATCTTCTATTTTATCAGTAGATAGAAGACAGAAAAATAATAATACTCACTTTTTACAGATCATGAATCGGATCTGTGGTTTGGGATTTATAAACAACACAAGTCTGATTAGGTTTTTGGTAAACCCTAACGAGTTTTAAATTGAAAGTCAGACATTCTGTCAGAGGAAAAATACCAAAATGAGATCAAAAAATCTCAAAATTTGACATTATATAGGTCTAATCAATATGAATCCATGGCACTTTACGGATCTCAAATCGGATATCGGATGAGAAAAATATCATCACATCAAGTCACCCTCCTGATTTTAACACCGATTTTAAAGTTTTAAAAACCCGACCTGATGTCTGATTTTTTTGACAGGGTTCCCAAAGTCCAAAATCTCTGATTTTTTTACAGTAGTTCAATCACATATGCATGCATCACATATAAAAAAAATCAGAAATTTGCAGTGAATATTTCAATCCAAAACATCATGCTCTTTTCTGTTCTAAACTAAAAACACACAGAAATCTAAGAAACTTGAGAAAACATGCATTAAATAATGAAAAACAATAAAATAAACCATAAAACAGTAAATAAAAATTATTTCTATGGTGTAAAACGTATAATAAACATGAATAAACAGATAAATAAATCAAATACAGGGAATCAATGGCTGGAATTTGCTTTCACCTTTGAAATCATGGATTTAACCCATTTAACGGGTAAATCTCACGTTTCGTCGGTTAAGAACATGAAAAACGTACCTCTCATCGATTCTAATGGATTAGAATCCTTGTAAACACCACAAAAAAAAGTTATATCACTTTCTTGAACTGTTCTTGAGGTTCTTGAGGTTGAATCCATGGTTTAATCCATGAAGGGGATGACACCAATGGCTAAAATCGATTTAAAACATGAAAAAGTATTAAATAAAACTAAAAAATATTAAAAATATTACCTTGGTGCTTGCAGCTGCAATGGAGGAAGGTAGAGGTGCTGGAGAGGAGAGAGAGGCCACAAAAATTTGAGAGAAAAGAGCCCCCCCTTTTGGCCCCCTTTAGGTCCCCTTTTATAGTTTTTCAAAAAGTCACTTAATTAGGGTTAATTAAGAGGTTTTTCATTTTTTCAGGACTCTTTCTAATAAATCCACTAAAGGCAACGATTTTTTGTGGTTTTCTAGCCTAGGTGGGACTCTAATTAATCCCTAATTAGCCCCTAACTAAACCTAGAAATCCCCCAAATGTGATGCCACTTGGCATCTTTCACTTTTGGGTTTTTAAAACACCTTTAAAAACATTTAAAAACACTAGTTTTAAAAACTAATTTTCAAAATGAGTTTTCAAAATGGTTTTGACTCTTCTAAACTTCTAATACTAACCAAGACACTAACTAACCCTAGTCTAGCCCTGACTTACTCGAATATGGTGCCACCCCGAGTGGGCCCTACTTGAGTTTTTCAAAAAGCGAATTTAAAACTTGAAATTGAAGGAGTTTTCAAAAGATTTTCAAAAGTAAACTTAAAATTAGAATTTTTGAAATGGCATAGGGTTCTAACTGAGTCAGAACTCCTTTGGATATGGTGCCAACTGAGTGGGCCCACATCGAGTTTTGAAGAATTTTGAAATAAACACTGAAAATGGCTTTGAAAAGGGGTTAAAATCAGTATTTGAAATTCAAGATCTTTGAAAATAGGGTCTCAAGCGAACTGGAACTCCAAATTAGAGTCCTGAACTCTTAAGACTCTGTGATTTTGGATTTTAAAAACCAAATAAAGAATTTTTTGAAAAGATTTCATCTAAAATGGTGAAACAAGTCAGAAAATACTGTCAGGGTTAGACTCCTAACTCAATGAGGACTCTGAAATAGAGTCCTGGATTAACTGAACTCTACAAAATGACCTAATTTTTGAAAACAAATGGAAATAAATAAAAAAAAAAACAGAGTAAAAACAAACTTCAAAACAGACTCCTGGCTGGACTAGGACTCTGGGACAGAGTCCTGATCGGACTGAAACTCTAGATTTTTTTGGTATTTTCTGAAAAACAAATGAAAGAACTTGTCAAAACAGTGAAAACAATAACGAATATTGAAATAAAACAGAGTTCTGATTCAACTGAGACTCTGAGGACAGAGTCTTGATTGAACTAGGACTTTCAGATTTTTGGATTTTCTGAGAAAACAAATAAGAGAATTTTGAAAAACAGTTAAAAATAGGATGAAATCGAGGTTTCGGTTCAGAGTCCTGATCTGATTAGGACTCTGAGAAAGAGTTCTGATTCAATCAGAACTATAAGAATTTTGGTTTTCTGATAAGCAGATGATGAAATTTGGGCAAAGCTTTTGAAAACCAGTGAAAATGAGGTGAGAAAATCAATTTTGGATAGAATCCTACTTCGATCAGGACTCTGGGGTAGAGTCCTGATTTGATCAGGACTCTGAAATAAAATCTCATAATTTTGAAATTCTTTGATAAAAGTGTAATAGTTTTGGTAGATTGAAAGATTTCTGAAAGATTCTCTCAAAATTGAAATCAGGATTAGAGTCCTGATCCAACTAGGACTCTCTGAACAGAGTCTTGTTTTGACTGAAACTCTGAGTTTCTGACTCATTTTGAAAGATTTGATTGAAAATAGATAAAATAGTTGTAAAAGATTAGAGTCCCAATCCAATTGAAACTCCGAAGAAGAATCCTGATCTCGCTGGACTCTTGAAGAAGAGTCCTGAGCCAACTAGGACTCTGAAATTTTGGCTAAAACAGAATATTTTGAAAGGTTTTCTTCAAAAACTGGTAAAAAGGTAGTGAAAAATAGAGTTTTGATCCGACTAGGATTCTGGAAAAAGAGTCCTGATCCAACTAGGACTCTAAAATTTTTGGAGATTTTTGACAAGTAAAGGAATCCAGAAGCGACACCACCTAAATGGGTCTCATCTGAGAATTGAAATCAATTGAAATTGAGTTTGAAATGAATCCAGATTGTTTTCTGAGAAAATATTTCAAAATATAAAGTCCTGGGGTTGAAAAATGACAGAATGTTGAGTAAAAACCCAGGTTTTGAAATTGATTTTTGAAAGAAAAAGTTTTAAAACTCAAATCTGGATTAAATATTTTGAAAACGAGAGTGCTGGATCTCGAAAATGAGATGTAATGACATGCAATGCTATGCAATGCAGTGAAATGACATGTCAAATGGATGCAATGATATGCAATGATCTGTAATAACATATGAAATGGACAAACACTGGATGAGGGTGAAAATTTGGGGTGTTTACAGATGCCCCTCTTTGCTACTAAGCCGGTTGAAAGCCGAGCTTAGTGGCAAAGAAAACACACCAAATTTGGATTATAAAAATGCCCCAGTTAGATGAATCTGACTGGGTATGAAAGAATTAGTTCAAGTGATGATGATAGATATGAAATGAAGAATAAGGAGAAAATTTTATTTAAAAAAGAAGTGAGATTCAGGTTTTGCCCTTAACCTGGATGGGACAGAAAATACCTCATGTAGAAACGAAGCTCAGGTTTGACCCTTAACCTGACCGGGAAATGAAATACTTCATCAAAGTGAAGCTCAAGTTTAACCCTTAACCTGATCGGGCGAAAAATGAAATACCTCATCAAAGGAGGCTCAGGTTTATACCCTTGACTTGATCGGGTGGAAAATGGAATACCTTATCAAATGAGGCTCAGGTTTGTACCCTTAACCTGATCGGGCAATGAAATACCTCATCAAAGGAGGCTCAGGTTTATACCCTTATCCTAATCGGGCGGAAAATGAAATACCTCATCAAAGGAGGCTCAGGTTTATACCCTTAACCTAATCGGGCAATGAAATATCTCATCAAAGGAGGCTCAGGTTTGTACTCTTAACCTGATCGGGCAGAAAATGAACGGAATCCTCGAAAGAAGAGACCGTGATGGAACCTTCGGATTTCCGCACAATGAATCCGATAGGGGTTTTGCAAAAGGAAGGAAATTGGGGTCCCTAAAGCTTGAAAAGGGTTTGATTTTGGGCGTCTCATTGCTGAGACTAAATAGCTTTTGAAATTGCCTTTTGCTGGAATTGGTGGCTTAACCTCAAGCCGAAATTGGACTGTCTATGGTGGGACAGTGGGGACACAGGAAAGTGTGCGAATCTGAGAACCCAGGCGCTCAGATTATACCAAAGAAGGGAAGGAATCTTGAAAACTCCCGTTATCAAGTCCTAAAAGGGATGGTGTCAGGATGTGCCAAAGATGAACCTCAAGCTCTCGCTTCATGCCAGGATAGCTAGAAAATATTGTCAAAATGTTGAAAATTGTTGTTGATTCAAAATAATTGAAAATGATGCACACTGTTTTGAAAGTATTCCCTCTTTTCTACCTGAAGTATTACCTCCGACTGGGCTTAACTCCGTAGAATCAAGATTCGAATTCAAATTGCCTGTGATTGGCTTTCTTTCAAGGAAGCTATCAATTTCCTTGATATGGACGGGAAAGAAAGTATTCTTGATATTGCGAGAGCTATTGGTGAAAGAATATTGATAAAAGAATTTCACAAAATTAAAGAAGATTCTTGATAGATTTGGCAGTCTGATATCCTGCGATTCTTTTCTCATGATGATCTTTCTGCACTCTTTTTTTTAGCAAATTGGAGCTCTCTTTGATTTTTCGGGAATTACATCATCCTTCATTTTGGAGATGTCCTGACTTGTCTCTCTCTTTTTTTTTTGGAAGGGTACGTCACAAACTCCTTCATCTAGAGATGTTCCGATCCTTCTTTTCTCTCAGGGATTATCATGATGATTATTGGCTCTTTGGTAGAAAATCTCTTGATGATAGCTGGAATTAAATATCTTTTAGGGTTTGTCAGTAGGCTCATCACACTCGCCTTCATCTCGACGGTGATCTGAACTTTCCCTGGAAGGATCCGTCACAAACTCTGTCATCTTGGAGATGATCCAAATCTTCTTTGGCCCCGGGGGTCGACTCGCTTAATTCGCCTTCATCTTGACGACAATTGAGAGATCCCTTTTGCAGATATTTAATTGCAGCTTAGGTGATTGAGGAGATATGGAAATTGAGTGGATTTTTCTGTATCACCCAGGATATTTCGACTGCTTTATTTTTCAAGAATGGTCTCTAAAAATATGTCATTGACTGCGATCAATATCAATCACTCATGGCTTTGCAACAACATTGAATTCTCTTTGCTGGCCATATCGCGGATTTATTCTTCATCCTTTTGGTTGGCCAATAAAAAGATTTTGAACTTTGAATCCTTTTCCGTGAAAGCATTGCCCTTTCGGAAGTAATAGTGGAGGTATTCTGAAGTAATAATTTTGTGCAATAAAGATTTTTGAAATCAACAAATATTTAATGACAAATTGGCAAAATTTTCTTGAAATCCTTTTGTGAAAGCGAGCATTTGAAGCACAACGCAACACATCCATGACAACAATTCTCTTCTCCTTTCCCCAAAGGAGAAGATTCAGAAATTGGAATTAGGAATTACTCCTCTCTTCCCTGAAGAGGAGGTGTTTGCAAAACGAACTTTCTAAGAGAAATTAAGCTTTCGTCAAAACTTCCTAACATTAGGCTTCTCTTATGGAAAGGAGGCCGGAATTGGTGAGGTTGGTAAATTGGTCATGAAGGAACGAGTTCATCACACTCTCCCTGAAAAGAGGGTCCTTCATGATGAAATGGCCTAGTCTGAAATTATGGGGCCACAAGGAAAGCAAGTCTCCGTCGAGTCTCTCCCTATAAAAAGGGTTCCTTGTGTGAAATTTGGAATTTTGTTTTGCAAACGGTTCACAAAGACACGAGTCCCTTCAAACTCTCCTTGAAAAGGGACTAAGTGAACGAATTGGATAGCATGCGAAAAGAGCGAGCTCCCTCGAACTCTCCCTATAAAAGGGGTCTCTCGCAAGAGAAAATAATTGAAATTGGGTATTGGGTGACTCAAAAGGGTCAAATTTTGGAAATTGAAATTTTGAAATTTGATATTTGAAAATGGAAATTGGAAATTGGAAATTGGAAATTGAAAATTGGAAATTGGAAATTGGAAATTTGAAAATTGATAATTGAAAATTGGAAATTGATTGACCTGAAGGTCGAAATTGTGAATTGGTTTACTGAGAATGACATGGGTTCTATAGGGATTCAGCCTAAGAACGACATTGGTTCTGCAGGGGTTCGACCTACGAACTATCAATTCCATAGGAATTCAACCTAAGGATCGTAGCTTAAGAAGGAATGATTCCAACTTGTGAGCTTTGAATGGACCAGGTGCTAAACTGGGTTTTTGAGGGAAGACTCGAATCAGAATTCAACTCTTCAAGGAAAACTAGATGAATTGGATTTTGAAATACAATTCGAGTCGGAACTCGGATCTTCTAGACCAACTCGCAGGATAGTTTGAGTAGAAGTTCAAACTTGTAAAGGAAAGCTAGGCGAATTGGATTTGAAAGAAAATTCGAGTCGGAACTCTGATTTTCTAGACCAATCCTGAATTGGATTTGGAAGAAGATTCGAATCGGAACTCGACTCTTCTAGACCAATTCTAGAATCTAGAGGAAAGAAAATTATACGAATTGAATTTGTAAGAAAATTCAAGTCGGAACTTAGATTTTCTAGACCAATTCTGAATTGGATTTGGAAGAAGATTCGAATCGGAACTCGACTCTTCTAGACCAATTCTAAAATCTAGAGGAAAGAAAATTATACGAATTGGATTTGTAAGAAAATTCAAGTCGGAACTTGGATTTTCTAGACCAATTCTGAATTGGATTTGGAAAAAGATTCGAATCGGAACTCGACTCTTCTAGACCAATTCTAAAATCTGGAGGAAAGAAATTATACGAATTGGATTTGTAAGAAAATTCAAGTCGGAACATGGATTTTCTAGACCAATTCTGAATTGGATTTGGAAGAAGATTCGAATCGGAACTCGACTCTTCTAGACCAATTCTAAAATCTAGAGGAAAGAAAATTATACGAATTGGATTTGTAAGAAAATTCAAGTCGGAACTTGGATTTTCTAGACCAATTCTGAATTGGATTTGGAAGAAGATTCGAATCGGAACTCGACTCTTCTAGACCAATTCTAAAATCTAGAGGAAAGAAAATTATACGAATTGGATTTGTAAGAAAATTCAAGTCGGAACTTGGATTTTCTAGACCAATTCTGAATTGGATTTGGAAGAAGATTCGAATCGGAACTCGACTCTTCTAGACCAATTCTAAAATCTGGAGGAAAGAAATTATACGAATTGGATTTGTAAGAAAATTCAAGTCGAAACTTGGATTTTCTAGACCAATTCTGAATTGGATTTGGAAGAAGATTCGAATCGGAACTCGACTCTTCTAGACAAATTCAAGACATTGAAAGGAAAGAAAAGTTGATAAGTATAAAGATGACATTTGAGACTAGTTCAACTAGTATGAGCATCAAATTTTGGTAGAGTACCAATACGAGCACTAGGTTTTAAAAGGTTACCAGTACGAGCACTGGGTTTTAAAAGGTTACCAGTACGAGCACTGGGTTTTAAAAGATTATTAGTACGAGCACTGGGTTTTAAAAAATTATCAGTACGAGCACTGGGTTTTAAAAGATTACCAGTACGAGCACTGGGTTTTAAAAGATTACCAGCACGAGCACTGGGTTTTAAAAGATTACCAGTACGAGCACTGGGTTTTAAAAGGTTACCAGTACGAGCACTCGATTTTCAAAAAAGTCACCAGTACGGGCACTGGGTTTTAAATGGTTGCCAGTACGAGCACTGGGGTTTGAAAGATTACCAGTACGAGCACTGGATTTTAAATGGTTGCCAGTAAGAGCACTGGGCTTTGAAAAAGTCTGATCAGTGAATACTGAATTTAGAGGGTTCAACCAGTAAAAACCAGATTAAGGAAGTTCGACCAGTGAAAACTGGATTCAGGAAGTTCAACCAGTGAAAACTGGATTAAGGAAGTTCAACCAGTGAAAACTAGATTTAGGAAGTTCGACCAGTAAAAACCGGATTTAAGAAGTTCGACCAGTAAAAACCGGATTTAGGAAGTTCGACCAGTGAAAACGGGATTCAGGAAGTTGAACCACTAAAAACCGGATTCAAGAAGTTCGACCAGTAAAAACCGGATTCAGGAAGTTCGACCAGTGAAAACTGGATTCAGGAAGTTCGACCAGTAAAAACCGGATTTAGGAAGTTCGACCAGTGAAAACTGGATTCAGGAAGTTCGACCAGTGAAACTGGATTCAGGAAGTTCGACCAGTGAAAACTGGATTCAGAAAGTTCGACCAGTAAAAACTGGATTCAGGAAGTTCGACCAGTGAAAACTGGATTCAAAAAGTTCGACTAGTAAAAACTGGATTCAAGAAGTTCGACCAGTAAAAACCGGATTTAGGAAGTTCGACCAGTGAAAACTGGATTCAGGAAGTTCGACCAGTAAAAACCGGATTTAGGAAGTTCGACCAGTGAAAACTGGATTCAGGAAGTTCGACCAGTGAAAACTGGATTCAGGAAGTTCGACCAGTAAAAACCGGATTTAGGAAGTTCGACCAGTGAAAACTGGATTCAGAAAGTTCGACCAGTAAAAACTGGATTTAAGAAGTTCGACCAGTAAAAACCGGATTCAGGAAGTTCGACCAGTGAAAACTGGATTCAGGAAGTTCGACCAGTAAAAACCGGATTTAGGAAGTTCGACCAGTAAAAACTGGATTCAGAAAGTTCGACCAGTGAAAACTGGATTCAGGAAGTTCGACCAGTGAAAACTGGATTCAGAAAGTTCGACTAGTAAAAACTGGATTTAAGAAGTTCAACCAGTGAAAACTGGATTTAGAAAGTTCGACCAGTGAAAACCGGATTTAGGAAGTTCGACCAGTGAAAACTGGATTTAGAAAGTTCGACCAGTGAAAACTGGATTTGGAAAGTTCGACCAGTGAAAACTGGATTCAGGAAGTAGGCTTCACCCGAAGGTTGACGCGTAAAAATGATTTTGATAAAAACTCGGCCCGAAGGACGAACTTGAAAAAGGTTGGTGTTTAGAAAGTGCTTGATGATTGTAATGTGAGATTTTCAATCTTCACCCTCACGCTGACCTAGACAAATGCCACGAGTCTCAGAATTCATCCCTTATCCTAAATGGGTAATTCGATGCAAATGCAAATCGATGCAGATGAATGCAGATGAATGCAAATGAATGCATGCAAATGCAAATGAATGTAAATGGGTGCACATGCGTGCAAAATGAGAGATTTGTTTGATCCTGCCTGCATACAGGATGTTTTGAAGACAATTTTTAAAATAATGCCCCAGTGTAATGGGGGAGTAAGATATTGGATGAAAGGATAAATAATTGATATTTGAGGAATGTTCTCTGAAGATAACAGTGGAAAGATTGACAATGTGCTTCTTGATGAATTCGGGAGACACTCTGAAAGAGGTTACTCCTTGTAAAAAGACATTTTGTAAAGAAGGAGAAATACAAAAGATGATGCCAAACTATGAGGAAGATTGATAATTTTATTGATGAAAGAGATGAGACCATGCCATCCATACAAAATGACGAAAGCAAAATGTAAGAATGAAAGAGTGATGGCCTTGTCGCTCTTAGGGTGCTGATGAGCTAGCTACTTTGTCTTCTTCTTTGCCTTCCACAAGGATATTTTTATCGATATAGTCTTGAATAATATTCCTGAGAACGAAGCAGTACTCGGTATCATGCCCCATGGCCCGATGAAACTTGCAGAATTGATCTTTAAATCTTCCCCTAGTGATAGGAGGATCATCGACTCTTGGGAGCTTAATCATCTCCTTGGCCAACATATATTCAAGGATTTCTTCACGCGGTTAATCTAGGGGAGTAAAGTCACGTTTAAAACTCCAGTTGTCGTGCTTCGACTTTTCTTGAGGTCTCGACCCTTGCCCAAAAGATCGTTGAGGTTGCTTATCATACTGGAGAATCGACTCACCTTTTTGCTCATTTTTGCTGAGGTTTGGTCCCCCTGGGCCAGAGCTGTGATCTTTCACATTTCCCTTATAATGGTTCTTGTTGTTGCTGGTAGAGTAGGTAAAATGGGTTTTCTTGTTAGATTCCTGTTGACTGCTGCTTTTGGTGAACATGAAACCTTCATAAGATCCATTTTCCATACTCAACTCAATCCATTCAGCTCGTTCTATCAGTTCTATGAAGGTCTTTGATGGAGAGGTGGAAATCAGTCTCCTTAGGGGTTGCGAGAAGTTGCTCAAAATTAAGGATAGCGCGTGTCCCTCTGATATTGGATCACACATTTTGTTACAAGCAGATCTCCATCTATGAATAAAATCCCTGGCTTTTTCATTTTCTTTCTGCTTCAGACTGTAGAGGTGGCTGAGAATCGGGAGGGCTTCGGCGTTGAATAAAAAGTGCTCAATAAACAAATTGACCACTTTATCAAACTCTTTCAGCTCTATGGGATTAATATGCTCTGAATACCATTTTGCTGCAATACCCTCCAGACTGCGAGGGAAACAAAGAAATAAGGCTCGGTTATTCCTCCTGAACTTGGAACACTCTGCAAAGAAAAGGGCGAGGTGTGTCTTTGGGTCACCCGAACCATCAAACTTAATGAATTTCTTGGGGAGGTTATCGAGATCATCATCCCCATCCAATCCGTCATAAAAGTCTTCGCTTGTAAAGACCCTTTTACCCCTGTCACGAGCTTGAAGATCCTTAACCATCTTCATCACATCTTTTAGTTGTGACTGCGTAGGGTCGTCAAGAGACTGATTCTTGGATTTGTAGGCCGACCCCTGCCCCTGAGTCGACCTTTTGAATTCTTGCTTGTTTTCATACTCTTTGTCAGTATCATTTGTTGATTCTGACTCATCAGACATTTCCTCATGGCGATTCTGCTTTTTAATGATTTTCACATGCTTGGCTGTGTGATCCCTATCCTTCTGTTTGATCTGAGTCTGTTCAGCACTGGCTTCAGCTTGCTCTGCCAGCATCTTACTCATCATCTTTTTTAACATGACGTACATCTGGGGATCTACGTCATCTTCTGCTTGCTGACCTTGACCACGGGGTGAGTCCATTTCCCCTTCTGAAGCGACTGAGTATGCAACGCCTTCAACTGATGAGGTTTTCTTTTCGGACCTTGTATGAACCATCGAGTATCACGAGTATTTTTTTAGATGTTGTTGATTCTCTCTGCACGGTAGAACTGATGGTTAGGCTTTTGAAGGAAATTTGGTTGGAGAAGAATATTTGTTGAGAATTTTGGTAGACAATTGAAATAATATCCCATTACTAGGGATTGAGTCGTCGCTGGAGTTTATGACAATTGTGCTGCTATTCTTTGCAAAATAAACAACTGAGAATATGCCTTGTTACCTAGGCGAGGTCGTCAAACCAAAGTGAAATGAAGATTAAAGGAACTTTATCGAAAATATGATTTTAATAGTACACTTGACAGAGGGGAGGGGGACAGACAATTTTCCACCACTCCGGATAATCAGATGACACTCGAGGGCCAAAAAAAATAGTAAGATTGACGAAGGAATCCCAACCATGTCTGGCAGAATGGTATGCTCCGGACCACTGATCCGATGCGAGGTCGAATTCTGGCAGAACCCCTGCTAGTGGACGAATCTCTACGCGCTTCTGCCTCTGAGAGAACTGCCTGACACACCGCTCTGGATGATAGTATGCGCAGAAGAAGGGGCCAAGTAGCCTGAACCGCTTGCCATAAGCGTAAGTATATCTGGGAGGTGATTCCTGACGATCAAAGTAGTCCCATACGACTTCTTCCTCCTGAAGATTGTCGATCAAGAATCGGTATCGCGCAACTGGAAGAAGCTTTTCACCATTGTATCTGAAGGAACTGGCTCGGGCTGGCACATGCCGGAGGAACCAAGACTGCAATGCGTAGGTGCACCCTTCGATTAGAATTGATTCTCCGAGTGCGAAATGAGTCAACCCTCGGTATAGAAAGGCGAGTGCGGCCATGGCAATGGAGAGGCGGCTGGTGTGTCGACTTCCCCATCTCCTTAGGAGCTGAACTATTCTGATATCCATATAATTTCGTCCGTCGGGAAAGAAAGCTAATCCCACCGTGCACAGAACCATCGCATGCTGAATTCTTTCTCGAGCTGTTCGAGACAACGAGCTGACTTCTGCAAATGTCCCATACTGTCTGTAGATTTCGAGCAGGTCCACATATTCGTTTCCATCCTCCTCTATCAATGGCCAAGACTTGCGTCCTGTCATGCGAGCTACAGCGTCTCGGGGATCCAGACCCTTGACATTGATCAAAAACTGTTTCTCCAATGGATCTCCAGGCTGACCGGCTGGCTCGGGCAATCCCATAATCTCTGAAAATTCATCTATTAGTACTGTCATCTCGCCCCATGGGAACCAGAAAGTAGAAGTGCACGGATTCCACCGTTCTGCTAGTGCATGGATCAAATTGCCGTTGACTGTCTGCTTTCCCACTTCGGACGCCAGTTCTAACCCACAATCGTCCAGATGGTCCAGAAACATACGAGAGAAGTTCTTGAGCCAGGAATACCACCGGGGAATAAAGGATCCGGTGCTGAGGACTCGATGCTCGGGAAGACTTTGTCGCACCTCGTAGGGGATGTGACCCTCAGGAAAGACTGAATCAAGCTGATTGGATGCCATCGGACTGGAAAACATGGAAATTTGGAGTAAGACTTGGGAAAATATAGAGATTTTGAAAAAAATGCAGGCAGGATAAAATGAAGTAGGAAATTCGAGATCCAGAAGAACGAAAGAATGAAAATCACCTGGAGTTTTGAAGAAAATAGAGGAATTTCATGAAAATCGTCCAGAGTTTAATACTTCATAAAATGGAGTATTTGAAAATCGTCCAGGGTTTAAAACATGGACAGTACATGGACATGGATTGGGGATTTTTAGAAAAATCATCCAGTATTTTAGAAAATTGGGAAAATATGGAAAATAAAAAGAAATGACTACAACACATTTAATCACATCCTGCACAAACAAGTATGCACATACAGCATTCCCTAAAAGCTGACTCTAGATGCACAAATTTTGAAATAGTTGTAGGACCTTAATCCTAACTCTAAGGTTCAGATCAACTGTATCCAATCCAGTTATGCCTATATACTCAAGCCAAGGCTCGATGTACGTGGCATAAAATCAAATTCTCCGGTTCTAGGTTCAAGTTTTCCAACATCCTTGAGCACCTGCCGATATACGTTGGACTATGGCCCTTGGTACGTGGCAGGGGGGTTTTCACCCAAATAGGTGGCCCAGTTGTGAGGCTCTGTCCCGAACTATGGTTCTGGAAGAGAGCCCAGCAACGTGAAGACCGGGACAATATAGGTGGGGTGGTTTTTGAAAAATATGAGCACATGCAATCAAATCAGAAGGCTCTAAAACCTAAAGAGATAGAATTTTGAAAATTTGAAGAAGCAATCATTGTTTTCATAGAATTGCTAGATTGAGGAGGGTTGTATTAGACCTAAGTCTATGTGAGCATGAAAATTTCCTCCTCAATATGGTCCTACCAAACCATACCTAGTCTACATGTAATTCATGTCAGCTGGGTTCAAGTCTAGGCTCCTAGGTTCACATGATATCATAAAGTAAAAGCTGACATTCCATGGAACACGATTTTGACAATTTGAACTAGGTTAAGCACACAATTGATCAGGCGAAGACAGGTCCCATCTCGGTCGCCAAACCTGTTATCATCGCAAAATTTTTACTTTTGCAAGTCAAACTGACCTTTGAAAAAGATTTTGAAAATAACTCGCCTCCGTTTTTAAAATGCAGGATAATTCTGAAGAATGGGACTCGCCTGTCGGTACGAGATTCAACCGTTCCTGGCGCCTTTACCAGGGTTAATTGAACCAAGGATCAATCAAATGCTTTGCTTTGTTCAACTTGTCTAAACCATATTTTAATTCCTAAATGCACAAAGAATCAGGCATGTGCTATGAATTTCTAAAAATGCACATTTGAAAACATGATGTTTGCTTCAAAGATTTGAAATACTTGGAAAATTTTGGAAAAGATAACACTTGAAAAATCATGAATCATGGTTGAGATACTGTATTTGAGAAAGTGAAAATCGATTTCTGAAGAAATATAAGGATTTTGTGAAAATCGATTATGAGAAATGTGAAATAACTTTGGAAAACTTGATTTCTTTGAATTTAAACTTTGAAGTTGAAAATCTAACTTAGAAAATCAAATTTGGAACTTGGGAAACACTTGAAATATCATTGGCAAACCCATATTTTGAGAAAATCGATTTTTGAATAAGACTTAGGAAATTTTGAGAAAATGATTTCTTTGAATTGAGATTTGAATTGGAATTGGCAAATGCATGAAATGAATGAATATGGATTTGAGGAATTGAGAAATACTTTTTGTATTTTTGAGAAATGCAGTGCATTTTTGAAGTTAGCCTAAGAGTGTAGGCTGAATGTGGCTAATGTGAAGATCATAAATCTAGATATCCTTCATATTCTGACTATGGCCATAAATACGAATTCCACCAAGTTTATAAACTTCATAAAAGCTAGTGTATGTGTCATTCGTGTAGACCATAGTGAGTTTGAATATGCATGAATCATCATCCATCACACATTAACATTATTTAAAAAAAAATAAACTATATGCAATGCTGCCTAAGCTAAGCAGGAAATGTAAATTCTTATTCCAAAGTTTAATTTAGTTTACATCACTATTGAATTTAAATACATGAAAAATAAAGTCTTTAATGTACCAGCAAAACTAGAAAACTTTGTTAGTGATGATATGTTGGCTTTTCTAGATTTATCCAGCAATATCAGGAAATTGCTGGATTTTGCTAGATATAAGCCTTTTCGCCATGATTCCATTAAATCAAAATGATAAAGTATGAAATAAAATTGAATAAATAAGGAAGATAAGATATGAAATTTCGAAATTGGGGTCAAAATGACCAAAATACCCCTAATAACAAGACTATGGCCTTGAAATTAGGGTTTTCAGAAAGATATTTTATAAAATGCAAGTTTTGAAATTCAAATGAAGATAAATCAAACTAAATATGATATGACATGATTAAAAATATGAAAATTAGGGTTAGGGATTTCGAAATTTAGGTTAAATGACCAAATTGCCCCTGATAGCAAGACTATGGCCTTGAAATCAGGGTTTTCTGAAATAAATTTTGGTAAAACTTAGGTTTTATGCACTAAATGAAGTCAAATAATCATCAAATTAAACCTAAAGCATCCTAATATGATTATGAACATGATAAAACCCTAAAAATATATGCTTATGTACGAAAATCCAAGAATATCACAAAAAACTGTGATTTTGGCAGTGTTTTTGGATCTTTCAAGAACCCGGTTTTGCAATTTGCTTAATTCAGCCATCAATTAGATTCCAAAATTCATCAAATTTGGTACCTACACTTTTTATAACCCTAATTTTGAATTAGAATTATAAAAATATTTTTTTTTGACATTAAATTAACCCAAAAATTGCATCAAACCCTAAAAATATGCTATTTTTGACCTAGTTCACCAACCAGTTTCAGAGTTAGACCCGAATCAGGGATCAATCTTTCATGAAAATCTATGTTACAGAGACAAACTAGGAATAAAAACAGAGATTTCCCAATTTACAGATCGGAAAAAGCATCTCCGGTTAAGGAGAAACCCTTCCGGCAATCTGAACTAAAATCTAACAAATCTAACAGGGGTTAAAACAGATACTTTCAATTGATAATTTTAGTATAAATAGAAATAGAGATCTAAAATATCTGATATTTTATCAGTTGATAGTAGACAGAAAAATAATAATACTCACTTTTTACAGATCATGAATCGGATCTGTGGTTTGGGATTTATAAACAACACAAGTCTGATTAGGGTTTTGGTAAACCCTAACGAGTTTTAAATTGAAAGTCAGACATTCTGTCAGAGGAAAAATACCAAAAGAGATCAAAAAATCTCAAAATTTGACATTATATAGATCTAATCAATATGAATCCATGGCACTTTACGAATCTCAAATCGGATATCGGATGAGAAAAATATCATCACATCAAGTCACCCTCCTGATTTTAACACCGATTTTAAAGTTTTAAAAACCCGACCTGATGTCTGATTTTTTTGACAAGGTTCCCGAAATTCAAAATCTCTGATTTTTTTACAGTAGTTCAATCACATATGCATGCATCACATATAAAAAAATCATAAATTTAAAGTGAATATTTCAATCCGAAACATCATGCTCTTTTATGTTCTAAACTAAAAACATACAGAAATCTAAAAAACTTGAGAAAACATGCATTAAATAATGAAAAACAATAAAATAAACCATAAAACAGTAAATAAAAATTATTTCTATGGTGTAAAACGTATAATAAACATGAATAAACAGATAAATAAATAAAATACAGGGAATCAATGGCTGGAATTTGCTTTCACCTTTGAAATCATGGATTTAACCCATTTAACGGGTAAATCTCACGTTTCGTCGATTAGAATCCTTGTAAACACCCCAAAAAAGAGTTATATCACTTTCTTGAACTGTTCTTGAGGTTCTTGAGGTTGAATCCATGGTTTAATCCATGAAGGGGATGACACCAATGGCTAAAATCGATTTAAAACATGAAAAAATATTAAATAAAACTAAAAAATATTAAAAATATTACCTTGGTGCTTGCAGCTGCAATGGAGGAAGGTAGAGGTGCTGGAGAGGAGAGAGAGGCCATGAAAATTTGAGAGAAAAGAGCCCCCCCTTTTGGCCCCCTTTAGGTCCCCTTTTATAGTTTTTCAAAAAGTCACTTAATTAGGGTTAATTAAGAGGTTTTTCATTTTTTCAGGACTCTTTCTAATAAATCCACTAAAGGCAACGATTTTTTGTGGTTTTCTAGCCTAGGTGGGACTCTAATTAATCCCTAATTAGCCCCTAACTAAACCTAGAAATCCCCCAAATGTGATGCCACTTGGCATCTTTCACTTTTGGGTTTTTAAAACACCTTTAAAAACATTTAAAAACACTAGTTTTAAAAACTAATTTTCAAAATGAGTTTTCAAAATGGTTTTGACTCTTCTAAACTTCTAATACTAACCAAGACACTAACTAACCCTAGTCTAGCCCTGACTTACTCGAATATGGTGCCACCCCGAGTGGGCCCTACTTGAGTTTTTCAAAAAGCGAATTTAAAACTTGAAATTGAAGGAGTTTTCAAAAGATTTTCAAAAGTAAACTTAAAATTAGAATTTTTGAAATGGCATAGGGTTCTAACTGAGTCAGAACTCCTTTGGATATGGTGCCAACTGAGTGGGCCCACATCGAGTTTTGAAGAATTTTGAAATAAACACTGAAAATGGCTTTGAAAAGGGGTTAAAATCAGTATTTGAAATTCAAGATCTTTGAAAATAGGGTCTCAAGCGAACTGGAACTCCAAATTAGAGTCCTGAACTCTTAAGACTCTGTGATTTTGGATTTTAAAAACCAAATAAAGAATTTTTTGAAAAGATTTCATCTAAAATGGTGAAACAAGTCAGAAAATACTGTCAGGGTTAGACTCCTAACTCAATGAGGACTCTGAAATAGAGTCCTGGATTAACTGGACTCTACAAAATGACCTAATTTTTGAAAACAAATGGAAATAAAAAAAAAAAAAAACAGAGTAAAAATAAACTTCAAAACAGACTCCTGGCTGAACTAGGACTCTGGGACAGAGTCCTGATCGGACTGAAACTCTAGATTTTTTTGGTATTTTCTGAAAAACAAATGAAAGAACTTGTCAAAACAGTGAAAACAATGACGAATATTGAAATAAAACAGAGTTCTGATTCAACTGAGACTCTGAGGACAGAGTCTTGATTGAACTAGGACTTTCAGATTTTTGGATTTTCTGAGAAAACAAATGAGAGAATTTTGAAAAACAGTTAAAAACAGGATGAAATCGAGGTTTCGGTTCAGAGTCCTGATCTGATTAGGACTCTGAGAAAGAGTCCTGATTCAATCAGAACTATAAGAATTTTGGTTTTCTGATAAGCAGATGATGAAATTTGGGCAAAGCTTTTGAAAACCAGTGAAAATGAGGTGAGAAAATCAATTTTGGATAGAATCCTACTTCGATCAGGACTCTGGGGTAGAGTCCTGATTTGATCAGGACTCTGAAATAAAATCTCATAATTTTGAAATTCTTTGATAAAAGTGTAATAGTTTTGGTAGATTGAAAGATTTCTGAAAGATTCTCTCAAAATTGAAATCAGGATCAGAGTCCTGATCCAACTAGGACTCTCTGAACAGAGTCTTGTTTTGACTGAAACTCTGAGTTTCTGACTCATTTTGAAAGATTTGATTGAAAATAGATAAAATAGTTGTAAAAGATTAGAGTCCCAATCCAATTGAAACTCCGAAGAAGAATCCTGATCTGGCTGGACTCTTGAAGAAGAGTCCTGATCCAACTAGGACTCTGAAATTTTGGCCAAAACAGAAGATTTTGAAAGGTTTTCTTCAAAAACAGGTAAAAAGGTAGTGAAAAATAGAGTTTTGATCTGACTAGGATTCTGGAAAAAGAGTCCTGATCCAACTAGGACTCTAAAATTTTTGGAGATTTTTGACAAGTAAAGGAATCCAGAAGCGACACCACCTAAATGGGTCTCATCTGAGAATTGAAATCAATTGAAATTGAGTTTGAAATGAATCCAGATTGTTTTCTGAGAAAATATTTCAAAATATAAAGTCCTGGGGTTGAAAAATGACAGAATGTTGAGTAAAAACCCAGGTTTTGAAATTGATTTTTGAAAGAAAAAGTTTTAAAACTCAAATCTGGATTAAATATTTTGAAAACGAGAGTGCTGGATCTCGAAAATGAGATGTAATGACATGCAATGCAGTGAAATGACATGTCAAATGGATGCAATGATATGCAATGATCTGTAATAACATATGAAATGGACAAACACTGGATGAGGGTGAAAATTTGGGGTGTTTACAAGACCCAAGTCAAACCAAAGGCTAGGGGTCATACAGTCAAAAAGCAGGTGAAGATGTCTTAAAAATGTGTCCAACATGTTGATACAACTGATGAAGAGGGATCAGTAGAGGGCACAGATGAAGAAATTGAAACCCAGCAGATACTCCGCAAGTCTACTCAGGGGCAGGGGTCTGCCCATAAATTCAAAGAGCAATCCGTCAATGACTCTAACCAGCTGCAATTCAGAGATGTGGTCAGAATGGTTCGAGATCTGCAGGCTCGCGACAAGGGCAAGAAAATCTTCACCAGCGAAGACTTCTATGATGGTTTAGACGGGGATGATAATCTTGAGAATCTCCCTAGAAAATTTATCAAACCAAGGCTCATCTCGCCATGTTCTTCGCTGAATGCTCCAAATTCAAGCGAGATAATCAGGCTCTTTTTCTTTGTTTCCCTCGCAGTCTGGAGGGAACAGTAGCTAAGTGGTACTCAGAATATGTCAACCCGATCGAATTGAAAGAATTTGACAAAGTGGTGAATATGTTCATTGAGAGATTTCTGTTTAATGCTGAGGCACTTCCCACCCTCAGTCATCTTTGTGGCCTCAAACAGAGAGAAAATGAGAAGGCCAGAGATTTTATTCACCGCTGGAGGTCAGCTTGCAACAAGATGAGGGACCCCATATCAGAGGGACACACACTGTCCCTAATTCTAAGCAATTTCTCACAGCCTCTAAGAGGCCTCATCTCTACTGCACCATCAAGGACGTTCATTGAATTGACAGAGCGAGCCGAATAGCTAGAGTTGAGCATGGAAAATAGAGTCTATGAAGGCTTCACATTCACTAAGAACAACAATCAAACTGAGCAGAAGAAGAAGGCTCATTACACTCACTCTGTCAGAAATGACAAATGGAACCACCGCAAAGGGCAGAACAGAGATTTCTGTTATGGGGCAGGAGGTTTAAACAAGAATGATCAGAAATGAAAATTGATCCCTCAATTCAATCAATCACTTCAGTTAGAGCAGGGACCAAAGCCCCGTGAAAAAGTAAAACATGAAGAATGGAGCTATGATAGGAAGTTCACTCCACTGGACCAATCACTCGAGACTGTGCTCGAGTACATGTTGACCAAAGAGATGGTCAAACTACCTAGGCTGGTCAATCCTCCTGTGCCCATGGGAAAATTCAAAGATCAATTTTGCAAATTTCATAGAACGGTGAGGAACAATACTGAGAACTGCTTCGTTCTCAAGAATATTGTTCAAGATCTCATCGACAAAAATCTTCTGGTAGAGGGTGCCGAAGATGAGAATATGGAAATTCTGAAGAAATCGTTTCCTCATCATTCTACAGTGGTTATTTCTGAACAACCTTTTCATCTGCAGGAGCATATCAAGCCATGCTCTGAAAAAAATATGCGAGTTCAACATCAGGTCCTTGTGCTGCAGCAGGCTCAGTCCAAAGCTCAGAAAATGGATCTTATTTCAGCCTTTGGCAAAATGAAGGTATCTGCCAAGCCCACTGAGGCATCTCCTGAGGTGGCTAAAAGAATGTCATGGTTCCCCAAACACTTCATTAAGTCCGCCCCAAAGATAATTGAGGCACCAACTCAAAAGCCGATAACTGAATTGTCCAATGTCTCAATTTTGGATCTAGCCCAAGCTTCCGCCAAACATCAGCATATATTGGATGATCTGCTGTGAAAAAATCAAGGTGAAACCGAGCATAACTTCTGAAGACATGGCCCAGATAGTCAATCAGGCCATGACAAATGCTCCAATTACTTTCTCAGATGAGGATCTCCCTAAGCCTCATGTATTTCACAACAATGCTTTGTATGTTGTGATTCGAACCAGAGGGATGATTGTTCCTCATGTGCTAATAGATGGAGGTAACAACCTCAACATATGCTCGAAAATAATAGTCAAAGCTTTGGGCATCAAAGAAGAGGAATACATTCCTGACCCAATCACCATTTATGGGTTCGATAATCATGGCCAAACCGCAAAAGGAAAAATCTTCCTAGAGATTTTCATTGACTACTCAGTCCATTCAGTTCTCTTTTATGTGGTCAATGTGCTACCAACATACAATCTGCTGTTGGGACGACCATGGATCCACAACACGAACGCAATATCGTCTACTCTTCATGAGTGCGTCAAGTGGTCAAAAGGTGGAATGATCACAACAGTCTTGGGCAAAGATCCAGAACAGAGGCTAGCACAACCCATGGTTTCCATACCCACTTTCACTACTGATATCCCTAGCATTGGGGCATTGAAGAGGTCAGTTTCGAAGAGAACTCAGAAATACTGCAGACGGCAGAACAGCCAGCGCATACAGTGGCCATGACTCGATGGAGAGGCCCACAGTTTTTCAAAATTGGAGGATGAATTGACTATAGCACATTCAGGCATCATCCTATGTTCTCCCAATTTATGAAGGCCAAAAGGGGATTTGATCTTTTAGTGAAACATGGCTATCAGCCTTTTTAAGGCCTAGGCAAGAATGGAAATGGCCGCCTCGATCCAGTAATTTCTCAGCACTATCCTCAAAGAGTCAGGTTGGGGTTCACTGGCAAAGGATCTCAGAAGGGCACTATTTTCGTCAAAGGAATGCACTGAGGGTATCTGCTTGTCTTTTTCATTTTTATTCTTTTGTTTCCACATTGGGTTGATATCCTGTTTCATTTCAATCATTGTCATCAATTCAATCTTTCAATAAAGTTGTAAATTTTCTTCATCTATCTGGATGTCATTTGTCTCTTTACTTCTCAATATCAAATATTCGCAAAATTGCCATTATTTTGCTCTTATTTTTCTAATTATTTTCTCAATAAAAGCAATTTGTTTTATGATGGGTAATTTCCCTGAATCAATTTATTCTCTAATTTTCAGAATGTCTTCCCGATCTATCAAGAAGCTCGTTCTTAATCCAAATGCCTTTTCGAAGCCAGCAGTGATTCATCAGGTCAAAATAAGAACAAAATGCAGTCAGGCTACAAAGCAGTCAGAAGAACCCGCAGAGTTCGATTTAGCTCTTCAAGAATTACCAGAATTTGCATCAATTCAGAAATAAGATGAGCCATCATCCTTAGTTCAAGATCCGATTGAGGATATCAATATCGGATCAGAAGATGATCCTAAAATTCTCAAGACTGGCAACAGTTTGAGCCCGAAAGAGAAAGAAAGACTCATCAATTTTCTCAAACAGCATGAAGAAGTGTTTGCATGGACGTATGAGGATATGCCAGGTCTAGATACCAAATTGGTTGAGCACCGCCTCGTTCTAAAATCAGATGTCAAGCCAGTTAAGCAGAAGCTAAGAAAAATGGATCCTCGAGTAGAGCAACAGGTTAAAGAAGGTCTGGAAGACCTACTCAAAGCAGGGTTCATTCGAACCATTGACTATCCAGATTGGCTAGCAAATATTATCAATGTTCCCAAGAAGAATGGCAAGGTTTGAATCTGCATCGACTTCAAAGATCTTAATAAAGCGACTCCTAAGGATGATTATCTGCTTCCTAATATTGATCTTTTGATCGGCAACACGGCGGGTCACGCCATGTTCTCTTTTATGGACGGATATTCTAGATATAATCAGATCAAGTTAGCCGCTCGCGATCAGTCCAAGACATCTTTTACTACTCATTGGGGCACTTTCTGTTATACAGTCATGCCATTTGGACTTAAGAATGCTGGAGCTACTTATCAACGTGCTATGGCCATCATTTTCTATGACTAAATGCACAAAATCATGGATGCATATGTTGATAATATTCTGGTGAAATCCAAAGAAGAAAAAGATCACATCGAAGCTTCCAATCAAGTTTTCAAGCGGCTTATTCTTTACAAGCTAAGACTCAATCTACAAAAATGTGTTTTTGGAGTCGAATCTGGCAAGTTGTTAGGCTTTCTAGTCATCAAAAAGGAGATAGAAGTGGATCCCGCTAAGGCCAAAGTCATCATTGACATGCCGCCCCCGACTAATCTCAAAGAATTGCGTAGACTTCAGGGATGTATGCAATCGATCTGGCGATTCATATCCAATTTGGCCATGAGATGTGAGCCTTTCAATCATTTGCTCAGCAAAGGAGTGAAGTTCGAATGGGGACCAGAGTGTCAGCAATCGTTTGAACGCATCAAGAAATATTTGCTCAATCCTCCTGTATTAAAGCCGCCATAATTGGAGAAACCCCTATTGCTATATATTTCAGTTAATCAAGTTGCTTGTGGCGGATTCTTGACGCAATACGAAGAAGGCAGTCTGATAGAGCATGCTATTTACTATGTGAACAAAACCTTCATTGATTATGAGAAGAAATACTCTCAGATAGAGAAGACATGTCTAGCTCTAGTTTAGATGTGTCAGAAGTTGAGACACTATTTGCTGGCATCTGAAGTCAAGATTCTATCTAAATTAAATCCTCTTAAGTACATTCTCGAGCAACCATTTCTCAGCGGACGGATTGCCAAATGGCAAGTCCTATTGATGCAATATGATCTGGAGTATGTCTCCCAGCAATCTATCAAAGGCCAAGCAATTGCGGATCAATTGGCAGATTTCCCTCTAGTAGAGGATGTTAAAGCTGAGGATGATTTCCCCGATGAGCGGATCTACAATATTCAACAATCCCCAATTTGGAATTTATTCTTCGACGGTTCCAAGAATATGGCAGGCATAGGAATCAAGATTTTGTTAATCACACCAGAGAAAAAGATTATCCCCATTTCTCTCAAGTTGGATTTTTAGTGCACTCATAATATGGCCGAATATGAAGCTTTGATACAGGGTCTGAAAATTCTACAAGACTTTAATGTCAAAAGAGTGCATGCTTATGGCGACTCTTTGCTCGTCATCAATCAAGTCCTAGCCAAATGGCAAGTGAAGGATCAGAAATTACTTCCTTATCAGAAGATCATCTCAGCTCTTGCCAACAAATTCAAAGAATTCCAACTTTTCCATATCAAGAGAGACTTCAATCAAGTTGCAGACAGTTTAGCCAAACTGGGATTCATCATGTCTTTCAAGAGTGGAGAATCTTGTTGCTCCTTTGAAATTGGCAGACTCAATCAACCTGCTTTCATCCCAGTAGAGCAGATAAACCAGGCTGAGCAAAAGAAAAAGCTATGGTATCATGACATCAAAAATTTTATTGAAATTGGCAAATTTCTTCCAGAACTCTCAAAGAAAGAGTAGTGAGCAATTCAGCGTATGTCTGCTCGATATTTTATTCTTGCCGATGTCCTTTATCATCGTGGATTCAGTTCTGAATATTTCAGATGTTTGGATGAAGAAAAAGCCAAAGAAGTTGTGCAAGAATCATATGAAGGCATTTGTGGTGGTCATGTTGGCTACCAAACTCTTGTCAAACAAATCATCTTAGCAGAATATTACTGGAGAACTATGCAATAAGATTGTTATCATTTTGTGAAGAAGTGCGTTCAATGTCAGATGCATGCACCTTTCATTCATGCGCCAGCGACATTTTTGCAATATGTCGTCTCGCCATAGCCATTTTCTATGTGGGCTTTTGATGTTGTAAGCCCCATTACTCCTTCTGCTTCAAATGACCACAAATATTTTCTTGCTGCAATAAAATATTTTACTAAATGGGTAGAAGCAGTCACTCTACGCACTGTAGAAGGTCGACATATGGTCTTATTTATCTACAAGAATATCCTATGTCGCTTTGGTATACCGCATGATATTGTGTCAGACAATGGCAGTCATTTCAAGAATGAGAGAATAAGGACATTCTGCTCAAAGTTCAAAATCCATCATCATTTCTCCGCTCCTTATTATCCTCAAGGGAATGGTCAGGTAGAGGCCACCAATAAGATTCTAATTCGAATCCTGGAGCGAACTTTGGAAACAGGCCATGACTGGCATGAAAAGATCCATGATGCATTATGGGTATACAGAGCCACCATTTGAACTCCAACTAATGCTACTCCGTCAGAACTTGTCTACGGAACTGAAGTAGTACTACCTCTATATGTTCAGAAACCTGCTCTAAAATTTGCATCACTTCTAGAGTTACCACTGGATCAGTATCAGCAACATCGGCTAGTACAACTTGATTTGCTTGATGAAAGAAGGCTCAGAGCAGCAAAGCATGCTCAATCATATCGTCGGAAGATAGACAGACAATATGCAAAATCTGTCATTGAAAGAAAATTCTGAGTCAATGATCTAGTGCTCAGATCAACGACTTATCTCAAGCACCGCCCCGGCGGCAAGTGGTCACCAAATTGGGAAGGTCCCTATGTTGTCAAAGAGGCATTACCTCGTAATTCATATCGTCTCATCAATGCCGACAAAGTGGAATTACCAGATCCCATCAATGCTCGACATTTGAAAAAAAATTATACTTAAATCATGTCTTATTATTTGTAATTCCTTAAATTTTCTTCAAATAATGATCAAATTCTCTTTTCCCAGTTACACTAGGGCATTTTTAAAATTTTGTTTTTATCTACAAATACCCTGTATGCAGGCAGGATAAACAAATCTCTCATTTTACACGCATGTGCACTCATTTATATCATTTTCATATTTGCATACATCTGCATTCATTGGTATCGGTATTCATTGGCATGCATCTGCATCAAGTTCATTACCCATTCAGGATAAGGGATAATCCTGAGACCCCGACTATCATTCTCGTTACAATTCCCAAATACTTTAAGAGCATAGGTCTCTTTCAAAAATTCAAGTATTAATTTAAAAACAAGATATGTTTTCAAAATCCAGTGCTCGAACTGGTATATTTTCAAAACCCAGTGCTTGAACTGGTACATTTTCAAAATCCAGTGTTCAAACTGGTGTGTTTTCAAAATCCAGTGCTCGAACTGGTACATTTTTAAAATCCAGTGCTCGAACTGGTATATTTTCGAAATCCAGTGCTCGAACTAGTACACTTTCAAAACCCAGCGCTCGAACTGGTATATTTTCAAAATCCAATGTCTATGTTGACATATTTTCAAAACCCGGTATTCATACTGGTATTCTTTCAAAACTGAGCACTAGTGTTAGTGTCTCACTGATTGGTCGTGTCAGACGACCTCTTGGATTCAGTCTTCGCGCTGATCATTCATCAAAATTCAAGATCCAATTACCAATTTCGGCCCTCGGGCCATCCAATTACCAAATTTTGGCCCTTGGGCCACTCAATTACCAATTTCAGCCCTCGGGCCATCCAATTTCCAAATTTCTAATTTCGACCTTTGGGTCACCCAATTTCCAGTTTCCAATTTCGACCTTCGGGTCAATCAATTTTTAATTTCCAATTTCCAATTTCCAATTTCCAATTTCGATCTTTTCAGTCACTCAATTACCAATTTCAGCCCTCGGGCCATCCAATTTCCGAATTTCTAATTTCGACCTCCGGGTCACCCAATTTTCAGTTTCCAATTTCCAATTTCGACCTTCGGGTCAATCAATTTCCAATTTCCAATTTCCAATTTCCAATTTCCAATTTCCAATTTCAAATTTCCAATTTCTAATTTCCAATTTCCAATTTCGATCTTTTCGGTCACTCAATACCAATTTCAATCATTTTCTCTTGCGAGAGACCCTTTTTATAGGGAGAGTTCGAGGGAGCTCATTCTTTTCGCATGCTATCCTTTGTTCACTTGGCCCCTTTTCAGGGAGAGTTTGAAGGGACTCGTATCTTTGTGAACCATTTGCAAAACAAATTTCCAATTTCGCACAAGGAACCCTTAGTTCAAGGAGAACTTCGACGGAAGTTCGCTTTCCTTGTAATCTCAATTCCATACTAGGCCATTTCATCATGAAGGACCCTCTTTTCAGGGAGAGTGTGATAGACTCGTGCCTTCATGACCAATTCACCGACCTCACCATTATCGGCCCATTTCCATAAGAGAAGCCTAATGTTAGGAAGTTTTGACGAAAGCTTAATTTCTCTTCGAAAGTTCGTTTTGCAAACACCTCCTTTTCAGGGAAGAGAGGTGTAATTTTTATTTCCCATTTCTGAATCTTCTTCTTTGGGGAAAGGAGGAGAAAATTTTTGGCATGGATGCGTTGAGTCGTGCTACAAATGCTTGCTTCCATAAAGGATTTCAAGAAAAATTTGCCAGATCGTCGTTAAATATTTGTTGATTTCAAAATTTTTATTGCACAAAAACATTGCCTCAGAATACCTTCAGTATTACTTCCGAAAGGACAAAGCTTTCGCAAAAAAGGATTCAAAATTCAAAATATTTCTATTGGCCAACCAAAAGGATGAAGAATAAATCCTTGATATGGCCATCAAAGGAAATTCAATGTTGTTGCAAAGCCATAAGTGATCGGTATTGATCGCAGTCAATGGCACATTTTTAAAGATCATTCTTGGAAAATAAAGCAGTTGATATATTCTGGGTGACACAGAAAAATCCATTCAATCTCCATATCTTCTCAATCGTTTAAGCTGCAATTAAATATCTGCAAAAGGGATTTCTTAATTGTCATCAAGATGAAGACAAATTATGCGAGTTAGACCCCCACGACCAAAGAAGATTTGGACCATCTCCAAGATGAAGGAGTTTGTGACGGATCCTTCTAGAGAAAGTTCAGATCACCGTCAAGATGAAGGCGACTGTGATGAGCCTCCCGACAAACCCTAAAAGATATTTAATTTCTGCTAACATCAAGAGATTTCCAACCAAAGAGCCAATAACCATCAATATAATCCCTGAGAGAAAAGAAGGATCAAAACATCTCTGAGATGAAGGAGTTTGTGACGTACCCTTCCAAAAAAAGAGAGAGAAAAGTCAGGACATCTCCAAAATGAAGGATGATGTAATAAATTTTTCAAAAACCCAAGAGAGCTCTAATTCTGCCAAAAAGAAAAAAAAGAAAAAAGTGGGCAGAAAGATTATCATGAGAAAAGAATCCCAGGATATCAAATTGTCAAATCTGCCAAAGAATCCTCTTTAAATTTTGTGAAATTCTATTATCAATATTCTTTCACCAATTGCTTTCACAATATCAAGAATACTCACTTTTATGTTCATATCAAGGAAATTGATAGCTTCCTTGAAAGAAAGTCAATTGTAAGCAATTTGAATTCGAATCTTGATTCTACGGAGTTAAGCCCAGTCGGAGGTAATACTTCAGGTAGAAAAGAGGGAATATTTTCAAAACAATGTGCGTCACTTTCAATCATTTTAAATCAATGATAATTTTCAACATTTTGACAATATTTTCTAGCTATCCTGGCGTGAAGCGAGAACTTGTTGTTCATCTTTGGCGCATCCTGGCATTAGTTGTTATCCCTTTTAGGACTTGATAACGGGAGTTTTCAGGATTCCTTTCCATCTGTTGGTATAATCTGAATGCCTGAGTTCTCATATTTGCACACTTCCCTGTGTCCCCATTGTCCCACCATAGACAATCCAATTTCGGCTTGAGGTTAAGCCAAAGGTCATCAATTTCAAAAGTTATTTAGTTTCAGCAATGAGGCGCCCAAAATCAAACCCTTTTCAAGCTTTAGGGACCCCAATTTCATCCTTTTGCAAAACCTCTATCGGATTCATTATGCGGAAGTCCGAAGGATCCATCATGGGTTCTTCTTTTGAGAATCTCATTATTTTCATATTCCCGGTCAGGTTAAGGGTTAAACCTAAGCCTCATTTTGATGAGGTATTTTATTCCCAGTCAGGTTAAGGGATTAAACCTGAGCCTCATTTTGATGAGGTATTTCATTTCCCGGTCAGGTTAAGGGTCAAACCTGAGCTTTGTTTTTACACGAGGTATTTTCCGTCCCATCTAGGTTAAGGGCAAAACCTAAATCTCACTTTTTTTAAAGAGAATTTTTTTTCTTCATTCTCCATTTCATATCTACCATTTTCTTCAGGGCTAATTTCTTCATACCTAGTCAGATACTTCTAACTGGGGCATTTTTATAGCCCAAATTTGGGGTATTTTTTTTTGCCACTAAGCTCGTCTTTAAGCCGACTTAGTAGCAAAGAGTGGCATCTGTAAACACCCCAAATTTTCCTCATCCATTCTCAAACAACCCTCCTCGTGCAGTGCCAACCCTGTTAGGTCAGTGTAGGAGTCAAACCCCGAGTCAGTTTCAGAAAATCACCACTTTACCCATTTTCACTAGGAAAATTATCATTTTACCCTTAGGTCATCCCGGACCCCAGTTAGTCGAAGTCAACCAAGCTCATTGGTCAGTTCAAAATAGTTAGAATATCAGTTATTTCAAGCTTACCCGAGCTCACAATAAACAAACCATTTTCATTTCTGACCATTCCTGCCAAAATAGGATCATTTCTTCATAAATGAGCTCATTGCTCACTTAAATTCAAGCCAATTGTCTCCGAGTCATTCATTCATAGTCAGTCATATTCCCCAGAGTCTAACTTGAGCTCACCAAAAGTTCAAGTGCTCCAGTTTTAGTTTAAAACCATTTCTAAGTGTTCAGGAGCCCGTTTCAGCTCTTTCAGCTGAAATTGAGTTGAGTTTAGTCATTTGAACTTCAATTTTAGTTCATCTCAGTATCACTGACCTTTGTTTTAGCTCAAACTCAGCTCGAGTTGGTAATTCACTTCACTCTAGTGACCATTCCGTACCATTTCTCTAAAAATGGTAGCTTTTTTCGAAAATTTAGTCGAAAAGTTCAGTTGAGTCAGTGTCTTGTCAGTTCATTTGAGTTCTGAAACTCTAAAACCCAGTTTAATCCAGTTCAATTCAGCTAAAACCCTAATTTTTAGTGTCACTCTAGCTCGGTGGAGTCTGAAAACCATTTCTTGAATCATTTTGCAAATTTTATCAATTTTAACACTTTTTGAACTGGTACAATTGTTAATCGGGGTCTAACATCCAAAATTCTTCATTCAGGGTTAGCATTTTGCATGACATTTCATGTCATTTCTCATCATTTTATATCATTTCTCAGCATTTCATAACATTTCATCACATTTTATTTCATTTTCGAAGTCCAGAACTCCAGTTTATAAATTTTGATCCAGATCGAGTTTCAAAAGTTTTCATAAATCAATTTCAAACCTTGGGTTTCCAAAATTGACATTTTTACCCCTAGGATTCTAAATTTAGAAATATTTTCTCGAGAAAAACAATTTGAATTTCTTTCAAACTCAAATTTCAAATTCTACACTGGATTTGCTTCGCAATGGGGTATTGAACTTCAAATTTCGAGCTCGTTTCAAAAACTACCAAAAATAGCTCATTTCGTCTGGGAATTTTTCTAAAAAAACTATTCTACACCTAAGATTCTCAAAACGAATTTCAAATTTGAAAAATAAGCCCACTCTGAGATGGCTTATTCATTTACATTTCCCTTTTATTAAAAAAATATATATATATTTCTTTTATTCCCTTTCAATTTTCTTTTTATTTGTTTGTTTTATTTTTTTTTATTTTATTTCGCATTTTGAGAGGAGGTGGGACCCACAAGGGGGTCGACCAAGCCTCCAGCCCCATTTCCTTCTTCCTTCCTTTTCTTTCTTCCCTTCCTTTCCTTCTTTTTCTTTCTTTTCTTTCCTTTCTTCTTTTCCTTCTTCCTTCCTTTTTCTTCTTTTCTTTCTTTCTTTCCTTCTTCCCTTCCTTCCTTTCTTTCCCTTCTTTCCTTCTTTCTCTCTTTCCCATTCCCCTAAGGCCATACAGCTGGGCCTCTCCTTCACTCATACTCTCTCGTTCCCCCTTTTATTATTGCCTCAAGACCCTAAGTTTTGGGTGATGATTTTTCCTAAGTTACCAACCTAAACAACATCTCACGCTTAGCCCCAGCAGCCCTCTCTCTCTCTCTCTCTCCCATTAGCTCTCCCTTCTCCCAAGTCTCTTCTTCTCTCTCAGCAACTGCCCATCCTTTTCCTTCAGCTGCAGCAATCAACTACAGCCCCTCTCTTGGTGGAACTCATCTCCAGCGAAGGCACCATACGCCCAGCCCTCTTGGGCCAACAGGTTCAGCCACCTCAAGTTCTGACCACCTTCCACCGGATCCAGTCTTAATGCCCAACGTCCTCCACCTTCCTTGCAGCCGAGTACCTCCAGCCAACACCAACTCCTTGCACCCTTCTTGCTTCAGCTGCACCAAGGCAGCACCACCCCTATCTACAACCATCTCCAACCATGGTGACTACCACCACGGTACATCCCTCCAGTCGGTGCCATCTCCTACAAGACCTCCTCTTCAGTCGGATAAAGTGCAAGCAAGATCCCAAGGTAACGAATATTTTTACAGTGCTTTAGTCTATTTTATATGGCTGAAAAAGCCATTATTTACATGTTCAAATGGCACGAAACACATGATTTTCATGGTCCACAAGCCAACATAAAAAGAAATGGGGATTATGCCTCCATTAAATTTTCTTTTAGTCTATATTTCATGTCATATTATATTAGAAAAGGCATTTAGATTAGTTCATTTTTTTTTAATTTCATTCATCTTATATAGGATGCATTGTTATCTAGAATTTATAAAATCTCAGTTTTAGGCAAAGTCCAGTTATCATTTTATGAATGTGTTTTCATTCAAAAATCCAAATAAAAAAATGTGATATCTTTAGTTGCATGTATTTGTTTTCCTGCCGAAAATTTGATTCAATTTGGGTTTTGGAACCCTCTCAAACAAACCGAATCCCAAACTGGGATTTCACATCTTCAGAACTTCCAATTTCTGTTTTAACAGACAAAAACCTACGAGACCTCATAGATGGGGGATTTGAATTTCCCCCTAAAAATTATAGTAGATTCATGGTGGAATCTACTAATTGTCTTAAAATTTTGAGATCTTTATAAGCAGATTTGACCTCTGTCAAAAATTGATTTTCCCAGTCCCCTGGGAAAACCTCGATTTTTCTTTGTCTGGGTATAGACCGACCCTAATGTGTTGTGTCCGTTCAATGCATGAGTCGTCTGTCAAAACTTTCAACACGAAAGTTGTTTCTAACCTATTTCTTTGTCATTCCTAAAATTTGGGAATTTTTGAGATTTTTTAAGTATTTTTCACAAAA
The DNA here is from genome assembly GCF_984573655.1 of Nuphar pumila. Taxonomy (NCBI): domain Eukaryota; kingdom Viridiplantae; phylum Streptophyta; class Magnoliopsida; order Nymphaeales; family Nymphaeaceae; genus Nuphar; species Nuphar pumila. The sequence goes on from NC_143249.1 coordinate 70,336,818, forward strand.
TTATCTTTTCTGTCTGACAGGTTCCAATATCTAGAATTTCCAGAGATCTAGGTCTCTGATAACAGTGTGCCCATTTCTAAACCGTAACCCGAATCCTAATACTGTAAAAAGATCAAATTTTTCTCTGTTTGTCAGAGACATTTTTCCAAAAATCCTTCCCTTACTGTCCTTTGTCGCCCCATAAAATTTGGGAGATTTTTATGGGAGTTTGATATCCGAAATCCAATTTAGAATCAACATTTTAGGAAAAATTTTGATTTTTTTAGGATTTTAGCTATTTTCCATATTAATAAAATACAAAAAATTAGATTTGTGAGCTCCATTCTGTTTTAGGGTTAGTATAGGTGTCCATGCCAAATTTGGCTCAATTCCAAGTTCATTTGCTTTGTATGTTAGTTTATTTTTAAATTCAGAAGCGAAAATCAAGTCAAATTTGATATTTTGTGATATTTTTGCCATTTTAGGGTTTTTATCATGTAAATAAGCATGTCATATCATATTAGTGTTAATTTTAATATCATTTGCATTTCACATTTTCTATTTTTGCAAAATTTATTTCAGAAAACCCTGGTTTCAAGGCCATAGTTTTGTTATCAGCTGCATTTTAGTCATTTTGACCTCAATTTCGAAATTTCAATCTTTAATTCTTCAAATTTTCATGCATATTATCATATTTCATCATATTATGTTTGATTTATTTCATTTGATTTTCAAAATTCCAAAATTTATAAAAATTCTTTCAGAAAACCCTGATTTCAAGGTCATCAGGGGCATTTTGGTCATTTTTACCACAATTTCGAATTTCCAAGCTTATTTAAAAAATTTATTCATTATTTATCATGTTTATATCAAAGGGGGTATGATTCTGGGTTTATATTTGAATAATATCCGATAATTTTCAATATTTTCGGATAAATTCAGAAAAACCTACATTTCTATGCGAACATTGTTTTCCAGTTTTGCAAGAACATTCAAGAAGAAGACTTAGCTTTTATTCTTGTATTTCAATTCAATGTAACATCAAATGTAATAATTTGGAATAAGAGTTATTTTTCTGCTTAGAATAGGACTGCATTGCATATAGTTTAATTTTAGCAATTTTCAATATTTGATGTATCATTCATGCACAGTTTTCCAAATTCACTATGGTTGACACGAATGGCACGTGCACAAGCTCTTATGGAGTTTATAAACTTGGTGGAATTTGTATTTTTTGTCATAGTCAGAATACGAATGAAACCTAGATTTATGATCTTCATATTAGCCACATTCAGCTTATACTCTTAGGCTAACTTCAAAAATGCACTGCATTTCTCAAAACTCAAAAGTTTTTCCCAATTCCTCAATGAAATATCTTTCAAATTCATATTCATTCATTCAATTTATATTATTTTCAAAATCATGTTCCAATTCTATTTCAGAAAAATTGATTTTCCCAAGAGTTTCCAAGTCTTTCTCAGGATCTGATTTTCTTAAAACTCCAAGTTTTCACATGAGATTTCAAAGTGTTTTCCAAGTTCAAATCAAGATTTTCCAAGATTTTCATATTCCGAATTTCATTTTTAAATCCCAAAATCGATTTTCTCAAAGATCTGATTTTCCTGAGAATCCATTTTGCATTTCAAAAATCATTTTCCAATGAACTTCCTGATTTTCTCAAGATTCTCAAATCTATTTCCTCAGAAAAGCAATCCAAATCTCAAAATCGATTTTCCCAAAGTCCAAGTTTTCCTGAGAATTCATTTTCCAATTCAATTTTCGATTTCCAATGAAATTCAGTGATTTTCCCAGGAATTCAATTTTCAAGTACTTTTCCAGTCATTTTCCAAATGCATTTCAATTTTCCAAGTAAACATCATATTTTTCTCAAGCATGTATTATTTTTCAAAATTTCATAGCACATGCCTGATTCTCTATGCATTTTAGGAAAAACAGAGCATAATTTAGATAATTTAACTTAGTCAAAGCACACATTTGATCCTTGGTTCAATTACCCCTGGTAAAGGCGTCAGGAATGGTTGAACCTCGTACCGACAGGTGGATCCCATTCCACGAAATTTTCTCGCAAATTTTTAAAACGAAGGCGAGTAATTTCAAAAATCATTTTCAAAATTTTGGTCGAGTTTGACTCGCGAAATTCGTTTCTCTCTCGCAAGAGGGAGGAAAAATTTTGCGATGATAACAACGGCCCAAAAGAGGCCAAGGTTCAAAGAAACCTTTCTAGTGTCACAAGCACACATTGGTGTGTAAAGCATATTTTCATTGAGATTGGCTCGTGTATGAGGCCAAAATAACATAAACCCTAAAAGTGCAAAATAAGGCACTATCGGATAAATAAAATATGTCTACACACAAATCTAAGATATGGATCCACCTCATAGGCAAAGTGCTCATATATATAGAGTAACTATTGATTAGGTTGAGTACATAGGACTATGGTTACTACTCTAAAAATGGGCACTTGGGTTACTGAACCACATTCTAGTCTACATGGCATAAGGCACATAAAATAATCTTTGTAATAAAGATAACTCTTCTGACCCATTCTATTTTGTTACATTGGAGAAAGTAAATGGTATAACCTTGAGTGATTATGTTTTGATTTTTTAAAGCGAGGCATCCCATTGGTCTCCACTCACTCGTAGCTTTTTGGAGGTCAGGGCTATCCACATGTCCTAGGTGATAGATCACCGACTACTATAGTTAATCTAGGATGCATCTTATTTTTTTCTGCCTTAGCAGTGATTTCTCCCAGTCATGGACCGCCCCCTTGGATATGCCAGAGTCAAGTACTCGGGTTTAAAAGATCTAAAAATAATATACCCCCAAAAATGACTTGACTATCTGAGATTGTCTTCCCCACATACCAAGGTGTATGGTTAATTATTGAAACAAAGGCCTTTTTGAATTACAAACTGAAATGAAGATATATAAAAAAAAATGCAAATTTATGTTGTTTTGTATTTTGTTGTAATTGTCTATGGAAATGCTCTATAAACTGTGACATCTAAGTAGCATCAATAGAACTTAATTATAGTGCTTGAATATGTTTTAATATTCTGAATTACTTGAAATTGATATAGACTTACGAGCCTGTCAGAAGTTTGACCCTTTAATGAGTTTTGTTCATGTGTAAGTCAGTGAATGCAGCAGTGCATGAGCAATATCATGGACTAGCACTCTCCGACGAATCTAGGGCCTAGCCTGAGATTTTGTTCATAATATATTTTGTTTCACCAAGTTTTGAACATTTTATATATTTTGTCAAGGATGATGTAATTCATATTTTTGTTTTTACTCTTATAAATGCTTAGTTTGATTCACCTTTGTGTCTCACTCATAATAATGGAAACCCAAAACTAGATTAAAAATTATTTTCTGCTATCAATATTCAAAAAGAAAATATTTTAAAATTTTTGGTAAATTTTTGGGTTTTAAATTTTGGGGCATCATAGAGCCTTGGTTTTGAAAGTCTAATTTAAGATTTGTCCCGCTGGCAACATTACACTATAAGTTTTGCTTAACAAAAAAAATATACTAGTAGGTTATGCACTACTAATACTTGCTTTGAATAAATGTCTTGTAATAACATGATTGAGGCTATCAATGCCTTGTGTGGCAGTTGAACAACAATGAATAGATATGCACTACATGAGACAACAAATTCAAGAATTGGTCCACATGAATACAAACCCTTGGTTGGGTGAATGTTATAGGTGCCACCAGGTGCACATAGCACAACTTTGTCCTATGGACTTTGAGGACTGCAAGTTTGGTGGGAAATTGGGGTAGACCAACGAAGAATGTCAAGTCAAGCATGACAGAAGATAACAAGAAGGTCACAACCTATCTGATGAGGCCTCATGTCAGCATTCTACAAATCAAGACCTTTCTCACAAGGCATCACCTGACAATGACCCTCAACTACCATTCCTTGAACTGATAGAAATATCTTCAAACTCACTCGTCTGAGGTTATAGACAATTTGGCACCTCCATCGCCTATCTATACTCCAGCTTCACTAGTTTACAATCTGGAGTTGCCTGCTTCTTTTAACTACCCTCCACATTCAATGATACTGGCATCCCTTGAGTATCATCTAGCTTTATCTTCATCTGACTTCCCTCTAGATTTACCGAAATACACACTAGAAATACTTAGATACCCCCCTTCTCTCATCCCAATGTGCACAGGAAATAGGAGAGAATATATGAGACAGTTCTCTACACATAAGTATGAGGAAAATAGGAATGGTTGTTATGGAGTTAGTCTGTTGAACTCCAAATAGATAGTTGACCTTTCTAAACTGATTAACCAGCTCTGCTGGTGTTTTTGTATCTATTGCTGATATTATGAATGATATTCTGTTATTACTTCGCAAATTTTTGTTGCTTATTATGATTGGATCATTCAAATGTAAATAATGACTCACCACACAAGAAGAAATCAAAATTTGCCTAACAAGCGGGATAATCTGCGAGGGCTCATCATGGAGACCCTCAATTATCTGGCCATTGTAATTTGGGACCAAACACATACCAGACATGCTCCAGTTTCACCTATAGAGGCAGACTAAAACCCTTGGATAGTTACTTACAAAATATTTTTGAGGTTGGGTCTCCCAAACTTTTCGGAGAAGACAGATCCTGAGGCTGCTGAACCATGGATCTAGGAAATTGAGAAGGCTTTCTGCGTATTGGCCATCCCTAAAGATAGAAAAGTAGACTTTGGGGCCTATCGTTTGCATGATGACGTCGAGCATTGGTGTGCAACCACGTTAGAAATTAAGTTCAATAACAGACCCTGTGTTATGGGATCAGTTCATCATGGTATTATATGCCCCATATTAGCATGGAGAAAACCTGGCTGAATATATCACAAAGTTCAAGAACCTAGAAAAGTATTGTCCTCAAGTATTCACCACTGAAGAAGATAGGGAAATGAAGTTTCTTTGAGGTCTAAAACCGACCCTCCAAACAGTTCTTACCCATGGGACAAAAACACTAGACAAAGTCATTGAAGTGGCCACTATACTTCAAGATAACTAGAAAGAATCACAGAAACACCAGTCAAATAGATCGGTACCACCATCCAAGGGCTAGAAGAGTTGGCCCAAGAAGAGATATGAGGAAAAGAAATCTGCTCATGTCAAGAGGCAGAGGCAACAAACCAGAACCTGACCACAAACACCATAATAATAGCATATTACTGAGTTATGTCGTACATGTAACCACAACCATCCTAGATGACATTGTTACAGATAGACTGGTGGCCGCTTATACTATGGCAAGAAGCGCCACTACATCAAAGATTGTCGCAATAAGATTGTGGATGACCAAAAAAAGGGTATTGGCAGATCTAGGCCCCAACAACAACCCCCACTGCAGTAGCAGCAACAATCACAAAGGCAAGCAACAGCTAATTGCGTATATACTACCATGGTTGAACAACTCATAAAGGGCAACTTGGTGCAAGGTACCATACTAGTCGCTAACCAAACAACACTGGTTTTATTTGATTATGGTGCAATGCATTCATTTACTTCTATAGAATTCTATAAATTGTTGTGTGTACCCATTGAATCTCTGAGTCATGAGCTAGAAGTATACACCTCATTGGGCGATAAAAAACATGCATGAACTATGTATCCAACATAGATGTAATATTAGAAGAGTAGAGTCTACTTGCCAATGTAATCCTACTTGGTATGATTGAGTACGACGTCATCTTGGGTATTGATTGTAATGCCCCAGAATCCCAGCTTAGAAAATCCTTTAGATTTTCAGGGGTAATTTTTTTTTGAAATACATTGTGCGAAGCGGAAAAACCAAAAGGTAAAAACAAGTGGAACTCTGAGCGGGTTACAGAGAACAACAAGATGAAACATTTTATTAACCACATTTTACAAGATGATACAACATTTCCCTTTTTACAAAAACCAACTGCCAAGATCTTCGACGTTCTAGAAGTGTGGGTTCAGTCCTCCACCACACATCATGCTCCATCATACCACGAGAAGTAAAACACTTGTATCCCTATAAAACAGGGTCAGTACTCTTTCGAGCTGGTGAGAAATCAACCACGACAATCCATTTGCGCCAATCATAGCATTTATAACATGATATGCATCTAATAACATAATTAACCAGAGAAATAACACAAGTGAATTTATCATGACAGAACAGGTAAAATATCACAATCAATGCACATGTACAAGTGAACATATATATGCATCATGGTAAGACAATTAACATAATTGAAGTGATTAAATAAGTGTAACTGCAATAAGTAGAGAATAATGCTAAGAAATAATCAACAATGTCAACCACTAACATACTTAGGCAGTAACATCAAATATCTAGCAAGTGAGCAAGAAAGATACAGCTCTAGTATTATGATCAAAGATAAGCAGTACGATCATGTTTTGGGATGAAGGCGTAGTTGTTGTTGTTGTTGTTGTATAAGCAATACGATCATGATCAATCAACTAACATGATTAACATTAGCATTCAACAATGAATATTTCATTAATTATCTAACCAAAGAAAGACCTATCTAGAATTACATCGCATGAGATATTCATAAGAAAGAAAGTATGGGTAACTGCACATTTCTAATATAAGTGAGCTCAACTCACAAGGTGGGTCTATTGCCCACACTAACTCGCTATGGAGTTTTTAGCATTCCATAAAATCTCACAGACAAATGCACCCTTATAAGGTGCCTTGTGTAAGGTCCATGATTAATTTTGAGGTAATATTATGCAAATTGTGTTGTGATCGAGAATTCTTGTTGAATTTACAAATTTCGTATTTAAGCCTACATGGAGATATGAGTCAAAATCACGTAAGTTTACATTAAATAGCAATTGAGGGAAATCTATAACGAATTAACCTCCAAAATTTTTAGGGCAAGTTTATTATGCATATATTTTGATTGTCCCCAAATTTGAGGTTCGAACGACGAAAAAACCCCGTCAGTGCTTGTGATTTACAGGAGATCGCTTAGAGACTTAGCGAGGGCCTAAACGAGACCCATTTCGTTGTAGAGGAGATTTCTTCTATTGGGTTAGCTTTGAAATTCTATTTACATTAAAAATATAGAATAAAAATAAATATACATGATGGAAAATATTTAAAATCCATTTAATAATAAAATCGGTATAAAATTTTAGTTTCTCTTGTTGGTCAAAGGTCGACCAAGGCCATGGTCGTCCACTTAGAATGGCCTTGGCTATGAGACCAGCTGGTCACGTTGACCAGCTAGATAGATGGCAGTTTCGTAAGAAACTAAAAGCCATCTCAAGGGAGGGCCACGATTGTCCCTACCCAAATCAATCAAAAAAATTTTAATAATAAATATAATAATAAGGAAAGGAAGGGAATGAAATGACGTGTAGAGGGTCAACTTTTCCCCTTGGGAGATGCATGGGCTTGAAGAGCCTCTTGCCTTGGGATTCAAGGAATTCCAAGGGCTCTTCCCAATATGGAAGAGCCATCATGAGGCTGGACGTGCCTAATTGGATGCATGGGGTGGCAGCCCCATGGCATTCTTGATATTTTTGGAAGGCATTTCAAATCCTCAATGGAGTGTGGTGGAGCTAGGCGGCAGTGAGAATGAGTGACTGTAACGCCCTGGATTTCCAAAACGAAGCTAAGTTAAAATTTTCATGAATTTTTTTTTTCTTTGCAGCGGAATTTAGAAAAGCTTTTAGCAGCGGAATCAGACGATAATGAGTCGTCAGTTTTAGAAAACTCCGAGCACGTTGCAGGTATGTGGCCAAGCAACTCATTGACCACCAAAGTGTTCCATTTATCGAAAACCACATGTTTATTACAACACTACTGCTTAGAAAAGCAGTGTAGGTTCAATAAAAAGGAAGCAGTACAACTCTGTCTAGAGAAACCCTGGAACTCGATGCCGCCTTGCTCCGCATATCGCCACGCAGGTTCAACACCTGAAATCCCCATAAAACGGGGTCAGAACCACTGATGGTCTGGTAAGCATGCAGTCATACATCCATTCAACTCAAGTACGATAATGACCACTCAGGGTCGCAATGCGCAATAACGACGCTCAAGCCTCCAAGACTTAGCGTATATCGCAAGAGCCTCCGTAGGGCTATGAGTTGAACATCCGCTCGAGTCCTCATGACTTAGAGCAAGCCTTTTCAGGGCTGTGATTTGAATAGCCGCTTAAGTCTCCACGACTTAGCCATGACCTCTTCCGGGTCTCAAGTGATGTCTAGCTCAAGTCTTCATACTTGGCACATCCGTATCCCACGCATCTAAGGACAACTCCTCGAGCTTCGCTTAGTCGTGCGGATACAACACGGGTCTTTGCCCAGTCGGTCCAGTAGTATACCGAACATGACACCTTCACAAAGGTTATGCAGGACTGACTCAACACGTCATTCACTCATACATTCAAAGCATCGCTGTACCTAGAACTAATGCATTGTTTGATAATTAACCGCTCCCACCTTTGGTACGCAGGTAGAGCTATTGTCCGGGCATCAACGCGACGTTCTGGGGGTTGATTATTCTATGTATTTTAGATACCCCAGAGGCCTGTTGACCCTATCCATAGTAGGGCAGTGTGTTTCAACTGGGAGAATCCTACTAGGCCCATATTCGGATGCATCCTATACTTGCAGTAGTTGGGTTCAATCCTTAGATCTTAAGGATAACCACGACCCCAAAACCCATGAGTGACTGAGGCCATCGTGGACTCTATCATGTCCAAAGTAAAATATATGTCACTCAAGGCTGTACCATCACTGTCATTCCACAGTGAGCATAATTCCTGAAGGGGTCTGCCAGTCTTACAATTACTTGGACAGAATCTGCATGCCATTTAGGCAGCCCGTGCTTTCAGCACTACGGGAGTATGTACCCGACCCCATTCAGTCTGCCCCAACACAGTCATTACTAAGGGGGTACCCCTAACACGATCTTCAACCGCGGGGTATGTGCGACCTTAAGTCTTATTCATATGCATGCAGAACACCGCTCTTTGGCACTTCGGCCACCACGAGCATCACACCTCTTTGGGTGGAAACAACACACTCTGGCTCTTCGGCCCTTACGAGTCTGGTTGTGTAACCGTTCTCAATGAGCATGCATATGACTCGATCTAAATAGATCGGCTACTCGGCGTATTTTTACGCAACGAGTCCAAACCTAGCCAAGGCGCAACCTCTACTCCGGCTCAGCGGCCCTTACGAGCAAGGTGCCCTTGCAGGCACAAGGATACGAGCCGATCTGGCATCGTTCCATCAACGGACATCATTATGCCGTTCCATTGGTCCCGACAGCTCTTCTGCCGACCATTTCGTCAGCACCTCCCCTGCTCTACCGGCAGTGGTGCGACGAACCCTTCTACGTTGTAGAGGGCAAACCATGAACTGGGTAGCACTCTGCTATATGTCAGAGTATCCTGCTACGTTCTTTCTGAGCTATTCTTAGCTTCTTCAGAAATTTCAGCAGCACTTCCTCTCTTTTACGGAGAAAGCGTGCGTTTCTTTTATCCATTTCAGCGGCATCTCCCCTCTTTGGTAGGAAATCGCCACGCTTAATTCGGGAAATGGATGCGCACCGTTGTGCGTACTTTGCATCCATCAAGGTTGCAGGAACCCTTGGCCATAGCCAGGCCATACGTAATTGACTTAGTCTTTACGTAAAGAGCATTTTGCCAAAAAGCGAAGCCTTTCCAATAGGGGCTTCATTCGTCAAGAAGAATCTTGAACGAGGAGCGGTCAAGGAATCGCATGGGCGATTTGGAGTTGATCTCCATTTGAACGCTCATTTATGCGCTATATATGTAGTATAAGCAGAAGCCTGTGCTTTATACAGCGGCGGCGTAAAGAAATGCATATATTATTGTTCAGGGTGTGTAACTGAACGAAATATTCTACATATATAACAAAGCAGAAGCCTTGGCATCGTTCGACGCGACGGCGTAAGTAAATACATTGCAGAAAGCAGGAGCCTTGGCATCGTTCGACGCGACGGCGTAAGTAAATACATTGCAGAAAGCAGGAGCCTTGGCATCGTTCGACGCGACGGCGTAAGTAAATGCATAATCGGAAGTGCAGTAATCGGAAGTGCAGAAAACAGGGAGCCTTGGCATCATACGACGCGACGGCAAAGGTAAATTACATAGCCTGTGCGATATAAGACGCGTCGGCAGAATCAGCAGATATACACCTAGATCTGTATCCAACGATAGTTACGAGGCGAGCGGGTGAACACCGAAGTGTTCTGAAGGGCTCAACCAAGAACTAGGGCGAGATACCATTTTAAAAATGCATATACTGCGTGTTTGAACATAGATATATCCGACGATAGTTACGAGACGAGCGGGTGAACACCGAAGTGTCCAAAAAGGGTTCAATCAAGAACTAAAGCAAGATACTACTTCAGAAAGTATATTCTATATACAAACAATCAAATACTTGAGAGAGATGGATCAACGAAGCGAACTTACTTCAAATCGTGGAAGAAACGGCTCCGGGTTGCTTCTTTGGCTTCGAGCCTTCCTTCGAGAGGTCAGACTAAGTCAGATGAAGCTGACTTAGTTGAGAAAGAGGTAGAGTAGGTCAAGCTACTCAACCTAAGTGGTTTGAACCAAACAGGGTTCGATCCAAGTCAACTGGGTTCAGCAGGTTCGAACTCAGCTCAAGTAGGCTAAGTCTGGGTTCAGAAATCCAAACCGGAATCTGGACCAAAAAGGACTTTGACTTTGACTTTAAACCCAACTAGGTTCAAGTCAAGTCAACTGGGTTTGGACCAGGTCAAGTGGGTTCAGACCCAGGTCAGGTGGGTTAGGACCAGGTCAGGCAGGCTCAGGCTAAGTCAGGCAGGCTCAGACCAGGTCAGGTGGGCTAGGCTAGGTAGGGGAGGTTTAGGAGAGAGAGAGAAGGCAAGAGAGAGAGGGGGGGTCGAAATTATGAGAAGAGAGAGAGTGGGGAGGGCTATTTATAGCCCAAGCCCACCTCCTCTTGGGTTTTTCCATGCCCCTTTTACCCCTTGGCTTCTTTTAAATTCCTGGAGGTTCCTTTTGAGGTGGGGCCCACAAGATATTTCCATAGGATATTTTGTGGGTCCCACAAGATATTTTCTGAGGAATATTTCTGTGGGTCCCACCAATATTTCCGTGGGTCCCGCAAGAATTTCGGGTTTCCAGCGATTTTTTTTCCGAAAAATTCTGAGTACGCCATTTTCTTTGTATTGACGTAACTAAGAAAGTTGGCTCGTACGAATCTATTGATTTCGTTTAGTTAGGAAGTTATGGCTTCCAGAGTGTTTGAGCATATATTCGCAATTCGACGAATATCCTAAGTATAACTGGCTCGCAGGAATTGATTCGTTTCGCATTCTGAGAAAAAATGTTATTTTTACCGGTAAATGCCTCATGAATTTTATTCAGATATTTTCTAAAAAATTGCGGGTCTTACAGTGACCCACTCCCAGCCCCACATCTTGGAGGGTGAATCTCTACCCTCCATCTCAACCAACCCCCCCTTTAAGAGCCTTTTAAAAAATCGAGAACCCCCAAAAGGGGCGATTTTTCTAGACACTCTCTCTCTCTCTCTCACTCTCTTTTCTTCCTCTCAGTCGTGGAGTGCATCTCCACCATTGGCGTTGGAAGAACACCATTGCAGCCGTGACCTCCTTCTTCATACAAGCTCCGAAGGTGAAGGCTCATCTCGATTTACTTGTTTTTTTAGTATATCATGAAATCGAGGAGTCAATGCATCTATGCATGCATGTTCCATCGGTGAATTAGTTGGATAAGCTCTCATTCAATGTTATTTTCCATTGGTTTGCGTTGGTTTGTGTTGGTTTGCTTGGTGCTTCAAGCATTCTATTTTTTATTATTATTATTAGCATTTTTGAAACTCCTTTCTTGCCGTCGCCCTTTTCTTTTCCTGTTGCTGGGCATGGTGGCGTGTTCATGAGCTTGTTAACATCGCTGGGTACACTCTAGACCGAGTTGGGCTCGTCCAGAAGCAACCAGTCCTTCGGCACCCCCTTGGAGTGCAGGACGGGTTGCAGGTGGCGAACCGCAGCCACCAGTTGTGGCTATTTCGGTGTGCTGGGTTCAGACCCAATCCCAACGTATTTGGGACTGGCACAGCATGAGCATCTTGGCCTGGGTCATGGTGTGACCAGGGTCCACATGGGAAAAGGGGCCCATGGCCCTTCGGTTTTATATTTTTTTTTTCTTTCGGTTCATAGGTGCTTGGCGCATCATGTCACCCGGGGCCATGGGCACCCGGGTTGGCCAAGTTTTTTTTCGTTTTGGGGGAACTAGGGTCCCAGAACTCTGTCAGGACTGTTTAGGTCTGGTCCCAGGCACCATAGCCCAGCGCCTCTTGATTCGGTTCAGCCTCGACCCCAAGGCAGTCGCCCAATGGTGAGCTGTTGTTGTGCTTCGCTCTTAGCAGCAGTGTGGTCTGGTTCAAAGGACCAGACAGATGGCAGGCCTTTTCTCCCTCCCACTTGCCTTGGCGCTATAGGTTTCTACAGTGCGACTTGCGGTTTTTGGGTAGCTGTTTCGGGCTCACTCAGCTCGTTGAAGGGTCTGGTCTGAACCATGAGTTCAGACCAGAACCCTTATCAGACCATGCGGTCTGGTTTGGGGGACTAGACCAGTGTGCTTGTAATCCCCTTTTAGCAGTCCTTGCAAAGGGTTACCGGGTGCCACTTGCACCCGGGTCCCTTGCTACTTTGGCGTTCTATTTAGTGGTTGTCACCATAGGTGACTATGTGGCCAGATTTGGTCGTTGAGTGCAGCCATACCGGAGTCGGGTCTGGCCCACATGACCTGACCCGCACACCTACCCGTTGTCGTATAGTTGCCATAGGCTACCGGGTGCCATTGCACCCGGATCCCTTTCAGTTTTGGTGCCTATTGGCTAGCTGTCACCATCGGCGACCAAGTGACCTTAGTCAAGGCCTTTGCTTATAGTTGAACAACAGTTTCGGTCTAGCCCGAATGGTCAGACCCGAACACCCTTTTCCCCGTATTATTTCTATCATTGAGGGCCCCAAGTATGGGTTTCGATTGCAAGCAATCGGCTAGCACGCGCACTGGTGCACGTGTACATGTACTTGTGTAATATGTATACACACACACACACACACACATATATATATATATATATATATATATATATATATATATATATATATATATAGTAGGGTCGGATGATTCGGTGCGACTACCTACGGGAAACCAGATGGACACATGGCACCCTTGTGCTTTGTCCAAATGTGTCCATGGTTACTTTCACACTTCAATGTGAGTATGAGTCATGGACATTGTTCGATGTTTTGTTTTGGGTCTGCAGGCACGGCACCCCAAACCATGGAAAAGCCAATGTAATCCCCATTAGATGGGTTATTTCCAGAATTCGCTCTTGACACGTAAGTGTGTCGCACTTCTTGAGGAAAATACTTACACCTTGGTTTCCGTTTCGATTGACTAGTTGTGTATGAGGGTAAGTATTGTGCTAACCCCACATGTTTAGAGCCTACGTTGGTTTCGAGTCGCGAATAGTGTTTGGTGTCTTTGTTTCGGGTTCGTAGGCGCGGCACCCAAACCGGGGAAATGCTAATGTTATTCCCATAAGTTGGGAATATCCTGGATTCCTCCCGTGACACGTAAGTGTGTTGAATCAAGTAGCCTAGCAAAGGTATAAGCATATGATTGTCTTTCGTGTCACATTTGCATCTTTCCTCCTGCTAGAGCAACGACCCACCTTGGCATGCGAATGTAATTCCCATACGTATGGGAATATCGTAGATTTCAATCTCAACATATAAGTACACCAAATCACGAGTCTTCTCTACAAGAGTAGTTTCATGTTATGTGAATGGCCAAATCAAGATCTTTGAAGTTCTGATCGGTTTGAGATTGTGATGAGAAACTTACAACGATTGTTTAAGTATGTTATAGTTAATTCTTAAACTCTTGCATGACTCTTAGAATTGAAAAATTGTACACTCACATGCACATTATCATGTAATAGCATCATGTTTCTCAGTTACGCAGTTGCATCATGCCTCTGTTCTTTATGATAGGCAATTGATGAAAAATCATGTTGCACTTTGCACACAGCACATCCTGACACTCGTACTGAGTAGTGCGTACCTCGATTGGTACATTGCTTGAGGCATTGATGAGTTTACAAGGTGCATGTTTGAGTCGCAAAAATTTTCCTGTCTTCCCTTCCTTGCGGGAGAGAGAGGAAAATGCTTTTGCGAGTCAAACTTGACCAGCGTTTTGGAAATTGTTTTGAAATACTCGCCTCTGTTTTTAAAAATAGCGGGAAAATCCATGGGATGGGGCTCGACCTGTCGGTACGAGGTTCGACCGTTCCTGCCGCCTTTACTAGGGGTAATCGAACCAAGGACCAAAAATGTGCTTGACTTAGTGAAATCATCGAAATTGTGTTCTATCCTAAATGCATAGAGAATTCAGGCATGTGCGATGAGATTTTGTAAAATATAAGTAAAAAAAAAACATGATGTATGCTTAGAAATATTTGGAGTTGAAAAGCATTTCTCAGAAAAAATATAGAAATCGATCTCTTACGAAACTTAGATGAAAGAATTGGGAAATCACCAAAAAGTTTATGAAGTTTTGGGAAAATCGTGAATGGATGAAAGTCCTGGGAAAATGGAGAAGGTTCTTGAGAAAAGATGAATATTTGAAAAAGAAAATATTTATCAGGAAAACTCTGACTTTGAAAATTTTCTTTGAAAAACGATTGAAATTCATTGGAAAACTCTTTGAAGAAGGAAATTCAAAACTTAGGAAGTTGAAATCCTGAAAATATTGTCTTTGCAGTATCTGAAAATCGATTTTTGATTCTTGAGAAAGATGAGAAATTCCCTTTGAAAAGCATCTTAAGAAAATAATATTTTTAGGGAAAATCACTGGAAGACTTTGACTTGGGAAATCCAACCTTGAAAATCTTCATAGTTTCTTGAAGAATCGATTTCCATGGAATGAAAATTTCTTGAGAAAATCATAGGAAAAACAGATGATGCCATGATGCAGATGATTTGAATGAATGAATGCACTTTGAAAAGATTTTTTTTTTTTTGAGAAATTTGTTGAAAAAAAATGTGTATTAAATCAAAGTAAATTCTTCACATATTCTGACTGTGGCCATGAATATATTCAGAGTTTATTTGAGTTAATTCACAATATTTTGAAAAATTGGAAATATGATGTGCATTTTTAAGATAGCCTAAGAGTGTAGGCTCAATGTGACAGGTAGAAAGATGATGAATCTGGGTCTCGTCCATATTCCGACTAGGGCCGTAAATATGGACTCTACCGAGTTCCTCAACTCTCTGAGTTGGTGCACGTGCCATTAGTGTACATCCATGGTGATTTTGCAAAATGAGATATATGAATCATAGAATCAGAATATTGCAGGAATCAAACTACATGAGATGCATCCTAATCTAAGCAGTAAAAGTAAATATTATTCCAAGTTTGATTATTACATCTCTGACATAAATCAAAATAAATGAAATAAAAAAAATACAGAGTATAAAAGAGTCAGCTTCCTCCAGATTTTCCTGCAAAATGAGAATTAGTACAAGATAACCAAGGAAATGGGTATATATATAATATGTACAATGAAGATATACATGGTTATATCTAAATGCTTGAATTTGTGCTAAATGACATGTGATAATGAAGATGTATTTACAAAAAAAAAATATCTACATAAATACTTGTATGTGAAAACAAGTGCACATGAAGATATCCCTATATATATATATATAAGTATATATATATATATATATATATATATATATATATATATATATATATGTGTGTGTGTGTGTGTGTGTGTGTGTAGATATACATAGATATATATATATACGTATAATGAGAAAATACAGATAGTAATTAGAATTCCATATGTAATGGGTAAAATAAAAAAATACAGGGTATATACAGTTTCTGTATATGACTTTGCCAAGTCATAATTCTTAGGTTATAACATGTTTTTTTAGTAAAATTGGGTATGGAGCTTCCCTGTATATCAATAACAAACCATGCCAAAGATGGTCCAGAGATCATGAATAGATATTGACATATCCATACACGAATATGACTAATTATCAGGGTACCTGCAACAGAAAATGGACAGCTCAACGTATGCTACAAGTTATTTACAAGGGGTTGATGGATTTCCCTTTTTATGGATATCAATGAATCATTATCTCTACCGATCAGCCTATGCCTCATCCAATAGCTCTGTCGCCCTGTTTTCCCTCCAAAGCTTCCATGCCTAGACAAGGAGGTCTTGAGCATGATGCGTTTGATAGAAAGATGCGTTCTTCTGACCACTCACAATCTCTAATATCAATACCCCAAAGCTGAACACATTTGACTTAATGGAAAATTGGCCTTGCATTGCATACTCCGGTGACATATAACCATTGGAAGAGTACAAGTTAGTAATTTGTAGTATGATAATCATTAGAAATATGCTTGCACTTTACAACAATGAAAACATATTAGTTGATTAAAGCCTTTCTAGCATTAGGGTTTTTCCCAAGGTAGTGTTACTGTATATTCAAAGATACTGAAAGGGGAGGCTTGGATAAGCTCAAGTTGAAGTGAAGACTTAATGAACTGACATAGTCATTGACTGAGCATTATCTGTGATTTTCAATTTCCAAACGTGGTGCCTGTTCTGCTGCATGTTAAGCTTTATCTTAGAATATTCAACTCAAAATCACAAAATAACCACATACTTAATAACACTAATAATAATGCTAATAGTGAAACAAAATTATAGTTGATTCAGTAGTATCTGACTTCTAAATTACTGAGTGCTTGTGATCTAATGCATTGAGGTAAGATTTAGAGCTTACTATGTCCCAACAATCTTACTTGTACTGCCTTGTGTTTCATCCATCCCGACAGGCTTTGCCATTCAAAAGTCTGAAATCTTTGGGTTCATGTCCTTATCTAATAATATGTTGATGGCCTTGAATGTAGAGTATACAGGCAAGGTAACTCCAAATGAACAACAAGTTGCTCGAATGACAATGATAGAACCAAGTGGGCACAACAATAACCGCAACTCAACCTCGCTAGAAACTGTAGATCTCAGAAGACCCTTTGGACAAGAAATGTAGGCAGAGGAAAGGCCAAAAATGACAACACAGGTGAATCTAAAGCAAGAAGTAACAACAGAAAATCTGCAATAGCAGTTTTTGAGACAGTAAAATCATGTGTTGTTTCATCTTATTTGAATTACTGCAATTCAAATCTACCTAATAGCTCAAGACAATCAGCCATGGATGCTGATAACTACCTTCAAACATACTTTTAATCGATATTAACACAGCCCTTCAACTATATATAGAATGATAGCAGATCCAATATCAGCATCTTAGAGCTTGTTAGTTAACCAAAACACAAAAGAAAAAGAACTATAGACAATCGTGTACTGAATGTTCAATAATGATAACCAGATTGCCTAAAACATACAGAAGAAATCCCTATCACGATGAATATCCTGGATCAATGAAGATGTTGGAGGCATACCTTGTATATCCCCTGTTCCAAACGACCTGCAGGAAACAGGTTGTGGGTCGACTTTTGCAGTCGGGCTGAAAGGAATAGGCAGCAGCTTTGCAAATCTTCTGCTGGTGGGCTGAAGAAGATGCAGCCACCTGCTAGATCCCCTGCGGCTAGGCGTTAGATCTTCTTCTGCTGTAGACAACAAGAAAGCTGGTGGATCCTCTGCTGATGGGCTAAAGAAGGATGAGAAAACGCTGGCTGGAATTTCCTGCTGATGGGCTGAAGAAAGGGGCAGCAAGCCTGCTGGGTCTCCTACTGGTGGGCTGAAGGCAATGTGAAGCAAGCTGCTGGATCCCCTGCGCACCTTTGAAAAACGCTGGATGGAGGAAATGGCCTGCCCAAAAGGGAAAATCTCCACCCCTTCAGGAAAGTGCTTGCAATCAGAATCAAAGAAGAAACACAATCACCTCCCCTTCTCGATCAATAGATGTCCCCTTTTTAAAGATTTTTAGCCCCTTTCTAAAAGAAATCGTATTTTCCTTTAAGAGCACCATTACAGTTTTCGATTTTTTTTTGAAAATTTTGGCAAAGGCGTGAAACCGATGCCTCATTAATTTTGAAAATCTGTTGTTTTTAAAAGAGGCGCATCTTGTGTTTTTCAAAAATTTCGTTTCATTTACCTTGGTTTTAGGTAAAATAATTTTTTTTTTTTTTTAGGGAAGTTATGTTGTGCCATTTAAGGCTGCTTTTAAAAAAAAAATGAATATTGACATAAAATAAATGGGAGGCTTTTATGGAAATGCCACCTCAACCCACTTTTAAAATCCTTTTGAAAAATAAAGTTTTATTTTGTTTTGGCAAATCTTTTATTTTCAATTGGGGTGCCACATGTGTGTGGGCCCACTAACTAAAAAATAAATAAATAAATAAATAAATAACATTAAGAAATTAAAAAGAAGAATTTGCAAATTGGTGCGATCTCCTGGTAGGTCCCGCTTGAAAATAAGAAACTTACCTGGGAATCTGAGTATGATGCTAGTTCAAAGCCAGGTCCCGCTCCATTTATTTGAAAATAAAAACAGAAGAAATAACTTCTTTTTTGGAATTTTTATAATACGAGATAAAACTTTGTTTGTTTTCAAGAATTTAGAAAAAATTGGTTTTTCAGGGCAAAAATATGGGTAAAGAAAATACAATAATTTTGTAAAGAGATTTAAAATCTTTTTGCAAAAAGTTTTGTGATAAAATATTTAAAATCAATATCCAAATATCCAGATTATTTTCCTGAGAAAAGCTTTTATAATTAAAAAGTCCTGGGGGTAAAATGGGAAAGATTGGCAATTTTGAAGACCCAGGGTTTTGAAATCAATTTTGAAAAGAGTTAAAACTCGAATCTGGATTGAAATTTTTTGAAATCGAGAGTTTCTGGACCTCGAAATGACATGATATGAAATGTTCATGCAATGCTATGCAAAGACATGTTCTATGAAATGTCATTCTGAATCTAGAATTGGAAATTCTAACTTCTTGTCAGGAATAGGATTTTGAAAATTTGCAGTTTGAAGATGTCTCTGAACCTAAATATAGAAATTTTGAGGCTCAAGAATGAAATTTTAGACTTTCTGCAAGGTTCAATCTCAGAAAATAACCATTTTGCCCTTCATTGATTCCGGAGAACTAAAATGTGCCGATTGGTGGCGATGTCAAAAAGGTGAGTGAAAATTTGGGGTGTTTATAGATGCCCCTCTTTGCGACTAAGCCGGTTCGTGCCCGAGCTTAGTGGCAAAGAAAAACACACCAAATTTGGGCTATATAAAAAAAAATGCCCGAGTTAGAAGGATCTGACTAGGTATGAAGAAATTAGCCTGATGAAGATGATAGATATGAAATGGAGAATAAAGAGAAAATAGATTTGCTCTGTAAGAGCGAAGTTCAGGTTTTTTTTTTTGCCCTTAACCTGGATGGGACAAAAAATGCTTCGTATGGAACGAAGCTCAGGTTTGACCCTTAACCTGATTGGGGAATGAAAATATCTCATGGAAATGAGACTCAGGTTTTTACCCTTAACCTGATCGGGTGGAAAATGAAATACCTCTTTGAGTGAGGCTCAGGTTTGTACCCTTATCTTGATCTGTCGGAAAATGGAATACCTCTTTGAATTAGGCTCAGGTTTTGTACCCTTATCCTGATCGGGCGGAAAATGGAATACCTCTTTGAATGAGGCTCAGGTTTGTACCCTTATCCTGATCGGGCGGAAAATGAAATACCTCTTTGAGTGAGTCTCAGGTTTGTACCCTTATCCTGATCAGGCGGAAAATGAATGGTATGATGGAACCTTCAGATTTTGCACAATAAATCCGACAGGGGTTTTGCAAAAGGAAGGAAAATAGGGTCCCTAAAGCTTGAAAAGGGGTTGATCTTGGGCGTCTCATTGCTGAGACTAAAATCAACTTTTGAATTGCCTTTTGCGAGAAAATGATTGGTGGTTTGACCTCGAACCGAAATGGGACTGTCTATGGTTGGACAGTGGGGACACAGGGAAGTGTGCGAATCTGAGAGCTCACGCTCTTAAAGAAGGGAAGGAATCAAGTCCTTGAGAGAGATTTAAAAACTGGTGTCTGGATGTATCAAATGGACATCAAGCTCTCACTTTAAGTCAGGATAGCTAGAAAATATTGTCAAAATGCTGAGAATTTTGTTGTTAATTCAAAATATTTGAAAATGATGCATATTGTTGCAAAATATTCCTTCTTTTTTACCTGAAGCATTACCTTCAAACGAGCTTCACTTCATAAAATCAAGATTGGGAATCTGAATTGCTCGCGATTGACCTTCTTCAAGGAAGCTATCAATTTTCTTGATATGATCAGGAAAGAGAATTTGATATTATGAAAGCAATTGATGAAAGGGTATTGATAATAGAATTTCACAAATTTAAAGAAGATTCTTGATAGATTTGGCAGTTTGATATCCTGAGAGCTTTTCTCATAATAATCTTTCTGCACTCTTTTGGCTCTCTTGGGTTTAGGTTACATTCTCCTTCATTTTGGAGATGTACTGCTTTTTCTTTTCTCTTTCTTTTTTTTCTCTTTCTTGCTCTCTCTCTTTTCTTTTCTTTTCTTTTTGGGAAGGGTACATCACAAACTCCTTTAACTTGGAGATGTTCTGATCCTTCTTTGACGCTATTGGCTCATGGGTTAGAGATCTTTGGATGATAGCTGAAATTAAATATCTTTTAGGGATTGTCGGGAGGTTCATCACATCTGCCTTCATCTCGACAGTACTTTGGACTTTCCCTGGAAGAATCTGTCACAAACTCCATCATCTTGGAGATATTTCAAATCTTCTTTGGCCTCGGGGGTCTACTCGCTTAACTTGCCTTCATCTTGACGACAATTGAGAGATCCCTTTTGTGGATATTTAATTGTAGCTTATGTGATTTTGAGGAGACAAGGTTTGAGTGAATTCTCTCTTTTTCTAAAGCTCAGGATATTTCCACTGCCTCATTTTACAAGAATAATCTTTAGAGATGTGCCATTGACTGCGATCAATATCAATCATTTATGGTTTTGTAATAACATTGAATCTTCTTTTGCTGGCCATATCGAGGATTTTTCCTTCATCCTTTTGGTTGGCCAATAGAAAGAATTTGAATTTTGAATCTCTTTTCATAAAAGCTTCACTCTTTTGGAAGTAATGCTGAAGGTAAACTGAGGTAAAGATTTATGCAATAAAGATTATGAAATCAACAAATAATTTGATTGACAAATTTGTCAAATTTTTCTTGAAATCCTGGGTGAAAAAGAGCATTTGAGGTCCGGCTCAACACATCCGTGACGAAAATTCTCCTCTCTTTTTTTCCCAAAAAGAGAGACTCAGGCTTAGCCCTTACATGAATGGGAAATGGAAATTACTCCTCTCTTCCCTGAAGAGGAGGTGTTTGCAAAACGAACTTTCGAAGAGAAATTAAGCTTTCGTCAAAGCTCCCTAATATTAGGCTTCTCTTATGAAAAAGAGGCCGATAATAGTGAGGTCACAAAATTGGGTCATGAAGGAACGAATCCATCACATTCTCCCTGAAAAGAGGGTCCTCCATGACAAAAATGGCCTAGTATGAAATGGGGGGGTCACAAGAAAAGCGAGTCTCCGTCGAGTCTCTCCCTTTAAAAGGGTTCCTTGTGTGAAATTGGAAATTGTTCTGCAAACGGTTCACGAAGACGCGAGTCCCTTCAAACTCTCCTTGAAAAGGGACTAAGTGAACGAATTGGATAGCATGCAAAAAGAATGTGCTCCCTCGAACTCTCCCTAAAAGGGTCTCTCGCAAGAGAAAATGATCAAAATTGGATATTGAGATTGATTGACCCAAAGGTCGAAATTGGAAATTGGAAAATTGATTGTTTGAATGACTCGGAGGTCGAAATTAGATGACCTGACGGTCAAAATTGAGAATTGGTTGACCAAAAGGTCGAAATTGTGTGACCTGAAGGTCAAAATTGAGAATTGGGTGACCCGAAGGTCGAAATTGGAAATTGAATGACCTGGAGGTCAAAATTGGAAATTGAGTGATCTGACGGTCAAAACTAAGAATTTGATAATTGGAATTTGAAATTGGAAATTGGGTGACCCAGGGGTCAAGATTGGAGAATTGAATGATCCGAAGATTTGAATTGAAAATTGGTGGGCAAAATATCAAGTTTGAGCAATTGACAGACCCTGAGGATTGAAATGACTTGGATCAACAAAGGAGAATGATGAGTTCGAGTCAGAGCTCGAATAAAATACAGAGATCACGAGTCAGAACCTGAATCAATAAAGGAAAATAAAGGGCTCGAGTCAGAGATCGAATAAATAAAGAGATCTCGCATCGGAACCCGGATCAACAAAAGAAAATAAAGAGATCGAATCTGAACTTGAATAAGGTAGAGAGATCACGAGTCAGAACTCGGATCAACAAAGGAAAATGAAGAGCTCGAATCAGAGCTCGAATAAGGTAAAGAGATCACAAGTCGGAACTCGGATCAACAAAGGAGAATAAAGAGCTCGAATCAGAGCTCGAATAAGGTAAAGAGATCACGAGTCAGAACTCAGATCAACAAAGGAAAATAATTTGAAGGGAAAACCTAAGTCGAAACTCGGTTTTTAAAAAAAAAAAAATAATTTGAAGGAAAACTCAAGTCGGAACCCGGTTTTTCAAAGAAAAAATAATTTGAAGGAAAACCTGAGTCGGAACTCGGTTTTTCAAAGGAAAAATAATTTGAAGGAAAACCTGAGTCGAAACTCGGTTTTTCAAAGAAAAATAATAAAAAACCTGAGTCGGAACTCGGTTTTTCAAAGAGAATATAGACCAACTTGGAAATTGGATTTTGAAATAATGTCAGTTCGATCACTGGATTTTGAAATAATACCAGTTCGAGCACTGGATTTTGGTTCACTATTAATGATTGTTTTTCGATTTTGAATAACAATTAGGAGTTGTGATGGGACTGTTTGTTGAAATCTCAATACTGACCAGATTGTTATTAATGCAGTTGAATGCAACTGAATGCAAATTGATGCACATGAATGCACAAATGTGTAAAATGAGAGATTTGTTTATCCTGCCTGCATACAGAACAAAATTTTAAAAATGCCCCAGTGTAACTAGGAAAGAAAGTTTGATCATTATTTGAAAAAAATAGGAGGATTACAAGGGAAGAATAGAGGCTTCAAGTATAGAACTTTTTCAAGTGTTGAGCATTAATGGGATCTGGTAATTCTACCCCATCAGCATTGATGAGTCGATATGAGTTGTGAGGTAATGCTTCTTTGACGACATAGGGACCTTCCCAATTTGGCGACCATTTCCCGCCAAGATGATGTTTGCGATAAGTTGTGGATCGAAGCACTAGATCATTGACTTTGAATCTTCTTTCGATGACAGACTTCCCGTACTGCCTGGCTACTCTCTGGCGATAGGATTGAGCATGCTCTGATGCTTTTAGCCTTCTCTTGTCGAGCGAGTCTAACTGCACCAGTCGTTGCTGTTGGTATTGATCAAGGGGTAATTGCAGAAGTGAAGCAAATTTCAAAGCGGGCTTCTGAACATGTAGCGGCAATACTACTTCTGTTCCATAGACCAGTTCTGATGGAGTGTGATCATCACAAAATTTTTCCTCTTTCGTTTGGTTTCTCTCTCTTCCTACTCTTTTCCTTTTTTTTGACCTCTATTTTCCTCCTTTTTAAAAGGGAGTAAAATAAAAGAAAGAAAAGAAAAAGAGAAGAGAAAAGAAAAGAAAGAGAGAAGAGGAACTATTTTGCGCGGTCTCACTTGACCTTAATTTGAAAAAATATTTTGAAATTTAACTCGCCTCCATTTTAAAAATTTGCGAGAAAAATGGAGAGACGGGATTCGCTCATCGGTACGAGGTTCAACCGTTCCTGACGCCTTTACTAGGGGTAATCGAACCAAGGATCGAATCTATGCCTTTTGCTTTGTCTAAATATAATCTAAGAATTTATTCTAAAAAAATGCACAAAGAATCACACTTGTGCCATGCAAGGATGTATGCTCTTTTCGAAAATTGATTTGAAAATTTCCAAGTATTCTGAGATGAACTTGGTAAAGGAGTGAAGAAATGGCTGAATCTAACTTTAGAACTTGAGATAGATCAGAGAAGTTCTAAGTTTTTGAAGTAAATCAGAGTTGGAAAAATAAATCTTGACTTCGAGAAAGAATGATTTAAAGCTTTGAAATGAAAGGAAATGAAGTTTCAAAGTCAGAAATAGACTTTGATTTTAATCATGGATTTAGGAGAAGAAGATGAAATTTTGAAGTGATATTGAATTTGAATCTTAGAATGGATCTGAGAAAATCAAATGTATCTAAGAATGGAAATGGATTTAGGGAGTTCAAATGAGATCTGGAAATGGTCTTGGATTTGAAATCTAGATTTGGAATTGGATCTTAAAATGGATTTAAGATCTGGGATCTGAGATCTGATGTAAAATTGGGTTCTGGATCCTAAGATGGATTTGGATCTGAACTCTGAGATCCAAAGTGGAATTGGACTCTAGACCCTAAGGATGGGATTGGATCTGAAGTCTGAGATCCGATATGAATGTTGAATCCTGGATCCTAGAATGGGTTTTGGATCCTAATCGGATTGCGGATCTGAAGCCTGAGCTCCAAGGTAGAATTGGAATCTGGATCTTCTAGTCCCTAAAATGGATTTGGATCTGAAGTCTAAGGTCTAAGATGGAAGTTGAGTTCTGGATCCTAAAATGGATTTTGGATCTGAAACCTGAGACCCAAAGTGGAATCGGATTCTGGATCCTAGAATGGATTTTGGATCTATAATATGAGATCCAAAGAGTGGAGATTTATACTTGGAAATCTGGATCCAAGTTGAGATTAGGATCTAACTTTGGATTTTGAAGTTCCAAATTTGATGAAATGAAACAGAACATGATGCTGAATCTTGGTTTGGAGAGATCATAAGCCAACACAGAACTCGTCTTCTCGATAGATCAAATGCGATACATAATCAAACCCTTGCAAATCCCTCCACAACATTGTAACTGTAGTATAATTTCCATAGCTATCTGATGCCAAGACTACCATCGAACCTTCTGTCTCTTTAATCAAAAGGATTAAAAAAAAAATATACCCTTATAAATGACAAAATGGGAAATCCAGAATCTAAATCATTACTCCTAGAATGCTTAACAAATTCCACAGATGCCATACGATGGAGACATAATGAATAGTAACAATGCACACGACTCTATCACAAAATCTCCTGCAGGAGACACAATATGATGCAGCATGGTGAAAACCTGTGATACAAATAATGAAATCAAATCCGTGGAGAGCATGAACTGCATTCAATTCGCAGAACAACCCATCAAAACAAATTCCAGAGAATCATATGGGTTGCAGCGATGAAATGAGGGACTGACTCTAGATTGCCGATGATACCTTCAGACTACAGAAATGTCATGAGCAAACGTGGAAACAGACCCAATGCTGGATATTAAATGAGAAGAAATGAAAGAAACAAGAGATTCTAATTATCTAGAAACAGTAAAACGAATTAGAAGACGACCTCGGAGGAGTTCTGAACCATCGATTCATCTGAAAATAAGATGCAAAAAGAGAGATCAGAATACAAATAGATAATCAAGATTGTGTGGCAATATAAAAAAAAATTGTTGGAATGCAAGCATTTCGTTGATATCACACTGTGTAAACTGATTTACTATATGTAAATCGAATTTACAGGGTATGCGTTTATTGGGACAAACAACGAGAAATCAAAAGGAAATTTAGGATCAAAAGGGGAAGGAATCCTTACCTGGTTCAACTGGTATTGTCGGAGCTGAAGATCCTGTGACTCTGCAAGGGTTTTGGATGTAAGGGGAGTTCGGCTGCAGGATTCCGTTCAGACTCAATAAAGAAGAAGGCTGGAGCCGATTGGATACGGAGATGATCAACGAAGAAGGGAAAAGGGAAGGTGAAGACGGGTGGTTCATGAAGAAGTAGATGATGCGGGGGTGAGAAGCGGTTGTGAAGGAGGAAATGGGGGCAGTGCTGGGGTGAAAACCTAGGGTAAGGATGGGTCGATTGAGAGGATAATGAGAGTTATTTACAGGAAAGGAGAGGGGTGAAGACAATGGATGGAAGGGTTTTCGTTTGCCGATTTTAAAGGGGAAGAAAGAGGTTTTGGTTGGGGGATGAAGGGTGAAGATGGGGGTTGTTGGTGATGAGGGGTTGGAAATGGAGGGTTCGGCCATGGAGGATGAGAATCGAATGAGGGAGAGAAGGTGGAGGGTCTTCCAAAGAGGCGCCGCCCTCTTTTCTTTACAAAAGGTTTTCAAAACCCTAAAAATAGGTTTACAACAAGGCCCTTTCCATTTTCAGCTTTTTACCAAAAAGGGTTTTTTACCAAATTTTTGCTAAAAAATGTTTTCATAAAACTTGATTTTCAATAGGTGTTTTTCAAAAGGCTTTTGCAAAAGAATGGTTTTTTTTTTTAAGTGGTTTTTCAAAATTAATTTTTTGTTTCTTTTCTATTTGTATTTTCCATTTTTTTGCAATTTTTGAAAATCCTAAAATTTTACGGGAAAACAAAGATTAAACATTGATTTTTTTTTTGTATTTTTCTGAGAAATATTTACAAAAGTATTTTTCTGAGAATTTCAGACCATTTCGGGGAAATTTCTTTAGAAGAGTGGGTTTGGACCCAGGTTTCGAGAAAATGTTCGAGTTTTAGACCTCGAACTTTGAGAAATATAATTTGATGGATCCAAACGGATACCGGATGAAGTGTCTGAGCCTTTTAAAAAGTTATTTTGGTGATTTTGAGAATTTGATTTAAAAATGGACAACGAAGCTCAGATTTGGATCTGGATCCGTAATTGAGTCAGATATATAAAATGAATTTAATTTCGACGAAATTTGAGAAATAAAATGGAATTTAGATTAAAAACCGACTCAATTACCCAGAAAATGGGGTCAAGGTAAAAAAAAAGGGGATATTTACAACATTTTGAAAATTTTGGGGTGTTCACATGGAGTAGCATTTGTGAGAGTGTGAATAGAAGTCTGATAGGCCCATAGTGCATCGTGGATCTTCTCATGCCAATCACGGCCTGTTTCTACAGTTCGCTCCAAGATACGAATTAAGATTTTGTTGGTAGCTTCTGCCTGACCATTCCCTTAAGGATAGTATGGAGCGGTGAAATGATGATAGATCTTGAATTTTGAGCAGAAGGTCTTCATTCTTTCATTCTTGAAATGACTACCATTATCCGACATGATGTCATGTGGGATGCCGAAGCAGCACAGGATGCTCTTGTGAATAAAAGAGACCATGTGTCGGCCTTCTACTGTGCGGAGAGTGATAGCTTCTATCCACTTGGTGAAATATTCTGTTGTAGCAAGGAAGTATTTGTGGCCATTTGAAGCAGAATGAGTGATGGGACCTACGACATCGAAGGCCCACATAGAGAACAGCCATGGAGAGACAACAGATTGCAAATATGTTGCTGGAGCATGAATGGAAGGTGCATGTATATGACATTGAACATACTTCTTCACAAAATGGTAACAGTCTTGCTGCATAGTCTTCCAATAGTAACCTGCTCTGATGATCTGCTTGACAAGAGTTTGGTAGCCGACGTGGCCACCACAGATGCCTTCATGTGCTTCTCGCACGACTTCTTTGGCTTCGTCTTCGTTTAAGCATCTGGAATACTCTAAACTAAATCTGCGACGATAAAGGATATTGGACAGAATGAAATATCAAGTAGACATGCGCTGAATGGCTCGTTGCTCTTTCTTTGAGAGTTCTGGAGGAAATTCAACGGTTTCTATGAAGTTCTTAATGTTGTAATACCAAGGCTTCTTCTTTTGCTCAGCCTAGTTTACTTGTTCTGTTGGAAGGAAGGCAGGTTGGTCAAGTCTGTCGATTTCAAAAGAGCGACAAGATTCTCCATTCTTGAATGCCATAATGGAGCCTAGGCTGGCTAGACTATCAGCCACTTGATTAAAATCTCTCTTGATATGGAAAAGCTGAAATTTTTCAAACTTGTTGACAAGAGATGAAACAATTTTCTGATAAGGAAGAAGTTTTTGATCTTTGACTTGCCATTCGGTTCGGACTTGATTGACAACGAGTAACGAGTCACCGTAGGCATGCACTCTCTTAACATTGAAGTCTAGTAGAATTTTTAGTCCTTGAATTAGAGATTCGTACTCAGCCATATTGTGGGTACATTGAAAATCTAACTTGAGAGAAAATGGAATCATCTCCTTCTCAGGAGTGACTAATAAGATTCCAATGCTTATTCCAGCCATATTCTTGGAACCATCGAAAAATAAACTCCTGACTGGATATTGTTGGATATTGCATATTTGCTCGTCTGGGAAATCATCTTCGGCTTTCACCTTTTCTGCCAGAGAAAAATTTGTCAATTGATCTGCGATTGCTTGACCTTTTATTGATTGTTGCGAGACATATTCTAGGTCATACTGCATCAGTAAGACTTGCCATTTGGCGACCCGTCCGCTGAGGAAAGGTTGCTCCAAAATGTATTTGAGAGGATTGAGTTTAGACAAGATTTTGACTTCAGATGCCAGCAAGTAGTGTCTTAACTTCTAACACATCCATACCAGAGCTAGGCAGGTCTTCTCTATTTGAGAGTATTTCTTTTCATAGTCTATGAAAGTCTTACTCACATAATAAATGGCGTGTTCTATCAAGCTGCCTTCTTTATACTGCACCAAGAATCCGCCGCATGCAACTTGATTGACTGAGATGTATAATAAAAGGGGTTTTCCCAATTCTGGCGGCTTCAAGATAGGAGGATTGAGAAGATACCTCTTGACACGATCGAACGATTGCTGACATTTTGGTCCCCATTCGAACTTTACTCCTTTTCTGAGTAAGTGGTTGAAAGGTTCACATCTCATTGCCAAGTTGGAAATAAATCGCCGGATTGATTGCATACGTCCCTGAAGGCTACGCAATTCTTTGAGATTTTTCAGGGGTGGCATATCAATGATAGCCTTTGCTTTGGCTGGGTCAACTTCAATTTCCTTTTTACTGACCAGAAAACCCAACAGTTTGCCTGATTCGACTCCAAAAACACACTTTTGGGGGTTAAGCCTTAACTTATAAAGAATGAGTCACTTAAAAACTTAATCAAGAGCTTCGAGGTGATCTTCTTCCTCTTTGGATTTCACGAGAATATCATCAACATGTGCATCCATGATTTTGCGCATCTGATCATGAAAGATAACAGTCATTGCTCGTTGATACGTTGCTCCAGCATTCTTGAGCCCAAAAGGCATAACTGTATAGCAGAAAGTGCCCCAAGGCGTAGTGAATGAAGTTTTTGATTGGTCACGGGCAGCTAACTTAATCTGATTGCAGCCGGAATATCCATCCATGAAAGAGAACATGGCATGTTCTGTTGTGCTGTCAATTAAGAGATCAATGCTTGGAAGTGGATAATCATCTTTCGGAGTCGCCTTATTGAGGTCTCTGAAGTCTATTGATGTCTTTTTGCAATCGTTGTAATTTTGAAAAGATTTTTAAATGTAAAACATGTGAAAACCAGACATCAAATAATAAAAACCGGTTCTCACTAGTGAATGAGATCGGGTCGAACTCAGGGAACGGGAATATATCGTATTCAAGTACACAAGTCTAAACTAATCTTTATTGCCGAATTATGGAAACGTAAAATGTTCAGAAAAGTAAACACAACTAGCTATTACAACAAATGAATACCCTTCGCAGAGGGCGTAAAGTGCAATATTTACAAACCCACTTTAAATTCCTAAATCTAAACTAAAGAGTAAAAAAACTTTATTCTTTGTACTCTGTGTCACGTAATCGCTTCCACTCCACTCCTGTGCTATCCTGCACAATTCAAAGGAACACGAGCAGTACCAGAGCTAGAACATGAAAGAAATGATAAAAGACATCTAATTGGCTAATTACAATTGAAAAACTAATTCTAATTAAATCTACTAACCAATTAACTAATTAGAAAACAATTAACTAACAATTACTTAACTAATAACTAATGCTTACTTAACAAAAACAAGAAAATGAACTGAATTTACACTCAACATGAAATCAAAAGAGACTTAAGCAAAACATGAATTTATACTGAATTGAAAGCAAACTGAAATAGGAAAGACAGGAAAATTAAATTTTCAGAAACAGTAGTTAAAAGAATTAAAAGAAGACAGGACAAATGTAAAAAAAACAAAACTAAAAAAAACAAAGCTAAAGATAAAAACAAAACAGGAAATTAGAAAAAACAGAAAATAGAAAATTACTGAAAGACTAAAACATGAACTTGGAGATTTGTAAAACAGGAAGTGCTGAATTAAGAAAAGGAAACTTAAGAATTTCAGAAAACAAAAATGTGCAATACATGAAAAACAGGAAAAAAATTGAGATAAAAGAAGAACAGTAAACAGAAATAAAGAAACGTAAAATGAATGAAAAAAAATTTAATAACACTGAGAATGAAGAAATCGGAATTACAGGAAATCAGAATTTGCAGAAAATTAAAAAATTAAAAACAAAAACAAAACATTCAAAAACAGAAAAACTAAACAAATAACTGAAAAACAGAAATTAAACAAAAAAGAAAGAAAAACAGGAAATTGATTTAATGTGCACAACCTGAAAATGAAAGATAACGTGAATCAAATAAACAGGAAAACTAAAGGAACAACAGAAAATGCAGAAAAAATAACGAACAAGAAATTACAAGAAATTAAAGAAACAGGAAATTACAGGAAATTAAAGCATTAATCAACAAGAAATCACACAAATGCTAAACTGGAAACAGGAAATCATTCTACGATGAAAGAAAACAGAGTAAAAAAACATGAATTGAAGGAAAAATGCATTAAACAACTAATGAAAATTGAAAATGTGATGCTGTAACAAGACATTAAAAAGAACTATGAATTAATCAACATTATTTAACTAAAGAATCAAATGCAGAATAACAGATCGGACGATGATTCAAAACAAAATCAGAAACAACATCTATCGATTTTTTTTCTTTTCGTTTTTCAGTTTTTTTTTTATTTTATTTCAGAACTAACACAGCATGATTGAACAGGAAAAAGAAGATGAAGAAGTAGATGAAGTTACAGAACTTACCGTACCAGAGGGATTAGAGGAGAAATGGCAGCCTCCACCACCACGCCGTCGCCGGATTGAGGAGTTTCCACCACCACCACCGGTTGGAAGAGATAGAGAAATAGGGATAAGGGAAAGAAAGGGCAAGGAAGGGGTCGGCTATGGTGGAGGAGGGTGAGAAGAGAGGAAAGAGAGGGAAGAGAGGGAAAGAGGGGAAAGAGGAACGGTTCTGGCGCAAATGGAAAAAGACGCCTATTTTTTTTTCATCCGTGGGTTTTAAAAACCATAAACCGGTTTGAACCGGTTTGTTACAAATTGTTTTTCAGTTTTTTTTTTTAGTTTTTAAAAGATAGCAAACCGTGTAAACCGGTTTGCTTTATTTTCAGTTTTTCAAAACCCAAACCGTTTAAACCGGTTTGTTTTATTTATTTTTTTCAAAAAATCTACAAGACTATTTAAAGAGTTTTTATTTGCTAAAAACCTAAAAACCTCATTTGATTATTTTTTTTCTAAAAAATATAACTATTCTAATCTATATATTTAATAAATTTTTTTCTTCTTTTCTATAAAGAAAACCAAAATTATTTTATTAACTAAATTGCAAAATAAAGCTACTTTTCAAGCATTTTCTAATTTTAATTCATTTTAGCTCATTCACTCAAAACCAGCATAAAATTGGGTTTTAAATCATTTTTTTATGGAATCATGCATATTTTTTATATGAAATAACCCTAAAATATATGCACGATCAAATACCCCCATGCTTATGTTTTGCTAGTCCTCGAGCAAATTAGAAAAATGCAAGAAATCAAACTATCACCTAACTCACTTTCGTAGGAATCACGGTTGCTTTTAGCTCATGCAACAAGCCTTTTCAACCCCTGGGTTACCCCAGTGGACGAGTAAGGTCTCGTGAGGGTTTGCAGTGATGCTACCCACAAACATCTCTGTCATGTATGCATAATATTACACATCCTCATAAGCAGTAGGTAATTAAAGACTTTATTTTCACAAATATTTCCTATTATTTCAAAATCAAAATATAATTAGAGTCTTTTATGCACTACCACAGAAAAAGAATTTCTTTCACTTTTCTAAATATCACAGTTATTTATGTTTTATTCTTAGAAAATCCAATAAAAACATATTATTATTTACTTATCCTCACTCATATGTTTTCTGCACAGGTTTTCTCAATCACACTTCTAAGCACTGAACTTTTCTTTCTTTTTCAGCTCTTTTCTCGATTTTTTCATTTTTTTTTTTCACGCTTTTTCTTTTTGCGCACTTATTCTTCTCTTATAGCTTGCGTGTGGTCTGCTTTTATGCCTTGTGCAATGTCAATATCTTCTATACTTTTTCAATACATACCAAAAGATATCAACTAAGACATAAAAGTGACTTCCTTCATTCACCTTTATAACATGAGAATCAAACATTTCAACTTGTATCTGTTCTCAGTTACTTAGGATCATGAAGTTTTCCACTCTCCTTTTCGAAATGGAATTAAAAGTTTCAACTTACATCTAAGTTCCATCTACTAAGGATTGTGGAATTATCCAAACAACCTAACGCATGCTTTTTCTCACTTTTTGAGCTCATTTTTATGCTTTTTTTCATTTGCTTAGTTTTTCAAAAATAGAACTGTGCATATTCATATTTATGACTCAAAATAAATTCTAACATGTATTTATCATCATTTCCTCGAAATCCACATAAACAACCATAATTTTTAGATCTATGTCAGAAAAAAAAAATTTTGTGGGGCTTAAAAATCCTCTAAAAACATCAGATTTGAAATAACATTCATATAAGTTCAAACTCTTTCTTTAAAAATCTACTTTTTATGAGAGATGTGTAATCATGTGCAAGAACGTAGACAAAAATATTCTGGTGAGCTACTACACCCTCCCCCATGCTTGAATTACACTGTCCCAGTGGCATTCCCCCATGCTTATGTGAAACTAAGTGAATGCACATGAGATAAAATCAATGAGGGAAAGAAAGTAAACTCAATGAAATCTAAAATGTGAAAATATGCCTACCATGATTATGGTTTATGAATTATGCACATGAACTATATGAAAGTACTCTTAAAAAATTGTTTTTCTATGAATATTTACAAAAATTTTAAAATATATACAAACATGTGTGAGTCCTAAACTTCTAAAAGATCAACATCCTCAATGTCTTGTCCTGTCACAATATCTGAGATATAAGGCTTCAGCCGTTGCCCATTTACTTTAAAAATAGCACTCGTACGAGGGTCAAAAAGATCTATTGCTCCATATGGAAACACCCTATGCACAACAAATGGACCATTCCATCTTGACTTCAACTTACCTGGAAAAAGATGAAGACGTGAATGATAAAGCCATACCTTTTGCCCAGGCTCGAACTGTTTCCTAACAATATATCGATCATGAAAATGCTTAGTTCGAGCTTTGTAAATCTTTGCACTCTCATAGGCTTCATTACGCAATTCCTCTAGCTCACTCAACTGTAATTTTCTCTCGACTCCAGCTTGGGTCATGTTGAAATTGAATTTTTTATAGCCCAATATGCTCGATGTTCTAACTCAACAGGAAGATGGCAAGGTTTACCGAAAACTAATCGAAATGGTGACATACCAATCGGGGTCTTGAAAGCAGTCCTATAAGCCCACAAGGCATCATCAAGGCGCTGAGACCAATCCTTGCGGTCTGGTCTGACTGTCTTTTCAAGAATCCTCTTTATCTCCCTGTTAGATACCTCAACTTGGCCACTGGTTTGTGGGTGGTAAGGTGTAGCAATCCGATGATGCACAGAATATTTCCTAAGTAAGGAAGCTACCTGCACATTACGAAAATGCGTCCCACCATCACTGATGATCGCTCTAGGAACTCCGAACCGACTAAAAATGTTGTGCTTAATAAACCGAAGCACCTCTTTATGATCGTTGGTCCGGGTGGCCACAGCCTCGACCCATTTTGAAACATAATCAACCGCCACTAAAATATATGTAAATCCAAATGATGGCGGAAAAGGACCCATGAAATCAATGCCCCAAACATCAAAAATTTTCACAATCAGAATAGGTAAAAGAGGCATCATGTCGCGCTTGGTAATGCGACCTGTTTGCTGACATCGCAAACACTTCCTACAGAATTCGTGAGCATCTCTATGAAGTGTGGGCCACCAAAATCCAGACTGAAGGACCTTTGCAGTGGTCTTCCGACTAGAAAAATGACCTCCACAAGCTAAAGAATGACAAAAGGATAAAATGGAATGATACTCTTCTTCGGGCACACATCTCCGAATCATCTGGTCTGGGCAAGATCTAAATAATTCTGGTTCCTCCCAAAAATAATGTTTCACCTGCGCAAAAAATCTATCTTTTTCATTCTGGTTCCAGTGCGCAGGATACTCTCTAGTAACCAGAAAATTTACAATATCCGCGAACCAAGGTAAACGCTTGACATGAAATAACTGCTCATCCGAAAAAGAATCAACAATCTGTCCTTGATCAATAGATGAATCTATAGTCAGTCTAGACAGATGATCTGCTACAAGATTCTTACATCCACTCTTATCTCGAATCTCAATATCAAATTCTTGTAACAGAAGAATCCAACGAATGAGACGCGGTTTAGCATCCTTTTTACTCATCAAATATCTTAATGCAGCATGATCTGAGTAAATGATAACTTTGGAGCCTAACAAATATGATCGAAACTTCTCAAGTGCAAATACAACGGCTAGTAACTCCTTCTCAGTGGTAGTATAATGCATTTGTGTGTCAGAAAGAGTCCTACTAGCATAATGAATAACATGAGATCGTTTCTCAATTTTCTGTCCTAAAATAGCTCCAACCGCATAATCTGAAGCGTCACACATAATCTCAAAAGGCACTGACCACTCAGGAGATCTGAGAATAGGAGCAGTGGTCAATGCTTCCTTTAGGGCTAAAAATGCCTTCAGACAGGCATCATCAAACACAAACGACTGATCTTTCGACAGCAGGTTACACAACGGTCTAGAAATCTGACTAAAATCCTTAATGAACCGTCTATAGAAACCTGCATGCCCTAAAAATGAACGCACTTGCCTCACAGAGGTCGGTGGAGCTAATTTGACAATGGTCTCCACTTTTGCCTTATCGACCTCAATACCTTTCTCAGACACAATATGTCCAAGAACAATCCCCTGCTGTACCATGAAATAACTCTTTTCCCAACTCAACACTAGATTTGTCTCCCTACACCGCTGAAGTACACGAGATAATTTTTGGAGACAATTATCAAAAGAAGAGCCATAAACCGAGAAATCGTCCATGAAAATCTCAAGGACATCATCCATCATGTCAGAGAAAATCGCCATCATACATCTCTGAAATGTAGCCGGGGCATTACAAAGCCCAAACGGCATCCTCCTATATGCAAATGTACCATAGGGACAGGTAAATGTCGTCTTATCCTGATCCTCGGGATGAACGGCCACCTGGTTATATCCGGAATATCCATCTAAAAAGCAATAATATTGCTGGCCTGCAAGTCTTTCTAAAATTTGGTCGATGAACGGTAACGGGAAATGATCTTTCCTAGTTGCATTGTTCAACTTCCTATAGTCAATACATACTCGTCATCCCGTAGTAATCTTCATGGGAATGCTCTCTCCTTTCTCATTCTTTTCCACAGTGAGCCCAGACTTTTTGGGAACAACCTAGGTAGGACTCACCCACTGACTATCAGAGATAGGATAAATAATCCCAGCATCTAACAATTTAACTACTTCCTTCTTCACCACTTATTTCATGTGAGGATTTAATCTCCTTTGTGATTCTCTTGAAGGTTTAGCTCCCTCGTCCATAATGATCCGATGCATACAAAAGGAGGGGTCAATCCCCTTTAAATCTGCCACAGACCATCCAATAGCTTCCTTGTGCTCATGCAAAACCTGTAACAACTGATGCTCTTGTGAATCTGTCAGGTTTGCAGAAATAATAACTGGGAGAGTCTGCTCTTTTCCTAAAAAGACATACTTGAGTGAAGCTGGTAAAGGCTTCAACTCCAACTCTGGGGGACTCTCTATTGATGGCTTTGCGGGCTTCTCAGCTAATTCTGGAAGTGGTTCAGGATGCCAAATCCTACTGACATTATCTGCCTCACTATCTATCATATCAAGGCGATCCTCTTTAAATGATTCATCAATCTCCTCTTGAGGTGGATTACTCAACAACCAATCATGTTCAGCTTCTATAATATCTTGAATGATATCAACCTCAAAAGAAGCTTCTTCAGTATCAGACTCCATCGATGCACAAAAAATGTTCATCCTCATTTTCCTATTTCCAAATGAAACATCCATTTCACCAGTGCGGCAATTAATGCACGCATTGGCGGTAGCTAGGAAAGGGCGACCAAGAATAATAGGAGTCTGTCTGATGCTATCAACTCCCTCCATATCTAATATCACGAAGTCGACAGGGAAATAACAATCCTCCACCTTGACTAACACATCTTCAAGTATCCCTCTCGGGACCTTAATCGATCTATCTGCTAATTGAAGCGTCATAGGTGTAGATTTCATCTCTTTCAATCCAAATTTGTCATAGAAGAAACCCGGCAAAATGTTAACACTTGCCCCAAGGTCAAGCAAAGCACGCTCAACAGTAATGTTTCCTATGACACATGATATGATAGGGGTCCCTGGGTCCTTAAGTTTGGGTGGAGTCTGGTGTTGCAATACTGCACTGATCTGCTCCGTCAAATATATTTTCTTCTGCGCATGGGACCTCAACTTCCTTTTCTGCGTACAAAGCTCTTTGAGGAACTTTGCATATGCAGGGACTTGCTGGATGGCATCTAGTAAGGGAAGGTTTATATGGACGTGCTTGAATATCTCAAGCATCTCTTGCATGTTTACTCCCGACTTACCTAATGCTCTCGGTTTCTCTAACGCCTCAGGAAAGGGGGCTTTAGGAATATGGGTTGTGGAAGGCTCAAATGGAAGAACCTTCTCGCTTTCCTGGGGTACAACATTAGGGACAGGCTGCTTCTTACTTATCTTCTCTCTTTCTTCTGCAGCCTCCCTCGAATGGTACTGCTTCCCACTTCTAAGGGTTACTACTGCCTGAGCTTGCTCTTGATGTGTATCTGTCATATGCAAACTCTGCAGAGGTTCTTTACCCCTAGGGTTAACTATAGGCTGACTAGGCAATGCTCCCTCAGTTCTCCTGCTAAGTGCTTCAGCGAGCTGCCCCATTTGAGTTTCTAACTTTGCAATCGACTGGGTATGTGAGCTCAAAGCTTGCAAAATCTTATCCTCAAAAGATTGACTAGATGAAGGCTCCTGAAAATGGGGTTGAGTATAAGCAGGTTGGGCTGGAGGGTCATTGGATCTTTGAAATCCAGGTGTATAACCACCTTGTCTGGATTGACTATGGGAAGGGTTAGGGGCTTGAGCCTGTGAGTTACGTCATGAGAAATTTGGATGGTTTCGCCAGCTCGGGTTGTAAGTATTGGCAAATGGATTGGGTGCGGGCCTAGCAAAGTTTTGAGCTATCTGAGCTTGCTCTTGGACAAACTCAAGATACTGTGGCGCAGCTGGACATTGGAGAACATGGTATGCAGGACTCGCACACAACGCACACACCTGCATGGCAGGAGAGGGACCCAACAATAATTGATCTAATTTCTGGGATAGTTGGTCTACCTTGTTGCTTAACTCAAGGTTCATCCCTATTTCGAAAATACCTGCCTTCTTAGCACTATCATGTACAGGTGTAACTCTATCAGACCGTGAAGCTGTCGCGTGGTGCATCGAATTCTCGCTTAATGTCTCAAAGAGCAACCACGCTTCATCCTCACTCTTGAGCATGAAAGTGCCCCCACATGCGGCATCAACCATTTGACGATTCTTCTCAGTAAGACCGTCATAGAAATATTGCACCAGTTGCCATCGAGGCACTTGGTGGTGGGGACACTTGCGGAGAAGATCCTTCATCCTCTCCCAAGTCTCATGAAACAGTTCCCCCTCTATTTGCGTAAAACTGGTGATGGCTTTTCGATACTGATTCGTCTTACCAATTGGGAAATATTTCTTTAAAAATTCTCTTTGCATATGTTCCCATGTGGTAATTCTAACTGTATCTAATGCCTTCAGCCAGTGTTTGGCTTTATCCTTCAGAGAGAAGGGAAACAGGGTTAACCTCATAGCATCATCTCCAAAGTTGTTTATTCTCACTGTAGAGCAAATCTCTAAGAATTTGTCGAGATGACGATATGGATCTTCATTGCTAAGGCCATAAAATGAGGGTAACATTTGGATTACACTGGCCTTAATCTCAAACTGATTTGCTCCTACATCAGGTCTTGTGATGCAGGAGGCGGGAGTATAGGTGTTAGGCATGAAGTACTCCCTAAGGGGACGAGTAATCTGCTGATTCTCAGCCATGGTTGCAGATCTCTGGGCTCTCCTAATAAGGGACTCGGGGTCCTCAATCGGCTCTACCAGCTCAGGGTCAAGTGAGCGTCGCCCTTGCATACACCTTAGAGTAGACCGGTGTAGCTCACGTCCTAACTTTGGGTTTTCTACCTAACTAACGCACTAAGCGGCCAAACCACGCAAACCACAAAGCGAGTAAACTAAAAACAACAAAAACTAAACCAACACTACGCAGTTACACATAACAGAGATTATGCAAAGAAATATAAAATCTATGTGTACGGTACCAATCGTACACAGTCACCTCTAAGGGAATCCTAATAGGTGGGCTGTGCAGAAAAGTAAGCTCTTCTCTAAGATATGCACATACGTGGTTCTAAACCTAAAT
Source organism: Nuphar pumila (assembly GCF_984573655.1). Classification (NCBI taxonomy): domain Eukaryota; kingdom Viridiplantae; phylum Streptophyta; class Magnoliopsida; order Nymphaeales; family Nymphaeaceae; genus Nuphar; species Nuphar pumila. The sequence goes on from NC_143249.1 coordinate 70,375,851, forward strand.
GCAAAGCAAACACTAGGCAATAAAGTGAATACTAATATTACGCCGTTCCCCGGCAACGGCGCCAAAAATTTGATGTCTTTTTGCAATCGTTGTAATTTTGAAAAGATTTTTAAATATAAAACATGTGAAAACCAGACATCAAATAATAAAAATCGGTTCTCACTAGTGAATGAGACCGGGTCGAACTCAGGGAACGGGAATATATCGTATTCAAGTACACAAGTCTAAACTAATTTTTATTGCCGAATTATGAAAATGTAAAATGTTCAGAAAAGTAAACACAACTAGCTATTACAACAAATGAATACCCTTCGCAGAGGGCGTAAAGTGCAATATTTACAAACCCACTTTAAATTCCTAAATCTAAACTAAAGAGTAAAAAAACTTTATTCTTTGTACTTCGTGTCACGTAATCGCTTCCACTCCACTCCTGTGCTATCCTGCACAATTCAAAGGAACAAGAGCAGTACCAGAGCTAGAACATGAAAGAAATGATAAAAGACATCTAATTGGCTAATTACAATTGAAAAACTAATTCTAATTAAATCTACTAACCAATTAACTAATTAGAAAACAATTAACTAACAATTACTTAACTAATAACTAATGCTTACTTAACAAAAACAAGAAAATGAACTGAATTTACACTCAACATGAAATCAAAAGAGACTTAAGCAAAACATGAATTTATACTGAATTGAAAGCAAACTGAAATAGGAAAGACAGGAAAATTAAATTTTCAGAAACAGTAGTTAAAAGAATTAAAAGAAGACAGGACAAATGTAAAAAAAACAAAACTAAAAAAAAACAAAGCTAAAGATAAAAACAAAACAGGAAATTAGAAAAAACAGAAAATAGAAAATTACTGAAAGACTAAAACATGAACTTGGAGATTTGTAAAACAGGAAGTGCTGAATTAAGAAAAGGAAACTTAAGAATTTCAGAAAACAAAAATGTGCAATACATGAAAAACAGGAAAAAAATTGAGATAAAAGAAGAACAGTAAACAGAAATAAAGAAACGTAAAATGAATGAAAAAAAATTTAATAACACTGAGAATGAAGAAATCGGAATTACAGGAAATCAGAATTTGCAGAAAATTAAAAAATTAAAAACAAAAACAAAACATTCAAAAACAGAAAAACTAAACAAATAACTGAAAAACAGAAATTAAACAAAAAAGAAAGAAAAACAGGAAATTGATTTAATGTGCACAACCTGAAAATGAAAGATAACGTGAATCAAATAAACAGGAAAACTAAAGGAACAACAGAAAATGCAGAAAAAATAACGAACAAGAAATTACAAGAAATTAAAGAAACAGGAAATTACAGGAAATTAAAGCATTAATCAACAAGAAATCACACAAATGCTAAACTGGAAACAGGAAATCATTCTACGATGAAAGAAAACAGAGTAAAAAAACATGAATTGAAGGAAAAATGCATTAAACAACTAATGAAAATTGAAAATGTGATGCTGTAACAAGACATTAAAAAGAACTATGAATTAATCAACATTATTTAACTAAAGAATCAAATGCAGAATAACAGATCGGACGATGATTCAAAACAAAATCAGAAACAACATCTATCGATTTTTTTTCTTTTCGTTTTTCAGTTTTTTTTTTATTTTATTTCAGAACTAACACAGCATGATTGAACAGGAAAAAGAAGATGAAGAAGTAGATGAAGTTACAGAACTTACCGTACCAGAGGGATTAGAGGAGAAATGGCAGCCTCCACCACCACGCCGTCGCCGGATTGAGGAGTTTCCACCACCACCACCGGTTGGAAGAGATAGAGAAATAGGGATAAGGGAAAGAAAGGGCAAGGAAGGGGTCGGCTATGGTGGAGGAGGGTGAGAAGAGAGGAAAGAGAGGGAAGAGAGGGAAAGAGGGGAAAGAGGAACGGTTCTGGCGCAAATGGAAAAAGACGCCTATTTTTTTTTCATCCGTGGGTTTTAAAAACCATAAACCGGTTTGAACCGGTTTGTTACAAATTGTTTTTCAGTTTTTTTTTTTAGTTTTTAGTTTTTAAAAGATAGCAAACCGTGTAAACCGGTTTGCTTTATTTTCAGTTTTTCAAAACCCAAACCGTTTAAACCGGTTTGTTTTATTTATTTTTTTCAAAAAATCTACAAAACTATTTAAAGAGTTTTTATTTGCTAAAAACCTAAAAACCTCATTTGATTATTTTTTTTCTAAAAAATATAACTATTCTAATCTATATATTTAATAATTTTTTTTCTTCTTTTCTATAAAGAAAACCAAAATTATTTTATTAACTAAATTGCAAAATAAAGCTACTTTTTCAAGCATTTTCTAATTTTAATTCATTTTAGCTCATTCACTCAAAACCAGCATAAAATTGGGTTTTAAATCATTTTTTTATGGAATCATGCATATTTTTTATATGAAATAACCCTAAAATATATGCACGATCATCTATGCAAATCCTTACTTTGCCATTTTTCTTTGTAACAACGACAATATTGGCTAACCAGTCTGAGTAGTCAATAGTTCGGATAAATCCTACTTTGAGCAAATCTTCAAGTCCTTCTTTGACTTGTTGTTCTATTCTGGGATCCATTTTTCTCAATTTCTGCTTGACTGGCTTAGCATCTGGCCTTAAAACGAGATAGTGTTCGACCAATTTGGGGTCTAAACCCGGCATATCTTCATATGTGCATGCGAACACTTCTTCATGTTGCTTGAGAAAATTTGTGAGTCATTATTTCTCTTCCTGGCTCAGACTGGTACCGATCTTGAGAATCTTGGAATTGTCATCTGAACCGATATTGACATCTTCAGTCGGATCTTGAACTAGAATAGATGGTTCATCCTGCTTCTGAACTAAGGCGAACTCTGGTAATTCCTGAAGAGACTGATCAAATTCTGCATAATCATCTAACTGCTTTGCAACCTTGTCTTCTTTGGTGCTCGCTTTGACTTGGTGAATCGCTGTCAACTTCTGGAAAGCCTTTGGGTTGAGAACGAGCTTCTTGATTGCTCGGGAAGACATTCTGAAATTTTGGATAAGAAATTGGATTCAGGAAAAATCATTCATCATACGACAAACAATCATTTGAAAAGAATCATGCATAAAATGACATTGAATTATAAAATGAGGATATAGAGAAGGAAGATAGATGGCACCCAGATAGACAAAGAAGCTTGACATTTTATTGATTTGACTTGATCAAAAACACTGAGACATTTATTTTGAAAGGAATAGAAAGGAAATGCGACAATGATTTCTTAATGTGCCCCTTTAACAAAAACAGACTTCTTTTGCTGGCTTTCACCGGAAAACCCTAGTCCTACTCTGTGGGGACGATGCTTCTGAATCATTGGCTCGATGCAGCCATCTTCATTTTTGCCCAGTCCTTTAAAGGGTTGATAACCATGTTTCAGAAGTAAATCAAATCATTTTCTTGCTTTTATGAATTGTGGGAACAATGGATGATCTTTGATAGTGTTGTAGTTGATCCGACCTCCAATCTTGAAGAATTTGGGACCTCTCCATCGGGTCATGGCTATGGTGTGCAGAGCTAATTCTGAGGATGTCTGGAGTATTTCCCGACTTTCTCTAAGACTGATTTCTTCACTCTCTCTGATGCTAGGAATATCTGCAGTGAATGATGGTCGAGGGATCATGGGCTGCGGGAGCCTTTCTTCTGGGTCTTCTCCCAATACTGTTGTAATCATTCCACCTTTGGACCACTTTACGCATTGATGAAGAGTGGAAGGTACCGCATTCGCATTATGGATCCATGTCCTTCCGAGCAGCAGATTGTAGGTGGGTGGTACATTGACCACATGAAGAGGACGGAATGCACTGAGTAATTGATGAATACCTCCAGGAATATCTTGCCTTTAGCTGTTTGACCATGATTGTCAAACCCATAGATAGTGATAGGATCTGGAATATATTCTTCTTCCTTGATGCCTAGCTCCTTTGCTGTCATTTCAGGACATATATTGAGGTTGTTGCCTCCATCAACTAGCACATGGGGTACTGTCATTCCCCTTACCCGAACGACGATGTACAAAGCATTATTATGAAAGGAATGAGGCTTTGGAAGGTCCTCATCTGAGAAGGTGATTGGCGCATTAGTCATGGCTGAATTCACAATTTGTGCCATGTCTTTAGGTGTGGTACTGGGTTTAACTTTAATCTTCCTAAGCAAATCATCCAGTACTTGTTGATGCTTGCAGGAACTCTTGACTAAGTCCAAAATTGAGACATTGGATAGAGCAGTCAAAGGCTTTTGATTTTCCTTTTTCGGCATAGGCTTGATGAACTGATTAAGGAAATCAGGAATTCCTTTTAACTTGGGGGATGACTTTGTGGGTTCTTCAGCTACCTTCATCCTGCCAAGTGCCGAGATTATGTTCATCTTCTTGGAAGTTGGAGTTGCTTGTCGTAGCACTGACACCTGATGTTGCATCTGGAGGTCTTGAACAAAACATGGCTTGATGTGCTCATGAGGTAAAAATGGTTGTTCTGATATCATTGTTGTGGTGTGTGCAGGAAAGGGCTGATTGAGAATATCCATTTTCTCTTCTTCTTCTCCTTCTACTAATAAATTTTTGTCAATAAGGTCCTGCACAATGTTCTTGAGAATGAAACAGTTCTCAATGTTGTGTCCCACTGTTCTGTAGAACTTGCAAAATTGGTCTTTCCACTTCCTCATGGGCATAGGGGGATCGACCAGTCTTGACAACTTGACCATTTCCTTCGACAGCATATACTCGAGCACATCTTTGAGTGATTGATCAAGAGGAGTAAATTTTTGGTCGTAACTCCATCCTTCATGTTTAACTTTTTCACGCAGTTTCGGCCCTTGATCCTGCTGAGCAGGTTTGCTGTATTGAGGAGCAGGCTTTCCTTTCTGATCGCCTTTGTTGTTAGAATTGCCTGCACCGTAGCAATAATCTTTCTTCTGCCCTTTGTAATGGTTTCGACTGTTGTTGTTGTTGTTGTTGGCAGAGAAGCTGAAGTGAGCTTTCTTCTTCTGCTCACCTTGAGGGTTATTCTTGGAAAAAGTGAAGCCTTCATAGACTCCATTCTCTACGCTCAGCTCGAGCCATTCTTCTCGCTCAGTTAATTCAATGAAGGTCCTGGATGGTGCAGTGGAGATCAATCCTCTCAGAGGTTGCAAAAAGTTGTTGAGGGTCAATGATAAAGCATGTCTTTTTGATATAGGATCTCTCATTTTATTGCAGGTTGATCTCCATCTATGAATGAAATCCCGTGCTTTTTCATTCTCATTCTGCCTTAGATTGCAGAGATGACTTAGTGTTGGGAGCGCCTCTGCATTGAACAGGAAGCATTCAATAAACAAATTCACCACTCTATTGAACTCCTTGAGCTTGATGGGATTGATATGTTCAGCATACTATTTAGCCGCAACTCCTTCCAAGCTGCGGGGAAAACACAAAAATAGTGCTCTGTTGTCACTCTTGAACCTCGAGCACTCAACAAAGAATGTGGCGAGATGAGCTTTCGGGTTGCCAGAACCGTCGAACTTGATGAATTTTCGTGGAAGGTTTTCGAGATCATCATCCCCTTCTAGGCCATCATAAAAATCTTCACTAGTGAAAACTTTCTTGCCCTTGTTGCGGGCTTGCAAATCTTTAACTACTCTGGCCATTTCCTTGAATTGTGCTTGCAAGGGCTCTTCTGTGACCTGACTTTTTGATTTGCAACTTCTTCTTTGTTCTCGGCCCTGTTTCTGAAATGCCGGAGGCACCTTATATTCTTCATCGATGTCTTCCTCTGACTCTGATTTATCTGAAATTTTCTCTGGCTGAACCTGCTTCTTGGAAGTCTTTGTTGATTTCTTGGCCTGGTGACCATGGAACTTCTGTCTAAACGGATTCTTCTCTGCACTGGTCCCAGCCTGTTCGCTCATCATCTTGTTCATCATCTTCCAGAACATGGCATACATTTGCGGGTCTATGCTATCATCCTCTTGTTGCTGATCTTGACTCCTAGGGGGATCCATTTCTCCTTCTAAGGCTGAGGAGTGCTGTGGTGATGTGGTTCTTCTTCCTGACCTTGTCCTAACCATCAAATGTTGTGGATGCTCTCTGCAGGGCAAAGACCGGATTAGATTTTGAAGGAATTGGCTTTTAGAAGAAATATTTATTGGAAATATGGTAGACAATTTGAAAAAGATATCCCATTACTAGGGACTGAGTCGTTGTAGAAATCTCAATAATTGTGTTGTCATCTTATGCAAGCGAAATGAACAACGAAAATGTGCCTTGTTACCTAGGCGAGGTCGTCAAACCATAATAGAGAGAGAAAAAAAATTTATTGGAATGAGAAAATTGAACTTTTATTGATCTTGACAAAGAGGTGGAGGACAGACAATTTGCCACCATTCACGATAGTCGGCAGACACTCTAGGACCAGGAAATATTTTAAGAGAAACAAAGGAATCCCAGCCATAGCGGGCAGAATGATATGCCTCGGACCATTGTGCGGAAGTGAGATCAAATTCTACCATAGCTCCTGATAACAGTCGGGCTTCGACGTACTGCTGCCTCTGGGAGAACTGTCGAACACACCGCTCCGGTTGGTAGTAAGTGCATAAGAATGGTCCCAACAACTTGAACCGCTTGCCATAAGCGTACGTATATCTGGGAGGAGATAATTGTCGATCAAAGTAGTTCCAGACTATGTCATCTTCTTGAATGTTGTCGATCATAGACCGGTACTGTGCCACTGGAAGGAGTTCTTGACTTTTGTATCTGAAAGAGCTTGCTCGGGCTGGAATATGTTGGAAGAACCAGGATTGAAGCACATAAATGCATCCTTCAACTAAGATGGATTCTTTAAGTGAGAAACGAGTTAAACCCCGATATAGGAAAGCGAGCGCTGCCATGGCTATGGAGAGTCGGTTGGTCTGTCGACTTCCCCATCTTCTCATAAGCTGGATTATTCTGATGTCCATGTAGTTTTGTCCATCTGGGAAGAGGGCTAATCCTACAGTGCATAGGACCATTGCATTCTGGATTCTTTCTCTAGCTGTCCTTGATAGTGAGCTGACTTCGATGAAGGTCCCGTACTGGCGGTACAACTCGAGCAGGTTGACATATTCATTTCCGTCCAACTGGATCAGGGGCCAGGATCGGTGGCCTGTCATACGGGCTAATGAGTCTCGGGGGTCCAAACCCTTGACATTGATCAGAAACTGATGCTCTAACGGATCTCCTGGTTGATCGGCTGGTTCTGGTAATCCCATGATTTCTGAAAATTCATCCATTAAAACAGTCATGTCTCCCCATGGGAACCAGAAGGTACATGTCCATGGATTCCATCGCTCTGCCATTGCGTGGATCAGGTTGCCATTGATGGTCTGCTTTCCGACTGCTGACGCCACTTCTAATCCGCACTCGCTCAAATGGTCCAGGAACATTCGAGAAAAGCTTTTGAGCCAGGAATAGTACCACCGGGGAATGAAAGTTCTGGTGCTAAGGGCTCGATGTTCGGGATGACCTTGTCGCACCTCGTAGGAGATGTGACCTTCAGGAAAGATAGGATTGACTTGACTGGATGCCATCGGACTGAAAACATAGGAAGACTATGAATCAGACTTAGGAAAATTATGGAAATTTTAAAAATTTTGCAGGCAGGATATACAATGCAGCTAGAAATTCGAGATCCAGTGGAACGGGAGAATGGAAAATCACCTGAAGTTTTGAAAGAAATTGGATACTTGAGAAAATTATCCAGGGTTTTGAGAAAATATCTCGTGGAAAATAAGGATATTTTGAAAAAGGCCTAATAAGTTGGAAAAAATTTGAGAAATATGAAGAACTGAGGAAATAAGATACAAACAATCACGTCCTGCACAAACATTCATGCGCATACAACACTCCCTAGAAGGTTGATTCTAGATGCATCATTTTAAAAACAGTTGTAGGACCCTAATCCTAACTCTAGGTTCAGATCATCTTTGTCCAATCCAGTTATGCCAATATACCCGAACCGAAATCCGAGGTACGTGGCATATAATTTCAACTTTGGTTCTAAGGTAAGGTTTTCCAACATCCTTGAGCACCTACCGATATACTTCGGACTGTGGCCCGCAGTACGTGGTAGGGAGGTGTTAACCCAAATAAGTGGCCCAGTTGTAAGGCTCTGTCCCGAACTAGGGTTCTGAAAGAGAGCCCAGCAATGTGAAGACCGGGTAATGATAGGTAATGGAGGTTTTTTAAAAAAAATGATCACATGCAAGAAATAGAGGGCTCTAAATCCTAGAGAGATAGATTTTGAAAACTTTAAAGAAGCATACATTGTTTGCATTCAGATCCTAAATTGAGGAGGGTTGTATTTAGACCTAAGTCTATGTGAGCATGAAAATATCTCCTCAATCTGGTCCTACCAAATGATGCCTAAGCTATATGCAATCAATGTCAGCTAGGTCAGAATCTAGGCTCTTAGATTAGCATGATATTAAAAGTAAAAGAGCTGATATTTTGTGAACACAGTCTCGATAATTGAACTAAGTCAAGCACAATTTTGATCAGACAAGGACAGGTCCCATCTCGGTCGCCAAACCTGTTTGAGTCACAAAAAATTTTCTGTCTTCCCTTCCTTGCAGGAGAGAGAGGAAAATGCTTTCGCGAGTCAAACTTGACCAGAGTTTTGGAAATTGTTTTGAAATACTCGCCTCCATTTTTAAAAATATCGGGAAAATCCATGGGATGGGGCTCGACCTGTCGGTACGAGGTTCGACCGTTCCTGCTGCCTTTACCAGGGGTAATCGAACCAAGGACCAAAAATGTGCTTGACTTAGTGAAATCATCGAAATTGTGTTCTATCCTAAATGCATAGAGAATTCAGGCATGTGCTATGAGATTTTGTAAAATATAAGTAAAAAAAAAACATGATGTATGCTTAGAAATATTTGGAGTTGAAAAGCATTTCTCAGGAAAAATATAGAAATCGATCTCTTAGGAAACTCAGATGAAAGAATTGGGAAATCACCAGAAAGTTTATGAAGTTTTGGGAAAATCGTGAATGGAGGAAAGTCCTGGGAAAATGGAGAAGGTTCTTGAGAAAAGATGAATATTTGAAAAAGAAAATATTTATCAGGAAAACTCTGACTTTGAAAATTTTCTTTGGAAAACAATTGAAATTCATTGGAAAACTCTTTGAAGAAGGAAATTCAAAACTTAGGAAGTTAAAATCCTGAAAATATTGTCTTTGCAGTATCTGAAAATCGATTTTTGATTCTTGAGAAAGATGAGAAATTCCCTTTGAAAAGCATCTTAAGAAAATAATATTTTTAGGGAAAATCACGGGAAGACTTTGACTTGGGAAATCCAACCTTGAAAATCTTCATAGTTTCTTGAAGAATCGATTTCCATGGAATGAAAATTTCTTGAGAAAATCATGAGAAAAACAGATGATGCCATGATGCAGATGATTTGAATGAATGAATGCACTTTGAAAAGATTTTTTTTTTTGAGAAATTTGTTGAAAAAAAATGTGTATTAAATCAAAGTAAATTCTTCACATATTCTGACTGTGGCCATGAATATATTCAGAGTTTATTTGAGTTAATTCACAATATTTTGAAAAATTGGAAATATGATGTGCATTTTTAAGATAGCCTAAGAGTGTAGGCTCAATGTGACTGGTAGAAAGATGATGAATCTGGGTCTCGTCCATATTCCGACTAGGGCCGTAAATATGGACTTCACCGAGTTCCTCAACTCTCTAAGAGTTGGTGCACGTGCCATTAGTGTACATCCATGGTGATTTTGCAAAATGAGATATATGAATCATAGAATCAGAATATTGCAGGAATCAAACTACATGAGATGCATCCTAATCTAAGCAGTAAAAGTAAATATTATTCCAAGTTTGATTATTACATCTCTGACATAAATCAAAATAAATGAAATAAAAAAAATACAGAGTATAAAAGAGTCAGCTTCCTCCAAATTTTCCTGCAAAATGAGAATTAGTACAAGATAACCAAGGAAATGGGTATATATATAATATGTACAATGAAGATATACATGGTTATATCTAAATGCTTGAATTTGTGCTAAATGACATGTGATAATGAAGATGTATTTACAAAAAAAAAATATCTACATAAATACTTGTATGTGAAAACAAGTGCACATGAAGATATCCCTATATATATATAAGTATATATATATATATGTGTGTGTGTGTGTGTGTGTGTGTGTGTATACATGTATATATATATATAGGGTATATACAGTTTCTGTATATGACTTTGCCAAGTCATAATTCTTAGGTTATAACATATTTTTTTAGTAAAATTGGGTATGGAGCTTCCCTGTATATCAATAACAAAGCATGCCAAAGATGGTCCAGAGATCATGAATGGATATTGACATATCCATACACGAATATGACTAATTATCAAGACTGGGTACCTGCAGCAGAAAATGGACAGCTCAACGTATGCTACAAGTTATTTACAAGGGGTTGATGGATTTCCCTTTTTATGGACATCAATGAATCATTATCTCTACCGATCAGCCTATGCCTCATCCAATAGTTCTGTCGCCCTGTTTTCCCTCCAAAGCTTCCATGCCTAGACAAGGAGGTCTTGAGCATGCAGCGATTGATAGAAAGATGCGTTCTTCTGACCACTCACAATCTCTAATATCAATACCCCAAAGCTGAACACATCTGACTTAATGGAAAATTGGCCTTGCATTGCATACTCCGGTGACATATAACCACTAGCAGAGTACAAGTTGTTAGTAATTTCTAGTATGATAATCATTAGAAATATGCTTGCACTTTGCAACAATGAAAATAGATTAGTTGATTAAAGCCTTTCTAGCATTAGGGTTTTTCCCAAGGTAGTGTTACTGTATATTCAAAGATACTGAAAGGGGAGGCTTGGATAAGCCCAAGTTGAAGTGAAGACTTAATGAACTGACATAGTCATTGACTGAGCATTATCTGTGATTTTCAATTTCCAAATGTGGTGCCTGTTCTGCTGCATGTTAAGCTTTATCTTAGAATATTCAACTCAAAATCACAAAATAACCACATACTTAATAACGCTAATAATAATGCTAATAGTGAAACAAAATTATAGTTGATTCATTGGTATCTGACTTCTAAATTACTGAGTGCTTGTAATCTAATGCATTGAAGTAAGATTTAGAGCTTACTATGTCCCAGCAATCTTACTTGTATTGCCTTGTGTTTCATCCATCTCGACAAGCTTTGCCATTCAAAAGTCTGAAATCTTTGGGTTCATGTCCTTATCTAATAATATGTTGCTGGCCTTGAATGTAGAGTATACAGGCAAGGTAACTCCAAATGAACAACAAGTTGTTCGAATGACAATGATAGAACCAAGTGGGCACAACAATAACCGCAACCCAACCTCGCTAGAAACTGTAGATCTCAGAAGACCCTTTGGACAAGAAATGTATGCAGGGGAAAGGCCTAAAATGACAACACAGGTGAATCTAAAGCAAGAAGTAACAACAGAAAATCTGCAATAGCAGTTTCTGAGATAGTAAAATCATGTGTTGTTTCATCTTATTTGAATTACTGCAATTCAAATCTACCTAATAGCTCAAGACAATCAGCCATGGATGCTGATAACTACCTTCAAACATACTTTTAATCGATATTAACACAGCCCTTCAACTATATATAGAATGATAGCAAATCCAATATCAGCATCTTGGAGCTTGTTAGTTAACCAAAACACAAAAGAAAAAGAACTATAGACAATCGTGTACTGAATGTTCAACAATAATAACCAGATTGCCTAAAACATGCAGAAGAAATCCCTATCACGATGAATATCCTGGATCAATGAAGATGTTGGAAGCATACCTTGTATATCCTCTGTTCCAAACGACCTATAGGAAACAGGTTGGGGGTCGACTTTTGCAGCCGGGCTGAAAGGAATAGGCAGCAGCTTTACAAATCTTCTGTTGGTGGGTTGAAGAAGATGCAGCCACCTGCTAGATCCCTTGCGGCTGGGCGTTAGATCTTCTTCTGCTATAGACAATAAGAAAGTTGGTGGATCCTATGCTGATGGGCTGAAGAAGGATGAGAAAACGTTGGTTGGATTTTTTGCTGGTGGGCTGAAGAAAGGAGTAGCAAGCCTGCTGGGTCTTCTGCTGGTGGGCAGAAGGCAATGTGAAGTAAGCTGCTAGATCCCCTGCGCACCTTTGAAAAACGCTGGATGGAGGAAATGGCCTGCCCAAAAGGGAAAAGCTCTACCCCTTCAGGAAAGTGCCTGCAATCAGAATCAAAGAAGAAACGCAATCACCTCCCCTTCTTGATCAATAGATGTCCCCTTTTTAAAGATTTTTAGCCCCTTTCTAAAAGAAATTGTATTTTCCTTTAAGAGCACTGTTACAGTTTTTGAAATTTTTTTGAAAATTTTGGCAAAGGCGTTGTAAACACCCCAAATTTTCCTCCTCATTCAGTATTCATCCATTTCATGTGTCATTACTTATCATTGCATGAATTTGGTATACCATTTCATTGCATTGCATGGCATTACATTTCATTTTCGAGATTCAGAACTCTTGTTTCAAAATATTTAATCCAGATTTGAGTTTTAAAACTTTTTCTTTCGAAATCAATTTTAAAACCTAGGTTTTTAATCAGCATTCTGTCATTTGCCAACCCCCAGGATCTTATATTTTGAAATGTTTTCTCAGAAAATAATCTGGATTCGTCTTAAACTCAATTTTCAACTGATTTCAATTCTCAGATGAGACACATTTAGGTGGTGTCACTTCTGGATTCCTTCACTTATCAAAAATCTCAAAAATTTTAGAGTCCTAGTTGGATCAGGACTCTTTTTTCGGACTCTTAGTCGGATCAAAACTCTAATTTTCACTACCTTTTTACTTGTTTTTGAAGAGAACCTTTTAAGATCTTCTGTTTTGGCCAAAATCTTAGAGTCCTAGTTGGATCAGGACTCTTCTTCAAGAGTCCAGTCGGATCAGGACTCTTCTTCAGAGTTTCAATTGGATTGGGACTCTAATCTTTTACAACTATTTTTGTCCATTTTTAATCAAATCTTTCAAAATCTTTCAAAATGAGTCAGAAACTCAGAGTTTTAGTCAAAACAAGACTCTGTTCATAGAGTTCTAGTTGGATCAGGACTCTGTTCAGAGAGTCCTAGTTGGATCAGGACTCTGATCCTGATTCCAATTTTAAGAGAATCTTTCAAAAATCTTTTCATCTATCAAAACTATTACACTTTTGTCAAAGAATTTCAAAATTCTGGGATTTTATTCTAGAGTCCTGCTAGAATCAGGACTCTGTCCCCAGAGTCCTAATCGAATCAGGACTCTATCCAAAATTGATTTTCTCACTTCATTTTCACTGGTTTTCAAAAGCTTTGCCCAAATTTCATCATTTTCTTATCAGAAAACCAAAATTCTTAGAGTTCTGATCGAAGCAGGACTCTTTCTCAGAGTCCTAATCAGATCAGGACTCTGAACCAAAACTTCAATTTCATCTTGTTTTTAACTGTTTTTCAAAATTCTCTCATTTGTTTTCTCAAAAAATCCAAAAATCTGAGAGTCCTAGTTCAATCAGGACTCTGTCCTCAGAGTCTCAGTTGAATCAGAACTCTGTTTTATTTCAATATTCGTTATTGTTTTCACTGTTTTGACAAGTTCTTTCATTTGTTTTTCAGAAAATACCAAAAAAATCTAGAGTTTCAGTCCGATCAGGACTCTGTCCCAGAGTCCTAGTCCAGTCAGGAGTCTGTTTTGAAGTTTGTTTTTACTATATTTTTTATTTATTTTCATTTGTTTTCAAAAATTAGGACATTTTGTAGAGTCCAGTTAATCCAGGACTCTATTTCAGAGTCCTGATTGAGTTAGGAGTCTAACCCTGACAGTATTTTCTAACTTATTTCATCATTTTGGATAAAATCTTTTCAGAAACTCCTTCATTTGGCTTTTAAAACCCCAAATTTCAGAGTCCTATAAATCCAAGACTCTAGCCCAGAGTTCCAGTTTGCTTAGAACTCTATTTTCAAAACTTTGAATTTCAACTGTTGATTTTAACCCTTTTTTAAAGCCATTTTTAGTATTTATTTCAAGTTTTTTTAAAACTTCGATGTGGGGCCCACCCCCATTGGCGCTGTATCTAGAGGAGTTCTGACTCAGTCAAGACTCTGTACCATTTCAAAACTTTCAATCTCAAAGTCTACTTTTGAATCTCTTTTGAAAAACCTCTCATTTTCAAGTTTTAAAATCATTTTTGAAAATTCAAGTGGGGCCCACTCGGGGTGGCGCCATATTTGAAGAAGTCAAGGTTAGACTAGGGTTAGTCATTGTCCTAGTTAGGTTAGGGGTTTAGAAGAGTCAAAATCAATTTTGAAAATCCATTTTATTTAAGTTTTAAACCATTGATTTTTAAAAGGTTTTAAATTCAGGTTTCAAAAACCAAATGTGGGTCCATACTAGGTGGTGTCACATTTGGACTTTTTAGGGTTTAATTAGGTATTAATTAGGGTTTAATTAGAGTTCATTTAGGGTTAGAAAACCACAAAAAATCGTTGCCCTTAGTGGATTTATTAGAAAGAGTCCTGAAAAAATGAAAAACCTCTTAATTAACCCTAATTAAGTGACTTTTTGAAAAACTATAAAAAAGGACTTCAAGGGGGTCAAAGGGAGCTCTTTTCTCTCAAACTTTCATGGCTTCTCTCGCCTCTCTAGCACCTCCACCTTCCTCCATTGCAGCTGCAGCCCCAAGGTGAGTTATTTAATATTATTTTATTATTTTTTATTAGTTTTTTATGATTTTTCAATAGATTTCACCATGGAAACTCTTGTGTTCATGGATTTAACCATGGATTTCATCCAAGAACCCCAAAATCAATTCAAGAAGATGATCTAACCCTATTCTATGCTGTTTTTCATGATTCTAATCCATTAGAATCGTTTATTACATTATTTTTTATATTCTTAACCATTAAAACATGCGATTTGCCCATTAAATGGGTCAAATCCATGCTTTTTAAGGTAAAATCAAATTCCAGCCATGGATTCTCTGTATTTTATTTATTTATTTGCTTATTTATGTTTATTACATGTTTTTCAGCATAGAAATCAATTTTATTTTACTGTTTTGGTATTTCCTTTATTGTTTTCATTGATTAATGCATGCTTTATTAGGTTTTATCAAATTTCTGTGTGTTTTAAGCTTGAATCAGCAAAGAACATGTTATTTCGTATTGAATCACTCACTGTAAATTTCTGATTGTTTTATATGTGATACGTGCATGTGTAATTGAACTACTGTAAAAAAATCAGAGGTTTTGGGATTCGAAAACCCTGTCAGAAAAATCAGACATCAAATCGGGTTTTTAAAGCTTTAAAATCGTTGTTAAAATCAAAAGGGTGACTTGTTGTTATGTTATTTTCCTCATCCGATATCCGATTTAAGATCCGTAAAGTGTCATGGATTCATATTGATTAGATCTATCTACTGTAAAATTTTGAGATTTTTTGATATCTGTTTAATATTTTTCCTTTATCAGAGAATCTGATTTTAAATTTAAAACTCGTTAGGGTTTACCAAAACCCTAATGAGACTTGTGTTATTCATAGATCCCAAACCACAGATCCGATTTGTGATCAGTAAAAAGTGAGTATTATTATTTTTCTGTTCACTGTTCACTGTTCACTGTTCACTGCTAAAATTTCAGAAATTTTTTATTACGTTTTCTATTTATTTCTGTATTTTCAATCCTAAGTCTCTGTTTTAACCCCTGTTAGATTTGTTAGATTTTCGTTCAGATTGCCAGAAGGGTTTCTCCCTAACCGGAGATCATTTTTTCAATCTGTAAATTGGGAAATCTTTGTTTTTCTACCTAGTTTATCTCTGTAAAAATTCAAAAGTTTTTATGGAGGATTGTCCCCTGATGCGGGTCTAACTCTGAAACTGGTTTGTGACCTAGGTTAAAAATAGCTTATTTTAGGGTTTTTATGCAATTTTCGGATTAAAATAATGTCAAAAAATTATTTTTATGATTTTAATCTGACTTCAGAGACATAACAAGTGCAGGTACCAATTTTTATGAAATTTGGAATCCGTTTGATGCCTAAATTGATCAAATTGCAAAACAGGGTACCTGAAAGATCCAAAAACACTGCCAAAATCATGATATTTGGGATATTTCTTGATTTTCATGTATAATTTCATGTTTTTAGGGTTTGTTCATGTTTAGAATCATATTAGGGTGTTTCATGTTTGATTTTGTGTTTATTTCCATTATGAATCTCGAGTTTTATCAAAAACTATTTCAGAAAACCTTGATTTCAAGGCCATAGTCTTGCTATTAGGGGTAATTTGGTCATTTGACCTTAATTTCGAAATTCTAAACCCTAATTTTCATATTTTTAATCATTTCACATCATACTTAGTTCAATTTATTCTTATTTGGATTTCAAAAGTTGCATTTTACCAAATATTTTTCTGAAAACCATAATTTCAAGGCTATAGTCTTGTTATTAAGGGTATTTTGGTCATTTTGACCCCAATTTCGAAATTTCATATCTTATCTTCCTTATTTATTCAATCTTATTTCATATTTCATCATTTTGATTTAAGGGAATCATGGCAAAAAGGCTTATATCTAGTAAAATCCAGTAATTTCTAGATATTACTGGATAAATCTAGAAAAGCCAACATATCTTCACTAACAAGTTTTCTAGTTTTGCAGGAACATTGAAGACTTTATTTTCTTTTATTTTCTGTATTTAAATTTGATTAGTGATGTAAATTGTAATTAATTTTGGAATAAAAATTTCATTTCCTGCATAGAATAGGATGCATTGCATATAGTTTAATTCTGCAAATTTTAATATTTGATGAATGCATTATTCATGCATATATTTTCAATTCACTATGGTCTACACGAATGGCACATGCACTAGCTCTTATGGAGTTGACAAACTTGGTGGAATTTGTATTTATGGCTATAGTCAGAATACGAATGATACCCAGATTTGTAATCTTCGTATTAGCCACATTCAGCCTACACTCTTAGGCTAACTTCAAAAATGCACTGTATTTCTCAAAAATACAAAAAGATTTCCTCAATTCCTCAAAATCAAGTCTTTCAAATCCATATTCATTCAAATCATGCATTTGCAAATTCCAATTTCAATTCAAAGAAATTAGTTTTCTCAAATTTTTCTAAGTCTTATTCAAAAAAATAGATTTTCTCAAAATATTGATTTTCCAATGATATTTTGAGTATTTCCCAAGTTCCAAATTTGATTTTCTAAGTTATATTTTCAATTTCAAAGTTTAAATTCAAAGAAATCAAGTTTTCCAAAGCTATTTCACATTTCTCAAAATCGATTTTCACAAAACCTCTAGATTCTTCAGAAATCGATTTTCATTTTCTCAAATACAGTATCTCAATCATGATTCACGATTTTCAAAGAGTTTATTTTCCAAGAATTCTCCAAATATTTTTAAATATTCAAATCAAACATCATGTTTTCAAATATGCATTTTTAGAAATTCATAGCACATGCCTGATTCTTTGTGCATTTAGGAAATAGAACATGATTTAGACAAGTTGAGCAAAGCTAAACACACTTTTGATCCTTGGTTCAATTACCCCTGGTAAAGGCGCCAGGAACGGTTGAACCTCGTACCGACAGGCGAGTCCCATTCTTCGGAATTATAACGCATTTTAAAACGGAGGTGAGTTATTTTCAAAAACTTTTTGAAAGGTCAGTTTGACTTGCAAAAGTAAAAAATTTTGCGATAATAACAGGTTTGACGACCGAGATGGGACCTGTCTTCGCCTGATCAATTGTGTGCTTAACCTAGTTCAAATTGTCAAAATCGTGTTCCATGGAATGTCTGCTTTTATTTCATGATATCATGTGAACCTAGGAGCCTAGACTTGAACCCAGCTGACATGGATTGCATATAGACTAGGTATGGTTTGGTAGGACCATATTGAGGAGAATTATTCATGCTCACATAGACTTAGGTTTAATACAACCCTCCTTAATCTAGGTTTGATTGAAAACAATGTTTGCTTCTTCAAATTTTTCAAAATCTCTATCTCTTTAGGTTTTAGAGCCTTCTGATTTGCTTGCATGTGCTCATGTTTTCAAAAACTACCCCACCTACTTTTACCCAGTCTTCACATTGCTGGGCTTTCTTCCAGAACCATAGTTTGGGACAAAGCCTCACAACTGAGCCACCTATTTGGGTGAAAACCCCCCTGCCACGTACCAAGGGCCATAGTCCAACGTATATCGGCAGGTGCTCAAGGATGTTGGAAAACTTGAACCTAGAACCTAGAACCGGAGAAATTGATTTTATGCCACGTGCATCGAGCCTTGGCTTGAGTATATAGGCATAGCATGATTGGACACAGATGATCTGAATCTTAGAGTTAGGATTAAGGTCCTACAGCTATTTCAAAACTTGTGCATCTAGAGTCAGCTTTTAGGGAATGATGTATGTGCATACTTGATTGTGCAGGATGTGTTTAAATGTGTTAAAATCATTTCTTTTTACTTTCCATATTTTCCCAATTTTCTAAAATACTGGACGATTTCCAATCCCTATCCATATACTGTCCATGTTTTAAACCCTGGACAATTTTCAAATACTCCATTTTATGAAGTATAAAACCCTGGACGATTTTCATGAAATTCCTCTATTTTCTTCAAAACTCCAGGTGATTTTCATTCTTTCGTTCTTCTGGATCTCGAATTTCCTACTTCATTTTATCCTGCCTGCATTTTTTTTTAAAATCTCTATATTTTCCCAAGTCTTATTCCAATTTTCTGGGTTTTCCAGTCTGATGGCATCCAGTCAGCTTGATTCGGTCTTCCCTGAGGGTCACATCTCCTACGAGGTGCGACAAAGTCTTCCTGAGCATCGAGTCCTCAGCACCGGATCCTTCTTTCCCCGGTGGTACTATTCATGGTTCAAGAACTTCTCTCGTATGTTTTCGGACCACTTGGACGATTGTGGGTTAAAACTGGTGTCCGCAGTGGGAAAGCAGACAGTCAACGGCAATTTGATCCATGCAAAATGATGGAATCCGAGCACTTCTACTTTCTGGTTCCCATGGGGCGAGATGACAATGCTGATAGATGAATTTTCAGAGATTATGGGATTACCCGAGCCAGCTGGTCAGCCTGGCGATCCGCTGGAGAAACAGTTCTTAATCAATGTCAAGGGTCTGGACCCTAAGGACGCCTTAGCTCGCATGACAGGACGCAAGTCTTGGCCATTGATCGAGGAGGATGGAAACGAATATGTGGACCTGCTCGAGATCTACAGACAGTATGGAGCATTTGAGGAGGTCAGTTTCTTATCTCTAACAGCCTGAGAGAGAATCCAACATGCGATGGTCTTATGCACTGTGGGACTCGCTCTCTTTCCAGATGGACGGAATTACATGGATATCAGGATAGTTCAACTTCTGCGAAGGTGGGGAAGTCGACAGACTAGCCGCCTCTCCATAACCATGGTCGCACTCGCCTTTCTATACCGAGGGTTGACCCGCTTCACACTTGGAGAATCAATTCTAGTCGAAGGGTGCACTTACGCATTGCGATCTTGGTTCCTTCGGCATGTGCCAGCTCGAGCCAGCTCATTCAGATACAATGGTGAAAAGCTTCTTCCAGTTGCTCGATACCGATTCTTGATCGATAACCTTTAGGAGGAAGAAGTCGTATGGGACTACTTTGATCGTCAGGAATCACCTCCCAGATATACTTATGCATACGGCAAGCGGTTCAGACTACTTGGCCCATTCTTCTGCGCATACTACCATCCAGAGCGGTGTGTCAGGCAGTTCTCTCAAAGACAAAAGTGCATAGAAATTCGCCCACTATCAGGGGTCTTGCCAGAGTTTGATCTCACATCAGATCAGTGGTCCGGAGCATACTATTCTGCCAGACATGGCTGGGATTCTTTTGTCACTCTCACTATTTTTCCTGGTCCTCGAGTGTCCTCTGATTATCAGGAGTGGTGGAAAATTGTCTCTCCCCCTCCCCTTTGTCAAGTGTATTATTAAAATCATATTTTCAATAAAACTCCTTTAATTTTCATTTCACCTTGGTTTGACGACCTCGCCTAGGTAACAAGGCATATCTTTCAGTTATTTATTTTTGCAAAGGAATGACAATGCAATTGTCGTAACTCCAGCGACGACTCAATCCCTAGTAATGGGATATTATTTCAATTGTCTACCAAGATTCGCAACAAATATTTTTCTCCAACCAAATTTCCTTCAAAAGCCTAATCAATCAGTTCTACCTTGCAGAGTGCATCAGTGATATTCAAGAGAGCATTTTGTGATACTTGATGGTTCATACAAGGTCCGGAAGGAAAACCTCATCAGTTGAAGGCGTGGCATACTCGATCGCTTCAGAAGAAGAAATGGACTCGCCCCAATCAGCCAAAAGTCAAGGATAGCAGGTTGAGGATAACATTGATCCTCAGATGTATGTCATGTTCAAGAAAATGATGACCAAGATGCTGGCAGAGCAAGCTGAAGCCAGTGCTGAACAGACTCAGATCAAACAGAAGGATAGGGGTCACATGGCCAGGAATGTGAAAATCAGTAAAAAGCAGAATCGTCATGAGGAAATGTCTGATGAGTCAAAATCAGTAGATGATACTGACAAAGAGTATGAAAATAAGCAAGAATTCAAAAGGTCGACTCAGGGGCAGGGGTCGGCCTACAAATCCAAGAATCAGTCTGTTGACGACCCTACGCAGTCACAACTCAAAGATGTGATGAAGATGGTTAAGGATCTTCAAGCTCGTGACAAGGGCAAAAGTGTCTTTACAAGTGAAGACTTGTATGATGGACTGGATGGGGATGATGATCTTGATAATCTCCCCAAGAAATTTATCAAGTTTGACGGTTCAGGTGATCCAAAAGCACATCTCGCCCTATTCTTCGTTGAATGTTCCAAGTTCAAGAGGAACAATCGTGCCTTATTTCTCTGCTTTCCTCGCAGTTTGGAAGGTGTCGCAGCAAAGTGGTACTCAAAGCACATTAATCCGATAGAACTGAAAGAGTTCGACAAAGTGGTCAATTTATTTATTGAGCGCTTTCTATTCAATGCTGAAGCACTCCCGACTCTCAGTCATCTCTGCAGTCTGGGGCAGAAGGAAAACGAGAAGGCCAGGGATTTCATTCATAGATGGAGATCCGCTTTCAATAAGATGCGTGAGCCAATAGCAGAAGGACACGCACTATCTTTGATCCTGAGCAACTTCTCGCAACCCCTGAGGGGACTGATTTCTACATCTCCATCGAAGAGCTTCATAGAATTGACAGAACGAGCTGAATGGCTTGAGTTGAGTATAGAGAACGGATCTTATGAAGGTTTTATGTTTACAAAGAATAACAGTCAACAAGAATCAAAGAAGAAAACCCATTTTACCTACTCTGCCAGTAACAGCAAGAATCAGAACAAAGAAAATGGGAAAAATCACAGTTATGCTTCAGGAGGGTCAAATCCCAACAAAAGTGATCAGAAAGGCAAGTCGATTATTCAATATGATAGGCAGCCACAGCAAACCCTCGAACAAAGATCAAGACCACAGGAAAAGCCGAAGCGGGAAAGATGGAGTTATAACCGCAAGTTTACTCCTCTAGATCGGTCCCTCGAGACAGTATTAGAATATATGCTCGGCAGTGATATGATTAAGCTTCCAAGGGTAGCTGACCCGCCAGTGGTTATGGGAAAAATGAAAGACAGATTCTGCAAGTTCCACCGAACTGTGGGACATGATACCGAGAACTGTTTCATTCTCAAAAACATCATACAAGATTATATTGACAAAAATCTGTTGGTAGAAGGGGCTGAAGATGAGAAAATGGGAATTCTAAATCAGCCTTTCTTGCAACACTCAACAGCAATGATATCTGATCATCCCTTTCAGCCACAAGATCATATCCAGCCATGCCCTAGCAGCGATATCAAGGTACAGCATCAGGTATTAGTGTTGCATAAGGCCCAGTCGAGTTCTCAAAAGATGGACCTCGTTTCTGCATTCAGTAAGCTGAAAGTTTCGAGAGAGCCTGCTGGAGTATCTCCAGAGGTAGCCAAAAGAATGCCATGGTTACCCAAGAGCTTTGTCAAATCTACTTCGAAAAAAGGGAGAACATCAGAAGAAAAGGTCGATACAGTGCAAAGACCAATCACTGCCCTCTCTAATATCCCTATCCTTGAGTTGGCACGTGCCTCTCCTAAGCATCAGCAAGTCTTGGACGATTTACTGCGAAAAATCAAGGTCAAGACAGGCACCACACCTGAAGACATGGCTTAGATCATTAATCAGGCCATGACCAATGCTCCCATAACCTTCTCAGATGAGGATCTGCCAAAACCTCACGCATTTCATAACAATGCCCTGTACATTGTAGTGCAAACCCAGGGAATGACTGTACCCCACGTGCTTGTAGATGGAGGCAGTAGCCACAACATTTGTCCTGAAATGACTGCCAAGGCTCTGGGTATAAAAGAAGAATAGTATACACCTGATCCGATCACCATTTATGGGTTCGATAATCATGGACAGACAGCAAAGGGAAAGATCTTCTTGGAAATATTTATCAACTACTCTGTTCATACAGTGCTTTTCCATGTCGTTAACGTGCCGCCAACGTATAATCTTCTACTGGGAAGAACATGGATTCATAATGCCAACGCCGTACCATCCACTCTACATCAGTGCATTAAATGGGCTAAAGGTGGCATGATAACTACTGTTTTGGGGGAAGATCCTGAAGAGAGGCTACCTCAACCTATGATCCCTAGGCCAACTTATACTATTGATATCCCCAGCATTAGGGAAAGTGAAGAGGTTGTTCTCAGTGAAAGCCTTGAAATGCTAAAGTTAGAAGCAGCATCAGAGACAAACCACACAGTAGCTATGGTCCAATGGCAAGGACCACATTTCTTTAAGATCGGAGGTCGTCTCGATTACAGTACTTTCAAGGACCATCCTCTTTTTCCGCAGTTTGTTAGAACCAAGAAAGGGTTTGACCTGTTACTGAAGCATGGTTATCAGCCTTTCAAAGGATTGGGCAAGAACGGAGATGGCCGACTAGAGCCAGTGGTCCCTGATCATCATCCGCGCAGGGAAGGATTGGGATTCATGGGCAAAAGATCTCACAAAAATACTGTCTTCATTAAAGGGATCCATTAAAAATTTTCTACCATCTGTCTTTTCTATTTCATTCATTTGATTTCGGCAGTTTGTAGGGACAATGTTCCATTTCAGTTCATTTTAAATGTCTTCATTTCAAGTCTTCAATAAAGTTATCAATTTTCTCGTCTATCTGGATGTCATCTTTCTCTTATTCCTCTGCAATTTGTCTTCAAAATTCATTGTTCATATCTTTTTTATTCTCATGCAATTTATGTCATAGTGAATGAACTTTTTCTAAAAGCTATTCCTTTTCAAAATTTCAGAATGTCTTCTCAACCGATAAAAAGATTAGTCATCAATCCTTCAATCCTATCGAAACCGGCAAAGATACATCGGGTTCGGGCAAGAGCAGAAGACAGTAAGGTCACAAAGCAGTCAGAAGAAATGGCAGAATTTGATTCGTCGCTTCCAGAGTTGCCAAAATTTGCAGCGATTCAGAAACAAGATGAACCATCGACCCTAGTCTAGGATCCGGCTGAGGACATCAATATTGGTTCAGAAGATAGTCCGAAAATTCTCAAGATCGGCACCAGCCTAAGTACAGATGAGAAGGAAAGACTCATCGACTTTCTCAAGCAGTACCAAGAAGTATTCGCATGGACTTATGAAGATATGCGAGGTTTAGATCCTAAATTGGTGGAACATCGACTCGTCCTGAAGCCTGATGCGAAACCTGTTAAGCAGAAGTTAAGAAAAATGGATCCTCGAATCGAGCAACAGGTTAAGGAAGGACTTGAGGACTTGCTTAAAGCAGGATTCATTCGAGCAATAGATTATCTGGACTGGTTGGCGAATATCGTTGCAGTTCCCAAGAAAAATGGCAAAGTGCGAATTTGTATTGACTTTCGCGATCTCAATAAAGCTACTCCGAAGGATGACTATCCACTCCCAAATATTGATCTCCTAGTTGATAGCACGGTTGGGCATGCCATGTTCTCCTTCATGGACGGATACTCCGGATATAATCAGATCAAGTTGGCCGCTCATGACCAATCCAAAACATCCTTCACTACGCCATGGGGCACTTTCTGTTATACAGTCATGCCGTTTGGGCTCAAGAATGCTGGGGCAACCTATCAGCGTGTAATGGCTACCATTTTCCATGATCAGATGCACAAGACTATGGATGCATACGTTGATGACATCCTGGTCAAATCCAAAGAAGAAGAAGATCATATTGATGCTTTAAGTCAAGTCTTCAAGCGACTCATTCTTTACAAAATGAGACTCAATCCTCAGAAATGTGTCTTCGGGGTTGAATCAGGCAAATTTTTAGGCTTCTTGGTCAGCAAAAAGGGGATAGAAATGGATCCCGCTAAAGCAAAGGCCATCATTGACATGTCACCTCCAACTACTCTTAAGGAATTGCGTAGTCTTCAAGGACGTATACAATCAATTCGGAGATTCATATCCAACCTTGCCATGAGATGTGAACCTTTCAATCATCTACTCAAAAAATGAGTGAAATTTGAATGGGGACCAGAGTGTCAGCAATCGTTTGAACGTATCAAGAAATATCTTCTTAATCCGCCCGTTCTGAAGCCACCAGAATTGGGAAAGCCTCTTTTGCTATATGTTTTAGTTAACCAAGCCGCTTGTGGCAGATTCTTGGCACAGTATGAGGAAGGTAGTTTGATTGAACATGCCATCTATTATGTAAGCAAGACTTTCATTGATTACGAGAAGAAATATTCTCAGATAGAGAAGACATGCCTAGCACTGGTATGGATGTGTCAGAAGTTGAGACATTACCTGTTAGCATCAGAAGTCAAGATTCTCTCAAAACTTAATCCTCTCAAGTATATTCTCGAACAACCATTTCTCAGTGGACGGATTGCTAAGTGGCAAGTCCTGTTAATGCAGTATGATCTGGGGTATGTTTCCCAGCAATCTATCAAAGGCCAAGCAATTGCGGACCAATTGGCAGATTTTCCTTTGGCAGAAGATGTTAAAATCAAGGATAGTTTTCCCGATGAACGGATCTGTAATGTCCAACAATCCCCAGTTTGGAATCTATTTTTCGATGGATCCAAGAACATGGCCGGCATAGGGATCGGAATCTTGCTGATCACACCAGAGAAAGAGATGATCCCCTTTTCTCTGAAACTGGATTTTCAATGTACCCATAATATGGCTGAGTATGAAGCTTTAATACAAGGAATGAGAATTTTGCAAGACTTCAATGTTAAGAGGGTACACGCTTTCGGCGATTCATTGCTCGTCGTCAGCCAAGTCAAAGCTGAATGGCAAGTAAAAGATTAGAAGTTGCTCCCTTACCAAAAGATCGTTTTAGCCCTCATCAACAATTTCGATGAATTTCAGCTTTTTCATATCAAAAGAGAGTTTAATCAAATAGCTGACGGTTTGGCCAGCTTAGGCTCCATTATGTCTTTCAGAAATGGAGAATCCTGTCGCTCTTTTGAAATCGGTAGACTTGACCAACCTGCCTTTGTTTCGGTAATGCAAGTCAACCAGGCGGAACAGAAAAAGAAGCCTTGGTACCAAGATATTAAAAACTTTATTGAAACTGGTGAGCTTCCACCAGAACTATCAAAGAAGGAGCAAAAAGCAATTCAGCATATGTCCGCCCGCTATTTTATCCTTGCCAATGTTCTTTATCGTCGTGGGTTTAGTTCTGAGTATTCCAGGTGCTTAGACGAAGAAGAAGCCAAAGAAATCATGCGAGAAGCGCATGAAGGTATTTGCGGTGGTCATGTCGGCTACTAAACCCTTGTTAAACAAATCATTCGGGCAGGATACTATTGGAGAACCATGCAGCAGGATTGCTATCGTTTTGTGAAGAAGTGCGTTCAGTGTCAGATGCACGCACCTTCCATTCATGTGCCAGCCACGTACTTGCAATCAGTCATGTCTCCATGGCCATTTTCTATGTGGGCCTTCGACGTCGTAGGACCCATCACTCCTTCAGCTTCCAATGGTCATAAATATTTCCTTGCCGCAACAGAGTATTTCACCAAATGGGTTGAAGCTGTCACTCTGCGTACAGTGAAAGGTCGACATGTAGTCTCGTTCATTCATAAGAATATTCTTTGTCGTTTCGGTATACCGCACGACATCGTGTCAGATAATGGTACTCATTTCAAGAATGAGAGAATGAAGATCTTTTGTTCAAAATTCAGAATTCATCATCATTTTTCAACTCCTTATTATCCACAAGAAAATGGTTAGGCAGAAGCAACCAACAAGAGTTTGATTCGCATCTTGGAAAGAACCGTTGAGACGGGTCGTGATTGGCACGAGAAAATCCATGATGCACTTTGGGCATATCGAACTACCATTCGAACCCCAACCAATGCAACTCCTTCAGAACTTGTTTATGGGACTGAGGTGGTGTTACCTCTTCATGTTCAGAAGCCCGCCCTTAAGTTCGCATCTCTTTTAGAGCTACCACTCGATCAGTATCAGCAACAGAGATTGGTACAGTTGGATTTACTCAATGATAAAAGACTCAAAGCAGCAGAGCACGCTCAGTCTTATCGTCAGAGGATAGCAATGCAATATGCCAAGTCAGTCATCGAAAGGAGATTCCAAGTTAATGACTTGGTCCTTAGATCAACGGCTCATCTCAAGTATCGTCCACGTGGCAAATGGTCACCAAACTGGGAAGGTCCCTACGTGGTGAAAGAAGCGTTGCCCCGTAATTCATATCGTCTGATTAATGCAGGCGGGGTAGAACTATCCGACCCCATTAATGCTTGACATTTGAAGAAATTCTATACCTAGAAAATCTCTATTCTATCTTTTGTATTCTTCAAAAATTCTCTTCAATAAATGATCAATTATTCTTTTATCGAAATATCTCTCTTCCCCAGAATATACTGGGGCATTCTTGTTATAAAGTTGCCTTCTATTCAAAACAACCTGTGTGCAAGCAGGATCTAATAAATCTCTCATTTTGCACGCATGTGCATTCAGTTGCATCCTTTGCATTTGCATTCATCTGCATCCATTTTACATTAAGCCTTATCACCCATTCAGGATAAGGGATAAATCCTGAGACCCCGGCAAGTCGTCGAAGTCATCGTCAATTGATGACCCTTCAAAATCCAGTGCTCGTACTGATAACCTTTTTAAAAATCTAGTGCTCGTACTGGCAATCTTTCAAAACCCAGTGCTCGTGCTGGTAACCTTTCAAAATCCAGTGCTCGTACTAGTAATCTTTTAAAACCCAGTGCTCGTACTGGTGACTTTTTTGAAAATCCAGTGCTCGTATTGGTAACCTTTTAAAACCCAGTGCTCGTACTGGTAACCTTTTAAAACCCAGTGTTCGTACTAGAAATCTTTCAAAACCTAGTGCTCGTACTGGTAACCTTTGTAAAATTCAGTGCTCGTACTGATAACCTTTTTAAAATTCAGTGCTCGTACTGGTAATCTTCCAAAATCCAGTGCTCGGACTGGTAATCTTCCAAAATCCAGTGCTCGTACTGGTAATCCTTTAAAATCCAGTGCTCGTACTGGTATTTTATTAAAATTCGGTCTTCATACTGGTCGCAACATAAATCTCATATTGGGGTTCAGACTCAATGTTAATCTTCAAACCTGCGAACCAAACAATCTGTATCAGACCCTTGGGTCGCTCTATTCTGTTAATCTGACATTCGGGTTGCCGATTTTGTCAGACCTCTAGTCATTCGTGTTATCAAGCAGTTCTTTGAGTTATCAAAACCTATCAAAATCAATCGTCAAGTACTTCTCTTGCGAGGGACCCTTTTTCTAGGGAGAGTTCGAGGGAGCTCGTTTCTTTTCGCATGTCTTTATCGTTCGTTCGTTGAACCCCTTTTTCTAGAGAGAGTTTGAAGGGACTTGTGCTTCACGAACAGTTTGCAAAATAATCTTTATTGTCACGCAAGGAACCCTTTTTCCAGGGAGAGTTTTGACGGAAGCTCGTCCTCCTTGTAATCTTAAATGTCTTTTGTTAGGCCACCCCCGTCATCGAGGACCCTTTTTCCAGGGAGAGTGTGATGGACTCGCTCCTCTATGATATCCTTCCAATCTTTGTTAGCGGCCCCCTTTCTATAAGAGAAGCCTAGAAATAGGGAGTTTTGACAAAAGCTTAATTTCTCTTCGAAAGTTCGTTTTGCAAACGCCTCCTCTTCAGGGAAGAGAGGAGTATCTTTTTATTATCCGTTCAGGTAAGGGTCAAGCCTGAGTCTCTCATTTGGAGAAAGTAGAGGAGAATCTAGCCACGGATGTGTCATTTAGATCTCAAGTGATTTCTTTCACCAAGGATTCCAAGAATATTTTGTCAATTTGTCATGAAAAATAGTTGTTGATCTCAAAATCTTTATTGCATAAAATTGTACCTCGAAATACCTTCAGTATTACTTCCGAAAGGACAAAGCTTTCGCGAAAAAGGATTCAAAGTTCAAAATCTTTCTATTGGCCAACCAAAAGGATGAAGAATAAATCCGCGATATGGCCAACAAAGAAAATTCAATGTTGTTGCAAAGCCAGAAGTGATTGATATTGACCGCAGTCAATGGCATATTTTTAAAGATCATTCTTGGAAAATAAGCAGTCGAAATATCCTGGGTGATACAGAAAAATCCACTCAACCTTCATATCTCCTCAATCACCTAAGCTGCAATTAACTATATGCAAAAGGAATCTCTCAATTGTCATCAAGATGAAGACGAATTATGCGAGTCGACCCCCGGGGCCAAAGAAGATTTGGATCATCTCCAAGATGACGGAGTTTGTGACGGATCCTTCCAGGGAAAGCCCAGATCACCGTCGAGATGAAGGCGAGTGTGATGGACCTACTGACAAACCCTAAAAGATATTTAATTTCTGCTATCATCAAGAGATTCCCAACCAATGAGCCAATAATCATCAAGATAATCCCTGAGAGAAAAGAAGGATCGGAACATCTCCGAGATGAAGGAGTTTGTGACGTACCCTTCCCAAAAAGAGAGAAAAGTTAGGACATCTCCAAAATGAAGGATGATGTAATTCCCGAAAAATCCAAGAGAGCTCCAATTCTGTCAAAAAGAGTGCAGAAAGATCATCATGAGAAAAGAATCCCAGGATATCAGACTGCCGAATCTATCAAGAATCTTCTTTAATTTTGTAAAATTCTTTTATCAATATCCTTTCACCAATAGCTCTCGCAATATCAAGAATATATTCTTTTCCGCCCATATCAAGGAAATTGATAGCTTCCTTGAGAGAAAGTCAATGGCAATGATATTTGAATTCGAATCTTGATTCTACGGAGTTAAGCCCAGTCGGAGGTAATACTTCAGGTAGACAAGAGGGAATATTTTTCATATATATGCTTATCATTTTTTTAATTAACTACAATTTTTATCCTATTGGCAATCTTTTCAAGTTATCCTGACATGAAGTGAGAGCTAGATGTTTATTTTGATGTATCCAGGCGTTGTTGTTATCCCTTTTAGGATCGGATGACGGGAGTTGTCCAAGATCCTTCCCTTCTTGTTTTGATCTGAGCGTCTGGGCTCTCAGATTAGCACACTTCCCTGTGCTCCCCACTGTCCAACCATAGGCAGTTCCCGTTCAAGTTAAGGGTTAAACCTGAATTTTTCTGCAAAAGGTCATCTGTCTTAAAAGCCATACAGTCTCAACAATGAGATGCCCAAGATCAATCCCTTTTCAAGCTTTAGGGAACCCCCATTCTTCTTTTTGCAAACCCCTCTCGGATTTGTTGTGCAAAATTCGAAGGTCTCATCATGGTTTCTTCATTTAAGGATTCCATTTATCGTCCCCTTTTAGGTTAAGGGTTAAGCCTGAGCCTCGTTTTTCCACGAGGTATCGTCCCCTTTCAGGTTAAGGGTTAAGCCTGAGCCTCATTTTTCCACGAGGTATCGTCTCCTTTCAGGTTAAGGGTTAAGCCTGAGCCTCGTTTTTCCACGAGGTATCGTCTCCTTTCAGGTTAAGGGTTAAGCCTGAGCCTCGTTTTTCCACGAGGTATTGTCCCCTTTCAGGTTAAGGGTTAAGCTTGAGCCTCGTTTTTTCATGAGGTATCGTCCCCTTTCAGGTTAAGAGTTAAGCCTGAGCCTCGTTTTTCCATGAGGTATCGTCCCCTTTCAGGTTAAGGGTTAAGCCTGAGCCTCGTTTTTCCATGAGGTATCGTCCCCTTTCAGGTTAAGGGTTAAGCCTGAGCCTCGTTTTTCCACGAGGTATCGTCCCCTTTCAGGTTAAGGGTCAAGCCTGGGCCTCGTTTTTCTACGAGGTATCGTCCCCTTTCAGGTCAAGGGGTTAAACCTGAGCCTCATTCTGATGAGGTATTTCATTTGTCGTCCCATCCAGGTTAAGGGCTAAGCCTGAGCCTCATCTCGATGAGGTGAATCTTCTTCTTTATTCTTTATGCTAAATCTACCACCATCATTTGAACTAATTCTTTCATACCCAGTCAAATTTATCTAACTGGGGCATTTTTATAGTCTGAATTTGGTGTGTTTTTCTTTGCCACTAAGCTCGGCCTCTAACCGGCTTAGCAGCAAAGAGGGGCATCTGTAAACACCCCAAATTCTCCTCCTTATTCAGTATTCATCCATTTCATGTGTCATTGCTTATCATTGCATGAATTCGGCATACCATTTCATTGCATTGCATGGCATTACATCTCATTTTCGAGATTCAGAACTCTTGTTTCAAAATATTTAATCCAGATTTGAGTTTTAAAACTTTTTCTTTCGAAATCAATTTTAAAACTTGGGTTTTTAATCAGCATTCTGTCATTTGCCAACCCCCAGGATCTTATATTTTGAAATGTTTTCTCAGAAAACAATCTGGATTCGTCTTAAACTCAATTTTCCACTGATTTCAATTCTCAGATGAGACCATTTAGGTGGTGTCGCTTCTGGATTCCTTCACTTATAAAAAAACTCAAAAATTTTAGAGTCCTAGTTGGATCAGGACTCTTTTTCCGGAGTCTTAGTCGTATCAAAACTCTAATTTTCACTACCTTTTTACTTGTTTTTGAAGAGAACCTTTTAAGATCTTCTGTTTTGGCCAAAATCTTAGAGTCCTAGTTGGATCAGGACTCTTCTTCAAGAGTCCAGTCGGATCAGGACTCTTCTTCAGAGTTTCAATTGGATTGAGACTCTAATCTTTTACAGCTATTTTTGTTCATTTTTAATCAAATCTTTCAAAATCTTTTAAAATGAGTCAGAAACTCAGAGTTTTAGTCAAAACAGGACTCTGTTCAGAGAGTCCTAGTTGGATCAGGACTCTGATCCTGATTCCAATTTTGAGAGAATCTTTCAAAAATCTTTCCATCTATCAAAACTATTACACTTTTGTCAAAGAATTTCAAAATTCTGGGATTTTATTCTAGAGTCCTGATAGAATCAGGACTCTGTCCCCAGAGTCCTAATCGAATCAGGACTCTATCCAAAATTGATTTTCTCACTTCATTTTCACTAGTTTTCAAAAGCTTTGCCCAAATTTCATCATTTTCTTATCAGAAAACCAAAATTCTTAGAGTTCTGATCGAAGCAGGACTCTTTCTCAGAGTCCTAATCAGATCAGGACTCTGAACCAAAACTTCAATTTCATCTTGTTTTTAACTGTTTTTCAAAATTCTCTCATTTGTTTTCTCAAAAAATCCAAAAATCTGAGAGTCTTAGTTTAATCAGAACTCTGTCCTCAGAGTCTCAGTTGAATCAGAACTCTGTTTTATTTCAATATTCGTTATTGTTTTCACTGTTTTGACAAGTTCTTTCATTTGTTTTTCAGAAAATACCAAAAAAATCTAGAGTTTCAGTCTGATCAGGACTCTGTCCCAGAGTCCTAGTCCAGTCAGGAGTCTGTTTTGAAGTTTGTTTTTACTACATTTTTTATTTATTTCCATTTGTTTTCAAAAATTAGGTCATTTTGTAGAGTCCAATTAATCCAGGACTCTATTTTAGAGTCCTGATTGAGTTAGGAGTCTAACCCTGACAGTATTTTCTGACTTATTTCATCATTTTTGATAAAATATTTTTAGAAACTCCTTCATTTGGCTTTTAAAACCCAAAATCTCATAGTCCTATAAATACAGGACTCTAGCCCAGAGTTCCAGTTTGCTTAGAACTCTATTTTCAAAACTTTGAATTTCAACTGTTGATTTTAACCCTTTTTTAAAGCCATTTTTAGTATTTATTTCAAGTTTTTTTAAAACTTCGATGTGGGGCCCACCCCGTTGGCGCCGTATCTAGAGGAGTTCTGACTCAGTCAAGACTCTGTACCATTTCAAAACTTTCAATCTCAAAGTCTACTTTTGAATCTCTTTTGAAAAACCTCTCATTTTCAAGTTTTAAAATCATTTTTGAAAATTCAAGTGGGGCCCACTCGGGGTGGCGCCACATTTGAAGAAGCAAGGTTAGACTAAGGTTAGTCATTGTCCTAGTTAGGTTAGGGGTTTAGAGGAGTCAAAATCAATTTTGAAAATCCATTTTATTTAAGTTTTAAACCATTGATTTTTAAAAGGTTTTAAATTCAGGTTTCAAAAACCAAATGTGGGTCCATACTAGGTGGTGTCACATTTGGACTTTTTAGGGTTTAATTAGGTATTAATTAGGGTTTAATTAGAGTTCATTTAGGGTTAGAAAACCACAAAAAATTGTTGCCCTTAGTGGATTTATTAGAAAGAGTCCTGAAAAAATGAAAAACCTCTTAATTAACCCTAATTAAGTGACTTTTTGAAAAACTATAAAAAGGGACTTCAAGGGGGTCAAAGGGAACTCTTTTCTCTCAAACTTTCATGGCTTCTCTCTCCTCTCCAGCACCTCCACCTTCCTCGATTGCATCTGCAGCCCCAAGGTGAGTTATTTAATATTATTTTATTATTTTTTATTAGTTTTTTTATGATTTTTCAATAGATTTCCCCATAGAAACTCTTGTGTTCATGGATTTAACCATGGATTTTATCCAAGAATCCCAAAATCAATTCAAGAAGATGATCTAACCCTATTCCATGCTGTTTTTCATGATTCTAATCCATTAGAATCGTTTATTGCATTATTTTTTATATTCTTAACCATTAAAACATGCGATTTGCCCGTTAAATGGGTCAAATCCATGCTTTTTAAGGTAAAATCAAATTCCAGCCATGGATTCCCTGTATTTTATTTATTTATTTGCTTATTTATGTTTATTACACGTTTTCTAGCATAGAAATCAATTTTATTTTACTATTTTGGTATTTCCTTTATTGTTTTCATTGATTAATGCATGCTTTATTAGGTTTTATCAAATTTCTGTGTGTTTTAAGCTTGAATCAGCAAAGAACATGTTATTTCGTATTGAATCACTCACTGTAAATTTCTGATTGTTTTATATGTGATACGTGCATGTGTAATTGAACAACTGTAAAAAAATCAGAGGTTTTGGGATTCGGGAACTCTGTCAGAAAAATTAGACATCAAATCGGGTTTTTAAAGCTTTAAAATCGTTGTTAAAATCAAAAGGGTGACTTGCTGTTATGTTATTTTCCTCATCTGATATCCGATTTAAGATCCGTAAAGTGCCATGGATTCATATTGATTAGATCTATCTACTGTGAAATTTTGAGATTTTTTTATATCTGTTTAGTATTTTTCCTTTATCAGAGAATCTGATTTTAAATTTAAAACTCGTTAGGGTTTACCAAAACCCTAATGAGACTTGTGTTATTCATAGATCCCAAACCACAGATCCGATTTGTGATCCGTAAAAAGTGAGTATTATTATTTTTCTGTTCACTATTCACTGTTCACTGCTAAAATTTCAGAATTTTTTTATTACATTTTCTATTTATTTCTGTATTTTCAATCCTAAGTCTCTGTTTTAACCCCTGTTAGATTTGTTAGATTTTCGTTCAGATTGCCGGAAGGGTTTCTCCATAACCGGAGATCATTTTTCCAATCTGTAAATTGGGAAATCTCTATTTTTCTACCTAGTTTATCTCTGTAAAAATTCAAAAGTTTTTATGGAGGATTGTCCCCTAATGCGGGTCTAACTCTGAAACTGGTTTGTGACCTAGGTTAAAAATAGCTTATTTTAGGGTTTTTATGCAATTTTCGGATTAAAATAATGTCAAAAAATTATTTTTATGATTTTAATCTGACTTCAGAGACATAACAAGTGCAGGTACCAATTTTTATGAAATTTGGAATCCGTTTGATGCCTAAATTGATCAAATTGCAAAACAGGGTACCTGAAAGATCCAAAAACACTGCCAAAATCATGATATTTGGGATATTTCTTGATTTTTGTGTATAATTTCATGTTTTTAGGGTTTGTTCATGTTTAGAATCATATTAGGGTGTTTCATGTTTGATTTTGTGTTTATTTCCATTTTGAATATCAAGTTTTATCAAAAACTATTTCAGAAAACCTTGATTTCAAGGCCACAGTCTTGCTATCAGGGGTAATTTGGTCATTTGACCTCAATTTCAAAATTCTAAACCCTAATTTTCATATTTTTAATCATTTCACATCATACTTAGTTCAATTTATTCTTATTTGGATTTCAAAAGTTGCATTTTACCAAATATTTTTCTGAAAACCATAATTTCAAGGCTATAGTCTTGTTATTAAGGGTATTTTGATCATTTTGACCCCAATTTTGAAATTTCATATCTTATCTTCTTTATTTATTCAATCTTATTTCATATTTCATCATTTTGATTTAAGAGAATCATGGCAAAAAGGCTTATATCTAGTAAAATCTAGTAATTTCTAGATATTCCTGGATAAATCTAGAAAAGCCAACATATCTTCACTAACAAGTTTTCTAGTTTTGCAGAAACATTGAAGACTTTATTTTCTTTTATTTGCTGTATTTAAATTTGATTAGTGATGTAAATTGTAATTAATTTTGGAATAAGAATTTCATTTCCTGCATAGAATAGGATGCATTGCATATAGTTTAATTCTGCAAATTTTAATATTTGATGAATGCATTATTCATGCACATA
This sequence comes from Nuphar pumila, assembly GCF_984573655.1. Taxonomy (NCBI): domain Eukaryota; kingdom Viridiplantae; phylum Streptophyta; class Magnoliopsida; order Nymphaeales; family Nymphaeaceae; genus Nuphar; species Nuphar pumila. The sequence goes on from NC_143249.1 coordinate 70,411,006, forward strand.
TTTCCAATTCACTATGGTCTACACGAATGGCATGTGCACTAGCTCTTATAGAGTTGACAAACTTGGTGGAATTTGTATTTATGGCCATAGTCAGAATACGAATGATACCCAGATTTATAATCTTCGTATTAGCCACATTCAGCCTACACTCTTAGGCTAACTTCAAAAATGCACTGCATTTCTCAAAAATACAAAAAGATTTCCTCAATTCCTCAAAATCAAGTCTTTCAAATCCTTCATTCAAATCATGCATTTGCAAATTCCAATTTCAATTCAGAGAAATCAGTTTTCTTAAATTTTTCTAAGTCTTATTCAAAAAAATAGATTTTCTTAAAATATTGATTTTCCAATGCTATTTTGAGTATTTCCCAAGTTCCAAATTTGATTTTCTAAGTTATATTTTCAATTTCAAAGTTTAAATTCAAAGAAATCAAGTTTTCCAAAGCTATTTCACATTTCTCAAAATCGATTTTCACAAAACCTCTAGATTCTTCAGAAATCGATTTTCATTTTCTCAAATACAGTATCTCAATCATGATTCACGATTTTCAAAGAGTTTATTTTCCAAGAATTCTCCAAATATTTTTAAATATTCAAATCAAACATCATGTTTTCAAATATGCATTTTTAGAAATTCATAGCACATGCCTGATTCTTTGTGCATTTAGGAAATAGAACATGATTTAGACAAGTTGAGCAAAGCTAAACACACTTTTGATCCTTGGTTCAATTACCCCTGGTAAAGGCGCCAGGAACGGTTGAACCTCGTACCGACAGGCGAGTCCCATTCTTCGGAATTATCCCACATTTTAAAACGGAGGCGAGTTATTTTCAAAAACTTTTTCAAAGGTCAGTTTGACTTGCAAAAGTAAAAAATTTTGCGATGATAATAGGCGTGAAACCGATACCTCATTAATTTTGAAAATTTGTTGTTTTTAAAAGAAGCGCATCTTGTGTTTTTCAAAAATTTCATTTTATTTACCTTGGTTTTAGGTAAAATGAAATTTATTATTTTTTTTTAGGGAAGTTCGGTTGTGCCATTTAAGGCTGCTTTTAAAAAAAATAAATATTGACATAAAATAAATGGGAGGCTTTTATGGAAATGCCACCTCAACCCACTTTTAAAATCCTTTTGAAAAATAAAGTTTTATTTTGTTTTGGCAAATCTTTTATTTTCAATTGGGGTGCCACATGTGTGTGGGCCCACTAACTAAAAAATAAATAAATAAATAAATAAATAACATTATGAAATTAAAAAGAAGAATTTGCAAATTGGTGCGATCTCCGGGTGGGTCCCGCTTGAAAATAAGAAACTTACCTGGGAATTTGAGTATGATGCTAGTTCAAAGGTAGGTCCCGCTCCATTTATTTGAAAATAAAAAGAGAATAAATAACTTCTTTTTTTTTGGAATTTTTATAGTACAAGATAAAACTTTGTTTGTCTTCAAGAATTTGGAAAAAATTGGTTTTTCCGGGCAAAAATATGGATAAAGAAAATACAGTAATTTTGTAAAGAGATTTAAAATCTTTTTGCAAAAAGTTTTGAGATAAAATCTTTAAAATCAATATCCAAATATCCAGATTATTTTCTTGAGAAAAGCTTTTGTAATTAAAAAGTCCTGGGGGTAAAATGGGAAAGATTGGCAATTTTGAAGACCGAGGGTTTTGAAATCAATTTTGAAAAGAGTTAAAACTTGAATCTGGATTGAAAATTTTTGAAATCGAGAGTTTCTGGACCTCGAAATGACATGATATGAAATGTTCATGCAATGCTATGCAAAGACATGTTCTATGAAATGTCATTCTGAATCTAAAATTGGAAATTCTAACTTCTTGTCAGGAATAGGATTTTGAAAATTTGCAGTTTGAAGATGTCTCTGAACCTAAATATAGAAATTTTGAGGCTCAAGAATGAAATTTTAGACTTTCTGCAAGGTTCAATCTCAAAAAATGACCATTTTGCCCTTCATTGATTCCGGAGAACTGAAATGTGCCGATTGGTGGCGATGTCAAAAAGGTGAGTGAAGATTTGGGGTGTTTACAATGCACTTACTTCATGAAATAAAAAGTCTGATACACAAGTTTAAACACCATAGGGTATGAATAAACATGATTTGTATTGGAATCGGTTGGAGTCTCTAGGCAAGGGCCCTTCTGTCGTGAGTGAACTCACATGTGACTATACCCTAAATTAGAAAAGAAATAATATGGTGTTAAGATCGCTTTCGCGAGCGATATGCTCTTGTTAACCGTGTGAGGCTGAGCACGTGGATGGGCAGGCTAAGTCCTCGTTTGCATACCCCGTGGGGACCACGAGGCATAAATTCTTCGTCAGGAGGTGTGACTGAATAATGAGCCTAAGAAAGATAAACCTGTTTCGCCCCATTCACAAAATAGTTCACCTTAGAAAGGGTGGATGGTACAACCCTGAGTGACTTGTCGTTACTACGATACGTGTTTTGACAGGAGTTGTAGCATCCTTTGGCCTCCAGTCACTCAGAGTCAGGGAGGTCAAGGTTGCCTTTTTTAGGACCTCACTATTGCAGTAGTATGGATTGCAATCCTTATCTATGTGAGAGTTTCTTTCAGCTGCGTGCTGCTCGCATGAGGTTTACTCGGTCTGTAGAATCCCTGGTTACCACATTAGAAATTGAATAACAAACGCCGGGTGCATGTCTCACAGAATGCGAGGTTCCTTCGCGTACCCGAAGGAGTAATAAGAAGAACTTAAAGACTAACCAATCACAGCTGACATATTGTAGTTGTTACTTTACTTGTTCAGCAGTTGTTTCAGTTTCGGTTACGTTCTTTTACTCTTCTTAGTTACTTGTTTTTCAGTTACTTCAATTCTGTTACCAGTTTCACTTGGTTAGCACTCGTCATATATGCACTTACCTGACACTGACACATATACTTGTTATTTCATGTTACTACTTCCTGTTTTTCCTCTTTGAAGTGAGATATATATCGTTATTGTTTCTTCACAACCTCGCAAGAGGACTGACCCCGTTTTATGGGGATGCAGGTGATGAATAGGTACGGTGTTGATGCGACGACACACGGTGGAGGCCTAGGGACCCACACTTAGCTACAGATCTTGCTCCTGTTGGTTTTGGGTTTTGGTTGGGATACATTCCCTATTTTGAGACTTTTTGCACTGTCACATTTTGTAACTTTTAAACTGTCGGGTTGTATATCCCTTGATACTTGTGATTGTACCTTTATTTATGTTGATAGTCACTTATGTTGTACTTACTTGTGGTCGTCTAGACTTGCAGCCTTGCCACCTTCTTTACACTTTGTTTCTGCTGTTTTCAGTAAAACCTTTCAAAAAAAATCATAGCAAATCTGAGGTTTTTTCAAGGTCGGGCTTTGGGGTGCCACAGAGGTTGGTATCAGAGCGGCGGTTAAGTGTGGTCCAAGGCTTCATCGTGCATCATCCATCGCACTGTAAGTATGATGAAACTTTATTTATATGTATGTTCCTTACTTCTTATTTAGAATTGTGTGTTTGATTCTATGTATGGGTTAGATGGCGACAAACCCAAGTTACGAGAAGATTCTGGAAGCTCTTCAGGACTTGGTCTGAGGCGAGGAGTCCTTCGACAGAGCTGTGCAACACCTAGCTCGTGGTGTGCATATGTTGGCACATCAGGCACCTCCTTGTGCCAGATGTTTAGTAGATCATGCGGGACAAATTTGTCCCCGTGAATTGAATGATTGCCCTTATTGTGGTCTTCGGGGGCATATCAAGGAAGAATGCCAGATGAAGCAACGAGATGAGCTCTGGAAGAGCAATGCTGACGATATTGATGATGTGTCTTCGGTCACTGTACCTATGATGGTTGAAATGGACAGTCAGGATGGATACAGGTGTGGAGCGCCGGACTCTCCCCAGTATTCTCCTGAATCTTATCCTTACGCGGTTTAATCAGAGTACGTGCCAGAACCTCCTATGCCGCTAGTACTGATGGAAGTTCAGGAGATATCTGATACACCGTTGAGAACTCCTGCTTCTCCTCCTCGTATCAGGCCATGACGTTGTGGAAGTCGGAAGGACTACCGAGATTTTTATATAGTAGCAGGCCGTGATAATGTTATGTTATGTTATGAGAGACACTGAGTCAGTGTTTCATTTTTTAGTTTTGCTTAAGTTGTTAGCAGTGTTTTGGATAACTCTGTCTGGATGAAGGGTGTTTTTGTCATGTAATGCTTGCAATTTTCCTATTAATGCAATGAATTTTCTACATTTAAGTACATGTCTAGTTGCTTATGTATAATTTTTTCTTATTTAGATGGTGTGGCGTACACGATGTAATGACCTTATGGAGATGCTCAACAACCTCACTGAGGTGGTTGGCCATCAAGCTGAGACGATGAGGAACATGGGCGAACACATACAGCAGACCGCCCAGGGTCAGGGAGCTCCTGCCCAAGTTTCTGCTACTATAGTACCGTACAAACAATTTATGAGTATGAATCCTCCTTCGTTTGACGGAAAAGCGACACCGAAAGCAGCGGAAGACTGGGTGCAAGAGATAGAGCGGATCTTTCATGTCCTGCAGGTGAGCGACGATCGGAAGGTTGATTTCGGGACATATCGTCTCCGAAAAGATGCTGAGAGGTGGTGGGCTACCACCTGGGAGATCAAGTTTGATAACCAGCCGATCGTGTGGGAGCAGTTTGTGGAGGCTTTCTATGCTGCATATTTCCCGACTCATGAGAGGAGCAGGAAGATGCAGAAATTCCTTGACTTATAGAAAGGAAGTTCGACGCTAGCGGAGTACGTCACTCATTTCCGTAGTCTTGAAAGATACTGCCCTAACCTGTATTCAACCGAGAAGGAGCGAACTTTGAAGTTTGCTCGAGGTCTTATGAACACCCCAAATTTTCCAAAAAAATTCAAAAATTTCCCCTTTTGCCCTTAGGTCGATCTTTTGAATAATCAGGTCAATTTTGATAAAATTTCCATTCATTTCTCAGATTCATTGGAATCCAGGCTCAATTTTCATTTCTAACCATTTTTTGAAGGATTTTCCAAATAACGTTAAAACTCTTGAAAAACCCTTCTTTTGTAAGTATTTTCAAAATTTTATAAAATATTTCAAATTTTTTTTTGTTCTCTCGTAAGTCTCAGAGATTTATCTTAAAAACACCAAAAAATATGGAAAAATGCCGAAAGAAAACAACAAAAAAAAAATCAGAAAATATGCGGTTCAAACCCTTTTTGAAACTTATTTTGCTAAAAACCTCCTGTTGAAAATATCCTTTTTAAGAAAAACCCTTTTTTAGAAAATCTTGTAAAGGAGCCTCCTTTTTGAAAAAATTGTGAAAAACCTGAAGGACCCCGTTACAAACTTTTTTAGGGTTTCTCTTTGAGAACCCTTCGCAAGAGGTCGGATGGTCAGCGCCTCTCTCCCTCTCCCTCCCCCTCCATTGCACCTTCTTCCTCCTCCACTCATCTCTAACAACTTCGATCCTCCAAACTCTTCTTCTCCATCTTTAAAAGGGATACGCAGGGGACTCCAACCATCATCTGTCTTCACCCCACCACGCTCCCGATTTCTCTTCTTCTTCTTCACTCTCCCCATTCTTCCCCTCCTTTACCTCTTCTTCTAATTTTCTTTTTGGATCCCCTCTGGTCGGAGGAAGGAAGTTAAGCTTCCAGAAGCGACTACAGGTAAGTAGTCATCTTCCTCCCCTCTTTTTTTTTATTTTTTTGTGAATTCTTTTTCTTTCCCCTTTTTTTTGTTTTGTTTTCTTTTTCTCATTTGATTGTTTCTTCGCTTTGAATGTATTTCTCATTTTGTTTCTTTTTATCCAAAGGCACAATGGTGGGATCAACCTGCATATAGCAGTATTGACCCACCTACTGCTACAGCAAGGGAACATCAATGTTCCAACATTTTCTTTGCGAATTACCTTTGAATTTTCTGGGTTTATCTATGTTCAGGTTATTATATACCATGCTCAGTACTTCATGATAGCTTACTTTATATTAGCTTCTAGGCATTTTGGAATTTTCTTTACAGCATTTTCCTTTTATTTTTTTGTTGTTTTGGCATTTTCTTAATCCCCTGTGTTGTTGCTTTCACCTTTACATCTCGTTGCATTTCCCCATCCTTTTCATCTTTATTGCTGCAATTGCGTTATTAAATGCATCAGGTTCTGTAGGCATTGATCTATCCTCATTTTCATTTTGTTTTTTTTTTTGTTTTTTTTATTATTTCTTTTGATTTCTGTCAATCCGTTGCATCTACCCTTTTCACCGTGTTCATTTGCATATGTTACAGTAGAGTCATGCCTAGCATAGCATTCTCTCTGCATTTGTTGTATTTCTGTCATCAATGACACCATCATGGAAGTAAAATCCGCCTCATTTTATTAGATCATGTATGCCTTCCATCTCCCATCCCATTTCCGTGGTTGTTAATAATCCAGGGTTTCATTAACATCAATTGGATCTATCCTGTTATCCCCCTGCTCACTTGCGTTTACAGAGGGTGATGGGAAGTCCAGACACTCACTGGTTTTCTCGTTAACTAGCATCAAGCTTTTGAAGAGATGGTCCAAACAGCATGTGATGCTTCTCACATACATCATTCCATTCCCTATGCATAATATCACCTTCCCTACATTTTGATCCAGTGTTCATATCATTTTTTTTTGTTCCTATGCACATTTATGTTTCCTACAATTTACACTAGCACCTTTCACTTCCTGCACCCTCTCACCATCACCCACACATAGCTCTCAGAACACATTCTCCAGCTTGCCTAATGAAAAAGAATAATCTGTCAAGGCATCCACAAGTGCTGGAGGTTTTTCTCCAGGCCAGGTAAGTACCAGTTCAGAAGATTTGGTTGGAACGCAATATGTCATATCTAAAGGTGATGGTGACAAAAGAGTCAGTCTTCCCAATCTTAGTTCGGGCATGCCATCTGTGGGTGGTGATAAATATCACAAGGGTTGTATCCTTAATCAGTCACCTAGGACAACATTTAATTCTTAAGAATTTGTTATACAGCTGAATGATGAGATACATAGTCCCATCCTGCCAGGAATATCATTCAACTCTTCATCTTTAGCTATACTTGATTCTCTTGCTTTGTCTAAGAAATCTAAATTCAAGATTGGTAGTTTCATACCAACTTCTTCACCAATAGTAGCATTAACATCTTGGTTTGGTAGCGTTGGATTTTTCAGATAATAAAGCACGGTTTGCTGCTACTCCATCTATGGGTTCTTTAGTATCTGGGAGTGAAATGGAATCATCACAAGATGTCAAATCTAGCTTTCAAGGATCCTTGGTCGTGAATATGCTCTTTATTGTTAATCCACAGTTTTGTTGGAAATGGATGATGTTGGTTTGGGAGGAGGTCCATGTTCTGCATCAGCTAGTGCAGCGCCAGACTTCATTACAGAAGTGCTTGTTGATATAATGACAAAGCAAGTTAAAGCCGCACAGGTCATTGAAGTCACTTTGGAAACTATTTTTTTTTGTTTACCAGCTTGTATTCTGTTGGCTATTCGTGTTGAATTTTTGCAATGGGTCACTATCATTCTAGTTGGTACAATGTCAACTTACTTTGTTGCTCTGAACATAAAGTCTGATGCAGAAGGAAACAATTTGATTTTGCTGGTTATAATCTCCTTGGTGTTGCGATTTGCATTATCCTGGTTTATCAAAAACTACTTCATTGCATGACATAGAAAGATTAGGATATCCTATGAGTACTTTCCTTAGTATCAGTTTTTTTTTTTATTGTTGTATGATGGTCTGTGATTTGAATAAAAAAGAAAAAAGAAAAATCATTCCCAGGCATGGATATGTATCTTGATATTTCTATACATGCCATGAAACTTCTTTTGATATATTTTAGTTTCCTTTTACTCCTGTACTCCATGATGAACAAATGACTATATACTACAGCTTGGAAATGTCTGTACATCCATATATTCTTCCAACAAACACCTTCCTGCATATCACCTATTATCCCATACTTACCTACACAATGATCATTTTCACCATCATCTACAACAGTGCTTGGCACTGTTGTAGCCTTCTTCTATGCTTACAGCAGTGCCAAGGCACTGTTGTATTCCTTTTATTCACCATCTACATCAATGTCGTGCAGCATTGTTGTAACTCTTTTGCACATGAGCACATATTATCCCCATTTCATTCACCATTATCCTTTTCCCCCCATTGTTGCAATCACAACAATATCCACTCCACTGCATGTCACACTCCCAGCAATCCAAGTGTTGCCCCTCCTAGCAGCACTATGGCCACCCTCGGTGGCCGATACCCCCTCCAACTCTATGTCCCCGCCTTCATGATAGTCTAGCACATAGCAGTTGTCTACTTCATGCCCCCACATTTCACCACATCAATACATTGCTGGTATGCTTCATCCATTGTTATCACTATAACAACGCACCCTGGGGCACACCTTTTTCTTGTATTTGTAATACATCCATACACTGCACTGATTACCTTCACGCTTTCCAACACCCAGCCTCCATTATCTGTATCTCATATGCCATCTTCAGTCCCAACATCCCTGCTAACAACACTATTCAGTGCCAGGTATTTACATCCTACAACAGCTATGTTAATTTGTTGCCATTGCACCAACTACTCATGTTGCTATTCCCCACACCCCATATCCTACCCAGCATATATTATTTGCTGCACTTTATTGTAGCTGTATCCATCTTATACTTACATTGACATCCTCACTATAGGCTGCCCACACATACCTGGCACCCACCTCTAGCGGCTATGACCTTCACAGCACTGTCACCTTCATCTCATAATCATATGTCACTCACCTCCTTTCCCCTTGCTCACAGCATCTCTTTCACTATTATATCACCCTTGTCATGCCTATTAATACACTTCTACAAGCCTCTGCAAGTATACCACGCCAAGAATTTACACACCTTTTCCTTTATCATTGCACCCAGAGCAAAATCTGAGCTCAGCATCTTCCTTTCCCTACACTGCTATACTTCATCCTTTAGCTCCATCTGTCATTGCCTTATAGGCACGCCATGATAATCGGCCTAACCCTATACCCATAGCCCTTGCTGCTAAACAGCAGCAAAAACACCAAATGGCGGCAGCCACAACACCAATACGCAGCAACCACGTTGCTGTCATCATCCCCTGTCCCCTACTACCTCCACCTTGGCATATTACATGCATTTTAGCCATGTATATCATATACATCCCTGTACGTAGTTTAGATATAATACTTAGGTCCTGGTATGCCAGTTTTAAATATGGTATTTTCTTTTTCCATGTTTTGTTTCTCCTGTTTCTCGGTACTAACTCAGTCTTTTTGCAGGAAATGTATGAAAAGGTTTGTTTTTCTTAAAAGCTTAGAAATTGTAATTTTCATTTCAATGATGTAATAACTAGATTACAATGAAAAGTGTACATTCCTTACACTAGATTAGAATATATGAGCATGTACATCTTCTAGAAATGCTTGTTTTATATCATTTTCTCTTTTATTTTAAAATTTCACGAATGGGAACACGAATGGCATGTGTATCATTCTAATGAGAGGTAATTAATCCTAAGCAAATGACTCCCATTGATGGCCATAGTCAAAATGTGGGCAATGCTTAGGGTTCTTATCTTTTAGGGGATAACATTGGATCTATACTGGGTCCCTTTTAAAATCATCATATTTATAAATATTTTTTTTCTTTATTAGAGTTTAACTTAAAATTAACTCAAGATATATATCAATGGCCATAGTCAGGATATATTGAGAGTTAATTTCATTTTAGACTCTATAAAAGCACCAAAATATGTTTTATTCTTCATCTGAATTCAAATATGATTATTATATAATACATTTTATGACCATAGTCAGAGATGTATTATATTTTCAATCTTATTTTAATTCATTTAAAGAATGAGATATGATTTTCAAAACCCAAATTTCAAAATTCTTTAAATTCATTCAGGATAGAACTACAAAAACTCTTTTTCAAAATCCAAGTGATTTCCTTCAAATATCTTCATTCACTTCTCGAATCAATTTTCAAACTCTTATAAAATTCAAATACCATCATCAAATTCTAACTCTAAATTCAAAGTCCAATGTGACTTTGAAATTCATTTCTACATTCAAAATTCAACTTCCAATTCAAAACCAAATTCAAATTTGATTCAGCAATCTCAAAATTCAAATTCAAAGTTCAATTTAAACTTTGAAATTTCTGATTCATCTTTTGATTCCAAATTCAAAAACTTCAAATTCAAAGTCCAATTTGACTTTGAAATTCATTTGTATTTTCAATTTCTAAATTCTAATCAAATTTAAAAGTTCAACTTTGGAATTCTAAATTCATTTTCAGGATTCAAATTCAAAATCTCAGATCAAAAATTCAAAAAGCTCAATTTAAAACTTTGAAATTCTTGATTCATCTTTTAAATTTAAACTTCAAAATCCAATCCTAAAATTAGAATTCAACTCCATTTAGGGATCCAGATTTCCAAATCCAATCTCCATTTTGGATCCCAGACTTCAGATCCAATTCCATTTAGGATCCAGAATTCAACTTCATTTTTTTGATCTCAGACTTCAGATCCAATTCCATTTAGGGTCCAGAATTCAACTTCACATTGGATCTCGGATTCCATATCCTATTTTAGGATTCTAGATCCAAAATTCAACTTCATTTTGGATCTCAGACTTTAGATCCAATTCTATTTAGGATCCTAGAATTCAACTTCATCTTGGATCTCAGACTTTCGATCCAAATTCATTTAGGATGCCAAATTTCAAAATCCAAATGTATCTTTGATTCCTAGAAACCAAAATCCACTTTTAAAACACATCTGGCCTTCTTGAAATCAAACTCTATTTAGATTTCTCAAATCTCATTCTGATTTCAAGCTTCAAATATAGAATTCAATTTCATTTCAAATATTCATTTCCTCTCCTAAATCCAAGTTTAAAATTCTAAAATCCAAGGTCCATTTCTGACTTTGAAACTTCATTTCCTTTACCTTATTATCTCAACTTCAAAACATTCTTTTCAAAGTCAAGATTTATTTTCAAACTCTGATTATTTCAAAGACTTAGGACTTCAAAATATCTTTTCTGATCTATCTCAAGTTCTAAGTCAGATTCAACTATTCAGAAATCATTTCTTCATTCCATCATCACATTTCCACTTGGAAAATCTCAGATGTTCAAAATCATTCTTTTCAAAAGAGCATACATTCTTGCATTGCACAAGCATGAATTCTTTGTGCATTTAGACTTAGAATAAATTCTTAGATAATCTTTTAGCAAAGCAGAAAGGCATAAAATTCGATCCTTGGTTCAATTACCCTTGGTAAAGGCGCCAGGAACGGTCGAGCCCTGTCTCCCAATTTTTCCACAAATATTTCAAAAATGGAGGCGAGTAATCTTTTAAATCTTTTTCAAAAATTAAGGTCAAGTGAGACTTTGCAAAAGAGTTCCTCTCTCTTCTTCCTTTTCTCATTCTCTCTTCTTTTCTATCTTTTATTCCCCTTCAAAAAGGGAACAGAGGTTAAAAAGGCGAAGAGAAAGGAAAAGAGGAATGAGAGGAAAAATTTTGCGATGATCACAGGTCTGAAGCCAATTTTGCGTACCAAGGTGTATACACATGCACCTGCGACTGTGGACGAGGCTCTGGAGACAGCCTCACTTCTAGAGCATGATTGGACAGAATCCCAGAGGACACCAGCATCCATAGGACAGCAGCAGCAGCAGCAAGGCCAAAAGAGTTGGCCTAGAAAGCGTCAGTTCTAGAAACAGCAGGGTGGAAGGAAGTTCCATTCACCTTCAAAGAAGAACAAAAACAACAACAACCAGCAGCAATATCAGAATCGACGACCCCAGTACCAGCAGCAGTAGCCTCAGAGGCAGATCACAGTGGCGGGTTGTCCGAAGTACTCCGTTGATCATCCAGGACGACCTTTCCCACGTGATACGGGCGAATGTCTTTATTGTGGCAAGATGGGCCACTATATCAAGGACTGTCGGAAGAAGCAATCAGACGATCAAAGAAGAAACACACCAGGAACATCTCAGTCGGTGCAGCCGAAGCAGCCTCAATCATATCAGCCGTAGCAACAGCATCAACAGAAGCAGGGCAGTCATAAGACCATTGCAGGACATGCCTACGTGGCGATTGTGGAGCAGGTGACCAAGGGCGAGTTGGTCCAAGGTACTATTCCAGTCGTAGGACATGCAACCTTTATGTTATTTGACTGTGGTGCTTTGCATTCCTTTATAGCTACCAAATTTGCTAGAACTTTATCTTTGACCGTAGAGTCCTTGAATTACCCGTTGGAGGTCTGTACTTCGATAGGTGATCAATCCTTTTGTGATTTGTACATTCCGAGCATCGAGGTGTCAGTGGCAGGGCAGAACCTGTCAGCTGATGTGATCCTGCTAGACATGACTGAGTTTGATGTCATTTTAGGCATGGATTGGCTATTTGAGTATCACGCTCAAGTTTTCTGTCGAGAATACAAGGTTGTTCTTTTTCGGCTTGATCGTCCTGTCTTGGAGATCAAGCTTCCACTACCCTTGCGTGATAGCCGTTTGATTTCTTCCTTCAAGGCCCAGAAGTATTTGCGGAATGAGGGTACTACATTCTTGGTTAGTATTACCCCAGTCAAACCTAAAATGGTTCTGATCGATGACCTAAACGTAGTTCAGGAGTTTCCCGATGTGTTTTAAGAGGAATTGCCTGGTTTACCTTCGGAGCGAGAAATCGAATTTTGCATCGAGTTGTTGCCTGGAACTACTCCTATTTTCAAGGCACCTTACCATATGGCTCCGACAGAGCTTGAGGAATTGAAGCGGCAGTTGGAAGAACTTTTAGATCAGGGTTTCATTCGACCCAGTGCTTCTCCGTGGGGAGCACCAGTGTTGTTCGTGAAGAAGAAGGATGGATCTTTGAGGTTGTGCATCGACTACCGGATGCTCAACCAAGCGACGATTAAGAACAAATACCCATTATCCAGGATCGAAGACCTTTTTGATCAGTTGCAGAGAGCGAAGATTTTCTCAAAGATTGACCTCAGGTCAGGTTATCATCAACTTCGTATTAGAGAGGAAGACATTGCGAAGACAGCTTTTCGAACGAGGTATGGTTATATGAGTTCGTGGTGATGCTTTTTGGCCTTACGAATGCGCCAGCTGCTTTTATGGATTTGATGGACCAGATTTTTTGTCCATTCGTGGATACGTTCGTGATCGTGTTTATTGATAACATCTTGATCTACTCAAAGAGTCCTGAGCAGCATCAAGAACACTTGCATATTATTTTGAGTACTCTCTGTGAGCATCATTTGTTTGCCAAGTTCTCTAAGTGCGAGTTTTGGCTTGAGCGAGTTATGTTTCTTGGTCACGTGATATCCAAAGACAGAGTGTCAGTCGATCCAGCAAAGGTTAAAGCAGTTTTAGGCTGAAAACAACCTCAGAATGTATTAGAGATTCGCAGTTTTCTCAGGTTGGCAGGATATTATCGACGATTCATCCAAGATTTTTCGAGGATTGCCTTACCGTTGACGAAGCTTTTGCGCAAAGGCGTCAAGTTTGAGTGGGATAGCGCTTGTGAAGTGTAAACACCCCAAATTTTTCAAAATTTTGTAAAAATTTTCTCTTGGTCTCTGACCTCATCTTTCTGAATAAATTGAGTCATTTTTAATCCAAATTCCAGTTATTTCTCAGATTCACTGGAATCCAAATTCATATTATATATCTGACTTAATTTCACATCCGGATATAGTACTAGAATTTCAATCTGAGCCTCGTTATCTAATTTTCAAAATCAATTTTACAAAAGTACCAAAATAATTTTTGAAAGGCTCAGACAGTCCATTCGGTATCCATTTGGATCCATTTACTCTGTGTTTCTCAATTCAAGGTTCAAAACTCGAATATTTCTTCAAAACCAGGATCCAAATCCATTTTCTGAAGAAATCGAATCTGAATTCTCAGAAAACCTCTTTTTCGTAAATATTTCTCAAAAATACAAAAAAAAAATAGTTGTAAACCCCTTTATTTCCTTTCAGTTTTTAGAGTTTTATTTCAAAAATACAAAAAATACAGAAAAAGAAAAAAACAAACCGGTTTTAGAAATCTCCTTTTTTAAAAAGCCTCTTTTAGCTTAAAGAGCTCTTTTCAGAAAAATCTTTTGAAAACAACCATCATTTAGCAAAAACCTTCTTTTAAATCTGTTATTTTTAAAATTCTCCTTTATATTTTGTTTAACTTAGATTTTAAAACCTTTAAAATCATAAAAAATGTTTTTTTAAGAAAGGTCGCCTGATGCTACCTCAGCCCTAAACTCTCTAGAAAAAGGGGAAGAAACAGAGGAGGAAATAGAGGAAGAAAAAAATGAAGAAAAGGAGGAGGAAAGAAGGAAGAAAATGAGCAGAAAAGCTACAGGAAAAGAAGCAGAAAAGAAGGAAGAAAATGAGCAGAAAAGATGCAGGAAAAGAAGGAAAAAGAAGGATAAGAAGAGAAAGGAGGAAAGGAAGAGAAAAGATTCAGCGATTGGTGGTCAGCTTTCTCTCTCTCTCTCATCTCTCCTCTTCACTTGGAGTTTACTAAATTTGGAGAAGTTTTCAGCCTTTTTTCTCAGACCCCTTCAGCCAAGGTGAGTATTTATCTTTTATTTCCTTAAAATTTCTTGTCATAACATAATTAATAGATTAAAATCTGAGTTTTCATCTTCCTATTTGTTGTATTTTAATCTTGGTTTAACATATTTTTATTGAGCCAAAAGAATTGAAGTGATTTGATCTTTTTAGATCAAATCCTTCTTTCAAATGGGCTACAACAAGTTAGATTTGTGCCTCATCCGTTTTAGTTTTCTTTTAATGCATTTTTTATCTTAATTTTTCATCATCCATGCATTCATTCATGTTTTAAGGTATTAGATCTCATGTTTGAACATCTACGCATGTGCAGTTTGCTTTCATCATGTCTAGATTGTATTTTCAGTTCTGAAGCATTTTAGATCTATCGATTTATATGTAACCAGAGCTCATTTCAATCTGAATTTTTTACTGCAACTTTATGCATGTCTTCATGCTCTTCACCAAAAATCAGATTATTCTGAGTTTATTTGATGCACTTTAAAAATCGAGATTCAGAACCTGTTATTTTGCACCGTTAGGATTTTTGCAGAATCAGGATCAACGTGCAGGAGTGATTTCTCCCTAACCAGAGATGATCTTTCTGATCCGTAAAAAGGAGTATTTTCTAAATTGAATCTAGTTTGTTCATGTCAAATTGTATCGATTTCTATAGTGTTTTCATACCTGTTTTGGGTCAAAAACCATAACTCTGTCACCCTATATCATTTTAACGACCTAGATTTTGATCCATTTTGTCAGAATTTTATTTCCCTAATGGGAGATCATTTTTCAATTCTGTAAAATGGTTCTCTTTGTTTATATGTCTAGTTCATCTTTGTAAATTTTTAAAATTTTTCATGGTCAATTGCTATTTTATTTTGATTAAATACCAGAACCCTGTATCCAGATTTTGTAAATGTTCTGATTTTGGCCCCCATGTCATGACTGTTGTAGCACACCTTCAATAAATCGCTCTCTGATTGGCAACATTCTTCAACAAATCGTTGTTATGATTTTTTGGGTCTCTAATGAGTCCCTACTATGATTTATGGTATTTTTGGGTCTCCAACGAGCTCCACAACGATTTATAGTGTTGTCCGATCTTTTAACTACGATTTGTAGTATTTTCGGGTCTCCAACGAGCCCCACAGTGATTTGTAGTGTGGTTCAATCATCCTACAATGATTTATAGTGTTTTCCGATCTTTTATTTATGATTTGTAGTGTTTTCGGGTCTCTAACGAGACCCACAATGATTTATAGTGTTGTCGGACTTCACTATAGCGATTTGTAGTGTTTTTCGCTAAACACTACAGCGATTTGTGATACAAATCGCTGTAAATCGCTACCCGAATTTGGACCAACTTGTCAGGGTCATATCTCCCTAACCAAAGATCGGATTTCAAATCCGTAAAAAGTGGTGTTATTGTTATGAAGTCTAGTTTATTCCTGTGAATATTCAGCGATTTATATAGTAATTTGATACCCCATTTGGATCTAAAACCAGATCCCTATTAGTTTACCTTATTTGAGTGACATAGGTTTTAGTTCATTTTGTAAGAGTCATATCTCCCCAACGGGAGATCATTTTCCAAATCCGTAAAAAAGGTTTTATTCCTCTATGTGTCTAGTTTATATCTAAAAGTTTGATAACTTTCTATACTCATTTGATATTTCAAACATGTCAAAAACCGAGACTGGTTACAAAATTTCAAATTCTGTAACAGGTTCATTTCCTGTTTGGAAACAGTGACTTCTCGAAGTCGCCATTTTCAAACCAAAATCGATTTTTCAATTCTGTAAATTGGGTTGGTTTTTTTATTGAATTGAGCAATATTTTCCTCAAATTTGAGAGAAATTGGGTCTGTTTAGCCAATGTAACATCCAGTTTACTGAAACCTATCTGTTAAAATTCAATTTCTTGTTTCTAAAATTAATGCTCTAATGTTTTGATCATAACTGTAGTTTCAGAAATGATTTTGATATTCTGTAAAAAGGAAATATTTCCTTGTTGCGTTGTGAATCCAGAGGTTCATTTTGAGTTAAAATCAAATCGTTTAAAACTTCTGTCTACTCAGAATGCTCTGACAGGTTCACCTGCAAAATCCTGATTCTGCAAAATCTTATTATCTAGATAAAAGAATCCAAATTTGGGTTTTCCTTAGATGATTGCTTAGCATTTTCAATTCTACAACATTCATCAGATTGTTCGGCATCTGTACATCATTTTTAGAAATTTCTAAGGCCATTAACCATTCATTCATTGCATCTTTCAAAACTGATTTTATAAAAAGCATTGCTTTGTTAAAATGAAGTTAAAATGGACATTTTATCACTTTTAAATTCAAATTGTCAAACATAACTCCTGTATTTCATAAATTAAAAAAATGAATTTTATCAAGTTGGAATGCCTTAACTTCATTTCAAACAAGCTTTGGAGTTTATTCGCCTTTATTTCAATAATTTTCAATAGATTTTCATAAAAATCTCAATTTCAAGGTTAAACCCACTTTGAACTCAAGCTTTAAAATGTATTTATATGTTTTAAAGCCCCAATTTCAAAAATTCAAAACTCCAAAACACCATTTTCAAATGCTTTCATGAAATCATGCATCATACATGTTTATTTTGTTTAATTTTCTTTATCTCTGAGGCATAAAAGGCTAATTTTGGATATATTCTTCAATTTTTCAATAATTGAGGAGAAATCCATAAAAGCCATGAGAAATGAGCTCATTTCTAAAGAAATGATCCCATTTTGGCAAGAATGGTCAGAAATGAAAATGGTTTGTTTATTGTGAGCTCGAGTGAGCTTGAAATGACTGACCAATGAGCTTGGTTGACTCCGACTGACTGGGGTCCGGGATGACCTAGGGGTAAAATGGTAATTTTCCTAATGAAAGTTGGTAAAATGGTAGTTTTCTAAAACAGACTCGGGGTTTGACTCCTACACTGACCTAACAGGGTTGACACTGCACGAGAAGGGTTGTTTAAGAATGGATGAGGAAAATTTGGGGTGTTTACAGATGCTCATCTTTGCTACTAAGCCGTCTTGAGGATGAGCTTAGTGGCAAAGAAAAACACACCAAATTTGGGCTATAAAAATGCCCCAGTTAGAAGGATCTGACTGGTTATGAAGATTAGCCCTGATGAAAATGGTAGATATGAAATGGAGAATGAAGAAGAAAAATTTACTTGAAAGAAGTGAGATTCAGATTTTGCCCTTAACCTGGATGGGACAGGAAATACTTCGTGTAGAAACGAAGCTCAGGTTTGACCCTTAACTTGACCGGGAAATAAAATACCTCATCAAAATAAGGCTCAGGTTTAACCCTTAGCCTGACCAGGAAAATAGAAAATGGTAAGTTGGATGGTGAATAAGACAATTTTCTTAAAGAGGAATAAGGCGACTCTTTCGACAACGCGAAAGATGAATTCCTTCGACAACGCGAAAGATGGCAAAGGCGATCCAAAGGAACAAGGTGATTCTTTCAACAACGCGAAAGATGACAAGGCGATCCAAAGGAGCAAGGCGATTCTTTTGACAACGCAAAAGATGAATTCTTTCGACAAAGTGAAAGATGAATTCTTTCGACAACGCGAAAGATGGCAAAGGTGATCCGAAGGAACAAGGCGATTCTTTCAACAACGCAAAAGATGACAAGGCGATCCAAAGGAACAAGGCGATTCTTTCAATAACGCAAAAGATGAATTCTTTTGACAACGTGAAAGATGGCAAAGGAGATCCAAAGGAACAAGGCGATTCTTTCAACAACGCAAAAGATGACAAGGCGATTCTTTTGACAATGCAAAAGATGAATTCTTTCGACAACGCGAAAGATGGAAAAGGCGATCCAAAGGAACAAGGCGATTCTTTCAACAACGCGAAAGATGACAAGGCGATCTAAAGGAGCAAGGCGATTCTTTTGTCAAAGCAAAAGATGAATTCTTTCGACAACGCGAAAGATGAATTCTTTCGTCAACACGAAAGATGGGAAAGGCGATCCAAAGGAACAAGGCGATTCTTTCAACAATGCGAAAGATGACAAGGCGATCCAAAGGAGCAAGGCGATTCTTTTGACAACGCGAAAGATGAATTCTTTCGACAACGCGAAAGATGAATTCTTTCGTCAACACGAAAGATGAGAAAGGTGATCCAAAGAAACAAGGCGATTCTTTCAATAATGTGAAAGATGATAAAGGTTGCTTTCTCAAGAAGGTAAAAGGTGATACCAGGATGTGTAAAGATGGACATCGAGCTCTTCACTTCATGCCAAGATAGTAAGAAAATATTGCCAAAATGTTAAAAATTATTTGTTGATTCAAAATGCTTGAAACTGATGTATATTGGTATAAAAATCTTTTCTCTTTTCTACCCAAAGTATTACCTCCAATTAGGCTAACTCCATAGAATCAAGATTCAGATTCAAATTGCTTGCGTTTGGCTTTCTTTCAAGGAAGCTATCAATTTCCTTGATATGAACAGAAAAGAGAGTATTCTTGATATTGTGAAAGCAATTGGTGAAAGAATATTGATAATAGAATTTCATAAATTTTAAAGAGGATTCTTGGCATATTTGGTAGTCTGATATCATGGGATTCTTTTCTCATGATGATCTTTCTGCCTTTTTTTTTGGCAGAATTTGAGCTTTCTTGGGTTTTTAGCTATTACATCATCCTTCATTTTGGAGATGTCCTGACTTTTCTCTCTCTTTTTTTTTGGAAGGGTACATCACAAACTCCTCCATCTTGGAGATGCTCCGATCCTTCTTTCTCTCAGGGATTATATTGAAGGTTATTGGCTCTTTGGTTCGAAATCTCTTGATGATAGCAGAAATTAAATATCTTTTAGGGTTTGTCGGGCGCCTCATCGCAGTCGCCTTCATCTTGACGGTGATCTGAACTTTCCCTGGAAGGATCCGTCACAAACTCCTTCATCTTGGAGATGATCCAAATCTTCTTTGGCCCGAGGGGTCTAACTCGCATAATTCGTCTTCATCTTGACAACAATTGAGAGATCCCTTTTGCAGAGATTTAATTGCAGCTTAAGTGATTGAGAAGATATGGAAATTGAGTGGTTTTTCTTTCTATATCACCCAGGATATTTCGACTGCTTTATTTTCCAAGAATGATCTTTAAAAATGTGCCATTGATTGTGATCAATACCGATCACTTATGGCTTTGCAACAACATTGAATTTTCTTTGCTGGCCATATCGAGGATTTATTCTTCATCCTTTTGGTTGGCCAATAGAAAGATTTTGAATTTTGAATCCTTCTTCGCAAAAGCTTTGTTCTTTTGGAAGTAATACTGAAGGTATTCTGAGGTAACTCTTTTTTTGCAATAAAGGTTTGAAATCAACAAATATTTAATGACAAATTGGCAAAATATTCTTGGGATCTTTGGTGAAAAAAATTGCTTGATATTTGAGTTGACACATCAATAGGATTCTGGATGAGGGTCCAACACGAACCTGAGCTCTAAAGGCAAATCCAATACGAAATTAGAATTTTTAAGGTAAGCCATAGCATAATGCTAGATTTTGAAGGTAAGTCCAACTCAGAAGTTGGTTTTAAAAGAACATCTGAATCAGAACTTGGATTCTGCAAGGAAAGCTGGAAAATTCGAGTCAAAACTCGAGTCTTCAAGGGAAAACTAGAAAGTTTGGTTTTGAAAGAAAGAAAATTTGAGTCGGAACTCAAATCTTTGAAGGAAAAACTAGACCCATTTGGATTTAAAGGAAAGGAAATTCGAGTCGGAACTCAAATCCTAAAGGAAAAACTGAAAATTTTCAGAAGGAAAGGAAATTCAAGTCAAAACTCAAACCCTAAAGGAAAACTTTATTCAATTTGGATTTAAGGAAAAGGAATTCGAGTCGGAACCCAAATCCTAAAGGAAAAACTAAAAAATTTTAGAAGGAAAGGAAATTCAAGTCGGAACTCGAACTCTAAAGGAAAACTTTATCCAATTTGGATTTAAAGAAAAGAAATTCGAGTTGGAACCCAAATCCTAAAGGAAAAGTAGATTAATTAGAAGGAAAAGAAATTCAAGTCAGAACTTGAATCCCGAAGGAAAATTAGATCAATTGGAAGGAAAGGAAATTCGAGTCTGAACTCGAATCCTGAAGGAAAAGTGGATCAATGTGGACACTGAATTTTAAAGTATACCAGTGTGAACACCGGATTTTGAAAATATACCAGTGCACGCATTATGTTTTGAAAAATTATCAGCACGAACACTGGGTTTTGAAAAATTACCAGCCCAAACACTGGATTTTGGAAAATTTACCAGCACGAACACTGGGTTTTGGAAATTTACCAACACGAACATTGGATTTTGGAAAATTACCAGCACGAACACTGGATTTTGGAAAATTACCAGCACGAACACTAGATTTTGAAAAATTACCAGCACGAACACTGGATTTTGGAAAATTACCAGCACGAACACTGAGTTTTGAACAATTACCAGCACGAACACTGGTTTTTTGAAAAATTACCAGCACGAACACTAGGTTTTGAAGAATTACCGGCATGAACACTGGGTTTTAAAGAATTACCAACACGAACACTAGTTTTTTGAAAAATTACTAGCACGAACATTAGGTTTTAAAGAATTACCAGCACGAACACTGGGTTTTTAAAAAAATATTAATTGATTCTGATAGAAGATTTTCAGTCTTCACCCTCACGACGACTTGAACAACTGTTGAGGTCTCAGGATTTATCCCTTATCCTGAACGGGCAACTCAGGTTTATCCCCTAACCTGAAGGGGAAATGAATTTGATGCAAATGAATATAAATGAATGTAAATGAATGCATGTAAATGCAAATGAATGCAAATGTATGCAAAATGATGTAAATGAATGCACATGCATGCAAAATGAGAGATTTGTTTGATCCTGCCTGCATACAGGATGCTTTGAAGACAAAATAATGCCCCAGTATAATAGGGGAAGGAAATTTTGGATAAAAGGGAAGATAATTGATGTTCGAAGAATACTCTCTGAAGGTAACAAAGCAACTGACTTTTGATTGATTCAGGAGAGACTCTGAAGAATATCACTCCTCGTAGAATGACAAGGTGCAGAGAAGGAGAACAAGCTTATGAGGAAAATTGATAATTTTATTAATGCATTGAAGAAAAAATTACAAATCAAGGAAAAATAGACAGAATTACATCATCCTTTGAAGGCAAAATGAGAAATGGGAAAATGCTAGCATTGTCAGCTTTT
The DNA here is from genome assembly GCF_984573655.1 of Nuphar pumila. Taxonomy (NCBI): domain Eukaryota; kingdom Viridiplantae; phylum Streptophyta; class Magnoliopsida; order Nymphaeales; family Nymphaeaceae; genus Nuphar; species Nuphar pumila. The sequence goes on from NC_143249.1 coordinate 70,432,893, forward strand.
TGAATAATCGAGGAAAGATGGCTAGTCCTTCTTTTCATCTTCAACGAGGATATTCTTATCAATCCAATCCTGAACGATGTTCTTGAAGATGAAACAGTGGTCAGTATCGTAACCTACTGCCCAATGGAATTTGCAGAACTGGTCCATGAACCTTCCCATGATTGTGGGAGGATCTGTGGCTCTTGGGAGCTTTACCATTTCTTTGGTCAACACATCTTCAAGGATTTCATCGAGAGGTTGCTCACGAGGAGTAAACTGACGATCGTCACCCCAACCATCCTGTTTTATCTTTTCTTTCTGCTGACTCAATTTTTCATTCTTCTTTGAAGACTTTTCTTTCTGACCTGCATGATTGCTCTTGTTATTTTTATAGTCGCTGCGGCCGACATTGGCAGAGAATGTAAAATTTTCCTTCTTCTTTGAATCTTGATTATTCTTAATGAGCGTGATGCCATCATAGACCCCATTCTCTATTCCCATCTCGAGCCACTCGGCCCGTTCAGTAAGCTCAATGAAAGATTTGGGAGGCGAGGTAGAGATAAGACCTCTCAAAGGTTGTGAGAAGTTGTTTAGAATAATCTGGAGTGCATGCTCCTCTGAGATGAGATTTCTCATTTTATTGCAAGTGCCCCTCTATCTGCAGATGAAGTTTTTGGCTTTCTCATTATCCCTTTGCTTGGTATTATAGAGATGGTTCAGCATTGGCAGTGCTTCAGTATTAAAAAGAAATCGCTCAATGAACAGATTGACCACCTTATCGAATTCCTTCAACTCGATAGGATTGATGTGTTCTGAGTACCATTTGGCGGCAGTACCCTCCAAACTGTGAGGAAAACATCTGAACAAAGAACGGTTGTCTCTCTTGAATCGATTACATTCTGCAAAGAACATAGCCAGGTGAGCCTTGGGATCGCCAGTCCCATCAAATTTGACAAATTTTCGGGGGAGATCTTCTAGGTTGTCATCCCCATCTAAACTATCATAGAAATCTTCGCTTGTGAAAATCCTTTTGCCCTTGTCGCGGGCTTGCATATCCTTAACCATTTTGACCACATCTCTGAGTTGTGACTGGTCAGAGTTACTAGCAGACTGGTCTTTTAGCTTATTGGCTGACCCCCACCCCTGAGTCATCTTCTGAAAAGCTTGCTCTGCCTCACACTCTTCATCGGTGTCACCTCCTGATTCTGCTTCATCAGATGTATCCTCATGTTGGATACGCTTCTTGGATATCTTCAGTTGTTTCTTCAATGTTCGGTCCTTGATCTTTTTCTTGGTAGGAATCTTGTCAGAACTGGCCCCTGTTTGCTCTGCCATCATCTTTTGAAACATGGCATACATCTGGGGATCGACATCATCATGGGCTTGTTGACTTTGGTTCCTAGCAGATCACGGAGAATCCATCTCTTGCTCGCTGCTACTGTTAGGGTGTTGAAGCGACACTGTTTTCTTCCTGGATTTGGTCTGAACCATTCCACGATGCCAAAACTCTCTGTAAGACAAATGGGATGATTAGAATGAGGGAAAATTCTTGAAGGCAATGACTTGGAGAATATAATGAAAATAATGGATGAAAATCTGAAATTGGGTTGACAATTTGAAGGATATCCCTTTACCAGGGATGGGATTATTGTTGGGATTGTGACAATTGTGTTGTTATTCCATAAGAGAAAATAAACAACTGAGATATGCCTTGTTACCTAGGCGAGGTTGTCAACCATGAAGAAAAAGATATTTTTGAAGGAATATAATAAGGTAATGCATAATTGGTAATGAGCTTCCCTGTGAACTTGGTAGATTATCTGAGAAGGAAGGCAGGAAGAATTTTTTCAGGGAAAAGCATTAATCATGAAGGGAATATTGCATGAGAGTTCAGAAAATAACATTATAAAGAAAATGACATCCAAATATAAGGAAAATTGATGATTTTATTGATGTCTTGGAGGAAGGATGACAAATTTAAAGAAAGCAACTCGAGACTACATTTATTCAGAGAAGCAAAAGCAGAAATGATGGAAATGAGAAAGCATTGGCATTTGTCATCTTCATGAATGATCAGGAAAAGGCTCGGTTAGAATGGTCGACTGGTCTTCCTCTTTAACAGGGAGATTCTTGTCAACACAGTCTTGAACGATATTTTTGAAGACGAAGCATCACTCAGTATCATGCCCTGTAGCTCAGTGGAATTTGCAGAAGCGATCTTTCCATTTCCCTAGAGCGACCGAAGGATTAGCAATTTTTGGAAGTTTAACCATTCCTTTGCTCAGCATGTATTCAAGGACCTCTTCGAGGGGCTGATCTAGAGGAGTGAGCTTGCGGTCACGCTCCCAACCTTCATGCTTTGGCTTCTTTTGACTACTTGCTTTCTACTGGGAGCAGGATTAAAGGGATTTGGTTAAGATAGTCGGCTGGTCTGTTGTTTTGCTTTTCCCCAAAATATCTTTATCAATGTGATCTTGGATGATATTCTTGAGGACAAAACAATTTTCTATATTGTGTCCTATTGCACGGTGAAACTTGCAAAATTATTCTTTGAATCTACCCATGATTGTCGGGGGATCAACGACTTTTGGCAAATGAACCATGCCTTTTGCGAGCAGATTTTCTAAAACAGTCTCGAACTTCTGATCCAGAGGGGTGAACTTTCGATCAGTGCTCTAGTCTTTGTGTTTTGGTTTTTTCTGCTCTTTCCCTTTATGCTGGGGATTGGACTGGAGAGGTCGATCATTTCGCTTGGCTGACTCCTTTCTAGTGTTTGACTCAGGTAGCTCCAATAGCATCTTTATCATCATCTTTTGAAACATCCTGTACATGACTGGATCAATGTCATCTTCACTTGTCTGGTCCTGCTTCTTGACTGGCCTCGGAGAACTCATCTCTTTGACATTGTTTGGTACTATTCTCTTTCCCGACCTTGTTTGAACCATGGTGAAATGCCAATGCTTTCTGCAGAATAAAGAAATGGTTTAGACTGAAGGATTTTTGGGAGAAATAGAGATGATGCAGGAGATGTCTAAGGACTCGAAAGAGACAGAAATCTGACAGACATAGAGAAAAGAAGTTTGACAAGATTTAAACATTTGAAAATTTGCAGGCAGGATCAAAATAAGGTTAGAAATTCGAGGTCCAGAGGAAAGGTAGAAAAAGGGAAATCGCCTGGACTTTTTGAGGAAAAATTTAAGGTTTTGAAAATCATCCAGGGTTTTGATAAAACTAATGGGAAAATAGATGAAATTTGGAAAATGATGTAAAAGGCAAATAAAAGGAAATTGAGAAATAAAAGAAGAATGCATTCAATCACATCCTGCACAAACAATTATGCACATACAACATTCCCTAAGAAGCTGACTTTAAATGCATCAATTTTGAAAGAGCTGTAGGACCCTAATCCTGACTCTAGGCTTAAATCAACTGTGTCCAATCATGCTATGCCGATATACTCGAGCTGAGGCTCGATGTACGTGGCATAAAAATTCATCTCCGGTTCTAGGCTTGTGTTTTCCCAACATCCTTGAGCACCTGCCGATATACGTTAAACTATGGCCCTTGGTACGTGGCAGGGGGGCGTTAGCCCAAATAAGTGGCCCAGTTGTGAGGCTTTGCCCTGAACTATGGTTCTGGAAGAAAGCCTAGCAACGTGAAGACCGGGTAGACATAGGTGGGGTGGTTTTTGAAAAATGATCACATGCAGACAAACAAAGGGCTCTAAGTCCTAAAGAGATAAAATTTTGAAATATTTGAAGAAGCAAACATTGTTCTCATACAAACCCTAGATTGAGAAGTGTTGTATTTCAGACCTAAGTCTAAGTGAGCATGAATAATTCTCCTCAATTGGTCCTACCAAACCATGCCTAGTCTATATGCAATTCTTGTCAGCTGGGTTCAAGTCTAGGCTCCTAGGTTCACATGATATCAGAAAAATAAAGCTGACAGTTCATAGGACATGATTCAGAAAATTGAACTAAGTCAAACACACAATTGATCAGACGAAGACAGGTCACATCACGATCGCCAAACCTGTTATCATCACAAAATTTTTCCCCTCTCCCTCTGCGAGAGTGAGAGAAACGATTCCGCGAGTCAAACTCGACCAAAGTTTTGAAAACTGGTTTTGAAAATCACTCACTTCCGTTTTGAAAATTTGTGGGAAAATTTTGTGGAATGGGATCCACCTGTCGATACGAGGTTCAACCGTTCCTGGCGCCTTTACCAAGGGTAATTGAACCAAGGATCAAATGTGTGCTTTGACCAAGTTAAATTATCTAAATTATGCTCTATTTTCCTAGAATGCACAGAGAATCAGGCATGTGCTATGGAATTTTGAAAATATGCAAGTTTTGAAAGAATGATGTTTGCTTGGAAAATTGAAATGTACTTGGAACATGATTGGAAAAGTGCTTGAAATTGGAATTCCTGGGAAAATCATTGAAATTCATTAGAAATCAGAAATTTGCATTGGAAAATGAATTCTTAGGAAAACTTGAACTTTGGGAAAATCGATTTTGAGATTTGGATTGCTTTTCTGAGGAAATAGATTTGAGAATATTGAGAAATTTAGGAAATTCATTGAAAAATGATTTTTGAAATGAAAAATGGATTCTCAGGAAAATCAGTTCTTTGAGAAAATCGATTTTGGGATTTGAAAATGAAATTGAGAATGTGAAAATCTTGAAAAATCTTGATTTGAACTTGGGAAATACTTTAGAATCTCATTTGAAAATTCAGAGTTCTGAGAAAATCAAATCCTGAGAAAGACTTAAAAATTCTTGGTAAAATTGATTTTTCTGAAATAGAATTGGGAGAAAGAGTTTGAAAATAATGCAAAATGAATGAATGATTTTGAAAGAGAATTGCATTGAGGAATTGGGAAATCCTTTTGAGTTTTTGAGAAATGCAGTGCATTTTTTAAGTTAGCCTAAGAGTGTAGGCTGAATGTGGCTAATACGAAGATCATAAATCTAGGTTTTCTTTGTATTCTGACTATGGCCATAAATGCGAATCCCACCGAGTTTATAAACTCCATAAAAGCTTGTGTACATGCCATTCGTGTCAACCATAGTGATTTTGGAAAATGTGCATATGCATCATACATCAGATATTGAAATATTCAAAAATCAAACTATATGCAATGGAGTCCTATTCTAAGCTGAAAAGTGACTCTTATTCCAAATTATTACAACTTGATATTACATTGAATTGAAATAAAATAAGCAAATAAAATTCTTCTTGAATGTTCCTGCAAAACTAGAAAACAGTGTTAGCACAAAAATGTAGGTTTTTTCGAATTTATCCGAAAATATTAAAAATTATCAGATATTATTCAGATATAAACCCAAATTCATACCCCCCTTGATATAAACATGAGAAATAAGTAATTAAATTCTAAAATGAACTTGTAAATTCGAAATTGGGGTCAAAATGACCAAAATACCCCTGATGACTTTGAAATCAGGGTTTTCTAAAATAATTTTTGTAAATTTTGGAAATTTGAAAATCAAATGAAATAAATCAAACACAATATAATGAAATATAATGATATGCATGAAATTTTTGAGAATTGAAGTTTGGAATTTTGAAATTGAGGTCAAAATGACCAAAATGCCCCCGATAACAAGACTATGACCATGAAACCAGGGTTTTCTGAAATAAATTTTACAAAAATGAGAAATTGAAATACAAATAATATTGAAATTAACCCTAATATGACATGACATGCTTATTTACATGATAAAAATCCTAAAATAGCAAAAATATCAAAAAATATCAAATTTAACTTGATTTTCGCCTCTAAATTTAAAAATAAACTAACACACAAAGCAAATAAACTTAGAATTAAGCCAAATTTGGCATGGATACCTATACTGACCCTAAAAACAGAATGGAGCTCGAAAATATATTTTTTGTTATTTTCTTAATATGGGAAATAGCTAAATATCCTAAAAAATCAAAATTTTGCCTAAAATGTTGATTCTAAATGAGATTTTGGATATCAAAATTCCATAAAAAATTCCCAAATTTTATGGGATGACAGAGGACAGTAAGGCAAAGATTTTTGCATTTTATATATTTTAGTTTTGACCTATGGTCGGAGCTGGACAGCTCCGGCAATTCGGATCGGAATCCGACGACTCTAGGATTTAGGGCAGACAGACAGGTTTTGGTAAAAAATATGGTAAAAATATCAGATAGATGAGCAAATGGCTTAAATTCTGAGAAAATGTCCTTGACAAACAGAGAAAAATTTCCTCTTTTTACAACATTTGGATTCAGGTTGCGGTTTGGAAATGGGAGCACTGTTATCAGAGACCTGGATCTCTGGAATTTTTGGATATGAGAATCTGTCAGACAGAAAATATAAATCCGAGAAAAAATACTTGGGCAATCCCAAAAATTCCTAAATTTTGGGAAAGGGCAGAGGAATGGATTAGAAACAACTTTTGTGTTGAACATTTTGACAGACAACTTATGGATTGAACGTACACATCACATTAGGGTTGGTCTATACCCTGACAAGGAAAAATCAAGGTTTTCCCAAGGGCCTGGAAAAATGGTTTTTTAACAGAGGCCAAATCTACTTATAAAGATCCCAAAATTTTCAGAAAATTAGTAGATTTCATTGTAAATCTACTGTAATTTTTAGGAGGAGATTTGGATCCTCCATCTAGGAGATCTTGGATGCTCTTGTCTGCTAACACAGAAATTAGAATTTCTGAAGAACAGAAAACCCGATTTAGGATCTGATTTGTTTGATAGGGTTCCAAAACTCAAATAGATTTAAGTTTTTGGCATGATGTCGCAGACAAGATAACATAACTATAATAAAATTTTTAGAATTTATAAAAGATAATTTTTGCATGAAATGATGACTAAACCAGACACCTAACACAAAACATGGTAAACTACCAATATAAATTGAATTAAATAACAAGGAATAAAAAAAAATGAGATTAACTGCAACATACAGAACATAAAATGTATTTAAAACCTGGAAGAAAACATGAAAACCTCAAGGGGGCATGAATCATATTCACTCTTATTTTTGTGGCTACGAGAAGGGAAGATCTGGTCCATTGATTGGACGGATTCTTCTCTTTCAATAGCAAACCTATGAAATATATATATATATATATATATATATATATATATATATATATATATATATATATATATATATATATATATATATATATATATATATATAATAAAAGCACATATGTAGCATATAATGAAGATTTTGAATATGAGGGATCTTACCTTGGCTTAGGTAGGGATGCTGCACCAATGGAGGGTTGGCCGGAGTTGCTTCGAGGTTGATGAAGAGGCTGCAGTTGGTATGTACCTTGCTTGAAGGAAGTCGTGGCCAAGGGAGGAGGTGACTGTTGTGTTTGAAGCTGGAGATGATGACGTGGCTGTTGCAACCGGTTGATGCTGCAAGGAGAGCTGGAGCAATGTTGGAGAGGGTGGTGAAGGAAAGTGCTTGGTGGAGATGGTTGCCAAGGTGAGAGAGAGACGGAGTTAAAAAAGAAGAGGTGTGAATTGGGAGAGAAGATGGGTAGTCGTGTGTTTTTTTTTTTTTTAACTAGAACCTAAAACTTAGGTTTTGATGGAATAGACTTAGGGTATTTAGGGGCTTAATGAGACAATGAAAGAGGGAGGGAAGGGAATAAGGAAAGAAAGGGAAGAAGAAGAAAGGAAAGAAAGAAGAAAAAGAAAAGGAAAGAAAGGAAGAAGAAAGGGAAAGAGAACGAGAAAAAGAAAAAGGAAAGAAGAGGCTGGAGGTTTGGTTGACCACCTTGGTGGGTCCCACCTCTAAAAAAATGAATGATAAAAATAAAGATAAAATAAAAAGAAAATGATAAAATAAGGTAAAAGAAAATATTTATATTTTTTTTTTCTTTTAAAAATAAAATGCAAGTAGATAAGCCATCTCAGAGTGGGCTCTCTTTCCAAATTTAAAATTCATTTTGATAATCATAGGGATAGAATGGTCTTTTTAGAAAGATTTCTGATGAAATGAGCTATTTTTGGCAGTTTTTGAAACGAGCTCAGAATTTAAAGTTCAATACCCCGTTGCGAAGTAAATCTAGCGTAGAATTTGAAAATTTGAGTTTGAAAGAAATCCAGATTGTTTTTCTGGAGAAAATATTTCTAAATTTAGAATCTCAGGGGTAAAAATGTCAATTTTGAAAACCCAGGGTTTGAAATTGGTTTCTGAAAGCTTTTAAAACTCAATCTGGATTGGAATTTATAAAACAGAAGCTCTGGACTTCGAAAATGAAATGAAATGTTATAAAATGCTGAGAAATAATATGAAATGATGAGAAATGACATGAAATGCTATGTGAAACGCAGACCCTGAATGAAGAATTTTGGATTTTAAACCCCGATTGACAATTGTACCAGTTCAAAAGGTGTTAAAATTGATAAAATTTGTAAAATGGTTCAAGAAATGGTTTTTGGACTCTACTGGGTTAGAGTGACACTGAAAATTAGGGTTTTATCTGAATTGAACTGAAATGAACTGGATTGATCTGGTTTTTAAGGCTTCAGAACTAAATTGGACTGACAAGACACTGACTCAACTGACCTCTCTGACTAAATTTTATAGAAAAGCTGCCATTTTTAGAGAAATGGTATGGAATGGTCACTTGAGTGAAGTGAATTACGAATCTGAGCTAGGTTTGAGATTGGTAATACTGACATGAACTAAAATCGAAGCTCGAACACTAGCTCAATCGACTGAATTCAGCTCAATGTCAGCTGAATGAGCTGAACAGGCTAAAATGGTCTCCTGGACACTTGGAAATGGTTTTGAACTGAAACTGGAGCACTTGAACTCCTGGTGAGCTCAAGTTAGAATCTGGGGAATATGACTGACTATAAATGACTGACTTGGAGACAATTGACTTGGATTTGAGTGAGAAATGAGCTCATTTCTGAAGAAATGATCCCATTTTGGCAAGAATGGTCAGAAATGAAAATGGTATGTTCATTGTGAGCTCGGGTGAGCTTGAAATGACTAATATTTTAACTATTCTGAACTGACCAATGAGCTTGGTTGACTCCGACTGACTGGGGTCCGGGATGACCTAGGGGTAAAATGGTAATTTTCTTAATAAAAGTTGGTAAAATGGTAGTTTTCTAAAACAGACTCAGGGTTTGACTCCTACACTGACCTAACAGGGTTGACACTGCACGAGAAGGGTTGTTTAAGAATGGATGAGGAAAATTTGGGGTGTTTACAATTGCCAAACTTGAGACGCAAATGGGTCAGGAGAATGCCATATTTACTTGTTCATATGGCACCTTTGGATTCAGGTGTTTGCCATTTGGGCTATATAATGCTTGTTATCATCGCAAAATTTTTCCCGTCTTCCCTTCCCTGCGAAAGAGAGAGGAAAAAGGCTTTCACGATTCAAACTTGACCAGATTTTGGAAATTGTTTTGAAATACTCACCTCCATTTTGAAAATCGTGGGAAAATCCATGGGATGGGGCTCGACCTGTTGGTACGAGGTTCGACCGTTCCTGCCGCCTTTAACAGAGGTAATCGAACCAAGGACTAAAATTGTGCTTGACTTAGTTAAATCATCGAAATTGTGTTCTATCCTAAATGCACAGAGAATTCAGGCATGTGCTATGAGATTTTGTAAAATGTAAGTTGGAAAAAGATGATGTATGCTTAGAAAATATTTGGAGTTGAAAAGCATTTCTCAGAAAATCAATCTCTCAGAAAACTCAGATGAAAGGATTTGGAAATCACCAGAAAGTCTATGAAATTTTGGGAAAATCATGAATGGATGAAAGTCCTGGGAAAATGGATATATGTACATATATATATATATATAGGTATATGTACATATATATAGGTGTAAATAATGTAGATATATCTATATCTATATATATATATATATATATATATATATATATATATATATATATATATATACTTATATATATACATATGAACCCATCCATGCACACTTGTTTTCATATATGAGTATTTATGTACATATATATATATATATATATATATATATATATGAAGTTTTCATATATGAGTATTTATGTAGACATTTATTTTATTTTATTTTTTTTATATACCTCCATTAGCCTATATCACTTAGCACAAATTTGAGCATTTGAATATATATACCTATATATTTCGTTGTACATATTATATATATACCCTTTTCCTTGGTTATCTTGTACTAATTCTCATTTTGCAGGAAAATCTGAAGGATGCCGATTATTTTGATTTTGTATTTCTTTTATTCGTTTTGATTTATGTCAGATGATGTAATAATCAAACTTGGAATAATATTTACTTTTACTGCTTAGATTATGATGCATCTCATGTAGTTTGATTCCTGCAATATCCTGATTCTATGATTCATATATCTCATTTTGCAAAATCACCATGGATGTACATGAATGGCACGTGCACAAACTATTAGAGAGTTGATGAACTCGGTGGAGTTCATATTTACGGCCCTAGTCGGAATATGGACGAGAGCCAGATCCATCATTTTTCTACTAGTCACACTGAGCCTACACTCTTAGGCTATCTTAAAAATGCACATCATGTTTCCAATTTTTCAAAATACTGTGAATTAACTCAAATAAACCCTGAACATATTCATGGCCACAGTCAGAATGTGTGAAGGATTTACTTTGGTTTAATACACATTTTTCCAACAAATTTCTCAAAAAAAATCTTTTCAAAGTGCATTCATTCATTCAAATCATCTGCATCATAGCATCATCTGCTTTTCTCATGATTTTCTCAAGAAAATTTCATTCTTTGAAAAAAATCGATTCCTCAAGAAACTATGAAGATTCTTGAAGATTAGATTTCCCAAGTCAAAGTTTTCCCGTGATTTTCCCTGAAAATGTTATTTTCTTTTTAAGATTCATTTTCCAAAGGAATTTCTCATTTTTCTCAAGAATCAAAGTTGAGTTTCAGATATTTCAAAGACAAGATTCTCAGGATTTCAATTTCCTAAGTTTTGAATTTCCATCTCCAAAGAGCTTTCCTATAAATTCTCCATCATTTGCCTAAGAAAATTTTCAAAGTCAGAGTTTTCCTGATAAATATTTTCTTTTTCGAATATTCATCTTTTCTCAAAAACCTTCTCTATTTTCCCAGGACTTTCATCCATTCACGATTTTTCCAAAATTTCATAGACTTTCTGGTGATTTCCAAATCCTTTCATCTGAGTTTTCTGAGAGATTGATTTTCTGAGAAATGCTTTTCAACTCCAAATGTTTTCTAAGCATACATCATCTTTTTCCAACTTACATTTTACAAAATCTCATAGCACATGCCTGAATTCTCTGTGCATTTAGGATAGAACACAATTTCGATGATTTAACTAAGTCAAGCACAATTTTGGTCCTTGGTTCGATTACCCCTGTTAAAGGCGGCAGGAACGGTCGAACCTCGTACCGACAGGCCGAGCCCCATCCCATGGATTTTCTCGCGATTTTCAAAACAGAGGCGAGTATTTCAAAACAATTTCCAAAATCCGGTCAAGTTTGAATCGCAAAAGCCTTTTTCCTCTCTCTTCTGCAGGGAAGGGAAGACGGGAAAAATTTTGCGATGATAACAATGCTTCGACAACATTTCAGCGGTGCATGATGGCTATTTTCTCCGACATGGTGGATGATGTGATAGAGATATTTATAGACGATTTTTTAGTATATGACTCTTTATTTGAAGATTGTCTCCATAAATTGGTGAGAGTGCTTAAGAGATGTATGAAGACTAATCTTGTGCTCAGTTGGAAAAAGAGTCATTTTATGGTCCAAGAGGAGATAGTTCTCGGACATATAGTGTCCAAGAGAGGGATTGAAGTGGATAGAGCGAAGATAGAGTCAATTTCATGATTGACTCCACCTACAATTGTGAGACAGGTGCATTCATATTTGGGGGCACGTAGGATTTTATCGACAGTTCATCAAAGATTTCAGTAAAATCTCTCGACCGCTATATACATTATTAGCTAAGGATCAACACTTTGATTTCAATGCGGATTATAAGAAAGCATTTGAGTTACTCAAGGATGCCTTGACCACAACACCTATTTTGAGATCTCCAGATTGGACGTTACCATTTGAAATCATGTGTGATGCCTCCAACTATGCCATGGGAGCTATATTAGGACAGAGGATTGATAGGAAGCCCTATGCTATATACTACGCAAGCAGAACTTTGTCTGATGCTCAGATGAATTACACCATGACAGAAAAGGAATTGCTTGCGGTAGTATTTGCATTGGATAAGTTTAGATCCTATTTTCTTGGCTCCAAGGTGGTTGTCTATTCTAACCATGTTGCATTGAAGTATCTTCTTAGAAATAAAGACACCAAACCAAGACTCATTTGGTGGGTCTTGCTACTATAGAAGTTTGATCTCGAGATTCAAGGCAAGAAGGGTAGTGAGAATGTAGTAGCAAACCATTTATCTAGACTGATCGTGGATTTTTCTGAGGATCAGAGATCAATTAATGATTCTTTCTTGGATAAGCAGATCATGGCAGTAGGAGCATCACAATCACCATGATTTGCTGATATTGTGAATTATCTGGTGACCAGACAGGTCCCTACACATTGGATTAGGAATCAGAGAGATCGATTTTTCGCGTAGGTGAGATGTTATTATTGGGATGAACCAACATTGTTTAAGTATTGTGCAAACCAGATTATTAGGAGGTGCATCCCAGAAGAGGAATATGAGTCCATTCTTCAGTTTTGTCATTTCTTATCTTATGGAGGTTATTTTAGTAGTAGGAAGACTTCCACCAAGGTTTTGCAGTCTGGATTTTATTGGCCAACACTCCACAAAGATGTGCATGAGTTTTGTAGGAAATGTCTTTGTTGTCAGCAGACAGGGAACATGTCCAAGAGGGACATGATGCCCATGCTCCCGATCTTAGTAGTCGAGATTTTTTATGTTTGGGACATAGATTTCATGAGCCCATTTCCGCCTTCATTTGGTAATGTTTATATCTTAGTGGCGGTAGATTATATTTTCAAATGGGTCGAGGCTGTGGCCACCAAGACCAACGATCATAGAGTGATGCTTAAGTTTATTAAGCACAACATTTTTAGTCGATTTGGTGTGCCATGAGCAATGATTAGCGATGGTGGAAAGCATTTTAAGAATGTACATGTTGCTTCTCTTCTAAGAAAATACTCTGTACATCATAAATTCACCACTCCTTATTATCCTCAAACCAGTGGACAGGTTGAGGTTTTAAATAGGGAAATCAAAAGAATTTTAGAAAAAATAGTCCACCCGGATCGCAAGGGTTGGTCTCAGTGCTTCGATGATGCATTATAGGCGTATAGCTGCATTCAAGACCCCTATTGGCATGTCACTGTATCGATTACTCTTTGGAAAAGCATGCCACCTCCCCGTAGAATTGGAACATAGGGCTTACTGGGCAACTAAAAAAATCAATTTTGATATGACCCAGGCCGACAAAGAGCATCGATTACAACTCAATAAGCTAGAGGAACTTAGGAATGAAGCTTACGAGAGTTCACGAATTTATAAAGCTCGCACCAAAGCATTTCATGATAAACTCATAAATCAAAAGGTGTTTGAGCCCAGGCAACAAGTATGGTTGTTTAACTCTCGACTTTAATTATTTCCAGGGTAGTTGAAATCTAGATGGGATGGACCATATATAGTGAAAATTGTATTTCCTTCCAGAGCAGTGGAGATTAGAGATCCTCGCAACCGCAAAGTATTCAAAGTGAATGGGCAAAGACTAAAGCCCTACTTTTCTGGAGAGGCACAGGCAAAAGAGTGCGAGGAAATTGTGTTCATTGAGAGTTTTGATTGAACTGGCTGATTGTTTGTATCATAGTATAGATAGATTAGTTATAGGATGAGTACTTTATTTCTTTTTGTTTATTTGTGGTTATTTGTTATTTCATTAGTCATTTGATCTAATCTCTTATGCTATAATGGTGATTATTTTTCACAAGAGACGAGGATGGAGCAACAATTAAGATGTCAACTTCATGTCAAGTTCGCAAAAAATCATGCATCTGAGTGTGCACGATGGTGGTGCAATGGATATGACAATGGAGTATTCAGATGAGCTTCAACATATAGTCAGGTTGTATCTATCCTTGTCTCAATTTATATTTGTTCTTACGACACATGCATGCATGCATATAGTTTCATCTAAGCATGGGGGAGTGTTGTTGAGGACAGCATCATTTAAGCATGGGGGAGGGATTATTAAAAAAATAATAAATAATAAATTTCCAGCTTTTCATGGAATGTCTTTTGTAGGATTTGACATATGCTTATAATTTTAAACCCCATGTTCAATTTTTTTTTGAAAAAATGATCTAAAAGGAGTGATTGCATAGATTTTGATGAAAATATAACATGTAATTGTTGGAGTCTTGATAGAATTACTTGTATGACAATGTATAATATAATATAAATAAAAGCATTAAAAACATATTTTATAGAGCAAATATAGTTGTTCTAAGTCTTCTAAGTTGTCACTTGAATAGTGGAGACAGACACTAGTTGACATGTCTCGTTTATGCGAAAAGAGGCAACTGGGAAGTCGAATGCTTTGCTTAGACATCATCAGTGAGGCCTATTGGGTTTGAGTAATTAAGTCTGAGGGGTGTTTTACACCTGATGCCCTAAAGTTGTCTGGCTTGGGAGTCATTGACCTAAAGCTCGCTACACAGACCCAATAGAAAGCCTAATAGGCGATGGCATTGCACACAGTAAAGGCTATATACACTACAAAAGTCTAGGACCTAGTAACTCGAGTTATTAAGGCCAAGGAATCTTTGTATTTGGTACCCTAAGGTCGTCTGGCCTGGGAGATATTGCCTCAATGCTCATTACAAGGATTACGAAGTCTGATGATGGATGTAGAGCTCAATTGAAAAAAAAAAAGAGATTGAAAGAACAATTCATTGCTTAGAGCGAAAAAAAATTAAACTATGCAGAAATCATACAGATAAGGAGATAAAGATGACGACATGAAAGTGTTCAAATTTCTGAAAAAGGCATGTAGATGATTATGAGTTTTAAAAAAATTTGAGAAAAAAAATATTTGTATTGTGGGGGTGCGGCTTTTCATATGTTATCTCTTACATTTGCATAAAATGAAAGCTAGAATTGATTAGTAGTTAGTTAGTTTCATTATGTTTTTAGTTTTGGTGTTGCTCGAGGACTAGCGACATTCAAGCATGGGGGAATCTGATAATACATGAAATGCATTATAAGTTATACATAATATGCATGTCATTATCTATATTTTTAGAGTTAAAACTCATGTTTATGTTGATTCAAGTCATAGGAAGCTACATTTCAAATTTCATCCAATTCTGAGTTAAATTGGCGAGTTATGAGCTTTTTCGTGTAATGGAGCAAATCTAGTCGGGATCCAAATCCATACCCATATAAAAATAACGGATTTGTAGATCTTGGATCAAGATTAAATCAAATTGAACCAAGCCATGCTCCATTCATGTTTTTTCAAAAGGGGCGCCCAGTTGTTTTTGAGAAATTCTGAGTGTTTTTTAAAATACTCTTTCATAAGAGTGTTTTTGAAATTCTTAAAATTATCAGACAAAAGGGGGGGTGCCCCTCATTCTCATTCTTGTCCAGACTTTGAGATCTCTCCATCACAGCCCAGCCACCACCATCTTCTCTAAGCTCCATTGTCATCCGTCGCACCGAGGAGATTTTCGGGTGTGGCACCCCCGAGGAGCTTTCCGGGCATCTTCTGTCTTCTTCCTTCTCATGTCCTTTTGTTGTTTCTATTTCTATGTCAAGTTTCTTCTAAAAATCTGATTTTTGTGTTCAGCACTACAACAGCCATTGAAGGAGCTTGATCTTCGCACCGAGGAGTTTTCTGGGTGCTATCCGGCCGAAGAGATTTCTGGGCCCTTAAGCGAGCCGACGAGTTTTCCGAGCTAGCTCTTCTTTTCCACCTACCATCCTTCGAACCCCCGACCACCGTTCTTTCCATTGAGATGTTGGAAGTTGCAAACATTAGCATAGGCTTAGACTAAGCCATGGGAGGCCTCAATTCTCGAACCGAGTGCAGATCATCCAGTAAGATCCACGTCTCTTTATTTTTATTTTCTTTTTCGGTATTTTGCAAAAATCGGCTAGACTATGTCTAGCCATTTTTTATCTTCCAAACAATGTTTTATGCTGGGTTTTTTATAGTAATTTCAGTATGTTAAAACCAAGTTTTCTAGGTTCTAAGATTGAGTCTAGTATTATTTTAATGTGTTGATTTTTTATTTTTTTATTTTTTATTTAGCTAGTTGTGAAAATCGACTAGACATAGTCTAGCCATTTTTGGTGTCTTACAAAGTTTTTATGTCTGATGTTTTTTTACAGTTCAAAATATATGAAAATCAACTTGCGATAGCCTAATATTGATTTGTGTGGTGTGTGATTGTCTAGAAAATTTTTGTTTCTTTCTTATCTTTATATTTTAACTAAAAACATTTTTTTTCTTGAAATTCAAGTCAATAGGGGTCGTCGTCTTCTTCATAGAGGACAACAACTATTGTTGGACCTTAGAGCTTAAGTAGTTTAGTAAATTAATCATTTTTAGTAAGTATTTACATTTAGATTCATTGCATTTGGTCATTATGTTTTTAGTAGTCAACAACTAGGAAATTAACATATGCATATAAATTTTTTTTTAGCAATTAGACATTCACGTTTTGTTCTTGTTCATTCCAAGTTGGTCCATGCATTAACTATTTTAAATATCAGATAGGTTAGAGTGTAGTTAGTTTAGTGTAATATAATTTGAAAATATCCAAGTTTTATGAAGGGCATTTTTGGAAATTTCAAAGAATAGGCGATTTTGGCAAATTGTGGGGCTTTCTTAAATTCATGAAATAAAAAAGGGAAAGAGTTGGGTCTCATTGAAGATGCCAACCAAGAGGATCTCCTCTTCTTGTGATTTAGGTAAGTGGACTTCAAATTCAAATCCCTTACCTAAATTCATTTTGATTTGAATTAAAGAGGAGATAACATCTTAAATAAGGAGATCGTCTCCTTATTTAAGAAGCTAATCCAAAAATGTGTGGGCCCACTTGGGGCTGACATTTTTGGATCAGCAAAGTCAAGGTTTTTCTTTTAAGGTAAGATGTATGGACCCCACCCTAATTCCAAATCAGCCTCACCATTTATTCATTTCCCTTCTCTTAATTAGGTTAGTTTACGCATATGATTTTCATATTTCATTTAAGTAGGTAAGTCGTAATTAGATTTTTTTATGTTATGTCAACTAGAAATTAATGTTGCCTAGTAAGGCATGCATTCTTTCATTGTTACTTGGTTTCCTTTTCTTTTAAATTAATTTTTTTTAGGAGGTCCCACATAGGGGACGGCTCACCTCAGTTTGCATTTGTATTAAGTCAAGTTTGTTTAGTTAGGTAAGTTGTTTATATTCATATTGTCATTTCATGTCTTGTATTTTTTTTATGTTTAAAATAGATCTCATATAGGAGACGACTACCATTAGTGTGTATTCATGTTAGTTAATTTTTTTTATTTAGGTTTGTTAATTTAACCTAGTCAATTTTTACTTGTGCATTAGAGTAATTTAATCCCTTTGCAATAATTTATGTTTTCTATTTAGATTTAATTTTTCTTAGCATTATTAACATTTTATTTTCTATAGTTTAGCCTAGTATTAGGTCTGTTATGCCTGGTTATTAAATCAGCCTAGTGCCATTAGTGCTTGCATTGGTTTATCTTTTATTCTTGATTTGAATTTTAGAACCAGAATTTTTGATCATTTGCACTCATCATTTTATGTAAAAAATTTTAGAGTTTTAAGCTCAAACTGGTTTCACTCTCTTCATCTACGTGTCCTTTGATTGCATACCAAAAATCAACTCATTCGGAGTTGATTTGGTCAGGTTTTTAAGTGTTTTTCAAAAAAAATGGTTTGACAGGAATTTAAATTTTGGGATAGACAATTTCCAGAATTTAGGTGCTCTTAAAATGCCTATATTTAGATATTCTGAATGAATTTCTAGATTCTATAAAAAGGGTCTGATTTCTGCACGTGTTAGAAATCCAACAAAATAAATTTCATAAAAATTGGATTTCATTTGACCCTTCGAATCATATGTTTTTAAAAGTCTGTCATAAAGTCATTCATGCACTATAGCGAGGGCAAAAAAGACATTTTAGTAGTTAATTAAATTTCTTTAATTTTTATATTTTTAATTACAGAAGTTAGAGTAGTCAGTATTAGAATAAATTAGTTACTTTATTAGAATTTACATCTTAGTGTAGTTTTAATTTAAATTGCAAATTAGTTGTAGTAATTATTTTTAGAAGTAATTTTAGTTATCTTTTTGAATTAGTTAGTAATTTCATTAGCTAACTTGTGATTTTTATTTTTATAGGTTGACAAGCATACGGCATGTCAAAAGGTGTATTTACGCTAACAACATAAATGTCATAACTTGGAAAAGGTCAAAAATACCCGTATTGACTTGAGGGAGTGCTCGAGCAACGTAGTTTAGAGTCTTATATTTTTTTAGTTAATTTTTATTCATGATTAGTGTTTGAATTAACTTGTACTTTTCATTGTAGATATTTTAAAATGTTAATAAAGTGAAGTAATTAGATTTGATATTGAAGATTATCTTGTTTCCTATGGATTCGACCCGTACTTACCATACATGTGGAAGTTCGGTTTTTATATATTTAGTTGCTGATTTTTCAAAACATTTATTGAAAATATCTTTTTAAAATTGTCATTGCAAAAGAACAACCAAAAACCATATTTTTAATGTTACATACTCTTGCATAAAATCTTATATATAATGCAATCATAACCTTGGATTCATAAAATCCACATGCCCATTCATACATGCTATCAAGATTGATTAAAGGCAATAGAAATACTCACATGTGATCCATCCATGACCACAATTCACATTTACAATCAAATGTTTTTGGTGAATTCTAAATATAACTATACACATACTTATGTGAAATAAAACATAGCTATTACTATGTTTATGTGGTTTAGATTTTTTAACATTCACAAGCACTCACATGACTCGAATTTTTAAAACATTCACATGGACCAGATTTTTGAAACATTCATATGTATTTCAAGCATACCAAAAATCAATTTTGGCATATATATTAAGCCAACTTAAAAATCGGTTTTGTCATGCACATTTCATATGATGCACATGCATATAAATATGAACATTTAACATATGAATATATATATTTTATGCACATATAACTGTGAACACCCCAAATTTTCCTAAAAATTCAAAAATTCCCTTTTTACCCCTAGGTCCCTTTCTTTGAATAAATCTAGTCAATTTTTAATCAAATTTCCAGTCATTTCTCGGATTCACTGGAATCCAGGCTCAATCTTCATTTCTGACCCAATTTTTGATCCAAATCGGATATCTGGATCCAATTCTGATCTTGGATCTCTTATTGATCCAAAAAATCAAAAATTTCAAATTCTTTATATTTCTCAAAGGTTTTTCTCAGTTCAGAGTCTGATCTCAATTCAAAATCCAAATTTTAATGTTTTATCAAAATTCTCGGACCCACATCCATTTCTAAAACTCGATTTCCAAAATTAACCCTACTATTTGCCAAAACCTCATTTTAGAAAATCTTGAATATTTCAAAATAATAATTTTACAAAAAAAAAAACTTTTAAAAACATCATTTGGGTCCTCGTGTTTTCCTTATGCTTTCGAGGTTTTTCTTTCAAAAAATTAATATATATATATATATATATACATAGCTTACCCTATTTCATAAATCCCCTTGTTCTAAACAGAAAACCCATTTTGAAAAACCTCTTTTCTGGAAAATCTTGTAAATAAACCATCTTTTGAAAATTAATTAAACCTAAAAGGACCCGTTTAGAAAGATTTCTAATGGCTCCTTCCTATATAAACCAACCTCCAGGAGTCGATAAGATCATCCGTCTTCTACCCCTCCATGTGCATTCTTCTACGCTTCCTCTTCTCCTCTTTTTCTCCTTTTTATCCCCCCCCCCCCCCTGGTATCTCCCCTTAAGCAGTAGAAGGAGCCCCGAGTCTCTCTTCTAAGTCTGGAATTCTATTTGCTGATTAAATTTCATGGTGCTGGACGCCACCTGTTCGCCAATAAATCACCAATGCTGAGCCATTAATTCCTTGTTTCATTACTGTTGTACTCATCTGTGTATCCCTGCAACACCAACACGGCAGCCACATCCGCTGCATCTATTACGGTAGGCTCAAACCCCTTTGGAATTTGTTTCTTCCCCTACTATAAGCATGCTAATTTGAACCTACCCTTCTCCTTTCATCTATAACCATACCTTCTTCACTTACTACTGTATACAACCTTTTCACTGTCATAACTCCCTCACCACTACATCTGCATATGCCATCATCATTAACCTCACAGCCTTCATTCAATCCTCCACCTAACTCCCAATCACTATGTACCATTCTTGTACCTATCTCCATTTCCCACATATCAATCACAGTCATTACTCACGTTTTACCTCCTACAAAATACACTTGCAATTGTCATTATACTCACTCACCTGTGCACCTGCACTTCATCATATTTCCTTCACTTTACCGCACATATATGCATTTCTACCTGCATACCATTGCTGATATCACCGCCTCCTCATTTGTACACTATCCATACAACATATAGCCTATCATTTGCCTATAGTTGGTGGTCTGAGCACTATTTAACTAGCACTGCCTAAGTGCCCCCCTCCAGTTCATGTTATGAGATTTCTCATAACCTGTCATAATACCTCACCAGGTTCTACAGTTCATTCATCATCTAATATTTGGATTAGCATTTGCATCGGTCCATCAAGTTCATTCATGACATCATGACCAACACCCCATCACAGTAAGTGTTGATCATCTCACCATAAGGCACTGAATCCTCCACAGTGGTTCACAAGGAACCATTGTGGCCTTGCTTTCCTATAGTAGTTTATCGAGGAACTATTATGGTTGTAGCCCTTCATAGTAGTTCACAATAAAGCATTGTAGTCTTTCATTTCCATAGTAGTTCATCATGAGTTACTATGGTTATTGCCTTTCATGATGGCTCATCTTGGACCATTGTGGCTCTTGACTTCACCCATTGTATATACCTTTCTCATTCAGCATGAGCATAGCATCTTGCATTAGAATCGGTACAATCACATGCAATTTTGCTTTCAATGAAGTATTTTCTTCTATATTGTGCTAACTCATTTCTTTGGAGGGAATTCATGGAAAACTTGTATTGCTTTCTTAGATTAGAGATGTTATTACTTCAAATTTCAATTTCAAATATTGTAACAACTTAGATATTAATGAGAAATTTATATTTCTAGCTTAGATTAGAATGTATGAGCATGTATATATTTTTTTTAGAAATGCTTGTTTCATATCATTTTTCTTTTTATTTCAAAATGTCACAAATGGGAACACGAATGGCACGTGCACCATTTTATAAAAGGTGATTAAATCCTAAGTTGATGATTTGCATCAATGGCCATAGTCAAAATGTGAACAAAAGTTAGGATTTTCATCTTTTATGGAATAACATTGGATCCACACTGGATCTCTTTTTAAAAAATCATCATACTTTCAAATATTTTTCCTTTATTAGAGTTTAACTTAAAACTAACTCAAAACATATATCAATGGCTATAGTCAGGATATATTGAGAGTTAATTTCATTTTAAACTCTATAAAGGCACCTAAATGTATTTTATTCTTCACTTGAATTTAAATATGATTAATATATAATACATTCAATGACCATAGTCAGGGATGTATCATATCTTCAATCTTATTTCAATTCATTTAAAGAATGAAATATGCTTTTCCAATCTAATTTCAAATTCTTTAAATTCACTCATCATTCAGGATAGAATTACATCATAATTTTAAACATCCTTTTTCAAAATTCAAGTGATTTTTGAGATAACTCTTCACATATCTTCTTCATTTCTCAAACCAATCTTCAATTCCTATTTCAATTCATCTTTCTATCTCACTTCAAAATTCCAAATTCAATTTCAAAGTCCAATTTGACTTTGAAATTTCGAATTCTCTTCTTATATTCAAAATTCAATTTCCAATTCGAGATTTCAAAAGTTCAAATTCAACTTTGGAATTCCAGATTCATTTTCTAGATTCAATTTCAAAATTCAAATTAACATCTAAGATCCAATTTCAAAGTTCAATTCAACTTTGAAATTCCCGATTCATCTCCTGATTTTCAAAATTCAAAGTTTAAATTCAAATTTATTCTTTATTTTTTCCAAAATCTTCAAAATTCTATCTAAAGATTGAGTCTTGATTCTCAATCCAAAATCCAAGTTTTGAGATTGATTCTGAATCTCAAAATCTGATTTTCTTTAAAGTTTAAAGCCCACTTTTAAATTCAAAAATGGATTTTCATAATCCAGATCCATCTTCAAAAGTCCCATTTGGATTTTTAAAATCCAATTCTAGATTTAGAATCTGGTTCCACTTTGGATTCAGATTTCCAATCTCCATCTTGGATTCCAGACTTCGGATCCAATTCCATTTAGGATCCTAGATTTTGGATTCAACTCCATTTTCGGATTCCAGACTTCAGATCGAATTCCATTTAGGATTTAGAATTCAATTTCATTTTGGATTCCAGATTCCGGATCCAATTCTATTTAGGATTGCAGATCTTGGATTCAATTCCATCTTGGATTCCAGACTTCGGATCCAAATTCCATTTTCATATTTCAGATCCAGTTCCATTTCCAATTCTGGTTTTAAAAAAGCTAATTTCAAATTTGTTCCTTAAGGCTGAGTTCGAATTCAATTCCATTTTCAGATCTCATCTGGACTTCTTAAATCCAATTCTATTTTCAAAGTCCATTTTGGATTTCTTAAATCCAAAATTCCATCCTCATTTCGAACTTTAAATCTGAAATTCAATTCCATTCCAAATTTCATCTCTACTTTGAAATTTAGACTCCAAAATTCGAAGTCAAAGTCTATTTTGACTTTGAAACTTCATTTTCTTTTTCTATCTCAGCTTCAAAATTCCTCTTTCTCTTCATTCCTTTCAATTCAAAGCTTTATTTTTCCAACTCTGATTATTTCAAGACTTAGAACTTCAAATATCTTTCCAAAGATCTATTTCAAAGTTCTAAGTTAGATTCAACTTTCAAAAATCATGTCTTCACTTTATTATCAAGTTCATCTCAGAAACACTTGGAAATTTCCAAATCATTTTCTCAAAAGAGCATACATCTTTGCATTCACACATGCATGATTCTTTGTGCATTTCAGACTTAGGATAAATTCTTAGATAGTATTTAGGCAAAGCAAAAGGCATAAAATTGGATCCTTGGTTCGATTACCTTTGGTAAAGGCGCCAGGAACGGTCGAACCTCGTACCGACGAGCGAATCCCGTCTCTCCTATTTCAAAAACGGAGGCGAGTAATCTTTTAAATCTTTTTCAAAATTAAGGTCAAGTGAGACCTTCGCAAAAGAGTTCCTCGCTCTCTTTCTTTTCTCTTCTCTTCTCTCTTCTTTTCTGTCTTTTATTTTTCCCTTCAAAAAGGAGAAATAAAGGTTGAAAAGGAAAAGAGAAGGAAAAGAGAGAAAGAATGGAAGAGCAAAAATTTTGCGATGATCACAGATTTGGCGACCGTGATGGGACTCGTCTTTGTCCAGTCGATTTTTAGCCTTTTGCTTTGCCTTGATATCATCTAAGTCTTTATTCTACAAATGTCAACTTCATTTCCATGCAAACCTTAGGAGCCTAGACTCTGTCCTAGCTGACATAATGCATATAGGATCTAAGTATGGTTTGATAAGACGAAATTGAGGAGATTATTCCATGCTCACATTAGACTTAGGTCTGAAATACAACTCTCCTCAATTCTAGGGATTGAATGCAAACAATGTATGCAAGTATATGCTTCTCTTCATTTAAATTCTATCTCTTTTAGGACTTGCATTAGAGACATCTGATTTCTTGCATGTTGAACATATTTTTGAAAACATCCCTACCTATATTTGTCTCAGTCTTCACGTTGCTGGGCTGTCTCACTGAACCATAGTTTGGGAGAGAGCCTCACAATTGGACCACTTATTTGGGTTAGTGCCCCCCTACCACGTACCTAAGGGCCATAGTCTGAGGTATATGGGTAGGTGCTCAAGGATGTTAGGAAGCCATTACCTTAGAACCGGAGAAATATTTTTATGCCACGTACTTCGAGCTTCGGCATGAGTATATCGGCGTATCTTGATTGGAATCAGATGATCTGAACCTTAGTTTTAGGATTAAGGTCTTACGAGCCTTTTCAAATATTGCATTTAGAGTCAGCTTCTAGGGAGTGCTATTTTGTGCATCATTGCTTGTATAATTTGATTTTTTTGTAGATATTATCTTGAAAATTCTTATTTTTTTCAAAACCCTGGATGTTTATTTTACAATTTTTTTTTATTTTCTCAAAAATCCAGGATTGTATATGTCTCATTTCTTTATTCTTTCATAATTTTCTTAAAACCTGGACATTCTTTTAAGTTTTTCCTCTATCTTTCAAAAGTCCAGGCATATTTTTCCTTTTTTTCTTCTAATTTATTCAATTCTTTTGATTCTGCCTGCCGTTTTTCAAAATATTCAGGTCTTGTCATCCATCTTTAAATATGTCTTCAAATTCTATTTTCTCATCCAAGATCTCTTTTTATCGAGAGATTTCTCTTCAAATCTTTTAGTATCTCTTTCTTCGTCTCTCTTTTCCCAAAAAAATCCTCGAGTTTTAAATCCTTCCATTATTCTACAGAAAACATCGACATTTCATCATGGTTCAAACAAGAGCAGGAAGGAGGGCAGCTCAGCAGCACAATGACAGTGAGGTGGAGGAAGTAAACTCTCCCAGATTATCCCGGAAACATGATTCAGAGGAAGATGATGTCGACCCGACAATGTATAAGATATTCCAAAAAATGATGGCAAAAATGATGTCTGAACAAGCTGAGGTAGGTTCAAAGAAAACATCCTCTAAGAACAAGATCAAGAGAAAGCCAGTGAAAAAGCATGTCAGGATCAACAAGAAGAGAGTTCAGTAGGACAGCACCTTTGAGGATACAGAATCGGCGGAAGAGGATTCTAAGGAAGAACAGTTCGTGTTCATCCCAAAACATCTGCGACAACCCAAGAAGGTGGCAGAAGAACCTGAATCAGTAAACAAGCCTAGAGATGGGGTCCCGACAGAAGATTCAATACAAGCACTGACCAAGATGGTCAAGGATCTGCAAATCCGAGATAAGGGAAAGAGGGTACATACCAGGCAAGACTTCTATCTCGGTTTAGATGGGGACAGCAACTTGGAAGACCTCCCCAGAAAATTCATTAAGTTCGATGGATCCGGCAATCCAAAGGCCCATCTCGCCATGTTTTTCGCAGAGTGTGCCCAGTTCAATAAAGACAATTGTGCTCTTTTCCTATGCTTCCCTCGCAGTTTAGAAGGCATGGCAGCAAAGTGGTATGTAGAGCATATCAACCCCGTTGAGCTGCGAGATTTTGATAAAGTTGTTAATCTGTTCGTGGAACGGTTCATGTTCAACACTGAGGCACTGCCAACCCTCAATCACCTATACAATCTGAAGCAAGAAGACAAAGAAAAGGACATAGATTTCATTCACAGATGGAGAGACACATGTAATAAAATGAGAACCCCCATTTCAAAAGAGCACACACTCCAAGTCATCTTGAACAATTTCTCTCAACCTCTCGGAAGCCTTATTTCAACCTACCCATCAAAATCGTTCATCGAACTCATTGAACGAGCTGAGTGGCTAGAGATGGGGATGGACAATGGAGTGTATGAGGGCATCACCCTCATCAAGAGCAATCAAGACCCCAAAAAGAATGTGAATTATACCTTCTCGACCAACTCTGGCGGCAGTAGCAGCAGGGATAGCAAGAACAAGCAGACAGGTCAGCGAGAGGAACCCTTCAAACAGAATGACAAGTCGGTTCTGGCCAAACAGACAAAAAAGATAAAACGTGAAGGTTGGGGTTATGACCACCAATTCACTACTCTGGAATAGTCCCTCGAGCAGGTTCTGGAGTATATGTTAAGCAAAGATATGATTAAACTTCCAAGAGTTGTTGATCCCCCGGTCCTCCTGAGAAAATGGAAGGACAAATTCTGTAAGTTTCACCGAGCAGTGAGGCACGATACAGAGCACTGCTTCGTTCTAAAAAATATCATCCAGGACTGCATCGATAAAAATCTTCTGATAAAGGATGAAGATGAAGAGCAGCCCACCGTTCTGACCAAGCCTTTCCCAGATCATTCAAAAAACTGACAAATGCTAGTCTTTCTGCTTTCCTCCATTTTCTTTACCAAACCATCTTGTAAAGGCAAGTCAGCCCGAGTCTTTTGTGACCTTTTGGTCAAGATGCTTGTAAATATTTTAGTCTTTGTTATCGGTTTTGCTTATAAATGAAATGTCAATCTTCTTCCTATCTTTGATCCTTATTTCTTTCACCATGTTGGGGCATCTTTTAAAAATTACAGTTACACTTCAAAATACTCTTTGCCATCAAATTCCCATTCTTTTCAGGATGAGGGGCAATCCCGACATCATCCATGAGAGAAATGATATTACCTATGAGGGATTTTTTTTAAACTTGTGAAATCTTCTGCAAAATCTTTGTCATGGTCACCAAAAGTTCAAAATTTTGATCCAACCTTTTTCAAAATCAACCAGCGTGTTGATCCTCTTTTTTAAAATCGGTTTCAAACCATTGTTTTCAAGGAATCAACCCTCATGTTGATCTCTCTTCAAAATCAACCCTCGTGATAATTCTTCTTCAAAGATCAGCCCTCGTGTTGATCATTCTTCAAAATCAACCTCGCGGTTGACCCTCTTTCCAAAAATGATTTTTTTTCTCATGAACATTCTCATCTCACTTTAAAGATCCCACGTGCAGGCAGGATCAAGCAAACTTTTTTTCCTTAATTTTTTCTTTTCTTTTGTCAATTTTCATCAGTCTTATCAATTTTTATTCATCCTTATCAATTTTATCAATTTTTATTGATTTTTCATCAATTGTATTTTTCTTGTTAATTCTTATTCCAAATTACCCTTTTAGGTTAAAGGATAAACCTGATGCCTCTTTCCCATGAGGTATTCTTTTTTCCTTCTTCATTTCTCACTAAGGATAAGGGACAAACCTAAATTTTCCCTCTTAGGTTAAGGGATAAACCTGAACCTCATCCTGTGAGGTCCTTTTTCCTTTAGGATAAGGGATAATCCTGAAGTCTTTCTTCGTCTTCCAAGTATCTTCAGTTTTTCCACCAATTTTACCAATTTCTACCAGATCCTTGTCAATTCTTTATTTCTTATTCTTTATCGATTTTATCAAGTTTATTGATGCTTTATCAATTTTTATCAATTCTTTTAGTTCTTTATCAACCTTTTATCAATTTTTTCAAAATTGTCAATTTTATTCTTTTCTCATTCAGGATAAGGGATAATCCTGAAACCATTCATAGAAGCAGTGCAGCCTTCTATAATGGTCCTTTCAAAATCCAATTCTCACATTGGTCCTTCATCAAATCCAATTCTCACATTGGTCCTTCAAAATCCAGTCTAACACTGATCCTTCATCAAATCCAATTCTCACATTGGACCTTCCAAATCCAGTCCAAACACTGGTCCTTCATCAAATCCAATTCTCACATTGGTCCTTCAAATTCCAGTTTTTACACTGATCCTTCAAATTCCAATTGGTCCTTCAAAATTCCAATGTTTACATTGGTTCTTCCAAATTTCAATTTTTCAAATTGGTCCTTCAAAATTCCAGTTTTACCATGGTCCTTTAAAATCCCAATTGGTCCTTCAAAAAAATTCCAATGTTTACATTGGTCCTTCAAAAAAAATCCAATGTTTACATTGGTCCTTCAAAATTCCAGTTTTACACTTGTCCTTCAAATTCCAATTGGTCCTTCAAAATTCCAGTTTTACACTTGTCCTTCAAATTCCAATTGGTCCTTCAAAATTTCAATGTTTACATTGGTCCTTCCAAATTTCAATTTTTCAAATTGGTCCTTTAAAATTCCAGTTTTACCCTGGTCCTTTAAAATCCCAATTGGTCCTTCAAAAAAATTCCAATGTTTACATTGGTCCTTCAAAATTCCAATTTTCTCGAATTGGTCCTTCAAAATTCCAGTTTTACACTGGTCCTTTAAATTCCAATTGGTCCTTCAAAATTCCAATGTTTACATTGGTCCTTCCAAATTCCAATTTTCTCAAATTGGTCCTTCAAAATTTCAATTTTTACACTGGTCCTTCAAATTCCAATTGGTCCTTCATAAAATTCCAATGTTTACATTGGTCCTTCAAAAATTTTCAATTTTCTCAAATTGGTCCTTCAAAATTCCAGTTTTATACTGGTCCTTCAAAATTCCAATGTTTACATTGGTCCTTCAAAATTCCAATTGGTCCTTCATAAAATTCCAATGTTTACATTGGTCCTTCAAAATTCCAATTGGCCCTTCATCAAAATTTCAATGTTTTCATTAGCATATAATGAAGATTTTGAATATGAGGGATCTTACCTTGGCTTAGGTAGGGATGCTGCACCAATGGAGGGTTGGCCGGAGTTGCTTCGAGGTTGATGAAGAGGCTGCAGTTGGTATGTACCTTGCTTGAAGGAAGTCGTGGCCAAGGGAGGAGGTGACTGTTGTGTTTGAAGCTGGAGATGATGACGTGGCTGTTGCAACCGGTTGATGCTGCAAGGAGAGCTGGAGCAATGTTGGAGAGGGTGGTGAAGGAAAGTGCTTGGTGGAGATGGTTGCCAAGGTGAGAGAGAGACGGAGTTAAAAAAGAAGAGGTGTGAATTGGGAGAGAAGATGGGTAGTCGTGTGTTTTTTTTTTTTTTAACTAGAACCTAAAACTTAGGTTTTGATGGAATAGACTTAGGGTATTTAGGGGCTTAATGAGACAATGAAAGAGGGAGGGAAGGGAATAAGGAAAGAAAGGGAAGAAGAAGAAAGGAAAGAAAGAAGAAAAAGAAAAGGAAAGAAAGGAAGAAGAAAGGGAAAGAGAACGAGAAAAAGAAAAAGGAAAGAAGAGGCTGGAGGTTTGGTTGACCACCTTGGTGGGTCCCACCTCTAAAAAAATGAATGATAAAAATAAAGATAAAATAAAAAGAAAATGATAAAATAAGGTAAAAGAAAATATTTATATTTTTTTTTTCTTTTAAAAATAAAATGCAAGTAGATAAGCCATCTCAGAGTGGGCTCTCTTTCCAAATTTAAAATTCATTTTGATAATCATAGGGATAGAATGGTCTTTTTAGAAAGATTTCTGATGAAATGAGCTATTTTTGGCAGTTTTTGAAACGAGCTCAGAATTTAAAGTTCAATACCCCGTTGCGAAGTAAATCTAGCGTAGAATTTGAAAATTTGAGTTTGAAAGAAATCCAGATTGTTTTTCTGGAGAAAATATTTCTAAATTTAGAATCTCAGGGGTAAAAATGTCAATTTTGAAAACCCAGGATTTGAAATTGGTTTCTGAAAGCTTTTAAAACTCAATCTGGATTGGAATTTATAAAACAGAAGCTCTGGACTTCGAAAATGAAATGAAATGTTATAAAATGCTGAGAAATAATATGAAATGATGAGAAATGACATGAAATGCTATGTGAAACGCAGACCCTGAATGAAGAATTTTGGATTTTAAACCCCGATTGACAATTGTACCAGTTCAAAAGGTGTTAAAATTGATAAAATTTGTAAAATGGTTCAAGAAATGGTTTTTGGACTCTACTGGGTTAGAGTGACACTGAAAATTAGGGTTTTATCTGAATTGAACTGAAATGAACTGGATTGATCTGGTTTTTAAGGCTTCAGAACTAAATTGGACTGACAAGACACTGACTCAACTGACCTCTCTGACTAAATTTTATAGAAAAGCTGCCATTTTTAGAGAAATGGTATGGAATGGTCACTTGAGTGAAGTGAATTACGAATCTGAGCTAGGTTTGAGATTGGTAATACTGACATGAACTAAAATCGAAGCTCGAACACTAGCTCAATCGACTGAATTCAGCTCAATGTCAGCTGAATGAGCTGAACAGGCTAAAATGGTCTCCTGGACACTTGGAAATGGTTTTGAACTGAAACTGGAGCACTTGAACTCCTGGTGAGCTCAAGTTAGAATCTGGGGAATATGACTGACTATAAATGACTGACTTGGAGACAATTGACTTGGATTTGAGTGAGAAATGAGCTCATTTCTGAAGAAATGATCCCATTTTGGCAAGAATGGTCAGAAATGAAAATGGTATGTTCATTGTGAGCTCGGGTGAGCTTGAAATGACTAATATTTTAACTATTCTGAACTGACCAATGAGCTTGGTTGACTCCGACTGACTGGGGTCCGGGATGACCTAGGGGTAAAATGGTAATTTTCTTAATGAAAGTTGGTAAAATGGTAGTTTTCTAAAACAGACTCAGGGTTTGACTCCTACACTGACCTAACAGGGTTGACACTGCACGAGAAGGGTTGTTTAAGAATGGATGAGGAAAATTTGGGGTGTTTACAATTGCCAAACTTGAGACGCAAATGGGTCAGGAGAATGCCATATTTACTTGTTCATATGGCACCTTTGGATTCAGGTGTTTGCCATTTGGGCTATATAATGCTTGTTATCATCGCAAAATTTTTCCCGTCTTCCCTTCCCTGCGAAAGAGAGAGGAAAAAGGCTTTCACGATTCAAACTTGACCAGATTTTGGAAATTGTTTTGAAATACTCACCTCCATTTTGAAAATCGTGGGAAAATCCATGGGATGGGGCTCGACCTGTTAGTACGAGGTTCGACCGTTCCTGCCGCCTTTAACAGAGGTAATCGAACCAAGGACTAAAATTGTGCTTGACTTAGTTAAATCATCGAAATTGTGTTCTATCCTAAATGCACAGAGAATTCAGGCATGTGCTATGAGATTTTGTAAAATGTAAGTTGGAAAAAGATGATGTATGCTTAGAAAATATTTGGAGTTGAAAAGCATTTCTCAGAAAATCAATCTCTCAGAAAACTCAGATGAAAGGATTTGGAAATCACCAGAAAGTCTATGAAATTTTGGGAAAATCATGAATGGATGAAAGTCCTGGGAAAATGGATATATGTACATATATATATATATAGGTATATGTACATATATATAGGTGTAAATAATGTAGATATATCTATATATATATATATATATATATATACTTATATATATACATATGAACCCATCCATGCACACTTGTTTTCATATATGAGTATTTATGTACATATATATATATATATATATATATGAAGTTTTCATATATGAGTATTTATGTAGACATTTATTTTATTTTATTTTTTTTATATACCTCCATTAGCCTATATCACTTAGCACAAATTTGAGCATTTGAATATATATACCTATATATTTCGTTGTACATATTATATATATACCCTTTTCCTTGGTTATCTTGTACTAATTCTCATTTTGCAGGAAAATCTGAAGGATGCCGATTATTTTGATTTTGTATTTCTTTTATTCGTTTTGATTTATGTCAGATGATGTAATAATCAAACTTGGAATAATATTTACTTTTACTGCTTAGATTATGATGCATCTCATGTAGTTTGATTCCTGCAATATCCTGATTCTATGATTCATATATCTCATTTTGCAAAATCACCATGGATGTACATGAATGGCACGTGCACAAACTATTAGAGAGTTGATGAACTCGGTGGAGTTCATATTTACGGCCCTAGTCGGAATATGGACGAGAGCCAGATCCATCATTTTTCTACTAGTCACACTGAGCCTACACTCTTAGGCTATCTTAAAAATGCACATCATGTTTCCAATTTTTCAAAATACTGTGAATTAACTCAAATAAACCCTGAACATATTCATGGCCACAGTCAGAATGTGTGAAGGATTTACTTTGGTTTAATACACATTTTTCCAACAAATTTCTCAAAAAAAATCTTTTCAAAGTGCATTCATTCATTCAAATCATCTGCATCATAGCATCATCTGCTTTTCTCATGATTTTCTCAAGAAAATTTCATTCTTTGAAAAAAATCGATTCCTCAAGAAACTATGAAGATTCTTGAAGATTAGATTTCCCAAGTCAAAGTTTTCCCGTGATTTTCCCTGAAAATGTTATTTTCTTTTTAAGATTCATTTTCCAAATGAATTTCTCATTTTTCTCAAGAATCAAAGTTGAGTTTCAGATATTTCAAAGACAAGATTCTCAGGATTTCAATTTCCTAAGTTTTGAATTTCCATCTCCAAAGAGCTTTCCTATAAATTCTCCATCATTTGCCTAAGAAAATTTTCAAAGTCAGAGTTTTCCTGATAAATATTTTCTTTTTCGAATATTCATCTTTTCTCAAAAACCTTCTCTATTTTCCCAGGACTTTCATCCATTCACGATTTTTCCAAAATTTCATAGACTTTCTGGTGATTTCCAAATCCTTTCATCTGAGTTTTCTGAGAGATTGATTTTCTGAGAAATGCTTTTCAACTCCAAATGTTTTCTAAGCATACATCATCTTTTTCCAACTTACATTTTACAAAATCTCATAGCACATGCCTGAATTCTCTGTGCATTTAGGATAGAACACAATTTCGATGATTTAACTAAGTCAAGCATAATTTTGGTCCTTGGTTCGATTACCCCTGTTAAAGGCGGCAGGAACGGTCGAACCTCGTACCGACAGGCCGAGCCCCATCCCATGGATTTTCTCGCGATTTTCAAAACAGAGGCGAGTATTTCAAAACAATTTCCAAAATCCGGTCAAGTTTGAATCGCAAAAGCCTTTTTCCTCTCTCTTCTGCAGGGAAGGGAAGACGGGAAAAATTTTGCGATGATAACAATGCTTCGACAACATTTCAGCGGTGCATGATGGCTATTTTCTCCGACATGGTGGATGATGTGATAGAGATATTTATAGACGATTTTTTAGTATATGACTCTTTATTTGAAGATTGTCTCCATAAATTGGTGAGAGTGCTTAAGAGATGTATGAAGACTAATCTTGTGCTCAGTTGGAAAAAGAGTCATTTTATGGTCCAAGAGGAGATAGTTCTCGGACATATAGTGTCCAAGAGAGGGATTGAAGTGGATAGAGCGAAGATAGAGTCAATTTCATGATTGACTCCACCTACAATTGTGAGACAGGTGCATTCATATTTGGGGGCACGTAGGATTTTATCGACAGTTCATCAAAGATTTCAGTAAAATCTCTCGACCGCTATATACATTATTAGCTAAGGATCAACACTTTGATTTCAATGCGGATTATAAGAAAGCATTTGAGTTACTCAAGGATGCCTTGACCACAACACCTATTTTGAGATCTCCAGATTGGACGTTACCATTTGAAATCATGTGTGATGCCTCCAACTATGCCATGGGAGCTATATTAGGACAGAGGATTGATAGGAAGCCCTATGCTATATACTACGCAAGCAGAACTTTGTCTGATGCTCAGATGAATTACACCATGACAGAAAAGGAATTGCTTGCGGTAGTATTTGCATTGGATAAGTTTAGATCCTATTTTCTTGGCTCCAAGGTGGTTGTCTATTCTAACCATGTTGCATTGAAGTATCTTCTTAGAAATAAAGACACCAAACCAAGACTCATTTGGTGGGTCTTGCTACTATAGAAGTTTGATCTCGAGATTCAAGGCAAGAAGGGTAGTGAGAATGTAGTAGCAAACCATTTATCTAGACTGATCGTGGATTTTTCTGAGGATCAGAGATCAATTAATGATTCTTTCTTGGATAAGCAGATCATGGCAGTAGGAGCATCACAATCACCATGATTTGCTGATATTGTGAATTATCTGGTGACCAGACAGGTCCCTACACATTGGATTAGGAATCAGAGAGATCGATTTTTCGCGTAGGTGAGATGTTATTATTGGGATGAACCAACATTGTTTAAGTATTGTGCAAACCAGATTATTAGGAGGTGCATCCCAGAAGAGGAATATGAGTCCATTCTTCAGTTTTGTCATTTCTTATCTTATGGAGGTTATTTTAGTAGTAGGAAGACTTCCACCAAGGTTTTGCAGTCTGGATTTTATTGGCCAACACTCCACAAAGATGTGCATGAGTTTTGTAGGAAATGTCTTTGTTGTCAGCAGACAGGGAACATGTCCAAGAGGGACATGATGCCCATGCTCCCGATCTTAGTAGTCGAGATTTTTTATGTTTGGGACATAGATTTCATGAGCCCATTTCCGCCTTCATTTGGTAATGTTTATATCTTAGTGGCGGTAGATTATATTTTCAAATGGGTCGAGGCTGTGGCCACCAAGACCAACGATCATAGAGTGATGCTTAAGTTTATTAAGCACAACATTTTTAGTCGATTTGGTGTGCCATGAGCAATGATTAGCGATGGTGGAAAGCATTTTAAGAATGTACATGTTGCTTCTCTTCTAAGAAAATACTCTGTACATCATAAATTCACCACTCCTTATTATCCTCAAACCAGTGGACAGGTTGAGGTTTTAAATAGGGAAATCAAAAGAATTTTAGAAAAAATAGTCCACCCGGATCGCAAGGGTTGGTCTCAGTGCTTCGATGATGCATTATAGGCGTATAGCTGCATTCAAGACCCCTATTGGCATGTCACTGTATCGATTACTCTTTGGAAAAGCATGCCACCTCCCCGTAGAATTGGAACATAGGGCTTACTGGGCAACTAAAAAAATCAATTTTGATATGACCCAGGCCGACAAAGAGCATCGATTACAACTCAATAAGCTAGAGGAACTTAGGAATGAAGCTTACGAGAGTTCACGAATTTATAAAGCTCGCACCAAAGCATTTCATGATAAACTCATAAATCAAAAGGTGTTTGAGCCCAGGCAACAAGTATGGTTGTTTAACTCTCGACTTTAATTATTTCCAGGGTAGTTGAAATCTAGATGGGATGGACCATATATAGTGAAAATTGTATTTCCTTCCAGAGCAGTGGAGATTAGAGATCCTCGCAACCGCAAAGTATTCAAAGTGAATGGGCAAAGACTAAAGCCCTACTTTTCTGGAGAGGCACAGGCAAAAGAGTGCGAGGAAATTGTGTTCATTGAGAGTTTTGATTGAACTGGCTGATTGTTTGTATCATAGTATAGATAGATTAGTTATAGGATGAGTACTTTATTTCTTTTTGTTTATTTGTGGTTATTTGTTATTTCATTAGTCATTTGATCTAATCTCTTATGCTATAATGGTGATTATTTTTCACAAGAGACGAGGATGGAGCAACAATTAAGATGTCAACTTCATGTCAAGTTCGCAAAAAATCATGCATCTGAGTGTGCACGATGGTGGTGCAATGGATATGACAATGGAGTATTCAGATGAGCTTCAACATATAGTCAGGTTGTATCTATCCTTGTCTCAATTTATATTTGTTCTTACGACACATGCATGCATGCATATAGTTTCATCTAAGCATGGGGGAGTGTTGTTGAGGACAGCATCATTTAAGCATGGGGGAGGGATTATTAAAAAAATAATAAATAATAAATTTCCAGCTTTTCATGGAATGTCTTTTGTAGGATTTGACATATGCTTATAATTTTAAACCCCATGTTCAATTTTTTTTTGAAAAAATGATCTAAAAGGAGTGATTGCATAGATTTTGATGAAAATATAACATGTAATTGTTGGAGTCTTGATAGAATTACTTGTATGACAATGTATAATATAATATAAATAAAAGCATTAAAAACATATTTTATAGAGCAAATATAGTTGTTCTAAGTCTTCTAAGTTGTCACTTGAATAGTGGAGACAGACACTAGTTGACATGTCTCGTTTATGCGAAAAGAGGCAACTGGGAAGTCGAATGCTTTGCTTAGACATCATCAGTGAGGCCTATTGGGTTTGAGTAATTAAGTCTGAGGGGTGTTTTACACCTGATGCCCTAAAGTTGTCTGGCTTGGGAGTCATTGACCTAAAGCTCGCTACACAGACCCAATAGAAAGCCTAATAGGCGATGGCATTGCACACAGTAAAGGCTATATACACTACAAAAGTCTAGGACCTAGTAACTCGAGTTATTAAGGCCAAGGAATCTTTGTATTTGGTACCCTAAGGTCGTCTGGCCTGGGAGATATCGCCTCAATGCTCATTACAAGGATTACGAAGTCTGATGATGGATGTAGAGCTCAATTGAAAAAAAAAAAGAGATTGAAAGAACAATTCATTGCTTAGAGCGAAAAAAAATTAAACTATGCAGAAATCATACAGATAAGGAGATAAAGATGACGACATGAAAGTGTTCAAATTTCTGAAAAAGGCATGTAGATGATTATGAGTTTTAAAAAAATTTGAGAAAAAAAATATTTGTATTGTGGGGGTGCGGCTTCTTTTCATATGTTATCTCTTACATTTGCATAAAATGAAAGCTAGAATTGATTAGTAGTTAGTTAGTTTCATTATGTTTTTAGTTTTGGTGTTGCTCGAGGACTAGCGACATTCAAGCATGGGGGAATCTGATAATACATGAAATGCATTATAAGTTATACATAATATGCATGTCATTATCTATATTTTTAGAGTTAAAACTCATGTTTATGTTGATTCAAGTCATAGGAAGCTACATTTCAAATTTCATCCAATTCTGAGTTAAATTGGCGAGTTATGAGCTTTTTCGTGTAATGGAGCAAATCTAGTCGGGATCCAAATCCATACCCATATAAAAATAACGGATTTGTAGATCTTGGATCAAGATTAAATCAAATTGAACCAAGCCATGCTCCATTCATGTTTTTTCAAAAGGGGCGCCCAGTTGTTTTTGAGAAATTCTGAGTGTTTTTTAAAATACTCTTTCATAAGAGTGTTTTTGAAATTCTTAAAATTATCAGACAAAAGGGGGGGTGCCCCTCATTCTCATTCTTGTCCAGACTTTGAGATCTCTCCATCACAGCCCAGCCACCACCATCTTCTCTAAGCTCCATTGTCATCCGTCGCACCGAGGAGATTTTCGGGTGTGGCACCCCCGAGGAGCTTTCCGGGCATCTTCTGTCTTCTTCCTTCTCATGTCCTTTTGTTGTTTCTATTTCTATGTCAAGTTTCTTCTAAAAATCTGATTTTTGTGTTCAGCACTACAACAGCCATTGAAGGAGCTTGATCTTCGCACCGAGGAGTTTTCTGGGTGCTATCCGGCCGAAGAGATTTCTGGGCCCTTAAGCGAGCCGACGAGTTTTCCGAGCTAGCTCTTCTTTTCCACCTACCATCCTTCGAACCCCCGACCACCGTTCTTTCCATTGAGATGTTGGAAGTTGCAAACATTAGCATAGGCTTAGACTAAGCCATGGGAGGCCTCAATTCTCGAACCGAGTGCAGATCATCCAGTAAGATCCACGTCTCTTTATTTTTATTTTCTTTTTCGGTATTTTGCAAAAATCGGCTAGACTATGTCTAGCCATTTTTTATCTTCCAAACAATGTTTTATGCTGGGTTTTTTATAGTAATTTCAGTATGTTAAAACCAAGTTTTCTAGGTTCTAAGATTGAGTCTAGTATTATTTTAATGTGTTGATTTTTTATTTTTTTATTTTTTATTTAGCTAGTTGTGAAAATCGACTAGACATAGTCTAGCCATTTTTGGTGTCTTACAAAGTTTTTATGTCTGATGTTTTTTTACAGTTCAAAATATATGAAAATCAACTTGCGATAGCCTAATATTGATTTGTGTGGTGTGTGATTGTCTAGAAAATTTTTGTTTCTTTCTTATCTTTATATTTTAACTAAAAACATTTTTTTTCTTGAAATTCAAGTCAATAGGGGTCGTCGTCTTCTTCATAGAGGACAACAACTATTGTTGGACCTTAGAGCTTAAGTAGTTTAGTAAATTAATCATTTTTAGTAAGTATTTACATTTAGATTCATTGCATTTGGTCATTATGTTTTTAGTAGTCAACAACTAGGAAATTAACATATGCATATAAATTTTTTTTTAGCAATTAGACATTCACGTTTTGTTCTTGTTCATTCCAAGTTGGTCCATGCATTAACTATTTTAAATATCAGATAGGTTAGAGTGTAGTTAGTTTAGTGTAATATAATTTGAAAATATCCAAGTTTTATGAAGGGCATTTTTGGAAATTTCAAAGAATAGGCGATTTTGGCAAATTGTGGGGCTTTCTTAAATTCATGAAATAAAAAAGGGAAAGAGTTGGGTCTCATTGAAGATGCCAACCAAGAGGATCTCCTCTTCTTGTGATTTAGGTAAGTGGACTTCAAATTCAAATCCCTTACCTAAATTCATTTTGATTTGAATTAAAGAGGAGATAACATCTTAAATAAGGAGATCGTCTCCTTATTTAAGAAGCTAATCCAAAAATGTGTGGGCCCACTTGGGGCTGACATTTTTGGATCAGCAAAGTCAAGGTTTTTCTTTTAAGGTAAGATGTATGGACCCCACCCTAATTCCAAATCAGCCTCACCATTTATTCATTTCCCTTCTCTTAATTAGGTTAGTTTACGCATATGATTTTCATATTTCATTTAAGTAGGTAAGTCGTAATTAGATTTTTTTATGTTATGTCAACTAGAAATTAATGTTGCCTAGTAAGGCATGCATTCTTTCATTGTTACTTGGTTTCCTTTTCTTTTAAATTAATTTTTTTTAGGAGGTCCCACATAGGGGACGGCTCACCTCAGTTTGCATTTGTATTAAGTCAAGTTTGTTTAGTTAGGTAAGTTGTTTATATTCATATTGTCATTTCATGTCTTGTATTTTTTTTATGTTTAAAATAGATCTCATATAGGAGACGACTACCATTAGTGTGTATTCATGTTAGTTAATTTTTTTTATTTAGGTTTGTTAATTTAACCTAGTCAATTTTTACTTGTGCATTAGAGTAATTTAATCCCTTTGCAATAATTTATGTTTTCTATTTAGATTTAATTTTTCTTAGCATTATTAACATTTTATTTTCTATAGTTTAGCCTAGTATTAGGTCTGTTATGCCTGGTTATTAAATCAGCCTAGTGCCATTAGTGCTTGCATTGGTTTATCTTTTATTCTTGATTTGAATTTTAGAACCAGAATTTTTGATCATTTGCACTCATCATTTTATGTAAAAAATTTTAGAGTTTTAAGCTCAAACTGGTTTCACTCTCTTCATCTACGTGTCCTTTGATTGCATACCAAAAATCAACTCATTCGGAGTTGATTTGGTCAGGTTTTTAAGTGTTTTTCAAAAAAAATGGTTTGACAGGAATTTAAATTTTGGGATAGACAATTTCCAGAATTTAGGTGCTCTTAAAATGCCTATATTTAGATATTCTGAATGAATTTCTAGATTCTATAAAAAGGGTCTGATTTCTGCACGTGTTAGAAATCCAACAAAATAAATTTCATAAAAATTGGATTTCATTTGACCCTTCGAATCATATGTTTTTAAAAGTCTGTCATAAAGTCATTCATGCACTATAGCGAGGGCAAAAAAGACATTTTAGTAGTTAATTAAATTTCTTTAATTTTTATATTTTTAATTACAGAAGTTAGAGTAGTCAGTATTAGAATAAATTAGTTACTTTATTAGAATTTACATCTTAGTGTAGTTTTAATTTAAATTGCAAATTAGTTGTAGTAATTATTTTTAGAAGTAATTTTAGTTATCTTTTTGAATTAGTTAGTAATTTCATTAGCTAACTTGTGATTTTTATTTTTATAGGTTGACAAGCATACGGCATGTCAAAAGGTGTATTTACGCTAACAACATAAATGTCATAACTTGGAAAAGGTCAAAAATACCCGTATTGACTTGAGGGAGTGCTCGAGCAACGTAGTTTAGAGTCTTATATTTTTTTAGTTAATTTTTATTCATGATTAGTGTTTGAATTAACTTGTACTTTTCATTGTAGATATTTTAAAATGTTAATAAAGTGAAGTAATTAGATTTGATATTGAAGATTATCTTGTTTCCTATGGATTCGACCCGTACTTACCATACCTGTGGAAGTTCGGTTTTTATATATTTAGTTGCTGATTTTTCAAAACATTTATTGAAAATATCTTTTTAAAATTGTCATTGCAAAAGAACAACCAAAAACCATATTTTTAATGTTACATACTCTTGCATAAAATCTTATATATAATGCAATCATAACCTTGGATTCATAAAATCCACATGCCCATTCATACATGCTATCAAGATTGATTAAAGGCAATAGAAATACTCACATGTGATCCATCCATGACCACAATTCACATTTACAATCAAATGTTTTTGGTGAATTCTAAATATAACTATACACATACTTATGTGAAATAAAACATAGCTATTACTATGTTTATGTGGTTTAGATTTTTTAACATTCACAAGCACTCACATGACTCGAATTTTTAAAACATTCACATGGACCAGATTTTTGAAACATTCATATGTATTTCAAGCATACCAAAAATCAATTTTGGCATATATATTAAGCCAACTTAAAAATCGGTTTTGTCATGCACATTTCATATGATGCACATGCATATAAATATGAACATTTAACATATGAATATATATATTTTATGCACATATAACTGTGAACACCCCAAATTTTCCTAAAAATTCAAAAATTCCCTTTTTACCCCTAGGTCCCTTTCTTTGAATAAATCTAGTCAATTTTTAATCAAATTTCCAGTCATTTCTCGGATTCATTGGAATC
Organism: Nuphar pumila; assembly: GCF_984573655.1. Classification (NCBI taxonomy): domain Eukaryota; kingdom Viridiplantae; phylum Streptophyta; class Magnoliopsida; order Nymphaeales; family Nymphaeaceae; genus Nuphar; species Nuphar pumila. Next base: position 70,473,668 of record NC_143249.1, read on the forward strand.
CAGGCTCAATCTTCATTTCTGACCCAATTTTTGATCCAAATCGGATATCTGGATCCAATTCTGATCTTGGATCTCTTATTGATCCAAAAAATCAAAAATTTCAAATTCTTTATATTTCTCAAAGGTTTTTCTCAGTTCAGAGTCTGATCTCAATTCAAAATCTAAATTTTAATGTTTTATCAAAATTCTCGGACCCACATCCATTTCTAAAACTCGATTTCCAAAATTAACCCTACTATTTGCCAAAACCTCATTTTAGAAAATCTTGAATATTTCAAAATAATAATTTTACAAAAAAAAAAACTTTTAAAAACATCATTTGGGTCCTCGTGTTTTCCTTATGCTTTCGAGGTTTTTCTTTCAAAAAATTAATATATATATATATATATATATATATATATATATATATATATATATATATATATATATATATATATATATATATATATATACATAGCTTACCCTATTTCATAAATCCCCTTGTTCTAAACAGAAAACCCATTTTGAAAAACCTCTTTTCTGGAAAATCTTGTAAATAAACCATCTTTTGAAAATTAATTAAACCTAAAAGGACCCGTTTAGAAAGATTTCTAATGGCTCCTTCCTATATAAACCAACCTCCAGGAGTCGATAAGATCATCCGTCTTCTACCCCTCCATGTGCATTCTTCTACGCTTCCTCTTCTCCTCTTTTTCTCCTTTTTATCCCCCCCCCCCCCCCCTGGTATCTCCCCTTAAGCAGTAGAAGGAGCCCCGAGTCTCTCTTCTAAGTCAGGAATTCTATTTGCTGATTAAATTTCATGGTGCTGGACGCCACCTGTTCGCCAATAAATCACCAATGCTGAGCCATTAATTCCTTGTTTCATTACTGTTGTACTCATCTGTGTATCCCTGCAACACCAACACGGCAGCCACATCCGCTGCATCTATTACGGTAGGCTCAAACCCCTTTGGAATTTGTTTCTTCCCCTACTATAAGCATGCTAATTTGAACCTACCCTTCTCCTTTCATCTATAACCATACCTTCTTCACGTACTACTGTATACAACCTTTTCACTGTCATAACTCCCTCACCACTACATCTGCATATGCCATCATCATTAACCTCACAGCCTTCATTCAATCCTCCACCTAACTCCCAATCACTATGTACCATTCTTGTACCTATCTCCATTTCCCACATATCAATCACAGTCATTACTCACGTTTTACCTCCTACAAAATACACTTGCAATTGTCATTATACTCACTCACCTGTGCACCTGCACTTCATCATATTTCCTTCACTTTACCGCACATATATGCATTTCTACCTGCATACCATTGCTGATATCACCGCCTCCTCATTTGTACACTATCCATACAACATATAGCCTATCATTTGCCTATAGTTGGTGGTCTGAGCACTATTTAACTAGCACTGCCTAAGTGCCCCCCTCCAGTTCATGTTATGAGATTTCTCATAACCTGTCATAATACCTCACCAGGTTCTACAGTTCATTCATCATCTAATATTTGGATTAGCATTTGCATCGGTCCATCAAGTTCATTCATGACATCATGACCAACACCCCATCACAGTAAGTGTTGATCATCTCACCATAAGGCACTGAATCCTCCACAGTGGTTCACAAGGAACCATTGTGGCCTTGCTTTCCTATAGTAGTTTATCGAGGAACTATTATGGTTGTAACCCTTCATAGTAGTTCACAATAAAGCATTGTAGTCTTTCATTTCCATAGTAGTTCATCATGAGTTACTATGGTTATTGCCTTTCATGATGGCTCATCTTGGACCATTGTGGCTCTTGACTTCACCCATTGTATATACCTTTCTCATTCAGCATGAGCATAGCATCTTGCATTAGAATCGGTACAATCACATGCAATTTTGCTTTCAATGAAGTATTTTCTTCTATATTGTGCTAACTCATTTCTTTGGAGGGAATTCATGGAAAACTTGTATTGCTTTCTTAGATTAGAGATGTTATTACTTCAAATTTCAATTTCAAATATTGTAACAACTTAGATATTAATGAGAAATTTATATTTCTAGCTTAGATTAGAATGTATGAGCATGTATATATTTTTTTTAGAAATGCTTGTTTCATATCATTTTTCTTTTTATTTCAAAATGTCACAAATGGGAACACGAATGGCACGTGCACCATTTTATAAAAGGTGATTAAATCCTAAGTTGATGATTTGCATCAATGGCCATAGTCAAAATGTGAACAAAAGTTAGGATTTTCATCTTTTATGGAATAACATTGGATCCACACTGGATCTCTTTTTAAAAAATCATCATACTTTCAAATATTTTTCCTTTATTAGAGTTTAACTTAAAACTAACTCAAAACATATATCAATGGCTATAGTCAGGATATATTGAGAGTTAATTTCATTTTAAACTCTATAAAGGCACCTAAATGTATTTTATTCTTCACTTGAATTTAAATATGATTAATATATAATACATTCAATGACCATAGTCAGGGATGTATCATATCTTCAATCTTATTTCAATTCATTTAAAGAATGAAATATGCTTTTCCAATCTAATTTCAAATTCTTTAAATTCACTCATCATTCAGGATAGAATTACATCATAATTTTAAACATCCTTTTTCAAAATTCAAGTGATTTTTGAGATAACTCTTCACATATCTTCTTCATTTCTCAAACCAATCTTCAATTCCTATTTCAATTCATCTTTCTATCTCACTTCAAAATTCCAAATTCAATTTCAAAGTCCAATTTGACTTTGAAATTTCGAATTCTCTTCTTATATTCAAAATTCAATTTCCAATTCGAGATTTCAAAAGTTCAAATTCAACTTTGGAATTCCAGATTCATTTTCTAGATTCAATTTCAAAATTCAAATTAACATCTAAGATCCAATTTCAAAGTTCAATTCAACTTTGAAATTCCCGATTCATCTCCTGATTTTCAAAATTCAAAGTTTAAATTCAAATTTATTCTTTATTTTTTCCAAAATCTTCAAAATTCTATCTAAAGATTGAGTCTTGATTCTCAATCCAAAATCCAAGTTTTGAGATTGATTCTGAATCTCAAAATCTGATTTTCTTTAAAGTTTAAAGCCCACTTTTAAATTCAAAAATGGATTTTCATAATCCAGATCCATCTTCAAAAGTCCCATTTGGATTTTTAAAATCCAATTCTAGATTTAGAATCTGGTTCCACTTTGGATTCAGATTTCCAATCTCCATCTTGGATTCCAGACTTCGGATCCAATTCCATTTAGGATCCTAGATTTTGGATTCAACTCCATTTTCGGATTCCAGACTTCAGATCGAATTCCATTTAGGATTTAGAATTCAATTTCATTTTGGATTCCAGATTCCGGATCCAATTCTATTTAGGATTGCAGATCTTGGATTCAATTCCATCTTGGATTCCAGACTTCGGATCCAAATTCCATTTTCATATTTCAGATCCAGTTCCATTTCCAATTCTGGTTTTAAAAAAGCTAATTTCAAATTTGTTCCTTAAGGCTGAGTTCGAATTCAATTCCATTTTCAGATCTCATCTGGACTTCTTAAATCCAATTCTATTTTCAAAGTCCATTTTGGATTTCTTAAATCCAAAATTCCATCCTCATTTCGAACTTTAAATCTGAAATTCAATTCCATTCCAAATTTCATCTCTACTTTGAAATTTAGACTCCAAAATTCGAAGTCAAAGTCTATTTTGACTTTGAAACTTCATTTTCTTTTTCTATCTCAGCTTCAAAATTCCTCTTTCTCTTCATTCCTTTCAATTCAAAGCTTTATTTTTCCAACTCTGATTATTTCAAGACTTAGAACTTCAAATATCTTTCCAAAGATCTATTTCAAAGTTCTAAGTTAGATTCAACTTTCAAAAATCATGTCTTCACTTTATTATCAAGTTCATCTCAGAAACACTTGGAAATTTCCAAATCATTTTCTCAAAAGAGCATACATCTTTGCATTCACACATGCATGATTCTTTGTGCATTTCAGACTTAGGATAAATTCTTAGATAGTATTTAGGCAAAGCAAAAGGCATAAAATTGGATCCTTGGTTCGATTACCTTTGGTAAAGGCGCCAGGAACGGTCGAACCTCGTACCGACGAGCGAATCCCGTCTCTCCTATTTCAAAAACGGAGGCGAGTAATCTTTTAAATCTTTTTCAAAATTAAGGTCAAGTGAGACCTTCGCAAAAGAGTTCCTCGCTCTCTTTCTTTTCTCTTCTCTTCTCTCTTCTTTTCTGTCTTTTATTTTTCCCTTCAAAAAGGAGAAATAAAGGTTGAAAAGGAAAAGAGAAGGAAAAGAGAGAAAGAATGGAAGAGCAAAAATTTTGCGATGATCACAGATTTGGCGACCGTGATGGGACTCGTCTTTGTCCAGTCGATTTTTAGCCTTTTGCTTTGCCTTGATATCATCTAAGTCTTTATTCTACAAATGTCAACTTCATTTCCATGCAAACCTTAGGAGCCTAGACTCTGTCCTAGCTGACATAATGCATATAGGATCTAAGTATGGTTTGATAAGACGAAATTGAGGAGATTATTCCATGCTCACATTAGACTTAGGTCTGAAATACAACTCTCCTCAATTCTAGGGATTGAATGCAAACAATGTATGCAAGTATATGCTTCTCTTCATTTAAATTCTATCTCTTTTAGGACTTGCATTAGAGACATCTGATTTCTTGCATGTTGAACATATTTTTGAAAACATCCCTACCTATATTTGTCTCAGTCTTCACGTTGCTGGGCTGTCTCACTGAACCATAGTTTGGGAGAGAGCCTCACAATTGGACCACTTATTTGGGTTAGTGCCCCCCTACCACGTACCTAAGGGCCATAGTCTGAGGTATATGGGTAGGTGCTCAAGGATGTTAGGAAGCCATTACCTTAGAACCGGAGAAATATTTTTATGCCACGTACTTCGAGCTTCGGCATGAGTATATCGGCGTATCTTGATTGGAATCAGATGATCTGAACCTTAGTTTTAGGATTAAGGTCTTACGAGCCTTTTCAAATATTGCATTTAGAGTCAGCTTCTAGGGAGTGCTATTTTGTGCATCATTGCTTGTATAATTTGATTTTTTTGTAGATATTATCTTGAAAATTCTTATTTTTTTCAAAACCCTGGATGTTTATTTTACAATTTTTTTTTATTTTCTCAAAAATCCAGGATTGTATATGTCTCATTTCTTTATTCTTTCATAATTTTCTTAAAACCTGGACATTCTTTTAAGTTTTTCCTCTATCTTTCAAAAGTCCAGGCATATTTTTCCTTTTTTTCTTCTAATTTATTCAATTCTTTTGATTCTGCCTGCCGTTTTTCAAAATATTCAGGTCTTGTCATCCATCTTTAAATATGTCTTCAAATTCTATTTTCTCATCCAAGATCTCTTTTTATCGAGAGATTTCTCTTCAAATCTTTTAGTATCTCTTTCTTCGTCTCTCTTTTCCCAAAAAAATCCTCGAGTTTTAAATCCTTCCATTATTCTACAGAAAACATCGACATTTCATCATGGTTCAAACAAGAGCAGGAAGGAGGGCAGCTCAGCAGCACAATGACAGTGAGGTGGAGGAAGTAAACTCTCCCAGATTATCCCGGAAACATGATTCAGAGGAAGATGATGTCGACCCGACAATGTATAAGATATTCCAAAAAATGATGGCAAAAATGATGTCTGAACAAGCTGAGGTAGGTTCAAAGAAAACATCCTCTAAGAACAAGATCAAGAGAAAGCCAGTGAAAAAGCATGTCAGGATCAACAAGAAGAGAGTTCAGTAGGACAGCACCTTTGAGGATACAGAATCGGCGGAAGAGGATTCTAAGGAAGAACAGTTCGTGTTCATCCCAAAACATCTGCGACAACCCAAGAAGGTGGCAGAAGAACCTGAATCAGTAAACAAGCCTAGAGATGGGGTCCCGACAGAAGATTCAATACAAGCACTGACCAAGATGGTCAAGGATCTGCAAATCCGAGATAAGGGAAAGAGGGTACATACCAGGCAAGACTTCTATCTCGGTTTAGATGGGGACAGCAACTTGGAAGACCTCCCCAGAAAATTCATTAAGTTCGATGGATCCGGCAATCCAAAGGCCCATCTCGCCATGTTTTTCGCAGAGTGTGCCCAGTTCAATAAAGACAATTGTGCTCTTTTCCTATGCTTCCCTCGCAGTTTAGAAGGCATGGCAGCAAAGTGGTATGTAGAGCATATCAACCCCGTTGAGCTGCGAGATTTTGATAAAGTTGTTAATCTGTTCGTGGAACGGTTCATGTTCAACACTGAGGCACTGCCAACCCTCAATCACCTATACAATCTGAAGCAAGAAGACAAAGAAAAGGACATAGATTTCATTCACAGATGGAGAGACACATGTAATAAAATGAGAACCCCCATTTCAAAAGAGCACACACTCCAAGTCATCTTGAACAATTTCTCTCAACCTCTCGGAAGCCTTATTTCAACCTACCCATCAAAATCGTTCATCGAACTCATTGAACGAGCTGAGTGGCTAGAGATGGGGATGGACAATGGAGTGTATGAGGGCATCACCCTCATCAAGAGCAATCAAGACCCCAAAAAGAATGTGAATTATACCTTCTCGACCAACTCTGGCGGCAGTAGCAGCAGGGATAGCAAGAACAAGCAGACAGGTCAGCGAGAGGAACCCTTCAAACAGAATGACAAGTCGGTTCTGGCCAAACAGACAAAAAAGATAAAACGTGAAGGTTGGGGTTATGACCACCAATTCACTACTCTGGAATAGTCCCTCGAGCAGGTTCTGGAGTATATGTTAAGCAAAGATATGATTAAACTTCCAAGAGTTGTTGATCCCCCGGTCCTCCTGAGAAAATGGAAGGACAAATTCTGTAAGTTTCACCGAGCAGTGAGGCACGATACAGAGCACTGCTTCGTTCTAAAAAATATCATCCAGGACTGCATCGATAAAAATCTTCTGATAAAAGATGAAGATGAAGAGCAGCCCACCGTTCTGACCAAGCCTTTCCCAGATCATTCAAAAAACTGACAAATGCTAGTCTTTCTGCTTTCCTCCATTTTCTTTACCAAACCATCTTGTAAAGGCAAGTCAGCCCGAGTCTTTTGTGACCTTTTGGTCAAGATGCTTGTAAATATTTTAGTCTTTGTTATCGGTTTTGCTTATAAATGAAATGTCAATCTTCTTCCTATCTTTGATCCTTATTTCTTTCACCATGTTGGGGCATCTTTTAAAAATTACAGTTACACTTCAAAATACTCTTTGCCATCAAATTCCCATTCTTTTCAGGATGAGGGGCAATCCCGACATCATCCATGAGAGAAATGATATTACCTATGAGGGATTTTTTTTAAACTTGTGAAATCTTCTGCAAAATCTTTGTCATGGTCACCAAAAGTTCAAAATTTTGATCCAACCTTTTTCAAAATCAACCAGCGTGTTGATCCTCTTTTTTAAAATCGGTTTCAAACCATTGTTTTCAAGGAATCAACCCTCATGTTGATCTCTCTTCAAAATCAACCCTCGTGATACTTCTTCTTCAAAGATCAGCCCTCGTGTTGATCATTCTTCAAAATCAACCTCGCGGTTGACCCTCTTTCCAAAAATGATTTTTTTTCTCATGAACATTCTCATCTCACTTTAAAGATCCCACGTGCAGGCAGGATCAAGCAAACTTTTTTTCCTTAATTTTTTCTTTTCTTTTGTCAATTTTCATCAGTCTTATCAATTTTTATTCATCCTTATCAATTTTATCAATTTTTATTGATTTTTCATCAATTGTATTTTTCTTGTTAATTCTTATTCCAAATTACCCTTTTAGGTTAAAGGATAAACCTGATGCCTCTTTCCCATGAGGTATTCTTTTTTCCTTCTTCATTTCTCACTAAGGATAAGGGACAAACCTAAATTTTCCCTCTTAGGTTAAGGGATAAACCTGAACCTCATCCTGTGAGGTCCTTTTTCATTTAGGATAAGGGATAATCCTGAAGTCTTTCTTCGTCTTCCAAGTATCTTCAGTTTTTCCACCAATTTTACCAATTTCTACCAGATCCTTGTCAATTCTTTATTTCTTATTCTTTATCGATTTTATCAAGTTTATTGATGCTTTATCAATTTTTATCAATTCTTTTAGTTCTTTATCAACCTTTTATCAATTTTTTCAAAATTGTCAATTTTATTCTTTTCTCATTCAGGATAAGGGATAATCCTGAAACCATTCATAGAAGCAGTGCAGCCTTCTATAATGGTCCTTTCAAAATCCAATTCTCACATTGGTCCTTCATCAAATCCAATTCTCACATTGGTCCTTCAAAATCCAGTCTAACACTGATCCTTCATCAAATCCAATTCTCACATTGGACCTTCCAAATCCAGTCCAAACACTGGTCCTTCATCAAATCCAATTCTCACATTGGTCCTTCAAATTCCAGTTTTTACACTGGTCCTTCAAATTCCAATTGGTCCTTCAAAATTCCAATGTTTACATTGGTTCTTCCAAATTTCAATTTTTCAAATTGGTCCTTCAAAATTCCAGTTTTACCATGGTCCTTTAAAATCCCAATTGGTCCTTCAAAAAAATTCCAATGTTTACATTGGTCCTTCAAAAAAAATCCAATGTTTACATTGGTCCTTCAAAATTCCAATTTTCTCGAATTGGTCCTTCAAAATTCCAGTTTTACACTTGTCCTTCAAATTCCAATTGGTCCTTCAAAATTCCAGTTTTACACTTGTTCTTCAAATTCCAATTGGTCCTTCAAAATTTCAATGTTTACATTGGTCCTTCCAAATTTCAATTTTTCAAATTGGTCCTTTAAAATTCCAGTTTTACCCTGGTCCTTTAAAATCCCAATTGGTCCTTCAAAAAAATTCCAATGTTTACATTGGTCCTTCAAAATTCCAATTTTCTCGAATTGGTCCTTCAAAATTCCAGTTTTACACTGGTCCTTTAAATTCCAATTGGTCCTTCAAAATTCCAATGTTTACATTGGTCCTTCCAAATTCCAATTTTCTCAAATTGGTCCTTCAAAATTTCAATTTTTACACTGGTCCTTCAAATTCCAATTGGTCCTTCATAAAATTCCAATGTTTACATTGGTCCTTCAAAAATTTTCAATTTTCTCAAATTGGTCCTTCAAAATTCCAGTTTTATACTGGTCCTTCAAAATTCCAATGTTTACATTGGTCCTTCAAAATTCCAATTGGTCCTTCATAAAATTCCAATGTTTACATTGGTCCTTCAAAATTCCAATTGGCCCTTCATCAAAATTTCAATGTTTTCATTAGTCCTTCCAAATTCTAAATTCTCAAATTAGTCCTTCGAAATTCTGGTTTTATATTGCTCCTTCAAAATTCCAATGTGTACATTGGTCCTTCAAAATTCTAATTTTCTCAAAATTAATCCTTCAAAAATTCTAATTTTTCACAAATTGGTCCTTCAAACTCCAGTTTAACACTGGTCCTTTACCAAAATCTTTTACCAAAAATTACTTTACCAAAATCCTCCTCAAATTCTAGTTTAACACTGGTCCTTTAACAGATTCTTTTACCAAGGTCCTTTACCAAAATTCTTTACTTAACCTCATTTTTAAGTTGGTCCTGCCAAATTCACTTCTTACTGGTCAAGTTTTTCAATCCCTACAATGTCAGCTCGAGGTCCTATCAAAATCTATATTGAGTGATTATTTCACAAAGGATTCTCGAAAACTTTGTCAATCTGCTAAAAATGTATTGATTCCAACATTTTACCGCACAAAAGAATCACCTCAGATTACCTCTAGTATTCCTCTTCAAAGGGTGAAGCTTTTTGTGAAAAAGGATAAAAATTCAAATCTTTTCTCTATTGATCAATCAAGAGGATGTAAGAAATATCCTTGGTATGATTAGCAAAAGAAATATTCAATGATGTTGAAAAGTCAAAAGTGAATCAATATTGATCATAGCTATGACGCATGTTTGAAGATGACTTTCTGGCAATCTGGCAGTGGAAATATCCCGAGCGATAAAAAGAATTCACTCAATCCATATCTCCTCATTCATTTAAGCTACAATCAAATATCCGCAAAGGGGATCTCTCAATTGTCGTAAAGTTGAAGGTGAATATGTGAGTTCGACCCCCAGGGCCAAAGAAGATTTGGATCATCTCCGAGATGAAAGAGTTTGTGACGGATCCTTCCAGGGAACGTTCAGATCACCGTCAAGATGAAGGCGACTGCGCTGAACCTCCTGACAAAACCTTAAAAGATATTTGATTGCTACTATCATCAAGAGATTTTTTGAGCCAATATCACCAGTATAATTCCTGAGAAAAAGAAGGACCGGAACATCTCCAAGATGAAGGAGTTTCTGACGTACCCTTCCCTAAAGAAAAAAAAAAGAAAAAAAGTCAGGACATCTCCAAAATGAAGGATGATGTAATAAACCTCTCCCCGAAACCCAAGAAAGCTCGACATCTCAAAAGAGTGCCAAAAGGTCATTATGGGAAAAGCCCCAGGATATCAAACTGCCAAAATTGCCAAAAATCCTCTTTTCTTATGCAAAATCCTTTCATCAATGTCTTTTCACTGCTTGCTTTTATAAAATTAAGAGTATCTCTTCTCTAGTCATATCAAGGAGATTGATAACTTTCTTGAAGAAACTCAACAGCTTTAAAATTTGAATCTGTCTCTGGAATCCAGTTAACCTCATTTTGGAGGAAATACTCTAGGTAAAAAGAGGGAATGTCTTTTATACATATGTGCGCACTTTCAAGCATTTAAATCAATTATAGTTTCATCTTATTGGCAAAATTTTCTGGTTATCCAAAAATAAAATAAATGCTCAATATCTATTTTGATACAACCTAGCATTCTTCATATTTCTCAAAGAGAGTTGCCTCATTCTGATGAGGTATTTCTCCCAGTCCCATCATGGTTTTCCCCATCAAGGAATCCATGCTTTGTGTATCCATCCAACTAAGAATTATACATGAACCTCGTCTCACGAGGTATTTTTCAAAAATGTCCCATCCAGGTTAAGGGCTAAACCTGTGTCTTTTCAAAAACTCTTATCTTTGTCTCATCCATGAGACTTCTTCGAAATCTCTCCTTTTTACCATTTCGGGATATTCCTCTCGAAGTCCCATCACAATTTTCTCATTTTCTTCTGTCAAAATTATTCTTGAGGATTTCGTTTCCTCTCAAAATCATTCAGGATAAGGTATAAAACCAGAAAAATAAAGCTTTGCAAAACAAATTCTTCCACACCCAGTTCAGACCTTCTGACTGGGGCATTTTTTTTTTTAAAATTTGGCGTGTCATCTTTGCCGCTAATCTCGGCTTACAACCGGCTTAGCAGCAAAGAGCGACATCTGTGAACACCCCAAATTTTCCTAAAAATTCAAAATTCCCTTTTTACCCCTAGGTCCCTTTCTTTGAATAAATCGAGTCAATTTGTAATCAAATTTCCAGTCATTTCTCGGATTCACTGGAATCCAGGCTCAATCTTCATTTCTGACCCAATTTTTTATCCAAATCGGATATCTGGATCCAATTCTGATCTTGGATCTCTTATTGATCCAAAAAATCAAAATTTTCAAATTCTTTATATTTCTCAAAGGTTTTTCTCGGTTCAGGGTCCAATCTCAATTCAAAATCCGAATTTTAATGTTTTATCAAAATTCTCGGACCCACATCCATTTCTGAAACTCAATTTTCAAAATTAACCCTACTATTTGCCAAAACCTCATTTTAGAAAATCTTGAATATTTTAAAATAATAATTTTACAAAAAAAAAACTTTTAAAAACATCATTTGGGTCCTCGTGTTTCCCTTATGCTTTCGAGATTTTTCCTTCAAAAAATTAAAAAAATATATATACATATAAATAGCTTACCCTATTTCATAAATCCTCTTGTTCTAAACTGAAAACCCATTTTGAAAAACCTCTTTTCTGAAAAATCTTGTAAATAAAACATCTTTTAGAAATTAATTAAATCTAAAAGGACTCGTTCAGAAAGATTTCTAATGGCTCCTTCCTATATAAACCAACCTCCAGGAGTCGATAAGATCATCCGTCTTCTACCCCTCCATGTGCATCCTTCTACGCTTCATCTTCTCCTTTTCTTCTCCTTTTTATCCCCCCCCCCCCCCCCCCCTAGTATCTCCCCTTAAGCAGTAGAAGGAGCCCCGGGTCTCTCTTCCAAGTCAGGAATTCTATTTGCTGATTAAATTTCATGGTGCTGGACGCCACCTGTTCGCCAATAAATCACCAATGCTAAGCCATTAATTCCTTGTTTCATTACTGTTGTACTCATCTGTGTATCCCTGCAGCACCAACACGGCAACCACATCCGTTGCATCTGTTACGGTAGGCTCAAACCCCTTTGGAATTTGTTTCTTCCCCTGCTATGAGCATGCTAATTTGAACCTACCCTTCTCCTTTCATCTATAACCATACCTTCTTCACTTACTACAGTATACAACCTTTTCACTGTCATAACTCCCTCACCACTACATCTGCATATGCCATCATCATTAACCTCACAACCTTGATTCAATCCTCCACCTAACTCCCAATCACTATGTATCATTCCTGTAGCTATCTCCATTTCCCACATATCAATCACAGTCATTACTCATGTTTTACCTCCTACAAAATACACTTGCAATTATCACTGTACTCACTCACCTATGCACCTGCACTTCATCATATCTCCTTCACTTTACCGCACATATATGCATTTCTACTTGCATACCATTGCTGGTATCACCGCCTCCTCATTTGTACACTATCCATATATCATATATCCTATCATCAACGTATAGTTGGTGGTCTGAGCACCATTTAACTAGCATTGCCTAAGTGCCACCCTCCAATTCATGTTATGAGATTTCTCATAACCTGTCATAATACCTCACCAGGTTCTACAGTTCATTCATCATCTAATATTTGGATTAGCATTTGCATCGGTCCATCAAGTTCATTCATGACATCATGACCAACACCACATCACAGTAAGTGTTGATCATCTCACCACAAGGCACCAAATCCTCCACAGTGGTTCACAAGGAACCACTGTGACCTATTTTTTTCCATGGTAGTTCATCAAAGAACTACTATGGTTGTGATTTTTCACAGTGATTCACAAGGAACCACTGTGGCCTTGCTTTTCTATAGTAGTTCATCGAGGAACTACTATGGTTGTAACCCTTCATAGTAGTTCACAATAAAGCATTGTAGTCTTTCATTTCCATAGTAGTTCATCATGAGTTACTATGGTTATTGCCTTTCATGATGGCTCATCTTGGACCATTGTGGCTTTTGACTTCACCCATTGTATATACCTTTCTCATTCAGCATGAGCATAGCATCTTGCATTAGAATCGGTACAATCACATGCAATTTTGCTTTCAATGAAGTGTTTTCTTCTATATTGTTCTAACTCATTTCTTTGCAGGGAAGTCATGAAAAACTTGTATTGCTTTCTTAGATTAGAGATGTTATTACTTCAAATTTCAATTTCAAATATTGTAACAACTTAGATATTAATGAGAAATTTACATTTCTAGCTTAGATTAGAATGTATGAGCATGTATATATTTTTTTTAGAAATGCTTGTTTCATATCATTTTTCTTTTTATTTCAAAATGTCACAAATGGGAACACGAATGGCACGTGCACCATTTTATAAAAGGTGATTAAATCCTAAGTTGATGATTTGCATCAATGGCCATAGTCAGAATGTGAACAAAAGTTAGGATTTTCATCTTTTATGGAATAACATTGGATCCACACTGGATCTCTTTTTAAAAAATAATCATACTTTCAAATATTTTTCCTTTATTAGAGTTTAACTTAAAACTAACTCAAAACATATATCAATGGCTATAGTCAGGATATATTGAGAGTTAATTTCATTTTAAACTCTATAAAGGCACCTAAATGTATTTTATTCTTCACTTGAATTTAAATATGATTATTATATAATACATTCAATGACCATAGTCAGGGATGTATCATATCTTCAATCTTATTTCAATTCATTTAAAGAATGAAATATGCTTTTCCAATCCAATTTCAAATTCTTTAAATTCACTCATCATTCAGGATAGAATTACATCATATTTTTATACATCATTTTTCAAAATTCAAGTGATTTTTGAGATAACTCTTCACATATCTTCTTCATTTCTCAAAACAATCTTAAATTCCTATTTCAATTCATCTTTCTATCTCACTTCAAAATTCAAAATTCAATTTCAAAGTCCAATTTGACTTTGAAATTTTGAATTCTCTTCTTATATTCAAAATTCAATTTCCAATTCGAGATTTCAAAAGTTCAAATTCAACTTTGAAATTCCAGATTCATTTTCTAGATTCAATTTCAAAATTCAAATTAACATCTTAGATCCAATTTCAAAGTTTAATTCAACTTTGAAATTCCCGATTCATCTCTTGATTTTCAAAATTCAAAGTTTAAATTCAAATTTATTCTTTATTTTTTCCAAAATCTTCAAAATTCTATCTAAAGATTGAGTATTGATTCTCAATCCAAAATCCAAGTTTTGAGATTGATTCTGAATCTCAAAATATGATTTTCTTTAAAGTTTAAAGCCCACTTTTAAATTCAAAACTGGATTTTCATAATCCAGATCTATCTTCAAAAGTCCCATTTGGATTTTTAAAATCCAATTCTAGATTTAGAATCTGGTTCCACTTTGGATTCAGATTTTCAATCTCCATATTGGATTTCATACTTCGGATCCAATTCCATTTAGGATCCTAGATTTCGGATTCAACTCCATTTTCGGATTCCAGACTTCAGATCGAATTCCATTTAGGATTTAGAATTCAATTTCATTTTGGATTCCAGATTCCGGATCCAATTCTATTTAGGATTTCAGATCCTGGATTCAATTCCATCTTGGATTCCAGACTTCGGATCCAAATTCCATTTTCATATTTCAGATCCAGTTCCATTTATAATTCTCGTTTGATAAAAGCTAATTTCAAATCTGTTCCTTAAGGCTGAGCTCGAATTCAATTCCATTTTCAGATCTCATCTGGACTTCTTAAATCCAATTCTATTTTCAAATTCCATTTTGGATTTCTTAAATCCAAAATTTCATCCTGATTTTGAACTTTAAATCTGAAATTCAATTCCATTCCAAATTTCATCTCTACTTCGAAATCGAGACTCCAAAATTCGAAGTCAAAGTCTATTTTGACTTTGAAACTTCATTTTCTTTTTCTATCTCAGCTTCAAAATTCCTCTTTCTCTTCATTCCTTTCAATTCAAAGCTTTATTTTTCCAACTCTGATTATTTCAAGACTTAGAACTTCAAATATCTTTCCAAAGATCTATTTCAAAGTTCTAAGTTAGATTCAACTTTCAAAAATCATGTCTTCACTTTATTATCAAGTTCATCTCAGAAACACTTGAAAATTTCCAAATCATTTTCTCAAAAAAGCATACATCTTTGCATTCACACCTGCATGATTCTTTGTGCATTTCAGACTTAGGATAAATTCTTAGATAGTATTTAGGCAAAACAAAAGGCATAAAATTGGATCCTCGTACCGACGAGCGAATCCCGTCTCTCCAATTTTTTCCGCAAATATTTCAAAAACGGAGGTGAGTAATCTTTTAAATCTTTTTCAAAATTAAGGTCAAGTGAGACCTTCGCAAAAGAGTTCCTCTCTCTCTTTCTTTTCTCTTATCTTCTCTCTTCTTTTCTGTCTTTTATTTTTTCCTTCAAAAAGGAGAAATAAAGGTTGGAAAGGAAAAGAGAAGGAATGAAAGATGAAAATTTTTGCGATGATCACAATAACCCATGCATATGAACATCTAACACATGCTTATGAATATGACATTTAACATAGGCATATAGATATGAATCTAATAAATGCATATGAGCATCTATCACATGCATATAGATATCTAATACATGCATCCATATATTTTATAAACATGCATATAGATTTATGAACACTTAACACATGCATACACATTTATGAACATGCATATAGATTTAATACATATATATACATTTATGAACATGCATATAGATTTAACACATGTATATACATTTATGAATATCCATAACATACTTTTACACATACATTCACATTTATGAACATACATATAGATTTAACACATGTATATACATTTAGAAACATGCATAAACATATTTTTATACATGCATATATATTTATGAATGTGTATATAAATTTAACACATGCTTATACATTTATGAACATGTATACACATATTTTTACACATGCATGCACATTTATGAACATGCATATAAATTTAACACATGCATATATATATTTATGAACATGCATACACATGCATATATATTTATAAACATTCATATAGATTTATAAACATGCATATAAATTTAACACATATATACATTTACTAGCATGCATACAAATATTTTTACACATGCATCCACATTTATGGACATGCATATACATGTTTTTACACATACGTATTTATAAATATGCATATAGATTTAACATATGCATATACATTTATTAACATGCATACACATATTTTTACACGTGCATACACATTTATAAACATGCATATAAATTTAACACATGCATATACATATTTTTACATATGTATATGCATTTATGAACATGCATATAGATTTAACACATGCATATCTATTTATGAATATGCATATACATATTTTTACACATGCATATAAATTTAATACATGCATATACATTTATTAACATGCACACATATATTTTTACACATGAATACACATTTATGAATATACATATAGATTTAACACATGCATACACATATTTTTACACATTTATACACATTTATGAGTATGCATATACATTTATAAACCTGCATATACATTTAACACATATATAAACATTTATGAAAATGTATATATATATGTTCACACATGCATATAAATTTAACACATGTATATCTATTTATGAACATTCATATATATTTTTATACATGCATATATATTTATGAACATGCATATAGATTTAACACGTTCATATACATTTATATTTCTGCACATGCATAGACATTTATGAACATGCATATAAATTTAATACATGCATATACATTTATGAACATGCATATACATATTTTTATACATGCATACACATTTATGAACATGCAGATTTAACACATGCATATACATTTATAAACATGCATATAGATTTAACACATGCATATACATTTATGAATATATATATATATATATTTACACATGCATATACATTTATGAACATTCAACACATGCATATGAACATTTAATACATGCATATAGGTAATATTAGCATTCAACACATGTATATAGATAATATAACTATTCAACACATGCATATGAACTAAATCTAACATGCTTAATATATATATATATATATATATATATATATATATATATATATATATATATATATAGCATTCAAAGGTATAGAACCCTACCTTATAAGGAGAATACAAACACAAAAAATGATAGCTTTTGATGCAAGAGGACCTTCCTTAAAATTGTCTAGTAGGGAGTTCAAACGCACCCCATATACATAAAGATGATAGGAGGTGTGATTTTTCACACTAGAAAACTTTTCTTGAAAACCTTGAGTAACATCTTCGAACAATCTCAAGATACATACTTTCCTTTTATGGAGCACCCAAGAGTCATACATCTTTAAGGCTTAAGTATGTATGAGCATGTCTAACATATATTTAACTTGGTGCTCAATAGCACCCCTAGTTTAATTGAACCTGGCTCACCCATGAGCTCAGTGAATGCATGCCTCACATGACTTACAACACATCACATGCCACATACCATATTACATGATGCATGAGACTTATTTCAATATAACATGAACCATGAATTACATAAAATATCACATGTATGTCAATGCACACTACATGAACCATCTATCATGATCAAATCTCATATACTAACATGCAATCTCATATATTATCATGTATAAATCATTAGCATGCTTACATACATCATAAACATGAAACATTACATATTAGAAAATATATGATTAAAATTTTATATCATAAGAAAGCATAAGAAATAAAAACAAGTCAAGTTCACAAGACATGATATGTCTTACACTAGGGAGTGCATACATAAGAATTTTTTGTATTATTTATGGGTCTATTAGACCATCATACTAAGCATTTTCGAACCTTAAAAAATTTACAGTCACACCAGAGGGCGTTAGCTTTTATATCCAAGTGATAGCTTAAAGAAAACCACTTTCATTTGCCTGTAGAAATTTATGGACTAGAAACTATTTTTCAGTTTTGTTATAACATGACAGAAATTTACTTTACAAAGAAGCAGTCACCAAACCCAATCTGGGAGAATCTTGAATTTCACATAACTTGTGTAAGTAACTAGGATTCTCATATAACAAGTATGATTTTTCTATTTTTTTTTAGATTCACCCACATAATAACCATAACATATAAAAAAATTAGTCATAAATATAAAACCATTGATTTATTGAATTTTCTACAAAACTGACTATCAAAATTTGCTATGCATAGAAGATAAAATTTCTGTTTTGTGTTGCAGCGACCATAACTCTCTATTCCGTACAACCACTAGGACCTAATTTTTTCTAAGACACCTTCCAAATGTCTAGAAGGTCTTCATAAAAGGTTTTGGCTAGAAGTGATTCAGTTTGAAAGCTATAATTATTATACGACAATAAATCAGTTAGAAAATCATGATAATATATGCATCACAATATAAAACATGCTAAATATAGGAAAAACACAAGCATCAACGTGTAATATTGTTTTTCAATCATGCAAAAACCATATAAACAATGCCTACGCACCCCATAGGCTCATAGAAAATATCACATGATCATAAAACATGCATCGAATCCTAAACAATCAATATAACTCCTGATTTATGCATATAATATCTAGTTTAAGATGCTAGCATGCTAAATCATCATAGAATACATGAAATAAATTTGTAGAAACATGATTCATACTGTAAACACATGAAAGAAAACAAATATTCATTCGATCATGCTGGAAACAGTGACATTCCAATCTTAAATCATATAGAAACATGAAACTATGTGTTTCACACTACCCAATTTTTTGGTTTGGTGATTTGAGTATAGTTTTACCAAAAACGTATTTTTAAATCCATTTTAAAGCATGGTATTAATTTAAAAATAATTTAAAAATAATTTTTTAACTCATTTCATGTTTAATCCATCATGGATCAGCCCGTAGAATTGGCAAGGCTCATAATTCATGCGCTTGCATTCGATCCACAACTATGAATGAGATGAATCTTCCCCGAGTTGCTCTCCCAGTATGATTAAGACCTTTATCTCCCATTATAACTTTGAGTTGCAGCTTTAATGGCTGCCCATACACTACCTTAGGTATGAAGAAAGAAAGAGAAAGAAGAAGATAAAAAAGTGGAGAGAGAGATGAGACAATTCTAATAAGAATGAGAGAGAGGGAAAAAATTAATCTTGTTAATCTTCTTCATGAGGACCTCTATTTATTGATGAGCTTAGGCAAGAGTTTCCTCTCTAATATAAGACATTAATATCTATTAATATCCTTTATAAATAAAACAAAAATAAATTATGGGTCCCAAGTCATTGGATTTTAAAATTAATTAAGCTAAAAAAGAAAGGTGTTGACTTCTCACTTTGGCTTGGGTTTCATTGACAGGGGAATATTCTGGAAGGCCTACAGACCTAAAGATACAACCAAATTTGACATTTAAATAGTCGGTTTGATAGCCCTTGAAACGTATATCATCATGGTAGCCTTAGATTTAATCGTACACACATGGATCGGCTAGAAAAATAGTTGATGTCAGAAAATGCTTATTTTTGACCTACAATTAAGCATGAACTTCAATCGACTATAGAACACTCAAATCACCACCATTTTAGGCATATAGATAGTTGATCTTGATGCCCTTAAGATGAGGAATGTCAAGGATAACTCAGATCTAATAGGTGAGCCACTGATCAGCCAAAATTTTTACTAGAATTGTAATGACATTGTTTAGAGCGTCCCACACTATAACGCCCCAGATTTCTAAAACAACACTTTATCCAAATTTCATAGATTATTATTTTTTTTTTGCAACAAAATTTAGAAAAGACTTTAGCTGTGGAAATAGACAATAGTTAGTCTTCAGTTTTAGAAGATGTTGGGTGGGTCACAGGTATGTGGCCAATCACTCATTGTCTACCAAAATATTTCATTTAAACAAACTAAAATGAGTTATTTATTACAAATAATATTGTTTAGTAAAATAATACAAGATAAACTTGGTTTGTAAATGAAATATCTAATGAAGCCTGGAAAAACCCTAGATCTTGATGTCGCCCTGCTCTGCATCACACACCGTAGGTTCAGTACCTGTATCACCTATAAAACAATGTCAGAACCATTCCAGGTCTAGTAGAAAAGCATTCAAATTCTAACAAGTATAATATGTTGAAGACATAAAAGGCCACTCTAGGGCCGGGCTTGAAAACATTGTAACTCAAGTCTCCACGACTTAGCGTATATGTATTCTATAGACCGAAGCAGGAGCTCAATGAGCCTAGCTTAGTCATGCAGATACAATTTGGGTCATTCATCCGATCAATCCAATAGTGTACCGAGATCAATACCTTACATAAGGTGATGCATGAGTAGTGCTAATGTATATTCATTTATTCATTAGTGCACTTATAACTAATGTATTATTTTGATAATTACAAGTTCACCCCCGGGTATGTAGGAAAACCTAGCTTTAGCATCAAACAAAGTCATGTTGGTGTTTCTTATGCTATATATTTTTGTGCTTAGAAGCCTAAATGACTCTGTCTGTAGTGGGACGATAAATTTTTGTTGAGATAACCTCTGCTAAGCTAGTTTGGATGCTTTATACTACTGTAGTAGTAAGGGTAACCCCTAGGTCATAGGGATAACCCAACCTCTTAACCTTCGAGTGACTAAGAGACTACTTAAACTCTTTGGTTCATAAGATAAAGTATATCACTCGAGGTGATACCATCATCGTCTACCTCGATGAGCGTAAGTCCTGAAGTAGTTTGATGGCATAATCTTTATTAATAGAACGTCGAGTGCCTTATAGACAACTAATGCATTCTGTACAAAGAAAAATATGAACCCAACCCCAATTAGTTTTTCAAAGCAGGGGTCAGTTCTCGTGTGGACAGGGACTATCATTATGTTTGTTTATATGCATGCAGACATCACTCTTGGTGCCTACGGACTTCACGAGCGCTTCACCCCATATCGGGTAGATAACCAACTCTAGCACAATGATACTTACGAGTACTATTTTTGTGGTTGTAGTTTATAAAACCATGCATAATCAAGGATTACTTTTGATTTATTGCTCAAGCATATTTAGCCACAACAAGCACCAGCCAATAGCTACTCCACCGTAGTGGCCCTTACGAGTACGATGCCCTTGAAGGCAGAAATAGAACAAGCCATCATGACAAGGTTCGAATAATAAGGGCATCATTATGCCATCCATACTAGATTAGGTGAGCATTTTGCTAGAATTTTTTGCAGCATCTCCCCTATTTAACAAGAAAAACACTATGTTCTTTTTTAGCTCAGAGAGCACCTTGTCAAAAATTTCGACAGCATCTCCCCTATTTAACAAGAAAAATGCTACTTTCGTTTTTGGATAGATGCATATTGTTGTATGTACGTTGCATCTTCCATGGTTTATTGAAAACCTAGGCTTTAATTAGGCCTTACGCTGGTGACTTAGATGTTTACGTAAATGTAGTTTTGAATAAATTTAAAACCTTTTCAATAGGGATTTCTTCGCCAAATATAATTTTGAACGCGATAATGCTTTTGAATTGCTTTAAGTGATAATGATCAATCACCATTTATACGCTTATTACAACATAATTATATTTATTAAAATCTGGAGCTTGTGTACATAACAACACAATGACAAAGTAAATAGCGTAAAGTACATGTCTGTGCACATAATAGCGCAACGATAAAGTAAAGTGTGTAAAGTAGGGCCCGATGAATAAAACCATGCATTGGGCTAAGTAACTTGCATAATATATATAGGCAAATTATCGCAAGGATATACGCGTGAACACTGAAACAAGATTTCTGTGGCCTAGAGGGTGTGAACCAAGGACTAGGACCCTATGACATGTAATTCACCATAAATATCAAGAAGTAGTTGCAAGGATATGTGTGTGAACATTGAAGCAAGCTTACGGTGGCCTAGAGAGTGTGAACCAAGGATTATGACCCGATATCATTTTAAAAAGGTGTACGATAAGGAAACTCTTACCGTACATGATAATTATTTCAACAAATATAACTTGAAATAGAGAACAACGTGCAAACCTACAGAAAATCTGGTAGATGTGGCTTAGCGCAATCGTAGAGGCGCTCCTAAGTCATGGTCGACATGTCCTTACATCCAGTATAGTCACAACTAAGAGCATCTCGTGTAGAACTTGTTGGTGCGAAGAAACATGAAAAAATCTAGGGAGAGCTCTTTTCTTGAGAAAAAGAGTAAAAATTGAGAGAGATGGCAAAACTACAAAGAGAAGAGGAGAGAGAAAGCTAGAGAGAAAGGGGGTGGCAATTTTCTAAAAGGGGGAAGGGGTCCTATTTATAGTGGTTTGGGTTGGGCCCCACCCCAAGGGATAAGTATGCCCTTCTTCCTGATTTCTCTCTATGTTTTTGAATAAGGATAAATATCTTTCCTGTGGGGCCCACACAAATATTTTTATGAGATATTTATGTGGGGCCCACAAGATATTTTTGTAAGATATTTATGTGAGGAGCATAAGATATTTTGTAAGATATTTATGTAGGGCCTACACATTTTCGGGGTCTCACCGATATTTTTGCCAAAAAAGTGAGTACACCATTCTCTTCGTCTCAACAAGACACCAAATTTTCTCTGCAAAATTCTCTTATTTTGCCAAATGAGCATGATATGGCACCTTGAATGTTTTGAGTGTATATCCCTAAAGATATATGCGTCCTAAGTATAATTGGTTCTGCAAAATGCCTTTATTTTGTATTCGAGGTTAATACGATGAAATTACGTAAAAATACATCATATTTTATTCAAAAGTTTACTGAAAATTATAGATCTTACATCATTACCCCCTTAAAAGAATTTCATCCTCAAAATTCTATTGTGGGTACTACATGAATAACCCGAGATATTTCTCCCGTATATTAGATTTAGGCTCTTAGGTGCAATCATCTATTCCATGGTGTTCTATCTTTATTTTGTTAAAATCATCAAGAATAAATTATATATATATATATATATATATATATATATTCCCCTATGTGCAACAAAACTCTGAAATCTTTTTATTATTGATGGTAATGAATCATAGCTGATAAAATTTCAATTTACACATAACACCATTACACATTTTATGATGGTATAAAATGACTATTGATCTCTCAAACTGACCAACTGTTTAGTTCACAAGACACTATGACATTAAGCTCAATAATAGGTCTAATAGCAGTCCAACCCTTCATGCACGACTCAAGCCTTGGCATATTCTAGGTTAATTAAATTCACACATGACTTTACCAAGATGACCAATAACAAGATTTTTTGTTGACATCTTAATGTGAGAAATAAGGTCAAATTTTCATTACTTACCCTTGGAGTTAAAAGATTTATCACATCATTTATCATTCAACTGAAAATAATACATATTTAGAGAAAAAGAGAATGCTACGATAACATCAACAACTAAAACAAGAAAAAGAATAAAAATAGTGAAAAACCTCAACCAAATCAAGAATCTGGTTCACAATTTCAATAATTTTTTCACCCATAATATTAGGGATGGGTTTAGTGATAATATGGAATTCTTTGGGCATTTTTTGATTTTAAAAATCAAAGAAAAATAGATCCATAATCTACCAATATATTGGCACTTTTGCAATATTTCATTAGATTGAATGGCTT
Source organism: Nuphar pumila (assembly GCF_984573655.1). Lineage (NCBI taxonomy): Eukaryota > Viridiplantae > Streptophyta > Magnoliopsida > Nymphaeales > Nymphaeaceae > Nuphar > Nuphar pumila. The sequence continues at coordinate 70,497,666 of NC_143249.1, forward strand.
CTTATACTAAACCTTCACATAAAAAGAGCAGGTAAATTATTTGCCTTCTTTTTTATGATGGTAGATTATTTTCCCTTTTAGGTAGGGGGTGGCACTTCCATGTCAAGGACATTTGGAAAAGTAAACTCTGATGAATACATGAACTTGTTGGAACAAGTGGTGACCAAAATAGGATTTAGGAAAATCGAGATTCCAAGCCTACAAGCACGTTCTTAAGATCATTATCTTTAGAACTTCAATCGCCCCACTTTGAGAATTTCGAAGATACGAAAAGGGTTTGTTACGACTGAGTTCCCAGGATACAACTAGGCTTGAACCTCAAGAGAGTCATTGCTTTGCAAGATCAGGTGACCTCTCCCACACTTGAACTTGGAAAGCCATATCGAGAATAAAAGAATAGAAAGGGAAAGCTTAAGAATTAAAAAAAAAATGATAATCCAAAAGACTAAAAATAAAGAAATTTATAGACTTTAGGAAGGTCAAGACGTTTTTGTGATAAATGAACTTAAAGACCATAAATGCAACAGTTTGAAGTTTGGACGAAAATGACCTTGAATGGTCACCCACCTTTTACTAATGATCAAGGACCTTCAAAACCGTCCAACAATCATAATACCCCATAAGCGCTCACCGAAGTACAAAGTGCACCATCAAAATACCACATTGCGCCTCAAGCACCCTTTCACACACACGCGTGCACGTGTACGTGAATTGCACATCCATTTCTGCGTGAAGCGCATCAACATTCGCAAGTCACCCTAACACACACGGTTTACCAAAGTAAAGAGTAGAGAATAAACACTCTATTTTTCCCTCTTAAATATGGGACTAAACATTTTCAAAGTACATTTGGTGGAAAACAATAAATCACCAAAACTTTACAAATATATTATATTTTAAAACTTTTTCCAAAAGAACTTAGTCAAGATGAGAGGTAAAGGAGATTTAAAATACAATGATAAGTTTATGAGAAACAGATTGTGTCAATAACCTCCCACAAACAACTTTATTGTTTTCTTCATCCTCGAGAATTTTAAGCACATTCTATCCATGTTATCAGCTACACGAATTAGCTCGTGAAGGAATAAAAAGCCAAAATATAAAGATCATAATTTACCCAAAAATCATATACTTTAAGAATAATTTTATCCTCAATTAAACTAGTCAAGACCAGCTATTGCCTTAGGTGTAAATATGAAGAGCAAGTGTCAGAGTTTTTTTTATTTTTTTAATATTCCAGCTGGAGTTAGACAGACTCCTAAAAATTACATGAAAAACTAGAATTGAAACCAAAAAAAAAAAAAGTTAACAAATCTATAAAAAGTTATTTTTATCTAAAGTTGATGTTTTAGCCAAACAACGTGATGTTTTGAAAACATCTACTATTTCGATAATATTGGGCTTATTTTATATATTATTCATTTTTTTTTATATTTTGATCCATTATATATACATTTGTGTTTATGTACCTGGAGCTCCATCTATTTCACACCAGCAGCAATCACGACACTCAGCTGCCTCGATAATAATAGGAGTTTTATCTTAATTTGATGATTTAGGTTTGGCCCAAACTTTAAACCATTGAAAAAGACAACTATTGCCCATACCTTCAAACCCCAATTATGTTATAAAAGAAAAAAGAAAAAATTACATCCAAAAGCACAGAGCTTGGAACCCAATGATTGAAGAAGTAAAAAAAAGAAATAAATTTTGAACACAAATGGAGCTTGTTTAATATCCGCAAAATAATAAAAACACACAAAAAATGCAACAAAAAAAAAACAAAAACAAATGGGCAACTCTTTAAACCCTTAATAAACAAAGAAACCCTTATTAAAAAACATGAAATTTGGAGTAAAAAGAAAAGAGGTACATCCCAGCCTTGTTTGCCTCTTCTGTTGTAACTACACTGGCGGGATATTTAAGCCGACGACAAACATACCGGCTGATATCTTTGCTAGAAAATTCAGGAATACTACCCAGCTAAGACATAAGTTATGATTAGAGAGGGAAGATGAGAGGAGAGACAAAAAAAGGGTAACGGTAGATCTCAGTGTTTGACCTGCCAGAATACTCACCAGATAAAAATGTGTTGTAGAGAAATGGCTGTGGAGAGAGAGAGAGAGAGAGAGAGAGAGAGAGAGAGAGAGAGAGAGAGAGACGAAGTCGACTTTGAGGTGGGAAGGCAAAAGTCTGAGTTTTGCTTTTAACCTTTTGTTTTAGTGTTGAAAATTCAAAACGAAATGGAGTTAACGCCTATAAGTGATTGGGCGGGCAGCTGGGGCTGCCCGAATGATAAATGAGATCATTTGTCAAATGACCTGATCCGGCTCCCATTGATATGAGCTTCATCACGGGCTCAAGCAGCCCCAAAGGTAGCAATGAGGAGAATGATCAATTGACTGCAGAAGTTACAGCGGAAGAAATTAAAAGAACAGTTTTTGAGCTAGATGCAGATAGTGCCCTGGGCTAGGATGGGTTCCTGGGCTTTTTCTTCCCAAGATTTCTGGCGCATAGTAGGGACAGATGTCACGCAATTGGAAACTTCTTTGGCACGGGCAAGATTTGAAGGCAGTTTTGGCCAATAGACCTTTGCACTTTTATTTACAAGATCATCACAAAACTGATGGTAAACCGACTGCAAAGAATTCTAGAGCCCATCATAAACCCAAATCAACAGGCCTTTCTAAAAGGCCACAACATTCAGGCGACTGCTTCTTGTACATGAAATGGTTGATTCTGTGCAAATGAGTAAGAAGAAAAGCGTGCTGTTCAAGACCGATCTCGTGAAGGCCTATGATAAAGTGGATTGGGTATTCCTCTAAGCCTCTCTGAATTTCTTTGGCTTTGCAAAATCTTGGATAGATAAAGTAATGGTGTGTCAGGACCCAATCCTTTGCGATAATTGTTAATGGGGAAGCCAGCCCTCAATTTTGGAGCAGCAGAGGGCTAAGATAAGGTGATCCCATATCACCTTATCTGTTTTTTACTTGTGATGGAACGCTTCAGGAGGCATCTTGATGGAATGCGGTGAGTAGCCCGGTATCGATTGGCAACCTTCAATGCCTCCACTCCTACGTAGACGATGCCTTGTTTTATGTTTGTTTTTTTGTTAGGGACCACAAACATACAATTGGAAACTTCATAAAGTGCTCGAAAGATTATGAACAAGCCTCTAAACTTCAGATAAGCAAGGACAAGTGGATATTCATCCCATTCAATCTCTTCTAGTAGAGCCTAAACTATCGCTAGCCTGAGTGGGAGGAAAGAAAAGAGAACTCCATATCACATATCTTGGGTTGCCACTCTTTCAAGGCAAGCTTAAATGCTCCCACTGTGAGCCCCTGTTCACAAGTTCAGGTTGAGACTGGAATCCTGGAGCGAACGGAAATCCTCGATGGTGGCAAGGTATCTTCTTATTAAGGTTGTTCTACAGTCTCCCATCTATTGGATGGGAGATTTTCAGCTTCCTGCGCATACAGTGAAGACCATCGAAAGTATCACTTGTGCTTTGTTATGGCAGGATACAAGTGGAAAGCGGATCAGGTCATGCTGAACATGAGGGTTTTTTTGCTCATGCTGACATCGTGGCCATCCGATTTGCATTTTAAAAAGCTCAAAAGTCAACAAAACCACGTGGCGTTCATCCAAAATGCAAACAGACGGCCACATGAGCAAAAACGCTCATGTTCAGCATGACCTGATCCGCTTTCGATACAAGTGGGAGCAAACACACTGACCTGATGAACTGGGAGCAGATTTGTAAAACACAGGACGGGGAAGGCTCAGGTACGAGGAACTCAAAAGAGATGAACCTAGCCTGCCTCTTAAAACTGGTTTGGAAAATAGCCCAGCACATTGATCTCCTTAGTCTGATCTTATAAAACAAAATACTTGAAAAATGAATCCATTTGGATTATGTATATCAGGGCATATTTTCATAAAAAAAGGTCTTTGTTTCGATATTTACTGTCCTCCTGGTACGGTACGGTAGAGAATACTCATATCTCATACTAAGCATTTTGAAAATATATTATTATAATGTGAATTATCTAGATACCTAACTAAAATGAACTCCTAAGCAAGCGGTCAATGACCAGGAAGAGTCTTGCAATGACGAGCAAAAAAGAGAATCGGATGCATCTACTGATTGCGGCAGTCTAAGACCTATCACCTAGGATATGTCGATAGCCTCGGCCTCCTTAACTCGAGTGACAAGAGGCTCCAGAGAATCTATCGCTCTAAAAATCATCATCATACTAATGTCACTCCTAGTTGTACTACTACCCCTTACAAAGTAGGCTAGACTTGAATGTGCCTAAAAGGTTCTTTTATAGGACTTAACAATTTCAAAACTTGGCTCAATAGCCCAATCACTCTTTTAGAATAAACACTAGGGTCATATGTACCCAGCCCATTTAACATTGCTTTGTAAAAATGAGCATTCGCCTGTGAATAAGTTTGTGTAGACATGACTCATATAACAAATGTGTCTTATCGCACCTTTTTTGTTTAGAAAGCCTGCACAATAAAATCTTTTAAAAATCAATATGCTACACATAATTTATCTTTTTATCAAAATCGAAAATTATCTAAGTCTTGACCATAGTGCTTATAAAAAATTGAACAATTTTAATTCAGATTCATAAAATTTAAAATCTTGTCATTCAAAACAGGTATTTAATTTATGCAAATATTAAATTATGCATTTGATCATAAATCAAATTTTAAATAATCATGTATGCATCAAAAATATGTCTAATATAAAAATTATAAGATTTTGATAAAATAACTTACCTTGATTTCTAAGAGAACGAGGTAGAACAGGATAAAGCACTTATGCTTTGATTTATTCTGGTAAAATTTATTATATTAGATTATATTTTTTTATTAAATTTCGGGTAGTATCTGCCCTATAAAATTAAAAAAAAAGTCATTTTTAATGAATTACTAAAAAAATGTAAAATTATTTAAAAGTGATCTTAAAAAGTTTATGAAAATTTTCAGAGTTTCCTCTGTAGTAACTCAAATATTCGAAAAAGGGTTCAGACTTGAATTCAGGTTGTAAAAATTCGAACATGACTTTCCGTCACAAATATTTTTATAAAGGTTTTTAAAAAAATTTGACTCGAATATCTGAAAAGGATTTTGAAAACTTTTTAAAGAGTCTCATTTATATAAATTAAATTTTCTTGAAATATTTAAAATTTTTTTGACATAATCCCTATTAAATTAATTTGAAATTTCTAAAATATCAAAAAAGTTATTGCCAGAATTCTGATTAAAATAATTCAAAAATTCAAAAACCTTTTTTGAAAATTTTTGTCAGAATTATAAATTTTGAATCTAGAAGAAGAATTCGGGTACTAACTTAATTTAGAAAAAGTGGGCAGCGCTTTCGCGATTCTAATTTGATATTTTTGCTAAATTTAGCAGAACTCTTGTAGGCACACTTTCGAGACTGATTCTAACTTGTCGGAGCTTCTATGAAGAAACAGATCTCTCTTGAGAAGAGGCTAAAAGGGATTTGTTAGAAAAAAAATTTAAAGTTTGACGGAGGTTTGGGGTTAAAATCTAGAGAGAGAGAGCTTAGAGTTAGAGAGAGAAATAGGAGAGAGAGCTTAGAGAGAGAAGAGGGAATTTAGAACTTGAGGAGAGAGAGAGAGAGGGGGTGAGGAGGTGTTTATAGGGGAGAGAGGAGGTGCCCCCCTATGGGTCCCACTTCAGGTGACACATGTCACCTTTTTAAATAAAAAATGATATTTCTTTGACACTTATCATTTTAGAAATAAAATATTAATTTCTTCTAACACTTGTCAGAAGAAAAAGCAAACTTGGTGTCACCTCCTCACTGTGGAGTGACACCTAGCAATTCATGGTTTTGGAAAACCATGGCTACACATGTTTTTGAGAGGGTGGTGTATGTTCCCCCCCCGATGATTCACTGAATCCCACGTCTGTGTTCAGGGCTTTGAATGAGCACCACGTATACAAGCACATGGGGCTCGTATTCCCGTGTATGTTGACATAACTTTGCATTGGACTCTGGTGTTGTTGCAAAGACTTAAGTACCTTTTCTTGCTATTCTTCTCATAAAGTGATGGTTTGAGAAAATAACAAAAATGCCCTTCATTCAAAAAAGAAAAAACAAACAGTTTAAAAAAAGGACAAACATGTCCTTTATCCAGAAAGTCGAGGATGATGTTGACTCTTCAAAGTCTTCTTCTTCTTTCTCCGTTCAAAAAAAGGACAAACATGTCCTCCATCCAGAAAGTCGAGGATGATGTTGACTCTTCAAAGTCTTCTTCTTCTTTCTCCGTTCAAAAAAAGGACAAACATGTCCTCCATCTAGAAAGTCGAAGATGATGTTGACTCTTCAAAGTCTTCTTCTTCTTTCTTCGTAAAACACTGTAAAACCCTCTCTCTCTCTCTCTAGAGAAGAAATCAAGGGAGGCAAAGAGTTCTCCCTGGAGAAGGCCATGAACATCAACCCTCTCACTCTCTCTCCCTTCTCTCTCTACTTCTGTGCACATCCAACAGACGATCCTACATTGCTCCATCAAACACCGACTGACCTGCACACTGACTGTAGCATCGTTCAACTTGATTCGTTGTGGAGTCTGATTCAGAGTTTTTGCCCTTACAGGAGAAGGGTTTGGGGGCTCCTCCCAGTGTGGGTAGCATCGTTCAACTTGATTCGTTGTGGAGCCTGATTTAGAGTTTTTGCCCTTACAGGAGGGGGGTCCGGGGGCTCCCCCCCGGCGCGGATCCAACAGCGATTTGTAGTGTTATCGGGCTTTTCTACAACAATTTGTAGTATTTTCGGGTCTCCAACGAGCCCCACAACGATTTATAGTGTTATCCGGCTTTTCAACAGCGATTTGTAGTGTCTTCCGCAAATCGCTATAGCGATTTATAGTGTTTTTGGATCTCACTATAGCGATTTGTAGTGTCTTCCGCAAATCGCTATAGCGATTTGTAGTGTCTTCCGCAAATCACTATAGCGATTTATAGTGTTATTTAGTAAGCAAATCGCTGTAAATCGCTACCTGAATTAGGACCAACTTGTCAGGACCATATCTCCCTAACCGGAGGTCATATTCCAAATCCGTAAAAAATGGTGTCTTCGTTATTGAGTCTAGTTTATTCCTGTAAATTTTAAGCAATTTCTATTGTCATTTCATTCCTCATTTTAACTAAAAACTAGACCCTTATTATTGTGTGTTATTTGAGTTGCACAACACCATTCTCGCTTGACATCCACATCTTGATTCTGGCATACTCCCTGTTGGATTTTTCATTGATTTCTTCCAACCTTGCTTGGAACAAATATACGTATTTCTCACCACGACACCCTGTGCATTTTTTGACCACGACACCCGGGACCCGTGCTGGGGGGAGCCCCTGGACCCCCCTCCTGTAAGGGCAAAAACTCTAAATCAGGCTCCACAACGAATCAAGTTGAACGATGCTACCCACGCTGGGAGGAGCCCCCAAACCCTTCTCCTGTAAGGGCAAAAACTCTGAATCAGGCTCCACAACGAATCAAGTTGAACGATGCTATCCACGTTGGGAGGAGCCCCTAAACTCTCCTCATATAAGGGTAAAAACTCTGATTCAGACTCAACAACTCATCAAGTTGAATGATGCCACCCACGCTGGGAGGAGCCCTCAGACCCCCCTTCTGTAATGGTAAAAACTCTGAATCAGACTCCACAACTCTTCAAGTTGAATGATTCTACCCACGCTGGGAGGAGCCCTCAGACCCCCCTTTTTTGTAAGGGTAAAAACTTTGAATCAGACTCCACAACTCTTCAAGTTGAATGATGCTACCCACGTTGGGAGGAGCCCCCAGACCCCTCTCCTGTAAGGGTAAAAACTCTGAATCAGGATCTACAACTCATTTAGTTGAATGATGCTACCCACACTGGGATGAGCCCCCAAACCCTCCTCCTGTAAGGGTAAAAACTCTGAATCAGGCTCCACAACAATCAATGTGCAGGTCAGCCGGTGCTTGATGGAGCAATGTAAGATCTTCTGTTGGATGTGCATAGAAGCAGAAATAGAAGGGAGAGAGAGAGTGAGAGGGTTGATGTTCATGGCCTCCTCCAGGGGAGATTTCTTTTTCAGATAATCCTGCAGTGCAGAGACTGGGTCTTAAATAATCATCTTCGGGGCATTTAAGTCTTTACAACCACTCTTTTTCAAGAATCGTCATTTTTTTGGCACCAATGGAGGAGAGGGTACTTAAGTCTTTGCAATCGCATCAAACTCCAACGCTAATTAATGCTGACAAACATGGGGATACGAGACGCACATGCTTACATACGTGGTGCTCTTTGGGACCCCCGAACATGAGATGTAGCTAACTGCCCTGTTCGGGGGGGGGGGGGGACATATAACCTGCTTCGCATGTTTTTTGGTCATGTGGTTTTCCAAAACAAGGATTTTGAATAAAATAATATAAAATATTAGTTTTATATTATATTATATTTTCTATTTTTTTATACCTGGTCTACCCCTGATCAAATCTCATCTTTTAGAAATGCCATATGAAAATTTAAAAGTTACTCTTTTACCCTTCTACGGTTCAGAAAATTATTGGGCCTGCCATTAGGTGTGGCAAATTATCGTTTTGCCCCCTAACAAATTTATTAATTCTTTAAAAATGTCACCAAAAGAGAAATTACCTTTTTTACCCCCATACAGTTGAGGATTTTACCGAAGGATGCCATTGGATTGATAAATTACTATTTTGACCATGATAACTTAATTAATTACAAAAATGTCTCTGAATTTTGGATTTTAAGCAATTCTCTACTTGATTTTATCAAGATTTCAAATATAAGTCCAAGTCTTCATTTTGATCAATAATTACCTAGGTTTTTAGATTGCAACTTATATCCAGAATATATCAGAATAAAAACTTAAATCTTTTTCATAATTTATTAATCATTGAAATTTCTACGTATTATATTCTAGACCTGTCTAAAGTCCAAATATGAGTTCAGATCAGTATTTGGATTCAGTAATCATCCAAATCAGGATTTTTAAACTTCAAATAACATTCAAACTGGTTCAAAATTCATTAAAACTTGATTTTTCAAAATTTATTAAAAGTTAAAATTTTTGAGATGTTTCACATTAAGTATATAAATACCTGAAACACATTCGTAAGGAAGGTTGATAAGCAGAACCATGGCTGATAGAGCTTCAACATCGATTTTCAAGATACGAAACACTCTACAGTGAAAATACGTGTACAAGCAGGGCTTGCGCCCTTAGCAGAGGTGGGAGACCAGATACACAGGTCAAATTCACATGTGAGCTCAAAGAGAAGAGAGAATAAGACATCAATGGGGGTAGGGACGTCAGAAGAGAAGAGAGGGAGAGGGGGACTATAGAGAGAAAACTTAAGAAACTTTAATTTTATTTCATTGCATTAAAGGGAAACCCCAAACCTCTATTTATACCTGTGATAGAGTTCCTACTTAACCATAAAAAATCTTATTGTGGAGCAAAAACTAAACTAGAGAAAGGATTCTAAAGTCTTAGCTCTATCAGGACTCCTACTCTAACTAAAAGTTTTAATTAATTATGAAAAAAAAATTTAATTAGACTTTTCATAATTATTCTTGAGAGACATCTAGAGAGGGAGGGATGTCCTACCCTGTTCCTCCAATTAGACACCCCCATGTGAGCCCTACCGAGTGGCTGTCCTTGGTTCTAACCTAGTGATGTGTCAAACTTTCCTTCCTTTTGGCATGAATACGTGTCTTTTGACTTTTTCAAGTGTGAAAAGGATACATCCGCTAACATATCAATCTCATGTAGCGCCCCCCCCCCCCCCCCCTCATGTAGCGCCCCCCCCCCTGCTTATAGGAAAAAACGTGTGAATCCTGAAGCTCGTATCCACACAATCTTTTAGAATTCAGGTTGTAACATACCATTTAGTTCAATGTTACATGAAATGGATTGTTTGGAAAGGCCTTGGGGAGGAATCCGGGACTTTGAGAGGGAAGTAAAACGGACTTTCTTTTATCTTAAACAAAGAGTTTGGACTTCTTTCCAAATAAGTCTCAACGTCAGGATTTTCTTGGCAAAGAAATATACCGTTTTATAAGTTGAAAAAATATTGGCATATGTTTAAACAAAATATATAAAACATAAATAATAACAGCATGAAATTTAAAATGTTCATATTCATATTACTGTGTTGCCCTTGTTGGAGAAAAGGTAAAGCTAGGATATAGAAGTCTCATTAACGCAAAAATAAGATCAGCAGAAGACGTTAACCCACAATTGGACCCACTCACATGGTTAAGGCATGGCCTGTCCATGTTCTTCTAGACATCTCACGACCAATTTCTCATGTGCATACTCATGCGGTATAGCCAAAGAGAGCAAACCCACTTGGTGTGGTCTGGCAACTTAGCAGGTGTCCTCATCATCAAAAACACAAAACAAAACAAACAAACAACAAAGGATACGTTGGCAAAATAAGGACATACTGGGTCACTAGTTTAAGGACCTACGTTGGGCCAATTCAACCCAAGGGTTTATCAGAAGTTAAGGTTTACTTAAATATGATGGAGCTTAGGTTTGAACCAACCACCATAACCCAAGGGCCACAGTTCATCCCCAAACGATCATGCGTTATTTACCCAAAACCCAGTCTGCCCAACTTGGTGTCATTGTGACAATTTCAAAAGTAATAATAACACCACCACGACCAGGGGGCTCCACTTGTTTGGTAGGAGCTGTTAGTGCACATCACCATGTGTTAGGGACGTCGCAAGTTCAAAACCCAATGGTATGTTGTGTAACTGGTGGGGGATGAGACTAAACCCAGCTTGCCTACTAAAAAAACAAGAACACGTCCACTTTAGCCATCACAATCCACTATTCATGCTCAACGTAACAAAAGGATCAAGATGTCCTAAAGTGGAACTTTGGAACTTTACCCATCTGATTTGGAACCAAGCCAATAGCCCACTTGATTAGATCCAAATGCTCCCAAATCAGTTTAAGCATGCGCATTGAGCTCACAGATAGGGAGGTCTCCTCTTACCCGAGTCCCCATTTGGGCACTCCTTTCTGCAAGGTAAAGGAGGAGACTCTCTAGGGTTTACCTATGGAATTTTTCTGCCACCAGAACATCAGCCGTAGGGACAGCAGGCTAAGACCAGGCAAAATGCAAGTCATCTTAAAAGACTAGTCAAAGCAAACAAATGCAAGTCATCTTAACAGCCACTCTGGTACCAATACGCATTATACCCAACTGCAGTACCTAGTACACAAAAATGCTGGTAATTTCATTTTTCATTATTTTATTAAGGTCGACAGTTGAACCTGAAACTCATTGTAGCAACTATAAGTATGCAACTACTTGCAACCTATATCACACGGACTCGGCTAGGGAGGCGCCGCACCCAAGTCGACATGCTCCGACACCGGTGCGGACACGGGTGTGGCTTCGGACATGGCCCGGACTCAGCCAACACTGAGTTGGACTCGGTCAACACCGAGTCGAGACCGAGTCCATCCTTTTTTTAACTCAGTCAACGTTGACTGAATCCAAAAATGTTTATTTTTAGGATAAAAAAAAAATCTTTTTATATATTTTTTAAAATATATATATATATATAGCATGAGTCTCAAACATAAGCCCCCCAAAAAAAATCCGGGGGGCGCTGACCCCCTTACGGTCCGCCACCAGGGGCGGCCCCCCTGACCCCCGCCGGGAGGAGCCCCCGAACCCGCCTTTCTGCAAGGGAAAAAGTATAATTTGCAAAGTTTATAAAAACACTCATGCTGGTGCCAAACTTTAGAGGACAATATCCACATATATGCACACAGGATATATATATATATATATATATATATATATATATATATATATATATATATATAACAGAGTCCCCGTGTCCAAAATTTTTAAAATTGCGCTGCACCCGTGTCGCACCCGCACCCATGTGACATAACTTGCAACTCAGAAGTCAGAACGACACAGTAAACAAAACGGATAGTGATAATAAAATTAAAAACTGCTTTCACATGAAGATAAAAGTTATGATTTGCCAAGGGCTCAAGGAGAAATGCATGATGATACTTGGTTATGTGGAACATGAAATTAAAAACTACATCCGCATGTATCTCTGTTAGTACGCTTCCACCTGACACTAAACATTTTCCCTTTAAGATTCAAACCTGGTCTACCAGTAGATACTAAAAAGCTCAAAATTGAGAGGGAGCGGAACTGAAATTTTACATAAAGAGGAAACAACATCGGCCACAGGCAGAAAATATGATTCCAAAGCATCCAAGATCTTACATGGACTTGAAATTACATCATCATGGAATGCAATATAATATTCAAGAATAATTCAGGAACCAACTTTGACCATCATTCGGAACAGCCGCTACATTCCCCTGATCTGAAATACCGAAATCACTAATATTAACGACAAACATAAAGAGTGACTCGAACTTTAGTCACAAAAATCAACTCACAGGCTCACACAACTGTCAAACACTTTGCCCCTTGATTGTGAGATCTTTAGATTTTAAGCCATCTTTGTCCTGCAGAGAGTTCAACACTTTAGAAAAATAGACCTAGAAAAACTGAAGCTGTAAGCGAGAAAAATGCATTCATCATATCACCAATAACCATGGCAAGTTAAAAGCGCTAAAAGCTTGTTGCAATTTCCCCAAGCAGTTTTTCTGGAATATAACCAACACCTCGATTACTTTCGCGGAATGATAGACACTACACCAATCATAAGTTTCAAACCACGCTATTTTCAGCAGCCTGAATGCATAAAGTAAGCAGTACAAGTCTCCACTACTTTTTAACTAACAAATATGCCCAATTGCCCACTGAATCATGTAACCTCAGATTGAAGGATGCATAAAGTGCAACTTCATCCTAAAGAATCAGTCATCTAATATGATCATATCAAGAATAGCCAAGTTATACAGAAGCAGAGGTCATGTTCCAAATTGCCAAACTATCTGCAGCTAAGAAGTCCCCTACATGCACAACTTACCACATCCACCTAAATGCTAACAAACATAAGTTAAAGCAGCTCCAAAATCCCATTTTAGTTGAATAAGTTTAGATAATAAAATAAAAAGAGAAAGCAGCTTGACACTCTGGACGGCATTTTTGTAATCTTGGGCAGTGACAACTTTACAGAGTGCAGCTCATCAACCAAAAATATTACATGAACCATAAAACAACAGAAGAGACTGGACTCTATTACCAGGAACACATTTGTTCGTTCATTTTCAGTGATGCCTTACTGTTGCCATTCCAACAGAAGAGACTGGACTCAATTACCAGGAACACGTTTGTTCGTTCATTTTCAGTGATGCCTTGCTGTTGCCATTCCTTTAAAGAACCTTTTATTTTCAATAAAAGTTTCCTTTTTTTTTTTTGAGAAGGAATAAAAGGTGTCTTCTCGATGCTCAAAGCGTAATGAATAAAAGAAATTAGCAAAACTGAACCCAGTATCACTGAGGAAGTATCGACATTCATTGTCTACGAGCCAATACCAAATATTTCTTGCTCACACACAAATGCAAGTCTAAGGTCAAATTGCTAGCCACCTCTTCTACAGCACTACCAGGCCTTTGATTATGTAAGGCATAGACAGTGTTGAACAATTTAACTTTTCAAAACGAGAGCAACAAAAATTACAAAAAAGGGACAGAAACATAACCCCTCATCCCCAACTCATCTTTCTTCTTGCACAGGATATTGTGTAAGACCCTCCCAAGTTATTGTTTCTTTAGTTAGTCTTGGATTTTGCCCATCTATTGATATGTTTTGAATTGACCAATCAACAAAAGAACAAGTTTGAATATTAACACTTTCAAACCGAGCACTTTTATATGTTAAACTAAGCTGCATTGCAAAATTAGAATCAGCACAACCTTCTTTTTCGAGAAATAAGAAGAGAGGAGAAGAATGTATATTGCATGTCTGCCAAACATGATATATCCCATGTCATTGCTTAGAAGAATCCGAATTTCTGCAACATTCAGAAGGCATCTATGCATCACACAAGAAGCACCCAAGTTCAATGAGTGGTGGCATTCCAAATTCATAAATCTACAACATTAAGGACATGTTTGTTCACCATATGAAATGTGCCTGTGTTCAACGATCTTCGACACTTCAAAACTTAGTAAACTGGGTCAAATTCACACAGTTCATGAACACAAAATTCCCGCGAAGAAAGCTAGAATAAGATACAGTAATCGCATTGATGAAGTTCAGGAAAAAAAATTCAAGAAACATCATTAAAACACCAACATAATTTGCCAAAACATAACCATTTTTTTTCAAAATTGAAATGGGCAGCACAGATCCCTCAAACCTACACATGGCCGAAAATCAATAATAGTTCTCCCATCGAAAGAATAATATGCATTGAGAATGAAAACCACCATTCTTTCAATCAAAAGCACAAATCCATAGAAGACAAGACATGATACATAACCAAAGCAACTCCAAGTAACCAATCTATGCCACCCAAAAAGCAAAGTAAGAAAAAAAATACCACAAAGATCAGTAAGCAAACAGTCCAAAAACACAAGACAACAAACATAAGAGAGAGAGAGAGAGATCTTACCAATCCCTTGCTCTCATAGTACTCGTTGAGAGCCCACTGATACTTCGACTGGTTCAGCCCGAACCAGTCCGCCAGATACTCGTCCACGCTCGAATGAACTTCACCAGCCAAAAAAAAAACTCAAAAAAGAAAAATTGCGGGGAGAGACGCTAATTCAGAAGGAGCAGAAAACGAGAGACAGAAGAAGAGGGGAGCCTTACCCCTCTGAACCTTGGCGACGGCGTTCCAGAAGAACCCGAAAGCCGACGCCGGCGAAGGCTCGGGCGGGGCCATCTCGAACTGCTGGGGCGGTGGTACAACCGGCGGTGACGCCTTCTCCGGCGCCCTGGGCGGCGTTATGAAGACGGTGTACCTCCCGGCCTTCCCGATGATCGGAGGCGAAGTCGCCGCCGTTCCTCTTGACGTAGCCATGGAAGAGGAAGAAGAAGAAGACGAAAATCTAGGGTTTTTGCAGGGATAGGTGTTTACATGAAGAGAGAGAAAGAGAAAAATTAGGGTTTCTTCTTTGGTTGGAGTTTCAGCGAGGGATTTGGGGAGAGTGAGGGTCTCTATGGCATCTCGGAATCGCCATTTTGAGAGCGCTCTGCTGTCTGTCACACTTCACACTAAAAAGGAGACGAGTGGGACTGGCTCTTTCTCTCTCTCAACGCTTTCTCTCTTACGAAGCATGACACGACACGACGCTTACTTCTTGACACGCTTATGAAACAGTGGTAAGATCTTATTATTTTAATTTTAAATAATTTTGATGATATTGTAATGTGAAATATATCTTTATATATTAAAATGTCAAAAATATTTTTAATAAATTAAATAAATAAAGGTTGTGTCCTCGTATGTCGTGTCCTTTTTGGCCAAAAAAAAATTGGGACTCGACACTATACTCTTATCGAATCAGGTTGGGGTCCGTTTCTCCCTCTAAACGCTTCTTTTTTTTCTTCTCTCTGCTCGCTAAAGATTTTCTTTTTATTTTTGGTTTTCTTTTTTCCGGTTTGACGGTTTACCCTCCTTTTCGGGGAAATCACGAAAGTGGTATCAGGGTGAGTGGAGGGATGGAGATAAAACGTCGACAAGAGTGATCAGGTAGGATCCCTGCCTATACCTTCGACGAGCTGTTACAAGGAGAAAAAAAATATCTCATGCTGAATTATAAAAATTAGTTTTTCGATCAAATATAAAAATGATGCTATATCATAATACATTTATAACTAAATGCAGGAAAATATTAAGTATTATAAAATAATGAGAATGGTGTGTTGAAATTGTGAAGCATACGGGTCGTGAATTTCTCAAGATATTGTTAGGATTTTCATGTTTTGAGAATTTTATCTGGAAAGTCATCCAATATCTAAGACAAATAATATCTTACAATAGACGTATGTTACAATAGATGTATGTACATTAGTAAAAAAAGGAAAATAAATTTAGAAAAGGATTGCAGAACTCTTTGGCATTTACATGTACCATAATCGCATATATCATCATTTTTATCTAAATATTGTGATTTTATTGAGATATTGATAAAACCTGAAATATATCTTAAACAAGGTGCAAAATTTCCAAAAATACCACATATATTGAAAAATGCCCTGATTTTTTCATGTTATAATGCAGTATTAACGTTTTCAATTTTTCAATATATTTTTTGTTTTCTCTTTATATACTCATAGTTCTTTATATTATTTGAATTTCAGGTATGTCTAAAATTTCCTCAGATTTTTTTTAACAAACAACTTTTTTGGTTTAATGCGAGATTTTCCCTTGTTTAGAAGAAGATCCTGAGCAGATGAACCCCTAAGTACAACAAAAATAGGTGGTCCAAGGGGACCTCATCCAACAATATATGGGCAAAGGTCCTATGCTATCAAGTCTCAGCTTACAAAGTTTTGCATGATTTTGTTTTGTTGGCCAACTTCGGCGGAAAAGCCCTCAGCCTTTGTCATATTGACGAAAGAATCCCTAATTCTCCAAAGAGCAGGGAACACGAGCAACATGGTCATATATATTGCAGTACAAGAACTTAGCCTTCAATCAGGACCGTCCAAATTCATCATCGATGCTCCACATTTTATCATAGGACCCACATTTTTTAAACCATCAGATCTTCAAGATCCACGGCATGAAATAACGAAACATGATCATAACGGCTTGATCACAAAATTTTCACCATTCTTTCCGCATATGCACGTTACGTACAGAACCTGGAGTAATGAAGCATGAGACAAAAAGGATGTGGCGTACTGGAATGGGGCCTAAACAGTTTTGACCGGCATTCTAGATTCAAATCTCATGGGAGTCACCCCTGGGTAAGCGGAAGCCGATAATTTCACCCCCAGCATGTTTAAGGCGTGTTTGGCAACTTGGCATTAAGGGAGAAGTGAGACTGATTAGCACAAAATTTAGACTTTTCAAGTCACTTTTCACATGGTTGGCTGCCCCCCTTATATATGTGTTTGTTGTGGAGCATTTTATTTACAGAACTACTGGATGGCATGATCTTAGTCAAGTTTCAAAGCACCCTTGTGGCAATTGAAAAAGTCCATAAGATTTGGGGTGCATTCACCCTGGGTTGATACCTCACCACTCTAAGTTATTCTTATTTTCTATTTTTAATAAAATTGACTTTAATTCCTCTAAAAAAAAGAATCAGAATCAGAGATGAATCGATTTAGAGAATAAGGTATTGTTCTTTTCACCATCCGAATCTGAGTTTGAATTTATTTAGCCAACATTCAATTAGTTAAATATGGTATTGGCCACATGGACAAATCCAAATTCAAACCGTTTACATCCCTAAATAACTCCAATGCATTTAAAATTTTATAATACAATGGATTTTCGGCCATTAAGTTTTTATCACTTTAAAAAACACACCTAGATATAAAAAAATTTACATTCTTATACTAGTTGCTTTAACTATATAATACGTAGAGCTTGATGAATGAAAAACTCAATTATTAGAGGACTGCTTTCTGATCATCATGGATTATGGATTTTGGACTCTCTCTCTCTCTCTCTCTCTCTCTCTATATATATATATATATATATATATATATATATATAAAAGGTGGTAACTCCCTACCACTTTTCTAGCTTATGGCTGCATACCAGAATTTTGAGTGTCGTTTTCATGTTTTCTTTAAATCTGACCATGTGTTCTACATGCTTCATTTTATAGGAGTTGACTCTTGGATTGTTTGATACCAACACTCATCATTGGTGTAAGATTTTTATAAATATTCAATGCTTAAAAATCATATTTTTTATCAAAAAAATATGATCCAAGTGTCATTTTCTAGTAAAACGATCATGGCAAATACATATTTAGAGTCAGATTTGGGAAAAACACTTCCAAAGGCCATGTTAGCTTGTAGTAAGCCAGTTGTAGCTTAAAAAGGTGATAGACAGCTATATATAGGGCACATCTTTGCTAAATGAAACATGCTAAATAGGTTTTTTTGGCTTTTTTTGATATTTTTTTGCAGATCCAACCCCATCAATGTGTTGAGCATGGTCAATTTACTATGAACTCACACCTAGATCATGTGTTTACAATGAAAAAAAATGAAATTTGAAACCTCAAAAATTTACAAAATTTTGGACTGTTGAATTCTTGAACCTTATAAAATAAAAAAAACCCTTAAAAGCCCATTTAGCACACACACACACACACATATATATATATAGGTTTTTCGGATAATTGGTAGCTGTTCATACGTTAGGTGCTCAATGAACTTGCTCAATGGGTTTTTTGGCATCTTTGGTGCTTTTTACGCAGTTTTGGCCCTATAAATGTGTTGGACATGGTCAATTTACTAAGAATCCATACCTGAATCATGTGTTTTCGATGAAAAATATGTTTGGAGCCTCAAAATTTTAAAAAGATTTTGGACTGTTGATTTTTCGAACCTTATAAAAACCCACAAATGTGTTGGAATAGAATGCTTCAAGAGCTGATCTCTATAAAATCAAGTACATAGATCACATCTGTATGGCCAGAATTTATAAATAAAATAAAAAAAGGCTGAAAAAACTCATTGAGCACGTTCTCTCTCTCTCTCTCTCTCTCTCTCTCTCTCTCTCTCTCTATATATATATATATATATATATATATATATATATATATATATATATATATATATATATATGCCCCTATGAACATGTTCGGTCATCAAGACAAACCATAGGCATAGTGGACAAAAGAATTTTCTGTTACAGCTATAGTTGGAAGATTCACATTGCATGATGCTTACTCTTCCATCTGTTGAGTTTTGTCTTTTTTAGTGCAAAAGCACACGGCAATGCATGCTTCCTTATAGACAATTCGGCATCATTGTGATCCATATATGAATAACCCATTATCCTCCTCTGATGCTAAATCAAAATGCAATTACATTAGAGTTGCAATTCATTGTTGAAAGTGCATATACATATTCTACTTACCATTGGTCCACATGTATCATGCAATCCAAGAACCAAAAGTCCAGACCCATTCAGGCTCTAGATCCATTCAGCCAGGTCCTTCTAATCCATACAAGGATGAGATGACACAGAATGTGGATTGCAAATCCAATCCGGGTTTTAACTATATCATACCATGCAGTCAGAAACGAGTATGATAATTTGGGTAGGCACAGGTACGGGTAAGAAGAGTATCATAGAGCCTCAATTCATATTTGAATCTAGGATTCTAGTATGAGATTTAAGTCAGGTCTAGATTCAAAACCAGGAAGTTGGATCATGTTTGGCTCAAGCACAACCAGACCCATATCCAAATAGTTTCATCCATAATCAGGATTACAGTACTTTCAGAGAACATCCTCTTTTCTCACAGTTTGTAAAAGCCAAGAAAGGATTTGACCTCCTACTGAAGCATGGCTATCAGCCTTTCAAAGGCCTAGGCAAGAATGAAGATGGCTGACTAGAGCCAGTAATCCCTGATCATTATCCGCGCAAGGCAAGATTGGGGTTTACTGGCAAGAGATCTCATAAAGACACTGTCTTCATCAAAGGAATCCAATAGAAGCATCTGTCATCATTCTTTTTCTACTTCATTTCTTTGATTTTTGTATTTTGTAGGGACAATGTCCTATTTTATTTTAGTTTCTTTAATGTCATCATTTTATTCAAATCTTCAATAAAGTTATCAATTTTTCTTATCTATCTGGATGCCATCATTCTCTTCTCTCCCTACAATTTTGTTTTTGAAATTAGTTGTTATTATCCTTTTCATTTCATGCAATTTTTTTCATGATGAACAAACTTTTTTTAAAATACTATTCCTTTCCCAAAATTTTAGAATGTCTTCCTAATCGATAAGGAGACTAGTTGTCAATCATTCAATTGTGTCAAAGCCCGCAAAGATTTATCGGATTAAGGCAAGAACAGAGGACAGTAAGGTCACAAAACAGTCAGAAGAACTCGCAAAATTTAATTCATCTCTTCAAGAATTGCCAGAATTTACAGCAATTCAAAAGCAAGATGAGCTATCGTCCCTAATTCAGGATCCAACTGAAGACATTAATATTAGTTCAAAGGATAGTCTGAAGATTCTCAAGATCGGCACTAGTCTGAGCACAGATAAGAAGGAAAAACTCATCTATTTTCTCAAGCAATACCAAGAAGTATTTGCATAGACTTACGAGGATATGCCAGGTTTAGATCCTAAGTTGGTTGAACATCGCCTCATTTTTAAACCGGATGTCAAGCCAATTAAGTAGAAGTTGAGGAAAATGGATCATTGAATCGAGCAGCAGGTCACCAGGGATGGGAGTAGGGGTGGAAGTGTGTTGGATTTTTATTGAATTCCAACCTAACTGGACTTCAAATTGACAATCCATAAAAATAAGGTCCATTTTATAAACTGGTAAGATTCAGAACACATAATGTCAGGCTCATTCGAATCTGGGTCAAATTCTAAAGAATAAACAGGCTTGGAACTGGGTGTGACCCGACCTATTATGTATTTTACAAGAAAGCCAATATACTTAACAGGCCTTTTGCAGATCCAGTGTTGAAGGCGATCAGATCATATCTGCATCTGAAACACTGTAATGTCTTCTGATTCTGAGTCTTTTCGAAATCGAGTCAACACAAATCTGACCCAATTTGCAACTGTAGGTGTGTTGGATTTATATAACGAATCCCATGTGATCATAGGGTCTCACAAGTAGAATCCAAAGATTACATAACCAACTAGTGGTTTTAAGGATAACCACCAAATATGTGGTGGTTACACCTCCATAAGGCTGAAAAATGACTACCCAATGTAGGTTAGGTATACCCAGCCCCTGCATTTAGCAGGAAGAGAATATAATGAAATATGAGTTTCATCACCCCTGAAGCGGGTCGTTCATCAATCCAAACTCCTCTCTTCACTCTAGTTTTTCTTTCCTCTCTCACACAATGTGCACACCACGGTCTCAGAATTCCAACAGTGGTATTAGAGTGAGGTTGGCAGTGTGTGCAGAGACTATATAAGCAAAAAATGGGCCACTTAATCATCAAAAAATGTTACGGGCCTCTCAGACTGATCTATCATAATGAACTTCTTAAGGTACGAACGAAAAACATGGAAAAAATGAGAAGGGGACCGGCGCAACAGTAGAAAAATAAAAAAATAGGGTTTTCCTAGCCCTCTTAGGCGACACATAAGAAGAGAGAGACCTGCGATTGGGGAAGCCACACAGCTAGCCGGCTAGAGAAAGACAACTGGAAACACCGCTAAAGGTGAAAACCCTTGATCCACTGAAGATCTGGAAGAAGAGGGCTATCCGGCCATCCCTGTGATGGTTAAAAAAAAGAAAAGAGGATTTGCCAATCCAACAAATCACCTCCATTTTGAGCGATCATGGTCAGACCCACCTGACTCGATAGTGATCAGGCAGTTCTTCTGGGAACAATCATCACTGATCCTAAAGAGGTTCTCGTCGTTGAGCAGTGGCTACTTTTGTGTGTGTGTGAGAGAGAGATGAGTACCAACAAGTCGTCTGAGTAGAAGCAGAGCGTTTGAGATGCAAGGGAGAAGATGCAACACGTGTTCAAGCGGTTCAACATGGATAATGATGACAAGATCTCTATGACGGAGCCTGCTGAGCTCCTCTGCACCTTTGGCTCGACCATCTCCACTGACAAGGCGACCAAGATGATGTGTGAAGCTGATGCCAATGGTGATGACTTCCTCGACATTAATGAGTTTGTGTAGATCAACGACGGGGAGGGTGAAGGTGCGCCAAACGAAGAGGGGTTGAGGGAGGCCTTCAACCTCTACAATCTCAACAAGAACGGGCTCATCTCTGCCAAGGAGCTCCATTGAGTCCTCAGTAGACTCTGTGAGAAGTTCTCGGTTCGAGACTGCTGCAAGATGATCAACTTCATTGATGCCGACAATGACGACCACAACAACTTCGACGAGTTCAAGAGAATGATGAACCATTCTTTCTCCTCCTCTCCTTTGCCTTCGTCCCATTCACTCTCGGTAATTAGGGTTGATCAACGGTGGAGAAAATTGCAAAATGAAGAAGAAGAAGGAAGGAAAAAGCAGAAGAGGAGAAAAAGAGAAAGAGGGGATCATCAACTGTGATCTCTGATCTTTGATCGCACGACAGTCGAGTAACCCCAATGGGAGGCGATGGAGTCTCCTCTGCCAGCCGATCTTGTCTACCATGCATGGGACATTGTTGTAGGAGCGACCGAT